>NC_035108.1:52349692-53599692 GCF_002204515.2 Aedes aegypti
TGCTATTTGTTCTGGAAAAAATTCCCTAGAAAAAATACAGGTACAGGTATATTCTGTTTTTATCAACACGATAGGCAATTTTCAGTTGACTAAAACGGAACCGTGACAAAAATGGAACAATTTTCTTAGACAAAATATTTTACAAATTTTATAATAAAACTGCAGTTTTGTGATGATAATACGTAATTTCATAATATAAATGCAAAGTATTGATGTTTAGGAGCTGTGATTAGCATTAAGATTGTTCAATCGTATAATTTCGTAAATAAAGTTGATTGCAGACTCCATTCAATCAATACGATTATGCGATAAATCGTTAATAGTTTAAGTCTTCTTGGTTAGAATTTTAATGTGTGTCATATGGAATATTGAAACGATAATCACATAAATTCTGCAGATGCTCATCCAATTTTACATTGTTTAGTAATTCTCCCAAATAACCCCTAATAATTCTTGCAGGGATTTTTCCAGGAACTCTCTCAAATCCCTCCAAACGTTTCTACAGAAACTTATTGTATAACGTTGTATTAACACCTAGTAGGTCGTTTTATCATTCACAATATTCTCAAAATTTCTATGGTATCTATTTCTCCAAGGACTCTTCAAAGAATTTAACAAGAAATTTCTCTAAAAGAGATCTCTTGGATTTTCTTTAGGAAGAACTTTGACAATACGTCCAAGGATTATTCCGGGATTTTTGCAGAAACATAGCATTCTTCAGCAAAACATCTACAGTAATTCTTCCAGAAATTTGCCAAGGATACTGCAGGCAATTTCTCCAGGGATTTCTACAAAGATGAGTCTATATATGTCTCCAAGGACTTCTTCAGCAATTTATCCAGGCAATGCTTCCGAGATTTTCCGATATTCAGGAATTTCTCCAGAGATTACTCCAGAAAACCCTTTTTATGGTTTCTCCACAAGTTTTTCAAAGGGTTTTTTCTTTCAAGAATTTCTCCAGAGATATTCCCTGGTATTCCTCCAAAAACTCCGGCAGTAGTATCTCCAGGGATTTTTCCAGAGATTTAACCAAATATTCTCAAAGAATTTCCTCTAGGAATTCCTCCATAAAATACTACAGGGATTTCTTAATATTTTTGCTACAGGTTCCTATTGGGTCTACTCCTGGAAATTTGCCAAGTATTTCTGTAGGAATTTATCTACGGATTTCTCCAATCTTCATGGATGGAGTTTCTGGAAAAATGCTTGAAGGAATGTCTGGAAAATTTTTTGGGATTATTTCCGAAGAAATTCCTGGAGGAATTTACGTTGGAATTTCTGGAAGAATTTCTAGAGGATTTCTTGGAAAGATCCCCGATATGGTAGATTCTTTGAAAATAAAGTTTGATAAAAAATAATTAAACATGAAAATTGTGCTTATTCTATGTACCGTGTTAGGGAAGTCGAGTTGACTGAGGTGTCGAAAGTCGGCTTGCTTCCATTTAAAATCAGCTTATCTCGACTCGCAGAACAAGCCTGGATGAAAAAGCAGCATGATACATAAAAAACGCAAGAGGTTGATTAATATGTTGGTAAAATAAGGTCCATGATATTAAAAAAAAAATCGCTAACTGCGTATAGATTATAGGTAAAATGGTTGATTTTTTAATTATTCAATCTCTTTGTGTATTAGTGTCAAACTGCTACTCTTGGCGATAATGGGATCAAATATTATACCTTATTTCCATACTTTTTAGATACAACTACTTGTTCTCTTTACGAAATATTGGCACAACCAAACGCCATATGCTTTCTGTTGCAATTAAACATTTTCGACTACACGTCATTCGACCAAATGTCATAGATTCAAAATTACATTCTTGTTTCGTACATCTTCAAGGACACGTTTCACCGCTTACATCGTGTGTCATTCAGTAATAACTAAAATTACATCAACGATAATTTTCTTTATTTTTAAGAGTGTGGTGTTTCTATAACTAATATGTAATTACACCTACCCCGCATTCTATTTTACGAAATTGTAGTAACAACTTTTTAATTAGAATACCCTCCTACGCGTGGAGACTGTTGTACCCTAAGTTGTACCTTACCATTCAAGAAATTTAGAGTTCAAGAAACTGGAATACCTTTGTTGTAGTCTACTTCATAATCCATAGGTTAATAATTCATCAATCACCTACAAACAGTTTGTAGAAAGATTGTTAGATACATATATAGGGCCTTGATGATTCGGAATATATCACCTTCTTAATTTTATACACCGTGATATGAGTATTATTTATAGGTATTGCACTGAACAGCTCGAAGATTTATTTTAAAAAACTCATTTAGTTCCTTGCAAATAAGTTATCAAAATTCTCTTGTATTGTTTCGATTGTAAATAAATGAATAGCAACACTTGACAAGTGCGACTAATGAAAAATATCAAAATTACAGGTATTTCAGTACCAATTATTGCGGAAACTTTTTCTGAAATTCTTTACCACCAGAATTTCCCTTCTATTCCACCAAAAACTTTTTTAAACCTAATGCATTAAAGAAGTCGTGAGGTTCCTTCAGGAATATCTCCAAAGATTTCTTCATAAATTAATCCAGGGATTCCAGTATTTTCTAATGCGGTTCCGATAGAACAAACATTCCTTTCCTTCAGGAATTTCTCTACAGACACCAACAGGGATTCCTTCTACGATTTTTCCATAGATTCTTCCAGAGGCTCCTCCGGAGATTCCTCCAGAATAATTTCTACAGGGCTTCTTTCAAAGATTTTTGCAGCTGTTTCTCGAGAAAGTTGTCAAATTTTCCAACGAATGTTTCAGAGATTTCTCTAGGGATGCCTCCAGCACAGTCTGTACAGTCAAGAAAATCTTCTGGAATTCCTCCGAAGATGCCTCCACAGATGCCACCGAAGGTTCTGTCAAGAATTTACTCAGGTAATCAGAGATACCTACAGATTTTTTTGCAGAGACTCCTGTAGAAATTCAAATCAAAATTTTTCTTCATGGATTCTTTTTGAGAATTTTATTAAACACGTTTTTCAGGATTTTATTCAGGGATTATTCATGGGTTCCATCAAAAGTAGTTCCAGATTTTTTTCGGGAATTCCTAAAGAGATTTCCTCGGGTATACTTTTATAGACTTCAGTTTTTTTTTCAGTGTTTCTTTCAGATATTAAACCAGAGATTCTCACATTAGTTCCTCTAAGGATTTGTTTTGGAGATTCCTCCATGAAATCCAACAGGGATTTTCGCATATTTTTTCTAGAGGTTCCTCTAGAAAGGAATTGCCTCAAGAGTCCATCCAGGTATTTTTTTAAGGAAATTATCCAGATTTGTCTACAAAAAATCTTTAAAAAAAGATCAAAAATCTGGGAAAAATCCCTAGATAAATTCTTGATGTTATTTCTGATGCAATAAATGGAGGAATTCACGGGGAAACCTCCGGAGGAATTTCTAGAGGAATTCTTGGAGGAATCCTCGGAAAAAAATGGATATTCAGAACAATTCTCTCGAAAGATTTCCCTAAAGGATTAGGTACCTCGATAATCCTTGGAATAATTCTTCTGTGACAATTCATGAAGAAAAATATTGAGAAATTCGTTAAGTAATTACTTGTATAATCGTTGGAGAAATCCCAGCATAAATTTCTGGAACAATGTTTGGAACAATCCCTGCAGGAATTCATGAAGAAATCTCCGGAATTATTCATGGAGTAATTTCGAGAGTACTACCTAGGAAACCCCCTGCAAGTAGTCCTGGAGGAATTTCTAGAGAAATATCTTTAATAATCCTAAAAAAAGCTGTAGGAATTGCTGGAGAAATTTGGCTACTTTGCAAGAATCTCTACAGAGATTTTTCACGAGGATTCTTTCGAGTAGTCTCCAGAAAGAAAACTAGAGATATCTGAAAAATCCTTGGAATAATATATGGGGGAATCTCTGTACCAGCTGCTGAAGAAATCTCTTGGATGAATCTCATTAAAAATATTGTCGGAGCAATCTATAGCGGAATCACTGGATTCATTCCTGCAGCTCCTCCTCTCTAGAGAACCTTTGGAATAATCCTTGGTGAAATCCTGGAGGAACTCCTAATAGAATTCCTGGAAGAATTGTACAACGTACTCCTGGAGCCACATCTGAGCCGGTCTGAATAAATCGGGCTGCAAATGAAAGTTCTTCTTGGAGGAATCGCTGCAAAATTCCCTAGAAAAAGCGCTGTATGTCTGTCGAGATTATCTTGGAGGAATTTCTGGTAGAATCCCTGGAAAAACCTTCGAAACAATTCCTGGAGAAATCTCTGAAGTCTGCTTTCCGACACCAATGTTATTATTTATCAATCTATGGCGAAAGAATGGATCAATGCACGCGTTCACTCGTTGGCGTTTGAGCGGTGCCGTGTTATTCATGTGACCATGGTAACGAGTGAATTTGGCACCGCTCAAACGTCAAACTAGTGAACTTGTGCATTGATCCATAATGGACCGATGCACGAGTTCACTAGTTTGACGTTTTAGCGGTGCCGAATTCACTAGTTTCCATGGTGACATAAATAACACGGCACCGCTAAAACGTCAAATAGTGAACCCGTACATAGGTCCATTCCCACTAAACAACTTTCTATGGTTGCTATGCAACACAAGTTCGACGAACCAACATGATTGAATGCACGAATATGTTTCTAAAAGATGTTCGCTAGTAGTTCGTGCACATATTATACAGTTCGCGCGAACATTCGTGCAATTTGCACAAATGTTCGCGTACTGCGCGCACTGTGTAATCACAGCTTAAGATCGGTCTCGAAGTTCGCTACTGGGTTTCCAACTTCGAAGAGTATGGTTGAACAGTAGGCGGATTAGTATGTCCAGTTAAGCTAAGATGATGAATCCGAACGTATATTGGAGATCATGTGGAGTCCAACAAGCGACGTGTTTTCGTTTATTAAGAGACACTTTGGAGCCTTTTCTCCCTGGAAAACAGTTGTTGCATACAGGATTGTAATGAGCTTCTTTGACCTGCTAGTCTTACTGTACGTATTTAGGATATGCTGCAGATTGATGATACAAGACCTCTATATCATATTGACAAGACCTGTGGTATAGTGGGTGCGATTGGGACAAAATGATCGATGTAGATTGCTCAGTCAAGTGGCACAACTGGATAAGAAGTTTCCTCGAAATAGAGGTCTTCCCGCTGTCACTTGCAGGAAAATCCTTTCAACCCAAACAACCAAAATGTACATATAATCAAATCACGTTTTGCGTTATGCGAGGCTTACTTGTGCAAAGTTTCACGTATAAGATGTCGTGATAACGCCTTCTACGTACAAAAGTGGAGGCGTATACGTGCATATATTATGTGATGACAAATGGTATGTAATGCGAGTGTATATATGTTCAACCGAACTAATCTGTGATCTTATGCGACTTAACTTATGATAACAAATGTGGATCTGAGAGCTGCTACGGTTTGATTCGACTTGCTTTGTACGAGTTTACGGGACCGAACCAAATGTACAAATGAATTCAGAAAATAGCATTTTATGCGAGAAAACTCATCAATCTGACTATTTCATCCACCGTGTTCTGCAGGTTTGATGTAATTTGTATGCATAAACGAGTTATTACGTGAACTTTTATGTGACTTCTGGTTTTCTGGGAAATATTCGGAGCTACACTAGTCTTGATATCGCCCTTAAACATACAGATGTACTCGACGAGTGTAACCGTGTAGTCAACAGTCAAACACAAACGCCGACATACCAGAGGGGAGGAGGCACATGGTCGGTAAAATAAAATCACCACATTTATCCAGACAGCTCGCATGCAAATGAGAACAATCCATGCTACTATTTTTCCTTCTTTTATTTCTGGGGCTGCCATTTCTATACTGCTTAGCTGGTTGCCGCCACAATCATAGGGCGACTTGTTGTTTGTTGCTTGTCGTTTACATCTTGGACTTAGTCCCTACGTAGTATTTTAGTGCACTACACTACACACTCCACTTCAGTTGGAGATGGTCGAGCGAGATTATAGCGTTGCTACTTCATTCATATTGTATTGCGTTCGTTCTACATGGGGTCAGTATGGGTCACCGAAACGGGGGGAGGGATCCGTGTTAGCAAGCTAGGTCAGGGAGAGCGCATCTATCCATCCAAGCGGCACAGTCCATCCGTGTATTACGTCCGTGCAACAGTTTGGATGTTTATTTTCGTTTCGTTTTCCTCGCTGATGATCTTAGCTCTCGCCACTCGCTTGCCTTTCCCTCGGGCTTAATTCAATTCAGTCAAATGACCAAGTACAAACATAACAATAACGAACGCGTAGGGTAGTTTTGCCAATTATGGATGCGATAACTCATAAGTATTGATAAAAGTCAAATTTTTACTACGTTTCTGAAATGTAAACAAGATAATTACTGGTGAATATAATCCGATATATTGTAGTGGAACCATAAGATGAATCTCTTTCTGTTCCCACTATTGCCAGATTTGGTACTTCCATCCTATATGAGTAAAGATTGCTCCGTCTCGTTGTAGACGCGCGATATGTGTGGTTTTGGCATTTCTGTCTGCCTCCCTCCCGAATTCCATACCTCACCGAGTTCTGGTCGGATCTTGATCGAAACAGATGGGACGTATAGCTATGGAGAGGATTATTGTTGAGCTACTGCTTGATGAGTGAATCATCCAGCGCCAGGCGCTTGCCCCATTAAGAACCAAACCCGCTCTTACATTGTTTGTAAATATTACACCACTTCACGAGCAGCACCACAGATAAGTTAATAAAAGTTTAAATTACTCTTTAATATTCCGCTCATTTTTTCCGCCATCCGTCGTCGTCTTGCCTTCCGGGTTTTCGTCTCACGGTTTCTCCGGGCTGAAGCTATTTTCTTGCGGTTTTCCTTCTCCCTACGGGCAATTTCGGCTCGGTTGTTGCAGCAGCAACCACACGTATTACCAATCTTCGTGCCGCCCGAGATGGTGCAGTGTTTCTTAACCATAAAAATGAAACATCTATGTTGAGCTCGTTGTAAATAGTTTTCTTCCGGTCCAAAATTTGAATTCCCGTATACTTTATATATATTAACTCTTCTAATTTCCATGCTACGTTTTGTATCTTTAAAAAAAAAAATTATGTGTCAAACCAACCTTTCTTTTAAGGCCCATGGAACCACATAGTCGATCTTGCCAAGTTCACCCAGCAAGATTAACGTTCAAGGACCCACCATCGTTATCATAGTCATTATCTAAACTTTAACAGCAGATTTTCTGTTCAAAAGTGACTCGACAAAAATGTGTTTGGTTTAAGAATTAAATACAGTGTACACATTTTCATGTAAACTTTTATAATTTTGAACGAAAAAACTATTTTTAAAAAATTCTGAAATTGACGACGGACCCATTTCCTATGGCATAGCTGATTCGCACTTTTGATGCTTTTTTTTTTATTTCTGAATACGTCATTCGGTCTAGCACCAGTTGTGGAACCTCTGCCCCTGGATTGCTTGTTTTATGGCACTTTGATTCACTGCTCTATTTTTGGGAGAAACATCTGGGTTTCGCCAGCACGATTGAGCATTGGTTTGAACAGAAATACTTTTGAGGGCTTGCGGTATGCTCTCTGCAGTCTGCGAGTGCGTCTGCAGGCAGGTGTTCGTCTTGTAGTTCTCATGAACTCCTGTTTTCCCTAAGCGATTACTACGTTCAAAATTGAATTATTTAATTGAATTCTTCGACCGAGTAAAAAAAAAACCGCTATCAATTTCTCCCGACTAGCGAACTAATTCTCTATCGGCATCCATTAAGATTCATCAACTGGCTCTCTTTTTTCAATGAACAGATGCCCCCATAAATGCGCTAAACTGTTGTTGCCTTTCTCAGCCGGCATTCCCTCGCCTTGGCAACGACTTCCAGAGCCAGCCAGAATGCAGCGAGTTCGACGTTCGACGCGTCTGAATTGCTACGCCACCATCGACACTAACCATCGCCGTCTCGCGTTGAACTGTTATCATGAATAGCATGTTTTGATTAATTTATTATTGATCTCTGCGTTCATTTAAAATAAAATATGTCAATAATTGAAAGTGCTGACGTCGCTTGCGTTACCCGCGCTCGCCACGCCACCATATCGCACAGTGGTGGGCTTACAAACGAAAGTTGGACAAAACCTATGATTTTTTCCGAAAGGGGGGAAATTTTTATTTGCTGATTTTGGTATGCTGAATCCATTTACGGTGCTGAATTTTATAAATCGTTCTTATTTTTGATAAATTTATATTACGAATTCAATTTTATTTTCTTTTGGAAATTTTTATCTTGATGATTGTGTAATTATTCAATCATGATGGAAATTTTCAAGTTTAGTTATACATAACCAGCCCTGTCGTCGTAAAAATTGAGCTTCTTAGTCTTCTTTTTTTAAGGGGGGCGTTGCTATAGCCAGGAGGACGCTTCTTTTCCCAGGCTTTAATGATTTCGTCTAATAAGAAATATCACATACATTATAACATATAGGGATCAACTTTGATGGAGGTTTTGTTGCTATGGGTTTTCGACTTACAGTCTATAAAGATCATAAACGGAAATCAGATAACCCTCAGCAACATATTAAAATACAAAATTAACAAATATCACAAATTATCTAATATACATTCCTAACAAATAAAAACCAATATGCATTTGCACGTATTTAGTTTGTGTTCCATTTCTAATAAAATAATATACTTGATATTTTTGTTTGATAAATTGACTAGGAACAACATGACATTGTACAAAATATGATGTTTGCATTTAATTAGAAAATTGTTAAATATTTACTATTGGCCAGTTTTGCTCTTACTCAGTTTTTTAAGCTTTTTCATGCTAATCTCAGATTTCAAAACGAAGGGCCAACGGTGACACACGTTTTTCTTATAGAATTTAAGATGGAGCCAAATTCAATAGAATCGCAAAATTATTTCAAATAAGACTGCATCTTTTCTTCATGCGATGCCTTTAAGATTGCTTTATGCTTCTGGGAATATATGAGAAGAAAGATTAGTGAAAAAATACCTTAAAATAATAAAAAAAACTAAGCATTTTTGCAAACTGTCAAGCTAAGGTCCAGTAATTTGAGTTAAGAGGCAGGATCCGTCATTGATTTCGGAATTTTCAAAAGCAGTTTTTACATGCAAAATCAAGAAAAATTACAGGAAAATGTGTTCACTGTATTCTGTTCTCTAACCGTAACACAGTGAACACATTTTTATCGAATAATTTTTAGTTTTGAACAGAAAAACTACTTTTTAAGTTTCGATGATGACGATGATTACGATGACGGAGCGTTGAACGTAAACCAGAACGCTTCTCCTTCAGTTTTGGAAAATTCCAGCGAACTACGACGCAAACTGTTATTCTAACGATATGTGCCGACGGTGGCCCCGTATCAGCGATAATTACTCAACCATAACTCGAAACCTTTTTTTCGAAATATTATGCGTATTCTTAGTTATGTCATACTGGGAAAATTTGTAGACTTGACTAGGATGCAAAGAAAATTTTTGAAGTTAAACATAAATAAATTAATACTTAAGATTCGATGTTTCGAATGTTTGATTATGTTTGCAAGTAAAGGTATATATGAAGCACACTTAGAGAAATATACAATATTTTTCCTTAAAAAATAAAATAATTAGGGAATTATTTTAGTTTTCTAAAAGCAGGACATCTGCAACTTTGTCCTCTTTTTTACTTAAAGAAGTATTCGATTTTCAGCCAAATGTATGACTTAACTTAAAAAAAAAAAAAAAACGCTCCATATGTGATATTAAAATGAAAAAAGAGCGAACAATTGCTCTATATTTCAATATATTTCGCTATAATTTTATCATTTTTATTTTTACTTTAGATGTATCATTGAATCATGGAAGTGCCAAGTATCAATTACAGAAGGTTTTCATTCATCAAATTTAAAAACACGAAGATGCTTCTCTTGGTGCATACTTGATTATGAAAGTGTATCACTTTCACATGAAAATTATTGGTGAAAAATGAACAAGGGTATGATTGTCTTAAGAACATATAAGTTAAAGTTTTTTCAACTACAAACTTTAATATAGTTCATCAAACTTTCAAAATTGCTTGAGATCAGTGTTGTAAGCAATCACGGTAGTCGACATGTTTTCGCTGATATTCGGCAGCGCTTCGCTTAAACATTTACAACACGAGCGATCAAATGAATGTCGAAAAGAAAAATGTCAATTGAATGCCACTGACCACGATAGCTATTTTAGGAAGCTTTATGGTGTTGTTTGTTTCTGCTTTCACTGTATGTGTGTCACATGCGACATAACAGACCAGATCAAATTATCCATGTTTTTTATGATCCGATGTCTGAATTCTATGCAAAACTTATGATTTATGCAAATTTTCTCGTATCAGACGACATTCAATTGACACTTTTTTGTGTTTGTCGACGTTCATTCTACCGCTTCTTGCTGTGACTGCTGACCATGGCAACAAAACGAACGTCGCTCAAAGTGTCGAATGTTTACAGCACTGCTTGAAACAATTCGATCGATATTGTTTCATGCTTGCTAAAGTGTGCGTCAAAATTTCAACATAATTTTGCTTTCCATACGAAAAATGTGATGTATAAACCAGTAGGCGAGTTCAAAATTTCTTGACAACAATGCGGCGATAGTTCGAAAGAAATGGGATTTGCTACATTTTCTTTCATCAAATCGTTCATTGACTTTCAAGTGGATCATAAAGAACCCCTGGGTTTCTACAAAACCATTATGGGCTACCACGTTGTTCAATTTTTTAGTTTAACGAAGCCATTCTTATCCCCATCATCGTGGTATTTTGTCCATGCATTTTTTTATTTATATGAACTATTTTTTTTTTTAAATTTATTATCACGTGCTTTAATCAAAGGATCTCTCGAGATAATTAATCAAAAAAAATAATTAATAATACCGAATATTAAGGAATCAAGCGCATGCAACCCTGTAGGCAAATGCTTTTATGTTGAAATTTTAATATAATTAAGGGATTGTGTTACTTTGTCCTAAATATTGATTCCCCAAATGTCATTTCCTCGAACGCCAGTCCCTTGAATGTCTGTTCTCCAAATACCCCGTTTCAAAACTTCCTACATTTCAGGGTAGTGAACGTACCAGTCATCTGGTACGCACCTTGTCACTGATAACTATTCTTGCACCTTTATGAACAGCATCACTTCTGGAAGAAACAGGTCGTTCGGAAAAATGACATTCGAGGAAAAGGGTCATTCGAAGAACTGTCGTTCACGCAAACGATATTCGAGGAACTGTCGTTCGTGAAAATGACATTCGACGAAAAGTAGCCCAATCTTTTGTTAAATATTATGGTAAAATAATATGGAATAAAATATAGATATTATAAACAACATATAGAACGAAAAGAACTCAGCAATAAAATAAATAAATTGCTCGGCATACACAATACGCTAATCCTTATTGATCTTGATTGCATCGCTCATTCCCGCAAGAGCAGACGACGCAATTAAATGACCAAACACTACTCCTCATTTCATATACATTAGTTAAGGTCATAAAGCAAACAAAATATAATTGGTTTTCTATAGGGCGTTAAGAACGACTTCAGGGCATTGATACAGATTAAAAAATTTGATTGATTTTTACAGGGCGTTAAGACTCAATTCATTAATGTGGACAAGGTTAAATTACTGCAGGATGTTGATAGAGCTTGGAATTTTCAATTACTGTCTTGTAGAGCTTCCCGATCTTCATAGGATAGGTCCAGGGCGTTGATATTGCTCAGAATGCATGCACATTTTAACGTGTAATTGTCCTACAAGGCGTTAAGTTGATCAATGTGGAATAAGGTCAAATTACTCCAGGGCATTGATACAGCTCGGAATTTTCTATTCATGCCCTACAGATCGATAAGTTGCACCTGATCTATGTAGAATAAGGTCAAATTACTCCATGGAGGTGATAAAGTTTGGAATACTCAATTGGTGTCACAAAGGGCGTTAAGATGTACCTGATTTGCATGAAATAAGCTTGAATTATTCCAGGGCGTTAAAAGAGCTAGACTTTCCAATTGATATCCTAGATGACGTTAAGATGTACCTTAAATACGTAAGAAAAGCACAAATTAATTCAGGGCTTTCCAGGGCAGCACTTTCTATGCTCTTCATAGGATAAAGTCAAATTACTACAGAGCATTGATACTGCAAAGATATTTCTATTGATTTTCAATAGGACGTAAATATGCACCAGATCTCGCAAAGATCAATATGGAATAAAACCAAATTACTTCAGACCGTTGATATAGCTCGATCGATTTATGTCATACAAAGGGTTAAGATATTTCTGAACTACGTGAAATAAGGCCAAATCACTCCAGGGAGTTGCTAAAACTTCGAATTTTTAATTGATGTCCTACAAGGCGTTCAGATGTACCTGTTCCACGTGGAATGAGGTCAAATTACTCCAGGACGTAGATACAGATTGGAATTTTCAATCGATACAGGGAATAGATGTACTCCAGACTTACGCAGGACAAGGTCAAATTAGTGAAGGGCGTTTATACATCTTGACATTTGTCCTACATAGAATCACTCTAGGGCGTTGTTAAATCTTGAATATATTTGATGTCCTACAGGGCGTAAATATGCACTGGGTCTAAGTAAAATTAGGTCAACTTACTCCAGGGCATTGATTAAGCTTGAATTTTTAATTAATGTCCTACAGGGCGTTGAGATCAATCAATTCTTGGGCGTTGATAGAGCTGGGAGTTTCATTGATGTCATACAGGGCGTTAAGATGCACTTGATTTACATGGGATGAGGTCTAATTAATCCAGGGCGTACATATAGCTTGAAATTTTCAAATAGTGTCCTACAGGGCGTTAAGATGCAGCTGATATAGATGAGACAAGTTAATTACTCTAGGGAGTCGATACAAATTGGAATTTTCAATCGAAAAAGGGCATTGAAGTGCACGTGATCTACGTAAGACGTGGTCAAATTAGTGAAGGGCGTTTATACATCTTGATATTTGTCCCACAGGGCGTTAAGATGCAGCTGATTTACATGACACGAGTCCAAATTATTCCAGGGCGATGATAATACTTGGAATATTCAATTGATGTGGGGTATAAAGATGGAAGTAAAGATGCACTTGGTCTACATAAGGTGAGGTCAAAATACTTCAAGAACTTGATAAAGCTTGAATTTTCAATTAATGTCATACAGGCCGTTAGGATGCAACGGATGTACATGGAACAAAATAAAATTACCCGAGGGCGTTGATAAAGCCTGAAACTCAATCGATATTCTACAGGCTGAAATTACGCTAGGGCGTCAATGAAGCTCGTAAATTTCAATTGATTTTCTACAGGGCGGTTATATGCTCCTGTTCTATATGAAATAGGATAAAATCACTCTATAGCGTTGATACAGGTTGGAAATTTTAATTGAAATCTTAGTAACTAACGCTCGATTGTTGTTAATTTCGCACATTTTTTATGACTTCGGGCGAATAATTAAAAAAAAATCTGTGAAAAGCTTCTTAGTCTTCGACTAAACGCGACTCAGCAGGACGACAGGGCTGTACATAACAAGACATATCATTCGAAAAATATTAGATTTTTCCATTGGGGGAAATATGGATAAAACGTCAAGACGAATTACCTGAAACATACAACTTCAACAGGAATTTTTGCTGATAATTCATGTAATTACTATACATATACAGCGTCTTTCAATGCAATGTTTTCGGAGTTCAGGTAGATTTATTTTTATAATGTCATGTTCACGTCTGACACACGCAGTGTACATAGCAGTATTTAAGATAATATCGACATGTTTTATGTTGGAACTCGTTCATAGTCATATATTGATTCAAGTAATTCTATCAACAAATAACTATTGACTGTAAAATAGATACTCGGTTTTCAAAGTAAATAAAGTTTGAACACCTTTCTTAACATTTGAAATTCTATCGAAGGAAAGTCATATCACAGAAATGAAAAGATTTGGCGAAGTTTGAAGTTTTTTTTTTAATTTTATAATAGCATCTCTGGGGCCCAGATAGCCGTAGCGGTAAACGCGCAGCTATTCAGCAAGACCAAGCTGAGGGTTGTGGGTTCGAATCCCACCGGTCGAGGATCTTTTCGGGTTGGAAATTTTCTCGACTTCCCAGGGCATAGAGTATCTTCGTACCTGCCACACGATATACGCATGCAAAAATGGTCATTGGCATAGTAAGCTCTCAGTTAATAACTGTGGAAGTGCTCATAAGAACACTAAGCTGAGAAGCAGGCTTTGTCCCAGTGGGGACGTAACGCCAGAAAGAAAAAGAAGAAGCATCTCTGATAAGTTTACCACAATTTCATGGTGTCATATTTGTTTTCCAATATTGCATACTTAAAGCTTCTAGCCCAATTTGCTATAGAATCCGAAGATATTTCGTAGAAGCAATCATAACTTGTAACGATTTTTTCATCGCATAGAAAACACGAGCATAATCTTATATGAGGTGATATAATCTCGAGTTCAGAAACTCAACTGCGCTGTGCTCATTAATTTTTTCCTCTAAAAATCTTCAAAACGATGCCTAGATCGAAAACCTAAATTTTGAACTTCTTCGCAGTAAATATGGAAATCTGTTTCATGGGATGATAGTTGCCGAAATGTCTCATAAGTTTTAATCAAGTGAAAATGTACCATTAGTGAAGCACGTGAGGGAAAACAGATAAAATGAGGGGGTTAGAAGCAAAGGGATGTAAGCCGGATTTGGGCTTCGGGGGGTCCGGGTCTGATTTCAGAAGGGGGGCCCCTTAATTTTTCTGTCCAATGGAAAAAGTAGCATAATTCGTACAAGGATCGTTTTCTGGCTTCTGTATAATGTGTATGGTTCGAAAAATTGTTGAAAAATTCAAAACCATTTTACTTCAAAGTAGCTTTAATTGCATTTTTTCACTCATCTTATTTTATTTTGTTTATTTTTTCGGAGTAGGGAAAAACCCGTTTGAGTTGAGCTGTCAACTAATGCTCTCTCTCAAATAGGCACAAAACCTACCCTTTTTTTTCGTATCAACAGATTACAATTCCCAATGATACATAAATAAAACTTAACTTAACTTTTTCTTATCTACATATTAAACACCTAACATTTGGACAAACTGATGCTTCAAAACAGGACGGGAAAGATGAAAATCGAAAACATTACAATATTGGTTGAACAGACGGCACATGCTAATCACAGGTTCAAACGTCTCGACGTGTGGATAGCAGGTTCAAATGTATTAATTGACATCTGTCAATGTAGCTAGGAAGATGCAAAGGATCTCTCCAATGCAAATTTTGCAGCGCAAACCGCAAAAATTTGCGTTGAATGGATTCAATGCGTTGAATGCTATTCTGGTAGAAAGGAGCCCACACAATTGCTGCATACTCTAAAACGGAGCGTACTAAAGAGCAGTAAAGCGATTTGAGGCAGTGAATATCAGAGAAGTGTTTGGCAACGCGGAATATAAAACCTAGACTCTTAGATGCCTTCGAAACAATATATGAAATATGGTCATTAAATGTCAATTTATAATCTACCATAACTCCTATATCTTTTATCGACTTCACGCGGTTCAGAGTAACTTCTCCTATATGATAATTGAATTCTGTGATGGTGTGCTTACGGCTAAAAGAAATGCTTGAGCATTTAGACGCGTTCAATATCATTTTGTTGTTCTTGCACCAAACTACGAAGATATTTAGTTGTTTTTGTAGTAATGCGGTATCGTTGTCGCATTTTATAACATTATACAACTTAAAATCATCGGCATAAGACAGTTTAAAACACTCGAGGGACAACACAGTTGTATTACAATATGTTGTATTACAACAACACAGTTGCATTACAATATGCGTGGACCTGAGATTACAATGTGGATCCTTGGATTCCAGTGTGATTTCTTGAATTTAAGTTTGAATCCCTGGATTCAATTGTGGATAATGTTGTTTCAGTGTGAATCCTTTGATTCCAGTGCAGATCCTGAGATTGTAGTATGGATCATAGGATTTCAGTATGAATCTTGGGACTTCAGTTTGGATTCTGCTAATTCAGCGTGGATCCTTTGATTCCAGTGGGACTCCTGGGATCGCAGTGTGTATCCTGGGATTTTAGTGTGGATGTGGATCCTGGGATTCAAGTGTAAATTTCAAGATTTCAGAATAGATCCTGTTTTTTTTTTCAGAGTTATGCCTCTGATTCTAATATGAATCTTGGGATTCCACTGTGAATTGCAGAATTTCATTGAGGATCCTGGGATACTTGTGCTGTTTTTGGTTTGGATCCTGGATTCCACTTTAGATCTTGGGATTCCAATGTGTGGATCTCGTAATTTCAGTTCGAATGCTTTGATTGCAACATGGATCCTGTTATTCCAGTGTAAATCCAAGTATTTCTGTGTAGATCTTTGATTTTAATGTTGATCTTGGGATTCCTCTGTAGGTTGTAGTATCTCAGTCTTAAGATTCTAGTGTGGATTCTGAGATTACAACCTAGATCCTTGGATTCCAAGGATACTGGTATTCTTGTGTGGATCCAAGATTCAAGAGTTGATCTTCAGATTTCAGTATAGATCCTGGGTTTTCAGTGTTGACGCTAGGATTCCATTTTATATTCTGAATTTCCAGTGTGGATCTTTTGATTGCAGATCTTGGGATTTCAGTGAGATTCTGCTATTCCAGTGGGAATGGTAAAATGGTAATCCTGGGATTCAAATGTGAATCCAAGGCTCCCAGTGGAAGTACAGTGAGAATTCTGTGGTAATACTGCGTAAATATTGTGAGAATACGGCGGAAATACTATGTGAATCGTTTGAAAATACCATGAGAATGTTGGTATTCTGGTGAGGATCCTGTCCTGTGGAAATTCCGAGAGAAACTTTTGCGAGTTCTGTGGGAATTCTTCTGGATTCTTATTAGCATCACGTGGAAAGTTTCAGAAGTCCTATAGAAATAGTCTGGAAATACATTGAAATTACAGTGAGAATCTTGCGGCATCCACTGTGGGAATCCTGTGTGAGTTATGTTTGAGTTCTAATTACTGTGGAAATACTGATCCAATGTGAGTCCTGCGGGAATTCTGTTAGACGTATGTGAGAAACGTTTAGAATATAATAATTCTTTTTAGAATGTCATGAGATTCCCGTAGGAATCTGGTAGATATTCGTTGAGAATCCTGTAGGAATACAGTGGGCTTTTTTGGCTATGTCAGTGTGCGTGTGTTTGTGCAAATGAGTATGTTATGTAAATATACGTATATGCGCTTGTGTGTTTCATACGTATGTTACATTGCTACATCATTATGTGGAGTAGTTTTTATAATTTCCAAACAAATCCCGTTTTGTCATTTATATTTGCATCAACATGTTATTACCGTTGCGTTATGCTTGCCACAATATCATTGTCACTTTTTAATGCTCCATATCACCTTCAACAATTTGCTCTAATTGTCAAGTGTTTTTTTTTATATTTTGTGTGCAGTAAACAGTGTGCAAGTCCTCGCCGAAGACTGATGAATAATCAACGCATGTTCAAATAGATTGCAGTCGAAAAAGAATAGTTGTTCACAAAACCATTTGAATCCAAAAGTTCAACGTATAAATTTGACAAACTGCTGTTTTGTCCTTTAGCTTTCTTATTCTATGCACTGTTTAAGAATCTTTTGTAGGTGCTTCGGAAAGCATCAGACGGATGGTTTTTGAGTGGCTTTTTTTAGTTCTTTTTTAGTTTCTGTGCGTTTTGTTGGGTTGTGTTGATCCGTTGTTTCTGTTGGATGGGTTACCAACTGGTGAGCTCATTTCATGGTTGAGATAACTTATTCTATCGTTTCAGCGTATTTTTTTGTGATTTCCGAACAAACTATGGATGGTTTGTCACTACAAGAGGCGCATGGCCGGACAACACCTAAAAAAATCATGTTCTCAAAAACACTTGGTAATATTTTTTATAGATTTCAATACAATTAAGTGACAAGTTCTTAAAATTTGAGTTTTGTTTTCGATTTTTGGCAGCATCGTAAGTGTGGCAAAGTCTGCAAAATTAAACTGCTTCAAATCCAAAATTCATCAACTATGGATCGACTAGCAAATTTCAAACAGCTGTATCTTAACTATATCATAACCGATTTAAGCTCAATAGGCTTCATTTGAAAGCGTAATCCTTAGCTGTTGATTTGGCTAGAATTACATGACGTGTAACGTGTTAAGTTTTTTTGTCTATATTTATGTGAATTTTAACACATCCGGCTAGTAAAGTTGTTATTCGTAGTGAATCATGTTTTTTACAGGCTTTCCGCAAAATTTTCAAAATATCGTACGTTTTATGTGAAGTGTTTTATAAATATGAGTTACTCACTATGCAGCAGCATATCATCCATACTTTCAGACATACAATAGATTTTTTGCCCCTCTTTGCCCATTGAGAAGAAAATTCCATTTTGTATGAAGTCCCTCCACTGTGTGTCGGTATAAACGCTCATTCTTTTTTATAATTTTTACACTCACATACCTTTGTTTTGTTGAATGGTTCGACATTATAAAAGTTGATGTATTTTTTAATCATCCACCAATAACTTTTTATCACGAGACAAAAATGCTAAAATAGTTTTATGAAAAAGTCATATTTGTCCTCCTTATCCATGATCCGCATCACCGACCAAAGTTGATTCCAAGATCTTTTTCCTCCCTTAATGCTGGGTAGAAATCTTTTAGAAATTTGATTTATATGGATAAGAGCTTTCTATTTATCATATTCGTATATACCGGCCCTGAAATAAACTATATGAATATAATGCTGAATACAACAACCACTGTATATTCACAATATTAATCAATTTTTGAATCTTTACTAAACTTCGCAATGCTTCATTGAATTTCATTGCATTTAATTGGGTTTTAAATTTGGCTCTGAAACACAAGAAAAATGTTTTGAACATGAAATTTGACAGCATTATTTATTCTTTCCACCACTGTGCATCGCGCACGCGAAGCGTTTACGCTTTATTTGCTCAATAGAGGATTGGAAAAAAAATCTGCTAGCTCGCTCTCATCGCAGCATCCTTGCCCGATCTGAAGCGCTTCGTCATCAAATCGCGGGTTGTTGGTTGACTGATGTGGAACTGCTCTCAGAGCACGACGACGCAACGCGAATCAGCGTCCTATATGCGGGTCGACGCTGGCTGGTGGAAGCATCAGCTTAGGTTTGCAAAAAAAAGGAATAGCTACACTGCCAAACGGGAGTTGACCCATGGTGTTGATGAACCTTCGCTGCTGCTGATGATGACGATGATGGTGATAGTTCTGTAAATATTGATAGTACGTGGGACTTTCTGACTAGTTAGGTGTGGAGCCGGCACTAGTGCGCTGATGAAACGGCAATCGTTTAGCTTCAAAGGTCTGGTAATGATGGTTGATTTCCGATGTTTGACAAATTGTTATCAATTGAATGTGCTATTTTTGTAAGCTATGGATTATGGACTATGGGTAGATGCACCTGCTTCCATCATAGTAATAACATTAGACGCCACACGATTTGCTAATGTCATCCCAAAATAATAATAAAAAAAAAAACATTATTTTCCTTAACTTTTTAACTTTTTCAGTGATTTAATGAGTACTGCCCTTTGCATTTCAAAATTGTTCAAGCATCTGACATCTACAACTGTATTAAAATCTTAACATAGATATTCGTCTAATGTGTTGATTAACCTTCATATACTCCATATTTTTCAATTTGTAATTTTTATTTTTATCTCTTTTTTCAGGTACGTTTCTTTGGATGTCAACAAGATGCTAGAAAGTTAAAGCAGGATTGATTGTCTAGTTAAAAAAGTTTACGCTTTTGAAAAAGAGTAAACAGTTCTTTTTAGTTTAAGAAATATTACTTTAAATGATCAGAAAAAGTCCTAAAAATGTGCAGTAACGCAAAGTAAGAATCTCTTGCTGCCCTTTCCATTCTTACATCGGAAGTAAATTCCGAACTGTAAAACTTTCGAAACCTAATTGAAAATTCTGTCACCTCAAAGCTTTCACACTACCCCGTATCGACTGGTTTACCAAACTCTCCAATTCTGCAGTTACTTTACCGCACTCCAAAATGCCAGCCAAAGTTCATGTGAACCTGTGCCTGCCTGATGATCCCGCCACATATTGTCTATGCTCCCGTGGAAGAATTTTCTAAAAAAGCAAGCACCACTTGACGAAGACGACCAACTTGAAGTGCACTGCACATTCTCAGGAAGCTTTCGGAAACTATTGCTCGACATGCAAATTCAATTATGCTGCCGTCGTGCCTGTCTTCTTAGTCTTGGTTCGCCGTTTTGTCATCAAATCTTCCCACCACCATCTTTGCTGCCCTGCTGTGATAGCAGGGCGGGGGGGAGTACGGCCTTCTTTTCCATTAGTTTCCATTTTCTTTTCCACTACACAACCATAACCCGAACTGTTGGTAGGTAGCTACAGTGAGGTGGTCCATTTTTAAATGAGAAAAATTAAACTGTGGAAATCTGAATTTGTTCCGAAGTTTTTGATTTGGTCCTCCAGATTCTCCTTCACAGAAGAAGCGGAATCCGCCACCTTAGGAGGCTAAAAAAGCTTGAAGTTTGTATGGCGAAAATCGACCAAATATATGGGAAAAGCAGTGCCAATTATCGTTTTCCCATATATTTGGTCGATTTTCGTCATACAAGTTACTTGAACATTGGCCCCTTTCAGAGTTGACAAATTCCGCTAAAACTTTTATAGTAGCTTCTTTTCCTGTCCATAACTGCATATTTGTCACATTCGACAATTCTGACAATTTCGAGTTAATACCGGAGAGAGTCATCAAATGATAAATACTTTCGATCAACTTACTGAAATCTGTGAGATTGTTCTAGAAAATTCGAAAAAAAAATCCCAAGTTGTTTTGTCACATTGGCAGTTGTAACCGCATAACAGTCACATTGAGATTGTACATGAGCCTCGTAATGTAGTAGCAATGAAATTTCCATTAGAAGTATTTTCTGACTATTCACCCCATGCGATATGAGTTATACAAAATTTCAGCCTCAAATAAACACTTTTGAGTTCATAGTGATTTTTTGATATTTTAGTTTCCTCCCAAACTGCAATAAAATGCATACTTGGAATCCCATTTACTTAATGCCTACTTTTGTCAAATGTTACAAATATGCAGTTATGGGCGGTAGTAGTCCAAATTAACAAATTTGGAAGGTGTAACTGAAGGTTTCTTGTAGTTTGATAACTATGGACCACCCTGAGGTACAGTCATCTGGTGGGGTAGTGTTTTAATTCATGCTCTCTTTCTCTAAAATATGTAAATCATCGTCTCGTGTCGACATCAGTATTCGCTTTCGCAAATGTCAATCGTTCGTTTGTCGACGGTCTCGTCAAGTGTGACATTGAAAGCTTAATTCAATTCTACCGTCTACTCTAGTTGACTGCACTAACTGGAAGCGCTAACAAGTGATGGAAATTTAACTCTGCCGCTGCTGGACCGGACAGTTGTGCAACAGGAACCTGCGTGCCACAGCTGATCTTAATAATTTGTTAAAATTTTTATTGTGAATATTGGTAGCACAGATTGTTCTTGGATAATCAAGCATAAGGGCATTTTTTTTTATTTCCGTACGGGTTTGGGCCGGAAGGTCTCAGATTTTCATGAAACTTTTTCCACAGGCAGGGCTCATCAATATATGAAAAAAAAAAAAAAATGAGAAAAATTCAGGGTCGCCTATTTTTCCGGAAAACTCAGTTGGAAATTTTTTGTTTTTCCCTGACACTACTTACTTCGAAAAATCATAACTCAAGAACGAAGCATCATAGAAACAAAGTTTTTTATGAAAATGAAAGCAAATTTTCTCAGGAATAAAAAAAAGTAATTAACTGGAAGAAGTTGTCCACAATATTTTCCACCGTTGAGAAAACTTGTAAGGAAAAGCCGGAAAAACTATGCTCCAACTCGTGGAAAATTTTCAAAAAAATATTTTTGAGAAGGTTATTTCATAAGCTTTAATCGCTGAAATTTTTTAAATGTTATTTTTTTTTTGTTTTTGAGTTATGGCCAATTTTGTGAAAAATGTGAAAATGTGCCATTTTGAGCCTTTTCTTTGTAAAATCATAACTCAAGAAAGAAGCATCGTAGAAACAAAGCTTTTTTTATGAAAATGAAAGCAAATTTTTGAGAACAGAATTTTATAAATTTCAATCACTGAAATGCTTAAGATGTACTACTTTTGATGAAGTTAAGTATTGTTTTTGGATTATTTCTCCTCGTTGTGAAATTATCAACAAAGAGGAAAATGTAAATGATTTTATTGAAAACTTGCAAAATCTGACCAAGAAGTTTCTTGTGAATCAATTTAAAGTAGAGAAACAAAATAAATTTATAAGATCTAAAAAGGAATCACTTGTAGAAACAAAAGAAATAATGTGTCAGATGGACTCCGCAGAAAATTATACGTGCGTGATACAAGATTCCATTCAAAGCCAATACTTCGTACGACCTCAAGTAACAAAATGGCCGAAGTTAAAAGTTCGAAAGGACAAAAGGTCAAAACGACGTAAGGTAAAAAATAGTAGGATGTTTTTCCTCCTTTGAAATAATATTTTTTATCTTATGTCCTTTTTTTCCGACCTTTTGTCTATCGTCCTTATGTCTTCCAACCTTCTATAATAGATTCGCAGATCCATCGCCGTTTTCAATAAATTCGTCAAGTTTCTGAGATATTGGCTTTCGAAAATGTATTATTTGTTTATTTAAGTAAACTTGCATGAAAGTTTGGCAGCTTGTAGAGGAATTTATTTGCTAAATTTACCACAAAATCAGCTTCTAAATTTTAAAGAATACTTCGATGCTACAAAAAAGTATTGTATCTTGCCATATAAAAGAATCAAAGAACTTTGCATGGA
This sequence comes from Aedes aegypti, assembly GCF_002204515.2. NCBI lineage: Eukaryota > Metazoa > Arthropoda > Insecta > Diptera > Culicidae > Aedes > Aedes aegypti. The sequence goes on from NC_035108.1 coordinate 52,372,615, forward strand.
GACTGCAAGTACATGAAAAAATCAATTAAATCGATTTTTAATCGAGTATTTCAAACCAAAATATCGGAAATGAAAGTGTGAGTCCTTTATTGCATACCTGCTGGATTAGATTACTAAAATGTTTTAAATCAAAACTTCAATTTCATCAAACTTTCATGAATCAAATGTATTATACAACTTTGGTGATAGTTAAAAATTAAGACCAGCTAAAACATTTTTGAAAACGGCATTAGAATCATCAGCCTGATTCAATTAACTAGAGATTGAACTTAAAATAAACAAGCAAACATGTTATTTTTGTTACGCTATGTCAACGGTGAAACGTGCCCGCGGATCACTTGGTGCTCAGCGATGTCTTGTCAGGTGCTCCGTGACAGTTTTGAAATGTGTACAAAGCATCTTAAATTTTTGCCTAAATATATGGTTTCGATCACACCAAACCAAGCTATACAAAGAATTTTCATTTAAGACAACTGTTTTGTTCTTCAGATTTCTACTCTTGAAAATTAAGGGATGGTTTTAATGATTCTTCACTCAATGTTGTCTTTGACGCTGAATCTCAATCATTATTGAACTTTCATATACCTCTGAAATTTTTACGAAAACGTTCTTCAATTGGGCTAAAATGTTGTTATAATATGGCTGAAAATTTTCTGTCGGTGGAAATATGACATCAAATTTTTAATATATTGTGAAAAACAACACTTAAACTTGAAGAAACCTTATTTACTCCGACAGAATATTTTGAAATTTTCTGGGTGTAAAAGTTTTGTCGGGGTACTTATCTTTGGTTCAAGACTGGATGTTTTCTTGAAAATTTCAGGTTTGCCTTCAAATAATCTCCACTTTTATGATAAATTGGCATACATAAATCTCACTTCACAATTGTCGCTATCTGAAATCGATCTTAGCATGGTTCGATCAATGATTTACTTTTATTCGTGAATTTTCAAATATCGGCTTTTTATTTGTGAGCATCCATATTTTTTTTTTTTTCAATATAATATAAAACCAGGGCAGGCAATCGTCAGATTCGTCACAGTGCGATGACGAAATAAAAAAAGACATCGTCATCTCGTCATCGACGAAAGAATGCACGACGAACGTCAATCCAAAATCGTCAACCAACCACTTTGTCTTCATTTCCTTCGCTCCCCTTTCTCAAACGAAGGAGGTGTTTATTGTATATTCGCTTGTTATGCACAAAACGGCGAATGCCATCCCAGAATTGCTTGTATTGGCAATTTAACCCATACTCCTCGAGCTTCAACAATAGCTTTGTTGGTAAGCGCGCGACGTTGACGATTCAGAGCTCGTTTGTTCAATTCTGGACACATTTTGTTTTATTTTTTCAAGAAAGGCTCATAATCTATCGACACTACGGTTCATATTTTTAGTCGGCTCAGAGCTCCCGAACGAAGATTCGACCATAACGAAGGAGGCTTCTTTGTTCGTCATGACGCCGAGCCTTTGTGGCGGACCACTGCAGCAAATCGTCATGCAACGCTGGTTAAGTGACGATGACGATTCTTTTTTTAGTTTCGTCGACGACTTTTTCCATTTGAAGGTGACGATTGCCTGCCCTGTATAAAACAATCATAAAAATTAAAAATTTTCAGAACCTTTGAATATATGTTTTTGAATAAGTTATTATTCTGTTTCTGAAACACATTCTATTTTCCGTGTAACTCACGGAAAAACAGTTTTGATGCCACTAGGCTCTACTTCTTTGATAGGTTGATTGTGGAAAAATATAAAAAGCACACATTTTTAGATCACACTTCAAATAAGAATCAAGCATTTGTAGGTCAAAAAAAAATCAATTTTTCAAAAAAAAAAAAAAAAAAATCTGAACCGGAAATTGTTTTAAAAGTTACAAAAAACTTTCCAAGGTTTAAGTCAAAATATTTTATTGCAAAAAGTGCTCTGCGAGCCAAAAAGGCTGCAAACCTCTGCGTAATGCAATGATATTTTAGCAGTCGTAAATTTCTTAAGAAATTCATGTATTATGACATTCCCTAAACCTCGCCTGTTTCTCAAAATTGATCCTGGTTTTCAGTTATGATTTTTTTTAACAAGCTCTTTGATTATTTCGCTTAGGACAGCTTCCAAAGATCTCCTAACGAAATCACCTTTAACTATTTATGAATCCAAAAAGATCACAAGAGTCTGCCAAAGATCTCGTAAAAAACTAGTTACAATTCACACAAGATCTCGATTTTATATAAAAAAATGAAATCTTTGTGAAAAATCGCCTCTTTTTCGACAATATACCCAATGAGCAGATTGGTTGAGTGAGCATTAGTCTGGGACACGGTTATATGAAAAATTTAGATTCTCGCTCCAGTCCACTTTTTGGATCACATTAGGGTCCCACAACAACTGGGCAAAATTTCAGCTCGAAACTCGGCGAAACTATATTTACGCGCCAGCCGTTCGAAGTTTATATGGGATTTACTATGAGAAAACTCACTTTAGCAAAGAAAAATCGCCAGAGGTCGCCCGTGATGCTCTATAAAAATTCTGAGCACAGATCTAGGTAGGTATTTCTACGAAGAACAACATTGTTGAAGACCGCAAAGCAATCCGATGCTTGTGAAAAAAGTTATTACACTATTCGGAAATTTTGCCCAATTTTGTTATTATTGTTATTCCTTTGCGTGTTTTTATCAATATCGCCTTGCCAATAGGTTTTCATTGAATAATCTTTTTCACAAGTGTCGGATTGTTTCGTAGTCTTCGGCAATATTCTTCATCGTAAAAATACCTATTGAAGTCTGTGTTCAGCATTTTTATAGAGGTCAATGGGCGACTTTTGGCGATTTTTCTTTGGTAAAGTAAGTTTTCTCATAGCAAATTCTATAAAAACTTTGAACGGCTAGCGCGTAAATACAGTTTCACCGATCGAGTTGAAATTTTGCACAGTTGTTATGGGACCTAAATGCAATTCAAAAAGTGGACTGGAGCGAAAATCTAAGTTTTGTCCCACACTAGTGAGCATCACTCGCTTATCCCTATGATCCAGCTTGTTAACATGTATTAGGACATCTCTTTAAGTCGATGACCTCTCTTTTATAGGTGTTACCATTATTATTATTATGTTTAATCAAAAAAACATGATGGGCGTTGTTATGAATTGCAACGCAACATTCGGAATATATCCAGGAAATTATCAAAACGTTGATCAAGAAATTACTTTAGAGATTTCTCTTTCTTCAGGAACTTGTCTAGAAGTTCTATTACGATATTCTTTATAAATCCCACACAAGGGAGGATTCATCGATTCCATCAACAATTCCAAATATTTCTTTATGAACGTTTATAGAGAAAGCTATAATAAATATTCATGGGATTCTTCAATTAATTGCTATAGAGATACTTCGTTAAATAAAATATTCGAGCAGTCTTATGGGAATTCCTCACAGAATTGCACTAAATGCTCCTAGTAAAACATATCTTATGACTCCTTCAGAAACTCCTCCGAGGTTTAGATGGATGGATAATAACCTCAATTTTGTCTTATATAAAGGCACTGTTCTTGTTGGCACACCCAAGGAATGAGTCGATTTTCACCACTGTTCTATCCCGTTAGGCCGAAAAGAATCATTAGGCAGGAAGGGTCATTAGTCTAAAAATAATTGATAGTTCTGATGGGTCATAAGGCCGGTCGATTTTTTTAGGAGGAATTGATTGTTAGGAATTATCTTGAAGCCCTTTTTGCTGTAAAATATAACTAAGAAGAACAGCCTTTGTTTAGAAGAAGGAATAATAAACATTGATCAATGTGTAAGCCTTTTTAAACAGTAGTTTGTATTTTTAATCTTGAATAGTCAAATGCTGTTACGGCCTAACGACCCTTTGGACCCCCTGGGCCATTTTCCTGCAAATTTCCCAGATTAAATCGAAAGAAAAACTCAATTCGCATGGCATTTGAAAAGATAGGACTATTCCGCATTTGCATCAACCGTTGTACTTAGAAAATGTGTTTATTTTATCTGAATTCAATCGGTTCATCCATGCAATCGTTACAACACGTTACACACAGAAGTTGAAGCCGTCAGAATTTTTTCACATGTGAAAAGAACCTTTTTTCAAATTTCTGAACTAAAAGCGTCGAGTTTGTTCGGTTTTCCATTGCCAATCGATTGATTAGGCTATGGGCCAAATATATACTGTCCGATATATATACTTTGAGGGTCCAAAATGTATTGGTGTGTCTAAAATAATGAAAAACAGTGCTTCACAATTCAATTATTTTCGACGTTTTTTGGATCATACATGACCGTGTGGACATTTTTATCTTGTAGAGGAAGTTTTTCTCTACATTTTGGCATGTTCTTTGACTAGGTTACGCTGTGCAATTAATTAATAGGGGCAAAAAACTAAAATCACATCCCTAAGGTGGTCAAAAAAACGAGCGTTACCCTATGTGTTTACCATCTGTAACAGTAGCTTGTATTTTTCGCACCTTACTTAGTCAAATGTTATTTTGGCCTAACGACATATTCGGCCTAGCAACATTTTCGGCCTAACTGCATTCAGCTAGGCGAATCGGACTGAACATCAATGTGTCAAAGACGAAGTACATGATAGCGAGGGGCTCAAGAGAAGACACGGCACGCCCCCCACCTCGAGTTCATATTGACGGTGATGAAATCGAGGTTGTCGAAGAATTCGTGTACTTGGGCTCACTGGTGACCGCCGACAACGACACCAGCAGAGAAATCCAGAGACGCATCGTTGCTGGAAATCGTGCCTACTTTGGACTCCGCAGAACGCTCCGATCGAGCAAAGTTCGCCATCGCACGAAGTTGACCATCTACAAGACGCTGATTAGACCGGTACTCCTCTATGGGCACGAAACATGGACCCTACGTGCAGAGGATCAACGCGCCCTTGGTGTTTTCGAACGGAAGGTGTTGCGGACCATCTACGGCGGAGTGCAGATGGAAGACGGAACGTGGAGAAGGCGGATGAACCATGAATTGCACCAGCTGCTGGGAGAACCAACCATTGTCCACCTCGCAAAAATTGGGAGGCTGCGGTGGGCCGGGCATGTCACCAGAATGTCGGATACCAACCCGGCGAAAATGGTTCTCGAAAACAATCCGACCGGCACAAGACGACGTGGTGCGCAGCGAGCAAGATGGGTCGATCAAGTTGAGGACGATCTGCGGACCCTTCGCAGAATGCGTGGCTGGCAACGGGCAGTCATGGACCGAGTCGAATGGAGACGTCTCCTACGTACAGCAGAGGCCACCCAGGCCTTAGCCTGACTGGTAAGGTAAGTAAGCATTCAGCCTAATGGCCTTCGGTCTAACGACATTTGACCTAACGACATTCGATGCAACGGGTTGCTCCCTAGTTCATTTAACGAGATAATAATCTACGTATAGATTTCCGAACGATAAATGGTGAAACAATATTTGTTGTAAAGGGTCAACAGACAATTCACTTATTAACGTTCGAAACCTAGCACAGTTTCGTTACATGTTCTAATCTCCGTACATGCAAAGTATAGGGGGAGATCCCCCAGTATTGGACAGGTAATAAGTATGATCACTTGTGTTTCGTGAAATAATAGACTTGGAAATATCAATACGAAATACGACATTGCAATTTGAAGATGTATTTTAGTGCCAAATTTATCAATCTCTGAAGGTACCGGAAGCAGTCTTGAAATATCTAGAAGTTATTAAGTATGTGACTTGCTGAATGTTTCCGTTTCAGAAAAAGTAATTAGTAACCAATTGATCTAAGCCAATTCACGTAAGTTATACTTTGCCTTCAAGACGTATATTTGAATTCATATTAGGACCCCAGTGCGAGAATAACGATGATATCCTGATCTTTGTACGAAACTGGGGGACAGGCCCAGAAAAGCATAATTGCCCATATGGTTTTTAGAACTACCAATTTTTTTCATCGCATCATTCAAGATGTACCTTATACTTTACTATGCATACACAAATTAACACACTTTGTTTGAAATTGTTGTGGGAACATATGTGGTTGTAGATATTTTTTTCTTTCGATTCTTTAACGTGGTCCAATACGATTTCATTTTTTCAATTTCTTTTCTTTGTGGGTTCATGGCCGTGCAGTTAGCGGCGTCAGTCGTTTAGGCGTATGTGAGTGCCACGAAGCGTGGGTTCGATTCCCGCTCCTTTCGGTGCAAACTTTTCGTCAAACGAAAAATCCATCACTGGGTGTTACGTGTTGTCCGTTGCCTAATGTTCGTGGTTGTTCAGTCTGTGCAACCTGAAGCTGAAGACGGTGTGAATTGTCTTTTTAAAATATGATTAAATTCTATAACGTGATTATCTTGAACATTTATTGAGACGCTAATACGAAAATGACGACGAGCCTGAAGAACATTTCTTTGCCTAAAGCTTTGGGGGATAGGAGATAGAGGACCTTAATTATATATTTTCTAACGTTTCTTTCAATATGGTTCAAATTGATTCAATTCTTTCAAAATATTTTTATTATTTTTCTGTTTTATATATTGATGTTTCATACTCAGAAGCATCAATTATTTATCTCAAATTTAGGGCAATATGTCGTTGAAACATAATTGTTGAATATGTGTTACTCTAGGTAAACAGAGTTGTGTAATAGTTTAATTTGTGTCTAATAAAGCATCCTTTTTGGATTATGATTTCTCTATAGAATAGAATTCAAAAACGTACACACTTAAATTATTTTACGGATTCTAGTGAAATCTCAACAGCTGAACAGTTCGGTAAAATAAATTAACGGAGTAAATTAACGGTAAATTTGTACAGTATTCGGTAAAAAATCATCGGAATCCATCAAATTCCGACGAAGTTACGGTGTTTTATTTCACCGAACTGTTCAGCTGTTGAGATTACGGTGAAATTCACCGTAAGAGCTTAGTGTGTACCCAAATGTCAAAAAATTGCCAAGGTCCGTACAAAATAGTTGCGTAGATATCGGCATAAATCTTTCAAACACATCAGTATTACACTAACAATGACATTAATCTTCCATACATCGTCGAGGAAATTTTTCAATAATCCTAATTCACTAGTAAACCTGTTATCAATAATTTGTAAACCATTCCGTTATTTTTTGCAATAATTTTGTCAATTTTTCGAAATATATCTGTTTATTAAATTAAGATTTAAATTAACTGGAATTAATGAATCTTATCATCAAGCAACTAAGCTCATGAAAAATGCAATAAGTTTTGTGTATTTTGTTCATGATCTCATAATCCATTGATCCGTAAAAAATCAGTCGGGATTTTACCAAAAATTACAGAAACTTGAAGCCCGTGACATACCTTGAATTTTTTTTTTAAACTAAATCGTCCATTGCTTGGTATGCTCTGAAGTTTTTTGTAAAAAAAATATTTTAAATGAGTGCCGAAAATCACTTTTCTTGCAATTCACCGAGCATTCCAACAAGTGGATTACAACAGAGTTGCAACAAATTTTGTTACTCAGTTAGCACGTTTTTTTCTAAAAATTCTTCAAATAAAACACAATTTCCTCTACACTAAACAAAATATGTTATAATTTGAACAAAAGTTCAAATCATTTTGTTTGTAATCAAAGAAAAATCTCTTATTTATTTTGTTATTTTTCATAACTTTAATATAACAAAATTTGTTATTCTTTACAAAAAATGTGCGGTTTCATTGAATTGAAACTGCACACGTATAAGCACATGGTCTCAGTTTTTTTTAAACAAATTGTGTTATATTTATGTTATAAATTGAAACAGCTTTTGATTTTGTATTGAGTTTGTTATAAATTCTTCAATCAACTCATAGTGCTTCCATGGAAGATGGAATAAAACAGCCACTTAACAGCTCGAAGATTTTTTATTATTAAAATTTGATGTTTGAAACAGATCTTTATAAATTTCTGATGCTTTTTCGTTGCAATGCACTGATCGGGATCTGAACATCAAAAATACCTAGCAGATCCGTCAAAACTTTATTCAAGAATTTGTCAGCAACACAAAAAGTTAAAACCGAACCAAAATAAGGACCATCATTTCTGTAGGATCAATTTAGATCAGGTTGACCCACAATCACAGCAGCAAACACTTTCAAATGTGCTCTCTGACCATCCAAGGGACCACAAACACCAGTCATTTACACTTGTCGCCTCAGTGCACCAGACAGAACCTATTTTTGCCAGCACTCGGACCCAAAAGAAGGGCTAGAAAAACCTACCAACCTAACCAAAAAAGCCAAACATCGTACATCGTTTCTTCACCAGCAGCACCAGGCTGCTAGTGTGATTTTTGGAGCACGAACACACTTGCTGTCTCTTTAGACATGGTAGTGCACGCTGGACCATTTTTTCAAATGAAATTTCCATTCAATCTGGAACATATGCTACATCTGTGGCTGTTCTGAGCCCACCAAGGGACGAAGCATTCGCACATATCAGCACACACTGAAATCTATAATTACGTAAGTTCTATTTACGAATATTGCATTCACGTAATATAACGTAAAGGGAATTTGTATGTATATGAGACCACGCTGCACTTGCATATAACATACACACTTAAGAATGTTTACTAAACTCCAAATATATGAGACCACGCTGCACTTGCATATAACATACACACTTAAGAATGTTTACTAAACTCCAAATATTGAAACTTGTGATAAACCAAGGTAACATCTTTGAGGTAATTGCATACAATTTCCATGAAAAATACCTTATTTTTAAACCTCTAATAAATCTTGTAGAGCTTTCAATGTATTCAAAGGAATTCTTGTATACCCTAAACGGCAATGGACATTTTATTGATTATCCTGAGAACTCTAGCCATACCTACAAAACCATGGGATTGCTCGCGTAAATCGGCTTGAAATCTAAGGATTTCCAAGTGAACGAAATTCGCTTACCTAATGGTGACTTTACTTCTTCCGATGAAGAAGTTTTAGAATGTTTATTCAATACACACTTCCCCGGATGTGTGGACATAGCATCTACGGATGAACCAAATGTCTTTTCATGTAGTTACGAGTCTCTGGCCTCGGCTCGCAGTATCGTAACTACTGAATCGATTCAATGGGCACTTAATAGTTTTGCTCCTTTCAAATCTCCAGGAGCGGATGGGATTTATCCTGTTCTGCTCCAAAAGGGATTTGAGTCTATCAAACATGTTTTGAAAAAGCTACTTGTAAGCAGTTTTGCTACCGGGTACATTCCCAAATCCTGGCGTGATATTACTGTAAAGTTTATCCCAAAAGGAGGACGTGCGTCGTATGAGGAAGCGAAGAGTTTTAGACCAATCAGTCTGACCTCTTTTCTTCTGAAATGTCTGGAACGCATTATCGATCATCACATCCGTGATGTTTATTTGGCAAACATGCCTCTTCATGTGAATCAACATGCTTACCAATCTGGAAAGTCAACTGTGACTCTTTTACACAAAGTTGTATACGATATCGAGAAAGCATTCGCTCAGAAGCAATCGTGCTTGGGTGTTTTCTTGGATATTGAGGGTGCCTTTGATAACGTGTCTTTCGATGCCATATTGGAAGCCGCACGAAACCATGGGCTACCTACAATGATTACCAATTGGATTCATCAAATGCTCAAAAACCGACATCTCTTCTCGACATTGCGTCAAGCAGTGATTCGAAAATTGAGTGTTTGCGGATGCCCCCAAGGGGGAGTCTTGTCACCACTTTTGTGGAATCTCGTAGCAGATACGCTATTGAGGCAACTCAATAATAGCGGTTTTCCAACATATGGATTTGCCGACGACTATCTAGCTCTGATAGTTGGTATGTGCATAAGCACCCTATTCGACCTGATGCAAAGTGTTCTTCAGGTAGTCGAGAGTTGGTGTCGCCAATATGGCCTTTCGGTTAACCCGAATAAAACATCTATTGTTCTTTTTACGGAAAGACGAAACCGCGATGGAATTCGACCTTTACGTCTTTTTGGCACTGAGATTAATGTGACTGATCAAGTAAAGTATGTCGGAGTCATTCTAGATTCCAAACTTTCATGGACACCTCACATTGATTTCAGAGTCAAAAAAGCTTGCATGGCCTTCGGTCAATGCCGGCGAACCTTTGGTAAAACTTGGGGCCTCAAACCCAAATATATCAAATGGATTTACACAACAGTTGTTCGACCAATATTGGCATATGGATGTCTTGTGTGGTGGCAAAAGGGCGAAGTGAGAACAATCCAATCAAAATTGGGCCATCTCCAAAGGATGTGCTTGATGGCGATGTCTGGTGCGTTCTCTACAACTCCCACAGCAGCGCTCGAGGCCCTTTTCGACGTTGCGCCACTACACATATATCTTAAACAAGAAGCACTTTCTTGCTCTTACCGTTTATGGGTACTGGATCTACTGGAGAAAAATCCAGTGAATCGTAGATCTACACACACTTCGTTGTTTCCACTTTTGGTGAATTGGGACAAAATTGTCCTTGCTCCAAGTGATCTCACAATTGCTTGTCACTTTCCTTACAGGACATTTACCACACAATTCCCTTCACGGGAAGAGTGGACGTCTGGCTATTTGGAAAGAAGTATATCAAACAATGTAGTATGTTACACTGATGGCTCCCTTCTTGAAGGTAGAGCTGGTGCAGGAGTATATTCTCGTGAGCTAAGGCTGAATCAGTTTTACTCACTTGGTAGAAACTGCACCGTTTTTCAGGCGGAAATATTTGCTCTTATGTGTGGAGTGCAATCAGCACTTCAACAGCGCGTAATGGGTAAAGTCATATACTTCTGTTCAGATAGTCAGGCTGCTATAAAAGCTCTCGCTTCGGCCAACTCAAGGTCGAAGCTTGTTATCGCATGTCGAACTCAAATTGAGGAACTGAATTCAGTCAACTCTGTAAACCTTGTATGGGTACCTGGCCATTCTTCCATCGCTGGAAATGAATTGGCTGATGAGCTAGCTCGCGATGGAGCATCGCATGACTTCATTGGCCCTGAGCCGGCTATTCCAATTTCGAAGTGCTGGGTGAAGCTTCAGATAAATTCTTGGGCGGCAACTCAGCACAAGCAATATTGGAATAGTTTGGAGTCGTGTCGTCAAACAAAATTGTATATTACTGAGCCATCTCCAAAGGTGGCGAAGTATTTAACAAATCTGTCAAAGCAGAATTGCAGTCTCTTGGTCAGAGCGTTGACAGGCCACTGCCGACTCAACTATCACATGGCAAATATTCAGCGTGCTGACTCATTTGTGTGTGATAGTTGTGACTCCGATTATGGAACTTCGTATCACCTGATATGTAACTGTCCAGTTTTTGCGCAAATGCGATTCCAATTACTTGGTAAACACTTATTAAGTGAAACTGAATACAGAAGCCTGAATCTTCAGGTCATCCTGTTATTCTTAACCCGCTGTGGTAATGAGCTATAGGCTCTCTTTACGCTCATGCGTTTTGCAGTGCCCTTTTTAGGGCGCTGTTCGAACCCATTGTGGTATGGAGCTACATGCTCTCATTTCGCTTATGCGATCTTCCCTCTTCAAGGGATCCCACTCCTATTTCCTCCCATCTTTCCCTTCCCTTTCCTCTCCCATCGGGTAGATGATGAAATAGGCTCAAATATGGCGATGGCACAAATCTCCCAACTGGTGGGGAACGTGCCTTTGGAGCCGGCCTTCTGATACCTGATACCTGCACACATAAAAGTTATACTTCAACTTTTAGTAGTCACTGAACTCAAATATTGGTAGTACTTCACTATATGAACTGTAGTAACTCATACAAACTGAAATTCGAGGGAGAAAATTCCATTATATTCACGTATCCCCAATTTGTTACGTAACTAGAGCATTCAATGTATCAGTGCATGAACTCTAGCCATACCTACAAAGCCATGGGATTGCTCGCGTAAATCGGCTTGAATTAGCCCGGCAATGCTCTGTAGAGGCAGAAGCTGTCGGGCCCCCCAAAATCCTATCACAATTGCAAATTAAATTTTATCCATCAAATTTCCGAGTGCTAGCTGGAAAGGGTGCGCCTCGATTTTCGGTGCAGAGAATTTTTTTGTTTTGGGGCCCTATTGCCCTATTTTGGCCGATGGGCCCTTTCGATTCAATCGAACGAACGAGCAAACATTGTTTTTAGATCCAGAAGGACTACCCGGACTAATTTGAATGGTGTTTGGTTCGATTCAGGTGTAGATGCCAAACTGCCGCCCGTCACTAGCCAAGAGTGCACAGCTGTTGTGACGCGCCGATGTCCTCCCACTCACTATGGCATATGAGTTTCGAACGAGCTTATGAAGACTATGCTTTTGGTCGGTGTGATTCAACGGACGGCTTCTAATAGCTCTTGGGAGCAATTGACGACTCTAACGTGCACTCTCGGCCATGAGCGCAGATAGGATTTCCATCAGGAAGGAGCAAGTGACTTCGAAGTACTAATTATATGAGGAAACAATCATTTTTATGTATGGTTTTAAGCTTGTTTAAATTGATTTCATTGTGCACTGTTATCCTCCTCAATATAATCAGAGCTGTAGCAGTAGAAAACAAACTGATTCTCATGATGTGAAACGGATCATGATTGTTACAGAGAGCTTAAGGACTGTTGACTATCTTTGGCAGAAGCCTGATTTTTTTTTGTAATCCTAGAATTCTTCAAGAAGCTTAGCAAGACGATTATAAATATTGATATCTGTAGATTCTAGTTAATTTTGATTTTTTTCGTCGTCCAAGGAGAGCAAGTCCCTTCTCTGTCCACACCCACGACCTCGACTGTCTCTCCATGAGTGATGTTTGCCCGGGTTCGACCGAAGACTGGGAAGTCTTTTTTGTTCCTCCAGAAGGCTAACTTTTCCCATTCATACTTAATCCCCGGACGGAGCAATATTTCATGATCCACACTCCCTGTGGGTAACTTGTTACCGACGAGTTGATGACGTTTTCATCACTTCTCGTCGTTTGGTAATGAAACCTAACAGCAATAAAAATATCTGCTCCCCTTCGGCGGAAGGGTGGGAAAATCGCCTGAGCAAGCAGAACTTTCACTTTATCATTTTGATCGCAGATTTTCCACCCAGGATCTGTCGGCGTCTGTCTTCGTCATCGGTATGATATGTATGGAAACTCTAATATTTAATAATCAATACGAGGTACCCCGCTGCTGAACGTTAAGAACAGTATATGACGAGAAGTGATTCAGAGAAAGCGGGAGACTAGGCCGTAAGTCCTCTTCGAAATCGATAATGGTTCTCGAACTTTGGTTGGAGAGAAAAAGTCGTGTCCTGTACCTCGCTGCTGCTGCTGACTGCTTGACTTGGTTGCGGTGCTGGGAAATTTGATTCGACCAAACTTTGGTAACAAGATACATACCGAGTCATGGAAAGTGATACTGATTCGGGGGAAAACGGATCGAAGCAGATTGGGCGAGACTCCAGTCGAAAAGTTTTCATTCTGAACAAATCCGATGATGGATTAGTCAGTTCAGAATCGATGAATGGTTTGTACTCTACCGCTTGGAACATGGAGAATGGAGCTTGAAATTTGTTGAAATAGGAAGGAGATTATGCCTGAAAATTCAATAATGGAATTTGTCAGATTTTACACGCCATTGGATTTCTGACAAAAACTTTTGGAATAACACAATGGTACTAATGATAAAAAATCTTCAATTCAGTATACATGTGGTTTCCATGTAACTGTGGATTTTTTCCTAGAATTGATATTTCAAATTTCGTGAAAATGTCTCACAACTAATCCGCGAACTACTTTGAATAGATTCTCTAAATTTCTTCAAATAATTTTATCAAGAAATTTTCTATTATGTATGGTACATTATTTTCTATTTTTCATTATTTCCACCAATATTTTGAATACAATTGTTTTAAACGTTCGTGATATGTATTCTGGGAATTCTCCTAAGGAATACGCCATGATTTTAACTTCACAGTTCTGCAAAGATTACTCGTGGAAACTTTCTTCAACATATTTTTATGCATAGACACTCAGGAACAAACTAAAATATCGGTAGACAGAGTTTATGACTTTATTGCCTTTTGAAAAATATCATAAAACGTAATGTTTTTAAAATATTCGCTGTTATTTATTCGCTATTCTTCCAGAATTTACCTGTGGGATATCTCCGATTCCTTCAACAATTTCACTCAGATTTCTTACAAGTATTTACCTCCAAAAATTGTAGAGATTCATACAAAAATTCCACTAAGGATACCTAGATATTTATTTCCCAATCATATTTCAGGAGCACCGAGGAATTGCAACGGGATTCCTTAAGAAATTGGCAAGGAACTTCTGGAGGAATTCCCAGATCAGGATTTCCAGGAGGAACTTTGGAGTATTTCCCAGAGGAAGTCTGAAGGAAATATCAGAGAAACTCCTGGAGGAATCCTGAATGAATTAATTGAGGAGCTGCAAAGGAATACCCAAGAGATTGCTGGAGGACCCATAAAAAATCTGAAGAAATTACCGCTGGAACTCCAAAAGACTTTCCAGAGGATCTCTGAAAGGATTACTAGTGGAAATCTGGAAAGAATCCTAGAGGAACTACGGAACGATTCTTAGGAAATTACCTAAGAGTTCCTCAAAGAACTCTTGACTAATTTCTTAAGGGACTCTGGAGATATTCCTGAAGGACATCGAAAGGAATTCCCGGTGGAGCTTCAAAGGAACAACCGAGGAAGTGCTGGAGGAACTCCTGAGGAATTTGTGGAAAAAAATAGAGCAATTCCCGGTGGAACTATGGAGAAACTTCCAACGAATTGCCGAATAAAATCCAGCGGAATGGTTGGAGGAAATCTGGCAGAACTTCTAGAAGAAAGGAATATCTGGAAGAATTCCGGATGGATTCCAGGAGGGCTCTGAAGGAGATTTGGAGGAATTCTAGGAGAAACTCTTGTGAATTTCCCAACGGAACTCTAGCAGATTTCACGGCGGAACGCTGTAAGATTTCCCGAAGAATATCTAGGGGTATTCTCGGAGAACCTCCAAAAGAACTCAGATTAGAACTCAGAGTAGAACTCCGGAGGATTCCCGAGGAATTACTGGAGGAACTCTGAAAAATTCTTGGATAAACTAAAATTCCTGAATTTGAAGTATGGTGGAAATCCGAAGGAATTTCCGGAGGAACTCCATAGAAATTCTATGTGGAACTCGGATTAAATGCTTGCAGGAACTACGGAATATTTTTTTAGAGAAACTTTAGAGAAATTTCTGAAAGAGCTATGCAGGAATCCCCAAGGACCTCTGAGGAAATGTTTGTAGGATTTCCATAAAAATTACTGGAGGATCTTCAAGGAATTTTTTAAGGAAGTTTGAGCAATTTCTGGAGGAACTCCGAAAGAATTCCTGGTGGATCCATGGAGGAATTTCCCAGAGAAAGTCTGAAGGAAATATCAGAGAAACTCTTGCAGGAACTCTGGAAGAATTACTGGAGGAGCTGCAAATGAATTCCCTAGGATTTGATGGAGGACCCACAAAAAAGGGAAGGAATTACCGCTGGAGCTCCAAAAGATTTTTCGGAGGAACTCTGAAAAAAAAAACTGAAAAAAAAAATTCTAGAGAAACTCCGAAGTGATTCTTAAGAAATTACCAAAGAGTCCCTGTAAGAACTGTTAGATTATTTCTGAAGGGACTCTGGAGATATTCCAGGAGGAAATTGGAAGGAATTCCCGGTGGAGCCTCAAAGGGACATACAAGAAATTGCTGAAGAATCTGTGGAAAAAAATCGAAGTAATTCCCGATGGAACTTTAGAGAAACTTTCTAAGAAATGCTGGATGAAATCCAAAGGAATTGTTGGAGGAAATCTGGCAGAATTTCTTGAAGAAAGGAATTTTTGGAAAATCTCCAGAGAGATTTCAGGAGGGCTCTGAAGGAGATTTGGAGGAATTCTAGGAGAGGCTTTTGGAACTTGGGGGGAGATTTATTGGCGGAACACTGAAAGATTTCCCGGAGAATATCTAGGGGAATTCTCGGAGTAACTCAAGAAGAATTAAGAGTAGAACTCCGGAGAATTTCCGAGGAATAACTGAAGTAACTCTGAAGAATTCCTGGGTAAATTAAAATTCTTTTAGGAAGAATGGCGGAAATCCGAAAGAATTCCTAGTGGAGCTCCGATTCCCGAAAGAGTTCCGTAGAAATTCTATGAGGAACTTTGAAGAAATGCTCGCAGGCACTGCTGCACAGGAATTCCCTCCAAAGTTTTGAAAGAATTTCCGGAGTAATTCCTGGAATAACTCATCAAAAAGTCTAGGGAAAACTCCAATATTTTTTTTTTTTTTCAAATTATCCTCGGATGAAATGCTCAAGAATATCCAGAAGATTTTCTCTAGGAACACTGCTGAAATTCAGGAGTAATTTCTGTAGGAACTCGGAAGGAATTACCGGTGAAGCTCCGAAGGAATTCCTGGAGGAACTCTGAAGGAATTTCCGGAAGAATTTCTGGAGGAATTCTGGGTAAAATCCTAGAGAAACTCTAAAAGAGTTCCTGGAGGATATCTGGAGCCATTCCTGGAGGATCTTTGTAGGCGTTCTTGGAGGAGCTACGGGGTATTTGCTTGTGAAATTCAGAGAAATTCCTGAGTAAACTATGAAGGGAATTCGAAAGAATTCTAGATTCTAGACTTTCCAGGAATTACTGAATGAAAACTAGAAGAATCACAAGAGGAACCCCAGTAAAATTTTTGGAAGAACTCTGGAATAATTCTCGGTGGAAATCCGAAGGAAGTTCCGAGAAATTGCTGGATAAACTCCAGTGGAATTTGCTGGATGAAGTCTGGAAGAATTTCTGGAAGTTATTAAAAAAAATCCTGGTGGAGCTCCGGAGGAATTACAGTAGAAACTCTGAAAGAATTGCCGGAGGAAGTCCCGGAGAAATTTTTGAGAAATTTTCTATAGAACTCTGGAGGAATTCCCGGTAGAAATCTAGGGAATGTTTCAAAGTAACTCCAGAAGAGTTTCTAATGGAATCCTGGAGGATTTTAGAGGAACTACTGGAGGAACTTTGAAGAATTCCTAGAGGAATTCCGAAAAATATCCAGGAGGAACTATGCAAGAAATCCGAGGGAACTCCCTGTGGAGCTCTGGAAGATTTCTTGGAGGAACTCAGAACAATATCTTGGATAAATGCCCGGAGCAACTCTGAAGGAGAAACTCTGAACGAATTCTTGGTGGAAGTCTTAAGGAATACCTGAATGAACTCTGGAGAAATTGCTGAAGGAACTCAGGAAGAATTGCTGGAGCAACTGATAAAGAATTCATGGGAGAAATCCAAAAATAGGAACGCTGGAGAAATTCCTGGCAGAGTTACGGAAAAATTCCAAAAGCAACTTTGAATGAAATCCAAAAGTAATCCCGGAGGAACTTCGGATGAAATGCTCAATGAAATCCAGAAGCTTTGCTGGAAGAACACTGGAGGAATTCCGGAGTTATTTCTGTAGGAACTCGCGAGGAATTACTGGTGAAGCTCCGAAGGAATTTCTGGAGAAACTCTGAAGAAATTTCCGGACGAATTTCTGGAAGAATTCTGGGTGAAATCCTAGAAACACTCCAAAGGAATTCCTGGAGGAACTTCTAGGTGTTTCTGGAGGAACTCCAGAGGCGTTTCTGGGGGACCTACGGGATAATTGCTTGAAGAATTTCGGAGAAGTTTCTGGAGAAACAATGGTGCAACTCCGAAAGAATTCCTGGAGGGTCCATGGAGGAACTCCGAAGAAATTCCCGGTGGAGCTCCAAAGGAATACCCTCAAAAATAGTAAAAAAAATTCTGGAGTAATTTTTAGAATAACTCATCAAAAAGTCTTGGAAAACTCAGAAAAATTCCCTGGAGAAATTCAGAAAGAACTCCTGAAGAAATTCCGAAGTAAATCCTGGAGGAATGCCTGCAGTAATGCTGAAGGAATTTCCGAAGAACTCTGGAGAAATTGCTGAAGCAACCCAGGAAGAATTGCTGGAGCAACTGCGAAATTAAAATCACGCGGGATTTAAAAAAATAAATCCTGTAGGAACGCAAGAGAGTTTCTTGGAAGATCTACGGAAAAATTCCGAAAGGAACTATGGAGGAAATCCAAAAGAAATCCCGGTGGAGCTCTGGAGGAACTTAGGATGAAATGATCAATAAAATCCAGAAGATTTGCTGAAGCAACGTTGGAGGAATTCCCAGAGGAATCCAGGAGTAATTACTATAGGAACTCGGGAGGAATTACCGGTGAAGCTCCGGAAGAATTCCTGGAAGAATTCTAAAGGGATTTCCGGATGAATTTCTGGAGGCATTCTGGGAGAAATCCTAGAGAAACTCCAAAGGAATTCCTGGAGGAAATCCGGAGTCATTCATGGAAGAACTTCGTAGGCGTTTCTGGAGGAACTACGAGGTAACTGCTTGAAGAAGTTCGGAGAAATTCCTGAAGAAGCTATGGAGGAAATTTTAAGGAATTGGAGATTCTAGATTCTAGTTTTTTCAGGAATTACTAGATTAAATCAAGAAGAATCACTATGGGAACTCCAGTGGAAGAACTCTGGAAGAATTCTCGGTGTAAATCTGGAGGATGTTCCGAGAAATTGCTGGATAAAATCCAGAGGAATTTGCCGGAGGAAGTCCGGAAGAATTTCTGGAAGTTATTAAAAAAAATCCTGGTGGAGTTCTGGAGGAATTATACGAAAAACTCTGAAAGAATTATCGGAGAAAGTCCAGAAGGTATTCCCGGATAAACTTTTTAGAAATTTCCTAAGGAACTCTGGAGAAATTCCCAGTAAAAATCTAGAGAATTTTAAAACGTAACTCCAGAACAATTATCAATGGAATCCTAAAGGATTTCCTAGGAATTTCTGAAGGAACTCGGAAGAATTCCAAAACATATCCAGAAGGAACTTTGCAAGAAATCCGAAGGAGTTCCCAGAGGAGTTCTTAAAAAATCCATAGTAATTCTGAAGGAATTTCCGGAGGAAATCCGACGAAATTCCGCGAAGAACTCCAAAGAAATTCCATGAGGAACTCTGAAAAGCATTTTGAAGAGCCTCCAAAGGATTTCATGCAGGGATTTCTAAGGAATTGCTGAAGGATCTGCTGAATACTAGTAAAAGAAACTCTGGAGATCCTCCTGGTGGAAATCTAAAAGAATTCCTGGAGGAGCTCCTAGAAATCTCTGGAGGAACTTTGAAAGAATTTCTTCAGTATCCATGAAGTTAATCCGAAGGAATTCCCGGTGGAGCTTCGAAAGAATTCCCGTCGTAACTACGCTAGAACTTTCGAAGGAACTCTGAACGAATTCCCGATGGAGTTTCTTGGAGAAACTCCCAAGCTAATACTGAAGGAACTCTAAAGAAATTTATGGAGGAATGTCCGGAGCAAATCTGAAGAAATTTCCGGAGGAACTTTGGAGACATTCTTGTAAAAAAATCCCGGAGGAATCAGTTAAGCAAATCCCTGGAAAAATTCCTGAAGGAAATCTTTGGATTAATTCCAGAAGAAAATTTCCGGAGGTGTTCTAAGGGGATATCCCCGGAGGAATCCTTGAAATCCTCCGAGGAATCCTTAGGGAAATCTTTGAATAAATTCCTGGTGTAAATCCACAGAGAAATTCCAGAAAATCTCCGAATGAATTCTCTAAAAAAACCTTGGATTAATTTCCTAATTCCCGGAAGGAATCTCCGAAAGAATATCTCTACGGTATCCCCAGATGAATTCCTGGACGTTATTCTCGAAGGAATTGCTGTTGGAAATCCCTTAAGAAATTCCTAGAAAAAATCCATGGAAGAGTTCATATGAAATAGAAGAAATACTCGGAAGAATTCCTGGAGGAAATTCCTGGAAGAATTATTGGAGAAATTCCTGATGCAAATTCCTAGAGACATTCCTGAAGAAAATCTTTGTGATAATCTCCGAAGGAA
Source organism: Aedes aegypti (assembly GCF_002204515.2). Taxonomy (NCBI): domain Eukaryota; kingdom Metazoa; phylum Arthropoda; class Insecta; order Diptera; family Culicidae; genus Aedes; species Aedes aegypti. The sequence continues at coordinate 52,392,479 of NC_035108.1, forward strand.
TTCCTGGATAAAACCTACAGATAAATGTCTAAATGAATCTCTGGAGGAAATCCCCAGAGAAATTCTCTTAAATCCCCTGAAAAATTCTTTGCGGGAATCTACCGAAAAATTCCAAGGCGAAATCTCCGGAGAAATTCCTGGAAAACCGTGAAGTAATTACTAAAAAAAAAGTCCCCGGAGAAATTCTTGCACGATATCCCTGTAAGACTTCTTGTAGCAAATCTTAGGAGCGGTTCCTTAACGAAATCTTCGGATGAATCCCAGAAAAAAACTACGGAGGAATTCCTGGTGGAAATCCAAAAAGGATTTACTGGTTGCAATTCCCGATGTAATTTCTGATGGAAATATCCGTAGTTTCCTGGAGGAAATCCCCGGAGGAGTTCGTGGAGGAAATCCTGTTAAACACATTGGAAAAACTTTGGAATAATTCTTGGGAAATCTCCTGAAGATTTCTGTAGGAAGACTTCGTTGAGGAATCTTCGGTAGTATTCCCGTAGAAATTAGTGTTGGAATCCTTGGAAGAACTCCTGCAGGAATTCCCTAGAGATTCCCCAGAGAAAAAAATTCTGAGGTTCCTCTAAAAATTTGAACATTTGTGTAACATACGCAGGTTTTCTCTAGAAAATTCTTCATTAAATTCATCATAAATTCATACTGCATGAGCTCCTTCAGTACACTGTATATAAATTTCCCAAAATTCTCTCTCCCTCTTTAGAGTCTGACAAAGTTTATGGATGACCCCAAATGAAATTTTAGAGAAAATCTTTAATGCATTCTAGGGGGATCCTAGTATTTCTGAAGAAACTTTTGGAAGAACTTGTGGAGTTATTTTGGAGTGTACCTTGAGATATTTTTGGAAGAAGTCAAATTAGAACCCCTGAAAGATTTCCTGAAAAAGCCATTGTCTTTCAATTTCAGTCAACTTGCATCCAAATTTACCAGTTGTGATAAATTTACCATAAAATTCAATTGTTATGTATTATAGAATACTTATCAGCTATGCTCATTATATTGTTGACGATTTAAAGTTACTTTTTGATGCTTTATGAAATCTCGTAATTTGTCATACATATGAAATGAAGAATTTTGTACCCAGGAGTACCTTCATTTGAAATCGTTTGGATTTAAATTGTGAGTGAAATCTATCCCCAAAGAATCTCACCTAAAACAAACCCAACAAAAAACCCTACCTATTTCCAACACTCACCCTCGATCCTTTTTCACACCTCATAATTTCCGACAGAAGCAAAATATTTCGGTAACGAGATGCTTTGCTTGGCACCTCCTTTGCTGCCACACAGACCGGAATTTCACTGGGGATGGTCAAAGCAAAACATGCTCATCCCCCTCTTGTGTGGGATGTTCTTTCCAACTGTGGACGATTGTGGCGATGACGATGATGATGATGATGATGCTGGGCTATGCTATTCTATGACTGCTAAACAATCACCTTCGTCTCTTTCACCGCATCCCTGCTTTTCCAGTTGCAAATTATTTAACGACGACAGCTCCAGTGAAAGGCAACTGATTTATGCTGCCAGATTATAGCCATATTAGTATCTCTGGCAACAAATTTGACGAAAACATACTTAGCATAAATTTACACAGTCATAAATTCCGGTGTCCACACGGATAATGAGTGTGTGTACAGCGATGCTGCTGCTACTACTGCTGTTGCACACCTATAATAATCAACTTCAGAGCAGCGAGCGTGTCGATGCAGCATCGATTGCCGGATGGTACACTGAAACTTCTGTTTACGTAAATGGAATTCTCGCATTCGTAATTTACTTTCTAGGAAATTCTGTTAAATCATATTGAATTGGGGGCCTTCCTAAGCCGAGTGGTTAGAGTCCGCGACTACAAAGCAAAGCCATGCTGAAGGTGTCAGAGTTCAATTCCCGGTCGGTCCAGGATCTTTTCGTAATAGAAATTAAACGATACACGAATGAGAAAATGGCAACTTTGACACAGAATGCTCTCAGTTAACAACTGTGGAAGTGCTGATAAGAACACTTAGCTGGATTGGAGCAATTGGAGCATTCTTGTCCAATATTACGTTAATATAATTTTCGTAAATGGAGATTTCAGTGTACTACAGAGTCACGTGCTGCTCCAACCATTGGATGTCCTACGTCCACGGCAGCCGGCACTCGACCCGACAATGGTTTTATCCGGTTAATTGAACCTCATTTTTCATTAACGATCACGTACCTTTCTGCCGGTCGGCAAGCGATTTTGGCTTGGAGCGCAGTCTGTCTGTCCCATGCTGCTGCTGTTGGTCCTTCGAAAGCGATTAGAATCGATTGAAAATTAATTGCGTAAAGTTCTCAGTCCCATCAATAAGCGTTTGGTGCGGTCAGTATGAATTATCACCCCACAGGCGTTGTTGGACCTTAGGCTATTCGAGTGCGGTTGGGAAATTTTGTTCTTATGGGATCTGTGGGACAGATGTCTGATAAAGAAGGACTAATGAATTGAAACTTTAATAGTAGACCATGATATCTCACACCTTAAATTGTTCAAAGAATCTGCTATACACTTAAACCATTCAGGACATATTTGACGTACAGATTAAAGATTATTTGTTCAGATGTATCATGATCTTTGACATACATAATAGAAGTAAAAAATGTTGATTCTTTTGAATTGTGTATTATTTCTAATGGTAATATGCTATTTCTATCAGATCGGGCTTCAAATAGCTAAAACAACGTACTTTTGCATAAAATGAATGAAACGAACACATTAAACCATACCCCTACCATTCTGTGGAAATGTATCAGGCTATTTAATAACGTCTAAACGAACAGCTCTTCATCTATCTCGGCTATCATAGGAAATGACGACAAGGCACCGACCACCACAACTGACCACCGACGAGTCATTTTTGTTTCACACATAGATCCTCAAAATCCTCGTTTCCACAGAAAAGCATGCATTAGGATGCATACGTTATCCGGAAAATTTGCGTGAACGGTTCTAATGGATGACAATCGTTTCGGTCGATGTTCGGTCTGGTTCTGCTATACATTCATTTTCGGATTGTCAGAATTAGACCATTCGATTTGGAGAGCCGAAAAGATGGGACGACTAGATGTTTGTGATAATGCAATTGTGGAATTGGCAGATGGATTGGCATTTTTAGAGGGGGTTTTTAAATAGTTGCGAACACTAGATAGATATGGTTGGATACGGTTTATTGGATGAAATAATTTTGCAACGTTTTCTCAACGATTTACATTTCTTAAACGCAGTTTAAGAGTATAATTTGAATAAGATTGGAATGTAGATTTAATCCGTATTGGAGTTTAATGATGCTTAGCTTTGGCTTTGGATTAGGCTTTGACTTCATCCAATTTAAGGAATTCCTTAAAAGATTCACTCTTCGCTGTTTTATCCCAGAGCTCTCCAGGTGTTTTTCTAGGGATTTAATTAAAGATCCTACCGATTCTACCGCAGATATTTTCTGGAATTTATCCAGAGATTTCTCTTATAATTTCTGCAGGGCTCTATCCTGGAATAACTACAAAGATTCCTAAATGAGTTCCTTTCGGATTTCCCGCCTTAATTTCTCCAAGAAATATTTAAAAGATTTTCTCTGGGACTACTGTAGAAATTTTTCCCAAAATATCTCTTCTATGTAATTCATCTTGGAATTATCTGTGATTTTTTTCAGAGATTTACTTACAAATTTTTGCATTTCCTTAGGAATTTTAATATATGTACCATAAGAAATTTATTCACTCAAGTATTTGTAAATGATTTTTTTCAAGAATTCCTTCAAATTTGCCCAAAAACTTTATCCAACAAATCCTTTTTAAAGATTTGTCTGATGTGTTTTTAGAAATTTATCCAGTGATTATGTTATGATTTACTTCATTATTTTTAAGAATTTTTCCTTGTTTTTTCTTAGGAATTCTCTCAAAATTTTTGTTATGAATTTCAGCAAGTTTCAATTTTGCATTTTCCAAGAATTTCTCCTAAGCTCCTTATGAATAATCATCGTCATTATATGAGGTCCTTATTTGGGTGAGTTTCATAACTTCACCATTTGTATCCGCTTGTCCCAGTTGGGACGTTTCCCCACGGGGAAGAAAATGATGAAGGAGATTTCATAAAATTTATTTATATTGTGTATTACTATTTTTGGAGACACTTTCAAACGAATTAACTAAACTTATTAATAATGACTTGCAGAAAACATCCTTGAGGGATATCCGAAATACTCAATAGTACGATTCAGAATAAAATAAAACGAATGCATGAACATATTTCAGAACAATCATGAACAACGTCGATCCGCATGAAACAAACTACCAACAAGAAGAAAAAACTTTCTATGGTTTTAATCCACATTCTTCACCGAGTAACTTTGACCTATTACTCACATCATTAACTAGACAGAAACGTGAGCAGCATCGCCTTTGGTTCCCAACGTGTCACTCTGTGTCGTGACGTTGCTCCACCTTCCGGGATGGACCGATGCTAAAGATGCGCGAACTCCCCAAGGATGAGCTCAAGACAGCGTCTAATTAGCGCTCACGCACGGCCCCACCAAAAAGCCAAAGGTTGAGAATGTGTCGCCAATGCAGCGTGGAATGGGTACAAATTTGTTGCTATTATTTGCGAAATCGGTCCCCCGGCGACGCAGGTTGAGCTAGCGAAGCAGCGCAGCAATTGATGAAGCCCTGCTCTCACGGTCATAAAATAGCCAAATGAGTCCAGAGCTGGGTGCAAGCGTGCATGCGCGTAGCTAGTGCAATTTTCTTCCCGAAGCGACACGATGGGCGATGGACGAGCGTTAGTTCTGTCGAGGGAGATGTCCCCCTTGTTTTTTTGCCTTTGGAAGCGTGGCCGTACGCGACATTGCATTGTTACATATGCATTAGGGGTGTCCCAAAAGTTCACTTTGTCAGAAAACTTGGGGACTCAATTTTCAAATGAGAAATGAAACCTTGTTGATATTTATATTTTTTTAAAGTCCCATTGTTTTGACGAATTTAAAACCATTTGAACAATATGATTTTTCAGTACTGTCGAGCTACCTTAATAAAGAACACCCTCCAATATTTTCGACTTTTTCAAGGGGCTAATGACATAAATGAAAATTAATGTTTGTATCAGTGTAAATTGGCCTTCCTTGGCCGAGTGGTTAGAGTCCGCGACCACAAAGCAAAATAATGGAAATTCCCTTGACCTGGGCATAAAGTATCATCGTACCTGCCACAGGATGTGGCAATGTGAAAATGGCAACTTTGACAAAAAAGCTCTCAGTTAAAATTATGCTCAAATGATGTATTTGCAAATGTTATGTTGAGGTTGCCACGAGACGTTGCATGTAATAGTTTACCGTGCACTTTACGGCTCCATTTCCCGTACACAGCAAAAATAAATTGTTAAAATAAACTCCCGTCACGCCTTTAAACGTATAAAACCAGCTGGCGACTGCCGAAAATCAAGTTTTAAAAAATTCTTAAAAAAGATGTAAGAGTTTGACAGGGATTTGAACCCTTATTTAACGTACGAGAATTGCGTCTGATATCTCTCGATCATTGCACCATGCCGAAAAAAGCGAGATCAGTGTGCTACATGTTATTTTATTCTGCAGGAACTCTCAGTCCATTCTTGAGCAATTTTCGGAGCAAGCAGCCGAAAATAAAATCAATGATATAATTATGAAACATTTATTTTTATCTTTAAAATCCATGATCTTGTCAGTGAATATTAATGTTAAAGATTGTCGTCATTATTTCAAGGTTCGCTATCAATGGTTTGTTCGTTATCTATTTTAACCAAGAGATTTTCCTACCCTCTGATAAGGAAACAATTTTTTCTCGGGAATCCAGGATTTGATGTCGCCAACAAACAGTGTAATAATTATTTGTTAGTTTCAATTCTGGAGATCCTCCCTGCAATTCTTAAAATCCTTGTTACGTGACTCTTGGGCCTCTTTGGACAACTGTCCAATAGAGACCAAGAATGAAATGACTTCACTTCCTCGTATAAGGATTCAGGGTACAAAACGTTTTACCAATTTGTCCATACCATCGATGTACCTGATTCGATTCACATTTGAACTGCATCATCAATTTACTGATTTAATTGAATCCTTTGCATTTATATATTTGAATCGATTCGAATTGAAATTTTTGAAGTTTGGGAGGAGACCATATGAATTAGGGAAAGTGTACTAGTTATGGCTATAGTGGTTCCCTATTTGGACATATGTGGATTTTCGAAAAGTTTCACATTTTGAATATTTTCGAATGTTTTACCATCAAGAAATATTTAGTACAAAACTACTTAAGCACACAAAATTATTAAAAATTTGAAAACAATTAACTAACCACGTATGGCGAAATAGGAAACCATTGTGTCCATAACTGGTACACTTACCCTAGCATTCGATTCCAACATCTTTCAATACAATCAGTTTAGATATTCGACAGATTCATTACTAGAAGGCTACTCAAAAATTTGGTTTCTCTCCAATAAACTCATTAAGCAATATTTAGCTATTTCTACAAAATGAATCGAATCAAAAACTCGAATTAAGAATTTTGATTCTTTTGATTTTAGATGCTCCAAACATCGATTCAAAATATGGATTATTAGGAATGAAAACTTCAATATTCGAAGTATCAATTTCAAATTAGCCATTGGGTGCCACTCATATAAACAAATAAGCAATTGAACAGTTTGAAATGCATACTTTCCGATTTTCTCGTATTGAAAGATCGAATCGGGACCATTCATAAATTACAACCTGCTTACATTGCTCCTCTACACTTACTTGTCCCATGTTTGAAGTAAACCTTCTGAGCTGCAGGCCAAATATGCGTAAAACGGCAGTACAAAGAAGACGAAACGTGGATTGTTTCTTCATAAGTGTGTAAATAATGCATAAATTTTATAATTGTTAATAATGATTTGTATTGTAAAATGCAGAAATGTTATAATAGTCAATAATGATTTCTATTAAAAAAATTGAAAATAGGGATTTCTTATGAACAACACGAAAACTATAGTATTTTTTATTGGTTTAGTGGGAAAAAAATCATTATCGGTATGTGCTGTCACTTATTTGAAAAGTTTAGGTAGTTCCGTTAGACTTTGAAAAGCGACGTTGACGTTAGCTTTTGCCCAGATTTCTATAAAAAAATTAACGGTGAATCGATATTTTCGACGATAGCCAGAGTTGCTCGCTGTCACTATCAACGCTTAAGATTTGCTGATTTGTACAGGCCGACTGCGATACAATTCGGATCAATCTATATCACATCAACATCATGCTGTCTACTCCATCATAAGTGCATTGATGGCGATAGACTATGGATATCATTGATGGGTTAAGTTAAGCCTTAAATTAAGCAGATAAAATGGCAATTTATCAGTACGATATTTTTGACAGCTCTGCAGATAGTTTGAAACTATGTGGTCACTGAAAAACATTCATAGCATGGATAATTACCACGTGATCACTCATTCCGCAGTGATTATGATCTAGAGTGCGATGTCGCATCACTGCTGTTGGTTGTCAAATCAAAGTGATATTGATAGTTTTAGACCATCAGCCATCAGCTGATATGATTGATATTAAGCAACTCTGACGATAGCTCCAATATTGTAGTTGCTCGTTTGATTAAAGTGCTCAATACTACGTGCTCGAAAAGACATCCTGATTCAACTATCAATGAAAATATAGGAATGTTTCGGAATGCGCTAGATGTCCCCCTAATGATTTGATTGCATGTTGATGCTAATTGCTCGATGTTTTCCAATCATAGCACTTCTAGTTCGTAGAATAATTTAGAGGTTACAATGTTATTCTCAATGAACAAAAGTGTCTTGTGATCTGCTTTTCTTGAAATGGCCTTTAATCGATTTAGTCGACTCCTACAATCTTCCAGTTGCTTCGTGTGTAGGTTGAAATTACATTTACAATCAAAAGTGGTACCAAGGATTCTGGTTGTCTTTGGTTTGGCAGGTTCAGCTCCTTCTAGAATAATATTGGCACCTTCGAGGTGCCAGTTTCGGTGTCTTTAGTGGGTGTAGGTTGTTAGGCCTAATGCCGTTAGGCCGAATGTCGTTATGCCGAAAGCCATTAGGACGAATGCCGTTAGGCTGAAAGGTTCGTTAGGCCGAAGGCCAACACGTGTATCAGTGTTTTTTTCTTTTTTTTTTAATCAAAGGTTGTTCTTTCTAGTTATACATCACAGCAGTTACTGTGGGCTTCTAGGTAATGTGAATCATCCTTATCTAACAACTAACAGTCCATTCGACCTGAAAATTCATCGGGCGGCTTTTAGGTGATGCAAATTATCCTGACCTATTCCTATTAATTACCCATTCGATCTCACGGTGCATTCGGATTATCGGCCATTTTCGGCCTAATGACCCTTTCGGCCTAACGACATTTGGCCTAACGGGATAGAACCGTTTGAAACCGCCTTCTGAAGTCTATGCAGTAAGTAACTAATTCATTTACCAGTGGCGACAATAACTATATCATCGGCGTAAAGAAAAATCTGAATGTTTTTTTAGAACATCAGAAAACAGTGTGTTCTTTACCAAAAGAAAACGATACTGAGAGTACGGAGCCTTTCGGAACTCCATTTTTAAGTTGCGTTGATTTTGACAAGGCTCCTGCGTAGCGAACTCTAGCAGTCCGTTGTTGTAAAAAGTAATCTAAGCCTCCATTGAATGTTTATGCCATATTCTATCATAAGCCTTCTTGATATCCAAGATTACTATCTCACAGCGCTCTCTTCTATTGGCTGCTTCAGTGATAATCTCGTCAAGGTGGGTAGGTAGCTTGTAGTTCCTTTTCGAAAAGTGAATTATCATGGGTTAAGAATGTTTCTAGCTTTTAAGTGGTCTATCAAGCGGCCATCATCTGCATCGTTTTGGCTATGCAACTAATTAAGGAGATTGGTCTAAGGCTATTAGGCTCCGCGTAGTTTTTTCTTGGTTTTGGTATCGGGGTGATTATGATCCAGTCTTCCCAAACTCGCCACTCGCTTCGAACCCTGTCTTCGTGTTCAAACCCGAAACCACGAACAGCTCACGAACCAGTACCTAAACCCAAACTTATGTTTGGAGTGCCAAAGTTCAAACAATAGACATAATAATTAGACCGCTATTGTCGCTGCTAATCTTGTGACCAACATCTAGTATGCGAATTTCCGAGGTGGTACTCAAAGTGTCAAATTTCCTTCAACTTATCCATAGCAACCTGCTTTCGAAACCAAAATATTGATTCTGTCGTATCTCTAGCCTTCATCCGAGCGTGTTAGGTGAAACCAGTGACGAAAAAAATCATGCTCACTATACTCAATTAACTGAATTTATGCCACCATCAAAGTAACCGCACCACCACCAATATGATTGTACCAATGAAGATGGCACAAAAGTAGATGGGCAAAACAAACAACGATGCCCGTATGTCGTTGGTGTTTTTGATTCTCAGAAGCAGAAGAGTATCAATTTTAGAAAATTGATTATCAATGAGGATCAAATTATTTAAAAAATATGCTGCTATACGGATAATGAAGGATCCGATGCACGGAATGGATTATATTGACGCGTCTTTAGTGTGCCTCGTGCAAAAATTACAACTTCCCGAAGCGGAATGTAAAAAAGTCAAGCTGGTTAGAATGAATATCATTTTTTGTTTCTGATTATCAAAGAGCGGTATAGTAGCAGCAGGTCAAAAGGAAACTGACAATCTTGCGCAAGCGCTTTGCCAATCTGTGTTGTGTTGTCAAGGTGAGGATAAAAACAAATAAAAATCAACGAAGATTCTACCCAGCAAGTATCAATGTAGGCGAGGGTAGATTGAGTATTTTCGTCCCTGGGTGAAACAATGGGTTTTCGTGTGGTTTGTGTGTCCTCGAGAGTTTTGATTCTTCATGTATTGTCGTCTAGGTGTGTGATTTATTTAAAATGAACGGCTATAAAAATATATTGATGGGTTGGTACCTGTTATCACTGGGTAGGCATTGATTGAGTCCTCCTCCGGACGCTTTAAGATGATTATAGAACGAAGCCACACCTCAAATTTTCAAGAGCACAAGACTTGAAAATTGAAAATTGAAAATTTATCCCATTGGTCACCACCAGCAAGCAAGTAATTTGATTGATTTTCAACGCGAACTGTTGTCAGATTCTCCAGTCTTGTGCACTTGAAAATTCAAAGTTTGGCTTCGTTTTATAATCACCTTAATTTGCAGCATCATGAGTGTTGGAGCAAAAGTACCAGTAATATGACGGAAGGGAAAATGAAAGGCGCAGCATCGGTACCGAATTGAAGTTATACAATTGGTTTGTCCTGGAGCTGACTGCGGAAGCTTGCGTCTACGAATAAGCTAAGCTCTAGGCAGGATACGATTTTTTTTTTTCAACGCATTCAGAACGGTTTTCTGCTATGAAGGATACCATCGTGTTGTTCTATCGAGATGCGTGCAATTTCCGTTCTTCCATACGTAAAGATGCACCATAGAGACCTGTTAAGTTAAAAACGCATTGCTTGCACTTGTGGGACACATCAAAACTTCTGTGTAAGTTAGATCCCGGCCAATAGAGCTTATGGAATAGCAACTCTCATTATGAAGGTTTTTCTTCCACACTTGTTTCAGGCTTTTTACTCATTTCATTTTTCCTTCAACATCAAAATGTGCGATAAAAACAAAACAAATGATTTGACAGTTTGAGTACCGGTTGCTTGCGCCAATGGAATTCAAAACTACTGTGGTTGATTCATCTGCATCACAGCCATTGTTTGGAGGAAACAGCGCCTCTAGCGTTCTAATTCTAATATTTCTATTGTTCAAACCGATGTTTAGAAACCGGTATAACCGCACAGTACCGTTTTGACTCATATTCCGAACACTTAAGACCAACAGTGATTTGAAATTCACCTGGTGGGCATAAATTAGCTGATATTTATGAAAATTTAAGTTTCTTCGCAATGTCATACTGTTACCTGTTGGGTGTACTGGTAAAAATACTTATTTAAACTTGTTTAGTATTGTTTTTACGTAAAAGTATGGAACACCATTTTGATTCAAATGCCGAACACTGTGTTCATTCTGTCTCATATTCCGAAAACCTTGATTCAAATTCCGCACAGCACGTATAAATCGTATTCAAATAAATATTTTCGCAAATAAATTTATCTGAGCTAGTTTTATTGGCCGTGAACAAGAGAATCATTATTACTACCGAGGTATAAAATAGATTGGAAGATAATTAAATTGAATTGTAATTGACTGTAATTTCCTGCTAATTTGATGATATATTTCCGCGAAACATTTCAACCTCGTCGCCATACAAAAACCGAGTGTTCGGAATATGAGTCTGTTCGGAATTTGAGACAAAACGGTACATCGTTACGAGTACGCGGCAGCATCAGTGTGTTTTGTTTTATTATTTTTTTTTCTCCCGTAGCAACACGTTGTTTGCTAGTGCTTTATGAGTGTAGTAAGCCTTGCGTTCGGCTTTAGTCAGTTCGTACGCACGCTTATTATTTTCTACCTAAAGCAATATTCTGTGATCTGTGACGAGATTCTCGTCACGAGAAGTATCATAAAGTTCAAGTTAAATTTATCAGCGTGCATTCAAACTGCTTTCTTTCGGTTTGTTATGTACCATGACTACCATGGTTTGAACCAATGTTTCAAACCTCGGTTCAACCGAAGTTCAAGTGTACTGGGTTCAATGTGCAACGCAAGTTTTTTGCCATCGTGGGTTTGCTGTTAAACACGAGTAGAAAGATGCGAACCCAAGCTGAACATCGGTAATGTTCATGGGAAGACTGTTATGATCTCTTTTCACGTGAGAGGAATATTCCCACTTTCCCAAACACCGTCAAACGTCTTAAACAAAGTTACCTTGCAATCGAAAGGAAGATGCTTGAGCATAGGGTATTAGAGTGGTTCAAAAAATCGTTTTTGCTCCACACCGCTCATTCGATTCTAGATCAAATTCTGAATATCCTCCCAAAATTTGAGCTCATTTGGATGAAAACTGAGACTGCACAAGTCCTTTAAAGTTTATATGGGAATTACTATGGGAAAAGCAAGCAATTCATTCAATCGGTCATAGTGTTTTCCCATGTGCTCTTGGGGATTAGAGCTACGTTGATACTGTGAGATACATTCATCAGCTACAACTTTGCCGAAGACCGTTTTCAAATCGGACGCCCCGGTAATTAGTTATTGATTTTTGAATGAGTTGTAAAACTTTGGCTACAATTATTGGGCTGTTCTGCAGGCATCACTGGATATATGCAGTAAAACATAGGCCTTTTCATGTGACAGGTCCGTCTATGCATTTGTTTACATCGGTGGAGGACCGGTGCTAACACGGGCCTGTCATTTTCATAGAACAACTGTCAAAGTGCTTCCCGATCAGCTGATTTGAGACGTCATGTGAATAGGCCTATAGTAGCCATGATTTGTGCGTGCTATCTTTCGCGCCAAGTGCAGCAATGCTGCCTGTTCAGAAGTTAAATGAGCACTGCCGAAGAATTTGTGACTGGATATAAATCAATAACTAATTACTGAGGCGTCCGATTTAAAAACGGTCTTCGGCAAAGTTGTAGCTGATGAATGTATCTCACAGTATCAACGTAGCTCTAATCCCCAAGAGCACATGGGAAAACACTATGACCGATTGAATGAATTGCTTGCTTTTCCCATAGTAATTCCCATATAAACTTTAAAGGACTTGTGCAGTCTCAGTTTTCATCCAAATGAGCTCAAATTTTGGGAGGATACTCAGAATTTGATCTAGAATCGAATGAGCGGTGTGGAGCAAAAACGATTTTTTGAACCACTCTAATAGGGTATCTAATATCATCTATACCAACCGATGTTCCATTCGCATTTTCCAACGCTTACAATAGTTCTTGGATAGAAAACTTAGCATTCAACGGAGAGCCTTTCCCTGCATCAACAGGAAAGACTGTTCCTTCCTCTTGTTGCGTAGTTCTAAGCAAGTCCTCGGAATAGCTTGTTTTACTATATCAAATAAAAATCCCTGTCGCCTTACACACTACACCACGAAACACGAATAAGCCTAAGGTTCAAAATTCAAGCCCGAAAGTTTACGATCGTTAAAAATATATCGCAGTCCAAAAATATATGGAAAGTTCAAGTCTGAAAGTTTACGATCGTTAAAAATATATCGGAGTCCCAAAGTATATGGAGTTTTTGAATAAGAAAAGGTAATTATGATTTTTGTTGTAATGTGGATAATTTTTGTTAATGCGTTGAACAGCCGTTCGACGGCATTTTAGGTACCTAGGATCGAAGTCTAGCGATCTACGGCCCAAGCTCGTCAAACCGCATCAACAACGCTACTCTTGATCCCACGTTTTAGCGTTCAAAAGTCCCGGTTTGAGGGAAAGCCGAAAAGGAACAAACTGTTCCGATAGAGCGTCCACCACCATTTCTATTAGCACGTAAATGCCACATATGTAGCCTCCGACGGTCCCCACCGTCGCCAACTGCTTCATCCGTACCCGACGCATGTAATCTCCAGTGTGCGATCCGTCATTAAAAGGTAAATCAGAAAGTCGCAGTTCGTTGTCGTATTTGGAGGGGTAGTAGCAATACCACTATCGTCAATGTGCTTAATCCTTCTTTGCCATCTCATTCTTCGTCCGGCACTTCTGCTTTGTCATCACATTCAATGACCGTCGCTTCTGCTTTGCCAGCGGCATTCATTGCAGCATCTAAAGGACTCTCTTTGAGTAACAAGTAAAACCAACTAATCAAGCGCATGCGCAAGCGCATACAACTAATTGAGCTCAAAAAGATGAAAATGATCATTAAACATCGATACAAGTAGGATAGAAAAACCGCACACACATTAGGGAAAGTTGGAAGATGAAAGGAACACACATACAAGAATAAAAACCTAGGTTATCAAATTTGAATAAACGTACAAATGTTGTTGCTGTCTGCCTTCCCCAATTATGTATTTTTGTGTAGTATGTTAATGCTCTCCTTGTTACAGATTTTTTGGGCTCAGATTTCTCACGTTTCGCGTCGTTCTACCTGTTTATTTTTCTGTTTCGTTTTGTACGCCAGGATAGACTTCCTGGGAAATTAGTCTCTCCACTCACGTGTCTGATTAGATTAGTGGGTAATTCCAGTGATGACACTCGTAAGTGGTGTCTTTGTGGGTCGGTAGAACGACGGTTAGCATTATTTATTTTTGAGAAACGCTTAAGGTGATCTCTACATCTGAGCAATCCCGATCCATCATACCGTTTGAGTTTTTGGTATCGTTTCCTAAATTGCTATTTAGACTCTTATAAAACAAACCCTCACTGAGGTTTGGTTCTTGCCGGGCAAACATAACTTGATAGACGCTCCTCTTCAGAGGTGGCGCTTAAGACGTCTGTTTTTTGAGCTAGTGAACGGAACAGGAGACGGAAAACATTTAGCCCTATTTTGTGTGCTACAATTGCTATCAGAAAAGGGGCTTGTTCATCATACCAGTAGAGTAAAACACCTACCACCAATGGTAAATGTGCGAGAGAAATGGGTTTTATCGTCTCCTTTGCTGCTGCTATCTATCAAGCTTGGTAAATACATCTTGCAAAACATTGCCGATCATGGACCGATACAAATGCGATTTTGGTTTTCGCTTACTTTGATCGTGCTTCAAAATCAATTGAGAATGAATTCTGAAATGCCTAATCATAATCAAATCTCTCCAAAGGAAAGTCATTTTGTAACATCCTATTCTGTTATTTAGAGGTTGAACGTTCAACTTTTCTGACAAAGTTAGGACACCCTAGCATGCACGTATGGATGGATGGCTTTGGACGCGGACGGGTACTTGCATGCATGGGAATGATTACGTCAATAAACGGGATGGAACACTGCACGCCACCGAAGCCGAGACCGAGGCCGAGGTCGATGCAGCAGAGACAAACCGAGTCGAACATCAGGACAGAGGAAGGGGGACGTAATTAGTCAGATGTGACGAACCATCGGAATATGGCCAAATAGGCGAGTGCCAGGCCGATTGTGTACAGGTCGTGATATTTTTTCCGTAAAATTACGCCGATTGTGACTTTGCGAGTTTGTCGTTGTTGGGTTGTCTGGGTCGTTGAAATCTCTGCGAAGAAGACGTGGGGTGGGATGTGTGGAAGGGGAAAGGGAAGGGCACTGGATGACCAGTGGGAAACGTTTGTCTCCGTGACCTGTACCCCAGTTCCGAGCGTAATAGCCGTTGATGGAGGCCCCTCGCTCCGGACAGGGATGGGAACCACACGCGTACCTACAATCGCACCGACTATGACGACCAACGAAGGCCCGGGTGCATTCATGTGCTGCGGTTTGAATTGTAACAAAAGCGTGTCACTAACGAACCCGGTTGTCGTCGACAAATGGTACCCTGAATAATGCAGTATCGTAATGAATATGTCGGTGACAGCAGTCAGTGGTGGTAGTGGTGGTGGTTTACGATGTGGACGTTGACATGGTACAAGAAAAGCAGCATGGGCCTGCTGTCGACGACCTGCTAAAACGGACCATTGCTTTTGATATGCAGTTTTATTGATAATTTAGTAGATAAAGGTAATTGAGTTTTAAGGGCAGGTTTCGGTTTGGAATTGAGAAAAGAATGACGTTAATGAACAAACCGCAACAATAAAACGAATTGAATACTAGTCACAGTCTTATAAAATTAAAGTTCAAAGTCCAATTCCAAGTCCAAGTTTAGAATCTAACTTCTAATGTTGAACTGAAACTCCAGAGGCCCTTATCTCGAGAAGAAAGCAATTAACAACAGTGCACTTTTTATTTTAGTTTTGTGCACTAGCAAAAGGAGAAGGAGGAAGGAGAAGATCAGGAACGTCTTTTCCAGTTTACTGCTTTTGAAAACGAAAGTAGGGGCACAAGTCGGCCACTGTGATGGTCATCTATGGATTCCGAAATGTTTCCCCTTAATTAAAAAGGCAAAAACCTCAATCAAATTTTTATGGGTAAATTCATTTGAAAGTATTGTTCGACCTCCTTCAATTTGTAAAGATTTCATATCTCAAAAATTAAAAATAACTTGACTTGTTCGACTGTTTAGAATAGCAAAGATTCAGAATGCACTGATTTTGCTTCCTCCATTTGATAACTTTCAACGATACTTCTCATGAGACTGTCTTCTAAAATTCACAAGCACATACGTCAGCGGAAACTGCGCAGTGAATAATCTAGCGATAGTTTCCAGCATTCCAAACTAGATCACAGTCTCAACTTTTCCATCACCGTGTCTTCAAGAGCCCTACCATCCGCATCTGCGTTCTGGAGGAGGGCAAATTGAAAGCATCACAATTTATCATCATCCAACCAACGGGAGAGATAGCTCAATTTTGCTTTGCTTCTACAATTTCTTCACTTTTGCCTCAAACTCAAACTCTGGTGCTGCACACTCAGGGCGGAAATGGCATGTTTTCCCAGTTATTTTCCACGCACACACACACCATTCCCGTCAACGGTCGTCCGACTTTGTCGTCTCCGTCGTCATCATCACCGTCAGTTTTCCAACTTTCTTCATCCTGCGTCCCTGCCATTACCGGACCATCGTTCGTCAAATCCATCAAAAGCCCCTCGAGTTTCACGAGTCGAGGAAAATCATCATCCAGTCGGAGCGGGGTGACCGAAGCCGAAACGCTAATGAGATCATCTGTGCGAATGTTTTCTCGTTCGTCCTAAAAGTAGTTCTAGCCGCCACCAACAGGTTCGGAACGCAGAGCGTAAAGTGTTCTGTCCAACGACCCCTGGTATGGTGAAAATGACGAGATTTATTCTCAACACTCCAGTGCATTGGGCGCAAATTATGCGTTTGACCAAGCCAGGGCTGGTAGCGGCTAGACAATAAAACTGTGGTGACTTTATTGATTGAAACGATTTAAGGAGCGAACAAATAGTGACTAAAAATGTATTGTAAAATATAAGCGTGAGCCTAAAAAAACTAATATGGTGCCTTGTGACAGATTGGCCTATTTCGTCTGAGACTTACTGAAAAAGTTTGTCGAGTGCTCCAGTCATTCGATTCATATCTTGTTGACTCTTTATAAAGGTGAGATTATCGGGATCATCATTTTTATCATCAGATACAACAACTGAAAATGTGTCTTTAGTGACAATTTCTGTGGAAAGCAGTGAACTTAATTAAAAGTGACCAAGTCACTAAAAACTGACTCGCTACCAACCCTGAACCAAGCTCCTCTGTCCCGACCTTCCTCTACTGAGCGTTAAACCACGTGTCCATCAGCAGCTTCGCCACAAGTGCGGTAGATTCCTCGGCTCATCCATGCGAAATATATGTGCAATTTATTTGTGTATAAATAAATTATATCTCAGAGTGGCGATTTCACTCTAGAGTACTATGCGGAGAACCTTTAGGGATGCACCAAGCCGTATTTATCGTCATCGTCATCATCATCGCTAGCAGCAGATGCAGAAAACGCCAAGAGCAGCGAAGCGGCTTTGCCTTGATTCCCAAAATAAACCCATCTTTAGCGGTAAACCGAAAAACCTTTTCCCGACCGCCGCCGAACGCTATTTAATGGCATTTCGTAGACACGGATTCCCGTGAGTACCTAAAGGCCACGTCGGTCTTACCTTCTCAAGATGAGTAAGGTATGGTGATGTTTGGTTTCACCGATTTTTTTCTAACTACGAGCCCCCCAATACTTATTATAACGAGTCGATGACGAAGCAGAACCACAGGTCCGCAAAGAAAGACGTCTCATCTACTTAGTAGAAGACAAGGCGGCGAAGTCCTGCTGGGGCCGTTGATGAAGCTGCGGTAGGTCATTGAGATGTTGTGTATTTTTGGTGATGTGTTTGACGTGTGATGGTTCCCACCTGTGCGTTGGGCGGCTAAGTAATGAGTTTACTCGAAGAGAATCACAATGAGTCTGCTACAATGTGATGTTTTAGCGTCTGGTGAGATAATTGAGTACTTACGAAAGTAGTGGGGTGAAATGCTTGAATTAATCATTTTGAGGCATGCATCGTCATTTTACCTTTTGAACATCTGGTTGGGTAAGAAGTAAATGGTAGATATTCTGCGCCTTTGTCAATCGGGAAAACTAGTACAATTTTTTTTGCAAAAAATTGTCATATTGATTTGCTGCAGATTGAGATCTAGTCTAACAGCCGAATATACGATAATTCCCTCAAAACATCATGAACGCCAGCACATGATGGATAAAAAGAAAGCAACAATTTCTCGTGCCCTTGACCTTTTCTCTTCCCATTTCCTGTCATTTTCCGCATGGAGAACAACCCATTCTCTGCTTTTGCATTTTGTGTGGCACATAAATACTTCAATTGTTTTTGCTAATCAACGAGCGAAGATCTCTTAATTCTTCTCGTTCGTCTTGGCTATGTGCTCTTACTGCGGTCGTACAGATATGACGATGCAACCGACTCAAAACGCTCCTCCTTTGCGCGATGGATGCATTTTTCTGTGTGGATATAGAGCTGAATACAAACAAGTAAGAGGTATGAAAGAAAACTATCTCGTACTGAAACGAGTGCACTCGCAAAATACAGTCGTAGCACTTTCAATAAGTTGTTGTTTTACGTTTTTGCTGTTGTCGGTTTTCGTTTGGAAGGAATTCTAGAACTTCGTGGGGATGTCTGGCCGGCTTCAAGTGAATGTGCGACAGCCTGCTAAATTAATGTGAGAAATTTTGCGCTCCTTCAGTTGACGAGACTATCATCGCCGCTTTTTGTCTACATGCATCACGAAGATATGATCTTTTCTTGCCTTCTCTTTGAAAAACACATTTTGAATCTATCTATATTCAATCTAATTTGCATAGCAACAACCTTTCGTCAATGGTTATTCATTTTTCAGTGACGCTGGAAACAATATCAAGTCTGTCGAAAGTCAAAATATGCCGAAGCTAAAGCAAAACATCTTTGAGACATCTTCGCGTACCGCACCAAAAGAAATGTTGAATGTGAAAAGTCCTCTTGGGTCAAATGCTACCCTGCACAAATTTGCTTCCATTCTACAACAGCGTCCAACGTCGCTTGGATGGCCCACATAGCCGTAGCGGTAAACGCGCAGTTTTTCAGTAAGGCCAAGCTGAGGGTCGTGGATTCGAACCTTTCCAGTAACTTCCCTATACACTGACACGCTATATACAAAAATGGTCAATTGGCGAAAAAAGCTCTCAGTTAATAACTGTGGAAGCGCTCATAAGAAGGTTCAGCTGGAAAAGTAGGCATTGTCCCAGTTGGGATGTAACACCAGAAAGAAGAAAATCTAACGCCGCCCGCCAGTCAATCAATCAGTCAGACGAGAAGATCGAACGGAAGAACCCGTCTAAGCATTGCGTCAGCCTTCGTTAGGACGCGGCGTGCAATTCTAGTGACTGGCTGACTGACGGTTTCGTTTCGGCATTGAATGAATACCGAAGTCTAACGCCGACCGTGAAGCAGCAATCGAATCTTGATTGAGGTTCATTGATAGCTCACAACTCGATATCGTCGTGAGGAGAACCGATTTGCTCCAATTTAATTGATGCACAGCGATGACGATGACGTCTGATGGGAGATTGGCGTACGCTACGCCCAAAGGGGGTTATAATGCAACAGAAGGTTTCCAAACAACCGGAATGTAACGATATCACCTACGTCTACAAATTCCTCCTTAAACTCTTCCAGTGATTTTTCAAAGGATACTTATAGGGATTTTTTTCAAAATTCGCTCCAATAATCTTTGAAAACTCCAGAGCTAATGTTTTCAGTAATTTCCTCATTAAAAATTTGTCAATCTAACTATCCTAGAATTTCCTCAAGATATTTTTCACTAACTCTTAAACCAAATTCTCCAGTTGTTACTCACGGAGATCTTCAAAAAGCTTCTACAAAAGTTCTTCCTAGGAAATTCACAAAGGTTTATTCTGGAGTGTGGATTCCTTGAGGGGTTATTCGGTAACATCTATTTGTTCAAGGGATTCTTCCAGCATTTCATCTCCTGCAGTTTTTCTTAAAAAGTATCTCAAAAATTTCCCATGTAATCTTCAAAAGTTTATTTAAGGTGTTTCACTAGTCTATACTACAGATTTTTTTTACACAAATTTCTAAAGAGATTTTTTCCAATGTTTTTCGAGAAATTTCTTTAGAAATTCTGAGGTATACAATCCCGAGATTCGATTGATTGCTTTGGTTATCTTTGCAAATTATCTCGGATTTTTTTAAACTTCCACAAAAAGGTGACTTTAAAACTTACCCTAGTTTCATTAAAGGGTACTCTAGGTTTTTTTTAGAAATATCTCACGGATTTATTTTTTAGAAAAAAAAATTCTTGGTATTTCCCTGGAGACATTCCTGGAAGAATTTCGGATTTTATTTATACTCAAGACTTATTTGAGAAAATCTCAAAAACATACTAGAGGAATCTCTGTAGAATTCCTAGAATTAATCTCTGTAGAATTCTTAGAAGGAATCTCTGGATCAATTGCTGAAGGTATCTTTAGAGAAATGCCTAAATCCTGATAGAGAATTTTTAAAGAAATGCCTAGAATTTTCTGGAGAAATCATTGATTGAATTTTAGAGGACGTTTTGGCCGGGAGCCTTTAAGGATGTCCCAGGGAAAAATATCTCAAAAAATTTTTGATGGATTTCATATGGTTTCTGAAACAATCTTTGAAGAATAAATTCCATTTCTGTGGTATTCTTTGGGAAATATCTGGTAAAATTTGAAAATCTTGAAGGAATTTCTTTGGAAATAATCACTATATGAACTCTTTTAGAAATTTCCAAAGCAATATCTGAATATTTGGACAAATACTTGAATAAATTCTGATGAAATTCTTAGAGAGCCTTTAAATATAGTAACTTCCAATTTTTAGTCCAGGGTTCAAATTGTTCTTTGCTTCACTGTACACAAAACATTTGCCAACCTTTGTCCTACCCATGGTTTCGAACTTGACCACGTCTCGAGGTACAAAATATCGAGTAAGGGAGGGTTAACTGTATTAGTTCAGAATTTGATTTGGCTTGGCCTTTACAATAAACACAAACAAAAATGTGGGCGGAGAATGTGTGCTATTTTTTTCTAAAAGTAATCAGGTCTAATAAATAAGCATGTATGTGGTCAACTATGGCAGCTATGACATACTTTTTTACATCAACATTTACGGTATTGGACAAAACATTTCTAACTTCCTCTATTTTTCATACAAAGTGGTCAACTTTGGAGGATTATATCTGAGTTATTTATGGACTGATTTTAATGAAATTTTAGTTCTCTAGAAATAAGTTGAATATATATTTTTGAGTGATTTTTCCAATCACGGGTTCTAAAGCAGTAACGATTTGAGTATAGTGAGGTAAAGTAAATATTTTTTTTATAATTGACATAACTGGTTTGGAGATTTAACTTACCAAAGTTGGTCATTTTATATGGAAATCGAAAAAGTTGCTAATGCTTTATCCAATACTGTATTTGTTAAATAACTATTTAAACACAAAAATTGATTTAAAAATCGAAATCAATTTAATTATTACTTATGGAGAAAACGAAAATAACAATATCCATAACTGGTACACCTACCTTTTTGTTATATTTATCAACTATTGTTATATTTACGTATTTTGCTGCATACCGATCTTAGTACATTTGATCACTCTATCATAATTCTGAACAGATTCTCATTAGAACTCATCCCATTAACTCTCAGTGATTTATTTTGAGATCAGAAACCTCGAACGCACAGAGGTGCAGTGTACTAAAATGCTGGCAAAAAAACAATATCCGAAGAAGCTTTTAGTTGTAAAACAAAGTTAAATATTTATTTGTAATATCTAATAGTTAAGACCACAAACAAAAATTTCAAAAATACAAAAATTTCAAAAGAAAATTATTTTTTTTCGTGTTTTGTCCCTACGTGTCCAAAAACCTTAGTTTTGCTTTCAAAATCCTAGTATTTCATCCAGATCAAAACTTGCACAATTTTAGTTTTCAGTATACGATTGTCTGACGGTAACTCATTCTAACCTAAATTGAACTTTCACGGGTGCAAACTTATTTTCGTCTGTCGTTAACCCCATTAAATTAAGAGCTATTATTATAGGCACGTAAAATAATAAAATTATAACTCCTTCATATCATACAAATCGCTCACCGTGGAGATATCTTGCCCAGATGCTTTTTTAAGTCTAGGGCTTCGAATGCTTTTGCCCAAGCTTGCCGCTTTGTAAAAAAATGTATGAAAAACCGCAAAAAATAAAATTTTGTTCTATGAAAACTAAACAATAGTGAATATGTATGTCCAAAACAGGGTCTGCAACCTTGAAAAATGTTCCAAACACTTGTCATGATCAGAAGTTGTCAAATATTGAGAATGCGTAATTTTTGCCATGAATCTGCACCACTGTGGAACGCCCAGTGAACTTATACAGTTATTTTTTTAGACAAAATATATCTTCGGCAAAGCGGTGAAAGAACCCAACGGCAGTCTAATGACATATTTTTTTTATTCAGAATTTTTGTTCAGCAGCTCTTGTTGGCATCATCACGCTCGTCTTATGTTACAAGAAGCGTGGTGTGCAAATCAGAGATTCCTGATAGATTGTAGAATGGATCCTGGAAGCCAGTGTGGATTCTTAAATTTCTTTGTGGATCCTGGGTCTCTGGTGTGGATCCTGGGTATTTAAGTCTGTAACCTTTGGGATTCCAATGTGGGTACTGGGATTCCAGCGCAGATCATGAAATTCTAGTGTGGATCCTCAAATTCCAATATGGATTTTTTGATCCCTGGGTGAATCCTGGGATTGTAGGATTTTATAGTTGTACCCTGGGATTGTAGTGTGGATTCTGAGAATGTATTGTGGATCCTAAAATTCCATTGTAGTTTCTTGTATTCTGAGTGTGAATCCTTGTGTTCCAGTGAAACAACTTATATTCCAATGTGGATCCTGGGATTTCAGTATGGACCCTGGGATTCAAGCGTGGATGCTGGGAAATCAGTGTAGATTATTGGACTCTAGCGTGGATACTTATATTCGAGTATGGCTCCTACAATTTCAGTATGGATCCTGGGAATCCGGTGTGGACACTGGGATTTCAGTGAGTATTCCAATTTAAATCCTAAGATTAGAGCGTTGATCGTAAGGTTCCAGTATGACTTTTCGAATCTCAGTGTAGGTCCTAGGATTCCAGAATGGATCCTAATATTTCAGTGTGGATTCTGGAAATCCAGTGTGGGTCCTCGTGTTTCAGTATGAATCCTGGTGTTCCAGTGTGGATCCTGGGATTTCACTATTGATCCTCGGATCTCTGTATGGATACAGGGATTTCAGTGTGCATGCTGGTTTAACTGTGTGGAACTAGACATATCTGTTTAGATACCAGTGTGTATCTTGATATTTCAGTGTGGATCCTGATATTGGAACATGGATCCTTAGTTTTTAAGTTGGGTTTTGGGATTCAAGTGTAAATCATAGGATTGAGGTGTGAATTCTTGGATTTCAGTGTAGATCTAGGGATTATAGTATTTATTGGTACTGGATTTCTAGTGTGTATTCTTGGATTCCAGTGTGAATCCGGAGATTACAGTATGGATCCTGTATTTCTAGTGTGGAATTTGATATTACAGTGAGGATTATGGCATCCAGTGGGAATAGTTAAATGGAAATCCTAGGATTTCTGTGAGAATCTTGGTCTTTCAGGCAATACCGTGGGAATCCTGTGAGAGTTATGATGGAATACAGGGAGTCCTATGAGAGTTATGTGGTAAAGAATTAGAATTCATGGGAGAATCTCGGATTAGTCTTGGAGGTGGAATTCTCTTTGAACTTTGTGTGAGATACTGCAGGATTTGTGAAGGATTTTGGGAAGATATGGAAACCCCGTGTGGGAAACATACAGCGAAATATTACCATATTCGTGAAAATTTTATAAGTATGACACCATGTGATACTAACGAGCTTGGAGTAAAATAAAGAAGGATAATGCGACTACTACGACTATGTGTGTGTATTTATGCATGTGAAAACCAGTTTGTGTTATGCATGTATGTGTATGTGCTTGTGCGTGTTTCGTACGCATGCCACATTTCAATATCATTTTGCTATGACCTGAGAAGTCAAGAAAAATTCCAACCCGAAAAGATCTTCCAACTGTGGGATTCGAACCCACGATCCTCACTTTGGTCTTGCTGAGTAGCTGCGCGTTTATCGTCACAGCTATCTGAGGTTCATGAAAATTGCATAATAATCTCCTTTGAACATAGCGTGCCGCCTTTGACTAGTGTATTTGCTGTTAATTCATGGTTTTGGAACATTAACTAAAGCCCCTGACTCAATGAATCATTCCAATAATAAACACCGTTTAGTAGAATGTTATCATTTGCATTCATGTTCATTCATGGTGTTTGTCTCGCGCGTAATCACCCAGTTGATTGATCAGGTAAATGGATTATCCAAAGGTAATTGGATATCGATGTTTGCTCGTTACGATTAGTCCCTTTCCGAGCCGTAGCGTTGCACCACAATGACAGTTTCAATTGAAAATCGATTTCGGTACGTGCGCGATTGTCATTCAAAACACTGCTGCATCATAATCATCACCCTTTTCATCCGAAGACTTTCATAACGCCGCAGCGCAATGGGAAAACTGCCACGGATCGCTTTATATGGAAACAATCTCATCGCTAAATCTGTCAACCATCACCACCACCACCACCGCTACCAAAGTTGAAACATTTTCCTTTTCAATTAGGTATTTGAATTTCAAATGTCATTTTCTCGCGCTCACTTCGGGCGAACCCAGACCGCGCCAAATTTGTTACTTGAGAAATTTTCCAGTATTTTCTGAATAAATTTACCAACCTCCGTGAACCCTTAAGTCGCTTCACTGCACTGCACTTTGCACTATGCTGCAGTCTCTTTCTTTTGGTGCGGTGGAAAGAGTAGTAACGGTGTGTTTTGAACCGTTATTAACGAAAATAATTAGTTTCAATCTACATATGTAATGTCAATAAGGCCTTTGTTACAATGTAACAACTTAGAAGCCAAAAATGATAATTGTGAATAGGATTAATTATCTAAAATGCAACGGCAATGTAATAAGTTTTACTTTTCTAAAATAATGTGCTTGTTATAAGTGCACCTTTGGATGGGTGTATGGTACACTTGTACAAGTTATGGCCAATGAATAAAACTGGGAAAGTTATATAAATTTCACATACGGCCAAAAAGGGAACCACAGGGCCATAACTAGTACACTCTCCCTATATATTATCCTCAAAATAAACCATTTAAGTTTATTATCAAAATACACAAACCACTGTAACTTAGATCATTATTTGAATGTTGCATGTGAATGTGAAAATATCCTTTGAAAATTGTCCTGAATCTCTTAATCCATATATTCTTTATTTCCTTCGACAAAATATTGCCAAATTAACGGAAAGAAGTCTATGATAACGTATATTTCGAATGGTTGGTGCATATTGGTTGGTCATTGTTTTGTTACTAACGATATCAGATACACCGTGGCAGTGCGACTTGAATCTCCTGCTATAAATATTCAAATTCAACTTGGAAGATTCACCCAGTTTTTTTTTCTTTCCCTTTCGAATGTTGCAATTGCTACCCAAACGGGGGCAGAGCCCGAGTCCGAGCCCAGGTCTCCTTCTCTAAAAGACATCCCCCTAGATGGCAATGAAATGCAATTTTGCGACGGTTTTTTTTCCGGAACCCTTTTACAGTTTGTCGCTGGTGGATCGAGTGTGCTGTGGTAGCCAGTTGTGCAATCTGTATTATCATAATTTATGTCAGCGCCGCCATCATCAAATTAATGGTGTTGTTGGAAGTGAATCCGTCGGAAGTGAATCTGGGAAAATGATTTTTTACGGTGGAAAAGGCAGGTTATAAATTTTGGTTTTTAACAATGGACTCGGAACTGGAAATGGGCATCTGAGCTCGTTGATTATGTTGTTACAGACATTTGCAGCGTATAAGAACATTGTTAAGAGTAGTTTCAAAAATGTTTTCTGGAACATATATTTATAAAATTTGTTATATTATTCATTATAAGCGCATATCTAATTAGCAAGTCAAATAATACTTACGGTATCTTTGTTGGTTCCACCAATCATGTAGCAAATTAATTGTTAAAAATCTTTTTATCACAAAAGTTTCAACAGCTGAGTAGCTTACATACAATTTACTGTATTGTTCAAATTAGTTAAAAATTGGTCTCCAGAGAAGCTTCAAAGCTCTTTCTTCCATCATTACAAACACTAAGGTGGCCACTTTGATAGGCACTTGGGCTATTCCCACGAATGGATGGTCAACTGAAGAGACCCATCGACGAAAATCCCACAGCAAAATGTGCCATAAGCACCAATCGAGTAATACGTTCCACACACTTTCCTTCACACCCACATCGTCAACACATCATCCGATAAGAGGATCCATTGAAGCGGATTTTCCTCACCGGGGCATGTGTGCCGGGGCCGGCTGGTGTGCGCTAGGGGTATACGAAGGATGATGGAGATGGCAAATTCCTCCCAAGTTGATACGGTGTGTAAAAAAAATACATCACCGCACCAGTGGAACACTGGCGTGCCATCAGGAGGGTTATGTTGTCCTCTACTTCTCATTAGTAATACATTTCTGAAACAGAGCCTTTCTCTTAGCTTAGTGTTCATAGTTCTTCTTTTTTGTCTGACGCTGCGTCTAAACTGGGACAACCTGATCGTCTGCATAGTACATACTTAGACTGATGCAATTTTTTAAGTGTTTGCTCCCCTATGCTTAAACGGTGTTAACTATTATTAAAATCATTCTCCCAAAATTGTAGAGATTTGAAAGAAATTTGGTAGTACACACGCAATTGGAAGTTTTTATGGAAATTACTTTGGGAAAGGCAAACCTTTTGTGTTCAGTTCAGCAGTTAGAGGTGCTCGTCATAATAATTTGTGGAAAAGTGAACGAACACTTCTCATGCGAAATCTTCCCAGCAACAACTTTGCCGAAGACCACATTTTGATTAGACGTAAGAATAATTTGTTATTATAGATAACAAAGTCTGAAATTTAGATCAACTAGTACACGATATTTTTTAGCATTAGCATTAGCATTGATGACCGTATAATTCATAGTTGCTACTCCGTGATTGACCAGAAAAATCGAAATTGTACATGGAACCAACAGATGTAGTTCGGGAGTAGCATACCATCTTCAAGGTACATTTTCGAGGACTCTGAAATTAGTAATGGCAAAAATGGAGTCGGCCACGTCCTTACGGTCATCGTGGAAGGGAAAGAATGTTATTGTGACATCCATTGTTACTAAAGACCGAGTATACCTCTACATCTTCATGGCTGTCACGAGGAGTTTTGTTAGTGGGAGAGCTTAAAAGCTACATGATCAGGATTCACCTTGGTAAGAGATGCGATTCCTGTAAACTCTGTTTAAAAAGTTATCTATCAATGCGTCGAGATCGGCTCCATCCCATTACCCCGAACGCCATTACCCCGAACGCCACTACCCCGAACGCCACTACCCCGAATGGGTCATTACCCCGAAAGCCATTACCCCGAATGGGTCATTACCCCGAACGCCACTACCCCGAATGAGCCATTACCCCGAATAGTATGAGATACAGTACAGTATCTTGTTTTACGTGCAAAAATGCGTCTCTAATTAAGGCTGGTAATTAATGGCACTTAAAATTCGTTGGTAAAATGTTCATCATATATTTATTCTTTCGAAACATCTTGATGGCAACTATATTCTTCTCATTCTTTCTGAGACAGTGCCTGTTTATCAGCTCAGTGGGCACCTTCGCAATTCAAGGGTTCATTCACAAATTTCATTTCGCCAACAATTGCCATTTTTAACACCTACCCACCCCCTCGTTATTTTTTTTTTTTTTTTGTATGGAAATTCTACATATTGTGAATGGGCTGTAACATTTTGAGGACAACCACCCACCAACTTTTTTGCTCCCTTCAGCGTTACGAAATTTGTGAATGGGCTTTAATAAAATAAGCCTTTTATTGACTGAAAGGAATTCGAATCCATAACCTTCAATATGGTGTTGCTTAGCAGATGCGTAATCACCGGTATTTGGACATGTTGGTGGTGTTCATATTTCAATTTTCTTTTTTGAACAAATATTTTTCTTTCTTATGAATTTAGGTTGTGTCATAGCATCACGTTGTAACAGTGATCATTCACGTCATAGCTGCAAACATTTCACCAGAAATTTGCCCTTCTTTTTAAAATGTTTTTTGTTGGATAAGCTAGTCATCAATATTTCCATATAGAACAGCTTTTTATAAAGGAATATATCTTGAAGGCATTCACTAAAGTGATTCCTGCTATACTTCTAATCGGAAATTTCCCTTTTTTTATCTTCTTGTATTAAACAGACAAGTCTCTTATGGGTTTATCACCACTTCATTATCTTGAATCAAAAAAATATTTTTGTTGTGGTTATCTCACAGAAATTCAAATTAATGATCCCACAAATCAACAATAGTTCTTACTGTAGCGTCAATCAGAGGCCGCCGATTTTTCTAACATGTACAATTGTACAAGTGCGATAGCGGAACGGTCGTCTATTAGGTTGTTTTTTAGGCAGGTTCCATAGAACAACTTTTGCAGCGATTATCTCAGGGTGAACTTTCATTACCATCGTTTACGAAACAAAATCTTTAAGAAGATCTTAATCTTAATGCCCGACACCTATAAAATGAGTAAGGGAAGTGGCTATCGACGTCCAATAAGAGACTTTACTACATCCTAATTTTGTACATATTATATCTATCCTTCTCATAATAAATTCACCCTTTTTTCGAAATAGGCTGTTCTTCAGAGCATTGCAATGTGGCTGTGTGAATCTTCCCAAAATTATAGGACAAAACTTAGTGTGTGAAAATTATTTGCTGAACAACTAGCTGCTTTTTTATCTTCTAATATTTGAAAAATACATTTTTGAGCCAAACTCGTGAAATACTCAAAAGGAATCGTACAATTATCTCCCACTCTCTAACTAGAATATGTCTCAAAATGTTATCCATTCGGGATAATGGCGTTCGGGGTAGTGACCCATTCGGGGTAGTGGCGTTCGGGGTAATGACCCATTCGGGGTAATGGCTTTCGGGGTAGTGGCGTTCGGGGTAGTGGCATTCGGGGTAGTGGCGTTCGGGTTAGTGTCATAGAATCGTCGAGATCTCAAACATCAAACTATTCAAATGTTTGAATCTCGAAATTTTATAAACATAAATAGGCGTTCATGTCAACACTTTAAGTGTCGTACCATCCATAGTTTGTTCAACAAACACATAAAAAATACATGTCATGGAACAAATGTGTTTTTACACGTATGAAACGATCTCACCAGCTGGTAATCCATCCTCGACTGAACAGTCACAATCTCAGCGTCTACACGCTTAAGCAGGGATATAAAATCACTCCGATGACGCGCAAATGAAATGTTAAATAAAAACAAAAAAAAAAAAAAATCGCTCCGAGCGCGCGAAAAATGAATCGGACAGCTTTGGCCTTTGAAAAGTCTCTCTTATGGCTCTTATTTCACGGATGTACGACTCACCTGGTCGTCTAGTTAATTTTTCACGACCCGCCAGAGTAGTTTAAAAGCGTAAATGTACAGGTTCTAGCAAATAAGTTGGGTAAGTGTACCAGTTATGGACATAGTGGTTCCCTATTTCGCCATACGTGATTACTTTAGTGTCTTTATTTTTTAAACGTTTTTTGTGTTGTAGTAGTTAGATTTAAGATATATCTTGATATTAAAGCATTCAAAAAGATTTAAAATGTGTATGTTATCAAAATGTCACATATGGCCTAATAGGGAACCACTATGGCCATAACTGGTACATTTTCCCCATGTCAAACGCAAGCTTTTAATCCTTACTATTCCTTATTTTATTCTTCTAGCAGGTCGATGGAACTCAAATTTTGCCTGTGATGCATGAGAGAAACTTTGGACAGTAACCGTTGTTTAGTACTTTTCAAATGTTGACATCGAAATGTTATTGGCACGTTGAATTTTTTTCGACGATTTTTGGTCTATCAAGTAATGTTGAAAATTATTGGTCAACTGTCAACTTGTTTTTAGAAAATGTTGGACTATTGACATTTTTCACTATTGAGGATATGTCCCCTCTTGATTTATTATCCTCGAGACGTCTAAGAAGAATAAGACTAAGATTTCTTGATTTTTTTATTTGTAAACCGAAGTCTTTGGCCAAGAATTTCTACCAAAATTCGTTATAAGATTTCTCCAGTTGTTTTTCATAAGGCAGCGTCCATTTATTACGTAACGCTGAATTTGGAAATTTTCGACCCCCTCCCCTCCGTCCGTAACGCATTTTGTATGAAAAATTTCAAAATTTTATATGAGCCGTAACGCTTGAGCCTACTCCCCCCTCCCCCTCGAGCGTTACGTTATTTGTGGACGCCCCCTAAGAATTCTTTCCTTTCAGATTCCGTTCTAAGATATATATAGTGATTTCTCCAATAATTTCTCTATGGAGTCACCTTGAAATATTTGCAAAGATTTATTCATAAGCACTTCCACTTTCATCTTTATTCAAATATTCCTTGAGAATTCTAGCAATGATTCCCTAAAGAATTTTTTCACGAAAGTCTCAATCCATATTTCTGAAAGTTACTCCAGTAATTTCAAGCTCATCGCGTTCCTTTAAGTATTTTTCCGCTTCCAATTGCCTTTATATTTTGTTGTGAGGTGTGTTCTTTAAATCCATCTCTGGACTCCTTCAGCCATACTTCCCGTAATGCTAACATAAGATTTTCATGGGTTCCTGGGGTTTGTGCTAACGTAAGAACCTCGACAACGCTCGTACAACTCTTCATCAAGAGTTCTTAAAGGGATTCTATCAGGAGTACCATTAGAGCTTTCATCAGAGTTCTGAAGATTTCATCAGGAGTTCCTAAAGGGTTTACATCAAGAGTTCTTTCAGTGATTTCACTTGGCATTTCTTCAGAGATTTTATCAGGAGTTCCTCCAGAGATTATTTCAAGGGATCTTAGATTTCACCTGCAATTCCTCAAGAGATACTATCAAGCGTTCCTGTAGAGATTATATCAGATGTTCCTCGAGGAGTTCCATAAATGTTTCTTCTGGGAATATCATAAGGAGTACCTCTAGAGATTCTATCAGGAGTTTCATCAGGAAACTTATCAGGAATTCCTCCAGAAATTTCATCAGGAGTTTCTTAAAAGATTCGGTAATGAGTTCATCTAGGAATTGCACAATTAGTTCGTCTAGGGATTTCATTAGGAGTTACTTCAAGAATATGTTTTAAAATTCAGCCAAAGATTACATCATGAGTTCCTAAAGGGATTCAACAAGGAGTACCTTTAGGGCTTCTTTTAGAGTTCTTCTTGAGATTTTATCAGGAGTTCCTCCAGAAATTTCATTCATAGTTCATTCAGAGATTCCACCTGTAATTCCTTAGAAGTTTCCATCAGGAAACTTATATGAGAGTTCCATCAGGAAACCTATAAGGCATTCCTCCAGGAATTTCATCAGGAGCTCCTATAGGGGTTCATCCAATGATTTCATCTAGTGTTCCTTCAAGAACATCTTTGGGAATCAGATGTTCCTCGAGGAGTTCCATAAATGTTTCCTCTGGGAATAGAATAAGGAGTTCCTCTGGAGATTCTATCAGGAGTTTCATCAGGAAAATTATCGGGAATTCTTCCAGGAATTTCATCAGGAGTTTCTTAAAAGATTCTAGGAATTGCATAATAAGTTCGTCTAGAACTTTCATTAGGAGTTACTTCAAGAATATGTTTAAAAATTCCTCCAAAGATTACATCAGGAAGTCCTAAAGGGATTCTATCAGGAGTACCTTTAGGGCTACCACCAGAGTTCTTCTTGGGATTTCATCAGGAGTTCCTCCTGAAATTCCATTAAGAGTTCTTTCAGCGATTCCACCTGTAATTCCTCAAAAGTTTCCATCAGGAAACTTATATGGGAGTTCCATCAGGAAACCTCTAAGACATTCCTCCAGGAATTTCATCAGGAGCTCCTATAGGGGTTCATCCAATGATTTCATCTGGAGTTCCTTCAAGAACATCTTTGGGAATTGATACAAGGGTTTCATCACGAGATTGTCCGGATTCCATCAGAGGTTTCTCTAGGGATTCCATCAGGAGTACCTTTAGGGTTTCCATCAGAGTTTTTCGTCAGATTTTATCAAGAGTTCTTTCGGAGATTCCACCTGGAATTCCTCCAAAGATTCTTTCAAGAGTTCCCCCTGAGATTATATCAGGAACTCCTCGAGGAATTCCATCATGATTCCTTCTGGGGATATCATATTTCTATATCATTGAAACATATTTATTCTTACAGTAAATCAAACATGAATTCCTCCAGGGATTCCATCAGGAGCTCCTTCATGGATTGCACCTGGAACACCTCAACGGATTCCATCAGGAGTATCTCTTGCAATTCCATCAGAAGATTCTCCACGGATTCCATCAGCAGTTCCTTCAGAGATTCCACCTGGAATTCTTCCAGGGATTCTATCAGGAGTTACTCTAGGAATTCCATCAGAAGTTTTTTCAGGGAATTTCATCAGGAGTTCCTCCAACAATATCTTTGGGAATTCTTCCAAGTATTTCATCAGGAGTTCTTCCAGGGATTTCATCAGGAGTTCTCATAGGGATCCTATCAGGAATACCTTCAAAACTTTCATCAGAGTTCTTCTGGAGATTTCATCTGGAGTTCCTTAAGGGATTCCATCAAGAGTTCCTTCAGAAATTTCACCTGGCATTTCTTCAGAGATTATATCAGGAGTTCCCCGAGGAGTTCCATCAGGATTTCTTCTTGGGATATTATTAGGAACTTCTCTAAAGATTCTATCAGGAGTTCCATCAGGAATCTTATCAGAAATGTCTCCTGGGATTTCATCAGAAGTTCCTATAGGGATTCCATTAGGAGTTCTTCACGAGATTTCATCTGGAGTTCCTGCAAGAATATATTTAGGAATACTGTTACGTAAAGCAGCGTGGTTTAAAGGATTCCATCACACGCAAAAAATTCTTGCATGATTGACATAACTTTTCCGATAGTTGCTTTAACATGCCTGGATACAATTGTTACAAGCATATTATCGGTGCTTCTAAACTGACAGTATGGTTTGCCCAATCGCTTTTGCTTTTGTTTCTGTCTTCCATCACATGAATATTTCAATTATATTATTGTTGAATCAGCTTTCCACACATTATTACCTAGAAACGTTATGAGCTGTACCGCAAAAAACCACTGTTCACCAACAAGCGATGTTGGAGTAAATGTTAGTTAATGAGCTCTCACTCTCAAGATAGTGGTTTGAATTCCTGCTCCCATTTTTATTTACATTTTGTCGCATTTTTGCAATGTCGATAAAGAAGATTCGTATCGGGTTTGACAACACAACATCAACAATAATACCATTGTCATGATTGTCAATATTGAGTCAATCATATCTATGGTTGATTCAATTATTTTGTGTAGTTGAACCAATCATACCAAATAGTTAAACCAACCATAGATATTGTTGAATCAATTTTAATGTATGGTTGACTGAAATTCAATGTAAAATATGATTGATCTACCAGCAAATATGATTGACTGGACAATTCTTTTTTCTCCGTGCAGGAGTTTCTCCAGGGATTCCATCAGAAATTCCTTCAGGAATCATCATTAATGTCTTCAAAAATTTCATCAGGGGTTCTTATAGAGATTTCATCAACTCTAAAGATTATATCAGAAGTTTTTTCAGAGATTCCACCTGGAAATCCTCCAGGGATTACATCAGAAGTTCTTCTAGGGATAACATCAGGAGTTCTTCTGGGAATTGCATCAGGAGTTCTTTTAGGGATATCAAGGAGAGCTCCTTCAGGAGTTTTATTAGCATTTTCTTTAGATGATCCACCTAGAATTGCTGCTGGGATTCTATCAAAAGTTTCCATAAGTCTTTTTACAGGAGTTATTGTTGGGATTTCATCAGGAGTTCATAAAGAATTCGATCAGAAGTTAATGGATGATAATGATTCCATCGGGAGTTACTCCAGGGATGTGGAACTTGTGATGTAAAGTTCCTCCAATGATTCCATCAGAAGTTTCTCAAGGTATTTCATCAGGAGTTCTTCAATAGATTTCATTGTGAGTTTCTGCAGGGTGTCCATCAGAAGTTCTTTCATGAATTCCATTAAGAAAAAATCTTATATTTCATTATAAAATCCGCCCAGGATTCCATCACAAACACCTTCTAAGATTCCATCAGAAGTACTGTCAGGGAACTTTCTTCAAATTTGCACCGGTTATTCCGTAAAAAAAGCAATGAAGCCTTCAATAGTTATTCACTGAGAACTTTTAGCCAAAGTTGAAGAAGAAACGCAATGATTATGGTACACTTTCCAAAATACATTCAGTCTTACCTTGAAATAACGTAAACGCGATTTAGAGTGAGCTCGAAATAACATAACTCGAAAAAACTTCACTTTTTCCTCGATAAAATGATATAATATTTTGGCTTCATTTTTTTGCAGTTTAGATCATAAGCGTTGTTTATGCACTAAAAAAAAGTTTTTCAAGATC
Source organism: Aedes aegypti (assembly GCF_002204515.2). Classification (NCBI taxonomy): domain Eukaryota; kingdom Metazoa; phylum Arthropoda; class Insecta; order Diptera; family Culicidae; genus Aedes; species Aedes aegypti. The sequence continues at coordinate 52,427,115 of NC_035108.1, forward strand.
TAATTATCAATACTCAATCAGTCCAATAGCAACACTTCCTATCACGGAATACAGTCAAAAAATTGCAGAAATGGTTAGATTTCGGGATTCTAAGGGCAACTTCACCGGTGATCCACTTTTTGGTCCGAATTTATGCCAAAAGTGAACCTGTCAACATTAAATAGACCAAATCGCACGGGTATGCACCGGTTGTTGTATTTGTTTTGTTCGATCCATTTCGAATGTGAACAAATGATGGAAAGAATCAGCAGCATCCTTAAGTATATGGCAAGAAACAACTCCGAAGGAATATCCAGATGAATTTCAAAGGATTCCCGGAGGAATTCCAAAGGAATTCGCGGTAGAGCTCTGATGGAATTCTTGATGGAGCTCCAGAGACTTTTCAGGAAGACTTGCTGACAAATTCCTAGTGGACTTCCTGACGATCTTCCGAGGAATTTCTGGAGGACCTGCGAAGGAATTCTAGGAGGAAAACCCAGCTCTACATTCCCGGAGGAAATCGAAAGGAATTCTCAGAGAAATTCTTGGATGAACCAAGGAAAAACTTTTTGAGTAATCTCGGAAGAATTCTTGGAGGAACTCTCGAGGAATTGTTTGAAGAATCATGAAGAAAATCTGAGGAAATTATCTGTTGGTGGAACCCCGAAGGGGTTCCTGAAGGACCTCCAATGGAATCCCTGAAAAAACTTCGAAGGATATGTTGGAGGAACTGCGACATATACTTAAGAGAAACTTCGAAAAAATTCCTTCAGGAACTGTGGTGGAAATCCAGAAGGAACTCTGGAGAAATTTTTGGAGGAACTGGGATTCCTGGAGGATCCATGGAGAAAATCCAAAGGAACTCAAAGCATAATTTTTAGAAGAATTCCAGGAGAAATTTCTAGAAGAACTCCAAAAGAATTTCTGGAGAATTCCGAAAGAATTTCTTTAAAAAATCCTACATGAACTTCAGAAGATTCTGTGGGGGAACTGCGGAGCAATTATTTGAAGAGCTCCGGAGGCGTTCTACAAGGTAGTTGCTTGTGAAACTGTGGAGAAACTATGAGGGAAGATTCAAAGAAACTACCAAGGAAATGCTGGATCAAATCCAGAGGAGTTACCGGAGGAATTCTTGAAGAATTTATTGAAGAACTTCAATTACAATTTCTGGATGAAATACCCTGAGCTTTCCTTAGCTGAGTGGTTAGAGTCCACGGCTACAAAGCAAAGGTGCTCAAGGTGTCTGGGTTTGATTCCCGGTCAGTCCAGGTTCTTCCGTAATGGAAATTTCTTTGACTTCCCTGGGCATAGAGCATCATCGTATCTGTCACACGATGAGAAAATGGCAACTTTGGAAAAGAAAGCTCTCAGTTAATAACTGTGGAAGTGCTCATAAGAACACTAAGCTGAGAAGCAGGCTCTGTTCCAGTGATGCCAATAAGAAGAAGAATAAGAAGAAGAACCCTGTGGAATTACTGGAGCAAATCCTCCCAGATGAGTTCTTGGTCGACAACCTGACAACAAATTCTAGGAAAAAAAACCTCTGGAGTAGATCGCCAGACGAGTTTCTAGAGAAATTCTTCGACGACATGCCCGGAATAATTTCTAGACGAAATCACCGGAGCAATTTATGCAAAAAAGCCCTGGAATAATTTCTGGACGAAATCACGAAGTAATTCTTGGGAATATCTCTGGAGGAATCCTTGAAATTCCTGGAGTAAATTTACGGAGAATATTCTGTTGCAAATCCCCAGAAAAGTTTCTGGAGGAAATCTCTGGATGAATACTATGAACAAATCTTCCCAAGATTTTTTATGCAATACCCAATGGAAATCCCCGGGAGAATATTTGGACGAAATTACCAGAGGAATTCCTGGAGAAAATCCCCGCAGGAAATTCCTGGAGAAAATCCCTGGAGGAATTCTTGGGACAAATCTCCGAAGGGATTTCTGAAAAAAAAAAATCCAGAGGAATTTCACTCGGAAGAATTTTTGGAGGTAATCTGAGGAGCAATTTTAAGAGAAGTTCCTGCAGGAAAACCCTCGGAATAATTTCTGGATAAAATCCCCGGAGGCGTTCTTGGGGGATATCTCAGGAAAATCATTGATATCCCCGGAGGATATCTACGAAGAAATTCCTGAGAAAATCTTCGGAGGAATTGGTATTTGTAGTCCCCTGAGAAATTCCTTGAAAAAATTCCGGAGTAGTTATAGGAGGACATCCCCGAGGGAATGCTCGAAATTCCCGGAGGGAATTTTGGAGAAATTCCTAGAGGAAATCTCCGGAGATATTCCTGGTGCAAATTCCAGAGATTGCTGAAGGAAATCTCCGGATGAATTGGGGAAATTCTCAACAAAATTACCGGGATTATTCCTGGGCGAAATCCTCGCAGGAATTGATTTTGGAAATCCTCTGAGAAAGTTCTGTAGAAAATCCCCGTTGGACAAACTTCTAGTGCCAATCTCCAGCGAAATTCCTGGAGGAAATCTCTGGAAGTGTTCTTTGAAAAATTTATAGACGAAATTCCCAAAGAAATTCCTGGACGAAATCCCAACAGGAATTCCCCTGAGAAATTCCTGGAGAAAATCCCAGGAGAAGTTCTTAAAGGAATTCCTCGGAGGGAATTTCTGGTGGAAACCTCCAGAGAAACTCCTGGACAAAATCCCCCAAGGAGTTTCTAGACGATGACACCAGAGGAGTTCTTGGGGGAAATCTCTTGTTTTGGGAAACACCCTGGGAATTTCCTGGAGGAACTCCCTGGAGAAATTCCTAGAAAAAAGTACCGGATTAATTTCTGAACGAAATTTCCAGGGGAATTCCTTAAGAAAATCCCGGAAGGAGTTCTTGGGGGATATCTCCGAAGGAATTCGTGTAATTCCCGGAGAAATCGCTGGAAAAAATTCTTGTTGTAAATTTTAGATGTAAAGAGAAAAGAGAAATTTCTGGAGGAAATCTTCGTATGAATTCTCTGAAAAAATCCACGGGTCCCCGGAAGAAATCTCCGGAAGAATTTCTGGACGAAATCCCCAGATGAATTTATGGACGAAATCCCTTGAAGAATACTTAGAGAAAATCCCCTGAATGGTTCTAGGGGAGTAATCTCAGGGGGAATCCTTGAAATTCTCGGAGAAATTTCTGGAGATAATCCTGCTAGAAGCATCGGAGACACTTCGCTAGAATTTCTGGAAGAGCTTTTGGAAATTTTCGTAGGAGGACTTTGTTTAGGATCGCTTCCTTGAATCATCTTTAAATTTTGCACATTCTTTTCCTAGACTACCAACCTCAGGGAGAAAAATGCGGACTGGTTAACAACCGTGAGTCAAATCAAATTTGAAACAGTTCAAATCTTGGTCAAAATCCGACCAAAAATGGACCTGACAGTTGGCCTGTTCCAAAAGTAAACCAGAAAACTGGTATAAAATAATATATATCGAACTATGAATTTAGTGGCTTAAGTGTCCGGTACTGGGGCTCTCCCCCTATATATCATCTTTAACATCGAAATATTATCGATTATATATCGATATACCGTCAAACGGGGCTTCTTTTGACATAATTTCCACATTCTTCAATTTGGAGGATTTGTAGCTCTAAGAATTATGGATAGATTGGGATAATTCTTGCCAATATCCAAGTTGTATATGTACGTAACAAATGTGCAAAATATGAAGCAAATCCATCAAGAAATAAAAAAAAAAATGCTTGAATAGCGAAAAATATGTGTCCTTCAAGACAAAAAAGGGCTACTTTGGACACTTTTAGAAAGCAATACGATTTCATAATAAAATGATTATTCCGCATAAATTTTAAACTAATTCTATAGATTATCATCTATAATGAAGTTAGTTGTTCAACGTTTTTCGTTTATAAACATAATTAAGAACTACAAAGCGCGAATAAATGCACATACCATCAAACGAGGCTTCTTTTGACATTATTTCCACATTCTTCAACTTTGAGGTTTAGTAGCTCTTAGAATTATGGATGGATTTGGATAATTCTTGCATATATTAAGTTGTATATGTGCGTAACAAATGTGGAACATATGAGACAAATACAAAAAAAAAAATCTTGAATAGCGAAAAAATGTGTCATTCAAAACTAGAATGAGGCTACTCTGGACTTTTTTACTTCAAGTTTACTTTCCTTTAAATTGGACCGTCAGCTACGAATGCTTGACTGTTTAAGTTGATACAAACGAATGATGAACTACCAAGTACTGTGATGATGAATTAATTTTGTACAAAAACATATTTTTATAAAACAAAAATTTTCAACATAAAATTATCAAAATTTTCTATGAAACATGACTATTCGAGAGTTGTGTGATGCTCTCAATAACTTTGCACGATATTTGATAAACTCAAACAATGTTTACAAAGCAAATGTTTTGTACCTTGTGAATATTTGTTCAGACTTTTTCGACATATTTTCTTTTTCATCCTGTTTTTGTTGATGTTGTTCCAAAACCAATTCATGCCTGCTTGTAGAGCGTATATCTATATAAATAAAAATGGAATGGTGTTTGTATGTCACGAAATGGCATCCAAACAGGTCAACGGATTTAAATGATTATAATTTCGTTTTGTTCGTCAAGTGTTCCGACGTGTTTGTGTGTATAAAAATCCCAGGATATTCACCGGGAAAGTCGGAAAAACGAGCGTGAACGGAACTGTCATATTGTATGGGAGGTTCCATGACATATTTCAACAGCCTACTTGATGGCAAGACGAAGTTTGCCGGGACCACTAGTTGGTTAATAAAAGTGCTGAAGACACGAAATGGCTCGGATCAGTATTAATGCTGGAAATAAATCCAAAACGTGAGTGTCAAAAGTAGCCTCCGGAATCAAAAGTAGGCCCGTCTGACGGTATATCGAATATTTGCAATATTCACTTAAAGCTGCGTATAATGCGTATATATGCGTAACATTTGTAAAGAAATATTTCAAATGAAAAGTTTCTCTTCGGATTGTAATGCCATGTCATATGAGCAAATTATAATCTAGTTGTCCGCAGTAAACGTTAACTTCAAAATTTTGCTATTCCAGCTAAAGTTTTATGGGGTTTGTTCTATTTCAATTTTATATTTTCAATTCAATTTAATCCGTATATTAAGTTTCAGGAGCAGAAATAAACGATGTAAAATAAGGTTGAGTTCGATGTTCGATATGATTCCTTCCAACGGGATATGCGGAGCTGGTTCCAGATCATTACTATCAATTTTAATTTGTGGTAAAATGTAAATGTCACTCCCAGTCGTCGCTCATAAGGTTTAAAATAAAAACTGGTTCATCTTGCTAACAAATCATATGTGATTCAAAGATGCGTTGGTTTTATTCTGTTTAATATTTAAGAAATTGTCCCATTCCGTAAAGATTCAATGATGAAAATACTAGATTATCCATAATCCTCATACAGGACGGAAAGCACATTAGTTGCAACCTATAGCTTACGGTACCATGCTATTTTTTATGTTTGTGCTGTATAATGAACATCATGCCCTGAATATGTGGCTTTCATGTAGTTTCAAGAGCATCATAAATTGAACCAGCGTCTATTGAGAGCTTTCAATTAGGCGTAGATTGATGTAGTACCTTATCCGCAGCTCATTTTTCGATGATTTTTCGTTTGGATCCATTTGTTTATTTGTAATTTTGACAGTTGCCAAGATCACCAAAGGGTTCTTGGATGGATAAACGCCCAACTTTTGACAACCTGAAATGTTTCATTAGCAGTTTAAGCAATTGAATGAAATATTTGAGATACTCAACATACGCACCAATTTACGCTATTAAGTGAATCCCCTTAATGATTTTTCCATGAGCAATTGCTCTTTCATCTTTCTTCAAATATTTACTGAGGGCTTTTGGCCAAAGTTATAATTTTTGCATTGTATATTATATTGCAGGAAGATGTTGTTATGACAGAAGTGTCCAGAAAATTCTAATTATTAAGCTGAGTTAAACAATAAGTGAAAAAAAATCATAATAAGAAGTAAAAAAAAACATTGGTAAAGTAATGTAAGAAAAGAAAAATACCTGCTAGATGAGTGATGTAATTTCCTATTTCGCCATACGTAATAATTGGATTATTCTCAAATTTAGAATTATTTGGCGTGTTTTTGTAGTAAGATTACGAATACATCTTGATGTTGAAATATTCAAAATGATTCAAAATGTGAAAGTTTACGGAATATGACCAAATAGGGAATCACTAGGATCCTCTTTCCATATTACTGTACTGTGAAACCTAGTTACGCCTATGTTCTAACCCAAGCCGAACTAGTAAAGCTCAATTGAAAGGGATACTTTTTCTGCAACGTAAATGGAGTTGCGGCTGAGTAGGATACACACAACCGCACACACAAACTCAAAGTACACAGACACGCCAGTATTTGGAAGCCTACGGCAATCGATAGTGGATGGCCGGTTAGTGCTGTGTGGTGAATGTGTATACATGTGGTTTCTGTTACACCCATTTGGATGGGATGTATTTGGTGGGGGTGATGACCGTTAGTTGATCTGCTTGAAGCCTTGGACCGTTTGCTTTCTTGCCTGTGCCTGCGTGTGGAAAAGTAAACTTCGACCGGTGGTGATGAGGACAACGTTTGTCTTATGGATCAGCCCCATCGAGTGGCCATTGGCCGGTAGTACAGAAAAAAAGGGAAGCCTCCTCCTGAGTGTGATGTTTGGATTTCGACAGTAATTCGTGTTTGTGTTTGCAAACCTTGACCACTTTTTGCTTATGTTATGAAGAATGAGAATTGAATCACATCTGTTCTGAATTGTTAGTTTTACGATTCATCTACGGTTTTGCTTCTGCTCTTGCTGTCGATTATGTTTCTGCCATCTGTATTATTTTTACTGATTTTTTGAACTTTTCTGCATAAAGATGGTCTGAAAATTGATTTATAAGTGTAATTGATAGTATCAAAACATTTTCAAATTAGATGTAATATTTAAGTAAATTCAAACCGAATATAGTACTATACCATTTAATTACACTAGAGTTTATATCCTTTGACAGACTGACTTGACTCAACTGTAAAGCCGTCTTCAGTGTCGTGTACTAGACTAGTCTAGATAAGATCGCGTATGTCTGCGTTCTACACTCTTAGACTACCAACATTATGAAATTCATTCAAACAGCCAAAAGACCATCGCACAAAATTACAAGCAACAAACCTCACAGATCGCCACCGGAAGATTCAACTCGAAAACCGTCGTTCCATTTCGCATAACTTGCCTCGATTTTGCATACACTCACTCACCGGCTTCATTCAAATCTCACTTCGGTACATATATTCGCCACTCCCGCAATGCAAAACGCAACCGACAACCGATCCGCTGCTGTCCAGGCCCAGACACGCTCAAATTAAGTCCACAAAGACGAGCTCTATGTTCGCAAACGCAAACTCGCTGCAACTCGACCGTATCGATGAATCGGGTTGTGAAGACGACGACGACGACGACCATCATCAGGGACGCGTGGTCCTAGGTCATGATTCATGAGTCCGTGGCGCGGTTCTTGCTTTTCCAAAAGGTGCACAATGGTTGAAAGCAGACCAAAACTACAGAAAGTTTGGAAATTATGTTGGTATTTTCTTAATTTCTTTAGTATTGAATATTAATTTCTCAAAGTTTCATATCCATTTGTGTACATAACGTTTTTTACAACATATGAACAATTGAGGTCTCTGCCAAAACTGAATCCTTCTATTTTGCCAATATTTGTGGAAGTTGTGCTATAGAATTCGCTATTTATTTACGAATTCTCAATCTAGTACAACCGGCCTCAATCGGATGAATACACCTTATTATTTAAATCGTTTTCGACAACACGGAACTTCTTGAAACATATTGCAGCTTTTCAAGACTTGTGTAAGATACCCAGGAAACAATCTTAATGATCTTCTTTTTCTTTCTGGCGTTACGTCCCCACTGGGACAAAGCCTGCTTCTCAGCTTAGTGTTCTTATGAGCACTTCCACAGTTATTAACTGAGAGCTTACTATGCCAATGACCATTTTTGCATGCGTATATCGTGTGGCAGGTACGAAGATACTCTATGCCCTGGGAAGTCGAGAAAATTTCCAACCCGAAAAGATCCTCGACCGGTGGGATTCGAACCCACGACCCTCAGCTTGGTCTTGCTGAATAGCTGCGCGTTTACCGCTACGACTATCTGGGCCCCTATCTTAAAGATCTGTAATCTCTCAATGTTTCACAAATATTTCATACAGTTTTATTTCTTTCATCTCACCATTTTTTGCCAACATATTATGATTTTCATACGTGTAAAAAAATAGTTACAACATCAGATCATCAGAATTGTTTTAAATATCGCATTATTTGTCATAATATGTTGCCAGATAAATAAAAATAACTAAGTTCAAATGAATTTTAATGTTGATACGGTTTCATTAAGTAAAATGAAGAAAAAAGTTCTTATTTGTAATCGAGTCCATCAATTCTGGAAATAACGATATGCTGTTTTAGTGACCATTTCCATTTCCTCAATGAACTAGATTGTTTGAACGATATTAGTGGGATTTGTACTTTTGTCCAACATTTGTAGAAAGCGCGGCCACTGTGCGCTGCAGCGCAGTGCAGTGCAGTGTGTCGTTGATGTGCAGCCTCTCTTCCTGCAGTCGACCCCTTTGGATGAGCGCACACGTTTGTTAGTTGATGGATGACCGACAATGCACGGTGCCGCCGCCACAGCCACCACCACTGACGTTTGCGACTATGACGGAGACGACGACGACGTTTCAAGTTCATTCAGAATCGGAGAACGAAAGTAAGGAAAACGTTGAATAATCAAGTAATTATGTGCAATTTTTAGGTCTCGCTGGGTGAGGGGAGTCTGAACGTTGGCTTTTTAGATGTATGGAACAAGCAAACTAGGGTTAAGCCAACAGAGAGATTTTTTGTTGGAATTCTGAATGTTTTCCCAGGATTCGAAAGTTAGTTGCTATCTTTTAGTAAAATTAGATCAATAGAGAAACGAAACTTTGGATTGTGTCACAATTGCCATTCATTTCCCATTCCCATTCTTATTTCTTATAGCAACAATTTAAGAAATTTTGCAAGAAACCATAAGCGAATGCTTCAATTGATTACTGAAAAATCTGGAGATTGCACTCAAACTTTCCTAGAGAACTTCATGTGAAAGTTATTGAAGCTCTTAACTTATAAACTAATGGGGTAACCTTTGTGCTAATTCTTCAATAATTAACGCAAGATATTCAAGCCAATTTTCAGACTAATTCTATGTTTGATTAACCGGAACAAATGCTTAAATGAAAAAGTGGAGGATTCTCTAGAAGAATTTTTGGAAGTTTCCATGATATTTTACGAATAATTTCTGAGAGGGTAAATATTTGATATAAGAAATTTTACCGGTAACAAATTTGAACTTTGGTGAATTCTTCGTTAGAAGCCTGAACTATTCTGGAACAATTTTTTTTTAACTATGCAGTTTGTGTTGCCAAATCTGGTTCCCTGAGCAGTGTTTTTTTTTTTTAAATCAAACATAGATATTGGGGGGTCCGTAGCCTTGAGGTTACGCTTTCGCTTCATAAGCGGAAGGTCATGGATTCAATTCCCAGCCCCTCCAAAAAAACCCGTCCAGCCACCAGAAGACGCCGCACGGAGGACCGTGCTTAGGAGAGCACATCCATCCTCCGTCAGTAGCAGATGGTGACTGAGACAAACTGACCCACTTCGCAGGCAGCTAGCCTCAAACGACTCAGGAACACGGCAAAACGAACCACCGCAAGAGCAATGGATTATGGCTTATGGAAATCGATTGGACCAACAGCAGAGCACTCTCCTACCTGCTCGGTGTGAGAGCAAAAGAGCAGAAGAGAGTGAATGCAGATGTAAATATAGATTAGCTAAAAATAGAACTGTATCGGTAAGGAAGATACAGATAAAAGTGATTCCGGCACAGTAGTGGCCACAAGCACGGAGTGCCTTAAAAAAAAAAAAAAAAAAAACATAGATATTTAGTGAATGCAATACTAATTCTCATTGGATTTGAGGAAATGGATCGGGGGTAGAGTTCTCCACACATATGTCAACAGAGGTCTCTACACAGATCGCTAAAGAGATCTCTACAAAGGTCTTCACAAATGTATCCCATGGATTTTCATATATGTAGATCTGCATGGTGATTAGTATTTTTGGGGAGGCTTCACAGAAATCTTCACAGAGTTCTCTAAAAAGATCTTCCCAAAGGTGTTAATGAAGGTCTCCTTAGATATCTACACAGAAGTCTCCACTCCAATTATTTTGGCATTAACCAAATGATTCGCTTTAACTGTTTTACCATCAGTATAAAACCAACTTAACGCTCAGCTCTGCCATCTCCGCTGTAGTAGATGAAGTACTTGAATTTGTGATGAGATCCAATGCTCAGATTTCAGTTTCTCTAGGATTGGACGAAAGTGTTTCTTGAATAACTACCGATGTTCACGGACCAGGAGCCCAAAACGCACTTGTTCATTCAAAGTTCAGACGTCATCTTTAGCATCCACTTTCTTCGGTATCAGTGTTAAATTAAATTATTTCACAACCTCAACACAACGGTTTGGCAAAAAAAAACAATAGCTGCGTACTGCGAACTGTAGCTCTGATTCTAAATAGTTTCAATTTTTTTTGGACAGGCAACAATAATGGAACGTTATTCACTAGCGTTTATTACTCTTATATTGCTCGTAGACTTGAAGAAATACACGGAGCCAAAAATCAACCTAGCTTTAACGTCTTTCGGCTCAATTTGGCTATTCCGTGGGATAACCCATATTTGGGTTAACTTACATATAGCTCTCAACACCGCTAGTGCATGACGGCTCACCATAGTAGCATGTCCGAAAGAACTTGAAACTATTGAGAACCAGAACTACAGGTCCAAAGCCCTGATAACAGTGGATGGTTGTGATGGCTATGACCGTGGTCATCATGTAAAAAATAAACGAACAATACTGTATCGCGTCAGCACCGAGGAGGCAGCCCCTCTAGCACGATGTAGGTAGCGCAACCCTGGTTAGGTGGCCTATCGAAGACTCTTCACCAACCAAGAAAGGCAAAAGTAGATCAAACGGATTGATTTTACGGCAACAGACCCGGCAACGAATAAAGGACAACGATTGGAAACTTGGATCTTGGAACGTGAGAACTTTGAATGAACCCGCGCGTGTTGGGCTCCTGGCTCGTGAACTGCGGAATGTCGGCGTGAACGTGGCAGCTATCCAGGAAATACGCTGGCCGAGAACCGTAGAACGTGAATTCCGAGCAGTGGACCCCATCGCCAACACTTCATTCAAGTACCACAGCGGTGGTGACAGAGCAGAACGTGGAGTTGGCTTCATAGTGATTGGGAAGCAGATGAAGCGAATTATTCGGTGGAAACCGGTAAGCGACCGAATCTGTGTGTTGAGAATGAAGGGCAAGTTCTTCAACTACAGCCTGATCAGCATATATGCGCCAACGAACGCTAAGCCCGATGACATGAAGGATGAGTTCTATGAGAGCCTGGATAAGGCCAACGGAGAGTGCCTAGAACAAGACGTCAAGATAGTCTTTGGCGACGCAAATGCGCAGATCGGGAAAGAAGATTTCTTCCGACCCGTCATTGGAACGGAAAGCCTTCATTCCGTTACCAATGATAATGGCCTGCGACTACTAACCTTCGCTGCCGCTAGGGGGATGGCAATCAGCAGTACCTACTTCGGGACTGGTCAACGACGAAGACGAAACGACTGGTTCGATGAAGAGTGCCAGAGGGTGACAGACATCAAGAATGTCGCCAGAAGCCGTATGCTTGTGGCCGGTACCCGACAGAACAGAGAGCGGTACAGGGCAGCGAGAGCCGAAGAAAGGCGAATCCACCGCAGAAAGAAAAGGCAGCACGAAGATTGTGTGGTAGCTGAAGCTCAAGAAAGCATGAACCGGAATGATGTGCAGAGATTCTATGCAACGGTTAATGGTGCGCGGCACAATACCGTACCAGGGCCCGCCATGTGCAATGATCGAGAAAGGAATTTGCTGACCGATAAAATGGCAGTGGCTGCCAGGTGGAAGGAGCACTTTCAGCAATTGTTGAATGGTGAAAATGGAAATGTAGCGAGGAATAGGATGAACATAGCTGTGGACCACCGACCATAGGAGAGGTTAAAAAAACTATCAGCGAGCTGAAGAACTGTAAGGCTGCTGGGAAGGACGAGATCCCGGTCGAGCTTCTCAAGTACGGAAGTGAGCAGTTTTACCAGTCGATCCACCGATTACTTCTGAAGGTATGGGAGGACGATGAATTGCCCACCGGCTGGTTGGATGGCTTCATCCGCCGAATCTACAAGAAAGGACACAGACTGGAGTGTGCCAATTACAGAGGAATTACCCTGCTGAATTCGGCGTACAAAATTCTGTCACGCATCCTGTTTAACAGACGGAGACCGCTCGAAGAGTCCTTCATCGCCGAATACCAAGCTGGTTTTCGTGAGGGCCGTTCGACAATGGACCAGATGTTTAGCTTGCGAATGATCCTAGACAAATTCCGGGTGTATAACTTACAGACTCACCATCTGTTTATTGATTTCAAGACGGCGTACGACTCAGTGAAAAGAAATGAGCTTTGGCAGATAATGTCTGAAAATGGTTTTCCGGCGAAACTAATTAGGCTGATACGTGCTACGCTGGATGGTTCGAAATTAAGTGTTCGGATCGCAGACGAGGTGTCAACCTCGTTCGTGACGTTAGACGGGTTGAAGCAGAGACACGCACTTTCGAATTTACTGTTCAACATTGCACTCGAGGGTGCTATTAGGAGATCTGGCGTGCAGAGAAATGGCACTATTATCACAAGGTCGCACATGCTCCTTGGCTTTGCGGACGATATAGACCTAATTGGAATCTATCGCAGGTTAGTGGAAGAGGCCTTTGTGCCTCTGAAGAGAGAGACAGCGAGGATAGGCCTGACCATTAATTCTACCAAAACGAAGTACATGATTGCAGGTAGAGATAGAGTTAGGCATGGTGGTGTAGGAGCTGAGGTAGTGCATGATGCGGATGTGTTTGAAGTTGTTGAAGAATTCGTTTACCCTGGAATACTTGTGACATGTGACAACGACGTTTCCCGCGAAGTGAAAAGACGTGTTGCGGCTGCGAATAGGACCTTTTCCGGACTACGTAACCAGCTTAGCTCCCGCAGCTTGCAAACGGAAACAAAATTCGCCCTGTACAAAACATTGATTCGTCCGGTGGCTCTCTACGGGCACGAAGCATGGACGTTGAAAGAGTCAGACCGGAAAGCTCTCGGTGTTTTCGAGCGTAAAGTGCTGCGGACAATACTCGGTGGGAAACCCGAAAATGGTGTGTAGCGCAGACGCATGAATCACGAGTTGTATCAAGTGTACAGAGATGCGAAAATTATCAAGCGTGTAAAATACGGCAGACTTCAGTTGGCTGGTCATTTATTGCGAATGTCGGAAGAAAGAATGGCGAAAATAATATTCAGCAGGGCACCAGGTAGAGGTCAACGGCTCCGGAAAAGACAACGAATACGCTGGTTGTACGCAGTGGAAGAGGACCTGGCGACCCTAAACGTTCGTTAAAGAACTTATTTTGTGGGTAGTATGATATAATATCACAGGACAATCAATGTTTTTATTCTGTTATGTTCATTACTGAATTTTCAACAACTTGTATTGTTGAAATGTATCCAGAATCTCCAAAGTTTTCTAAATGGCCAAATTTGTTTCCTATGTTTAATTGCACCTCTAGTTTCGAATTGCACCATCGAACGAAAATTAACCAATGCAACATAATACCCATCTGTTGATTCTTTTTGTAAAAATCCATGTTTTCTCACCATCAAATTAATTCATCACGAGCGTAATAAAAACAGTTCGGAACACAAGTTGGTGTTCGCCACAGCATGAAATTTATTCATTCCTAAACGCTCCGGTTGTCAGTTTAAACGAGAGTGGTCCGTGTTTTGCTCCATGGGACGCAAAACACAGGAGAAAAATGCTTCCCGCTTGCGCCGGCAATTAACACTGGATTTATTCTGACGTTTATGAATGTTTCCCACACATACTAAATGAAGCACATTATCGTTATGAAGATTGACTTCTCACATGTCGTGTTAAGCAGCCATATGCAGGCAGCGCGGTAGCCGGTCGGTAACAGTGGCAGGTTGTGAAAACATTGCCAGCACATGTCTTGCACGTTTCCCTGTTTAACAGTGTGGGAAGGTGAAGAACGACTTTGTGATGAGTCGAACCGATTTGTCTTACGACTTGTTTGACGAGAACGGTATCGGAGCAGTTGCAATCAGCTGACAAATCCCAACGCCATTGTCAAAATCGAATTTGCGCTTTTCTTTGTTCAATCTCCGGTACCGTTATTCGAGGTTAAACTGATCACTGGGGTGAATTTCATCAGGTCGGTATTAAACAATTCCTTTCAGGCATTCAATTCCTTTCAAGGTCGTTGAATGCCTCGTTGGCATCACAGACTTTTCATGTTTTCTAGTCTATAAAGGGTGTCCCACTAGGGCCGTTCAAGATTTTTTTTTTTTTTTTTTTTATTTCTTTATTAACGAGAATTTTAACTTATAAGCTAGTTCTTCTCTTGGCCGTTCAAGATTTTAAATGTTTGAAAATCCAATCTCCCATATCTTCCTCACCATCCCAACCATAAAAATAGTGTACTGTGGAATTTTCAGTTTTTTCGGAGGTGATTTAAAGGTAGCCCAAAGACAATGCATGTTTAAAGGGAAATTACTATGGAGAAATTTTAATTTCAAAATAGATAGTTTTACCTACAAATTTTAACAGTTTTCGACGGTAATAGATAGCGTCCATAAATAACGTTGCATTTTTTGGCCAATTTTTGACACCCCCTCCGACATCGTAGCCTATTTTACCATATCGAGTACATGGTTCGTGATAAAATCGTAGACACCCCTCTCTCCCCTAAAATGCTAAGTGTTTGCAATGTTGTGTAAGCTGAAGTGTACCGAACTAATTGTTGAAATCATACAGAATAACAAGCATAGTTTTTTAATCATCTTATTCAAAAAACACGAGCGTATTTCAACAAAAGCCGCTTATGTTTAGGTGGAGCTGATTATCAAGGATAAACTTTGCAATAAAATGATCAAATACATGATTTTTAAGAATTTTGACGTTATTTTATGAATTGAGAACCCAAGTTAGGTTCATGCCATATTATGTCACGCTACAATAGGGATGAGAGGGTCAAGCCAAGACCAGCCTTACACAATTTTCAGAGGACTCATACAAAAAGTTTGACAAAAGGGGGAATGTGTTCCAAAAAGTTGAAGTTTAGCGTGACATTATTAGTGTACCATCCCTAAAGTAGAGGAGATGTTTTTAAATTTTTATCCTGTTTCGTTGTTTTATTAAATATTAAAAGTTATTCAAAAAAAATCGCACGTACACTGATAGAGATCTGCAAAGTACTGATTCTGCTGATACTTATAACAATATCTTTATTCCTATCCTTGGAAACACAACAAGAAGCTCTAAAATAGTGTTCAATTTGTCCTCGCTTCACGGTACCGGGTTTGTTCGACAGCGCGTGTTACACAACAGCACCAGCACGGATGGATTACTCGGAACATGCTTTCAGCAACTTCATCATTTGTCAAGCTTGGTTTCGTTCCGTTTTTGGAGCTATCCCTCGGTTGATGCTGCTATGCAGTAGTCGATTGGTAGGTACACAAGTTCAAAAATAAAATCACCCTCCGAAAAATAAACGACGAACCAAAACGTCCGTCTCCATTCATCACCTCTGGCCCGGAGGTCAATGAGAATCTGTGGGGGGGTGCGGGGGATACTTCAGGGACGAAGCCAGAAGGTAGGGCTGACCGCCCGAAAAACCACCCAAACAATCATAATGTACGTATAACGAAATCACATTTTGCCTCATACGATGCTTATATGTGCAAAGATTTCGTATGAGATTTCATCAAAAGGCCGTACAAAAGTGGAGGCATGTTTATATGATTAATATTGGCATACAATGTGATAACAAAGCTGATTTGACAGTTGCTACGGGTTTTTTTTGTACATGTATACGAAACGAAACAAAATGAACTAGTGACCTAAAGAAATAGCATTTATGCAAAGGAACTCGTCAATCAAACGATTTTCTCTACTGGATTTTGCGAGTAGTTCCCACAAATATACGACGTTCCATGTTAATTCTTATGCGACTTTTGGTTGTCTGAGTTTTTATTTATTTTTTATTAGTATCATTCCATACATTACATTCATTTCTTATATCTAGGATTTTTGTGTTAGAAAACACTATCATCCCAATTTGGTAAAACTGAATGAACAATTTATAACATTTTTTAACAACATATTACATTTCATTTGCCGTAGCAGGCCAAAATTTTTACAGGAGAGTTGATTGCACCTGCTTATGAGAAAATAAATGTTTAGATTAACTCAACCCTACTTAATCTAGATATATGAAGCATTTATTGTGGCAATTGAAGATTGCAACGATTTTTGGAGAAATTGCCCGCTAACTCGCCTTTTAGGCAGCTAACGAGAAATATAGGACAAGTCAGCTATATAATAGCACTTTAAAAGCACGCATGGAGAACTAAAGTGCTATTTAGTAACTTGGGCGTTGACCTTTCTCCCCTGACTGACGAAAGATAATCCCGAAATAAACTGGTCAGTTACGAAGTTTAAATTCTTCTTTATTTGATTTGATTTCCTGTAAATTTGCCTCCGATATTGATATTCTTTTGAAGTTGTGCCATATGCCTTCTAGGTAAGCTTAAAATCAAGCATCTGCTAAGAAATCGTAAAATAAATCTTCCATCCATGTTATCAAAAATTTTCGTGAAAATTTAACATAAAAGAAATAAAAATTCTTCGAAATTTCATATTTTGTACTATTGTAATTATCGGATTTAATTTACAGTCAAGTCTTCTAAACTCGATGTTCTATAACTTGTCTATTTCTTTAGTCCATGTAGATTTCTTATTACAACTTGATGTCTATTTTGAAATCCCTCTTATTCGGTGAAGGTTGAATTACTTCTCAATTACTCAAAGTGTTGAACTACAATAAACGTTGGAAACAAATATTTGGCTTTCAATAAAAAAAATATATAGAGATTTCATTGATGTTTTTGGGAAAATCGCCCCTTAGAATGTTCTGAAGCATTTGCCATCAAAAATAATATAGTTAACTTAAATTAATGAACTCATTACGCGTGGTAAAGATCAGAGTTGGATATGGTAATAGTAGTAGGCTTCAGTTTTTGCGAAAATCACGTGGCTCTTCTGATACAGTAGTTCAAAATTGTGAATCTCATCAAGTATCCTATGTTGGGTACATGAATTTTCTAAATTAGGAGTGTCATTGATGGCTGTAAATGCGGGAAATAGAACATTTTTCTACAGTAGTTTTGAGTTGCCCTTAGCAACGGGTGTTTTGCTATTTTCAAGGCATTTTGCCTACAGCAGCAATAGGCGTGAGTGTCACTGGCTCCGCTGACTGTGATTTGTTGCGCTTGCCTACTGTAGTGTGAATTTCAGAACTTTTCCCAACCCTGGTAAAGATGAACAAATTATGGGTAAAATTGTGAAAAAAAAATCCACGTGCCCGGCTGGGATTTGAACCCAGGACTCTTGTATGCTAGACGAGCGCTTTACCAACTAAGCTACCGAGCCACTTGGTGACCCAATAACTGAGTTGGTTACAAGTTTCGAATTCAAATCCCTACAGACCACGCAGACCCCTTTCATAACCCATATCCATCCATCTCATGTTACTACACACGCGGGCAGATTGAGTGCGATTTGTTTAGTGTTGAAATTTTTTTCATAATTTCACCCATAATTTGTTCATCTTTACCACGCGTAATGAGTTAATTAATTAATAACCATGTGGATTGGAATACCGAACAGCTCAATATAAGCGTCAATTTATAGTTAACTCACAAAACAAGTATCACGGTTCTTTAAATAAATATGTTCATCAAATTTCAGAAAAATTTGTGCTAGGTTTGTTCTATTACTCAATTAATTTATGCTAGGTTTGTTCTCTAACTAAAACTCTATAAGATGATGGTCCCTTGTACATCGAGTAACAGAGAGTGAACTGTAATCACTTAAAGTATTTGTTTTTCCTAACTTCCTTTAATTGAGCTTATTAATTCTTATGGGATCCTATCTTCAATAACACCATAAATTCTCTCTTAAATCCATCCCTTCTTTATTTTTTATAAATATTTATGGTGAAACGCAACCTGTGACTTTTCAAACGATTCGTTTGGAGAAAACTACTTTTTCAAGTAAAGTTTCTTCAGAGTTCATTTGGAGTTTGTTTTATAAATTTCTGAAATAAATTCACCTATGAGTTGAGCCCAGATATCCGTAGCGGTAAACGCGCAGCTATTCAGCAAGACCAAGCTAAGGGTCGTGGGTTCGAATCTCACCGGTCGAGGATCTTTTCGGGTTGGAAGTTTTCTCGACTTCCCAGGGCATAGAGTATCTTCGTACCTGCCACACGATATACGCATGCAAAAACGGTCATTGGCACAGTAAGCTCTCAGTTAATAACTTTGAAAGTGCTCATAAGAACACTAAGCTGAGAAGCAGGCTCTGTCCCAGTGGGGACGTAATGTCAGAAAGAAGAAGATGAGTTGAACTAAACAATATTCTCCCTCTTAGGATAATTCTTTTCAAAGTATTTTCTAGAAATTTCTCCTGAAGAAGCTTAAAATGAGTTTAAGGAATTCTCTCGAAGATTGTCTAAAAATTTATGCAAAAATCAATCGGAAGTCCAATGAGGGCCCTTCCAAGAATGTTTCTAAACAGCAATTTTCCAAGAAATTCACTGACAGGTTTTTCTAAATATTTTGATACGAATTTCTTTTAGAATTAGTACTCCAAGTATTGTTCCATGATTTTGCCAAGTAGGTATATTTTTAGATGAAAATCTTCTGATATTGTATCCAGATGACTTATAATATTTTATCCATCTTGCCTTTATGGTCCAGGAAACTTGGAAAAAAGGTACAAATAATTCCTGAGTAATTCCAGATTGTCTTGGGGTACCAAAATTGGCCACATCATCCATTCGACGGATATCTCAAGACCCAGATGAGCTAGAAGGTCTTCGGCAATGTTGTTCAGCAGACCAAGAGCTATCCGGCAATAAAAAACCTTATTGAAAATTTATCCGCTAGGTGGCGCTAGTGAGAGAAATTTTCAGCAAGTTTTGTTATCATTAATATTATATTACTATGACATTTACTTGTACTCAGATTGCTCTTACTTTAAACCTTAGCCCTGAGCAGCAAGTTGAGCATCTAATTCATCGTCTATAACATTTTGTTTGGATTGTTATACGAAAGACTAACGTTGTCTAAAAAAATGCCTAAGAGATCGACGTTCTAGCGTACAAGGATCTTGGGATAATATCCTTCTTAAAAAAATACGCTGGCGCAACTAAACGAACAAAACTCAAACCAACTTGATCCTTATTAGGAAGATTTCAGACATCCAAAATTATTTGCCGAAAAACTAACCTCGTTGCTTGTCATACTGTTGAACTAGAAAAGTTCTCTGAAAATATCACTAGTGATAAATGGGGAACCAAATTTGGATCAAAAATCTCGCTAATAAAGATATTAAAATAAGGATTTGAGTGAAAATAAGGCAAATAAAACAAATTAATGATCCAACTCATGTATTGTGGCTGTTGAATATCGTAAGGTACAATTCAAGCGTGAAAAATCTCTAGCATAAGATGTGAGAATTCAAAATTTTCGCAACGATGTGAACAACTTTGCCGAAGATAAACTGGAGCCACCTAGCATTGAATTGTTTGTTAACTTTTGATCTGCTGAATAATTTTGACTAGATTACCAGAAAACTAGAAGACTAGTTTATCAGAATCTCGGGATACATAAGATTGAAGATAATTAGTGACCAACGACACCTCGCGTATAAATTCACAATAAGATTTGTTACTTCGTTAAAATTCGTAACTAGCGCCATCTAGCGGATAAATTCTTAACTAGCTCAGTCTGCTGAATAACTTTGCTGAAGACATCAACCTTCTAGCTCATCAGGATCTTGAGATATAGAAGATTGAATAAAATTTATCACTAGCGCCATCCAGCGGATAAATTCTCAATTAGGTTTGTTATTGCCAGATAGCTCTTGGTCTGCTGAACAATATTGCTGAAGATACCAACCTTCTAGCTCATCTGGGTCTGGGTCTGGAAGATATCCGTTTTAAAATTTTCCCGGGAAGTTCTGAAAATTTCAGCAAAATCCATCAAGAAACAAAAAAGTTTAGCGCATTTTAGTGTATTTTTTGCATGTGAAAAGTATGTTGGCTGGATGAAGGTTAATGATCTTGTGAGGAATGAATTTTAGATCTGGTAAACGTATTTAAGAATGTCACGGATCCAAATATTCCTAGATCGGAATTCATCAATACGTCCACCAGATCATTCTTTATTAGATCAAAAAATGTCTTTAATAATATCTTCTAAACTTATTTCAATAATAATATAATTTCATCAAGATCTAACCTAAATAGTTGCAGGCATGAATTCTGAAAGTGTACAGTGAGTTCTTGGAGTTTTCTCAGAGGTAACTTTTCACTAACGTTTGGATAAATCTTCGGATACATTTTGTTAAGAATCTGTTGAAAATACCTTAGGAAAGGGATTAGATTAAGAATTCGTGATAGATTTCATAGAGTGAATCAAGCCAGAATTTGAAAAAAAAACAAGTATCAGGACTAATGTTCTAATGGAAGATATCTCAAGGCAAGCATTGGAGAAATTCTGAAGAATATATTTCTAAAAAAAATGGAAAGTTTCTCTGAAATAATTCTGTAGCAATTGAGAGGGGTACTAGAGAAGATAATTTACCCGAAAATGTAAACAAATTCCTCTAAAAGAAATGAGGAATGATGATTATGATATGAATTTATTTTTGATTGAACGATTTTAAAAGAAGCGGTCTTGGGAATTGAGGGGAGTATTAGAGAAGATAATTTCTCCGAGAAGGTAGACAAATTTCGCTGAGAGGAATGTGGAACAGAGTTGCTCGTTATCACTATCAACGCCTAAAATTTGCTAATTTGTACAGGCCGATTGCGATACAATTCGAATCATTCTATATCACATCAACATCATGCTGTCTACTCCATCATCAGATGACGATAGACTATGGATATCACTGATGGGTTAAGTTTGGCCTTAAGTTAAGCAAATAAAATGGCAATTTATCAATACGATATTTATGTCAGTGCTGTAGATGGGTTGAAACTATGTGTTGGTCACATTGAAAGCTTGGATAATTACCACGTGATCACTCATTCTGCAGTAATTGGGATCTAGAGTACGATGTCGCATCACTGTTGTTGGTTGTCAAATCAAAATGATATTGATAGTTAGCAAGTGATATTGATAGTGTTACCTTATCAGCCTTCCGATGATATGTTTGATATTGAGCAACTCTGGAGGAATGAGGAATGACTAATGAGGAATGGGGAATGAGGAATGTGGAATGAGGAAGGAGGAATGAGGAATGAGGACTGGGAATGAGGAATGAGAAATGAGGAATTAGGAATGACGAATGAGAAATGCGGATGAAGAATTAGGAATGACGAATGAGAAATGCGGATGAAGAATGAGGAATGACGAATGAGGAATGAAGAATGAAGAATGAGGAATGAGTAATGAGGAATGAGGAATGAGGAATGAGGAATGAGGAATGAGGAATGAGGAATGAGGAATGAGGAATAAGGAATGAGGAATGAGGAATGAGGAATGAGGAATGAGGAATGAGGAATGAGGAATGAGGAATGAGGAATGAGGAATGAGGAATGAGGAAATGAGGAATGAGGAATGAGGAATGAGGAATGAGGAATGAGGAATGAGGAATGAGGAATGAGGAATGAGGAATGAAGGAATGAGGAATGAGGAATGAGGAATGAGGAATGAGGAATGAGGAATGAGGAATGAGGAATGAGGAATGAGGAATGAGGAATGAGGAATGAGGAATGAGGAATGAGGAATGAGGAATGAGGAATGAGGAATGAGGAATGAGGAATGAGGAATGAGGAATGAGGAATGAGGAATGAGGAATGAGGAATGAGGAATGAGGAATGAGGAATGAGGAATGAGGATGAGGAATGAGGAATGAGGAATGAGGAATGAGGAATGAGGAATGAGGAATGAGGAATGAGGAATAAGGAATGAGGAATGAGGAATGAGGAATGAGGAATGAGGAATGAGGAATGAGGAATGAGGAATGAGGAATGAGGAATGAGGAATGAGGAATGAGGAATGAGGAATGGGGAATGAGGAATGTGGAATGAGGAAGGAGGAATGAGGAATGAGGACTGGGAATGAGGAATGAGAAATGAGGAATTAGGAATGACGAATGAGAAATGCGGATGAAGAATTAGGAATGACGAATGAGAAATGCGGATGAAGAATGAGGAATGACGAATGAGGAATGAAGAATGAAGAATGAGGAATGAGTAATGAGGAATGAGAATGAGGAATGAGGAATGAGGAATGAGGAATGAGGAATGAGGAAAGGAATGAGGAATGAGGAATGAGGAATGAGGAATGAGGAATGAGGAATGAGGAATGAGGAATGAGGAATGAGAATGAGGAATGAGAATGAGGAATGAGGAATGAGGAATGAGGAATGAGGAATGAGGAATGAGGAATGAAGGAATGAGGAATGAGGAATGAGGAATGAGGAATGAGAATGAGGAATGAGGAATGAGGAATGAGGAATGAGGAATGAGGAATGAGGAATGAGGAATGAGGAATGAGGAATGAGGAATGAGGAATGAGGAATGAGGAATGAGGAATGAGGAATGAGGAATGAGGAATGAGGAATGAGGAATGAGGAATGAGGAATGAGGAATGAGGAATGAGGAATGAGGAATGAGGAATGAGGAATGAGGAATGAGGGAATGAGGAATGAGGAATGAGGAATGAGGAATGAGGAATGAGGAATGAGGAATGAGGAATGAGGAATGAGGAATGAGGAATGAGGAATGAGGAATGAGGAATGAGGAATGAGGTATGAGGAATGAGGAATGTGGAATAAGGATTGAGGAATGAGGAATGAGAGTGAGGAATGAGGGAATGCGGAATGAGGAATGAGGAATGAGGAATGAGGAATGAGGAATGAGGAATGAGGAATGAGGAATGAGGAATGAGGAATGAGGAATGAGGAATGAGGAATGAGGAATGAGGAATGAGGAATGAGGAATGAGGAATGAAGAATGAGGAATGAGGAATGAGGAATGAGGAATGAGGAATGAGGAATGAGGAATGAGGAATGAGGTATGAGGAATGAGGAATGTGGAATAAGGATTGAGGAATGAGGAATGAGGAGTGAGGAATGAGGAATGCGGAATGAGGAATGAGGAATGAGGAATGAGGAATGAGGAATGAGGAATGAGGAATGAGGAATGAGGAATGAGGAATGCGGAATGAGGAATGAGGAATGAGGAATGAGGAATGAGGAATGAGGAATGAGGAATGAGGAATGAAGAATGAGGAATTAGGAATGAGGAATGAGGAACGGGGCATGAGGAACGGGGAAATAGGAATGCTGATGATGATACGAATTTATGTTTGATTGAATGATATTAAAAGACATGGTTTTATTATCATAAAAGTAGATCATTGGGAGAATCTAGAAATTGGTAGGAATTGATTCGCCTGATCGAGCCATTAGCTTTGCATGTCCCGATTCCTTCCTCCGGACACTTCTAATTCATAGAGGAATTGTGTATCCTAATATAATTCATGAGGAATAGCTTAAAATATCAATTGCAAAAAATCTTGGAGAAGTCATTTATAACATGCTTAAAGTATATATTGGCGGAAGTTTTATTTAAATTGCTGGAAAACTCATGAATTAATTCCAACTCTTTTTAAAGCAAAATCTTCGAGGAATTTTATGATTAAATTTTTTTACGCATTTCTCAATAAAGTTTTGAAATATTTCGAATAAATTTGAAGAACTCTTCGAAGAAAGTTTTCAGATTTTTTTTTTGAGTTATCAATGAGTGGAATGCTGAAGAATTTCTTCTAGAAATTTTTTTACATTAATTTTGGCCCTCTCCATCCGAATCATGTTGCCTGGTCAAGAAATTTAATTGATTGGCATTATGTACTCCACTGTGCTTACTGTAATAGAATGCGGAGGAATTGCGTGCCTCAAAGTATGATGTTTGATTCATACATTTACAACAGCCCCACGGAATGCACGTTACAGTAAGTATTGAAAATGGTCATTTTTGAGAAAATTGATGATTAAGTTCTTAAGAGGTCATTCGCCCTCCCCTGATAGAAATCCTGGCTACGCCCATGAAGAGCTATGAAACGTTCATCTTTCGGCGTTAGCTCGGAAAAGTTCCTGAAAATAGAACCCTCACTAGAACACTATACCAATGTGCCATACACTTACGCTAATGCTGCTTTAATAAGAATTCTAAGCCTTGCGAAATATGGCATGCCCAACGTTTCCGATACAAGGGTGGGGCAAAATATTAATGTTGGCGATATTTTTGCACTGCAAATACACTCGTATCATGCTTTTGAAAGTTTAGAAAATTTGCTTTTTTGTGTCAAACATATTTTCGGTAAATTCCAATTCACCAGAATAACATTTCCTCAACAACCAATACCGCTGGGGACTCCCCAACCGTCTGTTCCTGCCGTGTGAGCCTGTCTGGCTTGTTTTGAGTTGTGTGACTCGGGAAGCCTTTCGCTTGGCATATTTCAGAAATCTTCCGCCTGTTTGTTCCCTCCGGCTCTGGCCTTCCTCCACTGCACCGACGATGTCCCGTAACTTATTTTTTGTAGCTCCCCCTAATGTCAACATTTCCGCTGCTGGTTCTTCGGGGTTTCCTTAGCTGGTCTGCGCTGTGCTAAAGGTATGCGATATGCATTTTTTCACGACGATCTTTTTCTTCTTAGCATTTCGGTCTCTAGGACAGAGCTGACTTCTCAGCTTAGTGTTCTTATGAGCACTTGCACAGTTATTTGCTGAAAGCATTCTTTGCCAAAGTTGCCATTTTCGCATTCGTATGTATCGTGTGACAAGTACGATGATATTCTACCATCATATCATACCATAAGATCCTGGACAGACCGGGAATCGAACCCAGACACCTTCAGCATGGCTTTGCTTTGTAGCCGCTGACTCTAACCACTCGGCTTAGGAAGGCCCTAGTATTAGTTAATTTCACATGCCTTTGCATGAAAAACATGTTCCGCGTAACAAAACTAGAATTTTCATTTCGTTTCTAAAATTTTTGCGCGTATCTCATAACGAGCTTACCGGAACTTTTTTTCATTTTGTTTCACGATGATACGATCGCCAGAACCTTTAGGCCATTTCTTGGGAACCGTTTTGTACAGGTGAACAAAAACAAAAAAAAAAACAAACTGTGTCCTCGAGAATTTTTGGTATTTTTTTTTCAGCTGAACGAAACGTTCTGAATTCCGTGGAATTTCCGTTTTAAAACGGTATATAACGTTTTACCGTAATCATTAGAAATATCGCATACCCTTACATCGTGCCTGTCGGTAGTTCACATCGTCGTCGTCACCGTCAACCAGTCACAGTTCGGTCCGTTCGTCCGTCGGTTGTCGGGTGTGCCCCCGATTTTCCCATCAAAAGAAATGCACGGAAAATCCCCAGTCTCAAAGCGAGACAGGCCCGGTAAATAGCACGATACCGATCCGGCACCACCGCAATGTTCCCTCCGGTGTGGAACTCCAAGAACTTGGCTTCGTCCCGGTTTCCAATCAAACGGCATCCACCAGACGACGAAGACTACGGCGGAGTGGGGCGGTATGTTGCACTCGTGTTTCGGGTGGATATGTGTCTGAGTTGCATTTTTCCTTCATGGCTTTTTTATGATGCACTCGGATATTTTTGCACATTGAAAAGCAAGGCGGCCTCCGAAAGGGCAAGGAGGGAAAAAACGTTCAGCAGACCGAGGAACAAAACTGCATCGTTTAAATAGCGTAGCAGAGCGGGGGAACTTGCAAGGCCCTTGGAACGAGAGTGATGTTTGACTTTTTTTTTTTGAAAAATGTGAACCTTCACCTTCGAAAATGGTAACCACAACGGCACACAAACACGATGACAAGTGCAGCCAATGGGGAGTATGCAGACACTGACGGGAAATATGGATACTTGTGATGTCATTCCAAATGTTTGTTATATTCAATTGGATTCCAAGGGATACGACGTATTGTTTATATCGATTTTAACAATTGCTCAATTTTATGCGTTTGCGTCGAACTTTACACCTAGATTCCTGTAGTCATTCCATTGACCATGGTGAAGGAAACTCATCGAAGTAAAGGTTTTAAGCCCTGATACCGTAACGCGGGTAGATCATCTTTTGGAGGTGCGTTACGAGATGAGATCTACCATATTGTACTCTTAAGGTGGAGATGAATCGAAGCCAAACTTCAAATTTTCAAGAGCACAAATCTGGAGAACCAAACATCCATTTCAGCTGAAAACTTAATCGATTGATCCCTAGCAGGTGGTGACCAATTGATTAAGTTTTCAGCTTGAACGGATGTTTAGTTCTCCAAATTTGTGCTCTTGAAAATTTGAGATTTGGCTTCAATTCATCTTCACCTTAATGTATCTGTTCTGGTTAAAACTTATAAGTTACGGTCGGAAGAGTATTAGAGAGTAGCAAGCCACTAAAACCCACCTTTTTGTCCTAGATGATGAGGAGGTCGAAGTGGTCAGCATTTGATGTTGGTTTCAACTCATGAGACAAGTTGCGAGTTCAAGAGTTTTTTCGATATCTAGGAGGTAAACGATTCCGAACTAGTGAAGTAGCAGACCACCTAACTTCTAAAATAAGATTCTTGTTTCAAGGAATCTAAATGTCTCATGCGATGAAACCTGTTCAAAGTTTCAAAAAACGACTTTGAACCTTATAAGTTGAAGCAATAATTTGATACGCTAGAGAACCGATGCATGGTCAAAAACAGTACACGCTCAAAAAAGAGTTCTGGAAAACGTGAACTGTCAAAAATACACCATGGACTACCATCATGTTTACGCATAAAAATGATCTAGTTCACGGTGTATGTTCGCTTGTTGACGTGTTCACGTCTGTTTTTTACGGATACGAGAACGGATTTTTTTCTGTGTACCGTGATGCATCAATACCCGGGCGTTTAAGGAGTTCAATATGTTCTAATACTAATATCTATATATTTGCGTCAAATTTGATTAATGTACTACCGTGGCACGAATCGTTTTGCTTTTATCTTGATGAAAATAACTAGTTTTCTAGTTACAATAACGAATAAAATCTTAAAATATTGATTTCAATTACACATGTCTTTGTTTTAATTCCGGACAGGTGAATCAAAAAGCCGGACATTTTTGAATCGCGGACACCCGCGCTTTAGCAAGCTGTATTCAAGTAAAATTAAGAAAATTACATTTAAAATTGGTTATTATATTATAATTTTTGATTTTAAATACTGGGAAGCTAATAATACTGCTTTAAAAATGAATTATCAGGAATATTTTGTGGTTCGATTACTCACATCTTTTGGTTGTATTCACACGCCAATAATCTGAAACAATCAGTGAATCAATTGTCACCCAACACGCAGCAACAAAGACATTGTTACCTCCTATTCTTGTTGCAACAATTTCATTCCGCAACATGAGTTTATCATCACTTGAACAGAATATGACAAAGATAGATCACCACGTGCGCAGCGATTTTCTGGGCTTCGCATTGCAATTTTCGAGAACTTTCTTCGTGTTGGTAAACATTGACACATTATCAAACAGCATCCATAAAACAAATTTGGTTTTGTGTTAAAAATAAATGATTAATCGCGAGTTGACAAGGTTGCCACAATGTTGCGCTCTGAAATTGTCATGACAATTTTGCTTTTGATTGTGTCCTTATTCGCAACAGTAGCGACAAACGTTTATGAGCGAGCTTGCTTTGTTGTTTGTTTTTCGTCTATTTTAATGATAAATTGGTTCACTGGAAACAATCATTATCAAAAAAATCAATTTTAGCACGACAATTGAATTTAGCACACGACCATTCACTGTTTCTAGCATATATTCCAAGTTTTGTCACATTTTTATTAGAAAATAGGCACTTAGAAATATTCACTGATGCAAACTATAAGTTGAACGTGTAGCGTCCGGATTTCAAATCCATGGTTCACAAATCCGGACAGCACTTATCTAAAGTAAAAAAAAGTTCTTTTACTCTGGTTTTCACAGCTTTGAAATGTTCCAATAATTTATTTTACTTGTTCAAATACAAACTAAAGTTCAACACAATTTACATACAACGTTATTGAAATCAATTATCTTCAATTTGATCACTTTTCTTTGCTGATGGACTTGAATCACGAAAACTGCACTGCAAACGAATGGTGTCAAACTGGGGTTACAATTTTGTTTTTATTTTTATTAATTATCCAACAATGGCTACCAGATGAAAATTTGTGGTAAAATCATGAGTAATGTTACAAAGCTCAGATGGAAATCATTAAAGCCACATTATTATTCAAATTCACATTTTAATTAATTGAAATGTTCAGAGTGTCCGG
This sequence comes from Aedes aegypti, assembly GCF_002204515.2. NCBI lineage: Eukaryota > Metazoa > Arthropoda > Insecta > Diptera > Culicidae > Aedes > Aedes aegypti. The sequence continues at coordinate 52,455,778 of NC_035108.1, forward strand.
ATATTGGTACCGTCCGGATTTTGATTCATCACGGTATCATTCAACTAGCTTAGTGGCTGAACCTGATTAAGGGGCGCGCATTTGAGAGTTTAGTGGTGACAAACTGTTTTCTCCAAAAGGTATAAATAGCGGTATCTTTTTCTAAAGAGGCTCTATGCAAATTGGTAAAGAATGATATTTGTATAAAAAAAACGACTACTTCATTATTTCTCAATAGTAATGGAGTAGAACGACATGCACTAAACAAAGGACACGGGTATACCTCAGAAGATCAAAGAAAACTGGTCTCAGTGGTTAATCCCGAACAGAATCAATAAGCCCTGATACAGATGGATGGTTGCAATAGCTTCATTCATTAGCCGTGTAGTTCCGGCGTATAGAATAGAACTACGGACGACCTGTTCCGGTGGTAAGAGTCCACCAAACGGGGTAACCCCAATTCAAGGTGTGATGCGAAAAACCGTGCTGAGGAATGAATGGTCGAAGGGGTGAAAAAGATGTTCGGCCGTTAACGGAGCCTGTGGGGCTCCTGGGCACCCCTCACAGTATTTTGTCCCTTACCGCGTTAATGCAGGGCTCTGGCGTGGTGGACCTCTTTTCCCGTGCTACTCGTGGGATCCAATCATGAATACAAACTTAAACCAAAATCAAAATAATAGTAGTAGTGCAGGTAGTAGCAGTAGTAGGGAAGCGAACCCCTTCGCAAGAAGTGGGTTAGCTAGGTCTCCGTTGAGGAGAGCGGAAGCAGGAGGAGTCAGCAGTGCACGTAGTGCCAGTGCTGGAAACCATATTTCATCCCCGGCTAACGCATCGGGTGAGGTTATGGATGGAGCGTGGTTGATGAGGGCCATCAATAAAAGTAGAGATGGGCTCTCTGCGATGGAAGTGGCTGCACAGCAGCTCGACTCCATAATTGACTTTGCGTCCTCGAAGTCTAACATCAGCAAGGACCTCAAGCAGGCCCTGTTCAGACTTCGTAAGTCGATGTTCGCGGCCAAGCAGAACCATGCTGAACCCATGGCGACTGTGGCTGCGGCAGAACCCGTGAAATTGAAGGTGCCGAAGTCTACCCAGACGGAGCCCTTCGTCTTCGCGGGTAGCCCCAAAAGTGCGGAAGCGAATGCTTACAACAAGCAATCGCAGAAGCGCGCGAGGCAGCCGTCAGGGGAGGAGCTACCCGGCGGCGCTCGCAAGGCCAGGCGGATATTAACCCCGAAAACCGGCAGAAGTGCCGGAAAATCGGACCCCAGCCAGGCGTCCCGGAAAGCCGAGAAGGGTGGGCCCGAAAAGGCTGGCCCCTCACGGAGTGATGGGAACAGGGGGTTGCGACCTTTGAGAGGTCCTCAATCACCACAGGTTAGGGCGGATCAGGGGGGGGGACGCCCCCTGGACAACCGTAGTGAGAAAGAAGAAGAAGGAGAAGCAGGAAGTTCAGGAGCGCAGGGATACCAGGCCTAAGAAAAGTAGGAGGGTAGGTGCCAAGCGCGAAAAGGGTGATGCGATCATCATCAAGACGGAAGAGTCCAAGTACTCGGAAGTCCTGAAGGCGATGCGCAGTGACGCGAAGCTCGCAGATCTTGGAGCCGACGTACGCAGTGTCAGACGCACTCGTACAGGTGAAATGATTCTCGAGCTTAAGCGCGACAAGGAGCGCAAGGGCGCCGCCTACAAAAGTTTGGCGGAAGAGGTCCTTGGCGAGGGTGTCGAAGTGAGGGCTCTGACGCAGTCAGTGACTCTGAAGGTGATGAACCTTGACGAGATCACCAACGCAGAAGAGCTCGTCACAGCACTGCGGCAACAGTGCGAGATTCAGGTGCCCACCGCTGCCGTTCAGCTACGGAAAGGTCCGGCAGGTACTCAGGTGGCCTTAGTACACCTACCTGTGGCGGACGCAAATAAGTCCGCTAAGGTAGGCAAGATCAAGGTTGGTTGGTCAGTATGCTCACTGAACATACATGAGCAACCGGTGATCTGCTTTAGGTGTAGGGAACCAGGACACAAGTCCTGGGGCTGTAAAGGCCCTGATAGGACCAAGTTGTGTAGGCGTTGTGGTGAGGAAGGTCATAAGGCACTAGGCTGCAAGAACCCTCCCAAGTGCTTGATTTGTTCCGGCAAGTCCGTGAACAACAATCATCCAACGGGAGGCTCAAGGTGCCCGACCTTCAAACGAGCCATCAACGAAAAGTCACAGTGCAGGTAACGCAGCTGAACCTGAACCACTGTGATGCAGCTGAACCTGAACCACTGTGATGCAGCTCAGCAACTGCTGTACCAGTCAGTTGCTGAGTGGGGGACGGACATCGCCATTATATCGGACCCATACCGAGTACCCGCCGGCAACGGCAACTGGGTCGTGGATGGATCCGGAAAAATGGCGGCGATATGGACAACGGGTAAATACCCTGTCCAGCAGTTGGTGTCTACTACCTACGAGGGCTTCGTGATCGCCAAGGTAAACGGGGTCCTCTTCTGTAGCTGCTATGCGCCTCCGAGTTGGTCGACCGAGCGGTTCACGCAGATGCTGGACTGTATGACGACCGCGCTGACAGGGCGAAGGCCAGTTGTAATAGCGGGTGACTTCAATGCCTGGGCCGTGGAATGGGGAAGCCGTAACACGAACCAGCGAGGTCAAATCCTGCTAGAGGCACTGGCCGTGCTAGATGTCGATCTTGCTAATGTTGGTGCCAAAAGTACCTTCAGCCGTAACGGAGTGGAGTCGATTATCGACGTTACTTTTTGTAGTCCTGGCCTTACGAGTAGTTCGAACTGGAGGGTAGACGATGCCTACACTCACAGCGACAACCTGGCGGTTCGCTACAGTATCGACTACAACAACAGCAGGCAGCGGGTTGAGGAAGCGGCTAGGTCAAGGCCAAGCCCTCGTAGGTGGAAGACATCGTACTTCAATGATGAAGTACTTAGGGAGGCGCTCCGCCGTGAGCGTAACCTACTCGGCCTAAGCGGGGACGAACTGGTAGCGGTGCTTACGCGTGCATGCGATGCGACCATGCCTAGAAAAGTCCACCCTAGGAATGGGAGACCACCGACACACTGGTGGACTCAAGCTATTGCGAACCTGCGCCGTGCCTGCCTACGAGCCAGGAGACGGATGCAGCGAGCACGTACCGAGCAGGAGCGTGAAGAACGACGGGCGGTGTTCAGCGCTGCCAAAGTCGCGCTGAAGTCCGAGATAAGGGCAAGCAAAAAGGCCTGCTTCGAGGGACTCTGTCAGAGTGCCAACGCGAACCCGTGGGGTGATGCCTACAGGATCGTAATGGCGAAGACAAGAGGTGCAATTGCTCCTACGGAGCAATCTCCACAGATGCTGGAGGGGATCATCGAGGGGCTCTTTCCGCGCCACAACCCTAGCCCATGGCCTCCTTTTGTAGGACAGCCGGGGATTGGGGCTGGCGATGAGGATAGAGTAACCGATGAGGAACTTGTAGGGATTGCAAAATCCCTAAGCATGGGGAAGGCACCAGGTCCGGACGGAGTTCCAAACCTGGCCCTCAAAGTCGCAATCTTGGAGGCTCCCGGTATGTTCAGATCTGCTATGCAGATATGCCTGGACGAGGGAGTATTTCCAGATGCGTGGAAGAGGCAGAGCCTGGTACTATTGCCAAAGGCGGGGAAACCACCTGGTGACCCGTCGGCGTATAGACCAATATGCTTGATTGACACGGCGGGGAAGGTGCTCGAGAAGATCATCCTCAACAGACTGTTGAGGTACACTGAGAGTGTAAATGGTCTCTCAAGCAACCAGTTCGGCTTCCGGAAAGGGAAGTCCACCGTAGACGCTATTCTGACGGTTAAGAAAACCGCTGAGATAGCACTCCAGCGTAAGAGGAGGGGGATTCGCTACTGCGCAGTAGTGACTCTGGATGTAAGGAACGCATTTAATAGTGCCAGTTGGGCGGCTATTGCCGATGCGCTCCTGCGTCTGGGGATACCCGAGTACCTGTACAAGATTCTCGGAAGTTACTTCCAGAATCGGGTATTAGTCTATGACACAGAGGTGGGTCGGAAGTGCTTTCACATAACCTCAGGAGTCCCGCAAGGTTCCATCCTGGGCCCGGTGTTATGGAATGTCATGTACGACGAGGTGTTGAGATTAAAATTCCCGGCGGGTGTGGTCATCGTTGGCTTTGCCGACGATATTACGCTGGAGGTCTACGGTGAATCGATCGAAGAAGTGGAATTGACTGCAGCCCACTCGATCGCAATTGTGGAGGAGTGGATGAGCTCCAGGAAACTGGAATTGGCTCACCACAAAACTGAGGCGGTTGTTGTCAACAACCGAAAGTCGGTGCAGCAAGCGGTGATCAGTGTAGGCGACTGCACGATCACTTCGAAGCGCTCCGTCAAACACTTGGGGGTGATGATCGACGATAAGCTTACCTTCGGTAGCCACGTCGATTATGCCTGCAAGAGAGCCTCCACAGCTATTGTGGCACTGTCCCGGATGATGTCCAATAGCTCTGCGGTGTACGCCAGCAAGCGAAAGCTTCTGGCCAGTGTCGCCTCGTCCATACTGAGGTATGGTGGCCCGGCTTGGGGCACGGCCTTAAGTACCAAGAGCTACCGTAGCAAGCTAGAGAGTACTTATAGGCTAATGTGCCTGAGGGTTGCGAGCGCGTACCGTACCGTGTCACACGATGCACTCTGCGTCATCACCGGTATGGTGCCTATTGGTATCCTTATCATGGAAGACATAGAGTGCTTCGAAATGCGCGGCACAAGAGGCATACGCAGGACTGCCAGACTGGCCTCCATGGTCAAATGGCAGCGTGCGTGGGACAGTTCCACCAAGGGAGTGTGGACTCACAGGTTGATTCCGAGGTTAGATATCTGGGTCAATAGGCGCCATGGGGAACTAACATTCCACCTGACACAGGTCCTTTCGGGCCATGGTTGCTTTAGACAGTATCTACACCGTTTCGGTCATGCGGGTTCTCCCGAATGTCCAGTTTGTGCAGGTTTAGAGGAAACGGCGGAACACGTTTTGTTCGTGTGCCCGCGTTTCCGCACAATGCGTGACCGCATGTTAGCCACATGCGGTCGGGACACGACTCCGGACAATTTGGTCCAGAGGATGTGTGAAGACGAGTTTGGCTGGAATGCCGTTTCATCGGCTATCACCCACATCGTCTCGGAACTGCAAAGGAGGTGGCGAGTGGACTCGAGGAGTGGCTAGTGCAGACGCTAAACAACAGGTGGTCCAAGGGTTCGCAGTCGGCTACGTAGGTCATACCGGTGCCCTACGGTCGAAATCGACCCTTACAGCGATTAAGTGGCCGCGGGGAGAACATCCTGGTAGCGCTGCTGTCGTGGCGCCGGCCTACTGGGTGGATACGAGCCTCTGGTTGTTCGGGGCAGGTGGAGGCCCCTTCGTCAGCAATCCCAGCTGGTGCTAGCTGATAGGGCCTGAGCCTTCAGTAGGTCAAATTGCGAAGCCCGCAGTATCAGTTCTTAATACCTGCGGTGCAGCTGGGCGCGGGCGTAGTGGTCGACCCTGCCCGCTTTCAGCGGACAACGGGAGGTGAGGACCACTTGGGAAGCTGGCAAAGCGCCAGCATGCTACCTTGGTGGACCCCCCTAAGCGTGTCATCGATGTTCGTTGCTGCATGGCTACGCAGCTAACCTGGAGGATGCGATGTGCAATAGCCCCTCTTCGAAGCAATGCCTTCTTGGTGGTCCCGGAGAGACGAAGGGTTTGGCGGCAATGGAAATGGTTTAGTGGGTCGGGGGTGTAGTCCTGTTTACTGCTTGCATGTAGTAAATGGTCCCTAACCCCACACGGCGTCTGTTGAGCAGATTATCCCCCCATTGCTTAGAAGAAAAAAAAAAAAAATAGCTTCATTCATCATGTTTACGAGAACCAGAAAATGCTATATGGTGTCAGTATCGAGGAGGCAGCCTCTCTATTACGATGTTGGTAGTGCAACTCTGTTTAGCAGGTCCAATTATGAACTGGAAGTGAGAGCTATCTTGGAGATTTCATTTCATTTAAGTTAACATAGTTAACATATAACACTGAATCAACAATTTCACGCCACAATACCCGGTTTTTGACTGCATCACTCCATCGTCCCACGCTTGTCAAATCAATGCGCACTTGATTCGCCCACCTAGCTCGCTGCGCTCCACGCCTTCTTGTACCAACCGGATCCGAAGTAAACACCATTTTGCAGGGTTTCTGTCAGGCATTCTTGCAACATGCCCTGCTCATAGTATCCTTCCAGCTTTGACCACCATCTGAATATTGGGTTCACCGCCACACATCGTTTTATTGCACACCACCAAAAATCGTCATAAGCACCCGAAGTTCGAAGACTCCAAGTGCTTGCAAGTCCTCCTCGGCGTAGAGGACTACCGGCTTACCGTTTTGTACATGGTTCATTTGGTGCGAGTGTGAATCTTTTTTGAACGCAGCTTCTTGTGGAGGCCATAGTAGGCCCGACTTCCACTGATGATGAGCCTCCGTATTTCACGGCTATCGTTACTGTCAGCTGTCAGCAAGGATCCAAGGTAGACGAACTCGTTGACCACCTTGAACGTATCCCCGTCTATCGTGACACTGCTACCTAGCCCTGTAGCGCTCGGCCCCACCAGCTACCATCTATTTTGTCTTGGACGCATTCATTACCAGTCCAACACTTGCTGCCTCGCATTTCAGGCGGGGTGTACAGGTCTGCCACCTTTTCAAATGTTCAGCTGACAAGGTCCATGTTATCCGCGAAGGAAACGAATTGACTGGATCTCGTAAAAATCGTACCCCGGCTGTTAGCCGGCTCTCCGCATAACACCTTCCAGCGCAATATTGAATAAAAGGTACGAAAGTCCATCATCTTGTCGTAGTTCCTGGCGGGATCCAAACGAACTAGAATGTTAGCCTGAAACCTACACATAATTTTGCACACCTTTCATCGTCGCTTTTATCAGTCTCGTGAGCATCCGGGAAAGCTGTTCTCGTCTATGATTTTCCATAGAACTACGCGGTCGATACTATCGTATGTTGCCTTTAAATCAATGAATAAGTGATGCGTTGGGATTTGCCGTACAGTAAAGATCTGGTCCATTGTCGATCGGCCGTCAACGATGTCGGCTTGATAACTTCCGACGAACTCGTTTACTACAAGTGACAGATGACGGAAGACGATCTTCACATCATTTTTGCCAGTTTTCGTTTTGATGGTTTTGTCTCCAGCTGTTTTCCAGGGTTTTCCATTGCTCATCGCATGTGAAGTTTTATTGCTGTACCACCGGTGGAGGCTGTGATGTGGGTTTGGTTGCTTTTTAGGGTTGTTGCGATTGAGAGTTTATTGCCGCATGCGAGCATCGCATTTTCGGTTGCGATTAACTACCACAAGTGCGACAGGTGCGCACTTTCGGAAAATGTGTCGCCGACGTAATTTCTTGCGAAATAGCTAAGAACGATAGGATCGGATTTTAAGGCTGCATTCGAACTACGCGAACGCCGTACTGAGGCCCGGAAAGTAATTCCTCCAGACGTCGTTGCGGATGCTAATCACTTCGCCATACTGACGCATATGATCAGCAATGACTAGATTGTCCATTTCTTCTGGAAGGTCGAGGAGGCGCACATCGACGGCATCGCTTTCAATGTTTTTCGGCAAAGGGATTGCCTGTTTCTTCCCAGCACATTCTGTATAATGGTTTAGATGATGCTTTGCGGCAATTCTAGATGCCAAATCTTGGTTCTGCACTGCAAGATACACCAAATTTTTAACATTGTGCAGTTGCACAGTTTTTACCACGGACGTATCATGTTCTAGTTTCTCATCGATGAACTTCTTGATATTCAGTCGGTCGCTCGCTACAGTCGGTCGTTTCGGCAGAATGAATGTGTCCAGCACAACACATTTTTTAAGCGATACCGGCATAATTGCACAACTTAAAAACAAAATCCAAAAGCGTAAAGTGGAACCCATGTGCGTTTGGTCTGACTGGGAGATGGATAGCAACTGATCGCTTGAAAGTTCTCACAATCTAACTTGTCGCCTTTGTGGCTATGAGCCGGTGCAGACAAATGGCCAGTCTCTCCGGGCCCAGCTCCGATATCATCCTTATCTTATTATCCATTCGACGTAGATTCAACGTAGCGGATTGTAGCCCATCAAGTACAAGCTTTACTGTTTTTGAGCTGGTGAAGGATGCCATTAACCTCCCTCAAAGTGGGGGCTGGTTAGTTTTCATCGCCCGCAGTACTGACGAAGGCATTTACCCCGTTGTCCCGACCTTCATTGACTGTGCTCTCAGTGCCATTCAGGTGTTCGTCGAAGTGCTGTTTCCACCTTTCGATCACCTCACTCTCGTACGTCAGAATGCTCCCATCCTTATCCCTGCACATCTCGGCTCGCGGCACGAGGCCGTTGCGGGATGCGCTGAGCTTCTGATAGGACTTACGTGTTTCTTGACAACGGTACAGCTGTTCCATCTCCTCGCTCTCCGTCTCCTCCAGGCGGCGTTTTTTCTCCCAACAGAGGCGGTCCTGCTGTTGCCGTTTCCGTCTATAACGTTCCACGTTCTACCGGGTCCCTTGCTGCAGCATGACCACCCGCGCTGCATTCTTCTCCTCCAGAATCTGCCTACATTCCTTGACAAACCAATCGTTCCGTCGACTAAGTCCCACGTACCCGACGTTGCTCACCAGCTCATCCTCTTCCGGTAATGCAGCCTCGAGGTGCTGCGCGCATGCCGCTGCGACATCCGGTTGCTCAAGCCGCTCTAGGTCATACCAGGGCGGCCGTCGGTACCGTACGTTGTTAACGACGGAAAGTTTTGGACGCAGTTTAACCATCACCAGATTGTGGTCAAAGTGGTCACGATAGGTCCTGACGTCGATAATGTCGGAGAAGTGCCGTCCATCAATCAGAACGTGGTCGATTTGCGATTCTGTCTGCTGTGGTAGTCTCCAGGTGTATCGGTATGGAAGGCTGTGCTGGAACTATGGTTGTTTGGGCAGCTGTTGTACTCGCGTTCGAGCTGCGCGTAAAAAGCGTCTTTATCATCATCAGTGTTTCCATTTATTATGTTGAACTTGGACATTCTCTCATTGATCGGCCACAACCGGAACACGCGCCTCTGCAAATCACCCATCACTATGAAAGCTGTTCCCAGCTCGTGTGTGTTGCCGCAGCTCTGGTAGATGGTATGGTTACCTCCAAACGTTCGCACCATTGATCCCTTCCTACAACACTACGATGCTGAATCCGCGGTCCTTCAGCACTAGACTGGCCCTTAAACAAAAAAGTTGTAAAATTCAACGGGGCACCCCCTAGATATGTGTCTTAGGGTAAGAAAAAAGCTCTCTCAAAATTTCAACTCATTTGGTTGCTCCCCCAGCTGGCGCATTCAATTCAAAGTTTGTATGGAATATTCGTCTCAAATATATTGAAAATTGACCCTATGTCACTGTTTCGTGTCGTACATTAGTTAATCGCGTTCAATTGAGCCTAGAATGACAAATTCACTAGTTGATACGCTAATGAACATAGTTGCCGAAGGTTGTATCTGGATTTAAGCTCATTTTCATTAAGCTTTCAGTTGTTGAAAGTTAGGCTTAGATCAGCACTCCAGTACAATCACACATGTGCATGCGACATGTGCCTCAGCTCGCCCAGCGTCATAGGTGGCTATGATGCGCTTAATGGCTACCACCCAGCTAAGTTGAAGGAATACTAAGCAATATTGCAAATCTACTTCAGATAGTTAAAACACCAACTTTATCAATTTTAATCATCATACAACCTTCTACAATATTGTTTGCTATAGTATCAAGTGGTGTTTTTGACATTCTGGGTTCAATTGAACGCGATCAACAATTTTCCTGGCTCAAACAGGAGATGATGTGCTGTTTCCTATATGTTGGAGCTGAAAATCCCATATTAACTTCAATTCAATTGCGCCAGCTCATGGAACGACCAAATGAGCTGAAACTTTCAGGAAGTCTTCCTCTAACCCTAAAGAATAATCCTGGTGGGTGCCCCGTGGAATTATACAACTTTATTTTTCTCCCATACTAAGGTGGGCCAGTCTATTCAGCACATAGGTGAGTATGCGCTTCTGATGAAGTTGAGAGATTTTGAGTTCCACATACCAAGCTGCCAATCGCTAGACCCTTTACGTCGCTGAGTTCTTCGCCGATTTTACCGATTCGTATTCGTATTATGAATTTCTGCAAAGATTTGTTAGAACTAGCTATATGGAGTATTCAAGAATTCATTATCTGATTTCTATGCAGAAAAACATAAACATTTCTTCAAAGATTCTTTTCAGTTACCGTTGAAATCTCTGGAATAATTCTTAAATGATTTTGAAACGATCTCCTTTATTCTTTAGAAGCTTCTGGAAGGCTAAAGAATCGAAACAGGAGCCAAAATTGAATTCTTTTGGAAGACCAGAACAAAATTTCCTTAAATGAGAAATCCTCTGACAAAACAAATATTTGATTTTTTACTAAATCAGAGTCTGAATAATTTCTAGGAAAAGCCTTTGAAAAAGTCTGAAGGATATTACTTATGATAGCCTTGAAAAGTTTTTACACACATTATTTGTGCATTCGTGGTCGGGAGCGAGATTGCCGTTTCTTTAACCAAGCCGAACGTTTCAATTTCCAGTGTCCATTCTGCTTCTTCGGCGAGCACTGAGCGAAGCAAAAAACGGCAACTGACTGAGTCGCTACCGATTCTGAAAGACGAAAGCAGCCGAATGCAGTACCGAATAATTGTTTACATTCTGATTCCGTTCGGTTGGCATTCGGGTTTGAGTGCTGATGTGCGTTCACTGACTGGCAATCCACACCACGGAATGATTCAGTGAGTGGGAATCCGCTCAATTCATTCGGCGAATAGTGGTTATCACGCCTAATGGTATAGGTGCCCTACCCAGACGACCAAAATGTACGTATAACGAAATCACCTGGAGGCTTTGTATGTGCAAAGTTTCACTTATAAGATGTCGCGAAAAGGCCTTCTACGTACAAAAGTGGAGGCGATATGCGTGCATATATTATGTGATGAATAATAACATACAATGCGAGTGTTTAAATATTCAACTGAACTAACATGTTATCTTATGCGACATAACTTATGATAACAAATGTTGATTTGACAGCTGCTACGGATTGGTTCGACTTACTTTGTACGAGTGTACGGGACGAAACAAAATGTACAAATGAACTCAGAAAAAAAGTGTTTTATGCGAGGAAACTCATCAATCGGACGAGTTTATGCACGGTGTTATGCGGGTTTGATGTAATTAGTATGAATAAACGAGTTATAACGTGAACTTTCATGCGATTGCTGGTTGTCTGGGTAGTGTAGATGTGGTTGTGAAACTTTGAAAAAAAAAACACTCTGTCTCCAAAAATCCACAGAATCCGGGTGTACATTTTTCAAATTGGGTAATATTTCCATATGCAATTTGATAAGCCTGGAAAGCGTGTGCAAGTTTTTTTGAGGAAAACAAAAACATACAGTGTATGACGAGCGTATGCTAGTGTTCGTGCGATCAAATGTTACTAAGCTATATGGATGTTAAATGCGTTCACTCGTGCCTCGCAGATACAATTGTATTGGTATTCACTTCACTGCATGCACGGTAAAAAATAAGCACCATGCTATCAATAGTTCTGCACTTGGATTTGCACTACTGTTGAATCTTGGCAAAATCAAGGTAACATCACTTGAATTCAACGTTGCATGTTTTGATTTGAAATTAAAAAAAAGTTAAAATAAACATTTCCGCCTGACCCAGATTTGAACCACCAATCTTCCGAGTGCAAGCCTAGTGTCTTACCTCGACACCAACTCGCATCTGTTGAAAGGGGTTGAATTGATCTCAATCACTTTCTACAACGAGCTGTCAATGATTGCTTTCATATAATAGACACGATGTTCAAAATCAACGACTTTTCACTTCAGAGTCTAGTTCTAGAGACAGTAGAGCAAATCCAAAGTTAGAACTCTTCAAATCATGGTGATTGGTGTTTTGAATTGAGTCAAGTGATCAATCTATTCAATCGAACGTGCTGATTTTTTACCGTGTGGTCCTTCCGATTCTCGCTTTTATACAATCGGTTTCGACGCTTTCATGATACATTCTACCCTGTTCGGGTGAGTGAGTGAATTTTCTTATGCTTGCAGGCATTGCAGAATTCAGTCTCATTTGATTTTGAAGCACGTTTAACCCGTATAGGCCTAAGTGAAAGCAAAAATACTGAAACCCTCACCCTAGGAGGAGGACAGCATTGCTCTGAGCAGGCTATGCGACATCGAGCAACTTTGAGTTACTCACAATTGCTCAGAAGCAGTCAATGCATGTCTCCTACCATAGACATTGTAATGCTCTTACTATAGATATGCTTCAAATTGCATCTGAAATGTCTGGTACAGGAGTTCAATACTTTGGAATTTGATAAGAGCAGTTCAAATCGATTATCGTTTCGAATGAAGTGCAATTATGCGCTTTTTTTTGTATTAAAGATTTGAAAAACTTGGCGTTCGTAAAAAAAATATTTCCTCTACTACATTTAAGAAGTAAATGACAGTTATGTGGTGTAACACTGTCTCATCATCAATCAATTGATTGAAGGCTCCTTCAAACAGATCAGTATATTTGTCGCAGTTCTGTTCATTTATAGAAACTTACCTACAACATGTACTTTTCTATGATTTTTTTGAGATCAATTCTAAGAAGTCGTCACAAAAAATGAAACGGAATCATAGCAAAGTTTGTTTCATGTTAGGGAAGATTTAGTGCAACTAATTAATTTAATAAAGCTTTTAAAGCATGCCCCAGTATGATTCAGTCCAGCTGTATTCAAACTAATCTCAACGAAAGTGATTTCATTCAAATATTTCACTTAGAAAAAGACCTCTGACCAAGCATGGGAAAATTCACTCACTCACCCAAACGCTACCGATAAAATATCTGCAAAGTATCTGCTGCCACCGAATGTTCAATGACTGCCGAACGCTACTAGGGTGAGCGTGATCCCGACGAATCGTAAACGATTGAGATAAACCGAAAATGAAAAGATATACGAAGCGGAGAGAGCACCTATCCTCTCTTAAATTGGTGACACGAAAGAACGCGTTCGCCATTCGATCACTGAAAGCTTCCTGCGAAATGTACAGATTTTGCGTTCACTGAAACATTTCGCCTTGTGTATTACCAGTCAGTGAACGCTCTTCAGCTCTCAAATACGAATGCCACTCGTGCGGAATCGGAATGTAAAGAATCATTCGCTACAACAATCGGATGCCTTCGACACAAGGAGTCGGTAGTGAATCATTCTGTTGCCGTTTTTGTCTAACTTGTCGCTCGGCGAACAAGAAGAAAGCGCATTGGAAACTGAAACACTCAGCTTGGTCGGAGAAACGGCAATCTCGCTCTTGACCGCTTGTGGATGTGAGCGAGAGATGCTTGCTTCTGACTAGCATTTCTGACTCCGTACGACCTGAGAGAGACTCGCGAAGAGGAAAAATATCAACGTCATATGCAGCCCAGATTCCACTGTCACGAAACGTCAAATTCAGTTCGCCGTTTTTAAGGCTGCAAAAGTGAAAAATATTGTATTCTCAATAAACTGTTATTAAAAACCTCAGTCGACGGAGCAGTTTTTTTTTCCAAAGATGCTGATAAATCTAAACACAAGATTTGTTATTTCTAATGTCTGCTACGTTTGCTGGCATGAAATTTCACACGAAAGGCTATTTATGATTGGATGTGATGCAAACGCAATGATTTTTTGCTGAGAGGTTCATGTAAGAGTTTGAACGGCTTGCGCATGATTGGCATAAACACAAAGTGGAATAAGAAAAAAAACTCAGCAATCACAGGAAAAGAAGACCGTCTTCGCGAGTCTCGTCTCAGCGTACGACATTACGCAAAAAGTTTTCACTGAGAAATAAACAAACCGACTCTTGGTTGCTATGTTCACATGAAGCCGAGCCAACTGAGTTACTAAGAGTTACTCAAAAGCTACTCACGGTGTTGCCTAAGATCAGCAGGTTGTTAGGCTGCTGAAAAGGCAGGCACAAAATCCTTCTCAGTCAACCTGACCCAGTGATCCACCGGAATAACTCCGGAATATTCCTGCGTTCCTCAGTCCACTTCTAGAAACTAGATATGTGTGCCAGTATACTGACAAAAATCATTTGAATGCATTAAGAATTTGCTGAGCGGTGAGGGTTTTAGAATTTTTACTTTCACTCTGGTCTATACGGGTTAGAGCAAGCGAAGAAAAACATCCCATCTGTAACGGTCCATGATCGGCAATGGTTTGCAAGTTGTAACTAGCTTGATAGAGAGTGCTTCAACAGTTTCGAGAGTGCATCAATAACGAGTGTCAATGAGTAGATGATCGATTGAAAGTGATTTGTATTTAAATAGCATTAGTTTAAAATCAAAATCAAAAGTTACAAACATGTTTCGAAGTTTGTTTTTTAAAACTTCTTCAATCGGTTTATTAGTTTAATAAATTAATCGATCTTGAGGCGCCAAAAAATGTTCGAAAAAATACGGAGGGAAATAAATCATGCATATTCTCGAGAAGAAATTCAAAATTTTGAGATCTTTTGCAGCTGATAATGTGTCAAAAGATTTCGTGATTGAACATCTATCTCTTGATTCATGTTTAAGAAATTATCAGGGTTTTTTTTCCCATGTAAGGACTTCATTTGTACTTATTTAAAAGCATCCATGAATATCTCACAACAGACCAACTCACTACGGCAAAAGTGACCATATCCTGGTAAACCGGGAAATGAATTCTTCGTCTCGACGCTCCCTCCTAATTACCATCCCCGAACACCCATTCGCCGCACAATGGTCGGCAATGAAAATAATTTTCCCCTGCTTAACCTAGCTTATCACACGCCGCCCACTCACTTGGAAGCGAGTGAGCGAGCAAAGCCCTCTTACTGGGGTGACAGACCATGTTGAGCTTGGTTGATAAAAAAAGCCCAACACCCTCCAACCCCATTCGCGCACCTCTTTGCTCATCGAGCGACCGCTGCTGGACAGATAGGAGGACACTTCCTGGTTTAGAGAGACATGCTGTCGCACTCGAGGGCCCACCGTATCACACACTGGACTAGACCGCCTGGGTCCTGCCGCTTGGTATAATGATGACGATGACGACGATGTGTCTTTCGCAACCTGCGCTGGGATCCAACGTCACCAGCAGGATGGTCACTGGAACCAGTCAGCCAGAGCCAACCATCCAGAGCACGCTGCAAGTGGCGAAGACGACGACGTCTCATCATTTATAATATGCACACGTTTCAGCGATACATAACATGATCGTTTATAATTCATAAATGAAATTGTACTCACACAGGGCTTCACTTGCACGACCACGTGATGGTGATGATGCTGGCAGTAGGTGGGAGATACAAAAGAGTAGCCAGGATTTCCCTAAGGGGCCGTATATCTATAAATCTTACAATGGGGACAGAGGGGGTGGAAAAACCACCAAAATTGTCTGACGTAATTAATGGACAGGGAGGGGTTGGCAAGTGACCTCGAATGTAAGTGTGTAAGTTTTACATGAAAACGATCAGTTTTGACACGCTCCGCATGGAATGTAACACCATGAAGGACATCTCTATTCACTCATAATAGGAAAATTGGTTTTAAAGCTCGATTTTTTATGTTATGATCAATTTCCCGGTTGAGTATTAGGTTCAATTTATGGCTTTGACTGATTCATATTCCGAAAGATTGGGCTCTATCATGTATCCTTATTGAACTCAACTTTGAATGATATTAAAAAAAAAAGACAGCACTTCCAATAGTTCTTTATAATCAATTCATTTTACGGGAATAACACCAGAATATTTTTTAAATTAAAAGTCCTTCGAAGTATTTGTTAAAGAAATCTAACGGAAATTTACTAAATGTTTGATCTTAGATTTCCCATAGAGTTTTTGCCAGCAATTCTTCAAGGCCTCTACTAGGTAGTAGACGATTGAAAATTCCTCAAAGTATTGTTTCTGAAGCATAACATGACAAATAAAAAAATAAACATAAAAAAATGTATGCCTATGATTTCCTTTAATGAGAATTTCTTATGAATTTATTCAGGAATTAGATCCGGAGATCCGGTAGCAAAACAAAATCTATTTCTCGCGTTGAGTATCATACAGGCGTATCTGCAGTTATCGATTTCTCTTCGTCGATTTTCTCTTTGCATTATTACATGATTTTCAATCAGTTTTTGAAACATTTTGCGGTGCAGTACGATGAAAGATGCCGAGTACTTTGTACTGAGTCAAAAATAGCAGTCGAAAACAGTTACCCGGCCAAGCAATTAGCTCAAGAGAAAATCGATGAAGAGAAATCGATCACTGCAGTTACGCCCTTATGATACTGAACGCGAGATTTTCTATATTTTTTTTTTGGATACTTCAAACATAAGAATTATGTTTCTTTTGCACTATAAACTCACGTTGCTTACACAGTTGATGATTTCATTTTTTCCCCACTGGGATAGGGCAATGTCCCTCACTAGGTACGCTCATTAGACAGTAGCTACCCGAGTGTCTCATCCTGCTCGGAGACACTTTTTTCGCACTCACTGTCGCTCGCTTTTCCGCCAAAGGATTTAGGAGACAACTGTGTTTACTCCGCTGCTGGTGTTTGGAATATATTAAAGCGATGGAAGTAGCAGTAGTAGCTAGGAACGTCCCTTTAGTTCGTTCGTTCGTTCCTATACCAAGCTGACTGATGGGTGTCGGGGTCTCTGTGCAAAGGCCATGGAGCAGACGTGGGCAAACATTACGCGCCCAACGACCAACGACGGCAGCAGCTCTGCAACAAGGTTGTCTAGTCTTTTTTAATGAATTTTTATTGAAAGAAACACCGGTCTTATGTGTGGCGGCGGCGGCTGGGCAGGATGGAGCTCCTGCATGGCAATACATATTCATGATAACGCTGAAGGGGGAGGAAAGAGTCTACGCGTAATTAGACCGAGTGAGAAAAGTGTCTCTCGTTTCTCGCTGATGTTTCTTCAGTGTCCGCTTATGCTTGTGCAAACTAATCGATTTTTTCTTTTGGTTCTCTTTTCTACTTGCAGAAAAATGTTCATCGGAGGACTCAGTTGGCAGACAAGTCCAGGTAGGTTCGTCGTGGTCACGACAACTACATAGTTTAGATGCTCTGTGTATCATCCGAAAGTGTCAACCGGGAGGATTTTGAAGGTTAATTGGGAGATTAGAGTCCGAAAATTGAGTACACTGAAAGGTGACTTTAACTTCAGGGAGAGTGGCAATGGAACGGGGAATTTGAACAGTCAGCATTTTAAGTTGGGAAATGGACACCTGTGCCTTGGGGTCAATAAGCTGGAAGCTAAGGCGTTTTAGAGTAGGCCATGGGTTGACAAAATCGTCCCAAACAATTATTTGTTGGTTTTTTGTTGAAGTAGGTATGAACTATTAACTATTTGCAAAAATGATCTTTACTATTTCTTAGCTAAGGATATGGCATTCCATTGAGAACACTCATTTTTTACCATCTATTTAACAAAACTACTGTCATAACTTATGTGCAGATTTCTCTTTATACTTCTGTGCAGTGTTGAAAGAATCACACTTGTTGTTGAAAGAAAAAAAAATACTATAACTCTACCAGATTAAGAAATCATTACTTTGAGTGCGTGAACTGTAGAAATACGAAACAATGAGACGAACAGATGAGCCAACTCATCCTTGATTTTTGTCTGCTGAGTTGCGACATTGTTTCTGTGAGGATTTCCAAGAATACCTTTAATGAGTGGAAATCTCTGCGGAGATCCCTTTGGAGACCTCTGTCGAGACTTCTGTGGAGGCTCCTGTAATGATTTGTATCTGTGGAGATCTTTATTGATACTTCTTTAGGGTGCTGATTGGGAGCTGAAAACTCAGGGAAAAAATACTCCCTTTTAAACTCCGAAATTTGAACTTGCAATGTTTTTCCACATAAAACGGAAAATTTCAGATAAATACTTATATCTCCGTTGTTTCTCAATCGATTCCTTCAATTCTTGCTGGGACAAACTTCAAATTACCTCAATTTTTTATATGTTTGTGAAAACTTCCAAAGTTAAAGAAGGATTAGTTTTTTACAAAATATCTACAATAAAAGTGATGAAGCAAAAAAAACTATAAGTCAAATTATCTTGAAGTCTATAGCAAATTTGGTCCTCATTTTTTATAAACAAACAAGCTGTAGATTTTAGTCGATACATAGCTTTGTTTAGCTGGAATTTGTTTTATGGTGCATTTAGTTTTGTTAAAACTGAACCTATCAGTAACCTTTGAAACAAAAGTTCTCCCACAATTTTTCGAAAGTTGTTACAGATTCAGCTAATTTGTAGTTTGTTACAAAAAAAGAATGAAAAAAAAATTAGTGAATAAGCGATGGAGATATAGTTATCTGAAGTTGACAATTTCGCAAGGTAAAACGGTTTTGGTGCAATTAAGCTGAGAAATCTTGAACACAATTGATTGTTTTTCTAAAAATAGAACAAATCAAAAAGTGCCTAAGCATTCAATTACAATAGCTTTGAGTCAGTCAAGAGCTACCAAAGATTGACGGGTTAAGTCATTCGAATAGGTCACAGCTTTCAAGCCAATATGGTGTTGTTGTTTCACTCATTCTATCGACACAAGGGATATTTAACCCTAAATTATCATATCATCAATCCAATATCACTAACCAGATCCTAATTTGACTAGCATCTGATGTAAATCCAATCCTGATGTTCGACATATGATGGACGTATATCAAATATCGAACCGACAAAAAATGAACGAACCGGTTACACTGCGGAACACGTTTTTGTCTCAAGCACCAAAATACCGCTATTAACTTAATTAAGGACTGCTGAATCCATTGACGTTTTCATTGACGTCATAGAACGTCTGGTTTTTGAGATATAAGCTGTTGAAAATCTAAAGATTGACTATTCCAACCACCTTGCATGCAAGTTTGATAGCTTGCATGGCAATTTAATTTCTCAATTTGCCACAGAATTCAAACGTTATGTGTATAACAATACATATCAACAACGTTTATAGTACATTCTACGCTCAAAAGTTATTTTTAGGTGGTTTAGAGAAGTATTGTATTTTTCCATATAAGAGAAACGAAAAATTTTATATGAAGACTGAAAGTATGTTGATAAAATCGATTTATTCTGTTTTTCATCGTGCAATTTCAACCAAATCATATCTAAAATATAAGTTTAAGTCCTATTTTGCATGCTTGGTCAATTAGTTAATCAAAAAGTTTGATAAATCATACCTTAAATTTTATGTAAACAGCAATAAAACCAGTGTTTATACAACTTTGGCGACCTGTAGCTAAAAATTGTGACGTGCTAGAAAATTTCTGAGAACGGCATCAGATTCAGTGACCGCAAATCTACTGGAGACACACAATTTGATCCTTGAGACATGCAAAAATGTGATTGATTTTTGTTACACTGTGTTATCTTTAAATTTTCACCTTCTTCAGAAGTTTTGGCAATTATTTGTTTCCTAGCTCACATCTAGTTCCCTAGCAGCTGCAGTGAGTTCTCAATGGATTTCCAGGGTTTTTTTTTAAGGATGTTCAGGGATTTGAACGGTACCCTGGAGGTTTTCGAGGATTTTTTTAAGTGGATAACAGAGATATGATCGCAAAGATGATAATCCTCGAGACACCACGATAATACTTATCCCAACAAGCATAATTTCAATTCAATATAAATTATTCTGATAAAATTGCGATTGATGGTTCGTAGTTATCACCCAGCACATATTATGTGATTACTATAAAAAAGTCCATACGATTCTGCCAACGATACTGACATCCTAGCTTTGGGTCCATCCGTAAACCACGAAGTCACCACGTTGCGTGGTTTTTGCCAATACCGCCTCCCTCCTATGACCACGTGTTTTTTTTAAGAACGAAATGTAAAATTTGTATACAAAAAATGCAGTTCCAGTCTCAAGCATTATCAGATTGCATTCCTCCAATGTCCTCATGTATCAAGTCTTTTTTTCTCAGTAACAAATTGATTCTCCCAAAATTGTTAGCTCATTTGTAATTCGTGATGAACATGGCAAAATTTTAGATCCTTACTTCAATTGTTTATCACTCTTTCAATGTATTCGTATCCTCTGAGAAAAATCTCAATGAAGAAACTTGAGAGTAGATTGGAATACCTTGTAACTAAATTTAGGGCGGAATTAATTAATTATTTTACTTCAGATATGTTTCCATGGATTTCTCGAAAAATTCTTGAAATTAGATCTAAAATACTTCAAACAATTGAAGCGTTTTTATCAATTTATTTAAGATTCACCCAATTCAAATTTGGATCATGTAGGGTTGGATGAGATTTCTGAAAGAAATATAATGAAACTCTGAGATAGTTTCTGAATCATTGGTGACTTCCAGCACAATTGATTGACTATATTAGCATTCACTACAATACATTGTATGATTACAAATAATATGATTTGATATCTATAGGCCGTTTTTTCCAACTCTCATCTTGATATCTGAGTGGATTTTTTTTAATGCATTCGTTGTCTGTCGTAAAAATAACAAAAATATGTTAAAACCCGTCAATGGCGCTTACGTCATCCTTGTGGATATGTGCAGCGAAGGTACTGTCCCATTTCTGAGAAACGCAGAAGTTCTATCGAAAACTCCATACATCCCGCAAGTACCAGGATAAAGATGGTAGCATTCTGCCGGACAATGGCAAAATGATTGAAATGTAGAAGCAACACTTCGTCGAACATTTGAATGGGACTGATTGTACAGGCTCGTAGCTTCAAGGCCGGGGGAAGCATTTCTACGTCGGAATGTTAAACAATATGTAGCAACAAGACAGTTGTGAAGGATGGTATAGGAGTGGAATTTGGTCGCTTGTCAGTATTGCCTGATAATCATAATCGTAGGAGTTGAGCCAAGGTGTTTCAGGCCCTATCTAAAAAAAGGGGGAGTGTTTATATCTATATTTTCTCCCTGTAATACTTGCATAAAGGTTGTCAAAGGCTTGTTCACAAGTTACCGAAGGGTAATAAAAGGAGAGAGAAATAGGAGATAATATAAGATAGGCACTCATAAGAAACAGGGCCACTGGGTGCAACGGCGTTCGCATACCATCTCGTTAAACGATGATTGACATTCATCATAACTTAAGGCTCAAACCAGTTTTTTCGTTTAAATATTAAGAAATCCTCATGATAATCTAACATCGCGTTACATTACAAATTTGTGAAACGATACTTTTGGGAACTTGTAATCAGAAGACACAATGTGTTTGTTTGACAAATTGAGACATGAATTTGCGAAAAAAAACGCGTTTTAGTGAGACTCGAACTCACGACTTCGTCTACGCTAGACCGGTGCTTTAACCAACAAAGCTACAGAACGTGTGAAACGATGTTGAATATTTTCCTCTTAAGACCACACAGTGGGACGAACTGAAAAAAAAAATGGACATGTGTGTTTATGATAAAACTATGGGGTTTAGCGCTTCTACATGTTCTACAAAGTTTCATGAATTTTTGAGTACTTCCTTAGAAAAAAAATTAACTTTTTTATTTTATTTCGAAATAGAATACTGTCTAAGAAAGTATAATAGGCGACACAATTTCATGAAAGTTTGTTGAAGATGGGAAAGCTTTATTTCTTACACTGACGAAGTTAGGGGGTAAAATTGATGGGCAGTTTGTTGAAGTAAAAATGACGATTTCCTACACTGATAGGCAAAATAAAGTGCCCACCAGCTTTCGAATTTCTCTCATTGTTTTGGTTCAAATAAAAGTTAACACACTTAAATCTTTTTTGATATTCTTTTAAGGTGAAGATGAATCGAAGCCAAATCTCAAATTTTCAAGAGCAAAAATCTGGAGAACTAAACATCCGTTTAAGCTAAAAACTTAATCAATTGGTCACCACCTGCTAGGGATCAATCGATTCAGTTTTCAGCTGAAATGGATGTTTGGTTCTCCAGATTTGTGCTCTTGAAAATTTGAGGTTTGGCTTCGATTTATCTTCACCTTAAAGATGCACTTACGAAATTTTGATTAAAAAAAATGTTACTCAAAGAAAAAGAAAATCAATTTGTATTGAAAAAAAAAATGGTGACAAAAAAGTGCCCACTTCCTCCTTGGCTCCAGAAAAGATGATTTAAGAAAAATAAAAAGCAATTTAATAGTTAATGTGTTCTCCTTTGGCCTTAAGGACTTGCTGGAGGCGCTTCGGCATGTTTTTCACCAGGTTTTGTAGATGTTGTGGATCTTGTTCTTCCCAGGCGCGCTCCAAGGTTTCAAAATAATTATTTTTGTTGGTAACACCAGTTTTGTCATCCATTTGATCTAACAATGATATGTGCATATATAAAAAGGATATAGATTGAGAAACGGCATGATGCTAAAATTAGCTTCCACCTACTTCAATTTGATATGAGGAATGCGAAAATAGTTCGTAAACCTTATCTGAAATTAATTTAATTCAATCGGTTCATCATGCAACCGTTACAACGCGGTACATACAGAAAATGAATCCGTCTGAAATTTTTCAAATGTAAACAAAAACTTTTTTCAAATTTCTGGACTAAAAGCTTAGAATTTATTCGGTTATCCATTGTCAATTGATTGATTGAGCTAGCATATTATTCAATAAGTATAACAAAGTCCACGATAATCGATTAGAAATTCCGGGGGTTCAAAATATATACTGTGAGGGTCCAAAGTGTAGAGTAAAGTGGGGCAAAAGTTCGAGTGGGGCAAGAGTTTCTTTTTAAGATTTCTAGCTCAATTCAAAACAAAACTTATAAATGTCATGGTGGCTCGAATGCTATTCAAGTAAGAGACTTTCACCCCAAATATCATAAAAATCGATAGAGATTTGGAAAAGTTATGGCTATTTGTTGTTTTTCGACGTGAATATTGTAATTTTTTATTAAACTTTTGTTGCATGGAACCAATTGAAGATAAAATCTTTTTCAATATTTTATGTAAGGGCGTTTCTAGGCCTATCATAAGGATGCTTTGAGGTGTATTAGTTTTTGCATAAATCCTTGGAAACAATTTTTAGCCCATAGTGGGGCAAAAGTTCGAATCAGCGGGGCATAGGTTCGACCCATGTATGAACTCACGGAAAAATTTGCAAATTACTTAAAATCCACATATTATCTTCAAATTTAGCTAAATTTGTCTGATCGTGCGAAAAATGTCACCAAAATTTTACATTTCCACTTAGTTTTGCGAAAAACTGCTATTTTCGAGTATATTACAATTAACCCTGTTTTGGGCTATTTTTTATGTAAATTTAGTGTGTATTTTTTTGTCAAACTTAAGTTTACGGCTAGTGTAAAGTATGCCTGTCATAAAAGTATCGATATTTTGTGTTTTAGCCAGCGAACTTTTGCCCACACTAGATTCGAACTCTTGCCCCACCGGTGGGGCAAAAGTTCGTTTAAGACAATCAATTTCGAAACTGTTATAACTAAAAATTGGTAAGTATTTTGACACAGGTTTGTTCAGCAAAATTTAAGCCAATATGTTGAAGGTTTACTGTATGGTATTTGTTTTGTTTCAACTGCTCTTGTTTTCCTGGAAACTTCGATTTTACCACTAAGGTCGAACTTTTGCCCCACCTTACTCTATTGGTGTGTCGGAGAAGATCGCAGCAGGCTGTGCGCGCGAATGGCTGCTTTTGTTTTTTTTGCTGTCGCGTTTATATCGGAACCGTAAAATATTGAATTCGGCTGGTGAAGTGCTTAAACGGTTTCTGATGCTATGCCACCCGGCAGATAATTCGAAGAAAGAAGTGATGTGAAGTGATATTTTTTGAAGTTTGGCTGGTGATACACAATTTGAATTATAGCCCATGGGTGAAATACAAAGTTCCTGAAATCGCGTGGGTTTGGCTGTGTTGTAGTGTGTGTTGTCACGGTTTTTGCGACTTAGCGGCTTTCGGCCGGTGAATATTATAATTGTCTAATGGTGCTATGCCACCCGTCATACGTTGAAGAAACAACTGTTTGTGGAATAATATTTGCGTATGCTTTTCATCACAATGTTGAGAAAATGAACCGTGTGTTTTACGTTCGCTGAATATTTGCGAATATCTACGGCATGATGAAAAAAAAAGATCAGTGAGGCGCTTGGCGGGTTTCCATGGTGATGACGGCGCCGCGACCGACTTGGATGAATTTGGTGAGATTGTTCTGGTTATGATTGTTGCTTTGATAAACTAAATACGAGCCAATTCTAAAAAGTATATTTTTAGAATTTGGAAGTGTGTTTGTATTATCATTATCCATTTGATAACGGTAATGCATACATGCGGGGCTTATTGTAAGTGAAGGTGACTTCTGAATGGACGTGTCTCTCCAGCCATTCTGAAATGGGTCACTGGATCTGCAATAGAGCTATCACCTTCTAACTCCTGGACTAAAGCTATCTGCAAAAGCAAAGGAGCATTGCAGATAGATTTTTTCCATAATATCACTGCCGGACAGTGGGTGTTAGATGGAATACACACACACACACACACCTTACTCTATTGGTGTGTCTAAAATAATGGAAAACAATGCTTCATAATTTAATTATTTTGACGCATTTTGAATCAGTGTGAGTATTTTTATCTCGTACAGGAAGTTTTTCTCTACATTGTGGCATGTTCTTTGAATTGCTTACGTTGTGTAATTAATTGATTGGAACAAAAAAAACCTAAATAGAGTTACTGTGCACGTGCTGTACACTTAGGTGCAGGAGCCTCAAAACTTGCAAGCTCATGGGGCGCTGTACATTGTGAGACTTTTTTTGGTGCGCCTCATTTTTTCTTGAGATGTGTCTCTCAGTGCGGTCTCATGCGGTCAGTCTCATGTGCTGTTTAAAATTCAGAGCAATAATTGAAGTGATGACAAAATTTTCCAACGAGAATCGAACTTGCAACTCTCGGATCGCAAGTCGTTGGCTGTAGCATGTAGACCATCTAGACACCTGCATAATGATGCGAAAATAGTTGTAGAGGCTCATTGAGACACATCTCAAGAAAAATGAGGCGCAAAAAAGGTCTCACAATGTACAGTGCGCCCGTGCGCTTACAAGCAAAGAGGCTCCTGCATCTACGTATACAGCACGTGCACAGTAACTCTAATTGATGTGCTCCTGAGAAATATGTAACTCTAGTTTAAAATACGACCGTTGCCATACATGAGAGACTGTACATCTACGTATGCAGTAAAAAGCGCGAGCGGGATTTTACCAGCGAGCTAGATTGTCATTGATTTAAACACATGCAATTTTGAAACTACATATAAGTTACTGATTCAAGTTCGAATAATCATTTCAAATCATATTTAACCTTTTTTGGTACTGACGATGTTGTCAATAGAGGACATTCTGGCATGATATGTTACTTAGCAACGTCAATTACAGCTAGTTCTCTTATTAGACACCATTTCGTTTTCTCCTACCACAGTTGTGTTTCATCGAATGAACTTGATTTTTCATTTGAAGTTAAGTCATAATATAAACTTATTTCCCACAAAATATATCCCATCAATCACTAAACCTTTAGGGATTGTGGTTGGTGCAATGTGGGTGGCAGAGTTTGGTAGAAAACTGAACTTTATATAAACATGTATTTTGTACTTCCTGTCTTATCAGGTTCTTAAATTGAAAAGATGTCTTAAAATGTCACTAGGACATCTATGAAACATAATTTGAATAAATTTTATCACTTTTAGACAGCTATCGACCGTTTAAGCAATTTTGTGAAAACAACAACTCTTTAGCTTATTAGTTTCAGAAGATACATAAAATTGAAAAACATTTGTTACAAGTGCAATGTAGTGAATGTATCATCGTTTTTTCACTGTAGGCCATCTACTTGATCTGCTGATCAACTTGACAGAAGAGGTCAATCTTCTAGTTCATAAGGATCTTGAGATGAAAACTTGAGAAACTAGCCATTACTAAAGCCACCAAGTGGAAAAATTCTCAATCATTTGATCTACTTTTCAGAAGACACAAACTTTCTAACTTATCAGGATCTTTAGATATAGAAAGTTGAAGAATGTTTATAACGAGTGCCCACTAGCGGATGAATTGCTAATCAGATTGGTACTGCCAGATATGCATTGATCTACTGAAAAACTTTGCCGAAGACAGCATCCTTCTAACTCATCAGGGTCTTAAGCTGCCAGTTGAATGAATTATTAGGGCAACCCCAATACGATCCAGAATAATTGCGGAACTACTTGGACTATATCATTAAATTCTGCTGATCCAGGGATTTAATCCTGAGTAAATTGAACGTATTCTCATCTCTCCCTATAACAATCATGATCAGCAACACGTTATGAGAGCTTGTTTATCATCTTCTGTTACTGCTCTCATTGAATCTCGGGGATACCAGGGCATGATAAAACCCATCTGACCAAGCTCCATACCTAAAGGACGCTATTGTAATCGAATGTTCGGGGATTATTTATCATGCCAGTGAAATAAAACACCTAGGGGAAGTATTGGTAAAAAAATACAGTGCTTCCTACAAAGGAAAAACAAATTTTAATGAATTTTTATCACGCACAGAACATAAATCAGAGTGTTCGGGTTGATGCGGAGGTAAAAAGAAGTGAAAACATTGACGAAAACTAAGATTTCATCAAATAAAATGTTCGAAAATTGAAACTGCTGTAACTTTCAGCTCGGAGGTCTTGAGGTTTTTCAGTGAGGTGAATACCGTTATTATATGACGTCAAATCTGATACCTTTAGATTTTTTTGTTGAATGGGTAGCAATCATTTATGGATATATTTTCAGAAATGCAATAAACATATTCAAAAATATTCGTTTTGATCGAGTATTTTGTGTGGTGTTAATTTTACTACCAACAGCTGTTAATTTTACCCACATAGTATACATAGTGTTTGAAACCCTTTAGAGTTTAACCAACCGGATTCAACAACTGCGAACCACATCAGACAGAGCAGGTTTACTGTTCCGCAACCAACTTCCTACGTTTTTTCATATGAGTTCTTTATAAACTTCAATATCGCAGCCATTCATTTCCGGTTGATGGCCCATCTAAACTCTTCTCAGAACTGAAACCCCATTGTCATTGCTTGAACTCTTACCACCCCCTTCAAACTAGACGGCCGTGGCATTCTTGTTTTATTCCCCACATCTCACCATTAAACCGCGTCCTTTTGGAGTGATGGCGTACACCTTCCAAGTCCTGGCGTGACTTTGCCACGACTCTCGGTCTTTTAATAAATATGAAAGCCTATGCGGAGCAACGAACTTTTCTTTTTCTGCGCCTCCACCCAACACTTCAAACCCCGGGCACTAATTACATTCCAGCACGTTGGTACCTTTCGTTGACATATTTTGCTCACTTTTTTACTCAAAGCCGTCGAATGCGGCGACAGATTACCTGCCAGCATGGATCTTTTATTCACTGCCCGTAAAGGCATATCTGTCCCATATTAATCAAACAAACTTGGTTTAAAAAATTTGTGAAAAAATATGATGTTGATCAGTATTATATCAAAAAATAAAGACATAACAGTCTCTATGAAAAATTTCAATCCAAATAGCAAGTCCAAATTGTTAAAGATATTCAAGATTATATTTTAAGCTGATCAAAAGTAGCAGAATTGGTAGTCTTGTGCGGTGGCACTAAATGAATATGGCATGAAAAAATATACCTGAACATTTGTATGTGAAGACAAATTTCAAACTTTGAGCGTTATTCAATCAATGCCTATTTTTTCCACATGGGACATTTATGCTTTCACGGGCAGTTCAGGCCTTGAAGGATGTAGGAGAGCAAAGGTATAGCAAACGACGACGAAAGGTGTGCGCGAAGAATTTTCCAAAGAATCCGCACACAGGATTTTCCCACCGCCGCCCCCTAGCTACGAATACCACTGAGCGGTGACTACAATGTAACGAACGGTGAACCAAACTGACAACAACGTCTTCGCGAAGGATCGAAATATTTCCGGGAGGCAAATTCCACCGGCAGCTTTCGAAAAACGGTGGCGCTGTGGCGGTGGAATCATTTAAATTTTATGAGGTTTTTTTTCGCTGTTAGGGCGACCTATGGAGCCTCCTGGTAACGTCCGGGGCTACAAAGCAAAGCCATTCGATAGGTGTCTGGGTTCGTTTCTCAGTAGGACTATTTTTTTTTTCGTAATGGAAAATTTCCTTAACTTCCCTAACCGTAGAGTATCATCGTGCAATGTAAGCTTCGGCAAGGAAAGCTCTCAGTTGATAACTGTGGAAGCGTTCTTAAAACACTACACTGAGAAGCAAGCTCTACCCCAGTAGGGATGTAATGCCTTAAAGAAGAAGAAGTGCGACCTTTGGCTCTCTGTCTCGATGTCAGAGGGCAACGCGAAGAAATGAAAGTGTTAACGGTTATTAAATTCGTGCAAGAGTTAATTTCCTCGGATGGGTGGGCCCGGAATGGAACGGTGGGAATTATCCTCACTTCAAATTGAAAATCCACTTGGTGCTCAAGATAGAAGGAGGTAAGGCGGATGACTTTCATGCATTCTTCAGTTGGAAATTCGGCGTGTATGGTAAGCTCAGAGGTTTGCAACTCGAATGTAAATCGTCGAGTTATGGAGTTTGAAATGTCAGATAACAACCTTCTATAAATTTATAAAATAGTTTTGCTTTTTTCTTGGTATAACAACAGCTTAACCATATTGTAACATCATACAGCATGACCAGCCTGAAAATTTGTTTAAATATCAAAAGTTTGTTATCGAGACAAAGTATTGATTTTCTACTAATAAATGGATACAGACATTCTAAATATCTGCTATTTTGGCTTTATTGCTCTCAATATGATTGTTGAAAGTTAAATTTTTGTCTAGCATGTGTTTTAGATACTTAATTTCACCTGTCCAATTATTTGGATCCCTTCTCATCGTGACAACATGTCTACTTGAAATTTTCAAATACATAGCTTTTAGTTTATGCGGGGGTATTATAAGTTGAGTTTTGGAAGCATTAGGAGAAATTTTCCAGTTTTGCAAGTATGAAGTAAATATTTCCATTTTTTTGCAATCTACTACAGATGACACGCAGGCTTCGTCCGTTGGCGGAGAGGCCTGTATCATCCGCAAACAAGAATTTCTGACATCCCTGAGGTAACTCAGGTAAGTCAAATGTGAAAACATTGTATAATATTGGTCCCAAAAGGCTGCTTTGTGGAACACCAGTTCTTACAGGAAGTCTTTCAGATCTGGAGTTCCGATAATTAACCTGAAGTGTATTTGACAGATAACTTTGAATTATTCTAACAATGTATGTTGGAAAATTAAAGTTTTTCAATTTTACGATCAAACCTTCATGCCAAACACTGTCGAATGCTTTTTCTATGTCTAGAAGAGCAAGACCAGTAGAATAGCCTTCAGATTTGTTGGAACGAATCAAATTAGTTAGACGTGAAAGTTGGTGAGTGGTCGAATGTCCATGTCGGAATCCGTATTGTTCATTGGCAAAAATTGAATTTTCGTTGATGAAGACCATCGTTCTGTTCAAAATAACCTTTTCAAAAAGTTAACAGATGGAGGAAAGCAAACTGATTTGACGATAGCTAAAAGCTTCTGCAGGATTTTTGTATGGTTTTAAAATTGATACAACCTTAGCATTTTTCCATTTGTCAGGGAAATATGCCGACTGAAAACATTTGTTAAATATATCAACTAAAAATGATAAGCTACTTTCTGGAAGTTTCTTGATGAGGATGTAGAAAATTCTATAATCGCCAGGAGCTTTCATATTTTTGAATTTTCTAATAACAGTTCTCACTTCCTCCAAATCAATCTCCCAGGAATTTTCGAAAGCGTTCTCTTGATTGAGAATATTTTCGAAGTCCTGAGTAACTTGATTTTCTATTAGACTAGTAAGTCCTAAATTAAACTTGTGCGCGCTTTCAAACTGCATAGCAAGTTTTTGAGCTTGTTCGCAATTAGTTAGTAATAATTTGTTATCCTCTTTCAATGCCGGTATTGGCCTCTGAGGTGTTTTCAAAATTTTAGATGATTTCCAAAAGGGCTTAGAGCCAGGGTTCAATTGAGAAATCTCATTTTCAAAATTTTTGTTTCTTAACTGAGCAAAACGTTTCTTGATTTCTGAGAGTTTATTTCACATTTTGGAATTGCAATGCTCCTGGCTTCAACAATGGAATTTGTTTAAGTTTCAAGAGCATTGTCAACCTCAAGTTTTGTTTGTAAAGAAATGTTCACATCAAGATTAGAGTCCATATATGTTCCATATATATTCCAGTCTATTTGCAAATAATTCAAAATGAAACTGATAGGATTGAGAATCGCTTCATGGGATATTTGGAACATAACAGGGACATGATCAGAATCAAAATCAGCATGAGTAATCAGTTGGCTACAAAGATGACTAGAGTCTGTTAAGACCAAATCAATCGTAGATGGATTTCTAGAAGAGGATAAACATGTAGGGCTATCAGGGTATTGAATTGAGAAATATACTGAAGAGCACACATCAAATAAAATGCTGCCGTTGGAATTACTTTGAGAATTATTCCATGACCGATGTTTGGCATTAAAGTTACCAATGATAAATTTTTTTGACTTATTGCGAGTCAATTTTTGCAAGTCATTTTGGAGCAAATTAACTTGCTATCCAGAGCATTGAAAAGGCAAATAGGCAGCTATGAAAGTATATTAACCAAGCTGTTTTTCAACAGAAACACCTAAAGTTTCAAATGACGAAAACAGTTGATGTTTTATACGCCTATGAATGATGATTGCAACTCTCCCACATGTCCCATCAAGTCGATCATTACGATAAACAAAAAAGTTAGGATCTTTTTTAGTTTGGATCCAGGTTTTAAACCAGTTTTAGTTATAACTGCTTTATGCACGTTATTAGCTGTAAGAAAATTGAACAGTTCGTCCTCTTTACCATTCAGAGAACGAGCTTTCCAATTTAAAATATTTAAATTATTATTTGGATCCATTAGAAAATCGTAATCCAATAACAATATGATTTGTAAATTTTACACCGACTTGGACTGCTCCAGGCATAGTGGTGGCTTTGAACATTGCATCAATCATAAGATTCAATTATTCAGTTAGAAAATTTCAATCGGAGGCAGACATATCTTTTGACGTGGATACATTATCTGATGATTTTCCGTTAGAATTTTCGGTAGACGAAGAGGCGAAGTAGAAGTTTCCTGTGGCGGCAGGGTTTTTTTTCATTTGATTTGAAACAATTAGAATGGTTACTCGTAGTATGAAAAGGGGAGGAGTTAAAATTAACTGTTACGATATCGGCATAGTATTTTCCGTGGGTAGATCCATTCGATACTAAAAGATTCGATCGGCTACCCGACGGATTAAAATTAGTTTGTGAATGCGTATGATTATGATCTACCTGATGGGTATGATTCATGATCAAGCGATCGTTAACTGAAAAATGAGCATT
Organism: Aedes aegypti; assembly: GCF_002204515.2. Lineage (NCBI taxonomy): Eukaryota > Metazoa > Arthropoda > Insecta > Diptera > Culicidae > Aedes > Aedes aegypti. The sequence continues at coordinate 52,487,286 of NC_035108.1, forward strand.
GTTCGATACTCTACCAGGGGAATTCCGGAAACGACCGTTATCGTAACGGATATTACTGTTCATATGCCTGGCACGAGCCTCGACGACTCGCCTACGCAAATGGTAAGTCCAAAAATTTGACTTATGATTGCCCCTGCAATTGGCGCATATAAACTTATCGGTATCTTCCTTCAATGGACAGACGTCCTTAGCGTGGTGAAAAACCTCCGCTAATCATGCATTTCGCATTCATGCGACAATTTTTTGTTCCATGACACCACTTTCGGCACCGACGGCACTGAGTGGGATTTTGGAAATTTTCTCCAGGTTTCTGGAAATGTTCCCATGTCACACGGACATCGAACATAAGTTTTGCTTTTTCTAAAGCTTTAATATTATTTAGTTCTTTTTTGTTAAAGTGAACTAAATAATATTCTTGAGAACGCCCTTTCCGAACAATGTCAGATTGGGTTCTTTTATTCATAATGATTACTTGGACTGGGGAAAATCCAAGTAAATCATTTATTCCATTTTCGATCTCTTCAGGTGACTTATAGTCACTTGAGAGACCTTTCAAGACGACTATGAACAAACGTTCAGTTTTGTCGTCATAAGTAAACAAAAATGTACTTCTTCTCTTCAAGATGTTCGAGAAGAGGTTCGCGATCTTTAAGAGTTTCCGAAAAAAAAAACGCTACAATCTCCTTTCTTTGTGATTCAGAAGGATACCTTAAATCCTAATGGAAGATCTCCTGCCTAAATCCTCCAAATTTGGAACAACTGACCACGATTGTCGGCATTTGAAATGAAGAGCCTGGGATAGTGTCTGTTTCGATTTGCTTAACATGTGCCATGAGCCCCAAGGTTGACAATCCCTGTTCCAAAGACAACTTGAAAGCTTGCCAAAATTGTTAAGCGTTCTACCCGTTACGCTGGTTCTGTTTCTTAGTCCATTGGTAGAACGGCGAAATGATGATTATAGACTTTGACTTCAATGTAGCATAATGTTCCTAATAGCACTGGTACTTCACGTTTTACTTGATGCGAAGCTGTTGTTGCTGTACCGCGATGGTCCACACATTGGAACAGAATGATGAGTTTTTTGGATAAAATTTCAATTGGTTGTTGCATGTAGAAAGATTCATAATGTGTTTTATTGTTAACTAGAGACTCTTTTAAAAATTTAATACGTCATATATGAACTAAGTTTCAGAACCCATTGCCAACTGATTTTCCCACTGTACTCCAGTGTGAAACGTGACGGCAATCGAAAACAGAACCAGACGGATGGGAGGAAATTGCTAGCTGATTTCGGGCTGACTGACAAGCCAAAGCGACCCAGCAGCGATGTGCAACGGTGGCAAAAAATGCTAACTGGCAGTAAAATTTATTGTCAATAAAATAAATTACGGCGTTAATGAAAATGTTTAATGAAATTATGTGCTTCGGAAAATGGGCTCAAGCACCGATGATGATGGGTTTGTAGGATGTGTGTGTGTGTGTGAGGCGAAGGATTAAGCGTAATGAGCGTCCGGGGATGTTTGCATTTGGAACGATGGGGTGTAGCGACCCAGAAGATATGAGTTAAACGGTTATTATTGATAAATTAACAGTGTGTGTTAAAAGTAAAAATCCAATCTCCAGTATCTTTCATCCAATCTTCAAAATTGAATTTTGTCAAATTTTGATGGTGATTTAAAGGTGGCTCAAAGACGATGTAGGTTTATGTGGATATTACTAGAAAAAAATCTTCTAAAGAACTCCTCATTCAAAATAAATTTGTTTATTCATTAACTTTCTTTATAAAAGCCCTAGTTATAAGATTATGTTATATATTTCAGCATGAAAACCTTTAATGTCTTCGTGCAGCCATTTTTCCAGACCAAAATTGCTTAAAATATGACAGGACTTTTGATCATAAGAATGTAAAAAAATATGCAGGAAATTGGAATTTCTAAATCATATGTTATTTTAACTACCCTAGTTTTGATGCTCTCGAAATTCGTAACGAAAAGCTGAAACGTGCTTAAGAATAAGAAATTAAAAATTAGTATGACAAGAGCCGAATTTCGAAATAGTTGACAATATAAAATAACTAAAAATCATATTTCCTGACGGCTGTAATGGACCCCTTAAAAATATTGCAGTTCTATAACTCGATATTACTTCGAGTTAATAGCTCCTTCGATATCGACTCAAAGAGGTTTGACTGTAATTGTTAATCAAACTACCTCAACATTCCTAATGTCCTCAGATTACATCATCGATTTACAAACAAAATCCCATTTATCACTCATGGACTCTTGCAAACTCAAATGATAACATTTTGATCAACAGGTGCCACCATTGGACCGATGCCGTATCCAAAACGTAGCCTCCAATGTCGATTATTCATTGTTTACATATTTGATAAATAAATCTGCCGGCAAACATCCGAAGGCTCGTGCTTATGCTCGTGTTTGTAGCCATGATGAGCGGTACCGAGTCCGAGCAGTCCATTACCTTGCGTGTGCGCGTGTGAAAATGTACACTTAAGGTGAAACAGCTTAGAATCTAACTTCCGGAATGTTACAAAAACTTCGGAGGCAGGAAGCTTAAAACAATAAAATATGGTACGATGGCTTACTAGTACATCAGATTAGTTCCTTTCAAAAGGTAAGCAGGCAAGGGCAGAAGTCAGCCATTGTGATGGTGATCGTTGGGTTCCACGGTGTTTTACCTTAAATTTCAACATAGACAGCATCTAACTGCTGTTCGCTGCTTCGGTCCATCAACATGCTGCAGAGATGGCCTGTTATGTTTACGCATATTCGATCTGAATTGGATGGTGGTAAAATTTTGTCAGTCAATCCGATGGAACATCATTTCAATCAGAAATTGTGTGTTTTTGAATCATTGTTCACTCAAGAACACTAGTATATGGTGTACATATTGACTTCAGCTTGACTCATCGTTCACTAGGACCTTTTTGCTGCTAAATTATTTGTCTAAAACAGTAGAATTAGGTATTGGCGGTTTCGATTTTGACATGCGCCGATAGTCATCTTGTCACTGATCTGATATTTCCACTAGGATAGGAAATCTATGAGGGATTTTTTTAAGGTTTCTTTCAGGAACTGCAACCTTAATGAAAATTTCCATATTCTTTTATAATTTCTTCAGATATTCATCGAGAAATTCATCAATGCAATACTTTAAACATTTAACCAATAACTTTGAAATGGAGATTTATTTGGTTCAATCAAAAAGTAAAATGAACATGACTGATATTTCAGAACTCAACTAGGCATTTTTTCAGGAATTCTAAATTATTGCTCGGATTTTGCAAGAAAAACTTCAAAAATATCTCCATGGATTTCTCCACATTTTATCGAGAGGTTGCTTCTAAGCACGTCCTCATTTTTTTAACATTAAAGTATCAAACGTATTCTTCGATGATTTTTTTCAAAAACGTTTCAAACGCTTTTCCTTATTTTTTTTCCTATTCTTACAAAAATTTCTCAAGGTATGGCACTTCTTCTTGAAAATGTTTCATATCAATTGAAAATATTATACTTAGAAGAATCTTCTACTTCTTTTCTGGCGTTACGTCCCCACTGGGACAGAGCCTGCTTCTCAGCTTAGTGTTCTTATGAGCACTTCCACAGTTATTAACTGAGAGCTTGCTATGCCAATGACCATTTTTGCATGCGTATATCGTGTGGCAGGTACGAAGATACTCTATGCCCTGGGAAGTCGAGAAAATTTCCAACCCGAAAAGATGCTCGACCGGTGGGATTCGAACCCACGACCCTCAGCTTGGTCTTGCTGAATAGCTGCGCGTTTACCGCTACGGCTATCTGGGCCCCTATTTAGAAGCATGTTTATATCTTATAAATAATTGTATGTCAAGGTCTAATCGAACATCAAAATATATCCTGTGACCGAAGGACTTAATAAATAGAGTCAACAAACTGTCAACAGACATAGATCAAGATGCTAAAAACAGGATAATTGATGAGCAACTCAAACTCAACAATTCTCGCGGAACATTACTAAAGGACCTATCTAACATTGAGAGGCTCTCTTTGTTTACATTCTCTTTCATTAATAACTGAGTCACATTAATCTCTTCTGTTGCGTTTTTTGTATGAAACGCTAGTCAAGGAAATTGGCTTTCGATCTATAGAGAAAAACTTCCCAAAATCTTTAGTGTTCCACTGTTATAATCGAAAGAGAACGAGAGAGGAGAGAATCTCTCATTTGTACATAGGTCCTTTAGTAATGTTCCGCGAGAATTATTCTAGATCGTTGCGCAACAGGATGGTTAACAGATCAAATGAATGCAATGATCCTCCAACAACAGCAACATCGGATGAAATGAACCTGGAATATACTTACCGTTCCATTGCATACATGCCTCACCTGTCGAATCGCATCGACAAGGAAATAAAGAAAAACTATAAAAACATACGACTAGCAACATACAACTGGAAATCGGTAAGGAGTCTGTTCTCAAAAGTCAAGGATCCGATACCTGAAGAACAACAGACCGATGTCATCTACTCCATTCCATGCAACAACTGTCCAGCCTGTTACATAGGAATGACCACAAACAGGCTTAAAACAAGGATCAGCGGTCACAAAACCCACTACAACACCCTAGATCTACTACAGAAAAACGTAGTAAGCAGCTCGGATCCACAAATCGCCCAACTTCAAGAAAAAACAGCCTTGCTGGAACACACCATCGTCGAAAATCACCGTTTCAACCTAGAAAACACGAAAATATTAGACAAAACAAACAAATCACATACACTACCTTATCTAGAGATGTGTCACATCGTGAACAACTCTAACTGCATCAATCGAAGAACAGACACTGAAGGCCTAAATGCAATATATGCAGGAATACTCCACAAAGTTAGAAATATGAGAAGGAGAAACACAAATAATGTAAACACACAGGAAAACACAACGAACACGGATAATTCACATACATACAATGTAATTGAAACACCACTCACACAAAGTTAACAAAGCAGTATCAGTCTTGAAAGCGCGGTGATAAACCGTAACCGAAAGCGTAGGCAGGAAAAATTAGTTTAGATAGTTCTAAAACAAGCTTTTGTGCGATTAAGCTTCTATAGCTTCGAAACACAGTGCCGTATGAACAAATCGCGATGCATGCAGTAAGCAATGAAAAACAGTAAATTGTAAAAATCTTTAATTTTAAACTGCAATCTGTTTATAGCCATAGAGGACGCCATTACACCAAATTACAGACAACCAAATGTAGGACATTACACACAATAACAAAGACACAAAATCCTGTAAGTAAAGTAGAGTGGGGCAAAATAAGGAGGAAGGGAAAACCGGAAATTAACATTTTGTAAATTTAAAAATTTTAGATCCCTTTGAAGAAGGTTAAATAAAATAACCGAAACGTCGGACGTAGGAGCAACACACGTGTTAGCTTATTTTAAAGACTGCAGTGCCGAAAATATTTCCAGCAAGTTAAACCATCCAGTCGTTAACAATAACCGTGAAAATAATAAAATCAACTGGTTTATCACAGAGGTAGTTTAATTTAATCCAGCATGCATATTCTCGAAAAATGGCATCACTTCTAAGAGCAGGGGTTTTCAGACCTTTTAGTGCGCGGAGCATTTTATCAAACTAAATTGTACCACGTTCATTATTGCGACGATATTTCAAATCCGGCACCAAATGTTTAAATTGACCCTGTTATTCTAACTAAAATTAAACTAAAAAATGTGGGCTCGTGGCCATGCGGTTAGCGACGTTAGTCGTTTAGGCGTGTTGTGCCAGGTGTGTGGGCTCGATTCCCGTTCCAGTCGGTGGACACTTTCCGTCTAATAAAAACTCATCACTGAGCTACTGGGTGTTCCGTGTTGTCCGTTTCCTAAAGTTAGTGATCGTTCAGTCTGTGCAGCCTTTGGTTGAAGACGGTGTAAATTGTCTTTTTTATATGAATCTAAACCAAAGCGATTTTATTTATTCTTCATAATGGTTGATTACAAGCTCAACTTTGAGAAGTGTTGATTGTTTAATTTTCAGATTCGTCGTCCAAAATCGACTCAAAAGTCAAGTTGTCTCTAAATTTTAAACTCTCGAATATCTGATCAAAAGCTATTAATAAAGCAAATAATTAAAGTTTTCATGTTGTCCGTTACCATCTGGAAAATACCTATATAGTAAAGTGGGGCAAAAGTTCGAGTGGGGAAAGAGTTTCTTTTTAAGATTTCTAGCTCAATTAAAATCAAAACTTAAAAATGTCATGGTGGTTCGAATGCTATTCAAGTAAGAGACTTTCACTCCAAATATCATAAAAATCGATTGAGATTTGGAAAAGTTATGGCTATTTGTTGTTTTTCGACGTAAATATTGTAATATTTGGTCAAACTTTCGATGCATTGAACCAAATGAAGCTAAAATATTTTTCAATATTTTATGTAAGGGCATTTCTAGGCCTATCAGTAGGATGTTTTGACGTGTATTAGTTTTTGCATAAATAGTTGGAATCAATTTTTGGCCCATAGCGGGGCAAAATTTCGAATCTGCGGGGCAAAAGTTCGACCCATGTATAAATCCACGGAAACATGTTCAAATATCCTAACATCTACATATTGTCTTCAAATTTAGCGAAATTTGCCTGATCGTGCGAAAAATGTCACAAAAACTTTACATTTCCACTTAATTTTGCGAAAAATTGCTATTATTTGGGTGTATTACAATTAACCTTGTTTTGGGCATTTTTTGATGAAAATTTAGTGCGTATTGTTCGGCAAACATAAGTTTACGGCTGGTATAAATTATGCCTGGCATAAAAGTATTGATATTTTGTTTTTTAGCCAACGAACTTTTGCCCCACACTAGATTCGAACTTTTGCCCCACCGGTGGGGCAAAAGTTCGTTTAAGACAATCAATTTTGAAACTGTTATAACTTACAATGGGTAAATATTTTGACACAAGTTTGTTCAGCAAAATTATAGCCAATATGTTGAAGGTTCGCTGTATGGTATTTGTTTTGTTTCATCTGCTATTATTTTCCTGGAAACTTTGATTATACCACTATGGTCGAACTTTTGCCCCACCTTACTCTACAGTTTTTCTGAGAAATCTTTTAACTACCATGTGGAATCAAAAAAGTTTGTTTTTCAACGAAAACTCCTCTAAAACATGTCTTTTTAATTTAAAGAATCATTTTTTCCTGGATTGTTACATTTTTTCGCTGGAAAGTACATTTTCAATATTAACATGAATTTTAAAAAGCATTTTGTCACTACACTTTTTTAATAAATTCGGAGGAGGGATTATTAGAGTATGTTAAAGAAAAAAAAACTACTAATTGAACCTTCATTTTTGCAGAAGGCGAGCAAATACCTTTACACTCTAATATGTTGATTATCTTGACAAATCGGCCTGTTTTGCCTGCGAGTCGTGTCGAGTTAAGTAAAATTCATCGAAGGTCATTATTTATTACTATAAAATTAACCTTCAAGTCGATAACACCACTCCTAAATCCTCATATTGTTGGCTTGTATTTTGAGGTTTCACTTCTTATGTGATTTTAATTCAAAAGAATAAGCCGAAGAAATAAGTCGCATCCTAATCTACAGTACCGCCGTGCGGAGTGACATTGGGCCTAGTGGGTGACTTTGTCCGCCTCTTTCGATGCACCTCATGACTAATAGCAACACCAAAAAGCTAATCTATGATCATCTATAGGCTATTTGTAACATATTCTTGAGGCTTGACACATAATTTTCATTATTTTGGCATGACCTTGCTGTAAAAATATTGGCCCAAAGTCACCCCGCACGACGCTATTAGTCAAAACGTTTGGAACATTTCGATTTCCCATACAGATTTACTTAATTTGGTCGACTAGAGCTCAGTTTTATTATAGGTGGATTCGAATAAAATTTTTATTTTGATTGAATCATAATAATACGTCAGACGTAACTTGAATTTTATTATAAATTTTTGTGTTAATGTTTACACTCCCGAAATCAAAAGTGAATTTTTGACAAAAAAGAATATATATCCCAGCCCAGTGATTTATATTGGAATATGCGAGACCTACCAGAAAGTGTATTGTATTGTCCTTATTTACTATCCAATACAGAATCTGTCGAAATATATTTAAAACATGAATAAATTAAAAGAAGGTAAACCATGGAACCGTTCAGAAAATTTTCATAGGGTTCTTCCAAATATTCTTGCTAACGTTTGAAATTTGTCTAAGAATTCGATATTTTTCTACCATGTGACGCTAGTTTGTCGCCAATGAGCATGAAGCATTTGTTCTGCAAATATCTCAGCAGCCCGATCAATAAAGAAAATGGCGTCCTCGGCAGAGTTGTTCAGTACCTCAAAGGCTATCCTTATGTTAGCTTTGAAATTGAAGATTGGCTAAATTAAAATAAAATAGCCTTGGAGCTACTGAAAAACTTTGACGATGACGCCTTCTTTCTACGTGATCTGGTTGCTGAGAAGTTTAATTCCAACTTTATTTTTAATTTTAGGTTGAGGGTATCAACCTGAACGATTACAGGCGGGGATTTATTTATTATTTTATACTTCATTAGCTTCGTTACCTTTATTATTTGGTCTTCAGCAAAACAAAAGTTTTATGCACACTAGCGCCGTTTGGTGACAACATTTCGAATCAACTTGCTCGAACAATGATAGACCTTGAGATAATGAACAACTTTGTCGACAACGCCAATTTTCTAAATTCACAGGCTTCTGAGATATCTGCAAAACAAAAAAAACACCTGGCCACCTAGCGGTCAAATTCCAAATTAAATGAGGTTACATCAGATAGCGTACGACTTCCAAAACAACTTCACTGAAGACCACATGTTTAGAAATTATTTGGAATTTGAAATGTATTGATTTCAAATTGTAGTCTACTTGAACCGTATACAGGGTGATTACTAATTCCTGTCAGTAAAGTAAATGATCATAGATAAAAGATGTATGTATGAATTTTAATTTCCAGTGTACATCCTGTTTTGCATATCCATAAAGTTTGTTTTGACAAAGTAAAGATTAAATCTTTTTTCATTTACCTTAGTTTTTAGCCATATGTGTTGTTTTAAAGGCATTGCACCTGGCACGCACGTTTTCCACAGATTTGTATTTTTGACTAAACTCCGCTAGAAAAATTGCCTGATTGAAACAGCATGTTACCACAATCTTTAAGACTAACTAGGAAATAGCATAAGATTGATTATGGAAAATTTTAGTGAAAAATATATGTCTTTTTTGGTTAAAATATATGCTTTTGAATAACGTTCGTGTTAACTGTAATGCTTCTGAAACCACGCATGTGGCTGGAAATTGAGGTAAAAAAATTAATATGTTATCTATGTACAGGGAAGATAAATGTTCTAGATGTCCAAAACTGGATATGCACTGGTAATTAAAATTGATACAACCATATTTTTTCTATGATTACTTATTTTTCTGACAGGATATAGTAATCACCCTGTATGTTCATTATTATGCGACTTTTTTGTGCATTTGTTGATTTTACCACAATATATAGAGCCATACTGTAAACAAAAACTGTTGAGTATTAGTATATGAAAAACCGAATTTTGTACTATACCATTTAATTCCACTAGAGTTTGTATCCTTTGACAGATTCACGTGTTTCGACCTCAACTGTAAGGCCGTATACAGTGTCGTGTACTAGACTCGACTTGGTTGAGTATTGTTCTTGAGAAGATTCTTGAGAAATACATTCTGATTTGGTGTCGACAGATATCTTTTTTGTAAAATTATACAGTCAACCCTCCATGAGTCGATATTAAAGGGACCATCGACTCATGGAAATATCGAGTCATGGAACAGCAATGCTATGGAGAGCCGTTTGAGGGGACCATCATAGTAACGATGAAATTTGATTTTTAATATGGTTTCATGAGTCGATATCGAGTAATGGAACATCGACTCATGGAGGTTTAACTGTAGCATTTAAATCACAGCTGTTGTACAAAGTACTCAGTTTTGCACGGATTTCTACAAAGCATATTGTGATTTTTTTTAAATATTCGCAAGTTACGGCACCTGCCTAGGGTAGACAATAATCGCCGTCAAATGGAAAAAAGTCGGCGACGAAATCAAAAGAAGCATCATCATCGTCACTCAACTAGCGTCGGATAACGATTAGCCACAGAGATCCAGTCACATAGGCTCGGCGTCATGACAAACAAATACGATTTCTTCGTTATGGGCGAATTCTCGTTCGGGAGCCGACTCAAAATATGAATCGTATCTTCGAGCATTTTTAGAAAAAAATAAAACAAAACGCGTCTGGTATCGTACAAACGATACCTGAATCGTCAACTTCACGCGCTTACCAGCAGAGCTATTGTAGAACGCGGGTTCACTACTAGCAATTATGTGATGGCATTCGTTGTTTGGTTCGTTGTAAGCAAATATATAGTAAACGCCTTTTTCTTGTGAGTAAGGGTAGCAAGCGGAATATAGAAAAAATTGCTCGTTAACGATTTTGGACAGAAAGTAGTCGTGCATTCTTTCGTCGCTGACGAGATGACGATTGTCTGCCCTGTACCTGACTTCTGCCTGGACATCCTTCCAGTTATCTAATCAAAATTTGCTGCGAAAATCTCTTCAGATTGCGAAACAAGTCGCAAAACTTTTCTCCCAAAGTTCTTCAAAAGTTTTGTCGATATTAATTCGATCTGCTTCTCAACTTAGTGTTCAATGAGCACTTTCATATGAGTTGTCATGTTCGCATTCGTACATCGTTCGGCAGGGGAGAGGGGGGGTCGGGGCATAGACCAGGGAAGTCAAGGAAATTTCCATTATGAAAAGATCTTGGACCAACCGGAAATCGAACTCAGACACCATCAGCATGGCTTTGCTTTGTAGCCGCGGACTCAAAACACTCGGCTAAGAAAGGCTTCTGTCTCTGAAGAATTGATATTTAATCAAGAATAAATCTAATGTCAATAAGATTCATGACAGGTTATTACTAACTATTCAACATTTGAATGGAATTGAAGTTAGCATAGACACACAAATAAACAAATTGCTTTTGAAGCGCAAATCATCGTTCCCGTTCTATAGCACAGCCAGTCAGCCCACGAAGTAACCATTTCATTACTCTGATCCATGGCCGGTCATGATTCTAATCCCATCCTTTCGTGTACACCACTTGACATTTAAGCCCGTATCATATTTCTTTTTTTCTCCAGCAAGATACAGGCTATGCGAAGGGAAAATCCTTTCAAGATAAGAACAAAATGAATGTCTAATGACACGTTGATGAAAAGCACTGACAACGGCAGTCTGCCTGAAAGAAAAATGCATCGCTAGTTATACCCTTCAGCACGTACACATGCATCCTTCGAACGACGAACGCCCACACATGGTGACACCTTCCCCCCTTTTCCACAAAGAGGGTGCGAGGACGTTCCACGCCACAACACACGATATTTCACATTTACTCTCTGCACGTCTCAGCCCCTCGGAAAAAGGGAGTAAGTATCGGTTCCGTCGTCCAGAGTTTAAATGCTACCCCCATGTCACACGTCCAAAGCTGAAGCCACGGTTCTCCACAGACCGTTGTTATCAGGATAAAATGTCCATCGAATTTCCACGTGATTTGTGGGCAGTTCCATATACAGTTATGCTATACAAATACTGGGGAACGAACCTGGTGTAGTGGTTAGAACACACGCCTCTCATGCCGAGGACCTGAGATCGAATCCCACCTCCGAAAGAGTCACATATGACAAAAAAGGTTATAGTGACGACTTCCTTCGGAACGGAAGTAAGGCCGTTGGTCCCGAGATGTACTAGCCCAGGGCTAAACATCTCGTTAATAAAGATAAAACGAAAAAATAAAAACCATACAAATAGAATGATTAGGACGGATCCATTGGATTTTTCTGATAACTACCGGTCTGAGGAGCACCGTGGGAGCCCTTTTGTGAGGAGGGTTTTAATTTGCACAACCAGCAACCACCAAGGACCAAGGCTGACACCGCCCGAACGAAGTGCACTTAGTTGCAGAGGAGATGGCGGCGGCGGCAGCTCCTACATATAGGCAAAAGTGTCACCAGCGCTTCCAACCAAGGAGACCGGAGGAGAAATGCGGAGTAATGGGCTGTCTCCTGGTTTTGGTTTGTCTGCCACTTCCGGACCTCCTCTTATCCCGGGATTCCTGATGGTGATGGTGTGTGCTTCATGATTCTTGGGATAGGAAGGAAGCGCACAGACAAATGCAGAAAACGAGAAAGTAAGTTATAACCCGGGTACAGCGTGTACGACAAGCAGGAAAATTTATCATTTACATTTATGTCAGATACGTTCATTCATTGGCAACATTTTGCCACATTCGGAGTCGGTGCACTCAGAGTGTACTAGTTAGCAGCCCCAATCCTATATTTTCCACAGCGTTCTCAGCCAAAGCACACAGTGTTCAGGACTTGTACTCAAATAATAAATGACGATATGAGATGTAGGAATAAATGGTTGCAGCATGACCTCAGGCACAAATGGCCGTTTTAGAAGCTGTAAACCGAGCGATTTCAAAATATTTTATTGCTTTGAGCAACAGTGATGGAAGCTACCAAAGTAAATAATGTGAACGACGATATATCGTTACGTAACAAATTTCTCCAGAAGTTTCCAGAATTTCTTTAGCTTGAGCTTGATTGATCGCCTGGAACCAACTGGTTGGGATCAACAGATATCTTCGTTGTATAAGTGCTGATGATCTTCTATTTTTTTTTTTGGCAACAATGGCGCCCGCCTCTTCAGAATGCAGATCAGTCAAGGGAGGGGGAGGAATAGGTGTGACGTTACATTTTGCACACTGCAGACCGTGGAGTCCACTGCATCTGCGCAAGATAATGCGGATTGGGAGGGTTTCAGTTTTATCGGTACAGGCTTGCTATTTGGTGTTGCAGATTGTGCAGGCGTAAAAATAAATATCTAAATGATGAAAGATTTAATAAGAGGGAAACAGTTTTTATTCCGTTTCTGGTTTTAGTAATTGATATGAACGTGTATGAGATATAAATGATTAAACCCATAATCTTCTGCACACCAAATAGTCATTTGACAACCAACCCCGTCCAACCAGAAGTTTCCCGAATTTCTTCCACAAGTTCCTGCACAGATATTTTCGTGTAATTCTTAACAGACTTTTTTTCTGAGATTCCTCCAGAAATTATTTCCTATATATATTTCTCAATCATAGAATCATGAAAAAGTATCTGAGGAGTTTATTCAGGAACTCTATAATAACATTTATAACGAATTTATTTTAAAAAACTGTTCAGAAATTCTTATTGGATGCCATTGATCCAATTTCCCTGGACGAATTTCATCAGGAATCAATTTATGAATTTCTTCAAGCAACAACGTCAAGGATTTTTTCAATGAGTTTTTATGAATTTAATTCTGGACTTCCCCCAAAGTTTCTCTAAAAAGTTTTTGTATATTTTCCCCATTAATATCTGTATTCTTCCAAAGTCTTCAGAGATTTCTCCGGAATGTCTACAAAATTTATCCTAAAGGGATGTCTCATTAATCACTTAGTCTAATTTTGCACCAGGAATTCCTTTTGAACTTCGTCATATAATTCTAGAAAGAATCCTTCAGGTTTCCTCACTTAATGTTTCAAAAAACTGCTAAAAGGATTTTTCCTAAAATTTGAAGTAGATAAAAGCGATTTTAACAAATGTTATTCCATATTTTATTTCTGGAATACTTTCAGTTTTTGTTTTGGATCAGTACAGGAATTTTCCGGAAATTCTTCAATATCAACTACCGAAAAGCTAAACATTACATATAATTTGCAATTGGATTAGATGGACAAATTGATGTGAAGATTTGCGAAAAAGTTACACGTCTTCTCAGTGAGAATCGAACTCACGACTTCCCGATCTCACATCAATTTGTCCATCTAATCCAATTGCAAATTATATGTAATGTTTAGCTTTTCGGTAGTTGTTAAACTTCCACTCGGCTGGTTAGCCGTAAACCACGATTCATTATTAAAAACAAGTATTCTTCAATATATTTTTTATTTCATCATGGATTCTTTCGAAATTTTTATGAACATTCCTTCTTTTTTTTTTTAATTCTTCAGACATTATTCTTAGTTTTCTACAGATTTCTTTAAAAATTTCATCTGAAATGTTTCCAAAAATGAATTACTTGATTTTTTTTCTCAAAAAAAGAAAGTATTTTAGTTAATTACAGAACGACATATTAAAGAAATCTCCTTGCAAAATATTTCAGGAATTATTATAACAAAAGCTCTCTTCGTTAAATATTACAAGAATACACTGAAATACTTCAGACACATTCAAGCATTCATATATGCTATTATTGGGAGTTGTTTTGAAGGAATCTCTACTAGAATCATTAATTTTATGTAAAATTTGTCAATGATAAATTTTGATAAATTTTGAAAAAAAAAATCATGAGCGAATCTTTTGAGAAGTTAATGGATGAAATATTCCTAGAAGAATTTAAAAAAAACTACTGACCAAATTCTGTTCAGGATTCTGACCGAATTCTGTTCAGGATTCTGACCGAATCCTGTTCAGGATTCTGACGGAAATTTGTTCAGGATTCTGAACGGAACCTGTTCAGGATAGGGTCCGAATCTTGTTCAGGATTCTTACTGAACCCAGTTTAAGGTTACAACCAAATCCTGTTCAGGATTCTGATTGAATCCTCTTTAGGGTTCTGACCGAATACCAATCAGGATTTTGATCAAATCCTGGTTAGGATTCTGACCAAATCCTGTTCAAGATCCTAGCCCAATCCTGTTTAAGATTCTGATCAAATGCTGCTCTGGGCTCTTTGATCAGAGTTCTGAACAGCATTTGGTCAGAATCTTGAACAGGATTTGGTCAGAACCCTGCACATGATTTATACCGAATACTTGTCAGGATTCTTACTGAATCAAGTGCAGGATGCTGAACAAAACCTGTTCAAGATTGTTACCAAATCTTGTTCGAAATTTTTACTGAACCCTGTTTGAGGTTCTGACTGAATCCTTTTCAGGGTTCTCACCGAATCCCAATCAAGATTCTTACCGAATCCTGTTCAGGACTCTAACCGAATCCTGTTCAGGATTCTGATCGAATTCTGTTCAGGATTCAGACCAAATCCTGTCCAAAATTCTGACCAAATGCTGTTCAGGACTCTGATAAAATCTTGCCCAGGATTTATACCGAATACTTTGCAGGATTCTTACTGAATCCTGTTCAGGATACTGACCAAATCCTCTTAGGAATTCTGACCAAATCCTGTACAGGATTGATATTATTGAACGTACTTTTAATAGTATTCAGCATTAATTGCAAGTATTCTGCCATAATTTCAAACTTTGATTGATTACTTTTGAGTTGATCAGCATAAACTTTCCGTTTTAGAACGATTTGTTATTATAATCGCCACTCAATTTCAGCACTCAGTCCCACACAGAGTCGCACAATTTTACGAAACAAGATGCAAATTGACGACGGTCCCGACTTCAGCAAAGCCCCTTCTCTCGGGCAGCGCTCGTTCCAGTTTACATAATTGATTACCATCGTTCACTTGCTCGTCCCCTTTGGCAGTTTATTGTCGTTAATTAATCCCGTTAATTACACTTCCCTGAATCTACGACACTCTGGCTGTCGCAATACACGGCGTGCCAAAAGCAATTCTTTCGGTGCTCGCCTATCAAAAGTAAGGAAGCAATCGAGATGATGGGACACTAATTACCGACGGCGATTAGTTGCGGCGGCCAAACTCATCATAGCCACAACCGGAGGCCAAAATCGTCAAACCGAAAATCCAAATCGCTAATCTTGTTGATCTTCGGTTTGGTGCAAATTGCCAAAAGTTTTGATGATGCTGTGGTTATTTAATGCGCTGCTGGCAGAAAACTGGATAATATTACATCCAAGAGAGTGAGGATAATCGGCGCTAGATTGAAGATGATGCCCGAAAAAGGGTTCTTATTCGCAGCAAATGAACCATTCAACGATACGAGATGTAATTGAGCGAGCATAATCGTACTCATCGAAAAACAACTTTTTCCTTTGAAGATTCAACTCTTTTGACCCAATTTTTTGTGCGCGCTTCCTACAGACGGCTCTTTAAGATTCGTCATCCCCCTTGACATTGATGAAGGCTCCACGCAGCTCAGCCAAATAATAATTCTCCGGCCATCGCCCCGCAAAAAGACCACGGATAATGAGCGTAGCAAGGATTTTTATAAGGGGTGGGTGGTGCCCGATCTCAAGAAAATTATTCACCAGTTTTTTAAAAAAGTAACACCTTTTTGAGAATTTCTTATTTTTGTGTACCCCGATAAGTTTCAAGAAAAATATCCCGAAGGTTCCATCCAGAAATATTTCCAAAATTTCTTCAGGCATCACTTGAATATTTTCCTATGATTCCTTCAAAGAATGTGTACAGAGAGGTTCAGATTTTATCCTGAGATTCTCGTGGGAAATTCTCCAGGAACTTTTTCAGATGTACAAAATCCTTTATGAATTTAATCGAGTGTAACAGCTTTATTTCTTTTTCGAGCTGTGTTTGATCATTCGCCCTTGAGTTCATAAAATTTAAATAATGAAGAAATTTGAACGTAATCACCAATATTGACAGAGGGATTTGCGCTTAATTATTGTATCTTGAATTTGTAGGAGCATCAACTGCACAGTTTTTTTTGCCGTAACACCGCAAATAATTCTCACATAATTTATGATCTCACTTTAAAAGCCATTGGTAACCAAGTGTGTAGTTTGCTTCAACTGAGAATACTAATGGGTTTTCATGTTATTTAACAATTCTACGATTGAGAGAAGATCCTCCTCCATCCCACAGTGGTGATAATTTTAAGCTTTGTCTAATAACAACGATCTACACAATCGGTGACCAACGGTTCTTAAGAAAAGATCATTAGTTATGTGAGAATTTATGTGGTTTATATTTTATTGTATGTATAAATATGGATAAACTAGGAATCATATCTTAGCCAACTATTCATAACATGGCCAACAAATGCATATATCATTTTCTTAGTTTGTATTCGTCCTCAAAATTGAGGTATTTCTTTACAACTTGTATCTCTTATAATAGCTGCTGATGACAGTATTGAAATCAGTTGCCAAGCTCTTCCGTGAGCTCCTCTCAAACAACTTCACAGCATCAATTTCTCTAGACTATCAAGTTCCTTCCAACACTGTTGACCACTTTCTAATATAAGTTAGCATCCGCTTTCACTAAATTTGCTCGACATGTATTGACCTTCAAATCTTAGTTCCTTGTCTATGCTACCTCTTCCTCCAGACTACACCTCAGCCAATAGGCTATATCTCCACGAAGAGGTTCTGCTTCCACGTCCAGGCTTTGTATCCTAGTTCAGGTTCTGTTTCCTCATGGTCACACTTCAAACCAGCCTTAGCATCTCGTTAAGTCTTCAAGAGTATCCATTTTAAGTATCTAGATAAGCTTTATATTGTTGTACGGCGTGATGCTGTTGCATTAACAATATGTATTTCGTACTCTACACCCGTAGGTGACTAGAACCTCATATTGGTCTATGGCTATATACTTAGCTGAGGCGTTCAGAAAAAAAATCATGAATTTTGATCCGTCGAATGAAAAGATTACAAAAGTGTCCCACAGGCCCTATCTGAACCGGTTTTGAGGTATCCGGATGTGACCAGAACCTCATATTGGTCCACGGCACTATAAGTATGACGTTCAGGATAAAAAATCATAAATTTTGAGCCGTCGCACTATATAAGTGAGTAAGATTACAAAACTGTCCCTCTGAGGCCTTGCCGGAACCGATTCCGGGATATCCGAATGTGGCCAGAACCTCATATTGATCCTTGGTATTATATCTATGATGATCAGGATGAAAAATCATGAATTTTGAGCCGTCGTACGATATAAGTGAATAAGATTACGAAAGTGTCCCACTGAGGCCATTCGGAATCGAATCCAGGGTAACCGGAAGTGACCAGAACCTCATATTGGTCCTTGGCATTACATCTATGATGTTCAGAAGAAAAATCACGAATTTTGAGCCGTCGCACGGTACTATTCTTACTTACTTACTTCGAGCAAAATAGACCGATATGCCGATAAATAAATTCAAAATATATAAAATATATATAAATTTTCAGTTTAAGGAAAATTCAAGGCTACTTTGAAAAAAAAAAACCTTGAACGAAATTTGATAAAAATTTAGAAAAAATCATCTGGTGTAATTGATGAGAATCTTTCAGAAAAACTGCTGCATTAACAGTTGACGAATTCTATGTCAAATCGATCAGCCACAGAATTCGAGCATCTTCGATTTGCAGGATAAGTTCTCACAATTGACAAATCGATCGTTTTGACTCAAGAACAACTTCTGAAAATGGCCTATGGAGAAGTTGTTGTGCCTGCTACAAGAAAAAAAATTACGCGGAAAAAATATCATAATTTTTATCGTGTGAGATTTAAAAATAAAGTTGAAATTTCAAATTAAACAGAAATCTACATTTAAATATATTTATATTTTTTTACCTTTTAATAAGAAACAGATGTATCTTAATGACAAAGTTTCATGATGAAGACTTATTTAACCTTTACGTACCCGACTTCCGACTAGGCATTTTAAAATGGCTGTCCTTTCGTCAATTTCCATTCAATGTTTTTAAAACCACCCTCAGTTGACCTGAAAAAGGTACCAGTTATTTGTCATAAATGTATAATGCTGAACTCGGAACAACACAGGAGATATACCCAGTTGTACTAGGGTGCGACTACCGTGCGACTTCCCAATCTTCATGAATCTGAGTAAACTCATCAATAAATGAAGAATCAATTCATTATCAACTGAATTTGCCATTTCTGAGTAGGTAGCATAGGATCCACGAGGACCTCCTTGGGAACATTCCCGTTTTATGTCCAACATACGCCATCTCAATCTTTGTGCATTCGATAGAACATGTCAATAAACGTAAGATAATTTCGGTTTCAACAAATATGGTCACTTCAGGGAACTTGACACAGGTTCCGCCAGGGCATGTTTGGGGACAGTTCAGTTGCATATCCAAAGCGAAGACTCAATCTTCGGAAGCTTGCCACTCAGCACTTGCACAGGTTCCATCTAGGCTTCTCTGATGAAATTTCCGATTCATGTTCGAAAGGTGCCGTATCAACTAGTGTGATCACACCAGAGCGTCTAGCATAGGCTCGGCCAGGGCCTGCATGGAGACTAATGTTCCCAAATAGGCCTTGGTGAAACCTTTGTCATGCGCCCGGAGTGGTCAAATCTGTTGTTGTTTGATTTATTCTTAATTTATTAGCATTTTCTTTCGAATTTACGAAGATTGAGACGTCGCACAGTGCGTTGAATGGATGGAGGTGCGGGACAAAAATCAAAACCGATAGATCAAGCCATTTGAACACCTTGGTATGGAAGGGAAAGTTGTTTCTGGTCAAAAGAGCTACAATTTGCATAAATGACGCTCATTTTAAATCCACATCCAGCGGCGGCGGTAACGCGCAGAAGATATGCGCGCAATTCAAACGCAATGTCAAAATTCAAGTAGGGTAGATGTACCAATAGTGGAGGTACTAAGCACAATTTAATTTCGTTTAACCGCCTAAATTCAAGAAGCGCAATTGATGTACATGTTAATGTTGAAACGGGAAGTAACGATCTTTGACTTAATGAGAAAAATGATTTCATCGCAGTAATCCACGAAATGTCAGTGAAAAATAATACCTCCACTATTGGTACACTGTTCCTTTAGTTGAGGTATATCTTTAATTTGTGTTCCTATAGTTGCGGTATCCGTTGTTTTCTTATGGGATCCTCCACTATAGGAACACTTTACCGCAACTATTGGTACAAGCAAGAAAAGTTTTAGCAATGTTATTGATATTTCATCAGTTTTGAAGCAATTTGAACGCTCTTTTCAACTATTCCGTGTATCAACAAGCCAAAACGTCGATTGGCAGTGTCGGTTCTGTGGCTAATGTATTAAAATCAGTGAAAACGGCACTACCGCAACTATAGGAACACCCACAACTAAGGGAACACTTACCGTAGGCTTGGAATTTTCGTTCTTCAAGGACGCAAATGTTTCAAATTTGCTAAATCTGAAACATTTGGTGATTTTCATTATCACTGCGACGGTATATCGACATTTTCAGATAATCGCATTACGTGGATTTATCCTACAGAGCACAATAACATACGCATAATCACAAAACTGTCCCGAGCGCCAATTTCGTTATTTTCCCAGAAAAACCTTGCAATTTGTACTTTCATTACTTGTAATTACCTGAGAGAGACTCGCGAAGAGGAAAAATATCAACGTCATATGCAGCCCAGATTCCCCTCTCACGAAACGTCAAATGCAGCCCACCGTTTTAATGGCTGAAAAAGTGAAAAGTATTGTGTTCAAAGTAAACTGTTATTAAAAACCTCAGTCGGCGGAGCAGTTTTTTCCAAAGTTGCTGATAAATCTAAGCAGAAGATTAATTATTTCTAATGTCTTCTACGTTTGCTGGCATGAAATTTCACTCAAATGGCTATTTATGATTTGATGTGATGCAAACTTAATCATTTTTTGCTGAGAGGTTCATGTGAGGATTTGAACAGCATGCGCATAATTGGTATGCGCATGCGCATAATTGGTATGCACAAAGTGGAATAAGAAAAAAACTCAGCAATCACAGAAAAAGAAGACCGTCTTCGCGAGTCTCGTCTCAGGTAATTACGTAAGAAGTTATTTGCAAACATGTCTCTTCTCACCCGTAGCTGCAAAAGTGACTTATACGCCTTCATGTAAAAAAAACACATTTTTTTTAATTTTTCAGTTTTTTGTATAAAACTTGAATGAAATCTTGGAAACCACATTTAAGATATTTTATTTTAAGCATGAACTTGCTCTAGTATAATGTCTGGTTGAGCCGAGGTCACATAGCGTTGCAAGATTTTCGGATTTTTTTTATCACAAACAACCCATTTTCAAACTTGTGCTGGTTAAGGACCTCAAAACCTAAAAACAGTAAAAAATCTCGAAGTGTTGCAGGGAGTTGCAGCTGTATTTTTCAGACCTCTCAGAGGACACTCTAAGAAACATGTCTGTGCATGATTTGGAGTGGAACTCGGTGGAACTTTTTTTGAAACGATAATCAAAGTTACATGTTAGTATTTCATAAGTTTGATTTCATAGCCAACTCAACGTGCCGATTTTTCATATTCAAAGTAACAATTTGTGTTTTTATCGCATTAAATATACTTTAACAACCTTCAACCATGCTCTCTTTTAGATTTTGATTGAACATATTGGTTGCAATACTCTTCGTGCTAGTTGAAAGGATTGCTGAAAACATGCGACAAAATCTTGTTTTTGTATCCTTTGTCAGATACGCGTCTTTCGACCTCAATTGAAAGGCCGTCTTCAGCGTCGTGTACTAGACACGATTTTATTCTACCAAAAATTTTAATTCAGATTACCAATCAAAAGCTTTTCTTAGAAAAACTCTGACGTAGTTGAAACAGTATCAGCATACTTTCTACACGTAAGCGCATGTAGTGATAATTTTTCTGATCAATACCAACTATAAGGATTGTGTTTTATTACTTTGAAATTGCAAGATGCAATGTTAACATGGCTGTCAAAATGACTGACGGGTTACTTAGCCTTTAGTATTTGCTTAAAGGATCCAAATTATCATGCACGATTTCTAATAATTTCAACTAACTCTTGATGGAATCCGTCAGCTGTAGGATTTCTAGCATACCTGTTAATTTTGATTTTTTATGTCTACCAGGTGGGGGTCTACAGCCGCCTCCTGCACCCACTGCACAGTGCACAGTGGGACGGATAGGGATTTTAGGAGGAAAGATGGAACTCACGCCTTCATTTGCGATTTTACGTAAAAATGATGTTCTACAAAGTTGTTTCTATTATAAAAACAATTTTTTTGGTCGGAACGAAAATTAGGGTGGCCCTATGTAAAAAAAGATAACCATTAAAACTTTTTATTTTAAGGAATATTGACATAGCTTGTTCTACAAAGTTGAAGATCGGAGAATTTTAAGCTGATTTGATAAAAAAAGTTTTTTCCTAGCTCAAAAATTGACCGTTTTAGAGCATTTTTCTCTATTGATGTAGGGTGGCCCTTCAAAAATAGGTTTTTGTTTTATATATTTTTTTATTTTTAGATATCTCATCAGAGTTGTCATTCCTTCATCTTTAGACGATTGAGACGCATATTCTAAGGCCTATACAATTTTGTCGATGAATAGTTATAAACATGTTTCATGAAAAAAAAAACGTTTTTTTACATGTAAATGTAGTTGGGGCAAAAAAAGATGTTTTTTTGCATGACAATTATTATCTTTTGGCTTTAAATTGGAATAAAAAACTAACTTATTTCATATTCTTATTTACGTACTTCCGAAAAGAGTCAAAGGAGGTCAGCAATATAAATAAGGAGAAAAGATTTTGAAAATATTTTCTAAATCTACCTCACGGTTGAATTTCCTGACATGGCTCATCCCAAACTTCCGAATACTTCTGTTCTGAGATTTGCCGGGGTCTTTGGGAAACATTCTGATTGGAAGTAACGAATGCTCAATTACTAGTAATTTGTCCACCGTAGGAGATATATCGTATCCGGAACGGTATATTACTAGAGTACTAGAGTTAAGAAGAATAACTATATGCATTATTTGATCATGTTAAGATGTTTTGATTAATTAAGGCTATAATTTAGAGATAGGAGTTCCTTCAAAAATCTTTTAGTAACGGTTATTAATATATTAACCAGTCATATCATTAGCAAACAGATCCGCCGAAGTATAACACGATTATTCAAATATTTAAGCTGACAAACACTATCGTCATGTCAACACAATTCATTTTGTTTTCCCAACTATACAAACATATAAACATGTTTTTTTGGTTATCAAAAAGTCTTTAACTTTTCATCAGAAAAAAATTGTATCAATTTTTTTTTTTTTTTTGGCATCGCGTCCCTACTGGAACAGATCATACTTCTCAGGTTATTGTTGTTAGGAGCACTTCCACAAGTTATTAACTGAGAGCTTTCTTTGCCATATTTTTCATTTTGCATTCGTATATCGTATGTATTAGTATCGATGATACTTTATGTCCAAGGAAGTAAATTAAATTTTCATTACGAAAAGACTCTTGTATCTATTTGTTTACATTAGCTATATCTTTTATGTTTGCGTTTCAATTAGTCTTGAAAGTAATGGAAAGACAATTTTACTAAGAAACTTGAAATAATAAAAATTAAACACAAAAAAAAAAAAATTTTTGATGGGCTACCCTACATCAATAGAGAAAAATGCTCTAAAACGGTCAATTTTTGAGCTAGGAAAAAACTTTTTTTATCAAATCAGCTTAAAATTCTCCGGTCTTCAACTTTGTAGAACAAACTATATCAATATTCCGTAAATTAAAAAAGTTTAGATGGTTATCTTTTTTAACATAGGGCCACCCTAATTTTCGTTCCGACCAAAAAAATTGTTTTTATATTAGAAACAACTTTGTAGAACATCATTTTTACGTAAAATTACAATTGAAGGCGTGAGTTCCATCTTTCCTCCTAAAACCTCAATCCGTCCCACTGTGCACTGGCTACACCCATGTCACGAATGGGGGTTGAGAGCGAATATCCTTACAGCAAACAATAGGACTTATGTTCTGCGTTCGTTTTCGCCCGTCCGTTCTTCACCACTGTTGATATTTGCTCAACCTGAAGCACTGTCGGAAAAGCACAAAACGGAGAAAGAATCACCATTGCGGCCAGAACAATTCCCAATGGCTTTCACTTTCACTGCAGAGGATCTCTCGGCTGACTGTCCCGTCGTCATCGTTTGTTTTGATCCAGGAAGAAAATTCCGTCTTGGTCTGTGTCATTGTGAATGTGATGGAAAAAACGTAACAAGGAAAGAAAAATCTTTTCCAGGGAAAAAAATGTTTTGCCGGTAGCCTGGCGCAAGAAGTGGCGGTTGCAATATTAAAATTTAATTTAATTTTGGCTTTGGAGAATTGGTATGATTTATTTATCTTTCGCTTTAGCATTATCCGACTTAGTGAAGTTAAGAAGACCGGCGGTTAGATTTTGTTTCAATTGTTTCCATGATTTTCAGACTGAATCAGTGTTTCCACATTTTTTCCAACTCCCATCTGTGTTTTTAGCTGAAAAAATCTTTTTTACCTTAAGTAAAGCTCCAAAATTCTTGGTAAAAATCTGTGATGGAAAAAATTAATATTTTTAATGTTTTTTGATCTAAAAGAACGTTTGCAAACGTATTTCGGCTGTTCTTGGCATGTCAACAATTTTTAATTTGAACTTATTCTTCTAGATGTGAAATGGACATGCATAATTGTTTCTAAAAAATTAAAATACTTAAGTTTTTAGGATTAGTTTAGGACTAGTATTTCTGATTTAAATCTTCTAAAACCGTGTCCTTAACTCGTGAAATATTTTAAAACCTTAAAAATCTCTTTTATCTAAAAAATCTGTGATCTGTGATCACAGATATCTGTAGGCCAGAACAGAAAAAAATCTATGTAATTACAGATAAATCTGTGTATGTGGCATCACTGGACTGAATCAGACTGTGCATAATGTGTTTTGAAGAGAGCAGCTCTCCTGCCGGTAAGACGGTAGGGAAATAAAAAAAAATGTCTTATGATACTCTTCCGTTTCCGCCTGACTGTGGGTCGTGGTTTTATCTGATTCGATACTTTGTGCACAGGAAGATTAGGCATAAATTGCGCCCAACAAGAGACATTAATTTTGCAGATGAATTTTTCTGGCTCATTAAACTACGGAATGACGGTGGATGTTCTACGTGGTAAATTCTGGTTGTAATAACAGCAGGGCAATGTCCAGCAGATTTTAGATGTCGCGATTTGATACGCTGGTTTACAATAGACATCTGAATCATGATCAGGTTCCAGTGGGAATTCTGAACAGGATTCAGTTGGAAACCTTGAACAAGACTCTGATGGAATTCTGTTAGAATCTTAAACAGGGTTCTTAAAATTTGGAACAGAATATTAAGCAGGATTCAAATCGGAATCGTAAATATAATTCGGGAGCGAAACCGTGTTCAGGGTTCTATCAGAAATCTATCAGTATTGTGAACAGGATTCGTTCGGAATCCTGAACAGGATTCTGTTCGGAAGTTTTAGCAGGATTCTGCTAGGGATTCTGAGCAGGATTCTTATCGTAATCCTGAACGATTCTTTTCGGAATCCTGAACAGAATTATGCTCGAAAATCTTGATAGAATTCTGTAAGGAATCCTGAACAGGATTCTGCTTAGAAGTCTTATCAGGATTCTATTTGGAATCCTAAACGATTCTGTTCAAAATCTTTCACAGGATTCTGAATTTGAAACCTAGACAGGATTCTGTTCGGAATCCTGGACGGGATTCTGTTTGGAATCCTGACAGGATTCTTCTCGGGACCCTGAACAGAATTCTGTTAAGAATCCTGAACAACGTTAAGGATCTTTGCCAAGATTCGTTCAGGATTCTTTCAGAACAATAAACAAGATTCATTCGGAATCCTGAATAGGATACGCTCAGACTGTATTATGAATAGCATTCTGGAAACGTTAAGGGTTATTTGTTCAGAAGGTGATAGGTGAGCTCATTCCATTCTATTCTTTTCTTACATTGTAATATTATTAATAGGATTGTTTCTCATGTAATAACATACTATCATAATGCATTAAGGCCCAACCACAAAATTGAACTTAATTTAATTTCTGCTTCAGCCTCTTCAACAATTCTATAGACAATTATGCTAACCAATATAGTTCACCATAAACATCAAAATTCAAAAACAGTGGCAACAGTAGCTGCAAAGCCACCTACCTATCAAGCACAACACACATCCCGGTAGCCCTCCGGCTAGAACCACTCAACCTACGTTGGAAGCTTCACCATCTCGACATCGGCGCCAACGAGCGAACCCGAGGGAGGATAATTTAAAATTGTGAATATTTCATACTTAAACGATTTTGTCGTTTATGAAGAATGTCCCGCGGCGGCGAAATGTGCCTCTATGTGTGTGACGACTCTCGAGACGTTCGTCTCTCTCTGTGCGGCGCCAGGACTATTATCGGGAGCTCGTAGTCGATACGCGCGGGGGTTTCGAGTATGTGTGTTCACAAGCGTGCGGCTTCAAATTGATGGATGATTGAAATGGGATTGACAATCCCTTCAGACGTTTCGCTACTGGAGGGCAAAACAACTGCCAAGTATAGAGAGGGTGTGTTTTTGGGGCGCCGGTAAAGTTTCAAGGGAAGCGATTGTCAGGTTGTGTTTTTCCGCGATACTGGTTGTTCCATGAACGGGAACATCACGCTCTATCACCGTGCTTCGGTTGGCAAAAGACTTCACGCTGGGAAATTCGATTCTGTTTGCTCTCGTTTTTGGCAAATTTCTTCCTTCCGGGCTTGTTTCGGCAATTTTCGATGGAGAAAAACAAATTGGTATTCCAACGAGTTAATTTTTCAAAACCGTTGGCTCCCTCAGAAGTTTGTTAACTTGATAGACATAAAAATAACTCTTTCTGCAAAAGGCACTGCCTAAGGCAACGGGAACTAATTTAACACCTTGGTGCTAATTACGTTTTACTGGTGCTTTCTGGTTCTATGCCTACGGCATCTGAAGTAATCTTGGTCGTTATATTTGTTCTAATTTCTTCGCATCTACATACGTTTCAATGACCATGTCTTGGCATTAGGGTGGCCCATCATTATCAAACTATAAAAATCTTAAGTCAGATCCCCCACTTATATTTGTTCTGTTCGTAATCCTGAGCAT
Organism: Aedes aegypti; assembly: GCF_002204515.2. NCBI lineage: Eukaryota > Metazoa > Arthropoda > Insecta > Diptera > Culicidae > Aedes > Aedes aegypti. The sequence goes on from NC_035108.1 coordinate 52,514,159, forward strand.
TATTTTTTTCGGAATTCTGATCAGGAATTTGCACTGAATTCTGAACAAAGTTCTGTTCAAAATCATGAACGGAATTCTCTTCGAAATTCTCAATACGATTCTGATCGAATTCTTCAACAGGTTTGTGTTAAAAATTCTTCGAAAATTCGTTTGGACTGTCAGAAGCTACTTTGAATGTTTAAGCTGAACTCTTCAATTCAAAGAAGGGCTAAATGAGTTTGAAGGTTGTATGGAGAAAAACAACTTTATGTATGGGGAAAGCACTTCGGAAGCCCAAGTCAGCGGTTTCTTTGTATTCACCGCCGGAGTGATTTTTTTTTCGGTTTTCGTGATTTGCTGCGCTGCGCTGGTGGCAAAATTGAAAGTGATTAGCAACTGTCCTATCAATGATGGATTTACAAGTGTTGTGCTGAATCCGTCATAAATCTTGGAATTTTCAAAAGCAGTTTTCCCGTTCAAAATAGAAAAAAAGTACAGGAATATGTGTTCCCTGTATTTTATTCTCCAACCGAAACACAGTGAACATATTTCCATCGAATATGTTTTTGTTTGAACAGGAAAACTGCTTTTTAAGTTTTGATGATGACGATGATTACGATGACGGAGCGTTGAACGTTCATGTTTCTATTTCAAATTAATTATATATGTAAGTTCACCACCCAATCACTCACTATTCCTGCAATTTTCCCAACTCCAGCATTTTTCGGGGAGACGGGTCATTCGGGGAAATGGCATCTGGGTGAAAATAGCACTACCCACCATAAGTATAAAAACGCATCACCTAGTATTGCAACGAACCAGTTGAATATTGCAGCACCCCCCAAAAAGTTTAGCATGATCCCGACCACCTTGGCAGCTCATACCTAAAGCGAAGTTTTTCAGAAGCTTGAAAGCAATTTGAAGCATCCCTGTTTAGTTAGTAATTTGGTCATGATCCTGTAGCTCTAGCTCAAGATTCCGACCTAGAAAGTTCGTGTCTTCGGCAAAGTTGTTCAGAAGCTTGAATGCAATTTGAGGCAGCACTGTTTTGTCTAGGTGACCATGAGCTAGAGCCTGCTAGAATATGACCAAATTACATGCTACATCGGAGTGCTGCAATATTCAACTGGGGTGTTGCAATACTAGGTGATGCAATAGGTGGGTATTGTACTTGGTTTAAAGCATCAAAGTACTGTTTTTACTTAACTCAGAGTTGTTGAATCTAATGTAGTTTTCAAACATATCATAGCACGTCTTGTTCTTAGGATATTGGTTGTTGAAAAATACATTATTCAACAGCTTCAGTAAACTTGCATGCAAGTTTACCAGCTTGTAATGCAATTCATTTGCTCAGTTTACCACACAATTCGTTGTTTATGTGTTCCAGGATACTTATCAACAAAGTACATAATAAGTATTTCCGAAACACAGAAGTTTTTGTTTGGCTATTTAGATGTTCCTTTCGAGAGTAGTGTTTGATCCTTCGACCTTGACGCTTGCTCCTGCGGGGGCGGGCGATGAGGACAGGATCAAATATGTCGCGCGTCGGTAGTTTAGCAGTGAACAAGTGATCGGTTCGTTAGTAGTGTTTGATCCTTCGACCTTGACGCTTGCTCCTGCGGGGGCGGGCGATGAGGACAGGATCAAATATGTCGCGCGTCGGACGAGTAAAGTGAAAAATTGCCGCGTTCGATAAGTCCTTATATGTATATATGATTTTTCAACAAACTATGAATGGTTCGTCACTGTGAGTGTCGACATAAACTCTGATTCATGAATTATTAATATTAAACTTTTTTTCAAAACACCCCTTTCTTTTTACCTAAATTATTGTAATTAAAAAAACTTTGAATGGTTCGACACTACAAGTGTAGACTTCCGAAAGGTTCACTTTATTCAACAAACTCTGGATGGTTCGTCACTCTAAGTGTCGGCATAAGAATATGTAGGAGTGTTAGGAATGTTACATTTAGGTATTTGTTCAACAAACTTTGAATGGTTCGGCACCCCAAGTGTCGGCATAATCATGTTTATATGTCACAAATAATTATTTATCATGGTCTAATCGCTTATCAAAGTGAATCCTGTGACCCAACGATCCTCCCCATTAACAAACATCCCTCCCAGTAACCTTTGTGGAGATGCAGAGGCAAACACGGTCTCCAAATAGCAAAGGTTACACACTAACATTCCTTCCCTCAATCCCACCTGACTGCAAGGACGTGGCCGGCGCCGTTATTGACCCTGTATAAATAGAGGCACTGAATTATGCACACTGAAGAAGATTATGGCCAATCCCAGTCAAACTTCTAGTTGATTCTTTGTACATTTTCACTGACTTCGGTCAATCACGGAATAGCAACCATTGATATGTGTAGTCAGTCTAAGCTAAGCTAAGCTAAGCTAAGCTATTTATATGTTCCTTTCGATGTGAAACACGCGTATGGATTTTGTATGGAGACTTCAGGCATGTTAAAATAAAACGTTTTATTCTAAATTTATTCGGGCATTTTGAACCACACTTTTTCCTTCGTGAAAATTCAAGTCCTTTACTGCATGTTTAGTGGGTCAGATTATTTAAAAGTTCGATAAACCAACTTGTAACTTAACACTAGACAACGGGCAACCCAAGTAACACAGAAAACATCTTCTCGGTGAGCTATCCGAAAATGATGTTATAATCAGATGTTAAAGATGAAATCCAATACATCTTCTGTTCTAAAACCGTTCCCGAGATGTTTTAGAAGAACATATCCATTCTGCAAACTCAGATCCAATGTTTATGCTATATTCCTAATTGACAAACGTATATATTACTTAATTAAAGCACTCCCCATAACCAAACTTCAGTTTATGCCAATTTTGTTATAAAGTTGCTCTTGAATACATCTTTCGTACATATTTGTTTGATTGTTTTGATAGAGATGTTATAGTTATGTTTTTTTCTGTCAAATGAAAAACATTTTTAGCATGTGTCTCTATGACATCTCAGTTTCTCCCCGAAGATGGATGCAGAAACTTGTAGCAAAACTAAATCTGTAGCTAACAAATTAGTAAAACGATAGTTAATGCAAGCGGAGAAGAAATATGACTGAACATATACACGAAAATGGTGCGCAAATGAAAGTTCTTCAGGTGTGATTTTTTTTTCAATGGCAAAGAGCATTTCATCTCAACGACGAAATTTGACATTTTCAATGAATTGAGCAGCATATATATTTGTTATTTTGAACACGTACTGAATACGTACTTATAACTTCATTCAAACACACAATTGCTTCCAACACCCGTGTCTTCTAAAGCAATGTCATGTTACAGCACCGATCAGAAAAATTAATAACTGTAGAGCTTTCATTGCAAGCAATTGACATTTAGCTGAATTACGGTTTTCAGCACGAAACGCCAGGAATATGTTCGACCCAGCTAAAAAGTTTGATTTTTTAAATATTACGTTCTATTGAAAAAAAAAACACATCAACCAATTGTATTTTTAGGTACCTAATCCAATAACCATTACAAAAAGTTTTAACCTACCCTGTAGGCATCTAGTTGAATCCACCATGTTTCTCGCTTGTTCCTCCAAAGAAAAAAAATCACACAATCGGATATATTTCACTGAACATAAGTTGCAATTGCGCATGTTTTAAGTGGCGCATCAATAAACAAGGAGTACAACACTCAGTTTCACCTAAAATCTAATACGGCACCTAAAAAAACATACACCATACATGCACAAATATTACTTTATATTTTCAAACTCGTAACTTGAAAAAACAAATATCCCAAGTAAATCTCATGCAGCAAGATGCTTGTTTTTCATCACGTTATTTGCACCATTGGAATTCAATTCATTGAATGAATGATATTTTTTTGTTTTTGTTTTTTGAACTGTCAAAACATTTCAAACACCTAACACCCCAAATGCACTTGTTTTCTTATACGGATAATCACGTCTTAATAACTTGATAACAACTTATAGGTTTTAATGATGTATGATATAACTTTGATATAACACATCAGAATGCTATGAGAAGTATGAAGTATGTATTTTAAAACATCTAATTGGACTATGAAAGATGTTTTAAATCATTCACCGTCTGCGCTTTTTCGGTTATAAAGGTGTATGATATTTAGTATTGCACATTCGAACTAAAACAGCGGCGATGTATGGAAGGTGTATTTTGACCACGTTTATGACAAAATGTGTTACTTGGGAAGCATGCTTCAATGGCACAGCTGGGAAACATTCCTGACGAAAAGTTCCAATGGCTGAAGCGGGAATCGAACCCACACCCACACACGATGCGCTTGAATGCCTGACGACAATAACCGCACGACCCGAGGCCCACAGGTCTTCCTCTTTGTAGTTTGGGCGTGTTAATGGAGATCCATTTATAATTTCTATGTTGAAGAATATCTCACAATACTGGGCCCTAGAAGATTGTTAATATATGAAGAATCGTTTGTATTGTCAGATCCCAGTTTTGGTAACTAAGTGAGTGCAACAGGTGAAAGGTGAGTTCATGCAAAATCTTCCTGGAATGTATACTTGCAATGTAAAAAGTTTTTTTTTTGGTATGGCACAGGCCATTATCTATTCAAAACAGTAAAATGAGTATTTTTATAATTTGTACCGATGCCCTAGATCCTCGAAAGACTTTATCGAGTAAAGGTCTTGTATAATTTCCCACATAATTGTTCTAACTCAATTTACGCACTTTGTTAAAAAGTGACCTAAATTGAGTTATAAAGACTTCTTATATTGAGGTTTGAGTGTATATGTGTTACACTAAGTCATAAGTTAAATACAACATCTTTAATGCTTGCAGTTGCGTTGCTAAATGATAGCCACTAAGCTACAATTGACATGTTTTCAAAATCATAATATCCTTTCAATCAACATTAAGATTTGTAATGTAAAATAATGAAACTTGTGTTCATCTGATGCTGAAGTCGTTTTCAACTCTATATTTAAGAACCTAAATTTTAAATAATGAAGAATAATATGACTATATGACCATTTGTAGCCTCTAAGTAACTCAAACCAGAACTAAAGGATTTTAACAAATTTTCTATGCGAAATCCTTCTGACGTTGTGCCAAAAATTTCTAGGTATATGTATTTAATGAATTTTCCATAAACTTCCTCAGCATGCCGTTCAAAAGTTCGTTTAAAGATTTCTTCAGTTATTATTCCGAAGTTTTCTTCAGGAGTTCATTGAGCGATTCCTTCTCAAATTTCCTCCCATACTTGAGTTCAGGATACTTTTAAGAATTTATCCTGGAATATTTCTAAGGCTACCCGTTGAAATTACTTCAGAGATTTAATAAAAGGTTCGTTCGAGTATTTTTTCAAGACAGTGGTCTTACTCGGAACTCATCCAGCAACTCTTTCATAGATTTCAGAAATTACTTTTTATATCCACTTGGAGTTTTTTTTTTGTTAGAATCTCCTCATATGTTCGTTCAGAATTTTCTGTATATTCCAACCAGAAATTTAGCTGAACATACCATGAGAAATTTCTTCCAAGTTTCTTTAACAGGTTCTTAAAAAACATTCAGGATTTCTCAAGGAACTGTTGAGAAATAGTAGGAGGCAATTTATGAAAAAAAAACAGGAGACATTTCTGAACTTAATTCTAGAGATACCAACGAACCTGGTGAAAAACATGATAATTTCATAGAAGATAGAAATCTTCTAAAGGGATTCCTAATGAACTCTAGAGAAGATCTCTAAAAAAACTGATAAAATAATTATTGGAAATTTACCAAACGAAATTCTAGAAAAATGTCAAGTGAAACTGTTGGAAGAAACACAGGAATAATCTTTGTAGTTTTTTGTGATCTCAAACCCTCAATGAACTATCAAACTGAAGAAGGTATGGATTATTTACTTCGATAATTATTCAAGATCGAAAAAACTCAAAATTGCTGGAGAAATTTATAGGAAATCCCCAGTTTATTTGTTTGTGAAATTCCTGGAAGAATTCCTGAAGGAAAGGTTCTAAATATAACTTAAGTATTACTTCAAAATTGGCATGAGTGCTTTTCGGAGAATTCTTGAATGATTTCTTGGAATATTTTTCTGAATGCATTGCTTTTGGAATATTAGAATATTCACAAATTATTATAATTCTGTACGAATTTCTCTTAGCAAATCTTGCAAATCTTGAGAAATCATTCAAAGCATTTCATGGAAAATTCCAGGGAGAATCGATACAAAAATATTTATAGTTCTAGAAAATTATCAACATTTGTGTAAGAAGGCAAACTTCAAACTTTGAGCGTAATTTCCCAATGTCTACTTTTTCCATATGGTACAGTTATGCCTTTATGGGTAGTGTTGAAATTGAATAATATTATCTTTCCAACTCAAGGTGTGTTGCCTAAATAATTATTCTTTATGAGAAAAAACACTAACACAGTATAATTTCGCTGAATTTTATGAAGGAACGCCAGAAAAAGTTGTTTGAACAAGTTAATCTCTAAGATTTATATTTAAAATATAAAAATCTTTTTGGAAAACAAACTATTTCGGGCAATTTCATAAACAAGTTTTAAAATTACAGTTCAATAATACACTCATACTTCTTTTTACGACCGTTCGTTCTTTTAACGACGGTTGTACTTACGACCGCTTTTTTTAGGACCAAAATTCAGATTGACGACCGTTTTTTATAAATGATCAGTATCTTGGAATGTAATCAAAATAGAGGGCATCATGTCAGCAAAATTGGTCAGTGGATTTTGGCTATTGAACAACTCTTCCCAAGACACCAACCTTTCAAATGATCAGTATCTAGGCATATCATATGTTCCAAAGGTTACATTCTCATCTCTCGAGGTTCATATAGTGCAAGCTCGAAAAAGCGTATCTACTGGCCAAGTTCTCGACTTAAAGGTAATCCTTTACTCCTGAAGGTAAATCGTACTGCATATTGAAACTTCGCCAAAGCCAGTACTGTGCTATCTATCTATAATGCACACGAGGTATTCAATAATACCCCCGAATTTATGAAACCCTATAAACCCCTTCTATTACGCACCCATCCATGCGTTATTTTGGAGACCTGATTGCTTATTCGAACCATTTTGTCAGTGTTGCCAGCGTAAACAATGATTGTGTTTCGTTTTCCCAAATGCAAGCGTCACACAAAATACATACTTAAACTTTGCTCAAGATTCGACTTAACGTGCAGAAATTTGATACATTGCCAGCTACGACAAAATTTCGAGCCCTTCTCTAAAAACTGGACTACAGTTGAAGTGTAGTCCTATGTTGATTAACATTAAATTGTTCTATTCTACTAAAGTTTCATGATTTTGATCTTAACTTAATTCTTCTCAAACAGTGTAGCCCCTTGAACATTTTTGCTTTGACCGACTGTTACATGTCACACTTCTTTCAACTCTGGTGAACACTCGGTATCGTTATCTTTAAAATTCATTGGTATATGCATTTAACACCCCCATATAGTTGGCTCTTTTGGTAACAATCGGGCAGGGTTGGCATCTATTCTCAAAGTATGGAAACTAGAATGGCCATTTTGGCAAGTCCTCAATCCATGCTTGAACTTTGCCGAATATCTCGGATCAGTATTTCTACATCTAGACGTTGCATTTTTGAAAAACATGACTATATCCGTGATTTTATTTTAACGACCCTTCTATAACGATCGTAAAAAGAGGTTGGGAATTATGACGGCTGCATCATTAATTATTCAGATTTATCAAAATTTCAAAATTAAAAAATGTTTGAAAATCTAATCTCCCATATGTTCCTTGGCATTCTTACCATAAAAATAGTGTTCTATTAAATTTTCAGCTTTTTCAGTGGTGATTTAAAGGTGGCCCAAAGTCAATGTCAATGTTTTACTTGTTAATTAGTATGGAAAAGTTTTGAGAAATGTTCTAAATACGCTAGTACTGCAATGTATGTATAAACTTATCATCCCACAGTGAAAACTCATTCTTCAAACCTTTGTGAAGGATGCTGCTGAAAAAAAAACAAATCCATTTTGAGTTAATTTTGTTTGGTTTTTTGTAAATGTTTGCAGGGCTCTAATCCCATATTAAACTAAATAATATCAAACAAACTCATGCATCTCTTCTGCTATCCGTAGGATTGATTTTGTCTCTTAAGCAAATTTGAAGAATGAATTTTTACTATGGGATGATAAATCTGTACATAAATTACAGTACTAGCGTGTTTGGAACGTTTATCAATTTTTTTCAATTGTAATTTCCATATAAACCTACATCGTTTTTGGGCCACATTCAAATTACTACCGAAAAAGCTGAAAATTTCACAGAACGCTTTTTTATGGTAAGGTGATATGGAAGATATGGGACATTGGATTTTCAAACTTTTTTAAATTATGAATCGCCCTAGCGTTCAGTGTCCGGGCCTAAACTGCCCATGAAAGCATAACTGTCCCATATGGAAAAAGTAGGCATTGAGAAAATGGCACTCAAAGTTTGAAGTTTGTCTTCTCATACAAATATTTATAATTTTCTAGTACATTTCTACGTATCTTGAACACACCGCTCAGATAACTCATATTGCTTTTATTGGTCAGCGAAAATATAAACTTGAACGCAATTCCCATTCTGTAGTTGTTATTAGGGTTGAAAGTTTATATCCCTTTCGGGACGAACCAGCACAATTGTGCTGTTCGGCACCCATGACATTGAATGATTCTTTTAGCTAATAAATCATTGTTTTACTAAACTTTTCTAATTGCGATTGTTGAATTAACATTGAAACTTGTAATTAAGTGCAAAAGCTTTTGTTTACATCGTGTTTTGAAAACACCAGCTCAGGGCAAACAAAATGTAAACAAACACCGTAAGAATTGAAAAAGTTTTATCTGTCGCAACTTTTCAACTATTCATTTTTTCTAGGTATGCAAAGATACGAATGAAGAGTGAAAGAGTCATTCTTTGAAATGGTGAAGACCGAATGAGAATTGATTCACACAGTAAAGATTTCTGGAGGGACAAAGTGGGCCCAGCACAATTGTGCTGGTGCCGGCACTTACCCGGTCGATGTTCGTTGTGGACAACCAATTTTCATTTTCAGTATTTTGATCAAGTTAAGTGGCTGAATCTGGATCTAATGTCCACAATCGTGCATAATATTGCATTAAAACATGAACGAGTGATTACAAACGAATCATAAAAATTATGTACCGTACAAAAACTATGTAACTGAAACTCATAGCTTTGGTTTAAAACCTTTTTTTTTAAGTCCATATTTGAAATAGATTGGGATTCATTTATATTGTCTTAAATCTCCTATAGCAAAGTTTAAAAAACAGTAAATTTATTGGGGAACGTTCAAAAATTACGTCAATGATTTTGGGGTGTGGGGGTGTACGAAAGTGTGACAGTGCATGTACTAGGGGCTTGGGAAAAAGCGGGATAGTGAGTATAGAAATGATTTAGATATACTTAAAAACAATGAACGTAATATTTGAATGTCCCCTTGCTTTGATGATCTGTTAAATACCATTTTCAATCGATAATCCATTTTGGTGTTCTAAATGCATGTTGGTTCAATATCTGCTGTAATATTTATGAATTAGGACAACTGGAGCTGAAAGCCTTTACTTACTTCAGAGTCTTTTAAATGGCATACTATTGATGTATGCAGCCCATGCTGGTATTACTTGCAAAAATGTTGTTCATTATTTTGACGTACGAAATGCGTTTTAAACTGGGAAACTTTATTCTATTGCAGTACTATGAAATACTCATTAAAACTATTAAGCAATGTATGAAGTTCTGGGTCTAGACTATCCGCTCATATAAAAGTAAATATCGTGTGGTTTCTTTTACTTTTAAAAATATATAATCTCGAATTTTGAGACTGGTATATTGAAAATTAAAATTTGGATTTCATTGCCGTGCGTATAGTGTTGCAAAGTAACTAGCTATATCGATCAAAGAAGTGTAGGTTCAATTCCCGCTGTGTTTTTTCTTCATGATCGTATTACGACTGTGCTATTTGGTGTTGTATATGAATCCGTTGATTCGTGTGATGCTCCTTTCAGAGGTCATAATCGTACATAATACTTTCCAGGAAACTTTTCACGGTAGGGTTGACAGCTGAAAGTGATAAACACCGATTGCGAAACTTTAAAAACTCATGGCAAACCAAAAAGCCTACTGATTGCAGCTGTCTTATGGATTGTCTTATTAGAAGCATTGTCAGTGTCTTTATTTTTAAATCTGATAGTTTTCAAATATCCGAGGACACAAAAAAAAATTATTGTGTATGTAATTTTTCAAATAGCTGGAATATACGTAACAATTTCAAAAAGCAAATTCATGCTTTAATACACGGTGTGTTTCGTAGAACAAGTTTATTACAAAAAAATAGGTAAGTCTGAAACTTCTCCACAATAAAGTCTAGGTTTCTCGCGTTAATTTGCTGCTAAAACCAAAATAATCGGTCGGGGGGTCCAGAGTAATTTTTTTTTTGTTTGATTTCGAGAGACTTGCACATATGTTTGAATTTGCCTATCTATGTGTTTATGTACATTAGGGCGGTTCAAAATTAAAAAATGTTTGAGAATTCAATCTCACATATGTTCCTTACTATCCTTACTATAAAAATAGTGTTCTGTGAAATTCGCAGCTTTCTAGGTGGTGATTTAAGGTGGCCCAAAGACAATGTAGGTTTATATGGAAATTACTATGAAGAAATTTTGAGGTATGTTCCAAACACGCTTGTACTGTAATGTAAGTACAAACTCATTATCCCATTGTAAAAGCTCTTTCTTAAAACCATTATAAAGAAATTTGCTGAAGAGAGAAATTCAATTCGACAGCTATCAGAAGAGGTATTCATGAGTTTGTTTGCTATTATTTAGCTTAACCCCTCTACCGGCAGCTTCATTTTTTCAGCACAAAAATATATTTGAATCGCGATAACTTTTTTGTTTCTCTATATTTTTCCACCATTTTTTCACAACTTCTCAAAAAACTCTTCTACCTTTGGAATCTATGTCGGTATTGACCATAGGTCAACTGGTTTTAAAAATATTTCAGTGTTCCTTGGGGGACCGACACTTCCCATATAAAATTTCAATATGATGTTTTATGAAATTTTCAAGATCTCGTTACGGCTAGAGTGGTACCAAAAATATAAAAGCTCATTGCTCAAAAACAGTTACACCGATTTGTTTAATTTCTTCACAATAGATTTTCATCGAAGTTCAGTTTTGAAAAGCGAATAACCGAATATGAGAAAAAATCTGTAGCCAAAGATAATTACGAGAGTTATGGCTATGCGTCGGTCCCCTAAGGAATATCTCCGACTATATATGACCAATGCTCTAAACCGATACAGATTCTGAAAATAAGAGAGTTTTTTGAGAAGTTGTGGAAATATTTTTCAAAAATATTGAGAAACAAAAAAGTTATCGCGATTTGAATATTTTGAAAATATGAAGCTGCCGGTAGATGGGTTAATATGGGGTTATAGTACTGCAAACAAGTACACAAAGCCCAAACCAATTTTAGCCTCATAATCTTTTTTTCTGATCTTTTCATAAGCACTGTCCCATTAAGAAAATAACATAAAAAATATAAGATTTGAAACATCTCAAATACCATCCAAATAAGCGTATTTTTCAGCACCATGGGGCAAGTATATTGTATGCCTTATAACAAGGTTTATCACATGCGCAGCCCTCTACTAGTTAATTCGAATAACTGGAATTGTGTTGTTTGAAAGGCGGATAAGTCACTTTTGTATCTAGGGGTCATGCACAAATTACGTCACGCTCCAAGGGGGGGAGGGGGTTAAGCTATGCGTGACAAGCCTTACAAAATTATCGGAGGACTCGAGAAGCAGACAACCGGTAACTCACTGGTCACTCGCTGGTGGCGACTAATCAATAAAATGTTCAACGCAAAAGGTTGTCAGGTTCTCAAGATACAAATCTACAAACAAGCTCTTGAAAGTTCGAGGTTTGATATCGATGCATCTTCACCTATTAAATTTTTTTCCTAATAACTTCTTACATCATTATGACCAATTTAAGTACGATTTTCAAGGTTTTTCGTGGACAATAACTAATATGACGTTTGAGACAGATTTGCAATTATGCGTATATCATATGTCATATATGCTTATTACAGCTCTTTTGAGCAAGAACAACTTTACCTTCCAAGCCAAGGTGTTCAAATTGTTTGATCTTGCAGTTTGTCCCGTATCTATGTTCAACGCAATGTGTGTCGGTACAAAAACACATATCCATGAAAACTTCACACAAAATAAAAAAAAATGTTCTGGACCCCCCGACCGATTATTTTGATTTTGGTCGCAAATGAAAGAGCAAAGTCTAATTGTTTTAAGTTCGAAATTTCAGACTTACCTATTTTTTTGTAATAAAGTTCATCCACAAAGACACCGTGTAATATGGTTAATGACCCGATTTTGAAAATCCGTTTTTAAACGGGTTTTAATATTCTCTGTAATATGTAAGCTATCCGTCTAAGTTCTTTCAATCCTACAAACTACTATAAACTAATATTATAATGACGTAAATTCAATTTTAAGCAAAATAGGGTGCAGAGCTACTTGGGCACTTCCATGATTCACTTTAGCATAGGGGGTTTTTCTCGGCCGAATTGTCTGAAAGTTTGCAATAAGAAGCACTTGTGGCAAAATATGAGCTCACTAGCTTTCAAAAAAACCCCGCTGCCGCAGTGAATCAAGAATGCCAAGAATAGGATCCAGCTCCTTACTCGATGTAAAAAATAAAAAAAAGAAAATTTGATATTGGGGGCCACATAGCCATAACGGTAAACGTGCAGATGTCATGCTGAGGGTTGTAGGTTAGAGTCCAGCCGGTCGAGGATTTTTTTCGTAAAATAAATTTTCTCGACTTCCCTGAGGGTAGAGTATGATAGTACCTGTCACACGAGATCTGTCAGTTAATAGCTGTGGAAGTGCTCATGAGAAGTTGAGAAACAGGTTTCTGTAGCGTCAGAAATAAGGAGAAGAAATTCGACGGTAATTATTTGCACTTAAAAATGCGCCATTCTTGTTAAATAACGTAAAAGCTGTCGGGCCCATATAAGGTAAATTTACATGAATTTTTAAGGAAGCTGCTTACGCAGACTGAATGTTTTAATGTTTCCATTTAAATTCTAGGAATAAAACAAATGATTTCATTCATTGAAAATTTATCAGTTCCATGTTACCAACCTTTACAAAAACATCGTATAAGCATCAATTGAAGGAGGGCTATGTGATTTCAAAAGTGATAGTGTATATGTTAGGTGAAGTGAATGAAAGAGGTCCGAGGGGGTCTCTAAAAAATTAACTTAATTTTCGAGTCTAGTACATGACTCTGATAACGGCCTTATAGTGGAGGTCGAATTACGCGTATCTGTCAAAGGATACAAACTCTAGTGGAATTAAACGGTACAGTACTAAATTTGGTTTTCATTTATTCATAATTATTCTACTAAACAATTCGAAGGTTTATTATTATTTTTAATTTTGATTTGTATTCCATTAATTATTTTTGAGAAATAAAATGTTATATAATTTTTGAGGTTATAAACAAATTAGCAGAGCCAAGATAGTTTGGTTGAGACAATTAGTTTTCAAGTTATTCGCACATGTATGTTTACGCATTTTTCCATGACATAGTTCTTGAATTATAGCAATAAACGTCATTGTCACATAATGCTTTGAATCTCAGAGAGAATATAAAGTTTTTATATCTCTTGTACATTGTTTTCGATCAATTTATGAAAAATAAAATCATATAAATTAAAGTATATTTATTTTTTTTTTAATTTTAATGTACATTAAAATAAATATTTCTGAATTTTTGGGTCACCCTATCTTACGAAAGAGCACCCTAATGACGAAATAAAAGAATACGGGTCCGAATTTTTTTTAAAAGGCATGACTTGAACAATTTTGTGAAAATTAAAAAAAAAATTTTTTTTCGAACATCGACATCTGAATTTGACCCTAAAAAGTTCATGGATTGATAGAATTGCCAAAATAAAGAAAGTTTTGTTCTACGAGATGATTAGTTTATAAGATAAATTTTGAAATAATCACTTAAATATGGTCCGTCCCGAAAGGGATATAGAGACTGTTATGCCTTTATTTTTCAATATGGGACTGCATCAACTTCATATTTTCCACAACATTTTCAAACAAAGTGTGTTAATTTTTATATGCATAGTAAAATATGCATTAAAACATGGCTATTGCGACCAAAAGAGGAGATGGCTCGAAAATCAATATGGGACAGTTATGCTTTTATTGGCAGTAAATCAAAAGGTGGCAACATCGAATGGTTGATTTTATTAAAACCTCTGTCGCCGTAATAATGAGCGCTTGCGATTGGTAACTCATGATACATTTCCGTGTTGCCAAAATCGAACCGTGCCCTAATTTAACAGTAAATTTTCCAAAATTGAACCGTGCTAAAATATCTGGGATTAAATAAATCGTTTCCTAGCAGGCTTGGAGCGAGTTTTCAATAAAATCATTCAAATTTCTTCAGAATATCAATTCTTGCTTTTGAAATCATCACTGTTCAGAATATTAGTCATTTTCTAAATTTTAAATAAAACGGTACAGAATCTTAAAGGCGATAAAATAAAAATCCAAAACATGCAACAGAAAGAAATAATAAAAGCATATTATGGCTCTGACGGTACATGTCAATGTTTGCTATTCCGTGATTGATCGGTACTGGTATAGATTGCACTTCGATGCAAATGAATGAGGGATGTGACTTATAACCTACTCTCGAGGTATACATTTTAGTTGCTCTCATATTATTGATCAATAACGGCGCCAGCCAAGTTCTTACATTCAGTTGGGATAGGGAAGGAATATCGGTGTTTGATGATGTGTGGACCGATAATACCCCTGCATCTCCACAATCACCACAGGAAGGGTGTTGATAAGTGAGAACTGAGAAAGGAAAAAGATCTGGGATTCACCTTTAATCGGCGATCCGATCCATAGAAAAGGAGGATAAATAAATACGACTCATACTTAAAACTTACAGGTGGCTGTATCATTTTGAAAACGGTTATAACATTTTTGCAGTAACTTCTAGTAGTCCAAATAAACAAATCTGGGAACCTTAAGAATTTTGTAGTTTGATTTTTTTCTGATAAAAATGGGCCACTCTTCTTGACATACTCCGGTTTCCATTGAACCGTGAAGAAACGCATACTCTACGACAAACTAAACTTTCTTCTCAGTCGAATCGGTTCAACGTTCGTTGGAAAAAAGCGGACTGTTAAATTCTCCTCCAACACAGGTAACGTATTCACGCATTATCGTGTAGCTTGGAATAATCAGTTGAGAAGCTGCTTTGCCATACCGGTTCGAGCAACAAGGTATACCCGACCAGTAGGAAGAGATACGATTTCAACGGAATATAATGTTTTGATATTAACTTGTATATTACTAGTTATTATAAAACATTAGTTAGTAGTCAAAATTTAGAAGAGTCCTATAAAATTTTCAACAAAAGAAAAAAAGATTACAAAAACTTGTATTATGATTGTTACGGAAATATCAGAATTATTACAATTTTTTAATTATTCATAGCAATATGTTATAATCTTCTTATGTGATCCCGATCGGGTATCTCAACTGTCTCGAGACGTCCAAACCCAAGAAGGAAATCCAAACTTTAAGGTGGTAGATTCGATAGCACGTGCTAATGAACGGTGTTACCTCGGCTGCTGCGTTGGTGTGAGTGTTCTCGAAGTAAATATTTAATGAAATTACAAGACGCAGCAGAATCCCTCGGGGTGCAACGGAGCTGAAGTGGAAGACGATGGCCTGTGGTGGTCGGGATGCGAATATCGAGAGGTTGCTCTGTTTTGACGGTGTAGCTGGAATGTGCAAAGATGCTGCCATTTACCAGTTATCGGGAAAGTTTCGGTTCGAGGAATTCCGGTGAGAATGAGGGTAGTCGGAGGGCCTGGTGGAGTAATAATGGGGTGTTGTAAGGAAGTGTGAAATTTTGCTGCAAGCAATGTTTGATTACTGTGCCGAGGAGGAGCAGAAGCGTGTGATCGAAGCGTGAAATGAGATGAATCTGGGTTGGATAGTTGAAACTCTTTAAAGGCATTTTGTTGTTTTTGAGATTTACTAAACAAGAAATTATGCTGAAGGTGTCGAGTTTTAATTTCCGGTCGATCGAATTCCTGGGCTTAGGGCTTACACACTTTTGTATACATAGAAGTAAATAAATATGATATTAGTTCAAATTTGAAGGCAATACTTATTTATAAGCAAAGACCCACGGATTAAACCTATGATTAATTAGATTTAAAACGTTTTGCTTCAACAGTTAGAGCCTATTATCATATTATCATCATATTACGGACTATCACGAAGCGTCAGTTTTCAACTGAGTAGTCTCGAAAACAATAGTGTTTTCATTCTATTGCCGTCAAACATCGTCTATTCGCTACAAATCTCAACAGTGCTCTGAAACCTTTTTCGACCGACAACTCCATAAATTGAGTGTTATTTATTAGTGTCCCAAATCTACATCCAACCAACCGAAAACACATCAAACGGCGAGGCACGCTCTCCTCTGGATAATTTTCATGCAATTCCTTTGAACAAACGTTGAAATTCGTTCCAACCGTCATCGTTGCCTCTTGGCGCACTCAATGCAATTTGACAAACGAACTCGAACGAGAAAAACACACAGCGCACTCCTAGTGAGTGAGCCAAACGTTCAAATTTATAGCTATACCGCATCTCCCGCATCGTATCATACTGGGAAGTTCCTCCACCTACTGACTGACCGTTCGATGGAGCCGAAGAGAACCACTTTTACGACAATACCACAAATCGTTCCTCATGCTGGCTTCGGATCGGTCGTTTGGTACCTACTAGTTCCCACCAATTGCCTTCCCCTTGTTTAAGAATATACGATATTTTGAAAGATTCCGCCAAATTTTTCCTCTTACAAACGAATAAATAATTGATTATGTGCCAAAAGAGAAATGGGGTTGAGAGAGGCCTTCGTTAGCCGAAAGGTAAGAATCCGCTACAAAGCAAAGCAAGCTGAAGGTGTCTGGGTTCAATTCCCGGTCGGTCCAGGATCTTTTTGTAATGGAAATTTCCTTGAATTCACTGGGTATAGAGTATCATCGTACCTGCCACACGATATACGATTGCGAAAATGGCAACTTTGGCAAAGAAACTCTCAGTTAATAACTGTGAAAGTGCTAATAAGAACACTAAGCTGAGAAGCAGTCTCTTTCCCAGCGAGGACGTTATGCCAAGAAGAAAAAGTGGCGAATTCAGCAGCACCATGGCGAAATAAGGTGCAAGGGAGCTAACATTACGAGGAAAATGTTTTTTTTTTTCTAATATCAACAAGTTTTGAGATTTGTTGAAATGTTTTCACATAGTGTTGAAAAAAAATATGATTGGTAATTATTCTGCGGTGTCAAATACTTGTACTAAGGTGCCACCCTATTAGAAATTCCGTGTATCGTTTCATTTCACATCGCCAAGAAAAAAAAAACACATATCGCATACTCTTACTCTATTGCTTTTCACCATTCTGTTGACACTTTTTCCCACCTCCCCCACAAAACGACAAATGCCAAAAAAAAAAGAAAAAATATTTGACCTTCCTTCGTCTGCACCTCACCCAAAACCGCCAATCCAAAGTCAGTAGGGTGCTAGGAAGGTACTTAGCCAAACACAAATGTGAATCATAAACCGTCGAAACTTACTGGCTGATACTGAACGTTCGAACACAAAGGACACATGCACACACCCACACACACACATACTGGACAACCGCTGTTGCTCGCGAGGGGTCGATAAAATTTATATCGAGGCGATAATTTTTCATTGCCAGTAGCATCCTCGCTCGCGTCAGTCCTATCCCCTTGTCCACCCTCAGCGAGCTGGTGGCACTGATGATGGTTTGAAGAGATTGTGTCTGCATTTTAGTGTGTTCGTCCCTCCCACCGAACAAACCCCATATTCGGTGCACGGATCGGATGACATGTGTGAGTGTTTAACGAGATAAAAATATTTATCTCGAACAAAGGACCACCGATTGCTATTGTTCTAGTTGGTCGGCAGCACCAATCGGAAGCCCGCGTTTGGCATCGAAAACTTTATACGACTTCCATTGTGAAGCTGGCGAAAGATTAATTCGCTGTTGGGAAATCTTCTTAAAGGGACTCCTGTGAAAGAGAGCCGCAAACAAAACCACATCCTTCTTCCGACGCACGCACACGTGTTGACTTTACGCAATCCGGCGGTAATGGTGTGGTTCGGAGGTCTATGGGGAGTAGAAGAACGATTGTACCCCGTTTGATATAATGTCGTTTGGCATAACAGTCGTTTGACATAATAGGTCTAAAACTAAAAATTTCTCAAGGCGTAATTTTTTTTCAAGTTGTTTTTTAAATTCCACTTGCATTTTATACTCATTACAAAGATAATACAAAAAGAACGGTACCTTATCTCCCAATCCCATTCTCTTGAACGAACTAAGGTATGCTGCGACTCTTTAAGTATGTAGAGTGTGGTTAACAACAGTGAGGAAAATATTGTAATAATTTATATAATTTGACCAAAGGATTCTTCTTCTTATTCTTCACGGCACTTCGTCCTCACTAGGACAGAGCCTCACTCAGCTTAGCTTAGTGCTCAATAAGCACTTCCACAGTTATTAACTGAGAGCTTTCTTTGCCAAAGTTGCCATTTCTGCATTCGTATATCGTGTGGCAGGTACGATGGTCGAAGTCAAGGAAATTTCCATAACGCAAAGGTTCTGAAACGACCGGGAATCGAACCCAGACACCTTCAGCACGGCTTTGCTTTGTAGCCGCGGTCTCTAACCACTCAGCTAAGGAAGACCCTCTTTTCGAATATGCCAAATGACGTTTATGCCAATCGCCCTTATGCCGATAAACCAACCACCAGATGAACATCTGAAGCATAGAACATTGCGGCTGTAACCCTCCTTGGAATTGTGGATTCATTCAGTCGATCCATTCACGTGGCTCACGCAATCTCGTATCAGCGAGGAAAGTACAAAACCATAAGAAGAACACCAGCAGGGAAATCTTGCCTGTTTAATGTAACGTATAAATTGTAATAAATTTCCCAAATTTTGCCTCATTATGATTGAAGCTCGCTGTTTGCGGCGGACGTACAAAGTTCCGATACCGACACGTCTCTGCTCGGTAAGTTGTTCTTTCCTTTTCTCGAGGGGATTTCGAGGACGGGGGGAGTTGTGAGGAAAACCCACGCAAGAAAGCGAATCCGAGGATTGATTTCAAACAATGATTGAGCGAGAGTATGGAGTCGTACGTATATGGCGTGTGATGGAGCGTATCCTTCGATTTCTCTTTAATCAGTGCGGTATACAAATCCGATCAGCGATTTCCGAGTATCATTATTCTTGTATCGATAGAAGCCTGAACGAGTCTTTCGGGAATCATCAATTGTGTGATCTATCTGAAGTGGAATGAATGTGTGGGAGGCAACCACCGCTTCGAAGTATGATAATAATAATGGATGGCGAAAAATTAGTGTAAACTTATGATTGGACGAAAAATGTTTGCACATTACCGCAAATTACTTTTGGCGTGTTCAAAGATTCTTTCGCAGCCAAAATAATCTTTTCTAAATGCCCAGCGGTTGTTGGAATTTATGATTTCGAAACTGTGTCATATCTAGCCCAACGAGGTTTAAGTAGCCAGAGCTTTTCAGAGTTCTCACATAAATTTTTGCTTGATGATCAATTTTCGAATTCCTAATCAGCTTAGACTGACTACACATATGGTTGCTATTACGTGATTGACCGAAGTCAGTGAAGATGCACAAAGAATCAATTAGAAGTTCGGCTGGCATTGGTCATAATCTTCTTCAGTGTGCATAATTCAGTGGCTCTATTCTTACAGGGGTAATAACGGCACCGGCCACGTCCTTGCAATCAGATGAGATTGGGAGAAGGAATGTTAGGATGTACCCTTTGCTATTTGGAGACATTGTTTAGTGCATTTCTACAAAGGTTACTGGGATTTGTTAGTTAGGAGGGTCATTGGGCCACAGAATTCACTTTGATAAGTGATTAGACCATGACATGCTTAAAAAATAATATATTCAATTTATATGAAAGACTTCCAAGTAGAAGAAGATAATGCCAACACTTGAAGTGACAAACTATTCAAAGTGTGTTGAACAAATATCTAAACGCAACATTCCTACCGCATGAGTTAACAAATTTAACTCATATCAAATGAAAAAAAAAGAACTCGATTGGACCATCTCAGAACACTCCTATGACGAACAAGTTTGTTTAATAAAATGATCCTTTATGCAATTCTACACTTGCCATTCAAAGGTTTATTTAATAACCTAATGAAAAGTACAGAGGTGTTTTGAAAAAAAAAAAAAACACATAAATAAATAAAAAATATATGAATAAGAGTTTATGTCGACACTCACAGCGACGAACTATTCAAAGTTTGTTGAAAAGTCATATTTCCGTCCCACCGTTTTAACGATAAAATGTGTAGTCATACATATTTGTCAGATTTTATATAAAAGCATGAAACGAGTTCACCAATCCACTTTCAGCTTCACTTAACGCATTCGGATTAATTGAGAAAGGAATCTTACTGAGAACGCGGGAAAATAACACTTTTGCTTTCCACGCAAGAACTGCTCTGACGTGAAACGGAAAACACGAATGGTTGGGCTTCCTTGAAAATGTTTTTTTTTTATTTAGAGCAGAATGCTTTAAAAGAAAAAAAGCTTTTTCTTCAGCGTCTATAAAAACAAGCTGGGCTGTTCACGAAGCACTCTTAATTTTCTAATTCATAATTAAATAAAAAATTCAAGTCGTACACTTGACCTAACTAAACAATTATCGAAAAATCTCCCGAGAATGTATGAAACACTAGCTCATGCATTTATTTTGGGACCTCTAGAGAAATAAGCGAAAAACTTACCAGAAATCACTCGAGTTTTATTTAAAAAATGTCTAGAATCATGAAATACTTTTGCGCTTTAAAAAATATTTTTTATTTCTGGATACCTCACATATATTTTTCCAAACAATGCACTGTGTTTTATTTTCTCGATTTCATGCGCTTTTTGAATAGCGCCCAAACCGTTGATTTTCGCGATATAGTTTGTTCGGAGAAGTCTCTTGGTATATTAAAGCGCAACTTTTGACGAAAAAAGTTTTGTGATCAATCCACCTAGCAGTGAGATAGAAAAACTATTTTTTCAAAACATTTAGAAAGACATATGGTGTCTTCAGCAAAGTTGTAGAATTGGCAATTTGAAACAACTTTGTCGAAGACACGATTTTTCTATCTCTTATACTTTTTGAGATATATGCCATTGTATGTGAATGGCCCCTAAAAGTCATATTTTTTATCATAACTCTTTTCCAAGATTTTTAAGATTTTTTGTGTTTTCTACAAAGTTGTTTGTCATAGAAAAACCCGTGTTTTTGCTGAACATATCTTCTGAAGTAACAAAGTTATCCATGAATTACACTTTTTTCAAGGCATAGTTTTGGCCTCTATAACTGGCTTCGGCGCAAAATGGCGCAGACAACTCTTACAAATCATGAAAGTACCATATCTCATATAATTCAGCAGCTGATAAAAAAAAATTTTATATGCGTCTTTGCATGGGTTTCAACTATCAAACAAATAAGACTTTTCAAAACGAATTCGAGTGATAATTCTTTTACTTTAAGAGATAGAGCGGTACAATGTTCAGCAAAAACTCGCGTTTTAAGATATTTCAAAAAGCGTATGAAATCGAGAAAATAAAACACAGTGCAATGCCATAGCACAGAAGAAAAACTCAAATGCCACAGTATTGCAAGCTTTAAAAATTCATTATTCAAGGATTATCATTAGCACGTTAGTTATTTGAAATATTGGCAGTTTCGGCGAGCTTTGTGTGGAAACTGTTCAAAGATTCTATTATCATAATATCTAACCTAATGGCGCGGGAAGTGGGACAAGGAAATGTATGGACATGTACTACGCACGAAAACGCATCGCACTTATTCTTATGAAAGATGGAAGACCCGACAACTTCTTCATGATATTCTCGTGACAATCGTGACATGCTTTGTGGATAACCCTCAACAGTTCTGGCTCGTGATAATTGCTACCAAAATCTTCTATAACCGTTAGAAAAACAAATGGAGCAATCCGCTATGGCATTTCTGAATGAATCAATGGATGGTTTCATAAAAATATCTACGGCCAATCAGGGACAAATTGACGTGAGTATTCCTCGAAGTATCGCAGTAGCAATTTCTGGAAGTAGTTCATAGTTAATTCTTGGAAATTGATTTGATCAACTACCTGCTGATATTTTATGGCATCATATTTTTTAAAATGATAACAAATGTTGATTCAATGAATGATCTGAAAGACAGGACTGGTAGTAGGTTTCTTTTAAGAGACTTGGTCTCTATTGTAATGCAAGTGTCTAAAAATCTCTATTTGATTGGAAGATTTCCAGAGAATCTTTTTAACCAAAATGGTCTCTAAAGTTTTTTTTTCTGTATTCTACTTGCATTGAATCCTGATGAAAAATTGTACAGGCTCCAAAGATACATTCAGAGACTATAACGGGTTCAACAGGTTCTTCGAGAATTTTATCTCAAATTCCCCTAGAAAAAGCTTTAGAAATTGTCGTAGTGATTATATTAGAATACTTTCAGGGCCTCTTATAGGGATATTGCACGGAATTCTAAGGATGCTTGGAAGAATGACTGCAGAATATGCTCCAGGAATTCCTTGAGATCTCCAAAGCTGCATCTTCCAGTAATTTTCTCAGGTTTTACTTTAATTCCTTTCCAAAATCATCTTACCATACAGATATTTTTTCACTTATCTCCCAACTTTATTCTCTGGTTATTACTCTGGGAGATATTTCTACAAGATTTCTACAGAATTTCATCGCGGAAACTCATAACGGTTTATTCCAGATTGTTTAACAAAAAAAAAAAATAGCTTGAAAGATTTTTTTAAGGAACTCTGCGAGAATTGCTCCTTTTGTTCATGTGGATTCCTTTAAGAATTCATCCACCCTTCCTCCATAAAATTCTTGAGGGTTTTTTCAAACATATCTTTTTTTTCCACGATTTTTTATCCTGTATACATCATTCAAAGCAGTTTTACAAAACATATTTCAAAAACATTTTCGAAAAAAAATACCAGGCGATCTTCGAAAGTTTATTGAAGTTTTCACTCCAGTTTAATACAGCAATTTTTCCAAAGATTTCTCCGTTTATTCCTAGACAAATTTCTATAGAGATTCTGTCCAAAATTTTTCGAAAAACTTCTTTAGAACATCCTCAAGAGTCTATGAGTAATTTCAGAGATACTTGTTCATTGAAGGTGACTTTAAAACTTACCCAAGCATTATCAGAGATTACTCTCGGATTTACTTGAGAAATACCTCATGGATTTATTTTTCAGATAAATTATTTTGGCATTTCTTTTGAAACTTTCTTTATTTTAAAGAATTACTGGAGGAATTCCTGTAGAAACCTAAGAAGGAATCTTTCGAGCAAATGGTGCAGGTATCTTTTGGAAAATCCCTAGTTGAAATTTTATATTAATCGAAAAAGATAATTTCAAATGATTTTTTTAAAGAAATTTTTAAGAAGTTTTTGTTTGAATTTTAGAAGAAATATTGACAGGGAATCTTGGAGGATGTCCCAGGAAAATCACTGGATAAAATCGTGGAGAAGTTTGGACTTTGTTGAAAATTTTCTCAAAGAATTTTTGAAAGAATTCAGATTACTTATGAAACAATCATTGGAAAAGTTCCATTTCAGTGGTTCTTGGAGAGGTTCCATTTCAGTGGTTCTCCTTAGGAAAAATAAGGTGGAATTTTTGGAGAAATTCCTTGGAAAATAATCACTAAATGAACTTTTTCAGAAATTTCTGGAACATATTGATCAAATACATCAATAAAATTTTGATGAAATCTTTAGAGAAAACCTTGAAAAAACACATACAGAAATACTTGTCGTAATGTCACGAGGAATTATCAAATAAGTTTAAATCTTAAATAAATGTTTGCTCTGATGCTATGAAGCATCACACTATTATCTCCTGGATCGTATTAGGTTTCGTTTTAGCATAGCATAGCATAGCATAGACTGACTGTACATGTCAATGGTTGCTACTTCGTGATTGATCGGAACTGGTAAGAATTGTACTACGATCCAAATGAATAAGGGATGGGAGTTTCCGCTTACTCTCGAAGTGCAATTTTAGCAGATCTAATATTATTGATCAATAACGGCGCCGGCCAAGTCCTTACAGTCAGTTGGGATGGGGAAGGAATGTTAGGGTGTAATGATTGTTGCTTCTAGAGACCGAGAATACCTCTGCATCTCCACAATCACCACGGGAAGGGTGTTCATTAGTGAGTGAGGAAAAGATCTGGGAGTCACCTCTGGTCGGTGATGCGATCCATGGACAAAGGGGAAATATACAACTTATATTTAAAACTAGTTTTGTATTTTTGTCTCGAGAAGTTTTTGGTAGAAGCTTTAAAAAATACGTCAACATCTATAATGTCGAACAATTCAAAAGACGTTTTTATTAATGACGAAAACTGAAAATTACATGTATATATTTTAAATTATATGAAACAGGAATAATGCCTACACTTGTAGTGACGAACTATACATAGTTTGTTTGAAAATTACATATGAGTATTACTGTGCATTTTGTCTCGATATGGTAGAAGTTTTAAAAATACGTCAACATTCACAATGTCGAACAATTCAAAAGATAAGTTTTAATAATGTCAAAAAGGGAAAAATATATGTATATTGAAATTGTATAAGAAAAGAGCATAATGCCGACATTTATAGTGACGAACCATACAAAGTTTGTTTTAATATTACTTAAAAGTTACGCTTTCAAGAAAAAATGTGTTATCACAAGCATGAAACGAACTCACCAGTTGGTAATCCATCCTCAACTGAACACAAAACTGACAGCAAAACTTCTTGGCGTCCCGAAAACAAACCGTCTTGCTTGTGCCTTCCCAAATACCTACCCAGCAAGACGCTCCAAAACAAAACAAAAAAATTTCGGTGACGAAAACACGCGCGAAACCGTGAGCAAAACCTATCTGACGACGCAAAATCGAACCGTCCTGCTTGGGCTTCACGAAGAACTACCTAGCAAGACGCTCCAAAACAGGAAAAAAAAACGAAAACACGCGCGAAACCGTGAGCAAAATCTATACGACGACGCAAAACCGAACCGTCCTGCTTGGGCTTCACGAAGTACTACCCAGCAAGACGCTCCAAAACAGGAAAAAAAATCTCCAGCGACGAAAACACGCGCGATACCGTGAGCAAAATCTAGAATTTGCTGAGCGCAGCTCAACTCAAAACCGACCAAGTTGTCACTTACACCCTTTTGCATTTGAGCCCCTCAAATATTCTTACTTCTCAATTCCAAGTCCAGGGTTGATTTTTGTTTTTAGTTTAACTATGTACAAAATATTTAAGTCGAGTTCAATACACGATTCTGAAGACGGCCTCACAGTTGAGGTTGAAATATGCGTATCTGTCTATGCAAACTAACTGGAATTAAATGGTTAAATACTAAATTCTTTTTTTTCATTTATTTACAAAATATTTGCCAACATATGCCCTACCCATGGTTTCGAACGTGGACGCGCCTCTGATCTAACCAAGGCATGTCTTAAATGAAGTTGGTGGGCTTCGTAGCCCTGCAGTTAGCGGCGTCAGTCGTTTAGGCGTATAGTGTGCATTCGATTCCCGCCCCAGTCGGAGAAAACTTTTTGTCAAATTCTTACTGGTCCACTGGTCGTTACGTGTGTACGTTGTCCAATGTTGGTTATGTTCAGTCTGTGCAGCCTATGGCTGAAGACGGTGTTGATTGTCTTTTAATACAATCTGTATCTCATATAACTTCTGCAATCTATATTTCAGAATTGTGACGTGCTGGAACATTTCTGAAGACGGCATTCAATTCAGCGACTCAAAAATTACTAAAACACATAACGTATTCTTTAAGACACGCGAAAATGTTTATTTTGTATCGTTATAAAACCCGCATGGTTCTCCTCTTTTGTGTTCACGGAGAATTTGTCCAGAAGACGTATTTCTCTAATATGCATACACTTCCGATCCAATGTTTAGAGTCAACCTACGAAACCATGATAATGTCTATGATAATTGAAGACCTAATAAAATGTTTTAGGTCCAAAATGAAGGGTAATGCATTAAAAGTCGTTTATTAAAAACCTCAAGTTCGCAGACGCAAAAGTCAATTTGAACAATTTGAGATGTAAAATTGTGAAAAATAATGGAATAGTTCTGGTGGCCTTCGATCCCACGAGTCCCAATACGCTGAACTGGGCGCGTTAACCAACTGCGCCACAGAGCGGGTAACGATTCTGCAGCGCAATCGGCCAACCTCAAACCAAAGTCCGTCATGACCCCACATTCTCCTTCACATATCTACATCTTTTTCGGATCTCTTAGATACCCAATTCGACTACCTTAAGCGTCCCTACGAACAACAGTGAGATTTAATAAATTCATTAACTCATTACGCGTGGTAAAGATGAATAAATTATGAAAAAAAAATCCACGTGCTCGGCTGGGATTTGAACCCAGGACTCTTGTATGCTAGACGGGCGCTTTACCATCTGAGCTACCGAGCCACTTGGTGACCTAATAACTGAGTTGATTACAAGTTTAGAATTCAAAGCCCCATAGATTACGCAGACCCCTTTTATAACCCATATCCTGGGAGGGAGAAACCAATACAAAATTTCTGTACGTCATAGTGAGCCGAGATTCCGCTGTCACGAACTGTCACTGTGAGCCCAGATCTCAAACATTGGACTAACATGAAAAAAGTGCGTTACTGATTAAAACACATTTTCGTATTTCTCCAAAAGTGATAAAAATCGAATGAAAATAAATTCTTGCACATAACGCAAGTAATGTCACGTGAGCACCATTTAATCTGATTGAACAAAAACATTGAAAAACGCATCGTTCTACTTTTTCTAATGAAACTGAATATTTAGTGCATAGAAAACTGTGGCCCTCTTTTCATGTTTGTCAGGAAAGATCGAAGGTGCACAACAAAAGGAAACTACCGATTTTCTCGAAGCCTGCCTTGATTCTTTTTGGAAAGCTGGAGTTATCTTGCAGTTCAAAACAAAGTTGTCTTATATTTCGTGTGTAGTATCGGTGCCTCCCTCCCAGCCCATATCCATCCATCCAGTGATGCATTTTGAACTGAACGCGAGCCAAAAGTGAACTGAACGCGTTCTAATTTTACACGTGAACGCAGTAAACATTGAACTCTCGTGCAAGATTCTGACACTGCTCACGAACGGCCCGTTCACTTCAAAATACACAATGAAGTACAAAACTTAAAAACACTACTCCAAACTACATTGAATCCATATCACGCACAATGTATGGAGCCTCAATTGTTCCTTGACACCTTGTGTAAATTTTTCTGCTTTGAAATATGCTTTAAATCTGCCATGGAAACAATTTCAAAACTTTTACTCACAAAAACTCAACTAAGTGCCATAGTGCCAAGTGTCAAAAAAAATCGCCTTCAAATAAAAGGCTGATTTTGAAAATAATTCATTGAATTTTGAAATTAGAACAACAATAGAAAATGTTTAGATTATGTGCGTTTTTGTCTTAGCTTAAAGTTCTTATGAGCACTTCTACAGTTACTTACTAAGAGCATTCCTTGCCATTGACAATCAGGGCTGGATTTACAAATGTGGGGGTTCGGGGCCATTGGCTTGTGGGGGCCCTTTTCTCAGAAAAACTTGTTGTTCCTTCAGAATAGATTAGATATGTTTGCTAAAAGGTTTTCATTATCAGAAGTCATGTTTACATGTTCACAGGTTAAATTCAATGTTTTTTGGGGCTTATTCGTCAACAACAAAACTCATTTGACGATTCCTAGCTTTTTGGTACCTTTATTCAAATTTTGCTTATTCTATTCCGGTAATAATAATCAATATGTTGAACATACAGATTTATTAAACAGCTTTCGAGCAAAAACTTCAAGAAATCTTTTAATGATTTCTCCAGAGTTTTCATCTGGAATACTTTTAGGGACTCATAAAGGATCCTCTCTAGCAATTCTTCTAGATATTCCTTTACCGTTTCTCCCAAAAATTCTACCATAGTTTTTTTAAAAGATACTTAGAGGATTTTCTCCAGCATTCCTACAGGAAATCCTTTTGCACTCTATCGATATTTCCTCCAGTAATTTCCTCAACGATATCCCAATTTTTTTTTTCCAAAGACTATAGAGTAAAGTGGGGCAAAAGTTCGAGTGGGGTAAGAGTTTCTTTTTAAGATGTCTAGCTCAATTCAAAACAAATCTTATAAATGTCATTGTGATTCAAATGCTATTTAAGTAAGGGACTTTTACTCCAAATATCATAAAAATCGATTGATATTTGGAAAAGTTATGGCTATTTGTTGTTTTTCGACGTGAATATTGTAATTTTTGGTCAAACTTTCGTTGCATGGAACCAATTGAAGGTAAAATCTTTTTCAATATTTTATGTAAGGGCGTGTCTAGGCCTATCATAAGGTTGCTTTGACGTGTATTAGATTTTGCATAAATGCTTGAAAACAATTTTTGGCCCATAGTGGGGCAAAAGTTCGAATCAGCGGGGCAAAAGTTCGACCCATGTATAAAATCACGGAAAAATTTTCAAATTGCCTAAAATCCACATATTATCTTCAAGTTTAGTTAAATTTGTCTGATTGTGAGAAAACTGTCACCAAAATTTTACATTTCCACTTAGTTTTGCGAAAAACTGCTATTTTTCAGTATATTATAATTAACCCGGTTTTGGGCAATTTTTTGATGAAAATTTAGTGTGTATTTTTTGGAAAACTTAGGTGTATGGCTGGTGTAAAGTATGCCTGTCATAAAAGGATCGATATTTAGTGTTTTAGACAGCGAACTTTTGCCCCACACTAGATTCGAACTCTTGCCCCACAGGTGGGGCAAAAGTTCGAATAAGACAATAAATTTTGAAACTGTTATTATTGAAAATGGGTAAATATTTGGACACAAGTTTGTTCAGCAAAATTATAGCCAATGTGTTGAAGGTTCACTGTATGGTATGAGTTTTGTTTAAACTGCTATTGTTTTCCTGGAAACTTTGATTATACCACTAAGGTCGAACTTTTGCCCCACCTAACTCTACTAGAAGTTCCCCAAATATTTTTAACGTATCCTTCAAACGAGTGCTGCAGTTTTCACCTTAGGAGATCTTATGAAGAATTTTTGAAAAGCATTAGAACGTAAATCATGGAAGACATACTAAATTCGATGGAAGAATCACAGGAAAATTATTGGTCACTTAAGACTTTCTTGAAAAATGTCTAGGAAAATATTTAGTGAAATTTCCGAGGGAATTGTTAAGCTTATTCCTATGATTATCGTTGGAAAAATCCAGATTATAGATTAGGAAATTTCTTGGAGGAATTCCACGAGAAATAATCACTTAATGTCCTGCTTTAGAAAACTTCGGAATAATCTGTAAATGTTTGGTAAAATATCTAAATTCTAGAGAAAATCATGGAATAATACAAACAGTAATACGAACAGTAATACTATAGTAATGTCACGGGGATTTACAAACAAAAAAAGAGAAATAAATAGAAAAGAAGGCGCTTCAACAGTTCCAGCCCTGCAGCGTGATCGAGATATTAAAATTTAAAAAAATAAGTTCTATTACTTGATCTGCAGATCTATAAATTGCATTCGAACCTAGTCTTATACTTCGTTGAGAAAGCTTTCGTTACAGTTGGAAAAGTCACGTTAGAAAATCGTTAGGAATTCATGCAAATTGCACTAGACTTGTTTATATAATTTCATTTGACTTTATTTGCATAAATTTCACCCGTTACTTTGGATTCTTTAAAATTAAATTAAACCCTTCACATCATATAATGCGCTCAGAAAAGTATGTACTATTGCATTGATTCTAATTATTCGTAAAAGTTTAACTACAAAAATGTTTGTCAAAATTTGTAAGGACTCTTGAATGTGGGAGGCCCGGGGCTATGGCCCTCTCCCCCCCTTAAAAGCGGCCCTGGCTAGTATGAATATATACTATGCTCTGGGAAGCCGAGAACATTTCCTTTGCGAAAAGATCATCGACCGGTGGGATTCGAGAACTCATGTTGCTGCAATGATATTTCCTCAGTACAAAAATTAGAAATTCTTTGGCCATATACATAGAAACGTGTCATCAGACCTTAAACTTTTGATTGAGACTGTTAATCCCGTTCCTAGAACGTTTGAATCAATTATCTGCACAGTTATCGTCACCTTCGCCGGATCTACGCCTGCAATCTCGAGATGAGTTCAATCCAAGTGCTGCCACACGAAACCACTTTGGCAAACGACGATGCGATGACAGCAATCAATCTCCGATTCAAGTTTGCGCCGGAAGGCTCGATTATGACGTTGAACGTTCCTCTATTCGAACCTACGCACTTCTGCCCTGCCACCCCCACCACAGACGGATTCTCGCAATTCCCGGAAGCAGCAGTGCAGTTCGACGAAAACGTATGGCTGCATAATCAACGGATGATTACACCTCTAGAACGACATCATCATTGCGTCGTCGTCTTCGTCGGAAGGATGTCTGTTGGTGTTACGCGGCTCATGTGGTTGGATTTAGTGCTGTTTGTTGCCAGAAGGGTCGACGTCGTTTCCTAGGTCGTTTCCTAGACTGACGAAGAGATGGTGCACACGGTGTGTCTTAAACCGTAATTAACGAATTAATGACTTTTAATCTTGCATCCACCATTTAAAACATATCGTATCGTGGCATCATCTGCGTTAATTTGAAAACGTTTCATTTAGGAAAATGAAAATTATACTCCCAACCTGTGGAATGCAAGTTTTCAACCCATTCCTGTATGGAAACGGTATTTTACAAAGAGTATGCTTCGATACCAGTTCTTTCAAATGGTAAACGCAGAAATAATGATCATTCTTTTTCTTCTTGGCATTACACCCTCAATGGGACAGACCCTGCGTCTCAGCTCAGTATTCAATGAGCACTTCCACAGTTATCAACTTAGAACATTCTTTTCCAATGTTGCCATTTTCGCACTCGTATATCGTGTGGCAAGTACGAGGATACTATATGCCCAGAGAAATTAAGAAAATTTATATTACGAAGAGATCCTGGAGCGACCGGAAATCAAACCCAGATACCTGCAGCATGGCTTTGCTTTGTAGCCGCGGACTCTAACCACTCGGCTAAGGAAGGTCCCAATTGATGTTTATTATTCTTCATAGAGAACAGTTTTTGTCACACCGTGTTCAAGGATTCAAGCTGTGGAAACCGAGGTGTGATTTTTGATGCATTATACAGCGCTTCCAGCTGGGTGGGGTCGACGAAGAACGAAGTGTGATATCTTAGAAGTAGCAACTGATGTACGCATATCCTTTACATGAGAGTTCATCTAATTTTGGATGCTCCTCAAAGAAAATTTTGATCCACAGAAGACTGTTTCGGAAGTGTACAAACAAAATCTTTCCACCCTTGTAATCAAAAATCCTACCGGCAGTGTATCGCATCTCATGTACGACGATGATGATGTTGGAAAATGACATTTTCTTTTCATCAACGAACGATTCTATGCCCCAGCCACAGCGAGCGTAATTACGAAGGAGTTTCGTGGAATTCTGTTGGCATAGTAGATACCTCAACTCGAATGCTCAAACGAACGGATGAAGTCGTGGTGAACTGAAACTGCGGAAAGGAAAAGCAAATATTAACGTACAGCTTAATTCCGCCTCGAATGCGCCAAGGATTGTTTCGTAATTACATTCACACGGAATGGCAGGAGAGTGGCTGGTGGATGCACTGGTTCCGAGGGCTGTGAAGTGCTGATTGCTGAAAGCTCATTTGAGGGTCGTCGTCTGTTAGAGAAAAGTGAGGGAGAGAACTTTGTTTATGATAGAGTAACACGTATTTAATTCCTACTAATATCACTGATAGTTGTTCATCAGTTGCGTTCGTTTACCTTTCATCGAGAAACTCTTCCAAGGACTCCTAATGGGATTCCTACAGGAACTTCGCAAAGGATTCAAGATTCTAGAGATTGCTTTAATTATTTGTTCTGGGATTATTTAAAAAAAATCCTCCAGTTATTGTCCTAGAGATTTTTTTCAGGAATTGCTTGGAATTCCTTCAAAAGCTCATCCCGCGATTTCATCATAAATAAGTAGAGGAAATCCTGCAGAGATTTAGGAATTCATTGAGGATGTCTTATAGAAATCTCTTCAGGGAATCTTCTAGAAGTTCCTTTAGAATTTTCTCAGAATTGTTCTCTAAAAAATCTTCCAAAGATTTCTGTTGCGATTTTTATAAGAATAATTTCCTCATCTACATATTCACACAGGGCAAGATTCCGTCAAGAATTTCTACAAGTTTTTTTCAGTTATTCTCTCAGAAATCACTCAAGGGTTTTTTCTAAGAGTATTATTGTTTTTTCTAATAATTTGTTCGTGTTAAAGTTCAGGATTTCGTCTCCAATGCAGAAGAATGGTTAATACACTGCTTTTCATAATTGTATGGCCACTCATAATTTTTCGTATGCAAGAATGTAACTGAAGTCGGAAAAATCTTGTTATGCTTAAAATCCAAGAATTAAGGGTATGCGATATGGGTATTTTCAATGGCGATACGAAACGAAACGATACGCGGAATATTCAAAACTGTTCGTAGCGAAACGAAACGAATAGTTGAAATATTCCGTTAGAACCGATACGAAATTCAAATCCTCACGAAATACTTCGAAACGTAACGAAGCTTTTCTGAATATTCCGCGAATTTTTGTGTGTAGTGTTAATTTTGGTATACAAACACGTAGCGTTATCAGGAAAAGAGGGTCTTTTTATAATCCATCGGGCTTAACATAATTTTAATTATATTACGTGCATCTTACTACTATGACAAAGAGAACTAAAGTGCCGAAACTAAACAAGTTACCCTATCTGCAAAAAACTTCCCGCTTTTCTCTCAATTACCGTGTACGCACCATATGTTGCGTCCCTAGGGCGTATTCTGCGCACTTTTCAAAAATCTTGTAAAAATTATAATTGTTTCTAATTTTTTTATTTTCATAATACTATGAGAAAGTCCAACAGAGGAAATATTATTTCACTGCTTCAACCAAACGCGCATTGTTCACCACTGCGCAAAATCAATTGCGTAAACGGTATTCAGCCAAACCATGCTGAAGGTGACTTGTTTGAATCCCGGTCCGGTTTGGGATCTTTTCGCGTTGGAAACTTTTAAAACTTTCAAGGACATACCTACATGTTTTATGTCTTGTTTGAAAAAAGTCCGTTCACAATTTTTATGACGCACAAGGGGACAGGTTCTTGAATTGTTACAACTAAGGAGTGGATCGAAAAGTAGACTCAAGCCTACAAGCGATTTAATTTGTAGATATGCCTTACAATGTAATTAAAAACCATGTAGTGGGGATGTTATGTCACTAACTTCCATTAAACATGAAATAATGTCCCGAAAAACTAAACATAACATATATTTTGCAACTAGTGGTCCCGGCAAACTTCGTCTTGCCATCAAGTCATCAAGTAGGCTGTTGAAAAATGTCATGGTCGCTCCTATACAAAATGACATATTAGTACTCCCCCGTTTTACCAAATTTTCCAATAACTTCCCTAAACTTTTTCGTCACACGAACACGTCGGAGCCCTTCAAGAAGACAACAGTGAAAGAATTGTGCAAATTGGATGTTCTGTTCTCAAGTTATTTCGTGACATACAAACACCCAATAAATAATTTCTGTTACCCACAAGTGGTCTTCTACGAAATTGGAAAAAATGTTGTACGTAACTCGTTGCAGAACTCGATTTTTATAGCACTCGTCGTAATTAT
This sequence comes from Aedes aegypti, assembly GCF_002204515.2. Classification (NCBI taxonomy): domain Eukaryota; kingdom Metazoa; phylum Arthropoda; class Insecta; order Diptera; family Culicidae; genus Aedes; species Aedes aegypti. Next base: position 52,548,170 of record NC_035108.1, read on the forward strand.
CCTACTCGGCAAGCCTTGTAGGATAAATTTACGACTCGTGCTGTAAAAATCATCATTCTGAAACTTGTTGCGGAATAGTAGTTTACGGAACAAGTTGCAGAATGATGATTTTTACAGCACGAGTCGTAAATTTATCCTACGAGGCTAGCCGAGTAGGATAATTACGACGAGTGCTGTAAAAATCGAGTTCTGCACCGAGTTACGTACAACATTTTTTGCAATTTCGTAGAAGACCACTTGAGGATATCAGAAATTATATCGGAATGCATTCACCATTATTTTACAATTTCTGAAAAAATGTTGTGTTATGAGTCATTACGCAACTCAAAACAGTTGCGTAATGAGAAAGCATTGCGTAATGAATCATTACAGCACTGGTTTCAGTTGCGTAATGACTATTCCCGCACTGCTTACTACAGTGCAGGAAAGTAGGCCATTTCATGACAGATTGGCGTGATGAAAAACAGCCTATTACGATAAGAAATTGCAAAAAGTACTATTTCGATTCTAAGCAAATTGGACATACCGTAATCCGGGGTATCATTGATCAGCGGGGTAACATTGATCGGAATGGCTCTTCTCGTAATAAGTTGGTATCATCATTTATTGATGAAACATTTCCAAAGCATGAATGTTGCTTCTCTTTCTTTAATTCATAAGCTATTGAAAACTAAGATTTTTGAAAAAATTGCGTTAACTATATGCGTAAATTTGTCAAATTTGCGAAACAATGATTTCAATGGTTAAGGATGACACTATCGAAGATTCGTGTCTCACATAAGTTCTGCAAGCGATATGAGCAAGGAAAATGCAGTTATCACTAAAAATGGCATCGCCAAAAACGATTCCGCTGTTAAAACTTTTATAAGTATGTTCAATTAGGCAACATTACCGAATTACTGTTAGGAATGTATAATTCCCCTAGGGAATTGCCTACCTTTAGGCGTATTCCGCTGTTCGAGGGGTTTTTAATTTTAAAATAACTCAAAAAGTAAATGAGATGTAAGCGTTTGGACTTCATATTTGGCTTCAGGGGCCTTGATTTAAATAAATAACGACATTTTCAATATTACCGAACGTTGTTTACATGGATGATCAATGTTACCCCATATCAGCTAAATGAAAAAATCACATTAAACATTTTTTTAAACATGCTTAAATCTTTCAAAAAACAAAATACAGTATATAATCACGAGCAATGGGTGACAGTACTTGTTTTAAAAATATAAAACTCACAACATTTGCATTTTTGAATGAAATATTTAAGAAATATCCTTAAAACTGATCAATGTTACCCCGGATTACGGTATGTACTTATGCTTTGTGCATTGCGAGAATGTGAATGGGAGGGATAAATGTCTATCAGAACACACTTTGGAACATAACGCCAGAAAGAAGAAGAACGGAGGAATTAACGGAATAATTGCTGTAGTATTTGCTGAAGTTTTAAAATAAATTAAAATTTGAGGAATCCATCAATTATACTTGATAAATCAGTAGAGATAAATTTGAGAGTAATGAATTCTAAGAGATATTGCTGGAGGAAATTAACAAGGAATCCCTTCCCTAGTCGAGTTTTATTATGCGTTTCTAAAAAAATCCTGGAGAAAATGAGGATTAATTCTTGAAGAATTCACTCTTTAAATGACTGGGGATAAAAATGGAAAAATATCGAGAAAAGATTTTTTTTAGAGTAATCCATGTAGAAATAACTGGAGGCATATCCGGTAATATTCTGCGAAAATTGAGTTTATGATGAGTTTTGAGATTATGTCATTTAAAAATTCTTGGTTTAAAGCTGACTTCAAAATCAAATTATCAATAATATTTGAACCTTATCAGTATTTTGAAAATGATTTGAAAAGTGAAAACTTCTGAACCTGGACAACATTGCATTGAGGAACTGCAAATTAGAGAGAAAAGCTCATCCATGTTCGTTCAGGCAATCCGTCCTTCAATTATTATTCATTTATTCATTTCGCGCAAAAAAAATAGTGTTGTGCTTTTGCATTTCGAAATACCCTAGATACCCCAACAAATTTTAACCTGAATTGTAAATCTTAAAAATCAACTGAAACTATAGAATTTTAAATCTTTGACGTCGGTACCCAGTTTTGTAAGGATTTAGCTAATGCCTTGCGGTATTTTGTATCCGATAATTGTAATAAGAAGTGACCAGTCCGGTATAAGATTCTCGCCATGACAGCTGTGAAGATGCAGAAGATTATTCGATCTGAAGTAACAATGGTTGTCTAAGTAATAATACTACCCTTCCCCGATGGCCGTAAGGACGTGGCCGGCGCCGTTATTGACTTTTAAACTTGAGCTCTCGATTTGTGCACTATAAGAATGGCTTGCTAATCCCAAGCCCCATTAATTCAATTTCTGTGCAACTTCGATTGTTCTGGTCAATCACGGAGTATACGTAATATACGTATACGAATTGTACGATCATCTGTGCTCATGCTCAACATTGAGGACTCTTGACCCGCGATAATGTTGCTAAAAGGTTTTTTTACATTTCTGTGGGCGAGGAGTAGAAGCATGTGCTATGCCATTTTTATTCGAAACAAAACTTGAATTTTCGCGAAATTCCGTTTGTTTTCAAGTTTTCGCGAAGATATTTTTACAATTTGGCGAAACGAAACGAAATTGTTAAATAAAAAATCCGCCTGTATGAGTTCCGTGGAATTCCGCGGAATTTCGTTTCGAAGCGTGTTTGACGGAATCATTCGGTATTTCGCATACCCTTACCAAGAATGTAAATACAATGGTCGAAAATTGTTTCATCAAAATTAGTGCTATCGATTTTGAAAAAACTCAAAGGTGAATTCCAAGCAAAAAGTCGACGCATCTGACGATCCCTTCCAATCATTCTGACAATTTTCCATTTTCCCTGTAATGGTCACCGAGAGCAATTCTGTGGCGACTTCCCATAACAAGCAACCAGAATTTAATATTTTGACCAGACATTTCGGTTTATTACACGCCATTTCTTTACCTTCCCATCCCATCCGTGGTCTGCAATCAACTCCAGCCGGGTGACACCCTGAGGCAGCGGCACCCCTTCTGAGAACTCGAGCGACGACGGGCCGCATTATTACCCATTGGCTGCACTATTTTCAAACCAAACGACAAAAGCAGTTCGTTTGGGTCGCATTCTTTCCCGAGCTAACAAACATCCGGAGACTTTCCTCGTCGAGGAAAAGCCGGTGCTGACCAAGTTTTGGCTTTTACGAGCCTATTTTTCCGACTTTTCTTTGACCTGCCCTTTTTCTTTCTTACGGTGGTTAGTTACGAAAGATGGTCTGTCTTGAGTTTCCCGTGCCTTCCACCTCTCTTTATCCTGAGAAGAGCTCCTGGCTCCTTTTGTGGTGTCGTTCGTTTAGTATTCTCGACTTTGTTTCACTGTCGCAGTATTTCGAATTCAGTTTCGCAGTCTACCCTCGAAGGATGAGTATTTTCCGAAATGTAGTTGAAAGATTTACTTCCATACCTGGGAAGCAAACAAGTAACGTCGGCTTCAGTGTTGTTGGCAGCCTGCTGCTCCTTTTGGATGCTTCGCCTGATGACACAAGGTCACAAAAGAAACAGGAATCGTCCGGGGTAGAGTTGGGGGGAGAAGTTTTCGGATGGGAGAATCGGTAAGATGCCACAGTTGTCACAGTGCTGCTTACAATACCGGGCAAGTTAGTTTCTCGGTTGGCATTTTATTTTGTGTTCTGCTCCAACACTGTCTCTCGTGCTTTACATATTTTATGAATCTGAACACACAGCCTAGCGTGCAAAGCATGGAATGAGCAGATGGCAGTCTGGATCCTAGGGTTCCAGATAATTGACTGCTGTACGTTGACATTACAGGTTGGTTAACTTGCTTAAATTTGGTCTTATTACTATTTAGGTAATTTTTTACTAATTTTATTAGTTTACCTCAATTAAGGCTTATTTTTTGCATTGAGTTTGGTAATACCATATATTGTACCTAGACTCCCAACTGCAATAGGTTAAACATGCATACGTATGTATCTATACTAATTTATTTTCTCGCAATTAAATTTGCAATGATTTTCAAATAATGCATTGATATTTGCTTTAATAAATATTCAAACTTTTTTTGTTTTAAATAATTTCTATATGTTTGCATTAGGTTTAAGGCTGTGCAATTCTTACGTAAGGCAATTTTAGGGATTTTTTGACCGAACCAACACCCCCCCCCCCCCCATGATGAGATGTTTTGTATGAAAATTAAAAAAAATAATAATGGCGTGTTTGGAATTTTTCTAATCTAAATAGAGCTCAAACTGCAATAGTATCTTCAAAAAAATGATTTGTAAACACATGGAGTACACTTGAGTTTAATAATAAAAATATTGAATTCATGCAAAGTAAATTATGCAAGAATTCCGTAAATGCGTACGATGAATTCAAGTATGCCACATTTTATTTCGCGAAATTTTTTGATATGTTCCTAACTTGTTTGAAGGTTTACGGAGCGTAAATCGAATTAAATAATAACAATCCCGTGAAACATACATACATATGTGCATTGCAATTGTAATAAACATGAATGGCATGTGATGTGAATTGTTCGATTTGAACCATTATATGCTAATTATTTACATCAAGTAGAATTTGACCATTTTAAGCCCGAGACAAGACTCGCGTTGGCGGTTTTCTTTTTCTGTGATTGCTGAGCTATTTTTTATTTCATTCTGTGTTTTTTTTTCACGTGAACATCCCTGCAAAAAAAAAATGCGTAAGCATCACACCGAAGCCAGAGTTGCTTGATATCAATCTTATCAGCTGATGGCTGATGGTCAAAAACTATCAATATCACTTGCGAGCTATCAATATCACTTTGATTTGACAACCAACAGCAGTGATGCGACATCGCACTCTAGATCATAATCACTACAGAATGAGTGATCACGTGGTCATTATCCATGCTAGTAATGTTTTTCAGTGACCAACACATAGTTTCAATCTATCTGCAACACTGTCAAAAATATCGTACTGATAAATTGCCATTTTATCTGCTTAATTTAAAGCTAAACTTAACTGATCAGTGATATCCATAGGCTATCGCCATCAATGTACTGGTGATGGAGTAGACAGCATGATGTTGATGTGATATGGAATGATCTGATTTGATCATAGTCGGCCTGTACAAATCAGCAAATTTTAAGCATTGATAGTGACAGCGAGCAACTCTGAGCATAAATAGCCGTTTGAGTTAAATTTCATGCCAGCAAACGTAGCAGACGTTAGAAATAACTGTCTTGTATATAGATTTATTATCATTTTTGGAAAAATTGCTCCACTGACTGAGGTTCTTATCAACAGTTTATTTTGAATACAATACTTTTCACTATTTAAGCTATTAAAACGTCAGGATGCATTCGACGTTTCGTGAAAGCGCAATTTGGGCTGCAAATGACGTTGAAATTTTTTCTCTTCGTGATTCTCTCTCAGTTTCAAATCATACTTTCCTATATCTAGCCTTTAGTAAAACATTTAAAAAAGGTGGATGTTTTGTAATTTATTGACGCTTCTCAACAGATATCACTTTAGGAGTTTTTAAGCAATGCATATATATTATATGCCCGACGTTTCATTTGTCCATACCGTCTTTCCCAAGGGTCCTATTAACGAATTTACACATTAAAACCAACAAAGATGCACAAACAAATAATAAAAACTTACAGAAGTAGGCCGTTTTTCGTGAGGTGGAGCGTTATACACATACAATATCGTTAAAATTTTACAGAATGCCATCAATTTCCTACAATTAAACAATCATACAATCAATCAAGCATATGAGGTGTGGCCCACTTAGAATTGGAACAAACATCGTTGGTTTTTACAACGACTCTAGTGGTCCAGTTTAGAAATTGAACCCTCCATGTGTGCTCTATAACAATAATAACATCACACGATTTTTTTCGCAGCTTATTTAGAACGCACTTCTTAAAAATTCTACATGGAAGACGAGAGAAGGAAAATTATTGCGCACAAAAATTTGAAAGAACCGTCTTCATCAAATTGCAAAAGAGTTAGGTTTTTAAATAAATACTGTGTGGCTCGTACTGAATAAGTGTGAAGTAACGATTTCGACAGATTGCAAGCCTTAAAGGAAGCGTCGGGCAGTTACTGTGCATCGTCAGCTGTGGATTAAAATCAGGTCCATTGATTTAAATCCAAACATTTTAGACCACGATTTGTCCAAAACCGAACTTTTTGCCGTGCATAGTACCAATGGATTCGACTTCATATATTAAAGCCTCAGATCATACCATGTCTGCAGACAACCAAAGAGGGAACAAAATTAGGGAAATGTGGCTAAATTCCGTACCATGAAATTGTTTGATCTAGTGTTGATGAAATTTAAGGATTTTTTCATGATAAGTGATACCCACGTAACTGACCCCAACTCAGCCCAATTAAGAGATTTTGGGCTATTATGAAGCGAAAGCCTAGAGCGAATCAAAGTATCGCCAGAACATCGACGAACTGTAAACAAACTGGGATGAACTTATCAAAAATATGATTGTTAATAATGTGCGCAAATTAATCAATTATATTCTGAGAAAACTCCGAAAATTAAAAAAAAGGGATGAATATTGTTTTATTATTTTTCCTTTGAAGCTTACAAGTAATGCAACATTTGAGTTAAAACAGAATTCATTTTTATTGAATTATATCCAAATTATTCCAATTTGTGTATGTTCCAATTCTAAATGGGCCACACCTTAGGAGACAATATAAATAATTTGAAGAAGAGTTACTTACTATTAATTTAATCGAAAAAAAAACGAGAAAAAAAATATTGCTATGGTGGGTTACTACTCTAACTTATCGTCACTTACTCAAGAATAATGTTTAAGTGGTATGGAGTATTGTAAAAGTTTGTGTGAAGTTTTTTTTTCTATCTTTATTAACGAGATTTTTAACCCTGAGTTAGTTCATCTCGGGACCAACGGCTTTACTTCCCTTCCGAAGGAAGTCGTCACTGAAATTTTTAGTGACTATCTCGGGAATGAGATTCGATCCCAGGTCCTTGGCGTGAGAGGCGTGTGTTCTAACCCCTACACCAGGTCCGTCCTCTTCTCGTGTGAAGTATTGTATGCAAGTTATGTACCGTAATCCGGGGTAACATTGATCATTTTTTTGAATATTTCTTAAATATTTCGTTTGAAGATGAAAATGTTGCAAATTTTATATTTTTAAAACAAGTACTGCCACCCATAGCTCGTGACTATATACTGCATTTTGTTTTTTGAAAGATTTAGGCATGTTTAAAAAAATGTTTTAAGTGATTTTTTGATTTAGCTGATATGGGGTAACATTGATCACCTGTGTAAACAATGTTTGGTAATATTGAAAATGTCGTTACTTACTTTAATCATGGCCCCCGAAGCCGAATATGAAGGCCAAACGCTTACAAGTCATTTACTTTTTGAGTTATTTTAAAATTAAAAACACCTCGAACCACGGAATACGCCTAAAGGTAGGCAATTTCCTAAGGGAATTCTATATTCTTTACAGTAATTTGTTAATGTTGCCTAATTGAGCATACTTATGAAAGTTTTGACAACGGAATCGTTTTCGGCGATGCCATTTTTAGTAAGAACCGCATTTTCCTTGCCCATATCGTTTGCAGAACTTATGTAAGACATGAATCTTCGGTAGTGTCATCCTTGCCCATTGAAATCATTGTTTCGAAAAGTTGTCAAATTTACGCATAATGTAAACGCAATTTTCGCAAAAATCCTCCCTTACATTAGTTTATGTATATAAGAAAGAGAAGCACCGTTCGTGATTTGGAAATGTTTCGTCAATAAATGATGATACGGACTTTTTACGAGATGAGTCATTCCGATCAATGTTACCCCGCTGATCAATGATACCCCGGATTACGGTACGTTTATATTTTCAACCGTCCATATTTTTTTTATTTAATTTTGATATTATGTGTTTTAATTTTGATTTTAGTGTGTGTAAAATGCCTGCATATGTTGTGCTAAGACTGCCGCAATCGCTTAGCTTGTTAACCGTCTTGTTTGTTGTAATTATATGACACGCTTTCAAGGTCGGAAGAGCAGAGAATCGTCAATGACAATCAAATATCTCTGTGTTATTCAAAGCGAAGCGGTGTTTGTTATAGGACGACTGCTGTAGGACAGCTGTTCTCCTTCGCTGTCCCTCTTTCATCATGCTAAATTGAGTGTCTTGCTCTTTGACATCCACTGCTGAAATTGTTTGGATTTTTTTTAAATGGAATTGACATTCACTGCTGGAATTGTAGACATTTTTTATATGGAGTTTTGATGTTATGTCAGGCGTGCAACGATCAATAGCTGTTGTAGTTCACTTCGATGTTATTGTTGTCGATGTCATTCATAAGTCTGTCCAGTTTGTCACTTTTATGATGTCCTAATCTTTTCTTCAGGCTAGTTGTAATTAGTCTAACGTAATACTACTGATAATGACGCCCAATGGAGATAATAAACATACAAACTTTTACAAGTAAATACAAAATTACTGTTGAGTAGAGTAAGTGACGATAAGTTAGAGTAGTGACTCAAAACTAGCAGAAAATATTGTTATTTTTGTTATGTATAATCCGGGGTAACATTCAACAGTTTTTTTTTGATAATTGTCAAAGCTTTCACTCCAATATACAATTGTTGCAAATTTCATAATTATAAAACAAGTAGAGGCAAACAAAGCTTGTGACTGCATACTTTTTTGTTTCCTAAAAGTTTTAAGCATGTTTTATAAATCTGATGTGGGATATATTGATCACCCAAAATCATGGCCCCTGAAACCGGATATGAAAACCAAACTCTTAGAAGCAATTTACTTATTTATATATTTTAAATTGAAAACAACATCAAACTCGCGTTACGCCTGAATGTAGCCAATTTAGGCAAATACAGTTAGGTAGTTAATTTTAACATATGTACATATAAAACAATTGATAACGAAATCGTTTTCAGCTATATATTATTTTTAGTTACAACAACTTGGTTGTTGCTGTTTTCGAGTAGTGTGTGATCCTTTGACCGCGACGCTTGCTCCTGCGGGGGCGAGTGAAGCAGTCAGGATTAATCGTGTCAGTTCGCGTAGTGCAGTGAAATTTTATGTTATTTTTACATCTTACTAATCAAAAATTTTCTTTCAGTTCGGATACATCAGGTTAATTCAAAATTGATATTTATATACTTATTACCATATGTAATTTATAATGCTCTAAATTGTCGAATTGAGCTCATGCTCCTATACGACCAACCCTACTAACACAATCTCCCTATCCCGTGACGTCTATGAAGATGGGTTTGGGTTGTATCTTCTTAAGTAGACGTTGAACTAACATTCCTTCCCTTCCTCCAGCGATTGTAAGGACATGGCCAGGTGTACAATGTGATGCTTGTTTTGTTTATTTCAATAATGTAGAAAAAGTCGTTCATTTACGACACTACATGTAAATTTATCAAAACCAATAGAACTGAGCATTGTACAGCCACCCACGAGTTGTACAGTTGTTAATGCTATGCTACGAAATTCAGGTTTCATTAGCTTATGAGAATTAAGATTTTTGTGAAAACTGAATTTTGTTGACCAGGACGAGAACCACCATTCATACATTGTAAATGAGCCATCGAGAAATGTTGATTGGCATTTTTTACGAGAAGGGTTATCAATCTTACCCAGTTTCACGGTTAGTAGCTTTCCTAGTAATTATTTAAATTGCCTTTTATATGATTGATTGTCTGTATGATTGAAAATTGATAACATTTAGTAAACTTTTGACGATATTGAATGTGTATAGCGTCCCACTTGACGAAGAAAGACCTATGTCTGAATGTTTTTATTTTTTGTTTGTACATCTTTGTATTATGTTCAATGTGTCAATAATTTTGTTTTCGTTAATAGAGCCTTTGAGAAAGATGGCATTGACCATTGAAATGTCGGGCACAGAACATATTTGTCGTTTTCATTTCTCCCATTACTGCATTGCCGAAAAAATCTTCAAGTGCGAAACATACCCGGATTAACGATTATTTTGCGAGTAACATAAATATAAAAAACTGAAATGTTTCGTGGCTCGTGTTTTTAAGCGAGTGGCAAGATTAACAATTCTCTTCTACTTTTGAAATTTAAACACATAAGACGAAAGCACTTGGGTAAATATTAAAAAATAAATTTCACCAGCATAGAAAAGAACAAGAAACTGCACAAGGTTTGTTCCCATGTTTTTTGAAGATGCAGTTTTCTTGGTATTTTGTAACATTTTTTTCTACTAACTTCCTTCGAAGTTAGGCTATTTTGAGATAAAAATTTAATTGAAACTTAATTCCTACGTTAAATACAATAACATAAATCAACTTGACTTATTAAGGTGGTTGAACGAAAGTGTCTTCTTCGGAATGTAGCCTGCAGGTAAACTGAACAATTTTGAAAAATAATTTCCTACATGGATATGCTTCTGTTACCTAAACAAGTATGAGAACAGACTGGAGCTGTAGACATTATAATGATACTAAAACGGACCGATTTGCATGAAATTCTCACAGTTATTACCACATCACTTAAATTTTGAGACATATATGAGTTCAACCAATATAAGTTTGATCACTGTAAATTTTTGGACAAATGAAAATAATTGATATATATTAAAAATCGTGATATCTTGAGCAAAGCCGTAGATTAAGACGAGGTAATGAAATTTGCTTAAGACTGTTTTCGAGTAGAACTTCCATATGTTTAGATAAATCGTTTAAATTATTATCGTAATTATTTTTTAAGTTCAAATTTCATTTATATCGATTTATAAATAAAATTATTACTAATGCTCAACTGTTTTTTCTCAAACCTTTGGAAGGGATCTTTTCAGAAAATAATTTTGAAACAATAATATATTTTTACAAATTAAAAAATATATGCACTATTTGTAATTCAGACAAGATGTTTCAAAAATTTGTGTTTTATAGAAAAATTGCAATTTCCGGAAAAAAAACTTACATTATTCAAAGAAATTTGAAATTTTTCATTTATAAACCATGTTTTGGATATTTTTTGTTGCATGTCCAAGTCAGACCTAATTGTGAGAAAAAAATGTTGTATGAACAGTTTGCTAAAAAAAATTGCTTCAAAAGCATGTAAATATATTTGTTATCGGTTGAATATTTATGAAGTTATGGTCCAACAAACATTATTTTTTCAGTAAGACGAAGAAGAATTTGAAGACGATGTTTAACTAAGACAAGTTTCGATTTTAGACATATTTGGTATTATGCAAAGTTTTCATAAATTTAATTTTGAAGATAGTTGATTGGTGAAATGTTTTAAAATACGTAGGTTCTGAAAGTTTCAAAATAGGTTAGAAAATAACGAAGCTATGGTGACTTCACTGATGGCCATTTTTTATAACTTGAAAATTCATCTTCAAGACACTTGCGTTACCTCTAAATCTTAAGGTGATTATAAAACGAAGCCAAACTTTGAATTTTCAAGTGCACAAGACGAGAGTATCCGACAACAGTTCGCTTTGAAAACCAATCAACTTGCTTGCTTGCTGATGGTGACCAATGGGATAGATTTTTAACGCAGAGCGCTGTTTGGTTCTTAAGTCTTGTGCTCTTGAAAATTTGAGGTGTGGCTTCGTTCTATAATCACCTTAACATTCTAAGCTCAAACTTTGAAGTTTACCTTTAAATGTCATTTGAATTCATAAAAGCATACGAATGTTTGGTTTTGAGAACTTTTGAAAAATAAGCCGCACCCTACTGTCCAAGTTGATCATTTTGTATGGAAAATCGAAAAAGTTACAACTGTATTGTCCAGTACTGTATTATCAACCCAGAACAAAAAATGTTCGAACACAAATGTCCATCATGCTTGAATATGGTATAACTTTTTGATTTAGGCCTTTTAAAAGAGAGTTTGAGCTTTTAATCAACATTTGTTCTAGATCGAACCACTACGCGATGGTTCCTTGTATATAAAGTTAAGCAGAGTCGACTGTATGATTAATATCAGAAATGACAGAGTTAATCTTCGATAAAAATTACTTTGTTTTGGGTGTAACTTGGGTGGGTTTAACTTGGGGTGGGTAATACTAGTTTAGAGAGTTATTTTTATGTGTGCAAAATTTTACCGCGATCTGTTAAATAGTTTTTAAGATGCATTCGAAACAAGAAGATCTTAGCCAGCAAATCTTGGGCGCGGTGATCGATTATCCTGGTCAGTCGCACAAATGGATCGGCAAAATGCTTGGAATTCACCATTCCACAGTGTCGTGCTTTGTGAAGATGATCCATCGAGCGGCGCGCTGGAAGCGGCCAAAAACCGAAAACGAAATACCCAAAGAAGACTGTCCACCCGAGACGTGGCCGAAAAGGTCAACTCGTCAAAGTGGTTCGTCCAGCAGACCATGAAGCGGGTTGGGTTACGTGTTTTAAGGAGCAAGAAAAAATGAGGCGAATGTCGAAAATGAAAAAGCAGTTTTCGCCCTTGAAATCAACAAATCGGAAAAAGTAAGAACACACAGCCTTTCTATTTTGCAAATAAAACAGCTGTGTGTTTTTATTTATTTATTTTTTTTTTGATTTTTCGATTTTATCGCTGAAAACTTCTTTTTCACTTTTGACATTTGCTCCATTTTTACTTGGGCCTTAAGGTCAGGAAGGCGCCAAACCGTACTGACAAGCAAAATTCGGTGGCCAAATTGGGTGAGCGGAAGCTGTACCGTGAGTGGCTGGTCAAGACAGGCTGTCTTGTCATGGACATCGAGACATACATCAAGGCGGAAACCGAAGAAATCTCCGGCCTAGAGTTTTTTGTCGGTACCTCCCGCATGAAGTCTTCGGAAAAGTTCCGGAAATTGAAGATAGCTGGCGATCTGCGATTGCGGACGATACAGCAAGCCATTTGTTACAACCAGCACCATAAACGGGCAGATTTATCGAGGGAAATGCTTGAAGAAGTGCTTGCTGCTCTTTCTCCGCTCTCATCGTGGTCTCACGCTGTTCTGGCCGGATCTCGCTTCGTGCCATTACGCCAAGCCTGTAATGGATTGGTTTGAAGCGAAGGGCGTTAATGTGGTTCCGGAATAGGCGACACCAGAACTTCGTCCGCTCGAAAAGTTTTGGGCGATAATGAAGAAGTTGAAGATAAGCGAAAAAACATTAAAAACTGATGAAGCTTTGAAGAAAAACTGTGAGAAATAATGTAAGAAAGATGGGGCAAAGCCTCGCACAAGATCTCATGAGCAGTGTTCAGAGAAATGTACGAGCATTCAGCTTGGGGGAGGAAATTCAATAAATAAATTATGCCAAAACATTGCTAATATATAGTTATTTAATCCCTGAAAATTTGAGAAGTTTAGATTTAAAATAAATCGTTTTGTGATCATTTTTGTGTGTCTCATTTTTTCCTAGTCCAGTCTTTAATAATGAAATGTTTGGTTTCACTGTTTTTACACTGTGTCGCCGATTAATCTAGTTGGAAAGACCTCGGTGATATTCAATTGAAACTCAATTTTTAAAAATTGCAAAAAACAGCCAAGTCCCACAAAATTGCACCTTCTATTCAATGAATCCATGTTCCCCAGAAATCCCCCGTTGGCATTGAAAAGTTAATAAACGTACATATGCCAGGCCAAGGCCATTCTTCGCTAAACCGCAAAAATCCCCAAAACCAAAAGCGCCAACACACCGGAAATTTCCCCATAGGTTCAGGTCCCGAAAATGCTTTCCAGTGTGCAGTGCAATAACAGTACATGCTCATGCTCCCGCACCAGTTGCGTTACTGAAAAATGCTGAATAGAAACGTCCTCGGTTTCGTTTCACGTGATCGTCATCCTCATCAGCGTCACCTATTCAGTGGTGGATTCCTCTTCTGGTAGACACACAGATTCCATCAAATCCGCAGGTTTAATCAGAAGCGTTCCACTCAAAATCGACGACGTCGAAATCATCCTCAAATGCGTTCTCATATGTACACATCTATGGTGCGGGAAAATCCATCCAGAAGCTCGTGTGAGAAAATGATGACCAAAATCAAACACGGACGTGGTTTGCCCTTTCTCCCCGTTGTTGTCACGGATTTGCTCATGGAGTCCTCCGTCCTTGGGCGCAAAAACATTCAAATCACCGAAAGCACCACGTGGTGTCGTAGAGACACATCCAAAAACATCAATTCATCGGGAAAATGATAGCCCGGCTGTCTGCTGAGTCGTCCTATCCAAGCGTTCAACCGTGCACACACACACAGGGACATAGGGGAAGACGGGGTAAGATCGACAGACTAGACAAATTTACTTATAGGACAACTGTGAAGTATGATACTTCAATTAAGCAGCTTCATGAATTCTACGTTATTAATTTCTTCGCAGTAACCAATATCAGTGAAAAATAATACCTCAAACTATTGGCACACTGTTTCTTTAGTTGTGGCATGCTTTTAATTTGTGTTCCTATAGTTGCGGTATCCGTAGTTTGCTTATGGTATCCTCCATAATAGAAGTATGTTACAGCAACTGTTGGTACAAGTGGAAAAAGTTTCAGCAGTTTTGGTGGTATTTCATTGATTTTAAAGCGATTTAAACGATGTTTTCAAATATTACGGTCTAGTAATAAGCCAATACGTCGGCTGTGAGTTTAGATTATGTGGCCAATTCAATAAAACTAGTATAAATTACACTATCGCAACTATACAAACATCCACAACTAATGGATCGCTTACACTAATTTGTGGTGTTTTTACAAAAATCTACCTTATGGAAAGTTTTCGAGAAAACCGTCATTTTCATGCCAAACTGGAGATGGTCCGTCTTACCCCGTCGTCCCCTACAGGCAGGCATTCACTCTTTGGTTGGGTTTCAGTTCCGGTCAAATGGTCCACTTGATCCGGCGTTGCGATGGATCGACTGAGGATGGGGTGGCTCGTAAATAACTACACACTGACTGGCTACCCGGCCACTGGTTGCAGCGCGTTGCCGTCAAGAGCAGAGTAAAGTGGGATGCGGATTAGAGTGGTTCGTTGGTCTGGTTAGGCGACACAGGAATGTTCTGAAGGCTCTAAAGCCGACCAACTGACTATATGTCGGGGTAAGGGTATGCGATATTGCAAATGAATCCGTAGTAGTACACAAGTTTTCGGGGCTATCACTGGTTATCCCTGAGCTACCAATTTCAATAAGTTTCCAAAAGGTTATAAGGGCCCTAATGGGGGTTTTCAAAGGCTACTTACTAGTGATTTCCACAGGATTTCAGAGAGTTTCCCAAAGGTTACTAAAACACTCCTAGAAGTTTCATGCTAAATAATGCATAATTTAATTTTATTTTGCCACAGTCCGCGCATACTTGGATTTCGTATCGAATTTTACAAAACATTTTCATATTGCGTGCCGTTTCGTCATTTACCAGTATTTGGATATTGATCCGAATAAGCCGATCGAATCTTATTTAGAGAGTGTAACAGTTCGTGAACCATCACAGCTCGTGGCACATTTCAATCGGAGAGCCCTATGAATGTTGATATTCACTCTCTCGTTTGGTACGTGGCGAGAGAGCGTTCAAGAGCATAAACTCTCACAGATTACAACAGTATCGAGCCGATCGGGTGATTTATGTTTTGCTGACAATTGTTAATAACTTTCATATTTTGTGGTAATTCAACTTTTAACAACTTACTTAAAAGCTATTGGATCATTGAACACCCCTTTGGTTGCAAACATAGCACAGCAAACGGAAAATATTCGCCTCTGTTTTTTTCATCAGAATGAGAGTGTGTCGACGAATGTAACACGTGATGACATACAGTGATCGGTGCCAAACCGTGTGTGGTGTGTGTCTGTCTTTATTTTTTTATGGCTCTGTATCTTCTACGAGTGATACATGTACAATACTAAAAATTCAGTGTATCGTTGTGTTTTGCATCGGCATGAAAAATATGTATATCGCACACCCTCACGTCCAGGGTTTGCGCTAACACACCCGGACTGCGGCGGCGGCGGAGGAAACTGCACGGTTTGGCCATCGGACTTTTGTCGGATGCCGAAATAATGTCATAATCACATAAAACTGTCAAGTGCAGCAACCAGCCAGCCAGAGAGACTTGTTACTAGTGAGGCGGCTCGGAATGACCGTGGTGATCGTTGAATAGGGTCTTCATTGATGGGATGACGCAGGGGTGATTTAAAGTAGTTTTGAATTGGATTCGGATCCGCTTTAGGGGGTCGTTTCAATGAAATGCTTTTATTCAAAAAATACTTTGGGAATGCTGTTTTAATGACCGCGTTCTGTGGCCTAATATAGTGTTTATACAGGTTGTCGTTGTGGTGATTCTAAATTTGGGGGGTATTGCAATATTTAAATCGAGTATTATAATACTGGAAAATGTGCATTCCTACTATTGGTGGATATTGTATATGATCCTGGATCAATAAACGGTTTTCTGGGAATTGATCATCATCCAGGCAAGGGGCGCTATTTCAGGTGCTATGTTAGGGATTACGTCTGGACTAGGGACTTCCAACTTCAGTGATCTCTTTGCTGCTATAGGTTTATTGTTGGATACCTGAAGTTCGTCCGTTTTTACGAGACTTTGACTTTCGCCTTTATTACCCGACCCGGGTGGTAAATTACTGGACAATGCGTACCATTGGTACTTCGCGTACCTGCAGGTATAAAATAGACCCCATTTGTGGTCCTTAGCCTCTTGTCCAGTAACTCCTATCCCTACCTCCCCGTGGTGCCGCCTGGGATACGAGTAACCGTAGGGAAGATCGGGTAACCAACCCTGGTGGAACCTTGGTCGTATGCTGACAGGGAAGGGGGGCTCCTCTCTTCTGAGGGTGTAGCTTATCAGAGCGTCTGTTCTCCATGTTAGGGGCGGCTCAAAACAGCGTCTGTTCTCCATGTTAGGAGCGGCTGATCATCGTCCTAGTGCCAGCGTGGGACTCTAAACAGTGCTGTGCACGATGATCCTCCGGCGAGACAGGGGGTTGGTGCAGGCCTTACAAGCCAGCCGTAAAAATCATCAGTACAGGAAGCATACAATGTAAATTCGGACCGGAACAATCGGCATAGACCCAGGCATCGAAAACGGACTAACGATTGGAAACTCGGATCATGGAACTGTAAGTCTCTCAATTTCTTGGGAAGTACCCGCATTCTTTCCGAATTATTGAGGGTCCGCAAGTTCGACATCGTAGCGCTGCAGGAGGTTTGCTGGAAAGGGTCGACGGTACATACGTATAGGGATGGTTATACCATCTACCAGAGCTGCGGCAATAGACATGAGCTGGGCACAGCTTTTATCGTGATGGGCGAAATGCAGAGGCGCGTGATTGGGTGGTGGCCAATCGACAACAGAATGTACAAGTTGAGGATCAAAGGCCGTTTCTTCAATATCAGCATAATCAACGTGCACAGCCCTCACCTAGCAAGTGACGATGACGATAAGGACGCTTTCTACGCGCAGCTGGAACGTGAATACGACGGCTGCCCAAGCCATGATGTCAAAATCGTTATCGGAGATCTCAACGCTCAGGTTGGCCAGGAGGAGGAATTTAGACCGATTATAGGGAAGTTCAGCGCTCACCAGCTTACGAACGAAAACGGCCTTAGACTGATTGATTTCGCCGCCTCCAAAAACATGGCCATACGTAGTACCTACTTCCAGCACAGCCTCCCGTATCGGTACACCTGGAGATCACCCCAACAGACTGAATCGCAAATCGACCACGTTTTGATTGATGGAAGGCACTTCTCGGACATTATCGACGTCAGAACCTATCGCGGCGCAAACATCGATTCGGACCACTACCTTGTGACGGTTAAAGTGCGCCAACGACTTTCCGTTGTGAACAACATTCGGTACCGACGCCCGCCCCGGTACAATCTGGAGCGACTCAAGCAACCCGAAGTCGCAACTGAATACGCGCAAAGCCTTGAGGCAGCGTTGCCGGAAGAGGGAGAGCTCACCGAAGCCCCTCTTGAGGACTGCTGGAGTAGTCTCAAAGCAGCCATAAACAACGCAGCGGAAGGTGCCATTGGGTTCGTGGAAGCAAATCGACGGAACGGTTGGTTCGACGAGGAGTGTCAGACGGTTTTGGACGAGAAGAATGCAGCGCGGGCGATGATGCTGCAGCAAGGCACCCGTCAAAACGTGGAACGATACAAACAGAAGCGAAGACAGCAAACCCATCTATTCCGGGATAAAAAGCGCCGCCTGGAAGAGTTGGAGTGCGAAGAGATGGAGCAGTTGTATCGTTCTCAAGAAACACGTAAGTTCTACAAGAAACTAAATGCATCCCGCAAAGGCTTTGTGCCGCGAGCCGAAATGTGCCGGGATAAGGATGGTGGTATCTTGACGGACGAACGTGAGGTGATTGAAAGGTGGAAGCAGCACTACGATGAACACCTAAACGGCGCAGAGGAGGAAGATCAAGACAGCAGGAGGAATGGCTTCATCAGTACGGCGGATGAGGGAGACGTGCCAACTCCCACAATAGGTGAAGTTAAGGATGCTATCAAACAGCTCAAGAACAACAAAGCAGCTGGAAAGGATGGTATTGGAGCGGAACTTATTAAAATGGGCCCGGACAGGTTGGCCACTTGTCTGCACCGATTGATAGCCAGGATCTGGGATACAGAACAGCTACCGGAGGAGTGGAAGGAGGGAATAATATACCCAATATACAAAAAGGGTGACAAGTTAGAATGTGAGAACTATCGAGCGATCACCATTCTTAATGCAGCCTATAAATTGCTTTCCCAGATCATCTTCCGCCGTCTATCGCCACTGGCAAGCAGATTTGTTGGAAGTTATCAAGCCGGATTTGTGGACGGTCGATCGACGACAGACCAAATCTTTATGTTGCGGCAGATCCTCCAAAAGTGTCGCGAATACCAAGTCCCTACGCACCACCTATTCATCGATTTCAAAGCGGCCTACGATACCATCGACCGCGAAGAGCTATGGAAGATTATGGACGAGAACGGTTTTCCCGGGAAACTGACTAGACTGATCAAAGCTACGATGGATAGTGTACAGTGCTGTGTGAAGATATCGGGTGCTTTATCGGACCCGTTTGAAACACGCAAAGGACTTCGACAAGGCGATGGTCTTTCCTGCCTCCTGTTCAATATTGCGCTAGAAGGTGTTATGAAACGGGCGGGCTTCAACATGCGGGGCACGATCTTCAATAAATCCAGCCAGTTCATTTGTTTCGCTGACGACGTGGACATTGTCGGAAGAACGTTCCAGGTGGTTGCTGAACAGTATACCAAGCTGAAACGTGAAGCAGATCGGGTTGGATTGAAGGTAAATACGTCGAAGACGAAATATCTGCTGGCTGGAGGAACCGAGCGCGATAGAGCTCGCATAGGCAGACGCGTGACGATCGACGGGGATGAGTTCGAGGTGGTGGACGAATTCGTCTATCTCGGATCATTGATAACGTCGGATAACAACTGCAGCAGAGAAATTCGAAGACGTATCATCGCCGGAAGTCGTGCTTACTATGGACTCCACAAGACCTTGCGGTCTGGTAAACTTCACTTCCGTACTAAGTGTACCATGTACAAGACGCTAATAAGACCGGTAGTCCTCTACGGGCATGAGACGTGGACAATGCTCGAAGAGGACCTGCAAGCGCTAGGAGTTTTTGAACGACGTGTGCTTAGGACGATCTTCGGCGGAGTATGTGAGAACGGCGTATGGAGGAGAAGAATGAACCACGAGCTTGCGCAACTCTACGGTGAACCCAGTATCACGAAAGTCGCCAAAGCTGGAAGGGTACGATGGGCGGGACACGTTGTGAGAATGCCGGACAACAATCCCGCAAAAATGGTGTTCAACTCAAATCCGGCTGGTACAAGACGAAGGGGAGCGCAACGAGCTAGGTGGTTTGACCAAGTGGAGCAGGATCTTGGAAGTGTGGGGCGATCGAGGAATTGGAGGTTAGCAGCCATGGACCGAGTTAGTTGGCGTAACATTGTGGCGCAGGTCATGTCTTGAAGGACGTAGCGCCAGCAAAAGTAAAGTAAGTAACCCGACAGATATCGCCGGTAACATTGGTAGCTCAATATGAGTTTATTCAGTTGAAAATAGGCTAAATAAAACGCATTTTAGCTGAATAAACTGTTTTTCAGCTATCAATGTTGCTTGATTCTCTTGAGCTGCTCGACAATTTTTTTTTTGTAATAGTGTTACTTGCTTACCTTGCTTACTGAAGACGGCCTTACAGTTGAAGTCGAAATACGCGTATCTGTCAAAAGATACAAACTAGAGTGTCCATTTTCCGGCTATTTTGCTCGTCCCGGGATTCGGGACAAAAATGTATGCTTGTCCCGGGAAATCCCGGGATTTATCAAATTTTCAACAAAACTATAATTTCGGTTGAAATGTAAGTACAAATTTAACAATACATTTTTTCAATGAAATAAACAGATATTGTAACTTTTAAATAATATGTTAATTATAGCAAATCACATTTTAGATGAGATTTTCTTATTCTGATGTAGTAACCTAACAAAAATCAAAACTTAGCTTGACTAATTACGGGTTTGCTATTGATTGTTTCGAAATCTCTGTAACACTTATGAATGAAAATATGATAGTTAAGTGATACTTAAGTCATAATTTTAAAGCAATTTGCTTCAAACATTGGAAAAGTCATAAAAACTTTAGAACAAAAGAAACGATTAAAGATCATTGAAGGTGTTGTAGATCATGCTAAAAGTTATTTACTGAAAATTATTGACTAAAGTTTACTGCCGTGAATTGCAAGTCAGTCCCATCTGCATTTTAGTCAAAATTGAGTTGATATCAGTTTTCATTTTATCTTTTAATGATCTTTCAGCCGCACTAACGAGAAATCACTTTTTGTCCAGTAAAATAAGGAAAAAAAACACCAAGTCGAATTGTCCCATAATGAAAAGTAAACGCATGTCAGCCCCATTGCAGATTTTCGCATCGTGTAACACAAAAATGAATCGTTATTTGGTCATCTTTTTATTTTTCTTGGAAAGGTAACGGAGTGAAAAGCAAATTATGAAAGTTTCATTGAGATCGAGACATGTTCGAATCTCCTGATATTTTTTTTATATTTTTTAATAGAATACCAGATTGAAAACTTCTCAGTCAATTTTCTAAATGCCTACTTTTTACAGATGGTACTGACTTGCGATTTGCAGCAGTTTAGGTGTACTTTTAAATTTGTTATCTCAGCATAGGCTTATAAAAACGTCTAATGTTGAAAAGAAAAGTATTTGAACTTTGCTGCTAGACAAATAAAAGTATATGTTTCTTACTTGGTAAATTGATCTGTTCATAAAAATAATTACGAGACTCTTTCTCATTATGATTTTTTTACATTATCAAATAAGGTTGATAGTGAGGAAAAATGTAACTGTTTTTCATTGAAATTCAGTGGTTTTTATCAAATTCTACGTACATTTCGGGAATCCCGGGATTCCCGGAATGTCAGAAATAAAATCCCGGGAAATGGGAAATTCCGAAATTTGTCAAATCCCGGGATTTTTTGTCCCAGGAAGTCCCGGGATGGATACTCTCATACAAACTATAGTGGAATTAAATAGTATAGTACAAAATTCGGCATTTCATCTACTTATAGGTATTCCACAAAACAGCTCGAAGATTAATTATTATTATTATTTCGCTTGAAAGTAGCCCTTACTTCCTGGAATACGGCCTTTCGTATTTCTCTGTTTCTTACTGTTTGGTATTGTCTTCTAGCTTCAAGATTAGCATCGTGAAGTATACAAATCAAGCTGTTAATAGAATTTCGATTTTGCTCGGCATTGTTGTGTCCAGCGATGGATGATGGCAATGATGTCCGCTGAACCGGAACAAAAAGAAAAAAAAAAGAAAAAAAAAGTGATTCGTGAATGCATTCAGAGCTGTTCGGATTCAATTGAGTTTTTGGACAAAAATAGCAGAACAGGAGTTTCCAAGGGTTTTTGACTACTAATGGTAGTCTAGTTGATACTTGGTTGTCGATTTGATGGGTAGGCAATAGATTTGTCTTTCAAAACCACAATAAATCAAATATTTTGGCAAATATTTTGTGTACAGTGAAGCTAAGAAATGTTTTAATCCTGAACTGGAAATTGAAAGTTATTGTACATGAGGGGCTCAAACGTAAAGGAGTGTAAGTGACAATTAGGTCGATTTTGAGTTGAAGAAATTCTACTATTTCCAAGCGTTATATCGATATTATCAGTTGATTTTTCTTTTCAACAACATAAAATAACATATTTATTAGGAGTCTGACTTGTTTTTTTATTCCCATTCAACTTGTATGAATGAAAAAGTGCTGAAAAAACTTCAAAGAAAATTTTCTTAGACTAGGTTTGGCACTGATTCCCCTTTGCTTCTAACCTCATAATTTTCATGCCATTCGTTACCACAAAACTAAGACAATTTTTCGTCTTTACAGGGCTGGTTGCGACTGTTTGCATGTCAGGGGCCTCTTGCCAGAAAAAAGAGACCAAAAACAGACCTAACGAAAACCAAAAAGGGACCGAAACTAGACCAAACAGAAACCAAGAAATCAAAACTAAACCTAACAGAAGCCATAAAATTTATAAAATTTCGATTCTGCATAGCATCAGAGCAGATATCAGATTTCTTGGGATGTTACAACAAGTATTACTGTATGTGTTTTTTCATGATTTTCTCTAGGAATTTCATCGGAAATTTATTCAGTAATTTGCCCCAATATTCTGATATTACTCTGGAAATTCCTAAAACAGTTCATTCAGTGTTTTTTTTTCTCAAAGAATTCCTTTACGATTTTTCCATTGGCATATTCCAAGAATTTTGTTTAGGATACCTATAGAATTCAACCAGGACTTTCCCGAAGAGAATCACAGATATGAGTTTCTCCAAGGATTGTTTTAGAAATCATCTGATATCTTCAAAAAATCATTGAGAATTTTTTCAAAAAAGTCTTAACTCCTCTATCAATTTCCCTGAGCCATCCACCAAGATTCCCGGTCAAAACGTCTTCCAAGTCAACTAATAACTTCTCCAGAAACTTTTAGTGATTTCCTATAAAAATGTCTTTCAGGATATATATAAGATTTCATTTATTTATTTATTTATTGCTCTAATATATGTAACGTAAGACTCATGTCCTTTTTATGCTACACAAAGTAGTTTACTGTAGAAAAAAGCGCCGTTTGCAAGAGTTTTTGAGAATAACTATATAATTTCTACTAATACATTTACAATTAAAATTATTAAAAGTGCTCTTTACATCCTCTCTTAAAAGCTAAGTATGATTTCTCATTAGAAAGGTTTATAGGCAATGAATTCTAATGTACTACACCTCGCACAAAAAATGAATTCACGTACTTTGTTGTGTGATATCGTGGGCTTCATCTAGGGCTTTCTCTAAAGATACCTTCAGCTATTGCTCCAGAGATTCCTTTCAAGATTTCTACAGAAATGTCTGCAGTAATTCTTTGAGATTTTCACAAGAAAGCCTTGAAAGTTTTTTTTTTTCAGAAAATCTTTCAGAAACGTCTCCAGAGAAATGTCAAGCATTTCTAAGCATCTGAAAAATTATCCCGGAGGTCGTTCTAAAGAAAATCCTAGAGTAACCTCTGATAAAACCTGTGTATGTTTTAAAGCCACCTTAAATGAACAAGGATCTCTAAAATAACTCCTGGACTCGTGAGGAAGTTTTAGTAGATTTCCTAGATAATTTGCTAAAAGTAAAAAATAAACAATCGTATCTCGGATTATTATTCCCCAAGATTTTTTAAACTTTTTGGTTTTCTAAACATAGTAACTATGTTTCGAATAACATTGGACAGAATCTCTATAAATGTTTGTATAAGAATGATTGGAGAATTATTCAAAAATATTGCTGTAGTACAAACTTGTGAAAAAAATAAACTTTTGTAGATTGCATGGGAATTATCTGAAAAACTAGGAGTAGTACTTGAATGAAATACTGGAAAAATTCCTGTAATAATAGATATATTCGAAGAACCCCTCAAGGAATTTTGGATTTTTGGGAGAAAGCGTGGATGATTTCTTGGAGAAAACCACATGATTAAAAAGAATTCTTGCAGTGTTTCTTGCAAAAAAAAATATATTAAGCTATCTTTTAATCACTGTGGAATAAACCTTTGTTGCTTTCCTTAGAAGAATTTCTGTAGAAATCTTTGGAAGATCTCCTTGAGTAAAAACTGCCGAGCTCTGTAGCAAAATTAGTGAAAAAATTTCTGGAGTAAATTATAGGATAGGCTAGGATAGATCTTTTGTGGACATTCTTCTCAGCATCCTTTGAAAAATCGTTGGAAAAATTATAGGAGAAATGGTAGAAAAATCTCTAGAAGAATTTCGGAAGAGATTCCTGAAAGTATTCTTAAAAAAACTTTGATAATTCCTTGGATAATCTGAGACGAAATTCTTGAAAAGCCTGTAAACCCGTTAAAGTCTCTGAAGATTTCTTTGCATCAGGAATCAAGGCAAGCACCAATTTGGGTCAAATAGACCTTCCATCACGAATAGAGGCTTGCATTGAAGTATAGTCTCCAATTTGAATCAATTTTTTTTTTAGCAAACTGCTTGCCTTTACATCCAGTGAGGTTGTTTCAATTTTCTGATCTATTTCTAGATAACAAATGACTGAATCGGATAGGACAATCCTTTAACTGCCCTACCCAGGCGTTTTTGTGCGTAGTACATGTCATACTTGTCTATGCACTTCTCGCGCCACTGTTTTGAATCTTCTTCTACTTTCTTCTTTCGAAACATCTAAAAAAAAAATTATGTGACACATCTTATATCTACCAAAATCCTTTTTGAAAACTATGTTGGAGTCGACGGAGATGAACCAGTCATAGGGCTAAAAAACTCTTCAATAAAGATAATAATTTTTGGTTTTTTTTTTCCTATCTTTATTAAAGAGATTTTTAGCCCTGGGCTAGTTCATCTCGGGACCAACGGCTTTACTTCCCTTCCGAAGGAAGACGTCAATGAATTTTAAGTGACTATCTCGTGGATAGGATTCGATCTCAGGTTCTCAACGTGAGAGGCGTGTGTTCTAACCACTACACCAGGTCCGTCCCCAAAAGATAATAATAACAATAACTATGTTAATAGACTTCTTGTATCATGTCTTTTCAATTCGATTTATATACAATAATTTTGTAAATTCAAGATTCAACCTTCCAAGGGCCGCTGAATGTGTTCAAAAATCAAAAGGAGATCGCAATTCTTAACATTTTAAAAACACTTGATTAGATGATTGCTTAGTGTATCAACGTCTCAATTGAATCCCCGAAAATTCCACAAATTCATCAAATTAAAATACTTCAACTCCTCCTCATTCAACGAGGAAGACATCTACCCTCGTTCGGCACGAGTCGGAATAACAACAACAGCTCGACGACGACGATGATGATGACTTTGATTTGTCTCAGTGGGAAAATCATTTATTGTGGATTTCGAATCCTATTCCCATACCGGCGCACACTGGCCTGGCACTGGAGTAACCGATTTAATTCCCCTCAAGCGGCACTGTTGTTTGTATTTGATACAGGCAGGTCTCCTATGAGGAGCTGCCACTCACATTCCTCCCACCGCAAGTGCTCAGCAGTTTTTAATGGACTGATACTGTTCCCAGTAAACACAAACTCATATACAATAGGGCATAAGAGTACATATGTGGAGGCGATATACGTACATGCACCATAAGGCTGCATGCAAGATGTACGTATATCGCCTCCACATTTGTACTCTTATATCCCATCATATACGGTGGTGTGTTTACTGGGTTTTTTTTTCGTCTGTGATTGTGGCATAATATGAACTTCCCGAGTAATCACTATTCCACAAATTAGACTTTTAGAGCTTATAGGGCGGTTATACGGCTGATATAGAGCATGTCAGCTCTATAATAGTTCTTTATTAGCACACAGGGCGAATTAAAGTGCTATATGGTTACTTGGGTTATTACCAATCTATTTTCCCCTTGATCGAATGAATGACAGCTGGAAAATTGCGATGTGCGTAAAGCGGGTGGCAACATCCAATAGGAAACCCGACTGTACCGAGTGTTGGTTGGAAACTGAAGAAGTGAGTCAGAGGACTAGTAAACCACTACGGCGCGGCACTCTTGAAGCCATTTAATGGCGTTTGGCTGTTGTGGCGCTGGAGTAAAATAAATAAACCAAATGGAAAGCTTCATTTGATGAACTGGCTGCTCGCTCTCCGGTTTTGTGACGGGATTAGCTTAATAGTTGACTGCTTTACGAGGCGGGGTGTAGCATCTGGCTGGCTCACGGTTTTATGGACCTGTAGATCAGACTGAGCTATGATTATGGATATTGTGGGAAGATGCGTTGAGGTTAGCCGTAAAGTTTTGGACGAGCATTTGATTGACTCTTTTAGTTAATTAGAACTATTGCAAATACTGATACTGCAAAATTGTATCTCTAAATTTTGAATGATTTTTATCATTAAATTTTCTTAACTATTACAGACAAAGTCTTAATGATTGTTTTTTTTTTTCTATTCCAGGTAATGTTGAAGAACAAGTAGTCATGTATGTATGGATATAATTTACGAAGATCCCTCTTCCCTTACGACCCAACCCCCGAGTCCAAGATTTTGTGACGAATCATGTTAAATATAGTAAAATAGGCGACGAGGGAGAAAGTGAAATTGACCTAAAAATGATACGTAAGCTATGGATGCTGCCTTTCAGTGTACTAGTATAAATAACCGATTAATTTGATTTTTTGGGTATTTTTGCAGAAGTTTACTTTGATATAATTCCACATTGAGCTAAATAAGAGCAAAGAAATTGATGAATATGTTTTCCCCTAACGGACGAATTGAATTTCTCTCTCAAATGGTTTGAAGACAGAATTTGTTTGTTTGTCAAGGTTTGAAGAAAGAGTTTTTCATTTTGCATGGCAAATGTGTACCTACATTTCAGTACTAACGTGTTCGGAACATTTATCAAAATTTAATACTATTTCATAAATATCAAACTTGGCCTTTGGACAACCTATAAAGCACCACTGAAAACGCTTGGAAAGTCATAAAATTGAATTATTATATATTTCTAAACTTTCATGTAACAAAATGATTACGCGAGCTATA
Source organism: Aedes aegypti (assembly GCF_002204515.2). NCBI lineage: Eukaryota > Metazoa > Arthropoda > Insecta > Diptera > Culicidae > Aedes > Aedes aegypti. Next base: position 52,575,332 of record NC_035108.1, read on the forward strand.
TATTTGTGTGATTTTGAGAAAACAAAACCTTTCATATTGTTTTTTTTTATTTCTGAATATGTAACTCTTGATGTATGTAAAACAGTCAAGAATATCTTTGGAGGAATAAGAAAAATATAATTCAAATCAACTTCATAAAAGAAAACTGCATAGAATTCAATACAATAGCCTTGGAATCCCTCCTAATACTTTTCCATCAATTTTTCGATTGAATTGTAGACATTTTGTAGGAAAAATATTGAAACAAATGCTGAGAGAATTAGTATGAGAGTATCGAGCGTCATTTTATGAAGTTTAGGAAGGCTTGAAAACAAGATCCTTTGGTCAATTTTTGACTATATTGCTACCGTTTGTCTCGCCTATAACATTTACACGGCAAAGTCACGTATGAACAGATGCTAAAGAACATAATTTCCAACACCGGAAGAACTCACAATCGACAGCAGCCATTCCTGCAAACACTTCCGTTCCATCGGCTCCGACTGCACGTCTCAGGTTGCGTCCTCATTACGTCGAATTCAAATTACATCATTCCGGATCCATTATCGTGAAGCAAATATCCCCAATGGCATCCTTCCTTCCTGCCCTGGGAGCGAGATCCGAGCGAGAATCAACGTCAGGAAACAGCCATTTTCACACCCCTTCCCACCATAAAGTCAGCCCCGTCGTCTCGAAGGCAGGAAATAAAAATCATTTACACGCATTTTCCCTTTCTCCCAAAATCCCTGTATGATAACTAAATTCGACACAGTACATTGCCATCGATTATCTGGTAAGTTCTCGGACGATGCGGACCATGGACGTAGTCAGGATGCTGGGTGATATCTCATGATGTTTTCTCAAGAACTCTTTCAAGTGTTTTTCAACTAGTTCCTTTGAGAATTTGAATGGAACATTAAACATTAATCTAATGACTCCACTGAAAGTTTATCTTCAAATTTCCAAATAAATTATCTCCAATAGCACAAGGACACTGAATAAAAGGAAACCGAATTAAGTAATATACTATTTGATTCAACTAGAGTTTGTATCTATTCAATCTAAAACTTTTAATACAAACAGAACTTTGAGGGCTGCCCCTCCTTTTGGAAATCCTGACTACGCCCATAATAAGAACCCTCATTTGTCCAGCGCATCCCGCACCAGAAAAGTCATTGTTCCATCGAATCCAACGCACCGGAACCCTAGATACGACTTCCAATATCATCCACCCCTCACAACCGAATGGAAGAATCAGGACTCCTTCTCGATTTACAAAATCACTTTAGCGTGCGAGGGAAAGGAAAATATTTATCCAGCAGGATTCGTTTCACCCCGCCTCTCTGCTGGATTCGGGCGGATGTCCTTGGCTTGTTGTGGTTGGCTGGCGTTTCGACACTGACGTGGTCGGATCCCGTCGTCCTTCGGTTCGTCCATCTCTTCCTACATACACAAGGCTCATAGCAGACGATCCCGCAATCATCGTCCGAATTTGGGAAAGTGGCAGACCAGAGCCCGGAAGCGCCATCAATCGCTTTTCGAGGCTCGCCTAAGGAGATGGAGGACCCGAGCAGAAAAAAATTGCTGGAAAATACCACCTAAATAAGATATGGAAGAGCGCTTCATAAGAGGTGCAAAACCCCAAACAAAATTCCATGCATATTCTACAAACAGCGAACTGTTAATTGAATTAGGTATTGCAATACCTAAATAATGCAAGATGTGGAATTTTTCAATTGTGATAAAATACCTCAAGCAGTTCTCAGTAGCTTTCAAAACCCTCGATGAGGGATTTTTAATAACTTCAAATAATATGAACAATGCCAACAACCAAAATTAGGTCAGCACATTGCTTAGACTACTGAGGAATATATTATTACTATATATAAAAAGCCGTGGTCTGTCGTCATGTCTGTCTGTCATTCTATTATGATTGCTTCGCTAGGAATGTAGCAAGCAAGCTTGTATACAAGTGAAAGATGTGTTGTATACATGTAGGCAAAAGTCAAACCAACTCATTATAATATTATATCAAAATGTGTTAAAGGTATAATTTGTCTCTTCCTGCTCGGGAATCGAACGCGCCGGACAGAAGTGATGAAATTTAACATAAATTGCATTGCCGAAACAAATCCCTTTGCCGACGACGATGAAGAAGGACCGGTCTTGACCCTTGTCCCGGATCCTTTCCCTATCTGGGCCCTATTTTGATTTGTGTAACACTACACTAGTGGAAACTCGGGAAGATGTTATAACTTAGTTAAAGCTATGTGAAAAATATGCCGTTGGCTTTCGGGTTCTGTGTTGGAAAAGTGGGAATCGATTGCCCAAGGGCTCAGGCCGAACAAGACGGATACAAATGGAATAATACGTTTTTGATGTGAGTTCCAATGAAAAGGCAGAATTCTTGAGGTAGAGTTTATGAAGAGGTTGCCAGACCAATTTGAAACATATTCTGTGTACATAAGTATATTTCTTATTAGGGTAGGTGTACCAATTATGGATGCAATATGTCAACAGTATGGATAAAAATTAAATTTGAACCGCGTTTCTTAAACGTAAGCATGACTTGTTGATGTTAATTACTAGTTTGTAGCCTTGCAAAACAGTTAAATCAAACAGTTTTAGTACTAAATTTACTTAAAGCTTCTAAAAATTGGTTTTAAAAAGCGTTGTCTTTGTACCAATTATGGCAATAGCATTCCTATCATTCGACATAAAAGTGTACCAATTATGGGCTATCGAACATTTGCACGAAATGAAGTTAAACGCCATCCAGAGAGAATTATACTGCAACGCTAATAAGTAATGAAGTGATTGCTCATAAATGTTTCCAACAAATTTGTGTTAAATAGATGTTAAATCAAGTTATTGCAATGGTTTCATGGGAGAAAATGAATTTCCGAATAGGAGTCAAAATGTAGTGAAAATGCAAAATTTGATACAAAACAGCATTAATGAACTCACATTACCTTTCCAGCGCCTAGTTTTAACGAAAAAAGAGCGAAAATTCAAAATTCCAGTATCGCTGAAAACCCCTCTCTACCATGAAATTAGCATCTTCCGCTTGTGAACGTTTTCGAAAGTGTGATTGAAAAATCTAGGTACCGTAATCCGGGGTAACATTGATCATTTTTAAAAATATTTCTTACTAGTGGTCCCGGCAAACTTCGTCTTGCCATCAAGTAGGCTGTTGAAAAACGCTATGGATCGTCCCATATACAATTACAGTTCCGTTCACGCTTGTTTTTCCCCACTTTTCCGGTGAATTTTCTGGGATTTTTATACATACAAACACGTCGGAACCCTTGAGGAACAAAACGGAGAAATTATCATTCAAATACGTTGACCCGTTCTTTAGCCATTTCGTGACATACAAACACCACTCCATTTTTATTTATATAGAAGATAGATATATTGCGTTTGAAAATGCAAACGTTGCAAATTTTATATTTTTAAAACAAGTACTGCCAGCCATAGCTCGTGACTACATACTGCATTTTGTTTTTTGGAAAATTTAAACATGTTTAAAAAAATGTTTTAAGTGATTTTTTGATTTAGCTGATATGGGGTAACATTGATCACTTATGTAAAAAATATTCGCAAATATTGAAAATGTCGTTACTTACTTAAATCATGGCCCCCGAAGCCGAATATGAAAGCCAAACGCTTACAAGTGATTTACTGTATGAGTTATTTTAAAACTAAAAACACCTCGAACCACGAAATACGCCTAAAGGTAGGCAATTTCCTATGATAATTCTATATTCTTTTCAGTAATTCGTTAATGTTGCCTAATTGAGCATACTAGTTTTGACAACGGAATCGTTTTCGGCGATGCTATTTTTAGTAAGAACCGCATTTTCTTTGCTCATATCGCTCGCAGAACTTATGTGAGACATGAATCTTCGGCAGTGTCATTCTTACCCATTGGAATCATTGTTTCGAAATGTTAACAAGCATAAGGTAAACGCAATTTTCGCAAAAATCTTCACATTTTTTAGCTTATGAATATAAGAAAGAGAAGCACCATTTATAATTAGAAAATGTTCCATCAATAAATGATGATACGAACTTTTTACGAGATGAGTTATTCCGATTAATGTTACCCCACTGATCAATGATACCCCGGATTACGGTAATTGATTACAAAACATGAAGATAATGTCTTACCGAACCGTCCCGTCGTGGAAGCCACCCTCAAAAAGCTTCATTTCTTTTATTTTACTTATTAAAAAATGTAAACAAACCGCCTTCAGAGTATCGCCATAATTGGGCTCTCATGCACTCTTTGTACCAGTTATCCACATAGTGGAAATATCACGATTTCCAACTTAAAATAGTAGATTTAGTTGCTCATCAGCTAAATTTGTTCATTTGTTGTCACTAGGCAACATACATTTATCGGTTGAAGCAGTTTTACCGGATGAAAACATAAATTTCGTGACGGGTGTCCTTAGCAAACTGCTAAGAAGGTGACATATGTGTGAGGCAAATTTTTCAAATGTTCATTTTTCAAAGCTTATTGCACAGATGTTCTTATCACTGTTTAGTTATCATCAAAAACAAATAGGTTTATCCTTCCTGTGAGTATTAGCCGTTATATTCTATTAAAACAATAAGAAAAATCTCTTTTTGTTCCCACTATTGCCATATTTGGTACATCAGCCCTACCCTTCATGTTTTCAAAAAATCTGTAAATTACGGGCTATCCAAAAGAGGCTTTGAAGTTTTATGACGTGTTTTCACTGGCGCAAAAAGACTTTACTTAAATTACGCCTTTCAAGATAATTTCCATTATGGCATACAGCCTTATTACTTTTACCCAGCTAACAAACGTTTCACATGCCGAAAAAGACACTAAAATCTGCATCAATTTTTGTTTCTTCATAAATTTTGTTGAAAATAGTAGAACTTAAAAAAAAAATCTGCCCAAAAATTCATTCCGGATCGTCTGAAGTATGGAAAGAAGTTAAATCATCTGTTCAATACATATCGAAAAATTATGATTAGCTTGAAATATAATGTTTCGAAAAAAAAGCTGTTCGTCAGAACAAGTGTCGTCTTGCAGTGAAGAATCTGAACTGGATTTTGAGCGAATTCTGTTCAGGGTTCAAATTGAATCTTTTTTTTAAAATCTGACAGAATTCTGTTTACGAGTCCAGAATTTCTGCGCAGGATTTCAGGCAAATCGTGTTTAGGCTATTTGAGAGTATCTTGTTGAGTTTTTGTCATTGGCGTAAATACGGGGGGGCTAGGGAAAGCTTCCTTCCAGAAGCTAGGCAAGCTTCCTTCCAGAAGCTAGGAAAGCTTCCTTTCAGAAGCTTGGAGAGCTTTCTTCCAGAAGTTTGGAAAGCTTCCTTCCAGAAGCTTGGAAAGCTTCCTTCCAGAAGCTTGGAAAGCTTCCTTCCAGAAGCTTGGAAAGCTTCCTTCCAGAAGCTTGGAAAGCTTCCTTCCAGAAGCTTGGAAAGCTTCCTTCCAGAAGCTTGGAAAGCTTCCTTCCAGAAGCTTGGAAAGCTTCCTTCCAGAAGCTTGGAAAGCTTCCTTCCAGAAGCTTGGAAAGCTTCCTTCCAGAAGCTTGGAAAGCTTCCTTCCAGAAGCTTGGAAAGCTTCCTTCCAGAAGCTTGGAAAGCTTCCTTCCAGAAGCTTGGAAAGCTTCCTTCCAGAAGCTTGGAAAGCTTCCTTCCAGAAGCTTGGAAAGCTTCCTTCCAGAAGCTTGGAAAGCTTCCTTCCAGAAGCTTGGAAAGCTTCCTTCCAGAAGCTTGGAAAGCTTCCTTCCAGAAGCTTGGAAAGCTTCCTTCCAGAAGCTTGGAAAGCTTCCTTCCAGAAGCTTGGAAAGCTTCCTTCCAGAAGCTTGGAAAGCTTCCTTCCAGAAGCTTGGAAAGCTTCCTTCCAGAAGCTTGGAAAGCTTCCTTCCAGAAGCTTGGAAAGCTTCCTTCCAGAAGCTTGGAAAGCTTCCTTCCAGAAGCTTGGAAAGCTTCCTTCCAGAAGCTTGGAAAGCTTCCTTCCAGAAGCTTGGAAAGCTTCCTTCCAGAAGCTTGGAAAGCTTCCTTCCAGAAGCTTGGAAAGCTTCCTTCCAGAAGCTTGGAAAGCTTCCTTCCAGAAGCTTGGAAAGCTTCCTTCCAGAAGCTTGGAAAGCTTCCTTCCAGAAGCTTGGAAAGCTTCCTTCCAGAAGCTTGGAAAGCTTCCTTCCAGAAGCTTGGAAAGCTTCCTTCCAGAAGCTTGGCTTGGAAAGCTTCCTTCCAGAAGCTTGGAAAGCTTCCTTCCAGAAGCTTGGAAAGCTTCCTTCCAGAAGCTTGGAAAGCTTCCTTCCAGAAGCTTGGAAAGCTTCCTTCCAGAAGCTTGGAAAGCTTCCTTCCAGAAGCTTGGAAAGCTTCCTTCCAGAAGCTTGGAAAGCTTCCTTCCAGAAGCTTGGAAAGCTTCCTTCCAGAAGCTTGGAAAGCTTCCTTCCAGAAGCTTGGAAAGTTTCCTTCCAGAAGCTTGGAAAGCTTCCTTCCAGAAGCTTGGAAAGCTTCCTTCCAGAAGCTAGGAAAGCTTCCTTCCAGAAGCTAGGAAAGCTTCCTTTCAGAAGCTTGGAGAGCTTTCTTCCAGAAGTTTGGAAAGCTTCCTTCCAGAAGCTTGGAAAACTTATTTTCAGAAGCTTGGAAAGCTTCCTTCCAGAAGCTTGGAAAACTTCCTTCCAGAAGCTTGGAAAACTTATTTTCAGAAGCTTGAAAAGCTTCCTTCCAAAAGCTTGGAAAGCTTCCTTCCAGAAACTTCGAAATCTACCTACCAGAAGTTTGGAAATTTTCCTTCTAGAAAATCGAAAAGCTTCCTTCCAGAAACTTGGAATTTTCTATTTAAATGATTTGGATTTTAGAGCATTTCGCTAAAGCTTTGGTTTTGAAGGTTTTGTTTTTCAAGAAGAGTACTTGTACTTATTGAACATTACGAATATGTATGGAATTTGAAATGAAAAGCAGATATGACACGCGGAATGAATAAATAAGGATGTTGTGTGCATCTGTACGTCGTACAGTTCGATATGTTGATTCTATTTCCTGAAAACAATCACTTGCTTATATTGAAAAGCTCATCCAATATTAAGGTGAAGATAAATCGAAGCCAAACTTCAAATTTTCAAGAGCACGGATCTGGAGAACCGAACTTCCGTTTGAGCTGAAAACTTAATCGATTGGTCTCTAGCTGGTGGTGACTAATCGATTAGGTTTTCAGCTCAAACGGATGTTTGGTTCTCCAGATCCGTGCTCTTGAAAATTTGAACTTTGGCTTCGATTCATCTTCACCTTAATCCTCATGAATATCCTATACTCAAATCGAACGCTCGCTACAACAACTTTGTTATCAAAACAATTACCCCTGACGTAGTCCACATAAATAACATTCGAGTTAGTGCCCGTTTACTCGCACAAAGTTCATTCCCTCCCGCGCGCGATGCGAGAAAAAAAAATCGATTCCGAGTGGCATTCCTGGATTAGTAATGAGAGCAAACTTACCCCGGCTCACGCTAGCAAACGATCCATTTCCGTCGACTTCAGAAGCTTTAGAAGTACTTTAAAATTCCATTAAAACGTTTGCCGCGAAGTAACCATTCCCGCTTATTTTTTCCTTGCCTGCCTCGGCGAATCATTGGCCATGTTATAAATAAAAAATTCCTTCAATCGCGGGTTTGCCTATGTGCAACGACTGGGACTAAGATTAAATGAAAAATACTCATCATTCACTCCACCTCCCGAGGATCTTCGTTCCTCAGCTGGCTTTTTCACAACTTGCTAGTTGGGACGAAATGTTGTAACTTGTGTTGAAAATCTATAAGTTCACGGCACACTTGTATCTTCCATGACTGCAGGATAAGTCAAGTGAGCGCAAAGTGGATTACTCAAAACGGTTCAACTTTGATCAAAAAATAAGCTGCCAAAGTAAAAAGTGGCATTTGGTTTCCTCCTGCTTTCCTGCCAGTTATACAGTTTGAGACAGGATTTACGACAGAATCGTACATACTTCACACGCAACTCTGAGAAATAACACTCCCGAAAATCGTTGCACTCGATACTTGTTCGAAACAATGCTAACAAACCACTTCCAAACATCAACGGTAACAAAGTTTAACCTAAAGTTGGACCACGAATGAATATATGACTCTAACTAACGAACGGGACACACAAGACAGAGCAAAAAGCTCATTTTTATTGCACACCATTGAAACCGGCATTTTTCGCGCGACGTCGCACGGAAAAATTTATTTAACTTTTTAAACTATGTGCCAAGCATGACCTAGGCGTCGGTTGCGCTGCCGCCTTCCTACCGTAAGAGTGAGCTTAATCCGCCTATAGACGGAGCCAAACTCGTAATGTCGGAAATGGCAGACTGAAAGAGAATTGTTGTTTTGGCGTTTTTAGATTGTGTTACGTACGGGAGAAAGGTAGAAGGTACACTAAGGTTTTTAACATAGACAAACCGACATAACTTTTGAGGAGTTCCTCGGCTTAAGTGCTAGTCAAGTATACTGGAACTAAATGGTTTTAGTCGCATCAGAATGCTTATATTATTTTGATATTGCTTATACATTGTTTTTTTTTTTCAATAAATCACAAGCTGTGCCTTTTAATTTTAAATTTCTCGTTTGTATCAAACATAACAAATGAGTAGATGATAAACCGAATTTAGTACTATATCATTTAATTCCACTAGAGTTTTATCTTTTGACAGATACGCGTATTTCGACCTCAACTGTAAGGCCGTCTTCAGTGTCATGTACTAGACTCGACTTCAATAGACTTCAAAATTCAAGCGTGGTTATCAACCGTTTCGAGTTCTAGAAATCGACAATCGTTGCGTTTCAATATCCAACGCCTGTCAGCAGATGGTGTAGCAGCGGGCTACCATCAAAACCTCAGCGAGAGGATTAGCAAAGAGCGGTACAAGGAAGCAAGGGCAGCTGAAAAAAGGATCCATCGCAGAAAGAAAAAAGAGCATGAAGAGGCAGCAATTGCTCAGGCGCAAGAAGGTATGGAACAGAACGACATGCGATGGTTCTACAAATCCGTCAATGGTGCGCAAAGAAAAACAGCGCCGTCTCCCGCCATGTGCAACGGCTTTGAAGGAAACTTGCTGACTGATAAAGCAATGGTGGCCGTCAGGTGGAAAGAGTATTTCGAGTCATTGTTGAACAAAGATAACGGAAGTGGATCTGGTAGCAGAATCCAAATCGATGACGATGGACACAGGCTGTGGAACCTCCAACGCTAGATTAGGTAAATAAAGCTATCAATGGGCTGAATAACAACAAGGCTGCTGGGAAGGACGAGCTCTCGGCCGAACTTCTCAAACACGGAAGTAAGCAGCTGCACGAACTCCTTCACCGTATCATTTCGGAATATGGAAGAAGAACAAATGCCTGCTAGTTGGTTGGATGGTCTTATTTGCATTTTGTACAAGAAAGGGCATAGACTAGAGTGCGTCAATTACCTAGCGATTGGGACCGCGTTAGGAGTCATCTCTCGGCGAATACCAAATTGTTTTTTGAGAGGGCCGATCAACGACAAATCAAATGTGTACCCTGCGTGTACAGTCGTATTGCAGCTGCGAGTCGGACTTTCTAAGGGTTCCGTAACTAGCTGAAGTCCCGTAGCCTGCAAACGAAAACAAAACAACGCGTTATACAAGACACTGATTCTTCCGGTTCATGGACATTGAAAGAAGTCGATCGGAGAGCTTCGGGGTGTTTGAACGTAAAGTGCTGCGAACAATACTCGGCGGTAAACTAGAAAACGGCATCTGGCGGCGTCTAAGTGTATAAACCCGACTAAGGGTACATAACAAAATTATATCATCATATGTTATTGTATTATAATTTTTTTTCGAACATAGGTTGTTACAAACTTGATGCAGGATGTTGTTAAAATAACTAAAATTATAACAAAAAGTGTATGAATAGTAACATAAACATAACAAAATGTGTTTTAATTCTATCAAAAACATATCAAACTAAGTTATAATGTTTGATACAGAGTATCAAAATTATAATACTGTTCGATATACGATAATATTGTATATTATTGAAATGCATAACTATCTATTTATTTTGTTATAAAGTTGTTAAAAATGAACAAAAAATATCTTAAAGAGAAATAAAACACATTATGTTATATTTCTGTTTTATTATGTTCTATGGATAACGGAGCCTAAAAAAATTATATCATAATATGATATGCATATCATATTCTGATAAAATTTTATTATATTTTTGTTACAAGCCTGGAAGAAGAGATGGATATTGTCAAGCGCATAAAACACGGCAGTCTGCGTTGGGCTGGTCATGTTTCCCGTATGCCTGAAGAACGACGAGCAAAGATAATATTCAACAGAAAACCCGAACGAAGCCGCCGACTACGTGGTAGACCGGGTACACGATGGCTTTTTGCAGTTGAGGAGGACCTAAGGGCACTTAACGTACAGGGCGACTGGAAGCGATTGGCATAGGAACGAGCTCAGTAGAGAAGACTTATCCATTCGGCGCAGATTCGTCGTAGCGAATTGTAGCGCATCAAGTATAAGTATAAGTCTTTCATATCCATCTCTTAAAATGTCTCAAAAATATTGATCCTGATATAAATTTGGACCCCTGAAACCTTTCACAAAAAAAAAACAAGATTTTTCACACCATCTATCGCTAGAATTTCAAGTAAATTTTGGAAATTATGCCGATCGATCATTATGCCTAACATTCATGATGCCAATCATCCATTATGCCTAATGTATGCTTAACATCCGTATGCTTTACGTGTTTTTGCATAACGTCGTGCACCCACTTTAGTTTACTCTTGTTTTCGGTCAAATGGCGTTCGGTTAATCGACCCTTTCGGCCAAACGGCAGTCAGCCAAATGACCTGTTATCAGCGAGCCTTCAACAACGTTAGTGTCAAGCATATTTTGGGGTTGAGCTTAAAATCTGAAACTTTGGTAATTTTTGAGGATCTCAATAATCGAAATTTCGGTAGTATCTATGCAGAAGTTATAGAACATTTTTTTTTCTTTTAGTAGCGGTAGAATTTTGGTATTACTTCTGATACCTTAAAACGGGGTAGCTTTGATAATGCAGGTAACTTTAATAGTAGGAGACTCACATGGAATCTGTTAATCAGTTAAGCAAAACGAATGCAAAAGTAAAGAGTATTAGTATGACACTTCATGTCAGAACCATTTTGGAAGCGATTAAATTTGAAGCCTTATATACAAATTTTAATAATCGATGAGCTTTAAGCATTTTTTTTTGTCTTTATTTAAGACGCTTTCAGCCGAACGCCTTTTAGATTATAGCATTTTTGAGAATATTACAAATAATCTTCTCTACGATCATTATTTGGTGAAATTAAAAAAAAAAATTGGCAATCCTACAACTTTGTTGTCTCTGGCAGTTTGTCGTATTTTTGCACGTTCTTAAACTATGCTGAAAACAAGAATGCTCTAGGATGCGAAAAAAAAGTCACAGCACCACCTATATGGTGACATTTCCAACTAATATTTATCATCAAATTAATGAACGAATGATTCCAAGATAAGTATTTGATGACACCTACCCGAAAAAAAATGCATTTCCAAAGCGCCAAGGGTTTTGTCTGGCTAAATTTTGGTCGTGGCCTAGTGCACGCTATGTACAAGCCAGCATAATATGAAAGTTGAATGTACCTCGGATTTTTTTTCTGCTAGAGTTCAGTATTTGGGTTATATTTTCAAAATAAGAAGGTTTCAGAATATTGCATCGGTGAATTTTTTATTTTTTCCATTTTTCACTATTTTTTTTAAAGACAGCCCATGAAAATCACATTTTCCAACGCATTTCAGCCCATACAAAATGTATGGAAAAAATGTCTTCGATTCATTCATTCGATTTCATTCGATTATGAAATTATAGACCAAATACTGATCTCTAGTGGAAAAAAAACATTCGATCTTCATAATCTGCTAGTTTAGATATAGCGTGCAGTGTGCATTGGTGAAATCTTCAGGAATTCAGTGATATTTTTTTAGATTTCGATTTTAAATTCTTAGTATGTACTGCAATAAGATCTCCTGCTTGCTTGTAGGAATCTCAGAACCACTCTCTCCCTGAAGTTTCTGGGATTTCGATGAATATCTTAAGATGCTGGTGGAGATATTTGAGATTCCGAGAACTTTTGAGATATCTATGAGCTTCTGGACAACCTGGTGAGAATCCTCAATCCAATGTGAACATATTTTGGTTTAGATAGTAGTAAATCTGGTGCTAATAGTTGGAATTTAGTAATCTAAAGATTCCCATTGCAATGCAAAAGATTTGTACCGATATTCAAAAAGCCACCAGAACCTCAAATACTCCCTCCGGAATTCTAAGACTATCAACGAATTCCAAAATATTTTTACAATAATTCCAAACAGTGCTATTGGAGTTCTAAAGATTTGCAATAGAGTTCACAGAAATCGACTCAAAATCTAAGAGACACCTTAAGAAATTTCAAAAATTCTGATTTGAGTCTCAAAGATTCCACATGACTCCAAATGTTTATTATTGGAATACCAAAATGATTACGAAAACGGAATCTCAAAATTCCTAATGGAATCGCATAATTCCTAATGGAATCCCACGATTCTGCAACAATTCTGCAGTTACATCGGAAATCCAAGAATTTATTCCGGAACTTCCACATTAAAATTAGATTTTATTTATAAATCTCTAAATTTTAATGGTAATTTTCTACTGAAATTCCTTTATTCTCAAAATTCTCTCCGGAATCTTATAAGTAATAAGAACATCAACATAAATTTAATATTCTCAGAATTTATATTGTTTGAAGTTAACTCCTAGTAGATGCAACTTAAGACAATGCTACTTTTATTTAAATCAACCTGCTGTTTGTAATGTGTTTGAAAAGTGTCGTATAATAAAGTGCCGTAAAACGAGGTAACTTTGATAGTTTTTTCGAAGAAAACTTCAATATTTATTCATTCTGTTTCGATTGCCAAAAGATTTATTTTGAATGGATTTATAATTTTTCATATAATCGAAAGTCGGTTTTCTGTTTTGGAGTAACTAATGGAGTATACATCGAACAAAATTGAATGAATTGCGTAACATTTATAGGGCGTTGCATACCTCTAGGCGTTTAACCCTATATGAAAATTCTAACTTAGTTTGCAAAAATGGTACCGGTTTGTAAAAATGGTTTTCGCTAAGAGATTTGAGACCGAATTCATGTTCTACTAGGCTGTCAATGATAAGTGACGAACTCATTATGACTTTATCAAATAGTGATCGTAGAACAGATTGTTTGTAAGCGTTACAAAAATGCTAAAATCTTATACATTTTTAATTTTTGCATATAAATCCTCAAATGCACTTGATTACAACGAAAATAGCTTTGAGATGAAGCGTCATACTGATACTCTTCACTTTTGCATTCGTTTTTCTTAACTGATTAACAGAAACTTCGTTATTCCGTTTAATATGTTGTGGGTCACGCACTATCAAAGTTACCCCGTTTTACGGTAACACAAACATGTTTCACTTGTTTTCTACATGCCTTGTTTCCTACCGAGAATTTACTACTTTTTTCATAACATTAATTATTTCTGATGGATTTTTAGTGTCAGTGCCCATGTTCGCATAATTGACGTAAGCGCCAATATAATCAAAATGCATTTCTTTTTTATTGACCTAATAATACACATGTTGCATACAAAAAAAGCGCTTATATGTTCGAACATACTTGAATTATAAGAGGAAAAATATTGACATGAGTACATACACCAACTTAACTAAACCGCCGAATACACAAACGCTTTGCCTAGTATTTGTTCGGATAGTTGAGCGTATAAATCAAGTTGTTAGGATTGTGAACGATGTTTGCGTCAATTTATGCATATCATCGTTCATCAAACTGACTGTTTGGACGGATAAAATAATGTATGTGTTTCTAGTTAACATGAAAGCAGAAATCTATCCTAGTCAACTTTAAAATTTCAATCTTCAGCAAATGTACAGATTACACAGCGTAACAAAAATGACATTTTTGCGTGTCTCAAGGATCAAATTATGTGTCTCAAGTAGATTTGGGGTTGTTGAATCTGATGTCATTTTCAGAAACGTTCCAGCACGTCACAATGTTTTGCTACAGGTCGCCAAAGTTGTATAAAACACTGGTTTTATTGATGTTTACATATAATTTGAGGCATAATTTATCAAATTTTTTTGTAATCTAATCCACCAAACATGCTATTTGCACTCAAACTTTCATTTTGAATATAATTTGGATAAAATTGCGCGGTTAAGTTTAGGTTAAACCGATTTTTTCAACATGCTTGCTGTCGCCATACAAAATTCTTCGTTTCTCTCATATGGGAAAATACAATACTTTTTTAAACCATCAAAAAATAACTTTTCCACATCAAAAGTATTATAAAGTTTGTTAAAAAGTGTTGTTGTACATATAAAGTTTGAACTCTACGGCAAATAAAGCGAACCAATTTTGTTTCAAAATATTCAATGAGGAAAATAATACACCTATTTTAAATTTTCATGTCGACATCATGAATTTATGAAATATTAACTCAAATCAAGATTTTAAATACCCAGTTCATTACTTTATTTTTCGTCTTCACAAAGACAATTTACGATTTCCCCTCCATGCAAGAGATTTTCCTACAACACCAATTGGGTCGGTCTTTCTTAGTTGTCCACAAAACTTTTTCTTCTATAAAGCTAAACCTCATCCAGCTGAGCTCACAGCGTTTTTCCCCCGCAGCCTAAAGGAGCATATTATCCTCATAGAGAAAAAAAAACTGGAAAATTGCCCCGATCAACGTGTTCGGCTGTCACACCCGTTTCTTCTGACACCAGACAATCTACTATTGGTCCCTCCGGACAGAAGGATGTGCCTCTGCCGACGTTGCTGTTGTGGACAGTTGACTTTTTTTTCTACTGCTTCCGCCTCCTCCTCTTGGGCTAACTATTTTGCATATTTATGTGTATCTGCTTTGCGGCGGCGGCGGCGGCGTCCAACAATCGAAGGACGCGACAGGACACGGATTTGCCCCGCTCCGCACAGAAGCCCAGTTTTTTTTTTAAACCGACGAAAACCAAATTGTTAAACACGTTTTTTAGTTGAAAAACATAGTCAACATTAATCAACAATATCAGATACAAAAAAATCTGTTTATTTTTCTTTTCTGATTGAACCATATATAGGTCCACATGTTCAAAAATCTTAGTATTTTTTTTAGAACTTAACTATTTAATTTAAACGGAAACTCGCGAAATTAAGCTTTCAAGTTCTAGTTTTCTGGAAGGTAACTTATGCGTACCTAAATTAAACATACGGTACCCAACCATAAAACTTGTTCCACATTACTTGTCAAGATCGAAACTTGTGAAATATTTAAATTTCGTAGTTTTAGTCAAGATTTTCAAAATTTGAACCACTGTGCTTCTGGGGTCGACAGTTGAGGTGCCGAGAGAGCCATTTTGTGTGAACCAGAGCAAAGCGGGAAATTGCTACGTGATACTAATTGTAATGAGGTGATCGAGGAGCGGATTTTTTCTACTGAGTTCCTATTCCTCCGGTGTGGTGTTTTTTTTGCGATGGGTTTCCGGGAGGGGAATTGGGGCGGCTAGAGGTGACAGTAATTAGACCGGGGGTTTACAAATGCTCACGCGAACTTTAATGGGCTCGGATTTTAGCGGTCGAGGATTTGGGTTTCAGTAAGATAATATTCAAGCAATTCGAACGGATTTTCACGAGAAAGCTTTTTTATTACACAATAAGCAGAATTCTGTCTGGATACATAGAAGTAATAGAGTAACTTTAAAATCCTTAAAAGGAATAGGCTTTCTGGAGGAAAGCTGATCCGAATTCACAACAATTACTTAAAAGGATTCTTTAAGGATTATGAACAATATTCTTTTGGAATCACGGACAGGATTCTTTCTAAATCCTGAATAAGGTACTTTAAAAAATCTGTTCGATATACTGAACAGGATTCATTCGGAATCTTGAATCCTGAACAGGAAACCTGAATAAGATTCTATTCAAAACAGAACAGGACTCTGTTTGAATCCTGAACAGGGTTCTATTTGGAATTCTGAACAGAATTCTGTTCAGAATCCTAAATAGGATTCTGTTGGAATCCTGAACTGGATTCTGTCGGAATCCTGAGCATGATTCTGTTGGAATTTTGAGCAGCATTCTGTCGGAATCCTGATCAGGATTCTGTTGGAATCCTGAGCAGAAATCTATTCATATCCTGAATAGCAAGATTCTAACGGAATCCTGAGCAGGATGCCGATGGAATCCAGAGCAGGATGCTGATGGAATCCAGAGGAAGCGTTGCACTGGTTTGTTGTCACAGTTCGATTAACTCAAGGTGAGCAATACAATCTTTTGGGGCCATAGAGATTCCAAAGAAAAAGTTATTTTCTCAGTCCTGACTCGTTTCCTCAGAAGCCCCTAGTTTTGCATAATCTCATCCAATTTTGACCGAAAATTTATTACACCCCAACTAAAAGTAGTTCAATACCTTTACACACCCCATTGACTCCATCCAGTGCCCTTACTTTAATTTGATTCTACAAATTTCTGACCCAACAGCAGCCGCACTCGCCTAATACCGGTGAGTGGGAAAACTTTTCTTCAAATCCACCACGGACCGAAATCACAAAGCTCTAATTAAATTCCAACTCGACGGCGAATTAGCCCACCACCTCCCTGCCTGACCGACCATCCTTCGCCCTTGTTGTCCTTGTCGGGGTTTTGATCCCTCTGATGGGCGACCTTCGCAGAAATGCCCTTGTGGGAGCTGGCACCGTTTTCATCCCAACATCCCTAGCTAGGAAAGCTCTCGAGCGAGCCATCTCATCTCATCTCAATGGTGAGAAAGAGACCAACAGGGCAGCGAAAGTGATAATTATGAATTCATTTTCTCGTGTGACCCCTTCCTCGTCTCACTCTCCCCCATGGTCGCCACAGTGGGACAAATGGTCAAAATCGTGAAATTTTTCCAGTAGCTTGTTAAAAAGTGTTGTTATTCATTTGGTGTTCGGATGATAAATTTTCAAAATTACACTACTGGTGGCGCTGTAAATTTCATATATTCTATTTGACGATTTGATATGGTACTTTTGGCATAGTTGTGGAATAATGAAATCAAATTATATATGCTAAATTCACCATCCCTTCATCTAGTCACCCTACTGGAATAAACAGATGTTTTATGAAAGGACTCCAAAATATTGTTTTATTAAAATATTTTTAAAATTTTGGGTTTTCATCGCTCAACAAAACTATTAAAATAAAGGAAGAGAATTCGACATGAATACTGAAACGGAATGAATGTGAGAAATCCTGGATGAGCCCCCTGTCAAAAATCCTGAACAAGGTTCTGTCATAAATCCTGCACAGGTTTCTCCCATAAATTCCGAACAGGATTCTCTAAGAACCCTGAATTTGGAATTCGGTTTGCTCGGAATTCTACACAGGATTGTATGGGTATCCTGAACAGGAATCTGTTGGTGTCTTATCAGAATCCAAAACATCATGTTCGGAAAAAAAAAATCACAACTTTAAGCATTCATCCCACTGTGGGTCGTAAGTTTGTTCGTCCCGGCTTTTTGTTGGTGGACCTTGCGTGTTAGGCCAAAAAGCTGGCTTAGAACAGAAGCGCCTGGCCCAAAACTTGCTGTTGATTTAGATAAGCAAATAATCACAAAGCCGGTTGGTACCTCAGACCGGGGCTTCGGTGTGTGTGTGTTCTGACGACGGAGTGGTGTTTGAGTTGTTGAATTTACATTTCGGTTGGCGAGAAAGTTTGGACGGGGGTGGCAGAAGGAATGCTCAACTTTTAATGCACATTTGGGACTGTGTTTATTTTAGAAATTATGGAAATCCAACGGTCGTCCAGCGTTGATGGGTTGTGTACAATAAAATGCCTTAACCCGTTAAGGTCCGGCGTCCTATTTTGAGGACAGTATTAATAGCGAATATATCTTGAATTTTACAAGTCACTGAGGCCACGTCTAGGTTATATTAGACTGCTGATTATTTACTGATTGCAGTGATGAGATAAAAAAATACGGCCTTCGAAAAAGTTGATAAGCTCCTCTAAACACATCTATTGAACCAAACCTTTGTATTTATGCACTAGTGTTAACCCTTACAAAAACAAGTAAGATCTTAATTTGCTAAAAATGTTATAACTTGAAGGTTTTCCAAACTTTTTACAGTACAATTTTCAATAGGGATTAGTATTGCCAGTACAAATTCTTTCAAAAGGGAGTAGTATTTTCTACAAGAACACGATGTTTTCCCTCTGTGCACTCTCTTGTAACACTCAGCAGTCTTTTCTGGTAGTCAAATAAACATGGCTTTCTTTCAATTTGTTCTAAATTATTCTTATTCTCGAAATTTTAAATATTGATTAAAACTATTCATAATTTTGTAGAGGACTTGGCATGTATTTGATGCAAAAAAATAATTTTACGGCTAATTTTAGTCAGGAAAAAAGCGTTAATTGTTTAAGATCATTGCCAACGTTTCGGTCCACCTGTTGGAATCTTCTTCAGAGCTCGACTGTAATAAATGGTGCGAATCGACAACTTTGTGGTAAAAAAAGAGTTTTTCCAATTCTCGTTGATTTTAGATGTATGATATCTTCAGAGAAATTGTTCGTAATTGAGTTCTGCATATCTCGAAAACTTATTCAAACAGTCACAAGTCAGAAAAGTGACCAAACTTACTTTATCGATCCTACGTGTTCCGCAGACGAAATTATCACGTTCCGCTCTAAACCAACTCGAATTTTCACTTTAAGAACGTTTAATTGCGGATTAACGAAACGGCGTAAGTAAGATTTTCAACTTTCTAAACCTAATTGCTACTTTCACCGCTTCGTTGTATGGAGAGGCAAAGTGACTTAACCACGAATCAAGACAAAACACTACTTGAGTCGATTATGCACTGGTAAAAAACGTCGCAAGTAACTGAATAAAACGGCTTATGATTTTGTGATAAAATTTATGTGGGAAATAAAAAAAACTAGCTAGTTTTCACTGCGAGCTGATTGTATGCAAAATTTAAGCGACATACACGGCAAAAAAATTTAAAAAAGTAGATAGGTTGTGATTCTTCTTAATTAGTTTTCTCAAAGCCGTTTGAAAGTGACTTACGCCGATTTGAAAATCTAAACGAGATATTTTTAGAAAAAAAAAAAAAAGTAATAGGCTGGTCCACATTTAGATGTTAATTTCGAATCAAACTTTTTGATGCCCGTAACTCATGGAGCTGGTTCGTTACTTTTTTTTAGCGGCATTCGAAAGGCCATAAATTAAGAAACTTTTGTAGTAAAAGCTGCGGAAATTTTATTGTCTTGAAATTGAATATATTCACCTCAAAAATTGCCTTAAGACTAAATAACCTGTTACTCATAAGATTTTGAATAGGTTCAAAATAAATCTACAACTTTCCCAAACAAAAACTTTTTGAGTAAAAAAAAACAATAAAGAAACATAAAACTATAAACAAAAAAGTTAGAACAAAATACAGTTAACTCTCCCTAAAAACGGCTTATTTTAGTGAACGTTTCCGATCCGAATTACTCATCTTAGTGAACCGGATCTTTTGAACGGCTCAGTAGCTCAGCGGCTTGCAATGGAAGAGTGAACTGAACGGGAACGGGAGAGCTTTTCGCTCTCTGCTGTGCGACATGCGTCGTACCTTTAGTATCTTTCGCTCTCTCATTCTTTGCAAGGAACTCACGATATATTCGACTGGTTTCTATTACCCGAACCAAAAAAGCCAAAACCAAAAAAGCAAAATATGGACGGGGAAAATTTGCTAAGAGAAACAGAGAAACGATCGAAGGAGAATAGGGGAAAAGAATCGGTTCGTTCTTTTTCCGGGCCACTTTTTATCTTTTCCGTACTAATCAAAGAAGCGACTCTCGCCAAAAAAGAGCCACGGATCACTCGTTCTTTTGAGTGATCCGGATCATTTGAACGGCTCCGATTATTTTTGCCCATCTCTAGTAAAAGTTGGTTTTCATGGCTAACTCGATGGTCCCTTGGATCGCAGTTGCACTGGTTTTGTGTTCTGTAACTCGATACCTCCCTAACTCAATGGTCCCTTCAATACAGAGATAGGGAGAGTTGACTGTACAATATTTTATTAAGTAAACCTCAAGTTTAAATTATCAAAATTTAAGAAGGTTTGTATCTTCAATAGAGTTGTTCAGCACCCAAAAGCTAGATTTTATTCACAATTCTTCCCATATATGAACGTATGGTAATATGCTACAATTTTGAGCATATTCAAGCTCATGTATCTGATTACCAAAAAGTTCGTGACTTCAGCAAAGTTGCTCAGAACAAAAAAGCAATTGTAAGCAACATACTTTGGTTTGCCATTTCGTCACTTTGTATTGTAAATGTACATGTTGCAGAATTCCTGGAGAAATCTTCGTTGGCGTCCCTGAAGGAACAATTTATACAATTCCTGAAATAATCACTGGTAGAATTTTTTGGGGGAAACCCTGTTGGAATTTCGGGAAGAATCTATGATGCAATTCCTGAAATAATCACTGGTAGAATTGTTGGAGGAATTCCTAGTAGAGTTCCTGGAAGAATCCTTAGTAGAATTACTGTATGAATCTTTGGTGGAGTTCCTGGACTAATCCCTGGTGAAATTTCAGGAGGAATCTATGATGAAATTCTTGAAAAAAACCTGTTGGAGGAATCCCTAGTTGAGTTCCTGGATAAATCTTTGGATGAATCCTTGAAAAAATTCTTGGTGTTCTTAGAAGAATCGCTGGTGGAGTTCTTGAGAAATTCTAGAGAAATCCCAGAGTTCCTAGAGGTGAAATTCCTGGAAGAGTCTATGATGCAAGTCATGAATTAATCACTGGTATAATTTTTGGAGAATTTCTAGAAAAACCGTGAGTGGAGTTCCTGGATAAACCTTTGTGGTAATCGTTGATGTAGTTCTTGGAAAAATCCCTGTAGAAATTTCTGAAGGAATCTATGATGCTATTCCTGAAATAACCTCTAGTAGAATTGTTTAAGGAATTCCTTGTGCTATCCCTGATGGAATTCCTGGAAGATTTTTTGATGCAATTCCTGAAGTATTTACTGTTAAAATTGATGTAGGAATCCCTAGTAGAGTTTCTCGAAGAATTATATGTAGAGCTCCTGGATGAATCTTTGGTGGAATCCTTGGAAAAACCCTTGATAAAGCTCTTGGAGTATATCTTTGTAGAAGGAGAAATCCTTGGTGAAATTTCTGAAGGAATTTATTATGCATTTATTGAAATAATCACTGGTAGACTTGTTGGATGATCTCCTGGTAGAATTCCTTGAGCTATCTCTAGAGATATCCCTGATGGAATTTCTGGAAGACTTTATGATACAATTTCTGAAATAATCACTGGTGGAATAGTTGAAGAAATCGTATGTAGAGTTCCTTGAAGAATTCTAGGTAGAGTTGCTGATTGATTCTTTGGAAAAATCCCTGGTAGAGTCCTTGGAGTATTTCTTAATAGAATTCCTAGAGAAATCCTTGGTGGATCTCTTGGAGCAATCCCTGGTAAAATTCCTGGAGGAATCTATGATGCATTTCCTGAAATAATCACTGGTAGAATTGTTGGAGGTATCCCTGGTTAAATTCCTAGAGCTTTTCTTAGAGCAAACGCTGATGGAATTTCTGAAAGAATCTATGCTGAAATTCACGAAATACTCACGAAAATGGTAGAATTGTTGAAAGAATCCCTAGTAGAGTTCCTGTGAAAAATCCTTGGTAGAGTTTCTGATTGAATCTTTCGAGGAATCCTTGGAAAACCCCTGGTGTTCTTGGAGGAATCCTTGGTGGAGTTCGTGGAGTATTTCTTGTTGAAATTCCAAGAGAACACCTGTTCCTGTAGGAAATCCTGATGAAACTCCTGGAGGAAACTTTGATGCTTGGAATTGTAGTAGAATTATTGCCAAAAATCCTGATAGAGTTCCTGGATGAATCTAAGGAGGGATCCCTGGATGAGCCCCTGGTGGAGTTCTAGGAGGAATCACTGGTGAAGTTTTCAGAGTATTTTTTGTTAGAATTGCTAACGAAATCCTTGGTGGAATTCATGGAAGAATCGCTGGTAAATTTCCTGGAGGAATCCA
Source organism: Aedes aegypti (assembly GCF_002204515.2). Lineage (NCBI taxonomy): Eukaryota > Metazoa > Arthropoda > Insecta > Diptera > Culicidae > Aedes > Aedes aegypti. The sequence continues at coordinate 52,597,488 of NC_035108.1, forward strand.
TGGTGCAGCTCCTGAAATAATCACTGGTAGAATTGTTGGAGGAATCCCTGGTGAATTCCTTGAGCTATCCCTGGAGGAAACCCTATTGGAATTTCTGGAAGAATATATAATGCAATTCCTAAAATAATCACTGGTACAATTGTTTAAGGAATCCCTAGCACTGTTCCTGAAACAATCCTTGGTAGAGTTCCTGGATGAATCTTTGGAGGAATCATTGGAACAAAAATCCCTGGAGTTTTTGGAGACATGCCTGGTGGAGTTCTTAACTACGCTAACGCTAACATGCCTGGTGGAGTTCTTGGAGCATTTCTTGGTAGAATTCCTAGAGAAATCCTTGGTGAAGTTCTTGAAGAAACCCTGGTGAAATTATTGGAAGAAACTACGACGCAATTCTTGATTTAATCACTGGAATAATCGTTGGAAGAATCTATTATGTAATTCCTGAAATAATCACTGGTAGAATCTTTGGAGAAATCTCTATTAGAGTTGTTGTATGAATCCTTGTTAGAGTTCCTGGATGAATCTTTAGAGGGATCCTTGGAAAAATCCCTGGAGTTCTTGGAGGAATCTCTGGTGGAGTTCTTGGGGTATTTCTTGTTATGATTCCTAGAGAAATCCTTGGTGGATTCCCTGGAGGAATCTGTAATGCAATTCCTGAAAAATAACTGGTAGAATTGTCGGAGGAATCCTTGATGGAATTCCTTGAGTTATCCCTGGAGGAATCCATGATGGAATTCATGGAAGAATCTAGGATGCAAATCCTGAAATAATCACTACTAGAATTGTTGGGTGAAGCCCTAGTGGAGTCCCTGGAAGAAGCCTTAGCAGAGTCCTGGATAAATTTTTGAAGGAATCTTTGGAATAATCTCTGGAGTTCTTGGAGTATTTCTTAGTAGAATTCCTTGGTAGAGTTCCTGGAGGAATCCCTGATTAAATTCTTGGAGGAATCAATGATACAATTCCTGAAATAATCACTGGTAGAATTGTTGGAGGAATCCCTGGTGGAATTCCTTGAGCTATCCCTAGAATAAACTCGATGGAATTCCTGAAAGAATCTATGATGCAATTCCTGAAACACTCACTGGTTGAATTGTTGGAGGAATCCCTAGTAGAGTTCCTGGAAGAATCCTTGGTAGAGTTCCTGGATGAATCTTTGGAAGAATCCTTGGAAGAATCTTTGGAGAAATCCCCGGTAGAGTTCATTGAGAATTTATTGTTGAAATTCCTAGAGAAATCCTTGGAGGAGTCCCTGTAGGAATCCCTGGTGAAATTGTTGGAGGAATTAATTATGCAATTTCTGAAATAATCACTGGTAGTATTATTAGAGGAACCTCTGGTGAAATTCCTTGAGATATCCCTAGAGGAATCCTTGATAGAATTCCTGGAAGAATATTTGATGTAATTCCTGAAATAATCACTGGTAGAATTGTTGGAGGAACCCCCGTAGAGTTCCTAGGAGAATCCTGGGTAAAGTAGAGCTCCTGGATCAATCTTAGGAGGAATCCTTGAAAAAAATCCCTGGTGTTCTTGGGGGAATCCCAGGTGGAGTTCCTGGAGTATTTCTTGATAGAATTCCTGGAGAAATCCTTGCTGGAGTTCCTGGAGGAATGTTTGGAGAAATTTCTGGAGGAAACTATGATGCAATCCCTGAAATAACCACTGGTAGAATTGTCGGAGGAATCCCTAGATGATTCCTGGAACAATCCTTGGAATAGTTCCTGGATGAATCTTTGGTGGGATTCTCGGGAAAATCCCAGATGGAGTTCTTGTAGTAGTTCTTGCTAGAATTCCTGTAGAAATCCTTGGTGGAGTTCCTTATGAATGTCCTGGAGCAATCAATTCGGCAATTTCTGAAATAATCACTGAGAAAATTGTTGGAGACATACCTGGTGGAATTCCATGAAGCTTCTATGATGCAATTCCTGTAATAACCACTGATAGAATTGTTGGAAAAATCCCTGGTAGAGTTCATGGAGTATTTCTTGTTAAAATACCTAGAAAAATCCTTGGTAGAGGTCCTGGAGGAATCCATGGTGAAATTCTTGGAGCAATCTATGATGCAATTCCTGAAATAATCACTGGTAGAATTGTTGTAGGAACCTCTGGTGGAATTCCTTGAGCAATCCCCTTGTTGGAATTCCTGGAAGAATATATGATGCAAATCCTGAAATAATCACTGGTAGAATTGTTAGAGGAATCCCTAGTAGAATTCCTGGAAGATTTCTTGGTAAAGTTCCTGGATGAATTTTTGAAGGAATCATTGGAAATGTTCCTGGAGCAATTCCTGGTGGAATTCCTAAATCTATGATGATATTGCTGATATAACCACTAGTAGAACTGTTGGAGGAACCCCTGGTAGAATTTCTTGATCAATCCCTTTGAGAAAGTTCTAGAGGAATCCCCTGTGGAATCCATGATGAAATTCTTTGGAGGAATCTCTAGTGGAAGTCCATGTGGAATCCCTGTAGAATTTCCAGAGGTGTGCTTCGTTGAATTGATAAAAGAATTCGTAGTATAATTTTTGAGAGAATTCCAGGTGAAATTCGTTGAGGAATCCCTGGTGGAAGTTCTGGATGAATCCCTGTTAAATTCCTTGAGTAATTTTAAGTGTAATTCCTGGAGGACTCCTTTGAAGAGATTCTGGAGGACTCCTTTGAAGAGGCTCATGAGAAATCTCTGATGTAATTACTAGACAAATCTCTGATTGAATTCAGGAAAAAAAAAATCTTGGAGGGCTGTCAAGGAATCAATTTTAAAAAAATTGAGCAGTCGAATGGTGGTATTCACAACATCGTGTTCTGGAACAGGCCACACCACGATCTACTAAAACCAGTTCCGAGATATTCAAGGAATTGACGATTTTGATATTTGAGTTATCGTACCATGCAAGCGTAAGAAATTCTGAATATGATATGAACAAAATTACAACAATCACAGCAGTATCCAAAGTGGTTACTAGTAACAAATTTTGTTTTATTTTTGTAAAAATCCTTCTGACTTGATTGAGAAAGTTCTAACACAATTAAAACAAATTTAAATTTGTTTCAATTAAAATCTTATTATAACACGATTTGTTATAGAGGATCGGAGAGAAATTGCTCAGTTTTTTCCATGATCAAAAATTAACAAATTTTGTTATTATTCAGAAATTGAAAATAAATTGCGGTATATTCTTTAGTTTAAAACCCGCGAAGTTTGTGGTATCTGAGTGACAAACTCTGAAACAATTCTGTTGAAATCTGCTGATCTGGAAACAAGTTCCTTCAGAAATAGGTTCAAGGCTTCAACTGTGTCCAATGTGACCAAACTCACAAACAAATGTTCTGGTTTTCATTCTGGAGTTTCTTATTTTTTATTTAGAGCTTAAAGAACGGAAATCGGTCAATAAATTTTTGAGAGCTTTTCAATGTCATTGACCATATTTGATCCTTCTTATTTAATAACTTTTCCATAATGCATCGAATGACATATTTGGATTAACAGTGCTCTTTCGATTTTGACAACATGCCAAACATTTCCATGTTTTGAAAATACCTGAAGGTCGTAGACACAAAAGTCAATTTGGACAAATTGAGTTGTAAGATTGTGAAAAATAATAGAATCGTTCTGGTGGGCTTCGATCCCACGACTCCCAATACGCTAGACTGGGCGCGTTAACCAACTACGCCACAGAACGGGTAACGATTCTGCAGCGCAATCGGCCAACCTGAAACCAAAGTCCGTCACGACCCCATTTTCTCTTTCGCAACCCTACACCTCCTTCGGCTCTCTGAGATGCCCAAATCGACTCTCCTAGTTAAGCTGTAATAGACATGACAACCCTAGTTGAGTAGGTGTCCATGTTACCAAAAATAAACGTGCTAAAATCGAACGGTTGTTTTAATTAAAATTTTTACCATCGTAATAATGACCACGAATTAAATTTATATATTTTGATCATGATGAGCCTCGACAATAAATATAGAGAAACATTGAGATTACCATAATTTGTGACTGAAACATGATCCATTTTTTTGTATATGCATTTCCTTGGTCTCAAAAGATAATTTAGTTGAATATGGTAATGAAAATCGCATTGAAGGCAGACAAGCTTATAAGTGCAAGAACTTATAGGTGTAGATCTCACTATATTTGGTAAACATAAGGTGGTGATGAATTTTGTTCAGAGTGTTTAAAAGTTTTGACAGTCACATATTAGTTAAATGAATTCAAGTAGAATTTTTGACGCGTGCATGAAACGCAAAGAGTGAAAATGAGACAACTCTATTAGGCATTTCACGGCGAAATTCTCTCTCTTTCGCTCTTCAACAAAACTTGAAAACAATGGTGCCAGTACCTGTCAATTTTGACAGGTACTAGTACCGTTGTTTTTAGATTTCCCGAAGGAGGGAAAGAGAGCATTTTTTTGATGACGTCACCGTGCAATAGGCAATACCACGCAGTCCAAAGAACATTGAAGTCAGCACTGCCTGGGTGCAGTGCAGAAAAATTACTCGCACATTATCCTTCGAAAAAGGTGCTGTCCCTCAGCAGCGCGATTTGAAAAAGATTTGAGTCGCACCCCATCCCTGGTAAGGCAAGTCAATGACTGCGACCAATGATTTTTTCGTTCGATTTTAATGCATCTGTTTCATTAAATTCATATTTTCTAATATAATATATTAGAATATATCAATTTATTGATAATACATTATTATCAATTAAGGATATTAGAACATATCAATATTATATTTCCTGAAACCATTAAAAAGAACTTAGCCCAGTTTGACTGAACACCGACCAATATAAAATGTGTTGCCAAAATCGAACCGAGCCAAAATCGTACGGATACTGTATATGCAAACATGTTGATTATTCGTAGTTTTCTAACTCAAAGTATTTTTGGGTCAAACAATTCTGTTTCTGTCCAAACATGTCAAATGGAGATTTAAACTGAAGTTTTGGCTACAAAACCACATATTATTGGTTTTCGGTTATTATTCTTCTTGACAAAAAATGCATTCCAGATGAAGTAACTTGTGATTAATTATTTTGGGAATTTTGAAAATTGTGAAATTTACATAGATCTTTAATAGTGTCTAGAATGCTGTTTTCCGTTGAAATATGAATTAGAAGAAGTTGTTTGTATTAATAAGGCATTTTGTTTGGTATTATTGAAAATAAGGGTGATCTACATTTTCATAGAAATGGTATAACTAACATTTTTCGTTGTAAGAATTATAGTGAACACGCTTCATCAAACATGTAAACCATTCAATTCCAAGAAACTTTGCCAAAGAAAAGGTTTTTTGTAGCTCTTAATCGACCAATTAAGAGCTTTTTTAACCCTGTTGATCAAAGAAAACTGATTTTCTGGCTCCAGCGTTTTCAATTCTAATATCTCGTCAAAGTAGCCTATAGAACACTTTTAAAGCTTTAAGAAATGCGTAATTTGGTGAGTGAATGAACTCGCTATCTCTTTCCATTTGGGATTTAACGTTGTTTTTCTTACAAAAACACTTCTACTTTTATTGAGAATATCTCTGATTGGGGTAACAAAATCATTTGACGGCATTCAAAAAACAAAAAATAAATTTTTAATAACAGAAAAACTTTTAAGGGAAAATTGATTAAAATTCGTCGTCAAACTGCTTTCTGGACCAAAGTGCAGTGCTGAAAGAATATTTTGAAATCGCTAGATCTCAAGAGGAATAAACATTTTCCAACCGAACAAAATTCCTACAACTCTTACGGCTGGTAAGGGAATGATTTGAATCAACTTTGGCTTACTTAATAGCAAAATCAATTCTTTGGAGCTGTCAGGTATCGACGACACACTTGCGTGAAATTTTTGGGTTCGAACTTTAGATTAGAGTTTTTATGCTGAAATCATGTGTTTTTATGGAGAGATAGCTATTGATAACAATTTTTAGACCTAAGTACAACCTTGGGCACCAATAGGTTAAAATATGGTTCGGCGTTGACCGTTTCCGGTAGATCTTCTTTGAAGTCACAGCGACGAACACGATTCCTCCACTCAATCAATTTGATTAATTAGTTTCCCACGAACGAGGGACGCATTGTTCGGTAGTTTTCCCATTCTGAGTCCATTCAATTCATCCACTGACTGGCTGCAGCAGTGCTTATCCTGCGACCAAAGCCGCAATGTATCTTTTCACATTTTTTTTTTCATATCCGAGTGGGTTTACTGTTGCTATAGGCAGCTCCAACTATAGAACACATTCAGTAACCGGCAAGCAAAACCCAGCACCCCCACCCCCTATCTCCCCATTGTGAGCGAACGAGAGCTTTTCATTTATATTCATGTGTTTTGCAAGTTTTCCTTCTGTTTGGGGCGCGATGAAAACTCGACAACAACTGGTGGGGCTAAAAATAGTGACTGGCGGTCGGTGGTGAGACCGGTTGTTCCCAACATATGTTAAACTGAAAGCGATTCTTGGGATAGCGCTTCTCCTTTGCATAGCTCTATAGCTGGCGTTTTTTGCGCCTCATTTTCAGTGTGTAAAACATGTGCCAGTAATTCCGCCGGAGTCATTCCTCACTCGAGGAAATCAACCACAAAGCTGTGCGTTAATCTCGCCTGGTGCACAAAACAGCCACCGTGGATAAAAAGAGGAAAAAGCTGTTATGGCGTAGTTTTTCTATCTGTTTTTTTTTTGTTTTGAAATGTGACGATTCTTTGGTTTTACATTCAAGGCAACTTTTTCCACTGTCTCATCGTCATCGTCGTCGTCGTCGTCGGCTGCCTTCTGTTGTTGCGTCTTATTAGGAGGAAGAATCCAAAAGCGAGACCAATGGTTGATTTTGTATTTAAAAGATCGCTCAGGATGAGAACAAAACAACAAGAAGAAAAAAAGATGTGCCCGTTATTATTCTCCATTCGTTACATTAGTCATCCATCGCTCAGTCTTTGGAGCCATTGTTGAGGTTTTGCTATTGTTTCGTTTATTATTTATCATCGTGCCTCCCTTTCTACGATTCAAAGTAGCATCATTTTCGTCGGTTCTGGGTTTCGCTGGTTGGTTTTACCACTTACTGTTGGAGGCGCGGTTTTTTGTTGGACTACATATTTGCGTTCGGTGGGCTTCTGTTTAGCTCCAGATGCCAGAACTAGATGCAATGAAACTTTATCGCAAGTTAAATTTGGTTGGTTGGCTGGTTGGATTCCATCGTATCATTTAACACGGCTGAACTTGAAACAACGTGTGTAACACAACGGGAATTCAGCATAATTAAGAAATCGTTAAAGACTATATATTCTAGGTGTATGTCTTCTGTGAGTCTGACTATAACTCAGATAACCCCTCCCCTTAAATAGATCGTTGAACGAACCTTCCTCTTCTTCTTGGCATTTAGGGGCCATCCATTAATTACGTAAGGGGTTATGGGGGGAGGGGTGGTTTAAGAATTCTTACGCGCCATACAAATTATTTTTAATTTTCATACAAAAAATCTTACCATGGGGGGAGGGGGGTTGAAAAACCGCCAAAAATGTCTTACCTAATTAATGGACCGCCCCTTAGGTGCTCGCTGGAGCAGAGCCTGCTTTTTAGCTTAGTATTCAGTGAGAAATTCTACAGTTATTAACTGAGAGAATTCCTTGCCAAAGTTGCCATTTTTACATTGCTCAGGAAAGTCAAGGGAATTTCCATAAGGGACCGTTCATAAATGACGTAGCATTTCAGGGGGGAGGGGGAGTCTATGATTTTGTGACAAACCAGGCAAAGAGAGGTCCTTGTTTTTGGGAACCATTGGCATTTAAAAATGTTCAGTAATTGGATACTCGCATGTAGGAAGCAATATTTTTATCGCATTACTATCACCAGTCCTTTGAAAATAAAACAAGTAGAATTTCCTTAGTCTTGCTTTCCAAAAAAAAAAAAACACCTTTTCTTGCTTGACATCTCAAGCACCCCTTCATACGAAACACAGTCCGTGTATCTTACCGTCCCACAAAATCTCGTTAGGAAAATCCACCAACCATAATCTCCACTCGAAATGTAATCCCGTAGAATTGATTTAGAAAGCTATCATTACACACGTTCTCCTTCTTGTAGCGATCCCTTTCTGTACTTCCCCTACACGCCCTACACCCATAATCGGGTGCGAGTTTCTTTTGTCATTTCCGCTTTTCGCTAAACGATTCCCGAAATGGGACCAAGTGGGAAAAATCAATCACCACCAGCAGCGGTAAGTCCTCTCTCGAGGCGACACTGTTGGTAACATTGAGGAAATGATGGTGGCTGGAGTTAGTGACGACATCACGTCCGCTGCCGTCGTTGGCTGGATTAGGTCCAAAGAGCTAGAGAACACGGAGACAGTGAAGGACGATGCTTGTTTTACACTTATCAACTTATCTTGCAATTTCAATCAACCGACTTGCAACCAGTGCACATAGGAATGACAGTAATAATTTCATGGCTAAAATGTTAAATAACTTTTAAACGACCAGTGTTACGTTTATAAGCTGTTCAATTGTAGAAATCACCATCATGTTTCGTAAGAGGTAATTGATATACACTGCAATGAAAACATATCTAACAATAATTAATATTTTATCAGAGATGTGATTGTGATCTTTTGTGGGTTGTATTACTTGTAAAAATAAGTTGAAGAACATGAAATAATGAAAATCAAATAAACCAATATACCAGCTGGTTAACTTTCATGCAAGTTAACTGAAATCGATAACAAATGCATTTTATTAAGACAAAAGCATGTTCCACTGTGTTAATTCCATTAATTTCTAGATATTCGTTACTTACAGGCCTATTTTGAAAGCCGAATCCATATGTAATATTTCGAGCATATCAAAATATTAGACATTTTTCGCGACGTTTGTTTCGCATCCATGGTCAGCAATGAAATAATTTCTCTACACTCATCCTATCACGAGCGGTACAATGAACATCGAGAATCACAAAAACTGTGGAATGAACGTTGTCTGACACGATGTAATTTTCATAAATCATGAATTTTGAATATATTTCAGGAATGTCAACACTGTTCATACGAGTTACTTTTATCGATTTCATCAATATTGACCCCGAGTTTCGATTTTTCATTCAGATTATAATGTACAAAAATGTTCAGTTCTGAAATTTTCCTTATGAGCCATTTTTGAGTAACTGGTAGGTAACTAGTCCTGTGCGCCGCCACGCCACGCCTCCGCCGCCGATTCAATTGGCTTATTAAGGGGTATCCTGTTTTTTACATATTCTTATTCTACGTTAAAATTTCCAAAATTTCATAATTTTCCGTGCCCTGGAACTATTTTTAAAACACGTTTGAGTTTAGTATGGAAATCGTGTTTGAATCACCCCTCGGCAAATTTAACTTCGGGACGAGCTGTCATTATGTAAATTGAAATGTCATTGAGTCGACGGAATTAAATATTATTTTATCATTTACTTATCAAAATTAAGGTATTGAAGCGCAATAAAATCGTGTTGCACTTAGAAAAATGTGCTCTCCCGATAAAGTTACAAAAAACTATGAGCTTTTCATCACTAAACAACCCAATTTTCGCCGTCGCCGAATGGAGTTTAGGTGGCGCACCATACGCCGATCGTCATCACGGCGGCAATTTTGGATTTTCACGACGAACAATTATCCATCTCGAAAACAATTGTATAATTTTCACGAAAAAATCTACATTAAAGATTCTAGCCTTCAGAGATTGGTTCAGAAAGTTCAATTAATTTGTTGGTTTTCGATGAATTTATCCAGTAGATTATTCTATGAATATAACTAAGAATTCACTTTGAAACAATTCCAGGGATTCCATCGAGAATTATCCCTTAGATTCACATACATATAAGTTCTTCAAGGTGTTACTTTAACAATTCTTCCAATGTCTGTATGAAATAATAAGATTTCTGTAGGAAGGAATTCCTTTAGAATATTTATTAGACATTTTTAATTAGCATTCTGCAAGATGCTTCAGCAGTTATGAAATTGTTTAAGAATTCAACCAAAAAATTTCTTCAGCAAACCCACCACGGTTTTCGTCAAGAATTCCATTCGATTGATGCCTAGAAACTTTTTTTCAGGGGTTTCTCCTCAAGAGTTTCTCTATAAGGTTTCCAATGTTTTTTTCATGAATTGCTTCACAAATACATGAAAGATGTGCACTGAGTGTTTCTTCCGAAGGTACTCATTTTTTTCAGAATTTTAATAGGGCCCACTAGGATATTTTTGTTGTTGTTGAGAAATTGCTCTTTACGTACATTCAGAACTTTTTCGAAGTATTACCGACATTTTTCCAACCAGTGCGAGTATGTCTGGTTGATTCAACTGGAGAGAAGAAACAATGCACGGAGAAGTTATAAAATACATGAGAAGACATAGCGAAGCAAAACATGTGGGAGGTTGATGAATGAAAAAAAAGAATGCGTAAGGGTAGAGCTCCAATTTCAGACCTAGCATTAATTTTCGACCCATTCATACAATTTTGGTCTACTTTGTATGAAAATTGGAACAGATATCTTGTGGGTCGAAAATTAGAGCTTTTCCCTTATTATGAATCCAACAAATTATTTCACGTCAATTCGACTAGATATGGGGCTAATAGGTATAGCGACGTGTATTGTATCTATTCTGAGCTGCCAATTCGATGGGGATCAAATCTTTTTTTTTTAATATGGATTTACTTTACAATTTTCGTGACCGCAGCAAACCGCGCGCGCGTGCGGGTGTGTTTTGTTATGTTTTGTAAAATCGCAAATCGGCTGGTGCAAATATAAGTTGTAATGGAAACAATTATAACTATAACTAGCACAACAACGCAAATCTGTCAAGTTTGATTGTGCAATTGGATAAGTGAAAAGCGAGTGTTCCAAGATGTCCCAAGTTAGGAATAAAAGTAATTACATATATTGGATTTACGTGAGAGTTGTTTGAATCACGAATTCTGATGGCGGTGAAGAAGTGAACTAGCATCGAAGACAGTCAACTTGCATTTCAGTTGTTAGAGGCTTGATTTGGTGAGTTCGTTACTGATTGATTATTTGTAGTTTTCCCTTTTGTTTCCAAGAGCCCATATACAGTCGCCTCTCCATATCTCGATATCGAAGGGATCATCGAGATAGGGAGAGATCGAGACAAAGAACAAATACTAGATTGAAAAACACCCCGTTTCCAAGAAAGTAATACACAAACAGACGTCATTTCGCGCTCCTAATTTGTTTTGAATCCCAAAACTTTGGTCTAGTAACCTTCGATATTGGTCATATCGACATATGGAGATAAAATTGAGAACAAAAAATCAACAAAAAGACATCGAGATATGGAGATATCGAGATAAGAAGGATATCGAGATGTGGAGAGTGAAAATATAAGCAGAGTGAAGGGACTTCACGACGAAATTGATACGAACTCGTCTATAAAAATATGACGAATATGAACTGAAAACCTGTTGGCTATCAATCCCAGGTCTGAGGTCAAACTGAGTTTTCTTCCCGTTTCAGAGAGCAAGCAATGGCGCTTAAGCCTAGGCCTTACAGCTAGGACATGAGGAAAAATCACCCGTATCCCATCTTCAAAAACGGAGAACGCAAACGGAATGTGCATTAACCTTCTTAGTAAAGCCACTCCCAACGATTTTATCAATATCCCTGAAATGGAACTGTTTGTATGGTTTTCAACGTTTCTTTTTGGAAATTTTTTGAATTATCTTCAAACTCAAGTATGCAGAGACCATTTCAGCATAACCATTTCATTATCTGTATCATATAATCGATATGCTGCAAATATTAAAACTGACAAGATAATAACGGAAGATGTTCCGGTGTTTTCTGGATACTTTTCGTTATTGGCTGAGCTTTTCGTTGTTATGTTGGCTGATACGTCGAATGTAGAAACGAAGCTTTCTGATGGGCTATTATGAAAAAGTTCTTCAAGCGGATATTTTCATCGAGACGAGAGTACTTGCCTGTTAGCACAGGCTGGAAGACCCTTTCACCTGTCCCAAACACAGGACCGGGACGTCTGATGATCGCTGGCTGGATGGCCAGGACTGTGATGGGGGGCTCCAGGGCTTCCAAAGTGCTTGATACTGTGCGTCCCGGTGATGGAGAAGATTGACATTCATCGGCTGTGGCGATTTCGGAAAAATTTGACGTTGTTCTATTGCATAGATTTCGGAAGCCGTGCAGGGATTTCGTTTTTTGAGTTTGGTTCAAAGGGCCGTATGGTAATTCCTTCTGGCCAGGACCAGCTAACGCTGACAACACCTGAGTAAGATCTGCAAACCGATATTTTGAAGCATACAAACGAAAGTTCTTCTTATTCTTTCTGGCGTCACTTCCCAACTGGGACAAAGCCTGCTTCTCAGATTAGTGTTCTTATGAGCATTTCCACAGTTATTAACTGAGAGCTTTCTTTGCCGATTGATCATTTTTGCATGTGTATATCGTGTGGCAGGTACGAAGATACTCTATGCCCTGGAAATCGAGAAAATTTCCTTTACGAAAAGATCCTCGACCAGCGGGATTTGAACCCACGATCATCAGCATGGTCATGCTGAATAGCTGCGCGTTTACCGCTACGGCTATCTGGGCCCCTACAAACGAAAGTTCTTCAAGTTTTTTCCCACGAGGAACCAGCTTTGTAACTTTGACAACTGAGGGATCCGCATTAGTGATGTCACACACGTGCAGCTTGATGTGGTCGGGGTTCTGCTAAACCGCACCAAGTGCCATTTTTTCTCTAATTGACTTTTTTACACCAGAGGGCTCAAATAATCATTACCTTTCTACCATAAAAATATCAAGTAATTTGAACAGTCCCTTGTAATCTTAGATCAAAAATTTTCTTTGGGTGGACAAGAAAAGCTGTAATTTTGTTCAGCCAGAGCGAACCATAAACCAACGCAAGTAATCAGAGGAAATTCATTTTTCAGATATAAAGCTATATTTTTTCAACTTCCTTCTATATTTTTACAATTTATCCATTCCAAGCAACTCATAGAAATAGAGGCCAGTGAAATTGGGCAGCAATTGATTAATTAAAATTAAATATTGCTCCGGTGGCGTTGATCTATTTTCTTTCAAATTTTATCAAGCCACACCGCGCTAAGTACTGTTTATCTGAAAATCACATTTAGACATGAAGTAAAGGCATTTAAATGCAATAAATACTTGCATTAGCTTGTTATATAATATGTTAATCAAACCACACAGAAGCCGTAATAAAAAAACGAATTAATTTAATCTGATACTGTGTGAACAACTCAGGTGGACTTGGTGTGCTTTAGTTGTTCAGAAAATGGCATTATCTCCATCAAACCCCGTCAGAAAAACTGCACATTACTAGATTCAAGTTTATCACCATTCCTTCAAGAAGTGAAGATGACCTAGTGGCAGCACACTAGATTACCACTCAGAAGGCAAGAATTCGAGTCCCGATGAAACTTTTTTTCTGATGTTCTATCCGATGGTGATGGAAATCAAACAACTTTTAGATTCTGTGATTATTTTTATATTGCAGAAAAACATCAGCAGGTCAATGTACATCTGAAAAGATAGTGATTCCTGGTGAACACTTCACGCATTGAACTGTGAACTTGATCAGCAAAGGTGCACCAAATGGGAGCAACTTGGTGCGCTTTGGCAGAGCGAATTCATGGTTTTCTTCGATCATTAGGATCTATGTATGAACACGTGAGAATCTTGATTCAATACATACAAACCCTTCCCATAAACATTTGTGACATGGATTCCAACATGCACGGTGATGGTCAACATCATTTGTCTCCAATTTTACTTGTGTTGTTGAAAACTGTGAAATACATTCAACCATACCGAACCAAGAACCATATTTTTCAATTTTTGTCCAGCCAGAGTGAACTGAGTGCTCCATATTGTTTAATGGAATCCAATCACATCATTAATTTTTAATGATTTACTAGTATGTTTAATCTCAGTGTACTTATTGAACACTGTTAATCGCATGTGAGCGATAAAAAATTAAAATTATCATTCGCGATAAACTAGTACATGAAAAAACTTTAAAGTAAAATATCTAGGAATAAAGATTTTGGCACTTGGTGCGGTTTAGCAGAACCCCGACCATGTCGTCTTCCGTTTGATCTGGCGTGAAAGGAGTGACATAACATTCGTCGTCAATTGCTTGGAGCGCGCCATTTTCAACTTTGAGAAAAGAGTTGTTAGGTTTGAGGGTTCTTCCGATAGAGTGGATGTTAGGACTGCTTCGACTAGGCTGGGCACATATTGTATCCGGCGGCAAGCACTTCGATACATGTGGCAAAGCTGCGGAAGTAGATGCGTTCATACGAGACGTGCTTTCCACGATTTGCACGCGCTTATTTCCTCCGACGACGAACCTATCAGGAGCCATAGCTATTGAGCTGTTCACCTCATCCTGCACTTCAAAGAAAGACGTTTCGTCACATGACCTGGACCGGTTGATTGGATCATCTATGACATCGTCGAGAGTCATTTCATCAATACTCTGAAGCATTCCACATGTTCCACTACAGGTGACCACTCTATCCGAATCCAAAGATTATGAGCAAGCTTGGCATGATTCCATAGTGAAGCCTTGACGTGTCGAGGAAGAATGTTACAACACTACGCACAGCAACGGTAAAATAATGATGCGCCTAAAGCGCCTACCAGTTTGCAGCCCTGTTGAACTGTTATACTCGAACTTTTACTAGCTTCCTTGTTTTTCTGGCAGATGGCGCTTCGAAAAATTGACAGCGTGCTGGTGTTTTGTAGATGTCCGTAATAATTGATCCAGTATCACGAAACACTAAACACAATTATTCACAGAACTACGACCGTGAAACGCGATGCTCACAATGAGTGTCAATAACACGGACGATTCGGATGTCGTTCAATACACTTTGTTGAATATACGACACAAAATACATCGGTACAGCGACGATCAAAATGCGGACGTAAACAACAAGCGACTGTTTTGACGAGCAGTTTTTCTCAAAACTTAGGTTTAGTATCCACAAATCTACAGCCAGTTCTTCCGGGCATTACGTCCGAATGGTTACAACCGGTGTATTTTACACGGTGCAAAACTCTTCATTTATAATGTTGAATATCAGATCTTAATGATTTATGCAAATTAAAATGAATGTCAATGCAAATAAATAAAGGTAACTTGACATGTCCAAAAAAGAACAGTTTTTACCCGACTTGACCCAGTGACCCACCGGAATAACTCCGGCCACAGGAATATTTCCGAATTTCTCTGGCCACTTCCAGAAACAAGATATGTGGGCCAGTGAACTGACAAAAAATCATTTGAATCCGTTAAGAATTCGCTGAGTGGTGAGGGTTTCAGTATTTTTGCTTTCACTCAGGCTTATACGGGTTAACTATCTCGAATGATCTGGGATAACGCCCTAAAAGCCATTGGTAACAACGTGTGTAGCTCGTTGTTTCTGAGCAAATGAATGAATCAGCATCCAAACCAACATCACTGGCGTGTAGAGAATGATCCTTTCTTCACCATACCGTTGTGAAATAACATGTAACTCCATTTAAATGTTCAGAAACAACGAGCTACACACACGGTTACCAATGGCTTTTAGGGCACGATCAGAAATTATGCGAGATATAAAGCAAATCATACCTAAATCACTATAAAACGACTTAAATTAAACTTGAAACGATTGATAATGAAGTAAATCAGACATGAAGCACTTGTAAATGAAGTGAATGATTGTATGACATTTGCCAGAAAACGATTTGCCAGAATCAATTTGCCAGAATGATTTTTGCCAGAAAACCATTCCCCAGAATGTACCATTCGCCAGAAAGCCATTCTCCAGAATGGACCATTTGCCAGAAAACCATTCCCCAGAATCATTTTTTGTAATTCGTTTTCAACCTTGATATCAATTGATCGACATATTTGTGAAGATGCATCGAAGCCAAACCTCAAATTTTCAAGAGCGCAAATCTAGAGACCCAAACAGCCATTCCAGCTGAAAATTTAATCGATTGGTGACCAGCGTGTGACCAATCGATTAAGTTTTCAGCTCAAACCACTGGCTGGTTCTCGAGGTTTATGCCCTTGAAAATTTGAGGTTTGGCTCCGATGCATCTTCACCTCAAGCCTACCGAAATTTTCGATATTTGTCATTTTTGTATCTTGAATTTACTCATATTATTTGCACTTATAGCATGAAACATTGTGTAGTCAACTTTCACATTATTTACATCAAGAGGATTGGACTACTAGCACTGCACAGCTGCAGCGCAAAATTAATTAAAATTTAGCGTCACTTCTACAGTACTTCACTCGCATCGTAAATATTGCTCCAAATAATGTTTATATCTTTGTAATATTATAACAAGTATAAAACAACGCAACTGATCGATCCGTGTTATTTAGTCTATGTTGTTAAAATCCTTCGCATACAATTTTATGCAATTTTCACTACTTACATAGCTGGTCTGAGAACAAAAAAGCTGAAACGTTTGACACGAATTAGTTTAGTTGAATAATTTCTGAAATATGAATAATGTATCTTTGCGGAAAAATTGCGAAACAACTAAAAAGAACAGCCTTTGAGTGAAAGAAGGGAAAATTATGTTTGAAATATGATCAGTTCAGCGCCAATAATCATTGGAACAATATAACTCAAATGACTACCCAATGTTCTTTCGGTCATATATTTAAATACATTATTCAGTCCTTGAAAAAAACGTTAAACTGTTTTATTTTAATAATTATTTGAACCGCATTATTTATTGTTTTAAAGTAGTTTTACAACATTTGCGACAGGCTGCCGGAAAACTCTTCAATCTTCAGTGTTTACTCTGATTGCTAGTTTGAGCTATCTGGAACCGGAGATATTTTGAAATTCTTAGCAGGACTGCTACGTGGCCATGATTAATGGTGGAAACCAAAAAAACACATATATTGGTTTCTCATATTCTGTCGCTTGCTCTACTCATTCATTTATTTAGTTAACATCTACACAGATAACACTGAATCAACAATTTCACGCCACAATACTCGATTCGTGGCCGCATCTCTCCATCCTCGGTTCTGCCCCACGCTCGCCAAATCGATACCAAATCGCTTGCTCTACTAAACAAGTCGATTATGAAGATTAATGTTTTCGGAATCACTCGAGTAATCTTCAATGAGAAATTAGATGAAGGTCATGGTAAATATTCCATTATTGAATCACTTTCAATTTAGTTTTTTTTATTTGAGGACATATATTGATTGTCCATTTCCCGATATTCGCATTTTTTTTACATAAATCCTTTTTACAGACATTTTTGTTGACAGCAGTCCTATATTGATTTTTTTTAGCTGTTATTATTTATAATTGAGATGACATAACCTTGTTTACATTACTTCCATTCCTTCTGTTAACTGCAGGCAGAAACACACAGTACAATTATAAAGACTGGCCAATAATATAAAGAAGGGTAAATCTCCTATGTAGCATATACAGTCAGTGACATAAGTTAGTAACCAAATGCTGTTTTTCCATACAAAATGCCCAAGTTTGGGGTGCTGTATCTGAGCTTCTGGTAGTCCGAATTGGTTGAAATTTAGATGATGAACTACAAATAACTTGAAATTTTGCCTGTAAGGGAATTATTACATTGCAGTCATTTTACATAGAGTTTCAGAGGGTTGTTCAAAGACAAAAGTAAGTAACCGAGAGACTTTTTGATTTAATTCGAAAACGGTAAGTCGTGGAAAGTTGGTCTGTTCCACAAAGTTGTTCAATTTCAGAACTCACACAAATTTTCAGAACACATTTTTTTTTTTTTTTTTTTTATTAAAGAGGCTTTAAAATACAATTCATTCGCCTCTGTTTTAGTTTAAAGTTGGTTATATAATCCGGTATTTTTGAGATACTTTATAATTTTGTTTTCTTCTTTTTGGTCATTACTTAGAGCTATACTAATATTCGAGCTGATTCCTAATCTCTTTCTGATATCATCAAATTTTCGGCATTCCAATAAAATATGTTTAACATCTAGAGAACTGTTACACAAATCACAAATATCGGGATCATTTTTTGAAAACAAGTGGCATTTCGTTAAGCGCGTATGACCAATCCTACACCTGGTGAGCACTCGTTGATCGCTCTTCTTCATTTTGTCATTCCATTTTCCAATACTTCTCTTTACTAAAGCTAATTGATCGGTAGTATTACCGATCCATCTAGATTGCACAATATCTTTCATCTTATGCTTAGCCCACAATATTAAATCTTTCGCAGGTACTTCAAATTCTAAAGCTAGTCCTGTTCTACCCCTTTTTGCTGCTTGATCGGCTTTTACATTTCTAGATATGTCACAATGACCAGGAATCCAAAGAAAAACTACATGTTTGTTTTCGGAAAATGTCTCAATCGCCTGAATGTACGGATGGAGGATGTTTCCTTTTTCGAGAGCAGAAACACAGCTTGCAGAATCTGTTAAAATAACTGTTGGTGTGTTATCCGCGTGGTACACGGCAATTGCTAATGCGGCCGCTTCTGCTGAAAATACGGAACTGCTGGAAGGAAGCTGACCTTCGATGATGAAATCGACACCAATTACACCACATCCGACCCCTACTTCATCTTTAGATCCATCGGTGTAAATTCTCGTATACTGCTTATATTCACTATTCAAAAGTCCGTTAACGAAAGCACGAGCTTTATGAGCTCCTTCTCCAACTTTGAAATTCCTTTTTATCGTCCAATCAATTTTTGGTCGAGCATAAAACCAAGGTCGCTGTCCAAAACGATGGAGTTTACTGATTTGAGGGAAAGCTTCCCCAAAAAAGGTTGTTGAAAGTTGCTCGATGTTTTTGCGAAAGGCTGTTCGATATTGGTGGCTTTTTTCTTCAATTTTACAGTAGCTACGAATGTACGCTAATGCAACCCTTTCTTTGAAAGGAAGTTCCCCACTCTCAATAGCCAAAGCCAGAGATGGTGAAGTCCTAAACGCACTAGAGGCCAAGTGAATCAGTTGATTGAAAGATGATTGGTATGGCTCAATACATCTTAAACCGAAGAGTTCGATCCCGTAAAGTAATTTGGAGGTACAAGTTGCATTAGCTATTTTCCAGATCACTTCCCTATTTGCACGACATGCTATTGCTTTAAGAAAGTTGATCCGACTTTGTATTGCATTCAAAGTATTTTTAAAATGCTTTTTGAAAGTTACTCGGCTGTCAATCCAAACTCCCAGTATCCTCGTTGTTTTGACGTCAGGTATGCTCTCTCCATTAATCTTAATTTCCTTCCTGTTTTTCTTCCAATTTCTGTGTTTTTCTCGACAAACATGCAGAAATGAAGACTTGTTGGGTGAGATTTCAAAATGAGTCCATTTTGCCCACTCACAAACGGCTTTAACAGCAAGGCTTAGACGCTTTCTGGTACTGCTGACCTTCTTACCCACAGTGACTAATAAAATATCATCGGCGTAAATGAGTGCTGTCACCCCTGATGGGATCACGTTGAAGACGGTGTCCATTGCTATAATGAAGAGTGTGACGGACAACACCGACCCTTGTGGGACTCCATCTTCTTGAGTCTTTGAAGAAGATAGTGCTCCCCCAAAACTGACACGGAATTTCCTATCTTTCAAGAAGCTTTCAATACTTTTCGTCATATTGATCCCTAGATTCAGTTCTCGTACTCGCTGGATAATATGAGGACGCCATGTCGTGTCGTAAGCTTTTCGTAGATCCAACAGGGCAAACTCACAATGAAGTTTTCTTTTGAGAGCATCGGTCATGATCTCATTCAGGTCAGCAAAATAGGTAGTGGTTCCCTTTCCAGTTCGAAACGCATGCTGGTTTTGGTTCAAGAGATCATTTGATTCTAAATGAACCATGAGTCGATGATTGATTAGTCGTTCGTAAATTTTGCCAATGCAACTAAGGAGAGTTATTGGACGATAACTTTCTGCATGTTGTTGTGGTTGTTCAGGTTTAGGAATTGGTATCACTATACCTTCCTTCCATTTCTCAGGAAAACGACCTTCGTTCCACAATGTGTTGTATGCCATCAACATTCGCATTTTTCCGTGCAGCGGCAAATGCCTGATCATTGGATAGCCCACTTCGTCGATCCCCGCTGAGTACCCTTTTGCTGAATCGATTGCACGAAGCAATTCTTGCATTGTGAAATTATTATCCAAAACAGATGGTTCTACGGTACAGAAAGATTGTTCATTTGTTCCAGCCTCAGCATGTTCGTTAGAAATGTTGTAGTTTGCTTTGGAATTTAATTCGAAAACTTCCGCAAAGTGCTCCACGATTTCATTTGGATCGGTAACGTGCGTTTTATTGATGATCATAGTTTTAGCAACGGCTTTTTTCTTTCCACAAAGTCTGTTGAAGTTTGTCCAAATTTGTGATGAACTTGTTGAAGGCGTAAATGTTTCGCAAAATTGTTCCCAAGAAGCTTGTTTAGCTCTTAGGATAACTTTTCGGGCATTGGCTCTTGCTATTTGAAACTTTTTCTTCAAAACTTCTTTTAACGGATCGTCAGCATTCAGACGTTTCATGGCTCGTAGAGCCTTCCGGCGTAGCTTGACAGCTGTATCGACTTCCTTAGTCCACCAAATTTCGGATTTCCCATTTAGTTTCCCAGAAGATTTTGGAATTGACATTTCTGCGGCTTCCCTAATGAGATTACCTAATTGCACAATGTCCAAATCACAATTTTGTTGAAGGAGTTGGTCTATGCATTGTTCAAAATGTTTCCAATTGGCATCTTTGTACAGCCATCGTTTACGGCAACCTTCTTTTGCAGTAGTTGCGTCGAGATAAGTTATAATGGGAAAATGATCGCTTCCCATTGTGTCCTCCAAAACCTCCCAAAGATATCTGGTAGCGAGACATTTGGAAGCAAAAGTTATGTCGATAGAAGAAAAAGAGCAATGCGTATCACTTAGAAAAGTTGGAGCACCATTATTTAGCACTATAAAGTCGTTATCCACAATCCAAGACAGTAACGACCGCCCCCTCACCGATGTTTTGGAGCTGCCCCAAGCCTCGTGAGCAGCATTTGCGTCACCGCCTATGACATACGGAGGATCCGTGGTTTCCAGGACCAGATTCAGCTCATCAATAATATCCTTAACGTTTGCATTGTTTGGAAAATAAAACGCAACAATTGTCACATTATACGGGCTATGTAACCGAACAGCACATATCGGGATGGTGGAGTGCAAATCGTAGAAACAATGAGGCACTTCCTTCAGAACACCCAATCCTACAATTCCTTTTCCGTTGCGAATATTGTGGTCGGCCAGCTTCCAGTCATACTTGCCTTTTAGTGCGATTTCAGTGTTTGATGTCTTCATTTCTTGGAGATTCACAACGATCGGCTTCTTCTGAATGACATAATTGGACAATTCTGCGTGATTGGCCCATAGACCTCTTATATTCCATTGAAGCATTAATTGCTTTTGAGAGGCGTGCGGTACAACAATTCCCAAGAAATTGTCATGAGTTGACTGAGCCGTCTCCTGATCACGTTGCGATGTGGGATTCTCTGCATTGGCGGTGTTTCTGCTATCGTTCGAGGGTGATATTGTCACTCCGCTACGATTATTACAACTGCTGGTTGAAGGAAGAACGAATACCTGTCGGAAATGATCGTATAACTCGGCATTGACCAACGCCTCTCGAGGAAGAGAAGCTAATGCGTCAAGCTGTGTCGGATCTGGAAAAAACCGCATACGAGGAGGGTTTCATGGTGAGAATGGAATATTTTACTTGCCTGTGGATAGAGGCAAGCCACGTCGGCTGCCGCCAGGGGCTCATCAGATATATCTGGAACATCCCTGGTCAGGGCCGACGTGGAGAGCCTCGCGCTTGGCGAATCAGATGCTATCCTTACTGCAGTGGTTCGGTAGCAGGAGTTTGGAGAAGGTGCTTGTGAGTTGCATTCATCATGAGAAAGGCCTGGAATAGGTTGAAGACACCGAAAGTTCTCGTCCGTAAAAAACACCGTGTTTGTACTTGCCTGTGTGAGTAGGCGATCCACGTCAGCTGCCGCCAGAGGCTCATCGGACTCGTCCGGAACATCTCTGGTCAGGGCTGACGTGGGAAGCCTCGCGCTTGGCGAATCAGAATTGCTCCTTGATGGAGCAATGAATCTTGAAGAAGCCTTGTGTTCCATAATTGTAGTTTTCGAAAATTGTTCGGTTTGCGTGTCAGTATTCGTTGCATAAATTACATTATTAAACGTGGATGCGGTAGTTGAGTGTAAATTTGTATTGTTGGTTGAGTTATTTATCATAGAGTGTTCCGAAAGTCCAAAAATCGTGTCCGGCTCAATAGCGAAGTTTTGCTTTCTGAATGATGGTTCTTGGGTCATTATTTTCTTTTGGTACTGGATGCGACCCCTTTTTTACGTTCTGGAGAGTCCGGTTCAGATTTATTTTTGTTCCCTTTCCGTTTTTTATGCGTAGTCGTTTCAAATTCCATACTTTCGTTCAGATCTATACTTTGGTTCGAGTTAGGACTGGATGATCGTTGTGGTTTTTCAACGCTGTGTGCTTTTATATATTGTTCCATGGCACACAATCGTGTCAGAGCTACAGTAGGAGCCTTTCCAGTCGAGGAGTTGTCTTTGCGGACTTATGCTTGAGTGCTTGTTGAAACGTTGGGTTGGTTGTTGTTGCTGAGGTTGGCTATTTGTGTTTTGAGCTCAAGGATTACGTTACGCAGAGATTCTACCTCTTCCTGCAGCATTTTAATAATTTTATCCTTCTGAGAGTCGTCTTGACGCAATCGATCTTGAGCTGTATTGGCATAAGAACGAGATTTGTTGGCTGCACACCAATCAGCTCGAGCCTCCGCATACGACAGATTGCGATCCACTTTAGTATGAATGATTGCATCCTCTTCCCGATAAATCGGACAAACCCGCGAAATTGGTTTGTGACTCCCTTGACAATTTTTACAATAAGGGGGGTTAGCGCATTCAACAACATCTGTATGAGACTCGGAACAGTTTAAACAGATTTGAGGGAACTTGGCGTTGTCGCATGTCTTTTTTGTATGTCCGTAGTTGGCGCAACGAAAACAGAGTAATGGCGACGGATAGTACGTTCTTACGGCTATCCGCAGCAGTCCAAAATAAACATGCTGTGGCACCACAGATCCTTGAAACGATAGAACCAAAAGTGGCGTGTTTCGGTAGGTTTCACCATCACGTTTCTTAATACGCCGAACCTTACAGACGCCCTGCGACTGTAGATTTGTCAGGATATTTTCCTCGGTGTGGTTGACTGTGTCTAGGTCATACACAATTCCCTGCACAAAATTAAGCGTTGGATGAGGAGTGATCTCAACTGGGGTACCGTCAGGTAACTCAGTTATCTTCTGAAGTTTTTCACTGAAGATTTTGGATTTGGTACGCAAAATGTATCTTGCACCTCGAGCCTCTTTTGATGCTGACACTTTTCGAGCATTAGCTGTTCCTAGTGCCAAAAGCACTGCATTGCCAACAACAAACGGGTCGGTAGGGAGTCGAACCTCATTAGCGCTTTCATTATCGTTGGGTCTCACTTTCATTTGCAGTACAATTGTATGCAGTAGCTCATCATCCCCAATCATCCATGCCGGGCATCGAGCGAGGTCCGGTGGATCACACGGTGGTGGTCTAGAGTGGCCTTCCATCAGGCCTTCCTTCCATACAACAACTCACTACAACACTACAATCGCTCGCTTCTTTTGGATGGTCCCAGACAGTACCTACAATCCACTGAAAATAACTCAACGACGAGAGCCCACAAATCCAACGGGATCTGTGCTAGTCAAGCACGCCACCTTTTCAGTAAACAAAAACACTAGCAATTTATCGCAAAACTACACCAAAAAGTCTCAAAATCGATGGTTAGCACATCGAATGTGATGGAATATTACTAATAAGCACAATTTGCTGAAAACCGCGAATAATTCCGACCGTTTACACGCGAATTATCGGTAATATTTTGCTAAGTGAAATAGCATACACGACCGTATGGTTCGAGTTGTAATAATTCACTGTTTCAGAACACACCAAGTTTCCACGACTTACCGTTTTCGAATTAAATTAAAAAGTCTCTCGGTTACTTACTTTTGTCTTTGAACAACCCTCTGAAACTCTATGTAAAATGACTGCAATGTAATAATTCTCTCACAGGCAAAACTTCAAGTTATTTGTAGTTCGTTATCCAAATTTCAGCCAATTCGGACTACCAGAAGCTGATATACAGCACTCCAAACTTGGGCATTTTGTATGGAAAAACAGCATTTGGTTACTAACTTATGTCACTGACTGTAAGTCCTTGAATTAGTTAGCCCTAAAGAACAGCCTAATCCTCAAAGAAGGGAAAATCATTAATAGAGTGTTGAAAATACAATTGCCTATAAGGGGTTGTCCATTAACAACGTGGTCAATTCTTTCGGATTTTTTTTACCTCCACGGGGTAAAAAAATTTAAAAAGAATTGTTTGTATCGTGGTCATTGGCCAGGCCCCCTTCCATCCTCCCATAAATGATCACATGGTTAATGGACGACCCCTAATAGCTTGTATAAAATTGATGACTATTTTAACATAAAAAAAAACAGTTATTTCTCAGAAACTATGAAAACATCGGAAATCTATTACACCTTCTTCTTCTTATCTTGTGTTACGTCCCAACTGGACAGAGCCAAATCTCAGCTTTGTGTTCTTACGAGCACCTCCACAGTTATTAACTGAGAACTTTTATTTCCAATTGATCATTTTTGCATGTGTATAACGTATTGCCGATATGAATATGCTCTATGCCCTGGGAAATCGAGAAAATTTTCAATCCAATAAAATCTTCGCCCGGTGAAATTCGAACTCACGTCCGTCAGCTTGCTGAATAGGTGCATGTCACAATTATTTTGCATATAATTATGTATCGTACGCTGAAAATCATAATGATTCGAAAGATTTTACACACCTAAATATTGCTACACAAAGCAAAGTAATGTAGTAATATTTTTTCTGGGAAATGGTCTTTATGGGGAATGACTTTCTGGGGAATGGTCCATTCTGGCAAATGGTTTTCTGGCAAATGATCCATTCTTTCAAATTGATTCTGGCAAACGGATTTCTGGCAAATGGTTTTCTGGCGAAAGTCATACAACCAAGTAAATCGGACCTAAATCACTGAGAAATTAAATGAAAATTACCTGAAACTTTATTACAAATTGAATCAAACTTGATCACTTGAAAATAAAGTGAACCCTTCCTAAACTGTTCAAACATGAAGGAAATCAGAGACTGAACTGCATGATATGAAGTAATCGAGATCTAAACCACGTGAATATGAAGTATTTCAGACCTTAATCGCTTGAATATAAAGTGAGACAGACCTGAATCCTGAAATAAAAAATAAACTACTTGGATTTGGAGCAAATCATACATGAATTACTGGAACATGGAGTTAATGTGTCCTGAATCACTTGAATATGGATTGAATCAAACTGAAACCACTTGAATATGAAACTGACACGAACCACTTGAATACGAAATAAATCATTTCTGAATCACTTTCATGCGAAGCGAATCAAGCCTGAATCTCTTGAATATGAAATGAATCAGTCCTGAGTTACTTGCATATGAAGTGAATTCTACATGAATCTTTTGGATATGAAGCGAATCAAACCTGAATCAGTTTAATGTGAAGTAAATCAATCCTGATATACTTGAATATAAAGTGCTCCTGAATAATTTGGGTATGAAGTGATTCTGACCTGAATAATTCGAATATGTTGTTAGTCAGGCCTAAAAAATTCACATATGAAAGAAATCATACCTGAATCACTAGAATATGAATCAAATCTTATTCCCTACCAGATGTCTTAGACCTTCTGAACCTCTTCGCTGAAAACTTGAACTTTCACTTATCGAAATTATGTAATAGAACCAGTTTAAATTACTCATTCAAACACGATCAAAAAACACCACCTTGCGGCAAAATTATTCTTCAAACTGCCTTCCAGATGCGCTTGATCTTCTGAACAACTTCGCCGAAGACTCAAACTTTTTGTCTCACGTGTATCTGAAGATAGAAACAATATTTAAAAGTAAAAATGCTTAAAATGCTCAATTTTACATCCAATATTCAGCTGAGTCTAGCAATAATTTTTTCAAGCTAGTCCGTATTTATGACGAGCAGTGTATATAGCCGTTAAGGCGAAGTAGACCGCCATTCGTTTTGGCCGAAATGATGACTTTGCTGCGTGCAATTTCAAAGTGATAAAACTCATTCTTGATAGTTTATATTTACTTGAAAAAGTATAACGGTGTGCGCAAACATACATAAAGTATACTGATACTCTTTCAGCTGCGTCAGTGCGAAACCAACTGATATCCTTTGATTTGAAATCGTGAGATGAATTAGCAACAATCATCAACGGTGCGTACAAATTTCAAAAATGGCCTACTTCGCTTTAAACTCTAGTAGAGGATTCATTCAATGTCATGACTCCGAATTTCATTTCCCCAAAAGCTTTTTCCCCTGAATCACATTAGACCAGATTAATATCATGCAGGTAATTGTGCATTCGGGGTAACAGCATTTGGAGCAATGCATTCGGGATAGTGGAAATTGTGTCCGTTTTTTCTCCCAAAATAGCACACTTTGCAGCGCCAGTGTGGCGATTCGTCAACGACGAAAGTGATGGAAGCGAAAAGAAAATGGTGGATCTCTAATGGGTCCGAGATCCTTGATGAGGGAGGAAATCGATTTGGACGCGTCCACTCGGACTGAAGAGAAGCTTTTTTGGTGCTCACATGGAAGGCACGGGAAGCACACGGGGACCCCGATTGTGTCACGGTTGTCCGGTTCTATTTATGTCCGTGACATTAGTCAGATCCCCAGAGCGGATAGCGTCGGAAGGGTGAAATACGATCCCCACTGACCGGCTTGATGTTTTCCTCCAAGCAAAGGCACATGTCTCTGGTTGTGCAGCACATATGGAAGCATAGGTATGTGCGGGAAGATTCAAAGCGGGAAAAAGTCATTTCACGAGAGATAAGCACTCCGAGGCCATGCTGCCTGTTGGTTGCCTCACCTAGGGTACATGTGTTTGCCGGTCTGTCACTTCGAAAGGTCAGCTGTGCCTCGTGCCTTGTTATCTTTTGACCCAGTATCCAGGACTTTTGGGACAGAGTAGAAGTAAACCAGACAAATCACCTTTTGGTGTATTTTGTAAAAGAAATGATGGTGAGCATCATAAATCGGTTACTGATGGAGCTGAAAAATGCTTTTCAAAGATAAGATAATATTTTTGAGTTTCCTTTAAAGTTTGCGTTGCTGAATTCAATGTTGCTTTCAGAACATTCCTGAGGCCACAGATTTAGCAACCAAATGTCACATATTACATCAATCAAATTTGTGTTCGACCAAATTTCTATTCAAAGAAATGTCCTTTCAACCAAACGTACTCTCGACCAAAAATACTTTCGGCCTAATATCATTCGACGAAAAGACGCATACTTGATTTGTGACAATCCATACTAATCAAAAGAAACAAGTTCATTTCTAGGCCTTCAAAGAAGTGGCCTCTTATGGGATTGTTGTATAGCCTTTGCGTTGAAAAACCAAGTCATTATAGTTTTTCAAAATATAGACTTCCAAAATCTTTCAAACTTAAGGGCAAATAATAGTTCATAACTCATGAATATTCTATTTTCTTCCTTTTCAGGTAATTCATTAGTCAATGAAGAATCACGTTGGATCTTATTGTAGTGAGTACCTGTCGAATTTTTCCAACCATTTTCAACCACTTTTCCTACCACAGGTAGTGGTCCCGGTGTTGAAGCGATTCCATCCGTAATTCATTTCATTACGAGATTATTTCTCATTAAACCTCTCACTCGTCGTCCTTGTCAAAGTAATGACATCCGTCGGCATTCGTAGTCACACACTCGCCATTTTCCATCCAACCTTATGGTTACGTCGTCATCTTCAGTCCCACCATTTTTTCAAGATTTTCCGTTTTGCATTTCCATCTTGCTGATGCGACCCATCACTCGCGGCCAAGAACCAAAAGGAGTTGCCACTTTCTGTGTTTTATTACTTTATCCCTGACTCGTCCTCGTGGTATAATCTCATTGCCACACGCTACTCATCTATCGTGGCTTGTTGCTGGTGTTTTGCTGCCTCCCCGGGGGGGAAATTTCAAGTGTTCCGGTCGGAGCAAAAACGCATCCAGCAGAAGCTTTCGCTTGGGGATCTCACTACAAAGCTCACCATCATAATTTCGCTTGAAAATTTGTCGAAGCATCGTCATCATCATCATCATCATCGTTGACGACGACCTGTTTGGAACTTGCAGGAAAGCTGAGAGCAACGGAAGCCGGATCAAGAGCAAGATTACCCGGTCTGGCTGAGTTTGAATTCCGGCGTGGGGGTATGCGATATATCGAATGATTCCGTCAAATACTGGTCGGAACGAAATATTGCTGAATTTTTCGAATTCAATGACACAATTTTTCCATTTGAAAGTTATTGAAAACTTGTTCAAACAATTGGGTCAAGTCTTGTAATTCCTTTCCATATCGTATCCCCTCATTCCAGCGTGGCGTCGGATTTTGCTGCTGGGACTGACAAACGCAGCACCCGCCGTTGTGATTCGCTTCTTCTGATGTTACGAGTGGAAAAGGTCCTTGTTCAACGATCCGTTCGTTACGCAGCAGAAGCGGCGGTCATAGCTTTGAATGATACTTGAGGTTTTCTAAGCTCCGAAGAGGAAGCTTGGTTTTGGAACGCCAACCGGAAGAAGGGGTGTGAGGTATATCACAGTTGAAAATTTGAAATGTGTTTCTTGTTAGATTGCCTGTCGGTAGCGACTTAGGGGTACCATCGGTAACACATTTCTCATGCCGATTCGAACGATCGTTCTCGACTTCTCACAGTGGAAGCTCTACCATATCGACACGACCAGAGAAGAAACCCAGTCCAGTGGCAAACGAAACGAAATGAAAACGCAAATTGCTTCCTGAAGATGACATCCACTTGTCCTAATCGTTGTCATGTTAATCTGGATTCTCTTTTCTGCCCCGGTGAATCCTTCTCGGCAGACCGTCCTTCTCATCCTCCGGTAACGGGTCGTCTATCACCAACAACGACCACGACGAAGGCGTAATCACCGCACCTCAGCACATCCTGCTCAAGAAATGCGGAAGATGGTGCTACTTCTCTGAGCTGTCCCCAGCAGGGAAATCCCATTCATCCGCTCGAAAGGTATAAAATCAAATTAAATTTATGAGCGATGTCGGATCGTACGACCGGACACTTACGACCCATTAAAGCCGATAAACGATAAACGATAAACGAACAGTAAAATCAACATATTTTGGTAATAATCGGCGTCTCCACGGTACGTCAAAACTGCGAATTGAACGATTGAACAAACAACATTGCCATAAAATTATGCAATTTTATTCGCCTCTGCAGTGGCGGTAGGTTTCCTTTTGCCAGGAAAAATCGGAAAAGAATAATTTCTTGCGACCGCCAACAAACCATAACCAATACCTCTACAGTCAGTAGAGAGAGCGATGACAGCAAGCGCAATCAAGAAGGTTTTTTTATGCTGGCTGGAGGAAATGCGATGCATTTGCTGAAGCAGTGGTGTAGCTAGATGGGAAGAAGTGAGACCAAAGGGTTTAAAATTAGGAATCTGTTTGAACTATATTGAAAATGTATTTCTATTTTTTATATTTTGTCTATTTTTGAAACGAAAGGATTAAGAGCAATATTTCTAATTTCTATTAGAGAAACAAGTACCTATGTAGAACAATCTTTTTGCTTAGAAATTCATACTTTTCATACTAATTTTTTTTTCAATATGGGACATATGCGATAACTTCGTTAGCGTAGTTACGGTACACTTCGTAGATTGGATAGTACAAAATGATCAGAGTTTTTACTGCACAAGCTTCAAACTATTTCCTAGTGGTGGTAGAATTTTCAGATCAATCGGTGCTCTAAGAGTCAAGATCCAAGTTTCCAAACTTGGCCATTTTGTACGAAAAACGACTAACTGATCTTTCTTTCCGCAACTGTATTATGATTGAGCCGTAGTACCTAATGTATAACCAGATCCGGTTACAACCAAATTGCTGTTACCAAGACAATATGCATAGTGTTGCAAATATACATCGATTTACTAGACAAGCACATTAGGAATTATTTCACGTTAAAATCATGCTCTGGGTGCCCATTCAATCTAGGTACATTAGTACCAAAAAATGATAACAGGAGCTTCCAATCCATTTCAACTTTCCAAGAAATTATCAATGAAATTCAAGAAGTTTCCAAGATTGTCCCAGGAATATCTATAGGGTTACTAGAGATTTCTGAAATTAAATGACTAACTAAGTTGCTTTCTAAAAGTTGCCCAAGAGTTCTGGTTAACTGCAACTTAGTTTGGAGTTTCTGCGCACCCATTAAATCCTCTAAAAATACAGCGTAGGCTTTGAAACACTCTCGGAGAGACCAGAATTTCCTACGACTCCTCGGTAAATTTTATTGTAATTTGCAGGAAAATGCAGGCCGTGTTTGTGCTGAAATAAATTTTGATAGGGATGTGTTTGATGTTTTTGAAGATTCCTAACCTCGAGAAAAATGTAGATCGAAGCGTGCCGTGCTTCAAATCGGACGCGAAAATATTTTTGCAGCCGTCAAAGTAAAAAATAAAATTTATACCCGTTTTTAATGTCTAGTAATATAAGAATAAAATTTAATGTTCATAAATGTAATAGTAAAAAGTGAAAAATGAAAAAGTGATTTGGTTGACTTGTGTCGTCGGTACTGTGAAACAGTTGATTTTTGGCCGCCCCAAGCACAACGAAGCATCCGGAAGTTACAGGCAACACATGATTTGAGTGAATCAATCCGGTGAGTTTGTTCCAGTATGATACTTTTCCTTATCCCTCCGTACCGTATTTTTTTCGCGTCGTGGAGCTTCTGGTCGTTTCTTGGACGTTTTACTATTCGGAGGTTGACATTTATGTTCAGATTGCACGTTCTATCCAGTCGGGTGTTTCGCAGTTAACAATCGGTTGTGGGTGCTTTTTAACCGTTCGATGACTCTGGAGGGATCGATTCTGCTTTTCGTAGAATTCTGAGCAGAAAAACAGACTGTGTTATCCTCGGGTATTTAGTTTGAACGCGCTTTATTTATTTTTTCGACTGTCCGAAAATATCGTACCGCCGGGCATCTTCCAATTTTTTTTTGTTTGTTCGACGGACGGTTTTAAATGTTTGTGTTTTAAAATCTGATGACCCTGGAGGGATCGATTTTGCTTTTAACTGGCTATTGAGCAAAAAATATTACTGCACAATCGACAAGCATTACGCGAAATACTATTTATACAATAAATAAACTAATGTTTCTCTTTTGATTGCCGGCATTCAAAAAATTAAATTGAAAACACTTAAGCAACAAATTCACACGGTCTATCGCCAGCTTTCTAGGCGAATCCTGACCATATACCTCTCCCAACCTCCAACTCCGTAGCACTTATGAGGGTGTCGCTGAGTCGGTGGCCTCTCATTAAGTAAGTGCTACATCAACATTTCCTTCCCCTATTCCAAGTTACGGTAAAGATGGGCGTGGCCGGGAATAGCGATATTCATGCTTTTAGTATTCTTGTTTATGATAAGAACAAGGTATACTTCCCTGCCTTGTTCCTGAAAGCAATCAGAATGAGATTATTAAAAAGAAACATGAATATTGCTAGTATCCAATCTACGAAGTATACCGTAACTACGCTAACGCTAACGCTATTCCTAATCTCGAGAAAAATGTGTCGTATGATAATGAGGAAACGTGAATGTGAGGTTGTGGTGATAAATTGTGTTCTTAGAGCTACTTTTACATTAGGACAAAGCCTGATTTCCAGCATAATTTGTCTCTAAATGTTTTCAATTTCATTTAATAGTCAAATCTTTGTAAAACTTATCACAAACAGTAGTTTATGTAATGGCTCAAATGCATAGAAGCTTGAACGAGCCAATTTCATTGTTTAATTATATACTGAAACCGTTTTAAACCATGAAAAATCCTGATAGTTTCAGTAATTCAAGGACTTGCATTACCTAACTACATGGGCATAATTAGGGTGCTGCGGCATTAGTGGACTACCTATGCTATCATTAAATAAAAATGAAAAGTCTTAACAGAGATCTTTCGGCGTCAACAGAAAGATTACAACCTCTACTATATGGAAAAATATAAAAAGAGTGATAACATTATTTTTTTAGCATAAAATCGCTTGAGCCACAATTGGTACACGTGTTCCAGTAGTTGCGTTAGTGCACCAGTAGTGGACGCTCGAGAATGATACAAGGAATATTAGCAAGCATAGCATACACAATTCGAACGGTGGGGACGGACCTGGTGTAGTGGTTAGAACACTCGCCTCTCACGCCGAGGACCTGGGATCGAATCCCATCCCCGACATAGTCACTTATGACGTAAAAAGTTATAGTGACGACTTCCTTCGGAAGGGAAGTAAAGCCGTTGGTCCCGAGATGAACTAGCCCAGGGCTAAAAATCTCGTTAATAAAGTCAAACCAACCAACCAACAATTCGAACGAAACGTGTAAATTTCTGAGACATATAATGCACATAATTGGAGCGTGGAATATCATGATATGTCATGTAAACTTCAATTATACGTCATGTAATCCAGCAGGATTCTGTGTGATTACATGACATATAACAGAATTTTACATGATTTAAGACTTAAATTTACATGACGTCATGTTTACATCGCACAAATGAAGTTTACATGACGTGTAATCTTCATTAGACTGGCCCAGCTCAGTATGGGAGAAAAATTAAGTTGTATGATTCCATGGGGCACCCCCCAGGATTATTTTTTGGAGTTAGAGGAAGCCTTTCTGAAAAAAATCAGCTCATTTGGTCGTTCCTTGAGCTGGCGCATTTGAATTGAAGTTAATATGGGATTTTCAGCTCAAACATATGAGCAACAGCACATCATCTACTGTTTGGTTCAGAAAAATTGATGATCGTGTTCAATTGTACCCAGAATGTCAAAAACGCTACTTGATGTAATAGCGAAGAATATTGTAGAAGATTGTACCATGATCAAAATTAATAAAGTTGTTGTTCTAACCGTCCTAAGTATATCATGCAATACTGCTTGTATTTCTACAACATAGCTTGGAAGTAGCCACTAAGCGCATCATAGCCACCTATGACGCTGGGCGAGCTGAGGCACTTGTTCTAAGCCTAACTTTCAACAACTGAAAGAGTAATGAAAATGAGATTAAATCCAGATGCAACCTTCTGCAATTATGTTCATTACAGTCAGTTGGGATAGGGAAGGAATGTTGTGTTGTAATGATTGTTGCTTCTAGAGACCGAGAATACCTCTGCATCTCCACAATCACCACGGGAAGGGTTATTATTAGTGGAGAAGAAAAAGATCTGGGAGTCACCTTTAATAGGTGATGCGATTCATGGATAAGTTTTTAGTTTTGTCTCAAAAAGTTTTTCGTACAAGATTTAAAATAAACGTCAACATCTATAATGTCGAACCATTCAAAAGAAGTTTTTATTAATGGTGAAAAGAGAAAAATATATGCGTATATTTAAAATTATATGAAACAGGAATAATGCCGACACTTGTAGTGACGAACCATACTTAGTTTGTTTGAAAATTACATAAAATTATTATTGAACATTTATGCCTCAAGAAGAAAAGTCTTTGGTAGAAGTTTAAAAAAAAACCTCGACATTCATAATGTCGAACAATTCAAAAAATATTTTAAGTAATGTCAAAAATTGTATATGTTTATTAGAATTGTATAAAACAGGCATAATGCTGACACTTGTAGTGACGAACCATACAAAGTTTGATTGAATATTACAAAAAAGTAACGCTTTCATGAAAAAATGTGTAATCATAAGCATGAAACGAGCTCACTAGTTGGTAATCCATCCTCTACTTCACACGAATATCTTTTTGCGCTCACACAACGCGAACAGCAAAATTTCTCGGCGCCCCGAAAACGAATCGCCTTGCTTGGGCTTTCCAAAACACTGCCCAGCAAAACACGCCTGGACGCTCGGGAATGATACAAGGAATTTTAAACGAAAAAGTTGATTTTTACATAGATTTAATTTTTCCCTCGGAGCAGCATTTAAAATCTTTCAAATGAAGCATACAGTTCATCTCTGAAACATTTCTTAATGTTCATATATTTATAAACTGAAACTGCTTCTGTCAATTGATCTACTTTTGATTTATATGACTTTCTGATAAAATAAAAAGCTAAAATTTGGCAAATCGACTAAACTAGAAGCGATCTATCCACCAACAATAGCGCAGGTCGTTTTTATCGAAAAATGTATGTTGTATTCTATAGTCCAATCTACTGGTACAATACAACCATTGATACCGGCATCATATAAAAAGTAACCTACCCTATAAAAAATAATTCTACGCTAAAACTGTCGACTTACTATATATTCCCGTTATCTTTAGAGTACTTATAGGTATTTTTTTGAACTGAGGTTGCATGAATCGCATCACTAAGCAAGGTGAATCCTGATCATGCTGCTATGATCCCTCCTCACTAACAAAACTCAACAATGGACAATAGACATTAATGATTTGACGATGGCAATGACATGTATACAATTCTAAACCAACTAATACAAACTGATTGGAATCAATTGCAGCTATTCAGATCCACTTTAAGGAAAAATCACCTTTTCTTCATGATCCAGATCCTACGGATAACCACAAAATTATGACAAGAAGACTGCAATGAGATTAACCCGTATAGGCCTGAGTGAAAGCAAAAATACTGAAACCCTCACCGCTCAGAGAATTCTTAACGGATTCAAATGATATTTTGTCAGTTCACTGGCCCACATATCTAGTTTCTAAAAGTGGCCAGAGGAACTCGGAAATATTCCTGTGGCCGGAGTTATTCCGGTGGATCTCTGGGTCAAGTCGGGTAAAAAAGGGGTATTTTTTGGGACATGCCAAGTTACCTTTATTTATTTGCAATGAGAATAATTTTTATTTGCATAAATCATTAAGATCTAATATTCAACATTATAAATGAAGAGTTTTGTACCGTTTGAAATATACCGGAAGAACCGGCTATGGATACGTTGGATACTAAACCGTTTCAATGCTCTAAAAGTAGAAATCATTCGTAATTGTGCACTCAAATGCGTTCCCATAAGCTTGACACAGATGTTCAGATACAAATTGGCCTCTTTATCGTGAGTTTGAGGCGTCCCGGGACCCGGAAATGGTCATTTGTATGATTAATCAAATGCAAAACTCATAGTTATCCTATTCAATCGTTTCTCAAAAGGTTTACACTGACGCAATTTTCTTAAAATTCCGTCATATAGTGGCCACATTATAACCGATTCCGGAAATTATCTGTGTCTTGAAATTTGCCTACCTCCGGGGGCACAAACGCACAGTACCCTTCTCACCCGACCTGACCCAGTGATCCACCGGAATAACTCCGACCGTAGGAATATTTCCGCGTTCCTCTATCCACTTTTAGAAACTAGATATGTGTAACAGTGTACTGACAAAAAATCATTTGAATCCATTAAGAATTCGCTGAGTGGTGAGGGTTTTAGAATTTTTGCCTTCACTCAGGCCTATACGGGTTAACCTAATTCTGAAATCGCGTATGTGAATGGAAGAAATTGCTGTTCTGTAGGTTAATTGTCAGCATATATTCATTTTTACGGATATTCCGGATCTCCAGAAGGATCAAAATATTGTCAATGGCAATGGTAGAATAAACCCGTGGACTTCATCACTATAAGCCACTTAAAACATCTCGACCAAACCACGAGTTTTAATGTTTCTCAAAACTATCTTAGTACTTTGACAATAAATATGAATTTTTGAATCAAATCCGTTATGCCTGACGGCACTTGAACCTGCTAAATAAATGAAAAATATTAAGAGCTGTTTAAATTTAAAAAAATCGCTGCTCTTAAAGCCAACAACAGCAATAAAATGGATAAGATTCAAAATTACGCATGCACATTGTTTAAAAGAAATTGCAGCTCTGTTGGTCAATTGGGTCAATGAAATCTTGTTTTTATTTAATAACACAAAAGAGCATGTTACTGCAACTACTTTAGCAGTTTTTTCCACTCAAATAACGGCTATATCATGTTTAAACTTTAATTTATAATTTAAATGAACCTTTACACTTTTGATCATGTTTGACGATGGCTTAGTCGACAAAAACACCACAGGGGTTTAAGTTTTAACACTGGGGTTGTTCCTATCTGACATTTCAGAAGGGACACGGAAAACTAAATATACCCAAAATATGAGTTTAAGCAAAGGGGTGTGACAAAATCTAAAGAAACATGAAAAATGTTTTTTGGACTTAAACCAACGGAAAACATTAAAAAAATGAGTAAACATGTATTTAAGGCCTGAACTTAAGCGTTTGGCACTAAAATTAGGACAGGGCTTTAGTACCCCATTGTCTGCATTTGTTAGAGAAAACCTGAAGTTCAAAGACACAAATGTCAATTTGGACGAATGTAGATGCAAAATAATAAAAAAATTATATAATGGTTCTGGTGGATATTGATCCCACGATTCCCCAGTGAGAGAGAGAGAGAGAAAGAGAGAGAGAGAGAGAGAGAGAGAGAGAGAGAGAGAGAGAGAGAGAGAGAGAGAGAGAGAGAGAGAGAGAGAGAGAGAGAGAGAGAGAGAGAGAGAGAGAGAGAGAGAGAGAGAGAGAGAGAGAGAGAGAGAGAGAGAGCCCTGCGGAGGTTACGATGGTATAATAGTTTGATGTTTATTAGTGCAAGTAGTTTAAAAAAAATCACTGTTCTCTAGGTCAACTTTGAAGAAATGCCCATTTTTACGAGCGCTCCGGATCTTCCGGAGAACTACAGAGTGTCCACTCAAGATGACGGCGATGACATTGATACGAATCTTAAACTACGCAATGGTACGATTCTGAAATCACACATGGAAGAAAACGCAGCGCTTTAGGACAATTGTCAGCACATATCCATATTTACGGATGTTTCAGATCTTCTGGTGGACCAAGAAATTTACAATTCAGATCATACCGGAGCAAAGATGATAAACTAATTTGAAGCTCATCACTGCAGGTTTGAAAAAAATCTCAGCTCTCTATGTCAATTTTCAGGATATGTCCAGTTTTACGGATATTCCTGAACTTCTGGAGGACTATGAAATGGCCTTGATTGCAATCGGTTAGCTTACGTGATCACAATATTACTCGAAGATACATAATTTCCGTTTTCTGTTAAATTTAAGGTGTTAAACCACAATTTACTATGAGGAGATGACAAACCGAACTTACCACTATACCATTCAATGATATAACTGTTCAGAAAAGGAAGTTGATTGTATTTTCACTTGACCTAACCCAGGAGGACACCGGAATAACTCCGACCATCGGAAATCAATTGATCTACTTGTGCCAGCATATGAAACTAGTGGCCTTTGGATTGCTTGTAGTTTAAACCGCATCTTAATCAGTGCAATTGAACGTTACCAATTAAAATAAATCTCAACCCGATCGGATGCGGGTTAAAATACTTATTCGACGAAAAATCGATTTTGAGAATTAATTTTGAAAATTAATATATTTTTTTGCACCAACACATACCTACTTCTGGATTTCTAAAGGTGAAGATTATTCGAATCCAAACTTCAAATTTTCAAGAGCACAAATCTAGAGAACCAAATATCGATTAACACTGAAAACTTATACGATTGGTCACCACCATCCGTTGTCTGATTCTCTAGATTTGTGCTCTTGAAAATTTGAGGTTTGGCTTTGATGCATCTTCACGATTATCTTCACCAATGCTGAATGCCATTTGTCACTTAATTTTGTAGCTCAAATTAAGGTTTTGTTCAATCATCGGTAATATTGGTTTATGAGTATTTGCAGGTTGGTTTTTGATTGGTGCTAATAACAAGATGAGAAAAACCACTCGGAGATATTGACCTTAACTTGCTATTGAATCAATTATGATGTTTCGAGGATTATGTGGATTTGATTATATCTTTGATTTTACCGAGCAATGTTTTGAGGTTGTCCATAATTGCAGCACGCGAAATTTGACCATTTTGAAGTCCATTTACCCCTGCGACATACGATTTGTATGTAGGCTTTGGAAACTTCGTTGGAATCATCACGTTTTCTTGAGCTAATTCTCCGCCTGAGAGTAATCACGAGGCGGAGAGTTGCTTTCACAGTGTTCTGGAACTGCAAGTAATAAAATAGGCTATTACAATATTTAGCAATCAATTAGAATTTGGAGAATTTTGAGGGGATCTCAATGTGGACTGATGTTGTAATCTCTATGAAAACAAATATGGAGACCTCCGTGAAGACCTCTGTGTAGATTCTTGTAGAAATCTTCCTCTGGGACTTCCAAGAAGAATTTTACGGAGACCTTCTATGCAATTCAGATATTCCCGTGAAAACCAACAAAAAAGAAAATATTTTTGAGAAGATTTTTTATTTCTTGTTCTGCCAAGGTCGCTGTGAAGATCACCTTACATAAGACTTACAAGTTGATCAAACATCACATTTTGCATATTGAGTTCGGAATGAGCTCGGAATGAGTTGCAAATTATTAAAATTTTAACCAACTTCCACATCACGTTTGGAAACTTTTAAGTGCATCAATGATCATTGAGCTATTGGACGAGAGTAAAATCTTTTGAAATCAGACGGGGTTGGTGGTCTGATCCCTACCGCTTCTGCATCATAAGCAAAAGGTCCTGGATTCAATCCCAGGTCCGTCCCTTACCTCGTACTTTGTAGTTGTTTCTCTAGTGAGAGTGTGTGCAAGTGTGCTTCTATATTCCATTCTTAATCTATTACACTCAAAGTATTCATTCATAGCGAACGTCTCTGGACCTAGAGAGACGGACAAGAAACCGTTTCCCGAACGCATGATACATAGACAGTCTGCTAACCACAAAAGCAAGCCTCTCTACCATGCCCCAATCCATACACTCCCGCATGAACTGGCGTAGATGCAGTCGGCGAACTCCACAATCTACAGTGGGCCAATATAAATGCAACATAAATTCCTCCTCCTTCCCACATTGATCTACATTCTGACGTGGCAGGCGCCATTGTTGCCTAAAAATAGAAGATCACCGAGCGGCCAATCAAGCTCAAACTCAAGCTCAAGAGAGTAAAATCGTTTGAAATCTTCTGAACAAAATTCACGCAAGATTTTTCGAATAAAAGGTAGCTTCTCTTCGAGTACGACAAGAAGAGAATCAAGAAAGTATATTTGAGTATTGTATTACAGGACGGACTCGATTATCCGGAGTATCAATTTTTCTTTTCATTCCGGATAATAATATCCTCCGGATAATCGAATCACTAAGAAAAACAAATTGGAATCTTTGACAAATGAACTTAAATATTATCTTTTTTCGTTATTTCATATTATTTCATATTAATGCCGTGGCGTAGCTAGAATTTTTTTTCTGGGAACAGTAGGGGTCTATACAAGAAAAAAATTCGACTGGCATACACAAAAAACACTTTTTCAAACCCCCTTTTTCTTAAACACGTTCTCAAAGTTTTGCACAGATATTGAAAAACGAGAAAATCGAAAAACAAATTCCGGATTATCGAGTCTAAAATTCCGGATATTCGAGTCCCCGGATTATCGAGTCTCCGGATATTCGAGTCCGACCTATATTTCATTCTACCCAAATTGTAGATAAGCCTTCTCATGTGAAGTAAGGGACTAGTGCCCCCCTATTAACCCTCGCTCCGACCAACGCAAAATCCCAGCCGTCCTCTGTTCGGCAAAATGCATCGTTTCCCGCAACGATTGTGTTGTTGAGGCGACCCCTAAGTTCACGAAAGTTATTCCACCCGGGGACGAAATTTATGGCAGGTGCGAAAGAATTCTGGCGACACCGACGCCACCACCCATCTCTTACTTCCACCCACAATCGTGCCGGCCAAGTCAAGAAGTCATAAAATGTTGTCTTTTATAACGAAATGCCTCCTCCTGCTTCCATCCTAGCTGGCTGGGCTGCGTTGGGGGCTCGCCATGCTGTTGTTTTGAATTTTTTGGTCGTTATTATCGCATGGTGCAGCTTGTTTGCTTGTGGAGCTCTAGGATAGAAGAAAGCGACGACGCGACGGAGTTGCATTCGGATGAGGTGTTCTCTGTAGCGTAAAGCGACGACGCGTTTTTATTTTCGGGCTATTCGTTTAGGTTTTTCTATTGTCGCTGATATCCATATTTTGGCCATTCAGAGCTGGTCCAAATGCGATTTTTCCGTATCTGCTCCATTTAGCAGCTTGGGGTGATTTCAACGGTGGGTGTTTTGAAGGAACAATGTATTGGAAGAATGCATGGTAGTTTTTTGCAATCGAATTGAGTTTTTATTCATGAAATACTTATGGAATTAGGGAAGTATTATGATTAGTAAAAGCAATATGTAGAAAATATAAGTCGCTCTTCAATTTATGTGAAGAAGTTAAGTGTGACAATAATCATGGTCAGTGTTTTCAAATATGACAGGATCAGGCGTTGCAGAATTCGCTCTCATTTGAGAATGAAGCACGATCAAAGCAAGCAAAGAAAAACATCCCATCTGTTGCGGTCCACGATCGTCATTGTATCGCAAGGTGTAACAAGTCTGATAAATGGAAGCAGCGAGCGAGAGCCCCAACGAGAGAGCGATGATAAAATCCATTTTTCTCGCTTGTTTACCGTTGGGGATAGGTGTTTTTCTTTACTGGCACGATAAACAATCCACGAACTTCCAATAACAACAGTGTCCCCCAGGCTTGGAGCATGTTTAGAGGGGTTTTATCATGCACTACTATCCCCCCAATCTGATCAAACTTGTAGCAGTATACGATAAACAGTCTCTCATAATGTGCAGCATGTTATGATAGTTACAGAGAGCGATACGTGAGCGATTCTCTCAGTTTTCTCAGGATTCAATCCCTGGACAGGATATAAGACAGGATATATGACAGGAGATCTTAAAATCCATTTAGAGAATTAAGATTTGTTCTCAAACCGCGAAAAAAAGAAGATTGACATGTTCTGCCAAAAACCCTTGGAGATTTAGAAATGCTTGTTAAAGCACCTTGAAGAGAAATTCAATGCTAATTGCAAGAAATCATTAATACAATGCTCTGCAACTACGACTGAAGCTTACCACGTTGGCGTGAAATTTACTCAAAATATTATAAGTGGATTGCGTTTTTCCAACATTTCTTTAACAATTTTAAAATTGAACACTCGTTTTTGAAATAGCCAAGAGGACAGGCTGTCTGGGTGTCTGGGTTCGATTCCCGGTCGGTCCAGGATCT
Source organism: Aedes aegypti (assembly GCF_002204515.2). Taxonomy (NCBI): domain Eukaryota; kingdom Metazoa; phylum Arthropoda; class Insecta; order Diptera; family Culicidae; genus Aedes; species Aedes aegypti. Next base: position 52,638,867 of record NC_035108.1, read on the forward strand.
TTTCATAATGGAAATTTCCTTGACTTCCCTGGTTATAGAGTATCATCGTACTTGCCACACGAAATACCATTGCGAAAATTACAACTTGAGCAAAAAAAGGTCTCAAGTCATAACTGTGGTAGTGCTGATTGAACACTAAGCTGAGAAGCAGGTTCTGTCTCAGTCCTCACCATGCCAAGAAGATAAATAAATAATTTGAAATTATCATTTTATTATCGGTTTGTTAAATATTGCATAAACAAAATGTCAATTGAACAGTAAATGTCGAATGTTTTGCGCATAAAAATACGATGAAATTATTCAGTCAAATGCTTAAGCTGAAATACCTCCGACATTTTCCTAATAGATTTAACTATCTTTCCACAAGCTCTGCTTTCGTCGGTTATTGCAATACAACATCGATGCCGTTGAAGTCCCTATTCGGACGGTTTTTTTCGCCATAAAACCATTTGAAAATGAGTTATTTTGGCTATATATCGATACGTGTTTGTTGCCCCTCCTACCGCAACTGCTAAACATCGAATGAACTCCAAAGATCTACAACTTTTTTCAGTAGCATTCCCTTCCATCTTCAAGAATCATAGCCAAAGTGAGTGCCAAAGTTATGTGAATGGCTTTCAATTTTATTAGAAAACCAAATAACCCATCCGCTCCCTGTTTCTGATAACAAATTTCCTCGCATTTAAGACGTCGATTCCCGAACAACTTCAAACCCGTAAGAATGGCCGTAAAAAACTGCACGACGGATTCCCACATTGAGCAGAAACTCTTTTCAATCCTTCAAAGCAGATTTTTCTTTGCCATTTGCTGCAAATTCGTAGCCCTGAAAAAAAGTATGTTTCATTTGCTCACACGACAACGACAAGCGTTTCCCAGCATCCTTCTGCGCTGAACTTACCGGTTATACCAATCGGCAACGGGAGGCAGACAATTGAGGCAAAAAAGAAGCAATTCCAAACAGAAATGTACGTAATTTTGGGTGCTACCACATATCTTGGCCCGCACCACTCCGTAACTTCCCTCCTGCTAGAAGAATGGCTCGAATTTTGTCATAACCTCTCGGAGCAGCAGGGCTGATAGCAACCGAGTGTCTTCTAAATAGGTTGAGACTTCATTCAAAAAAAAAAAAATGAAGTAAGAAACAGTTAGGGATTTTTTTTTATTATCGTACAAATTGGGCCGAAGGGTCTCAGATTTTCATGAAACTTTTTCCACAAAAAAAAATTGAGATAAAATCAGGGTCGCCTATTTTTCCGGAAAACTCAGGTGGAAATTTTTTGTTTTCCCTTGCCACTACTTACTTTGAAAAATCATAACTCAAGAACGAAGCATCGTAGAAACAAAGTTTTTATATAAAAATTTAAGCAAATTTTCTCAAAAATCCAAAAAAAAGAACTGGAAAAAATTTTCCACAAAATTTTTCACCGTTGGGAAAATTTGTAAAGAAAAGCCGGAAAAACTATGCCCGAACTCGTGGAAAATTTTCAAAAAAATATTTTCGAGAAGGTTATTTTATAAGCTTTAATCACTGAAATTTTCGGAATGCACTTTTTTTTCGTTTTGGAGTTATGGCCAATTTTGTTGAAAATGTCAGATGTGCCATATAAGACTTTTCTTTGAAAAATCATAACTCAAGAACGAAACATTGTAGAAACAAAGTTTTTATATGAAAATTTTAGCAAATTTTCTCAGAAATCCAAAAAAAATATGAACCGGAAAAAGTTTTCCACAAAATTTTCCACCGTTAGGGAAATTCATAAAGAAAAGCTGGAAAATCTATGCCCGAACTCGCGGAAAATTTTTATTAAAATATTTTTGAGAAGGAAACTTTATAAACTTCAATTCTAGTAACCTTTGGGTTGTACTTTTTTTTGTTCCTGAGTTATGGTCAATTTTGTAAAAAATGCAAAAAATTGCCATACATGCCTTTTCGTTTAAAAATCATGAATCAAGACTCATCATGACTTGTCGAACCGGATTCAAATTATCTCAAAAATATGAAATTTTTGAAATGGAATCAGTTTCCCAGGACATTTTTCACTGTTTATGAAAACAAATAATGGAAACCCGATTAGCTATTCCAGCTTTCAAACAAAGTATATTTGAAATGAGCGATCAATAAGATCCAATCCTACAATATTTTTTTTAATTATTGAAATAATACATTTTTGCATTAGGCTTGAAATAACCAGAGTTTTCAAATTTCCCGGGAAACGGGAAATAAAATTACCATTTCCCGGGAAATCCAGGGATCCCGGGAAATTCTGAAAAACCTGAAAATAAAGCAAATTTGGTGGAATTTTATTTTTCAAATTATTCGTAATTCGTAAACCCTACACGAATTACGAATAATTTGAAAAATAAAATTCCACCAAATTTGCTTTATTTTCACGTTTTTCAGAAATTCCCGGGATCCCGGGATTTCCCGGGAAATGATTATTTTATTTCCCGTTTCCCGGGAAATCAAATCCCGGGAAATTTGAAAACTCTGGTTATTTCAAGCCTAATGCAAAAATGTATTATTTCAATAATTACATAGGACATTTCCATTAGTTGTTCAAGAATCAAGAACAATAAGTCAGTAGAGAGATATAGGGGAAGTGGTGGCAAAATGAACAGGGGTGGCAAGATGAACATCGTGCCTTTTACCGAGAAAAAACAAATTTGATTGAATTTTTATCACGCACGGAAGATTTAGAGCAGTGGTCCTCAGCATAACTGGTTAAGCGGGCCATCACTTTACTCCTATTTTGTTTAAATCCATTCGAAACGACTCGACTAGAGTTTCTGTCGTCCAAAAATTTCGCTCTACACGACTCTGTCAGTCGAGTTTTTCGATAGTTGTCACACAATTTGACTGGGTTTCTATCGGGGTCGACAGGTGACTTCTGAAATAAGCATGCCTATTGTGTTCGACAGTTACTAACCGTTTCAATATTCTTTTCTGATAACACCGATGTCCCTGGATTGTCAAGAGTTCGTCCTCCGTGCAAAGATATAATGTCAATGACAATACAATGATATGTATTGTCAATAATTATACGATTTCCGGAAGTGAAACATTATGGTCACAATCAATCCAGTTACGATTCAAGAGATAAAGCATGTGGATTATTGTTTCAAATATAAAACAATCTTTGACAAACTTTTAATATTTTCCCCAATTTGATGATTGCAACACAAGTATAATATCAACAATTAACCTTTATGTTATAAAAAAATCCTTAGCCACAGCGACACTAAAACTTCAGCGTAATTTTGGAACTAAAGTAGAAATATTAGGAAAAACACTTTCTTTTTTGAAAACAAAAGCTACTGGAACGTCGCAACTTTGTAGTCTTGAAGAAACTGAGAGCCGCATACGGCCCGCGGGCCGCAGTTTAATGACCACTGCCTTAAATAATACTGCTAGAATCCCTTCCAGAAATACCTCAGATAATATCTTCAGAAATATCTCCAAGAATGCCATCAGGAAATTATCGAGGAATACCATCAAAGATTCCTTCATGAATACCTTAGGGAATATTAGCACGTATACCACAAAAATGAATCTAACGATTCCTCTAGGAGTACCTCCAAGGCTTCATACAGGAATACTTCCAGGGATCAAACCAAACACAACTGTAGGAATTCTTCTAGGAACATGAGATTTCTCCAAAATTTTACTACAAAGATTCTTCAAGGAAAACCTTCAAGGATTCCTCCAGGAATACCTGCTAGATTTCCCAAAAATAATTTTTAATTTTCCTACAGCATTCTCTCTTAGAATTCCTCCTGGATGACTTTCAAGAGTTGTTTAAGGTATTTATTCAGAGATTTGTAGGGACATTCTCCAGGAATTTCTCTTTTAGTGATTCCTGCAGCAGTTCTTCCATAGATTACTCTAGCAATAAGAACCTGGTAGTATTCCACAGGAATATCTCTAGGCATTTCACTAAGGATACCTCCAAGATATTCTACAGGACTACATTAAGGGTTTTTCCAGTACTATTTCAAAGGATTCTTTGAATAATACCTCCAGAGATTTTTCAAGAATACCTCCATGAACTCCGTCAGAAGTACTTGCATAAATTTCTATAGCAATACGGTGAATCCTCCATGAGTCGGTGTTCCAGTACACGATATCGAATCATGGAACCATACTAAAAACAAAATTTCATGGTTACTATGATGGTCCCCTCAATCAGCTTCCTAAGCATTTCTGTTCCATGACTCGATATTTCCATGAATGGATGGTTTCATCCTCATATCGACTCATGGAGGCTCGAAAGATTTCTCCTAGAATGCCTCCAAGTATCCCAGGCTCTAGCTCCAAGGTTCCCTTTTAGGGTTCCACCTAAAAATTCTTGAAGGATTTTACCAGGAATTCCACCACAAAATTCATAAAGATGTATTGTGTACCTCCAGTTATTTAAATGAAAGCTAATATCAACCATCAGGGTTCATTTTAAATGTGAACTTCTGGTCACCTGTTTCTGGTTGGCTATTTGTTTTGATTCTGCATATTGTTTCATGATTTTTCATTCGCTTTATTCCATTTAATGAGTTGAATAACGTCTGAATCATTTTAAATTTGAAAAATGTGCAGATTAGCGGGGTGCAAGTTAAAAAAGGTTCTAATTAAAAGCAAAAGGAGTCCTGGTACTTCAGGAAATTGCTTGAAGAATTCTTGGATGATTATTTTGAAAATTTCATGAACAAAAATTAGAATAAATTCCTAGTAAAATACCTAAAAAAGCATGTGATACATTCCTGGGAAAACCACTAAAGGAATTTCGTAATAAAAAGTAGTAACTGTATTAATTCCGCAGAATTGTGGTGGTAATCAATTTCATGATAAAGTTTATAGTTTAAAGACACATAGTTTGGTTCGTTATGATTACGTTTGTGGTTTAAGTTTAAGTTTGTTTAAGTTAATATAAACTCGCGTTCAAAAGTTTAGGGTCACCACCTGAAAAAAATATAAGGTACAGTGAAGGAAGTGTATCAGTGGGGTAAGTGGATCATTTGTCAATATAAAGCATAAATACTTGAATATGTTGAATGTTTTCGCACCATTGCTTCGTTTTAGGTTATGTTTTTACGCCCACACTGATACTATTGCAAAACTGGTACTACACGTACACAAGCAAACTTGTTAGCTGCAAAAAGTAATTAATTTGAAAATTGTTTTCCATCAATCAAAAATCCATTGTATCTCTGTCTAAAAACGAATTCTATTATTTTTTTCGACACATGGTGAGCATTTCAGTTCTAATTGAATGAATCACAATGAAAAATATGTCATTTTTATAAATAAATACAAATATATTGGACATGGTACATTTACCCCTACTCTTTAATGGGGTGGGGTAAGTGGATCAAGAATAATTATCATTTATTGGAAGACTACTTATGAGAATTTTCATAAGCTTTAATATCCACAAATGTTGTTTTCCTTTATTTTGTTCCATTCCCAGCTTGAATTTGTCAAATTGACCATAGAAAATTTGAATTAATCCACTTAAAAGTTTTTTTTTAACCTTTCTGGTATAAAAAAATATAAAAAGAATCATAATTACAAAATTCACACGAAACTTTTCGTGGTTGATCTAAGTTGAGTTGTAAAAGATTATTATTATTATAGCTTTATTAAGGAGATTTTCAGCCCTAGCCTGGTTCATCTCCGAGTTGTAAAAGAGCAAAATAAACTAATTTTCCAATCGAAAGCATAGTATCGTACCTTATTTGACCATATAAATTGTTCTAGACAGATGATACACATATATTCATAAATAAAATAGAACGTTTTCAGTTTGTTATTCAAAAGTAAATGTAACTAATATTTTTAAACCAAGAGTGTTTTTCGAAAATATCGTTAGGAATTATCTTACAATACTTCGGTATAACTTTTGCGTATAAATGGATGAATTTTCTCCAAATTTTTCTACTTACAATGTATTTTTTTTGTTCAAATTAGTATGATCTAATATATACATACTTTTTATTATATTTTGATTAAATAAAGATACTTTTTAATTTTAAAGTATTAAAATGTAACATTACTAGCACTTATAACAAAAACGAGGGTTATATGATTCTTATTAAACATAATCACACTATATTTGTTTCGAGAACAGATTTTTTTTAATGGTAATCCACTTACCCCACCATTGTGGGACAAGTGGATCATTTGGCGCAAATTTTAAAGTCTCTCATACTCAATACATAACAATCAGAAAAATCAGAATAAATGACGATTTGAAGTATAATAGTCCCTTATTTGTTATCCACAGAAAAAAGTTTGAGTTACATTATTCACGTTAACTGTACATAACAATGAAGCTAACTTTTGATTTTTCTGTATCCACTTACCCCACAGTACCTTACATAAGTTTTTGGTCAGTTGACGTGTCGAATGAATAAAACTTACTTTGTAGGAATTGTTTGAATATTGTTTACCAAATTTATACTTGAGTTTGTGACACATGTCAAAAACTAAACTGGAAAAAACAAGTCATATTTTCTCAGCATTGAATTGACCAATATTTTGAATCAATGAGGCAATAGATATTCAATCCAGAAGGGTACTTGCAAAATTTTGGAGGAAAAACCTGAATACCACTGAAAATTTTAAAATAGTTATTCAAGTCATTTTGCAAATTTTTGAAGTATCCTCTATTATTGTGTGTGAACCGTAGAAAAAAATAATGAAAATAAGTTTAATGTTCTTGAGAGAACAGATGAAAAATCAAAGAAGGGTGTTTCTTAGAAAATCCTGGAGAAACATTTTTAAGGGATCCTTTCTGGAACACCGGGAGGTGTCTCTAAAGCAATATTTTAAGCAATCCTGGAAGTAATCACTGGATTGTTTCCTGAGAGCATCTCTATACGCATTTCTGTATCAATTCATAGTCAAATTACCGTGAAGGAATTTCAATAAGAATATTGCATAAAACCCCAGAGGTATCACTTGGAATATCCGAAGGTTTTCATGCAGAGTTCCAGGACTACTATGATCAGGAGGTTCTTCAAAACTTCCTGAAGGTACACTTCTGGAGGAAGAAATTCCAGATAGAACTCATCTAGAATTTCCAAAAATTATGCCTGAAGAAATCATGAACTTCTTCATGAATTCTAAAAGGAACAACATGAAAAGTTCTCAATAGAACTTTTGCAATAATTTCAGATCCACTTAATGTGGAAATACCTAAACAAGTCCTTGGAAAATACGAAAGTGTGTTCTACAGAAATAAAAATATGTTTGTTGTTGAAGATTTCCAGACAAATTTCCTGGAGGTATTTCAAATGTAGCTTTTGGAGAAACTCCAGAAAGTAGGTTTGGTCATATTTTATAAACCCAAACCCACCAGACATATTTTATTTTTTAAAACCCGGGCCCGACCCAAACCCGAAATAATAATTTGCTTCCAAACTGAAACCCTAAATTTTCTGGAAGCAATTTTTGAGAAAATCCTTCTAAAACCCCTGTTTGAAATTACTAGTAAATTAAACTTTTCTTACATACGTTGGAGTACGCTTGAGAGAGTTCTTCTCAATTCTAATTTAGCAGAAATGTTCGTTGGCGATTGTTGCTCTGTTCATAATGATCACCAAAGATGACTCAAACCCGACCAAAACCTAACATTTTCCAAGCCGAACCCCGACCTAAATCCCTTATACTCCACCCGAACCTGAACTCATTTTTTTTAAACGTGAACCTGTCGGATTGGAAACCCGAGACCCGACTATCTCTAGCATTCCAGAAATAAAAATTGGGAGATCAAGAAACTCCCAGATTAATTTTTGAAAAAAACCTTTGTTGCAGTTCCTTGAATAATTCTTGAAATCATTCCTGAAGCAATCCTCAAACGAATTACTATGTTGTTGTTTTGAGTTATCTCCAGTATAATTCCTTGTAATTTTCTTCGTGAAAAAGAGCAGAAAATTGCTTTAGCAATCTCTATTGAAAGTTCTGGAAATGCTGCTTGTGATTTTGAAAGGAACCTTTACGACTTAGAAATGCAAATGCGGGGGCCCAGATAGCCGTAGCGGTAAACGCGCAGCTATTCAGCAAGACCAAGCTGAGGGTCGTGGGTTCGAATCCCACCGGTCGAGGATCTTTTCGGGTTGTAAATTTTCTCGACTTCCCAGGGCATAGAGTATCTTCGTACCTGCCACACGATATACGCATGCAAAAATGGTCATTGGCATAGTAATACGCCCTTCTCAAAAATAAGGCGAGGTTCAAACTGGCGGTCTGAAAGTGCATAATGGCATTTTTGGTCATAAAGAACCTGTATGCAAATTTTCAGGCGATTCCAAAAATACAAAAATTAAATTTAAAAAAAAAATCGTCATGGTGGACAAAAATTAAATTGAAAGAAAAATTCGTCATGGTGGAATTGCTCTCATAAAGAATCTGTATGCAAATTTTCAGGCGATTCCAAAAATACAAAAATAATCGGTTATGCGAAACGGCGTGGATTCGCTCAGAAGCAGTAATCACTACACACTAACATTCCTTCCCATTCCAACTGACTGTAAGGACTTGGCTAACGTCGTTAATGATCTATAATATGAGAGCTTCTAAAATGTGCACTTCGTAAGTAAGCGAAAAATGTCCATCCATTATTCACTTGGATCGAAGGGCTATTCTTACCAGTTCCATTCATTCACGGAATAGCAATCATTGACATCTACAATCAATCTACACACTAAGCTCTTACGGTGAATTTCACCGTAATCTCAACAGCTGAATAGTTCGGTGAAATAAAACACCGTAAATTTGACGGATTCTGGCGATTTTTCACCGAAGACTAAAAATTTAACGTACTCCGTTAATTTATTTCACCGAACTGTTCAGCTGTTGAGATTTTACAGGAATCCGTAAAATAATTTAGGTGTGTATGCTATGCGTCGACAAACCGACTATGATTTTTTTAAGGAATGTATATGAAAATAATTGGAAGAAAAATAGGAATAGTCGAGGTAGGAATTCTTTGCAGAATTCTTGTAGAGTTTTCTATCAAAAAACCCCTGCAGTAAATTCTCTGAAAACTCCACAATATATCTTTAAGAATTTTCTTTCAGAATCTTTGGGAAGATTTGCTAGGTTAAGTACTGGATATATCGATGGAATTGATGGAAGAATATCTTAATCCTTCAGTCGTCGTAAACCGCGCGAACCACCACGCTGTGTACGATAAGCGAGGTTTTTTCAACACCGTTGTACAAAATACAACAGCGCGACGACTGAAGTGTTAAATAAATCCTGGAAAAGTATCTGGGCAAGTATTCATAATCCATGTGCAAAATAACTGGAGTGTAAATGTTCATGGAGATAAGATCGAATTTGAGCCTTTAAAGGTTTCTCTGGAGCCTTTAGAATTTTGCATTTCAATTCAATGCCAAATGATAAAAGTGATTTCAGGTACCATTTTTCAAAGCCTTTTGTTAAAAATGAACACTTGCATTGAAATACCGTCGGACGGGGCTACTTTTGATTCCAAGGGCTACTTTAGAAAACTCCCCTTTTGTATTTATTAGCAGCGTAAATATCAATCTGAGCAATTTTGTGTCTTCAGCACTTTTATTAACCAATATATGCTCTACCACTAGGCATGATTTTTTCTTGGAACAACATCAACAATAACAGGATAAACAAGAAAACATTTCAAAAAAGCCCGAATAAATATTCACAAGGTATAAAACATTGGCTTTACAAACATTGTTTGAATTTTACCCATGTCTTGGAAACTTATTGGGAGCATCACAAAAGTATCAAATCGTCATGTGTAATGAAAATCTTGTGATTTGTTTTTCTAAAAATTGTTGTTTTATTAAAATAATTGATCAAAGGTCTTATTTTTGCGACTTTTGTTTAATTATAATGTTTTGGTTTGTGTATTTTACTACATAAAAAAATAAAATAAATGTTTGTAAAAGTGAATAGACATAAAACACATATATTTCAATACGTACCAATGCCAAATTCACAACATTATCTCTAAGAAACTATTTTTCGTCATATTTTACATGAATTTGTAGTACAGAACAGTTGCATTCTTCAAATGCCTAAATTAAACTACTCTTAAGCCAGCTCTAAACTACTAAGAAGCTTAAAGCATATTACAAAAGCAAACTTACTTCTTTACGATCTTGCTAAACTATACTTCATAGATTGCGTTTTTAATGAAAATTACTTACTGGTTTTAAATAAGTTACCGGTATTAATGTGATCCTTCAACATATCGTTCATATAACAGTAAGAATAAAAAAAAAAAGAGTTTTTCTACATAACTCATTCATCATCGCAGTACCTAGTAATTACGTCGTTCGTTTATGTCAACTTGAAAATCGAGCACTTGGCTCATTTCATTAGCAAATTGTGAAAATGTCCAAAGTAGCCCCTCTTTTGTCTTGAAGGAGACACTTTTTTCGCTATTCAAGCATTTTTGTTATTTCTTGATGGATTTGCCTCATATTTTGCACATTTGTTACGTACATATACAACTTAAATATAGGCAAAAATTATCAACATCTATCCATAATTCTAAGAGTTACAAATCCTCAAAGTTAAAGAATGTGGAAATAATGTCAAAAGAAGCCCCGTTTGACGGTAGTGACCAAGTATCTCTCTCGATACCAGCCCTGCAGTAACGACACCTACGTCGCATTACGTACGTGTACCGGAGGAAAAGTGGTCGAGTGGAGCTGGCAAAGGGAATTTTTGGCACAAGAGTACTGGCTTCTGGATCGAGACAAACCTAGTATCCACCCCCTCTGAACCATGATGGTATTAGCGAGAGGGTGGGGTCACACCGCCAAAGTGATATTTGAGCTCATGAATCAGAACACGGAAACTTTTCCTGATGGGATTGTACGTCGGAGGATGCGGCAGGGTGCAGGAGCAGCAAAAAAAAAGCTGCCGGAAGAGATAAACAGGAAGAAGTGCCATATGATATAATTCTTGAGAAGCGAACAAACAGCACACTGACTGGTAGCTAAAAGAAAATCGGAGGCGAAGAAAATCTTCGATGGGAAAAACACTTGATTCCTGTTCAGGCGCTCGGCTGGCAACTGCCTTGAGGAAGCGCCTCGCTGAGTGCATGTATTTATTATAGACGATGTTGCAATTTTTCAAAGTTAGCAAAACTGCACGTCTGGGATGAATGGAATCAAACCAACGGAGGGGGTTCGATGCATTTCACTTTTTGTGGCTCGGTTTATCGGTTATTCCGAAAGTTTTATTGAGACATAAGCAAACAACCACTTCGAAGGCAATAAATCTTGGAATTATGGAAGTCGGGGCTTTTTGCACCGTTGAAGACACTGCTATCTGAAGCGGATGATTTTGACAGAGAGTAGTGTTTTTTGACGTCACGTCTGAGTGTCAATCTGTGAAATTTTGACTAATAGCTAGGATCATGATAAGCATCTCGAGCAGACGGAAAAAGCTCATTTTGATATGGATAGCCTAAAGTAATATTAACTTGAGAGATATAAAAGATCTGAAAATGATAACTGGAAGAAGATCTGGAAATGATAACTAAGAACTAGGAATCACATTGACATGTTCTTAGCTTTTGTATGATCTGAGCAAACATCAACAATTTGCTATGTCTTTTATATTATCATCAAATCTTTTATCTGTCAATCAAGACAATATGAAATTTTGGTTGCCAGAACTTCGCTTCTACTATGGAGATCATAGAAGTTTATTACGACATTTATAATATGTTTGTATTTTTGAGAAATATTAAAAAATTGACTTATTGTATAATGTTAATTTTATCTAGAAGAGTACCTATTACCAGAACTTGTACATCGAAAATTAAAAGTTTAGGTATTCGATGATTAATACATTCATGTAAAATGTAAAGCATATAGATTAGAGCAGTATGGTAAGACTAGTAAAAGAAACTAATAGAATTAGCATATCCATAGTTATTTCTGAAAAAATGTCTTTCAAAATAAATTATACCTATGGCAATATTCCCTCACTTGTCTCCGACAACGCATCCCAAAAATGCTGCCAAATGTTCCGCAAAAGTCCTTACAATCACTCAGCACAACGACGAACATCTATGCAAATCACTTCCGCAGTCTCCATTACCGAACTGCATGCATATTTCAACCGGATTGGAAACATTCTTTATTTTTAATCGCATACACATGTAGACATTTGCCAGGGACTTCACTCCGAACTATCTTCCATAAGTAAAAATCACGTCACCCTCCGCACCACCCCATAGCAGATCTGAACTACTGCAGCAAAAGGATGAACCCGCCCAGATTTATGTTTGGGTCCAAAAGTTTTGCCATAAATTTTATCCAATTTATAAGTGAAAAGTTTTTCGCATACTACATGCACATTTCCATGTTTCCGAATGAAAGGTACCAACTCCCATTTGAGTGCGGACTTGCCAGCTGTTTTCTTCGGGGGTGTGAGTGGTAGGAGTAATGCTAAATTGATTTCTAATTTTTCACTGCCATTGCTGGTTGAATGGAAAAATACGCTTCGTTGATTTGCCAAATCAGCAAATTGAATTATCATCAAATGACAGCCAATTTGCGTTGACATCCGTGTGAGTGTAATGTTTGTTCGCAGAAGAGCTTGCAACGGGCTAATCGGCTCACAAATGGAAAACAAATAGCTGCATTCAATGATGCAAAGAGTTTGATTGTTACGAATGGAAACGGATGAGGAGCATTGGCGTAGCCAGGATGCTCTTAGTATTCATTTTCTGTATTTTTGGACGAAAAACATCTTCAGTGCATATCAACTTGAATTGATCGGCGTTAGGTCAGAGTGGACCAAGTACCAAAGTTGAGAAAATTTGATTCTTCGAAATTATTTTACCTCCATGTTGCTTTGATCAGATTTAATGAATGTTCGAGATTATGTAAAAAATCGTTTTGGATGATCAATAAAAATCCATTAAAGTATGTACCTAGTCGTAGTGGACTAAGTGCCTATAAAAGCGCGCTGATGAATGCGAGGAAATGAAAGGCATTTCAAGCGATTGGTCAATTTTTTTCACATTCATCTTCTCATCCATATATAGAAATTGATAAACATCACTTACTTCGATGTATTTGATTTTAATTTTCGACAATTTACCATATATGGATGGGTGGTCAGACATTGCAACAATTCCTAAGCAAATAGAGTGGACACAGTATCACAAACCAACAAATTGATTGATTAATAATTATTGCATTTTATTCGTTCCAAATTCATCATCATGAACAATTTGTGGGGGGCTGCCGTCCATATTCCTACGCCAATGCTGAGCTGGTGACTTCTGCTGATTTGACGCGTAAGCTTCCTGATCCATTGGATCCAATTTGTTCCAGGACGACAGCATGGCTTCAGGATCTCCCGACAGAAAGGCGTAAAGGATCCTCTGGGGCGTACCGCACCGAGCCATCAAACTGTCTGACAGTGCTTGCTGGCGTTGACAGTTTGCGAGCCTCCCCCTAGGAAACATTGTTAAATAAACAACAATGCGAAAATCTGTTTACCACTTCCGTCCGATTGGCGACAAAGTGAGAAGAAAAAAACGGGGCACGATTTCTTGCACTCTCGCAGTAAGTTTTCGCCTCGAAAGCCACCAATTCGTTAGGTAGGAAAGAAGGTGGAGGCTGTGTCTTGACTTTTCCTAGTTGGGGAAAAAGCAAAACGGAAGAAAATAAGCCATCCAGCTAGGAAGCCACGAGCAAGCAGCGAGGGTGTCTCCAAGAACGTGCAACTGTCAGCCTTAAACTTTCCATTTATATTTGCTGAATATTAAATAATCATGTTTGCTGTTTAGCTCTGCTCTTCGGTCCAACTGGAGTCGTTGTTGTCGTTTGGGAAGGTGCACCTTTTTCCCGGTGGGTTTGCTCGATGCCGCACCCACCTCATATCCTCGAGGAGCTCAAACTCGAAACCGTTTCATGCCAGTTAGCATGGTATTTCTAGTTTTTTTTTGCTGGCTTAATTGTATCCAAGGAACAATTACGGTGCGGAGTAATTCTTGTGTTTTAGTTTTCGCATCATTCACGAGAAAGAATTTTCCGGAGAAGTTTTCCGGTTTGGACTCGAAACTTTAGAGCACTGTTACTTGAATTACTTCTGCACTTAAGCTGCCCTGTGGTTGAAAACTCGTTTCAAGAGGGCCCTGGCAACAAAGTCCATTGAGGTTTGAGTGTCCATTTGATTCGGTCTTCTTCTCCTTCTTCTTCTTCTTCTTCTTCTTCTTCTTGGCATAACGTACTCACTGAGACAGAGCCTGCTTCTCAGCTTCAATGAGCACTTCCACAGTTATTAACTGTAAGCTTTCTTTGTCAAAGTTGCTATTTTCGCATTCGTATATCGTGTGGCAGGTATGATAATTTCCATTTCGAAAAGATTCTGGACCGACCGGGAATCGAACCCAGACACTTTCAGTATGGCTTTGCTTTATAGCCGCGGACTCTAACCACTTCACAAAGGCTAAGAAAGGTCCAAAAAATGTTAAGAATATGAAATAATACATTGGGATATAATATATGCGCTAGGTCACAAATTTAAACAGTAAACCGTATTATTTCTTTTTTTGTTCAAAATTCTTATATAATGTCAATCCAATAGTAATAAATGTTTATTTCTTCTTTTTCAGGTAATGTTAATGGACAAGTGACATGTAGGTAAAAGAAAAAAGTTTCCTTAGAGCTTATCCCATAAGGTATCTAACAATAGAACTTATGTCCCAATATTGTTATCAAAAGCTATTTTCCTATAGAACAAACATAGTTGGGATTATAAAAAAAAGTTCTTGATATCTGATAGATCCTTGCGGAAAAGAGCAATGCAAGTTGATCTATTAAAACCGTAGAGAAACAGAGAACGTTAAAAAAATTTCCAGTTGTAGTGTAACTCATATTAAAATTTAAAATAAATATACAGTGAAAGGTACCGTTTTTACTCATATTCCTTACACTTAAGGCCAACAGTGACTTCAAAAGCATCTGATAGGTATAAATTAGCTGATATTTGTGAAAATTTCAATTTCTTCGCAAAGTCTAAGCGTTAGCTGTTGGGTGTACTGATAAAAATTTTTATTTAAACTTGTTCATTATTGTTTTTACGTAAAAGTATGGAACAACATTTTGACTCAAATGCCGAACACTGCTTTCATTCTGTCTCATATTCCGAACACCTTGATTCCAATTCCGAGCAGCACGAATAAATCAAATTTGAATGAATAATTTCGCAAATAAATCTATCTGAGCTAGTTTATGTGGTCTCGAGCTAGAGAATCATCACTACTCCCGAGCATTAAAATAGATTGGAAGACGTTAAAATTGAATTGCAATTGTCTGCCATTTCCTGGTAATTTGATGACATATTTCAGCGAAACATTTCAACCTAGTCGCCATACAAAACCGAGTGTTCGGAATATGAGTCTCTTCGGAATTTGAGACAAAACGCTGTTACTGGATTCCTGTTGTGCCTCAACCTGCCTAAACACAACGTCAAATTCTAACAATTTTTTTTGTTAAAATAAAAATTCAGCCCGATAACTGAAAGTTCTTCACCAGGTGGCTACAGCTTAAATGTAACAAAAAATAATCGACTCTATTTGTGCTCAAAATTTGTTTCATTCCCTTGTAGACATTTTTATTTCATTCAACATGTTTGTGAAACTTCTACAATTAAATTTGTGTCGAAAAATTTCATTTTTTTATGATTGTGATGGTAGGAAGTTAACAAATATGATGTGTAGTAAACTTACAAGTAGAGCAAATCTTTAGTTTAATCTTAAATTCATGATTTTGCCTAAATGTCAAAATGATTGTAAGAAATACATGTTTTTACTTTGAAATTTAAAAACAACGGTTTTGTGCAGTTAGGTAAATGGGTATAAAACGCTTCCTTAGTTAAGTAAAAGAAATTTTAACTCCAAATCAAAATATATATGCTGTTCTAACATGTTCATTAGACTTTTACAATCTATTTCGCATCGAACGAGCAACATGCCATCTTCATAAATTTCAATTTCCAGGTAAACAAGCCAAAAACAACAAGATTGTTCGTAGTTTCTTAAGTTTGGAGAAATTGTTAATTACTGTTCAAAGTTCAATTAGTAGTTTTAAACATAGTCTAAAAAACCCTCGCTTAAATTTAATAAAACAGTGTACTGTTTCTTCTTAAACATATTCATTGGACTTCAACAATAAAATTTAGATAGGAAACATAAAATTGATGCACAAAACTCATCGTCGCCTCAAAGTTGAATTCTCAAGCAAATAGTTATGTAAAAACCTGACTTAATCCATCGATAGTGAGACTGAACCCTGCTTGCCCAGGTTTGAGGTAATTATTATTCATCATTAGGAATAACAGAATAATAAGCTTTATTATGTTGTGACTATGTTCTATGTGTCCTTTTCTAATAGTTTATTGGTTCGCGAGAAAGTCCTGGAAACTGCACGTCAAAAGGTGAATATCGAACTTTATTACTTTTCATATGCTTTTTATCGGTTGTTCTACTTCTCCCCGAATGTCGTTCCCCGAATGCCGTTTCCCCGAATGCCGTTTCCCCGAATGCCGTTTCCCCGAATGCCGTTTCCTCGAACGCCAGTTTCCCGAATGCCAGTTCCTCGAACACCCCGTTTCCCCGAAAAGTATTTGGAACACATAATTTTCATATCTTTATACATTTGAGGGTGGTGAACGTACTGGTCATCTGACATGCACCCTTCTTTATTTGATTGGTGGTCCGTCCTCAACATTTTTGGCAACATGTGTATAGCCAAGAATGTTCAAATACCTCCTTCTTTGATTACTTATCGTTCTTTCCAATTCTCCATGCTGCCACTGAAAACTAGTATTGCACCTATTTGAACTGCTCCTCTTTTCGGGGAAACGGGTCATTCGGGGAACTGGCGTTCGGCGGAAGAGTAGTACAATCGAGAAAGTATATCTCCTTCCATAAGAAAGTTTTCCCAAACACATTCTACATTCTAACAAAAAACTTTCTGACGTTTTCCTTCGGGAAGTTCTGATCATTTTCATTGAGAATTTCTAAGATCGTTTTCAGGAAGTGGTATCAGTTTTCTCTAGAATAAATCCCAACGATTTTTTTTTTCCAGAAAGAAATCTTCGATATATCTCAGGAATTTGTATGATTCGCTGTCAGGTAATGTGGGGATTTTTTATCGGAAAGTCCGAAACTCCTTGCTAAAAGTCATAATATTTCTGACAGGAAGTCTCGATATTTTGACAAACAATCTTAGATTTCAAAAACCAACTCTCAGAGTTTTGGACGAGTTTTTAAAATTTTTAATAGAAGTTCTCAAGTTTATGAAGAGATATCTTAGATATCTGTTGGAAGTTCATAGCTTTTTTGGAAGTGCTCAGATTGTTCATGTAAATGTTCATATTGATTTTTATAATATTTATAATAAATTCCTAGAATTCAGCAAATTTTCAGATTTTCGTCTAAAGTTTCATACATTATCCAGATTTCTTAGAATTCACAGGGGCTTTATGGTTAATTTGTTGTTATATCGTAGAAAATACTTACATTTCTGAGAGTCAGCCTCAGAATTTTGAGCACATCTTCAGATTTCTGAGGGCAAACTTAGACATCAAGGGACATCCTTAAATAATTGAGAATATCGTAAGATTTTTGAAGAAAATCGTCAAAATTCTGATAAATATCTTCTGACTTCGGAAGAAAATCGTTAGAATTCGGTAATGAATCTTTTCGTGCTGTTTAATGGTTTAGAGATTTCAGCTGAATGTTCTAAAATTTCAGAAAAAAAACTTCTAAGAGATATGACGGAGCTCTTCTGATTTGATAGAAATTTCAATATTCTTGGATGATATCCTCAGATTCCCGAGAAAAATCCTCAGATATTTTAAGGAAAAAACTGAAAGAATTCTGAAGGAAATTCTCAGCTTTCTGAAGGAAATCCTCAGATTTCTGAGGGGATATCCTCAGATTTCTAAGGGGAAGTCCTCATATATCTGAGGGGAAAATCTCAGATTTCTGAAGGAAACATTCAAATTGCTCAGGGGAAATCCTCAGGTTTCAGAGGGAAACTCCTCAGATTTCTGAAAGAAATCCTTAAATTTCTGTAGAAAATCCTCAAATTTCTGAAAAATCCTTGGATTTCTGGAGATTATTCTCAGATTTTTGAAGGAAATCCTCAGATTTCCGAAGCATATCCTCATATTTCTGAAGGGAATCCTCAGATTTCTGGAGAAAATCCTCAAATTTCTGATGCAAATCCTTTGATTTCTGTAGAATGGGATAAAATTTCTGAAGAAAACCCTAAAATTACTGAAAATAAAAAAAAATCCTCAGATTTCTGAGGGAAAATTCTTAGATTTCTAAAGGAAATCCTCAGATTTCTAAAGGAAATCCTCAGATTTCTGAAAGAAATCCTCAGATTTCTGAAGGAAATCCTCAGATTTCTGAAGGAAATCCTCAGATTTCTGAAGGAAATCCTCAGATTTCTGAAGGAAATCCTCAGATTTCTGAAGGAAATCCTCAGATTTCTGAAGGAAATCCTCAGATTTCTGAAGGAAATCCTCAGATTTCTGAAGGAAATCCTCAGATTTCTGAAGGAAATCCTCAGATTTCTGAAGGAAATCCTCAGATTTCTGAAGGAAATCCTCAGATTTCTGAAGGAAATCCTCAGATTTCTGAAGGAAATCCTCAGATTTCTGAAGGAAATCCTCAGATTTCTGAAGGAAATCCTCAGATTTCTGAAGGAAATCCTCAGATTTCTGAAGGAAATCCTCAGATTTCTGAAGGAAATCCTCAGATTTCTGAAGGAAATCCTCAGATTTCTGAAGGAAATCCTCAGATTTCTGAAGGAAATCCTCAGATTTCTGAAGGAAATCCTCAGATTTCTGAAGGAAATCCTCAGATTTCTGAAGGAAATCCTCAGATTTCTGAAGGAAATCCTCAGATTTCTGAAGGAAATCCTCAGATTTCTGAAGGAAATCCTCAGATTTCTGAAGGAAATCCTCAGATTTCTGAAGGAAATCCTCAGATTTCTGAAGGAAATCCTCAGATTTCTGAAGGAAATCCTCAGCTCAGATTTCTGAAGGAAATCCTCAGATTTCTGAAGGAAATCCTCAGATTTCTGAAGGAAATCCTCAGATTTCTGAAGGAAATCCTCAGATTTCTGAAGGAAATCCTCAGATTTCTGAAGGAAATCCTCAGATTTCTGAAGGAAATCCTCTGGATTTTCTATTTCTGAAGGAAATCCTCAGATTTCTGAAGGAAATCCTCAGATTTCTGAAGGAAATCCTCAGATTTCTGAAGGAAATCCTCAGATTTCTGAAGGAAATACTCAGATTTCTGAAGGAAATCCTCAGATTTCTGAAGGATTCTATTTTCTATTTCTGAAGGAAATCCTCAGATTTCTGAAGGAAATCCTCAGATTTCTGAAGGAAATCCTCAGATTTCTGAAGGAAATCCTCAGATTTCTGAAGGAAATACTCAGATTTCTGAAGGAAATCCTCAGATTTCTGAAGGAAATCCTCAGATTTCTGAAGGAAATCCTCAGATTTCTGAAGGAAATCCTCAGATTTCTGAAGGAAATCCTCAGATTTCTGAAGGAAATCCTCAGATTTCTGAAGGAAATCCTCAGATTTCTGAAGGAAATCCTCAGATTTCTGAAGGAAATCCTCAGATTTCTGAGGAACCAGTTGAGAAATCCTCAGATTTCTGAAGGAAATCCTCAGATTTCTGAAGGAAATCCTCAGATTTCTGAAGGAAATCCTCAGATTTCTGAAGGAAATCCTCAGATTTCTGAAGGAAATCCTCAGATTTCTGAAGGAAATCCTCAGATTTCTGAAGGAAATCCTCAGATTTCTGAAGGAAATCCTCAGATTTCTGAAGGAAATCCTCAGATTTCTGAAGGAAATCCTCAGATTTCTGAAGGAAATCCTCAGATTTCTGAAGGAAATCCTCAGATTTCTGAAGGAAATCCTCAGATTTCTGAAGGAAATCCTCAGATTTCTGAAGGAAATCCTCAGATTTCTGAAGGAAATCCTCAGATTTCTGAAGGAAATCCTCAGATTTCTGAAGGAAATCCTCAGATTTCTGAAGGAAATCCTCAGATTTCTGAAGGAAATCCTCAGATTTCTGAAGGAAATCCTCAGATTTCTGAAGGAAAATTCTCAGATTTCTGAAGGAAATCCTCAGATTTCTGCTGGAAGTGCTCAAATATGTAAAGATAATCCTCAGATATTGGCGAAATCCTCAGGTTTCTGAAGGTTTCTTGTCACAAAAGTTCTTTAATTTGTCACATACATTCCCTGCTTTTTAATCGGAGCTCTTCTGATTGAAAAAAAATGCTCATATTTTCTTCTCAGATTTTTTAATGATATCCAAAGATTTTTGATTATTATAGGGTGACTTGTTGTATTCTCGGCAGCTTTGTTCTCTTCGTCTTGGGTGGTTTTCTAAAACATAATGGGCTCAAATTATGCACCAATACTTTCCCCATATAAGTGCATCTTACTGCCGAATTTCAGAAGTTTTGGTCGATAAAAACCCTCCATGACGAAGAGAACAAATCGGCCGATAATACGTAAGTTCCCCTATGTAAATTTTTGAGAAAAACAAAATTCTAAAGAAAAACCTGAAGTTGGAGTGCAATTTCTTTAATTTTTAAAGGAAATATTCAACCCAGAGATAAATCTCGATTTCTGAATGAATTCCGATGTTAATCTGTTGATTAATGCTGAAAATCCTAAAAGAAAAAAAATTTAAAAAACCCCCAATTAACTTCAGATCCTCAGCTTTTTGTGGCCATTATCTGTCCGTGTTGGGCCGTAACAACAGAAAGAAGAAAAAGCTGTTAAGCAATACTTAACACGACATTGGTTGATTGATTGATTGATTGACATGAAATTGAATCGTGAAACAGGTTTAAATTTTCTATATAAACTTTTGAACAATCACTGGTTACACTTGTAGACCTGTAGATCTATCCTACATCATTCTTAGAACTTATTGTTTGGATTCAAAGTAGTGTTTTAAGAAATAAAATGAGGTTTATTTCCTTTCCAACGTTTCGACACGGTGTTGGTGCCTTCTGCAGGGGGAATTGAAAGTTTATTAATTCACTAATGATGATCATGGTGTTAGTTACATAGTCTTGTCAATACAACTAACACTAATTTAGTCAAAACTATGTAACGGACAACATTATAAGTAGATCATTTATATACTCTCAGTTACCCCTGAAGAAAACGCCAACCCCGTGGCGTAACGTTAGACAAGTGGTAAACCTCGTATTATTCCTTAAAAGATTGCGTAGCTGTAAAATCCGAACGATTAAGTGTTACAATCGAACCTCCGTTAGATCTGAGAATTTATTTATAACCGTACTTTTGAATGCGTGAATTACATTATCGGAAAACTATTTCCTTGTACGTAGTGGAGATTTCAGTATACTGTACAATGTTATTGATCTTCGAGATTTCTTGAAATATAATTTACCAATCTGCAAGACTCTACAAGTGTTTAGAGGAAAATCTCGATGTTTTTGATTTGAAATGCAACATTTTGCCCATAAATAGAGCAAATAAATCCAAATGTTGAGATAGATGTGATGAGAGTTCTTCTTGCAGTGATCAATAATCCCAAGTTTTGGTGATCAGCCTGAAACTAGATAAGATCTTCTAAGTATTACTTCAATTAGAAATTACAACAACGGTCATCGTACTCACATCACAAATTGAAATTTTATTTCTTAGGTTGTAAATAGCTTGTCAGATTAAACCTCTATTTAGGCTAAACATTATATTTCACCTTTGAAGGATGATACAGTCGACTCTATCTTACTCGATGTTCCGTATCTTGATATCTAGTTAGAGAACCATAGCAAAAGTGTGTGTTTATGGCTACCTCGATGGCCCCGTGGAACGCAATTGCACTGGTTTTGTGTGCTCGATACCTTCCTAACATGATGGTCCCTTCAATGTCGAATTATGGAGAGTTGACTGTAAAATATATTCTACAAAATTATTCAATAATTTGACTATCAATGCCCATTCAACGTTCAATGCTCCTATCCTCTTCCTTCCAATCAATGTTCCTATCCTTTTCCTGTTTACTATTGATTAAGCCCGTCATCGTATCAGACTGTTAATTATACGATGATGTGCTTTCAACTAGTATTAGCAGGTTTTTTGGTCAGTGCAGGTGTAAGCATAGTGAAATAATATTAGCTATAGTATTTGAGTTAAATCTTTAAGCTCAGCTAATCGAATATCTGCCACTGCATAAGTTTTCAGATTCACGAACGAATGACCGAGATATACAGAGATAAGCATGGGAGCATTTTGATGTGTGAATTTGAGGCTTTCGAAAGATGGAAGCAGTACTTCGATGAACACCTGAATAGTACCTAAAGTGAAGGCTGTAAGGATGATTTGATGAATATGTCAAGAATACCAGGTTACAACACACCAGCTTCCTATAGTTTTTAAAGTGACAAACATATCTAATGCGTAGAGCAATGGAAATCATGGATGAAAAAAAAAACACTGCCAGGAATCTTCAGATGGATCAGAGAGATTATAAACAGCTACTGTGAAGATTTAACACAAACATTTCAATGCCCTTGAATCCCGCTGGAGATGAAGTCAAGATGATGCTTTTGTGCCCATATTGCGCTAAGCAGTATTAGGCGTGAAGCTGGGTTCCCGAAGATTGATTTTAACAGATCCATTCAATTTTAGGCTTCGCGGATGATGAGGACAAGCTGTTGCGATTTCCACGTAAATCCATAAATTTACTAGCAACATTTGTGGAGATACTATATTTTTGACAAACTTGGTCTTTATCACAGTTTCTTATCAACGAAAGTAAGTAGCTGGCAAACAATTCTCATAAATACTTAGCTCCATCGCTATGCTGCTGCACGAAACATAGCTCACATGACAAACCACTGACTTAACATGGTATCCATTTCACCGAGCTTCCGGTCCGGTGATTTGCGAAATGGTGCTGAGCGGTACGTTAGTGTTTTAAATGGTCATCATTTTTCGCTCCTGGCCGACAAAACTCCCCCTAATCGGATTATGCTTCTGGTCGTTTCTTTTTTTTTCTCTCATCTCGACGCGACATCTTCCTAACAGACCACCACTGTTTGCATACATACATGGCTGACAACATCCGGGGGAGCTCGGACCGAATTCCGATCCTTCTGACGACACGAAGCTGAGGTAATAATATCAGGAATTTTCCGACACCTCGTCCTTTGGGAGCAAGTGTGAATGGTCGTCTAAGCGCTCCTAACAGGAAGGACATTGATCATCAAATGGGTATCGGTTGCGGTCTGGAAACTGGCCGACGACAGGAAAACGTTTAATTGAAAGTTAGAACTAAAATCCGGAAAATTTATAGTGTGAATCCTTTTGAAAAGAGGCCTTTGCATACTGTGTGTGTGCGTGGAAGATAGATGGAATCGTTGAAAACTTTTCAAGTGCATTCCTGCCTTGTTCGTTTCTGGGTGGCTGTATGAAGGACTCTTACAGCTTGAGCGTTTCAACTTTGGTGTGGCACTAGGCCTGATTACAATCAAACCATAAATTTGATTTATGTCCTTGGCAGCTCTTGTAAGAAGGAACATGCATCAGCTAAGAGGGATTCAATTGAATAAAAATCGAGTGAGATTAAATTTTCAAAAATTGCGTACATTTTGCACTTTTCGTTATTTAGTTTAGAAAACACAACCTTTAGCTTTCATCTTTCAATTGAAATGTGCAGCAATTGAACTTCCTTTTGAAAATCACAATCGACTATCATCACTTGACTGCTAGACGCTGCCCACACTCGCACCAACCAGCATTTGCATGACTCCTTTGAAAAACTCCCTTTCTCCGAATGAGACTGAGATTAATATTTGTGTAATAATTCAAAAAACGTAATCCTTATCCCGGAGCTTACCCTTAGTCTCGCCTTAGTCTGCTTCGGTGGAATGGGAGACGTTCGAATGAAAAGAAACTATTTGCATGTGGAATGTGTGTAAGGAAAGGATACGTTGAAACTCGTTTCGTCCAGAAACCAACGAATGAACGATGCGACTGGCGACTCTTTCAATTACGGATTGCCATCCTTTTATTCCTGATATGTGAGAAGAGGAGGTATTCCAGATTCTTTTTTTTTGCTGCTTTGGTTCCAGATATGGGAGGTATTTCACTCCGTTCAGGTATTTTCTGTTGAATCTAATGGTATTCATTCCAGCACACTTGCAATTTCACGAGCTGAACTTTACTTAGAGAGACTTCTCTCTATTCTGGTATCGGAGCTTGTTTGGATTGGTTTCGATGATACGAATGGAGAGAAGTTCCAGCGACCTTTGTAAAGTAAAATTTGAAAAAATCAAATAGACTCCAAATTTATTCCTGACTAATTTTGAAAGGAACAGCATAACATTATTTAACGATACCTGGAGTGTTCAAGAAAAGCTTCAACTTTTGAAGGGTATTTCGTCTTTTCACATGTTATCTTTAATGTTGATCTTGAAATCCAATTTTTTTATGTGTGAATATTAATCTCTTTTTATTTATTTCAATCCACATCCAAACCACCAGCTCATCCTCGCTTCCTTTATATGGGGAATACGTGAGCCTGACTTCGCATGTTGCTTCTTCCGGGCACAAAAAAAAAACCCAAGAAAGCTCCACCATGGCATGGGAATAAATAATGGCGATAATATTTCTATCCGACGCGAGGACGGCGATCACACGCTGCTGTCCTGTCTCTGTCTTCTGCCAACGATTTGTAGTAATTGAAATAATCCGGCTCGTGGATGCCAAACTCCGTACGGCTGCCATGTGGAAACAGCTACTTCTTTACCGCCAACCGACGAATTTGAGGGGGTCTTTTTATTGCCAGAGGGGCGCGTTTTTCTGCTTCCCGGCAACAAGGACCTGCTTTCGGATTATATTTATTGACTGGTGTCCAAAATCCGAGTGCTATGGCTGTTGCTGGAATCGGGCTGAAGTCAGTTGAACACAGGACGCGCAACAGATTGTCACAGTAATATTCCTCTTCGAGTTGGCTGTCGGGAGTTTCTTGTTGCTCTTTCAGGTCGGTTTAAGCATGGCGATGAAAAAGTGCCAAGTTTACAAGTGATGGTTGCTATAAGATAGATTAGGTGCATTAAGTTCATCAACAACAGATGTTCTAGAAAAATGAGAATGAAAGAAAATAAATTGAATAAATAGCGAAATTTATATTGAATAGAAAGTGAAATAGAATAAAATGATAGACGGGGTTGGTGGTCTAATGGCAACCGCTTCTGCTTCATACGCAGAAGGCCATGGGTTCAATCCCAGGCCCGTCCCTTTCCTCGTACTTTGTAGTTGTATATCTCTCACTTGCTTCTATCTTCCATTCTAAATATATCACACTCAAACTATTCGTTCATAGCAAACGCTAGAACCAGAGACGGACAAGAAACCGTTTCCCTAACGCTTCCATTCTTCCACGCGCATGCTTTCCTTACGCCTGATTCATAGGCAGTCTGCTAACCACAAAAGCAAACCTCTCTGCCATGCCTTTCCCCCAATCCATACACTCCCGCATGTTCTGGCGTAGAGCCAGTATAATGCATCATCAATTCCTCACCCTCCCCACATTGGTCTGCATTCTGACGTGGCAGGCACCATTGTCACCTAAAAATAGAAGATCACCAGCACTTATACACTGAGGATGCCTGTTAGTCCCAAGCAGTCATTCGGTTAGTTCCTTGTGTAAGTGCAGCTGATCCGGCGATACTGGAGTAGCATCCACGGGCGGCCAATCAAGCTCAAGTTGAGCTTGAGCTTGATTGTCCGCCCGTGGAAAGTGAAATAGAATAAAATGGTATAAAAAGCGAAATGAAAAGCAAAATGATAAGCGTAATGAAAAAAGGAAGCGGAACGAAAAGCGAAATCAATAGTGGAATAAAAAACGTAATTTAAAGCAAACTTAAAATCGGAATGAAAATCGAAACGAAAAGCGAAAGGAAAAGCGGAATGAAATGCGGGATGAAAAGCGGCATGAAAGCGGAATGAAGGGGTGAAATGAAAAGCGGAATGAAAAAAAAGTATTAAACAGCGGAATGAAAATCAAAATGAATAGGGAAAGCAAGATGAAGAGCTGAATGAAAAAAAAAAACACAAACAGCAAAACGTAGAATGCAAACCGGAATGAAAATCAAAAGCGAAACTAAAAGCGGCATGAAAAGAAGTATTATACAGCAGAACGAAAATCGAAATGAAAAGCGTAATGAAAATCAAAACGAAAAGCGGAATAACAAAAATCTATTGAACAGCGGAACTTAAAACGAAATGAAAAGCGAAATTAATTGGAAAACGAAAAGCAAAATGAAAAGCGGAATAGAAAAACAAACAAACAGCGGGACGAGAAGCGGAATGAAGTGCGGAATGGAACGTGGAATGAAAGGCGAAATGAAAAGTGAAATGAAATGCGGAATGAAAAGCGGCATGAAAGTGGAATGAAGGGGCGAAACAAAAAGCGTAAGGAAAAGAGAGATTAAAAAGTGATATGAAAAGCAGAAGGAAAAGCGAAATAAAAAAAGTATTTAACAGCGGAAAGAAGAGTGGAACGAAAATCGATATGAAAAGCGTAAAGAAAAGCGAAATGAAAAAAAAAGTATTAAAAAGCAGAACGAAGAGCGGAACGAAAATCGAAATGAATAGGTAAAGGAAAAGCTAAATTGAAAGCGGAATAAAAAAAAAATAAACAGCAGAACGGAGAGCGCAACGAGAAGTGAATTGAAAAACGGAATGAAAAGCGAAATGAATAGCGTAATAAAAAATATAAAGCGGAATGAGAAACAAAATTAAAAACGGAGAGCGGAATGAAAATCGAAACCAAAAGCGGAATGAAATTCCAAAATTCAATGAAGGGGCGAAATAAAGAACAAAAAAATAAATAAAAAAAAGGAATGAAACGAAATGAAAATCGGATTAAAAGGGAAATGTAAACTGAATGAATAGCGGAATGATAATGGGATTAATATTCAGATTGAAAAGTGGAATAAAACTCAGAGTGATACGTGGAATGAAAAACGCAATAAAAAGAGGATTGCAAAATGAAACGAAAAGCGGAATAATCAAATGAAAAATTTAATAAAAATTATAATAAAAAAACTAATGGAAAATCAAACATAAAAAAATCAAATGTTGAATCTAATGAAAAAAAAAACTTTTAGTAAATCTATCAAAGGATCTTATTAAGCTTCAATTGAAAATCAAAAACAAAATCCTTAAAACATCGAATAAAAAATCAAATGAATAAGTGAATATTCAATTGAATGAAAAATCGAATTAAAAATTCAAATGTGAAATAAATTGAAGAATAGAATGAAAAAATTTAAAAAAGCAAACGATAAAGTGCAAAATAAACTGAATTAACTGATATAAAATCGAAAGAAAATTGAATGGCAACAACACAGAAAAGGAATATAAATGTAAAAGAAATTAAAAAAGAACTGGACAGGGAATGGACTGAAAAATAAATGAAGATGTAATAAAAATTAACTGGAATTGGAATTGGAATCGAATGGAAACTGCAATGAAAATTCTCATGAAAAATCAAATAGAAATCCTAAAAAAATTCAATGAAAATCGAATGGGAAAGAAGAATCGACTGAAAAATAAAATTGAGAATAAGAATAAATCAAATGAGAAATCGAATGTAAAATCAAATAGAAAATCGAATTGAAAATCTAATAGAATATCGTATGGAAAGTAGAATGAAAAACCAAATGGAAAATCAAATTAAACATCATGGAAATGGAATGGAAATGGAATGGAAATGGAATGGAAATGGAATGGAAATGGAATGGAAATGGAATGGAAATGGAATGGAAATGGAATGGAAATGGAATGGAAATGGAATGGAAATGGAATGGAAATGGAATGGAAATGGAAATGGAATGGAAATGGAATGGAAATGGAATGGAAATGGAATGGAAATGGAATGGAAATGGAATGGAAATGGAATGGAAATGGAATGGAAATGGAATGGAAATGGAATGGAAATGGAATGGAAATGGAATGGAAATGGAATGGAAATGGAATGGAAATGGAATGGAAATGGAATGGAAATGGAATGGAAATGGAATGGAAATGGAATGGAAATGGAATGGAAATGGAATGGAAATGGAATGGAAATGGAATGGAAATGGAATGGAAATGGAATGGAAATGGAATGGAAATGGAATGGAAATGGAATGGAAATGGAATGGAAATGGAATGGAAATGGAATGGAAATGGAATGGAAATGGAATGGAAATGGAATGGAAATGGAATGGAAATGGAATGGAAATGGAATGGAAATGGAATGGAAATGGAATGGAATGGAAATGGAATGGAAATGGAATGGAAATGGAATGGAAATGGAATGGAAATGGAATGGAAATGGAATGGAAATGGAATGGAAATGGAATGGAAATGGAATGGAAATGGAATGGAAATGGAATGGAAATGGAATGGAAATGGAATGGAAATGGAATGGAAATGGAATGGAAATGGAATGGAAATGGAATGGAAATGGAATGGAAATGGAATGGAAATGGAATGGAAATGGAATGGAAATGGAATGGAAATGGAATGGAAATGGAATGGAAATGGAATGGAAATGGAATGGAAATGGAATGGAAATGGAATGGAAATGGAATGGAAATGGAATGGAAATGGAATGGAAATGGAATGGAAATGGAATGGAAATGGAATGGAAATGGAATGGAAATGGAATGGAAATGGAATGGAAATGGAATGGAAATGGAATGGAAATGGAATGGAAATGGAATGGAAATGGAATGGAAATGGAATGGAAATGGAATGGAAATGGAATGGAAATGGAATGGAAATGGAATGGAAATGGAATGGAAATGGAATGGAAATGGAATGGAAATGGAATGGAAATGGAATGGAAATGGAATGGAAATGGAATGGAAATGGAATGGAAATGGAATGGAAATGGAATGGAAATGGAATGGAAATGGAATGGAAATGGAATGGAAATGGAATGGAAATGGAATGGAAATGGAATGGAAATGGAATGGAAATGGAATGGAAATGGAATGGAAATGGAATGGAAATGGAATGGAAATGGAATGGAAATGGAATGGAAATGGAATGGAAATGGAATGGAAATGGAATGGAAATGGAATGGAAATGGAATGGAAATGGAATGGAAATGGAATGGAAATGGAATGGAAATGGAATGGAAATGGAATGGAAATGGAATGGAAATGGAATGGAAATGGAATGGAAATGGAATGGAATGGAAATGGAATGGAAATGGAATGGAAATGGAATGGAAATGGAATGGAAATGGAATGGAAATGGAATGGAAATGGAATGGAAATGGAATGGAAATGGAATGGAAATGGAATGGAAATGGAATGGAAATGGAATGGAAATGGAATGGAAATGGAATGGAAATGGAATGGAAATGGAATGGAAATGGAATGGAAATGGAATGGAAATGGAATGGAAATGGAATGGAAATGGAATGGAAATGGAATGGAATGGAAATGGAATGGAAATGGAATGGAAATGGAATGGAAATGGAATGGAAATGGAATGGAAATGGAATGGAAATGGAATGGAAATGGAATGGAAATGGAATGGAAATGGAATGGAAATGGAATGGAAATGGAATGGAAATGGAATGGAAATGGAATGGAAATGGAATGGAAATGGAATGGAAATGGAATGGAAATGGAATGGAAATGGAATGGAAATGGAATGGAAATGGAATGGAAATGGAATGGAAATGGAATGGAAATGGAATGGAAATGGAATGGAAATGGAATGGAAATGGAATGGAAATGGAATGGAAATGGAATGGAAATGGAATGGAAATGGAATGGAAATGGAATGGAAATGGAATGGAAATGGAATGGAAATGGAATGGAAATGGAATGGAAATGGAATGGAAATGGAATGGAAATGGAATGGAAATGGAATGGAAATGGAATGGAAATGGAATGGAAATGGAATGGAAATGGAATGGAAATGGAATGGAAATGGAATGGAAATGGAATGGAAATGGAATGGAAATGGAATGGAAATGGAATGGAAATGGAATGGAAATGGAATGGAAATGGAATGGAAATGGAATGGAAATGGAATGGAAATGGAATGGAAATGGAATGGAAATGGAATGGAAATGGAATGGAAATGGAATGGAAATGGAATGGAAATGGAATGGAAATGGAATGGAAATGGAATGGAAATGGAATGGAAATGGAATGGAAATGGAATGGAAATGGATTGGAAATGGAATGGAAATGGAATGGAAATGGAATGGAAATGGAATGGAATGGAAATGGAATGGAAATGGATAAAGCAGTGTTGTTTTCATCAACTAGATAATATACAGATAAAAATAATGCTTCTTTTGTTGTCCCCTAACAGCCAAGGTGCGTTTTCAATCCAAAGGGTAGAAACAGCAATGAACGGAAAATCATTACTGTCTCATTTATTAGCTGATTTATTTTTATGATTATTGTGGCGAGGAAGAAGATAGCTTTTGTTATCGGTCAACTCGAAAATCATCGTCCTACCCATCGAAAGAAAAAGTCAATATCGTAAAGCGTGAATCGCAAGCACTATCTCCCTCCACTTTTCCTACCAGGAATTCCTGAGACAGGAAATCGATACCAACACTGCTACTATCTTCAAGACGGAACTAAAGAAGAACGCTCCATCCCTGTTGCAGTTGGGAGTTGATCTTCCGAGAATCTATGATATATTGCGCCCGCTCACTCGGGCTGTCAAAAAGTTTGCATTCCTCTCCTTAATCTGAAGCTTTGGGACCGCTCAAGGATTCCCTCGCAGCTGATTGCCTCCACAAGGGAAGAGCTCATTTAATTTTACACATTCTTGACTGCTGAAGTAAAACCGGGTTTCGCTTACTTTGGCTCGATTTAAAGTTGGAAAAGTGGAAAATCTTGCTGACTCTTGCCGAGTATACGGAGTAGCAGCAGCATGAGGGAGAACATGTTAACGCAGAACCACTTTTTGTGTGGTGCATTTCCAACCCCCACTTACATACACACTGATTACTTTGGAGCGCAGGAAAAGCAGCATTCCAGGGACCCGGGGTAGACAAGCATCCTCAACTCCAGAACAAGTATCTTGACTGAGGAGGGTTTCGTTCGTTCGTTTGTCACCACCCCTTCTGCACAGCTGCATCCCGCTTCTGAAGGGAACAATCCTAGCGTGTTAACAACAGAAGCAGTCGGTGCAGTTTGCAGTTGATAAACATGATGAAGTCTACTTAGGAGGACGCGTGTGAGTCTCGCGAAAAATGCTGATACTGCAGTTCGGGACTGGGTATCGCTCAGCTGGGGACACGGTTGGAAAAAAAGTTCGACTTGCACCCAGACGGTGCTACGGTTGAATCTCGGTAAATCTCGCTGAAAGGGTGTCAGACTGCGACGACGACGACGTGCTGGAGAGGGAAATTGTGTGGCATCAAGTGCTATTGGCAAACATTCCCGGGTGTCGTTGCGGCGAATGAGTCAGGACGCGGAATAGTAGCTAGAAATGCGTTTCTTGGAGTTCGGTTTATCAATGTGAAATTGTCCTCACAGATGCAAAGAATGTTGCATGTTCCAGAAGACCACCTTGTAGAATGCTTTAAGAACAAGTTACATCTTATTCATATGGGGTCAAACATGGTCAAGAATTTTGAAACGCTTTCAAAAATCAAGTTTTAATCCGATTTAGCTTTTATCGACAGATATGAGACCCTAGAATTGAACCCTGTATATACCAAAGCTTCCAACGTTAACGACCTGGGGATTGAGCTAGACTCGAGATTGGCCGTTCAGAGATTACACGCCATTTAGGATTCATCTTCAAAGAGGGTAAAAATTTTTCGGATCCTCATGGTTGAAAATCGCATAACTATGCTCTTGTTCGTCCAATACTTAAAA
This sequence comes from Aedes aegypti, assembly GCF_002204515.2. Classification (NCBI taxonomy): domain Eukaryota; kingdom Metazoa; phylum Arthropoda; class Insecta; order Diptera; family Culicidae; genus Aedes; species Aedes aegypti. The sequence goes on from NC_035108.1 coordinate 52,670,820, forward strand.
ATGTGTCCGTTGTGTGGAGTACGTACCAAGTAACGTGGAGTCTAAGGATTGAAAAAAAATCAGAAACGATTCGTTCACTCTGCATTGAGGAACCTGCCGCGGAGAGATTCTGCCAACTTATTACCATATCCAGATATGTGTAGGGCTGCTTGGACTTGATATTCTGGAAAATCGACTTCTGAATCAAGCAATCGCTGCTTGTGGCAGAATCGTTGACCGGTGAAATTAATGACCCAGATTTGTTGTCGTTGATAAACTTTCGAGTACCGAACCGATCCCTCCAGACCACGATGTTACTACAGCCAATATTCCATAGAATCGCGTTAGGGTATAATGAGCCTATAACTTGTAATCGTGAGTTAACAGGTGTTGAATCGAATTAGGTATGTAGTAATTTAGGATAGTTTTTATTCATTAGGACAAATATCGTTAGATAATACAAATAAGTCTTGAATTTGATCGTTTTCAACACAAGTACTTTTATCCAAGGATTGCTCCAATCGGGAAAGCCTTCCAGTAATTCCTCCAGACTTCTCCATGAAATCAATCCAGATATGTAATTCAACCAATGATTTCTCTAATAAATATACTAATAATTCCTCAAAGAATTTCACAAAGTATACCTCCAGATATTTAACCCTTCATAAGATCTACTAGGGATTCTTAGAGTTCTTTGAAGATTTCCACAAAACATTCTTCCAAAACTTCCACCAAGGATTCATTAGATATTCCCTTACAAATTCTTTCAGAAGTACCTTAATTTTGAAATTCTTTCAAGAGTCACTCTATTGCACTGTTTTTCAACCTTGAAAATTATCGAAAATCGACATCAATCCAGTGATTCCACAAGTAATTCCTCTAAATATTAACTATGCTATTTTTTCAGGAGGCCTTCTTGGAGTTTCTTCAGGATCTCACGGAATTATTTTTCACTAACATGGAGAAATTCATGAAGGAATTTCTCCTGAGATTTCTGCAAAAAAATCTCCTAACAACCTTCAAAAATTTCTCCAGCATTTTTTTCTGGGAGCGCTATAAAAATTCCTCCTGACACTCTTCCAGACAACTCAAGTTTATCGTTTTAGAAACTTTCTGTGACATTCAACCAGGAGTCCTTCCAGATATATATTTTGAAATCTCCGGAATTTGCTTCTAGTGTTTTGAAGTATGTTTTCCTATGGTTCTTCCAGCTCTCTGTCTTATGATTCCTCCAAAAATGTCCCAAATAGTTCATCATTCAATTTCTTGGAGTAATTTTCTATGAAAAAAAAAACCCATGAAATTGCTACTGAAAGTCGTAGGTAGATTTTTCTAAAACAAGTAGCCACGATTTCTGCCAGAAATTTCTTCAAAACCTATGCTTATATTCTTTAAACCATTTTTTCAGAAACTTCAGAAGACTATTTGTTCATGATTTTATCCAGGAATTTCACATCAGATTGCCCCACATGTTCATTCTTTGATTTTCTTATGAATTTTTCAAATTACTTAGCTTGCGATTTCTTAAGAAAAATTTCCAGGGTTTAATAGAAGTTTTTGCTTGAAACCTGATTGATATTTTTGCTTGAAAGATCCGGACCGGAAGGAATCTTGGAAGTTTCATGTAGAAATTGAATCTATAAAAAAAAAACATTGGATTGATTGATCGTTGTTCAGACATACAGGACTAAATGTTTTTAAATGTTTTCAGGATAATGTACCCTTAGCATTGAATATAACATAATATTTACAATCTTTGCTGTAATAATGGATCATAACTATTTAATAATACATCTGTGCCAAAAAAGCATAGGAAAAATAAAACTAATGGAGCCCTTACCGTACCTTCAGAACGCCAAAATATCATCTAGTCCGATCTGTCTGAACATCGACAAATTGTTTCTCAAAGAATAATCCTATTGGAATTTTCTAAATGAACCACTTGATGATCAATTATTTACGAGCCGACTGGAATATATATAAAACGTATGTTGACTCCAATCTTGATGTTAACATTTCTTTAGAAACTAAACTTGATATTGACAATGCTCTTGAAACTTTAACAAATTCCATTGTTGAAGCCCGGAGCATTGCAATTCCAAAATGTGAAGTAAAATTTGAATCCGTGATTATAGACGATGATCTTAAACTCTTGATCCGTCTTAAAAACGTGAGGAGAAGGCAATTTCAACGCACTCGCGATCCTGCTATGAAAATTATATGGCAGGATTTGCAGAAAGAAATCAAGAAACGTTTTGCTCAATTAAGAAACAAAAATTTTGAAAATAAAATTTCTCAATTGGACCCTGGCTCTAAGCCCTTTTGGAAATTATCGAAAATCTTGAAAAAACCTCAGAAGCCAATACCGGCATTGAAAGAGGAAAACAAATTATTACTAACTAATTGCGAAAAAGCTCAAAAACTTGCTATGCAGTTTGAAAGTGCGCACAATTTTAATTTAGGATTTACTAGTCCAATTGAAAATCAAGTTACTCAGGAGTTCGAAAATATTCTCAATCAAGAGAACGTTTTCGAAAATGCCTGGGAGACTGATGTGGAAGAAGTGAGAACTATTATTAAAAAAATTCAAAAACATGAAAGCTCCTGGCGATGATGGAATTTTCTACATCCTCATCAAGAAACTTCCAGAAAGTAGCTTATCATTTCTAGTTGATATATTTAATAAATGTTTTCAATTAGCATATTTTCCTGACAAATGGAAAAATGCTAAGGTTGTTCCAATTTTAAAACCAGACAAAAATCCTGCAGAAGCTTCTAGCTATCGTCCAATCAGTTTGCTTTCCTCCATCATTAAACTTTTTGACAAGGTTATTTTGAACAGAATGATGGCCCACATCAACGAAAATTCAATTTTTGCCAATGAACAGTTCGGATTCCGCCATGGACATTCGACCACTCATCAACTTTTACGTGTAACAAATTTGATCCGTTCCAACAAATCTGAAGGCTATTCTACTGGTCTTGCTCTTCTATACATAGAAAAAGCATTCGACAGTGTTTGGCATGAAGGTTTGATTGTAAAATTTAAAAACTTTAATTTTCCAACATACATTGTTAGAATAATTCAAAGTTATCTGTCAAATCGTACACTTCAGGTTAATTATCAGAACTCCAGATCTGAAAGACTTCCTGTAAGAGCTGGTGTTCCTCAAGGCAGCATTTTGGGACCAATATTATACAATATTTTCACATCTGACTTACCTGAGCTACCTCAGGGATGTCAATAATCTTTGTTTGCGGATGACACAGGCCTCTCCGCCAAAGGACGAAGCCTGCGTGTCATCTGTAGTCGATTGCAAAAAAGTTTGGATATTTTTTCTTCATACTTGCAAAAATGGAAGATTTCTCCTAATGCTTCCAAAACTCAACTAATAATATTCCCACATAAACCAAAAGCTCTTTATTTGAAACCTTCAAGTAGACATGTTGTCACGATAAGTGGGGTTCCAATAAATTGGTCAGATGAAGTTAAGTATCTAGGGCTCATGCTAGATAAGAATTTAACTTTCAAAAATCACATTGAGGGCATTCAAGCCAAATGTAATAAATATGTAAAATGTCTCTATCCCCTTATTAATAGAAAATCAAAACTTTGTCTTAAGAACAAGCTGTTGATATTCAAACAAATTTTCAGGCCAGCCATGTTGTATGCTGTACCAATATGGACTAGCTGTTGTAATACCAGGAAGAAAGCTCTACAGATAATTCAAAATAAAATTTTGAAAATGATTCTGAGGCTTCCTCCCTGGTATAATACCAATGAGTTACATACACGGAAAAAAATTCTATGGTTAAAATTACTATTGTAGCTGACTATGCCCATTCTTGAAACTACCATGGAATTTTGGACCAATTTACTATGTTTACGGTACATCCCACCACATTACTGGTACATTTGACAGAAATAATTTACAACAATCTGATTTCGACTACAGACATGGTAAAATTAAGCGCATTTCTGGTCTGCTGAAAATTGCCGGTGCGAGCGCTTAAGTTAACCCCCTAAAATGGTAGTTTTTACCGCACAATTTTTTTGCGTGTAGAATATCCAATGTTGAAACATTGGAACAAATGTCAAATACAATCATTAATAATTTCAGGCAAAAATCGTTACAATCTTCTATTGCCACGATTAATGCGTTATATGTTTAGGTTAAGTTAGGTTAAGTATATTAAAAACGTTTTTTTTCTCTTATAAGCAGGTGAAATCAACTCACCTGTAAAAAAACTGAACTGCTACGGCAAATGAAATGTAATATGTTGTTAACAAAATGTTAATTAAATCTTAAATTTGTTTTACCAAATTAGGATGATAGTGTTGTCAAATAACACAGAACACCTAGATATAAGAAATGAATGTAATGTTTGGAATGATACTAATAAAGATATTAAAAAAAAAAAAGATCACTTGATGAATCTCTTGAACCAAAACAAAAAGACACTACACGTTACCCGAGCAAAGGCTGATAACCCAATGATTTCAAGTTGATAACACACCATGTTATCATTGTTATCATTTTGTTATTGAGTTATCACATTTCAAAATCATCGATAATTCAATGATAACTAATTTAATTATCAGTGTTGAAAATCGCAGGAAAATGTGTATTAATATTATTTAAACCAATTCAAGCTACAGTTTGTATTGAGTCTAGTGAACAACGAATCGAATTTATGTTTATTTCCAGTTTAGTTTACTTGTGTGTTTGGTTTACATACAGAAATATAATTCGTAGTACTATTACAAGTTTGGGTACCAGTGCTGACGCAAATTCTAATATCTTTTTTTACCTCTTTGAGGTACATTTGACCACTTTCAACATAGGAATATGTATTAAAATTGATAGTAGAAGTTATTAGTTTCAGTGCTACAATATAAATCTTGTCATTTTTATCAGTCAAAATATTTTCTATACGGAAAAATTGCCCATCAATCTTAATGAAAGAATCGTCGTATCCAAGTTTTTCACAAGCTTTTCTGGTACAATATTGAACATTTTCAAATGTAAATTTAGCATGATAACTGAACTCTCTCTCACTAATACCTTCGTCAATAATCAAATTATCTTGTAACTCGAAACGTATTCTCTGATCAAACTTCGGCTGGATAGTTGGTTTCGTATGCCACAGATAATTATGCCATGCTCTGAGCTTAGTGTTTACGAATAATGATTTGTTTTGGCAAATTCTGTTAAAAATATATTTATTCGTGATTTGTATGACAGGATGATTATTACCTGTTCTAAACCCTAAAATCATGCCGTTTCCGTTTTCGTATGGATAAAGTGAGGAGTTCCATAATGCTCCGAAATTCCTAGCGCATTCAGTCAAATGTGTCAATAAATGTATATTAAAAAGCATATTTTCTTCTCCGAATAATTTTTGAAAATCACGAACAAACCGGTTTACCTGCTTTTCGACTTCATCAATTCTTGTTTGCGTCAGATTGATGTCTAGTAGTTGAAAAATACAATCAGAAAGTAACATGAAGTTTTTCAAATATTTTTGTGGTAAAACGCCGACCATACACGGATAAAAATAATGGAACAACATATTCTCCCAATCGCTTGCCTTGTTTTTCTTAATATCTTCTATTTTGCCCGGATACCTAGAAAATACGCTAGGTACTCGAATGCGCAGCATACGTTGTTCGACATCTTTCAGCTTTTGACCAATGTAGTATGGCTTAGAATGATTTGTTGACGCTGTAAACAGTTCCCACATTTGTCTTACAACACCAAGCAACACCGCATGCATGTAATCGGGTGGGAATCCTACATAAAAAAACGAACAAAAGTTAAAATTTTGAATGCAGTTCATTAATAATTTTCAAATCTTACCTGAAACAACATCAAAATAAGGTATTGACAGAAACACTGAAAGGCCTTTGATTCCATTTATAGAATGTCCTGCATGGTGCGCTTCTATCATATCACGCCTTGTATCAGTGTGATTTCTGCTTCGAGGTTTCTCCAAAGGATAGCGCACCTGATTACCGAGCATAATTTTTCCTTCGTGCAAACACAAAGAGCAACCAAACTTTCCGTTGAACTGGGTTGAGTTCTGTAATTTGGGCCTTGCTACGGAGTCCAAACAGTTTTGAACGACGACAACTTTATACTTCACAGGTCCAATAGAGATGCCTTCCCCCAATTTGATGATTTCTTCACAAAAATCTTTGAAGAATAAAGGTATGTTAGGTTCGCCTTTACTCAGCCACACTGCAGCTAGTAATAGATTGTTTTTATCGAATCGAATTCGAGGAGGAAGGTTATTGATCGTAACAAATATTGGGTAGCAAGGCTTATTAGTGCTCCAGCGGTATGCTGCGGCTCCGTCAGTGTTAACCGATAGTGTTATCAACTTTTCAGGGATTTTTTCAGAGATTTGTTTAACGATTTTTCCTTGACTTATGTCACTGACCGCTTCAATTTTAACCGTTTCTTCGTAGTCTAGAATTTCTTTCTGATATTTTACAATGGTGTCTCTTATTTGTTGCTCAATAGGAATAATCATAAAAAAGTCAAATTTTGTACTTCCGCAATCCGGTATGGCACAAACTTCATTTTCATCAGGAACAATTTCTCCAACTCTTGACTGGCATTCTACACAGTAATATACCCGAGAGTGCTTGTACTGATTAGGAAAGTTTGCCACAAATGTTTCAAAACTTTCAGGTAGTAGTTTATATCCTGCCAATACATTAAGCATTCGGAGCAAATCTACTAATGCACTTTGAGTAAGCCGATGTCTTATATAATAATTGAGGATCATCAAATGCGCGTCTCCTAGTGTCACATCGGAGTCGAATTTTATTTTCTCATTTGTATCGGGTACTTCCTAAAATTTTATTAAAATACTCTATTACAATCCATAATTAAGTACTGTATCGTTGATAATAAATAGAACTACACTGTTTTACTTCCTTATAAAAAATGAATATGGGAAAATGATATAAACAGTTAACTTAAATCCACAAACTTGACATAAGGTCAAAGAACCGAAAAATTAATGAAATTCGAAATTCAACTCTCAATATTCCGTGTCTCGATATCGAGCTCTTAGAACTAAATATAAACATAGTTTTCATGGCTACTTCAATGGTCCAGCAGTTCCACCACTTACAAACAGGCATAACACTCGGATTTATTAAATACCTAAATGGCGCTCAATTCTAATATTTGTTAGTGTGTCATATGCTCCCTCGTGGCTCTCGTATTGTTCAAGTTTGTCATTTGCGCACTATCGCCACCTAGTTTCTGTAAGGCGAAAATCAGTATTTTCAGCATTGAACGTTAATGTTCGCCGTACTTTGTTTTAAATTCAAAATTGTTCTAACTGTTATGTCTATTTGTATGGGGTAGCACTGCACGGTGCCTGTAAAACAAAACTTTAATTTAAAATAAGTATCTCTAAAACATATAAAAAATTGAAGCCTACGAACTCTTGTTTCATATGATGCTAAAACGAAAGTTATCTATGGGGGGTCTAAAACATTTTTAATGAAACAAATTATAGAGAAATACCGATTTTTTGGGTAAGTTTGTATGGAAAAATATCCAATATTATAATGCTTCCAGTGGGCTATTTGCCCTTTGATGGAAGCACCACACTAGACAACGGACGAGCATGCAACGCCCATTGACACAGTCGGAAAACTTCCTGTCGAAAAGTTTTTTCGGCCTGAGGCGGGAATCGAACCAACACTCCTTAGCACGATGCGGTTAAATGCCTTGGTGACACTAACCGCACGGCTACGAAGCTCACAAATGTATCATCTTTCTATAGCAAAATTTCTAGTGGATTGCTTGGCAAAAGTATTGCAGCAAACTTTGAAAATGTTCTGGAAGTATTCCTTGAGGAACCTCAGGAGGAACAAAACTTTTTTCTCCACGCCTGCTAGGACTCCAAAATTTAAATGGATCAAAACAACTTTTTCTGTTGATTTAGTTAATTTGCAATCTATCAGGTTAATCTGAAAACTAATAACAATGTTTGACCAATTTTTTTATTTTCTACATTCGATTTGCATAATCTGCTGGTTTAGACATAGCGTGCCTCGACAGAGATAAAATTATTACAATTATGAGTGGTAACAACTTTTCGGGGAAATAGGTTATTCGGAGAACTTGCATTCGGGGAAACGACGTTCGGGGAACCGACATTCAGGGAAAAGTAGCACAACCTTATTCTATGCTGTATATCGCGGTCCTTAACCCATTAACGCCCAGTGATCTATTTTGAGTTCAGTTACTTTTTAATACAATTATTTTTTAGACACAATTGATGTATCTTTAGCAAAGTTGTGAAAGAATTCAAAGGCAGTCTAATGACTGGGTTTTTTAATTGAGATGTCCTCCACTAGGTTGCGCCGTGAACATACAAGGATTGAACTGTTTTGTCAACAGCTCTTGTCGGCATCACCACGCTCGTCTTATGTTACATTAAGCGTGATTTCTAAATCATAGATTACTAATCGACTGTAGAAAGGATCTTGAAGGCCAGTGTGGATTATGGGATTCTGGTATTTCAGTGCGAATTTCGATATTTCAGAATGGATCCTGGCATTCCAATGTGAATTCTGGGATTGAAGTACAGAAACTGGGACTCCAGTGTGGATGCTAGTATGGGTCGTAAGATTTCAGTGTGGGACCTGGGAATGTAGTGTGGATCCTGGGATTAAAATGTGGGTAATATAATTCCAGTGTGAATTATGGATCTCCAATATGGTTCCTAGTATTTCAGTATGGAACCTAGGATTCCAGAGTGGAACCTATCATTTAAGATGGATTGAAGCATTTTATTGCGTATTCTGGTATTTTAGTATGGATTTATTGATTTAGGAATTTTAGTGTAGATCATATGATTTCAGTTTGGAGCCTAGGATTGCAATGTAGAACGCAGAATTTCAGTATGCAAATTGGAATTCCAATGAGGATACTATGTTTCTAGTGTGGTTCCGGGAACTCAGTATGTAAGCTAGAACTCCAGTGTGAATCCGGATATTTCAGTGTGAATCATTGGTAACAGTGTGGACCTTGGGATTGTAATATCGATCGTAGTTTTTCAGCGAAGATCCTAGGAGATACTGTACTTATTCCACTGTGCATTTTAAGGTTATAGCGGATTCCAGTGTGGATTCTGGGACTCTAGAACGGATCTAGGGACTTCAGTGTGAATATTAGGATCATCATGTTGATCCTGGGATTCCGGAGTCGGTTATGGGATTACAATGTGGATCCTGAAATTCTAGCCTTTCATTGTGCATCTTTTGATAGCAGTGTAAATCTTGGGGTTACAGTATGGATCATGAAATTTAAGTGGATCGTGGATCGTTGGATTTTCATGTGGATTCTGGGATTGTAATGTGAATCAGAAGATTTCAGTGGATTTCGGCAGGGATTTTAGGTTTCAAGTGTTCTTGTTTGGAATTCCATTGCGGATCCTAGTACTATTCTTGAGATTTCAGTAGGGATCCACTGTTTCCATGTGTTTCCGTGTGAATTCTGGTATTGCAGTGTGGATACTATGATTCCAGTGGGGTTTCTGGGATTTCTGAGTAGATCCTGGGATTCTATTGTGCAATATGGGATTCAAGTGTAGATATTGAGATTCTGATGTAAATCCTGATATTCCAGATTGGATCCTGGGATTATATCGAAGATCGTAGAATTCCAGTGTGAAACCAGAGATTTCAGTGTGGATCTAAAATTCCGTGTAGGGGATTACAGTGGATTACGATGTGAATCGTAGGATTTCAGTGTGAATATTGGGATACCAGTGGGGATTCTGAGTTTTCATAGTTGATCCATGGATTCCAATGTGAAGCATGGAATTATAGTATGGGATTCCAATGCGGATTTTGGGATTCTAGTGTGGATCCTGGAATTCCGGTGAGGATTTTGGCATTCCAGTGGGAATATTTCAATGGGAATCCTAGGATTCCTGTGAAAATGCTGGGCTTTCAGTGGCAATATTGGGAAATCATGTGAGAGTTAAGTCTAAATACTGTGCAAATATTGTGGAAACATTGTGGAAACAATGAGCGAATTGAAAATTCAAAAGAAAAGTTGGGATTCTTGTAAATGTCCTGCGTAAATCCTTTAAATATTCTGAGTGCATCCTTTGTAAATTTGGAGGAAATCCTGTGAGAAATATTTGGTAAACAAGTTTAGAAATACTGCGGGAATTATGAGAGAATCCTATGAGAATCCCGTGTGCCTTTATGAGCACTCTGGGAAAATTCCAGTGGAAATTCGTTGGGTATTCTTCGGAAATCCTGTGGGTTCCTGGTGGAATTCCGTGGGAAACCTTCAAGAGCGCTGTAGGAACAATATAGGCATACTTTGTGAATCCTGCTCTTTTCTCAATGGTTTTTATCTATTTATTATCTATAATGATGATAACTCGTTATTACCGTTTATATTATGTCACTTTTTTTGTACCATACCATTTTCAAACATTTGCGAGAATAAACAAGTCATTTGACTTTTAAATGTTTTGTCTGCATATGACCCACTGTGTACTGTTAAAACATGTGACCATAAATTTTTATTTAAAACACAGTTTTCGCGTACTCTTATTATATTGCGATACTCCAGAAAAATATGATGATTACTATACTTCACATTCAAATTATTCGGGCGTTAATGAGTTATTGATGGTGAATGAAGTGAAGGTAAAGCCAAATGGGCCCTAGGTTTTGTCACACTTTATGTGGGCATGATTGCCCGTCTTTGTGAACATGTAAGTTTTATTCAAAAATGATACCCTACATCCCTTTCGACACTGATGCAATCTGTTAGTTGCAAAAGAAATAGGCCCATCTATCACAAGATAAGCAACGTATTAGAATTTAAAGGTTTTTGTTCACACTTCTAGTGATTTTTAGTATTTTTTCTTCTCCAAGTTGTTCGAAACTTTCTTTTTACTATTATTAAAAATAAAATTTAGGCTATGGTTTGACAATTTTAAAAGTTGAATCTCTTAAATGAACTTTTACCCAATTAATGGGGAAAAAGTTCAAAACGTTCAATTCGCCGACTGAAACCTAAAATATTTATATTTTTATTCCAGCCATGAAGCTTGCATAAATATGCACACTAAATTTTAATTGGAAATTGACTCAAAATAGGATGTATTGAAGGATACTCAAAAATTGCGATTTTTGGCAAAACTAAGACGAAACTTGAGATTATGAAGACATTATTTGTATGACCAATAATATTTTGCTAAAAAAATAATTTCAAAAAAATTAAATATCTTTCAGAACTTTTATATTAATTATGTTCCATGTAACGGAAGTTTGAAATAAAACTATTTTTTTCACTACAAATCGTCATAAATGATGAGTATGAATTAATTTGTATAATTTTCGGAGTGGAAGTCTTTTACTTAAATAGCACTCGCAACGAAAACTTCATGGAAAAATTATCATCTTCCAGAAGAATAAATAATTTGACGTTTTGTCGTTTGACATTTAGTCCTTATGCCTAAAATGATCCCAACGCACCACAAGGGAGATTTACATAGTACCTTGATTCACATTATACATTAACATCAATTTCAAAGCGCGTCTACTTTGAACCATCCCGGACCTATGCCAAGCCCCCAAAAGTTTCCAGTTCCCACTGCTGCCACGCAGCAGGATGGGAATTTATCTCCGTGCATCGACTATTCCCATCGTGCCACATCCATATACCACCTCCACCATAACTTCACGCTGAAGCTGGACTGTAGTCTGCGAGAGCAACTCGAAAAATGGTTTATCTCCAGTGCTCTTTTTGCTCGCTCGTAACCCTCCCACTCCGGAGAGGGGGGAGGCCCCAAGCGAGTAAATATAACATTTTATAGCATTTAACGTATAAATTTAATTTAATGTGATAACCACAAAGTGCCGGCGATAATGAAAGTGTGCAACATCGGGAGATTGTGTGCATTTCCCAGTCGACGACTACGGACGGACGGACGGACGGCAACTTTGTTGGTCTGGTCTGGTCTGGTCTCATCATCCGTCGGTCGTCACTCCAGAGGGATCGGGAACGCATTTCACTGCAGTCCTAGTACCTCGATGCTGCTGATAACGGCCGGAGCGCGCACGTGTGCAAATGTAATTATGGTACTTGGGTTTTTTGGGCATAATGTGACGTTTTCGGGGTTGTCGGGTCATTTCCACCGGTCAAGGATTAGTTTCGTTCAGTCCGATGATCTCTCTCACTGTAATTGATGTGGTTTTGTTTTGTCGCTTGAATCTTAACGTTTGGGGGGACCCATCAGTCCAGCTGAGAGAGAGAGTAATGACTTTACTTAACGGAATTTATTGGATATGCCACCAGAGTTCAAGTAAAAGGATTTAATTACCCTTGGCCCTATCGGTCGCTAGCTAGAACCGTTTCCTAGGAGTTGGTCCGATTGCAGTCGCCAAATGATGAGCATTTTATTTCCAGCTTTCTATACGTTTCGTTCACCGTCGGAAAGCACTGCTGTTTTGCCGGTGAAATTCCGTGCGGTGAACTGTGAAATGAAAAATTTCCGATTTAACAGTGAGTGTTGGAAAATTTTCGAGCGGTCGGAAAAATACGAGCACCCTGGCGGAAGGCAATGATTTTTCACGTGCGCTGTTTCTGTGTACATTTGTTTGTGTATGTTTATGTACGTGTGAGTGTTTGGCTCGTTCCGGAAAGGATTGCGATTAATTGGTGCCATCTGTTGGAATGTGCTGGCGAAATGATTTTTCTTGATGAATTCAGTTCAATTGTTTCTGACAAATGCGAATTGATTGCTTTGGTTGTGGGAAAAAGTTATGACTTGCACGTTTTCCATGGTTATTAGTGTCAGAATATTGATCGTGTTCCATCACAGAAGAAGTATTTCACCCAATTCTTGTCTCATGCCTCTCAGGAAATATTCCTCCGAAAATTTTGTTTGATTGCTTCAAAAAATCCTATAAGGATTGGTAAGAATTCTTTCTACAGTTTGAGCGAGAAATTCTTCTGGATCCATGAGAAAGAAATGAATAATTTTATATGAAGATGTATTTTTTTCACATGAAGTAATTTTTGGGCGTTCCCTTATATGCTCAGCAACCCATCTTTTATTTTTTTTGGAAGATTAACTGAGAAGCTTCATACGATTTTTTTCCAAAATTTCAAGCAAAGATTGCCACTTGGATTTCCACCCAAGAATTTTTAATTTGATTTTTTTTGTGGTTTCTTCGGATATGTCTTGAAAAACGCATTTCAAAACTTCTCCCGGGAATTCCTTGAATGCTATTTTGGAGATTCCATGATAAACTTCTGTAAAGGGTTTTCATCGATTTATACTTGGCAATGTTATCTGAAATTCCGTAAGGTTCCCTTGGAAGCTCTCCTAAAATTGTATAAGTTTAATGTATCCAAAAAGTATCAGTAAAATATGTCCAATTATGTTTCGAATTCAACGATTGACAACAGTTATAAAAACCTCGTTTATGAAACACACACCGATAGTCATCTTGATGTTAACATTTCTTTACAAACAAAACTAGATATTGACAATGCTCTCGAAACCTTAACAAATTTTATTGAAAAAAAGTATCGACAATGCTTAGCTTCAATATCAAGATTTTTCCAGTAGAAACTTCCAAATCTTCGAAACACACAGCGAAGTACAGTATTCCTCCCGCCTTGGATTATTCACCATTTCCCTGTGATTCATCGAGCTGTGTAAATATGGCCATGTCGCAACATCCATCACTCAAATTTCATCGTTCAAAGCGCTTACATGGAAACGAACCGGCCGTAGCTACATAATTTCGTTTCATAGCAATTTTCATCTAAAATTTATGGAAATCCTACTCCACCGTGTTGCTGCCCATAAATTTCGTTCCCACATCAATCAAAGGAGAGGGCAAGCGCCCCGGAACAAAACCTACAACTTTGTCCACTCGTGTCGGCTCAGACCTCATATACAAGCAGGAGACACATTTACCGAGCCTCCCAAGACGTACTTTTTCAAAGTTCTCTTGTAAGTGAAAGTTTCGCCGAGCGAAACCACCTGACATAATTAAAGACTTTGACAAAAGTTCGATTTTTGTCGACTCGAAAGAAACAACCCAGGAAAGAATGAGATGATAATGGTTGTAGCGTCCAAGCATCATCATTGTGTCTCCATTTTACTCGCATTGAGTGTTCCTCCCTCATCAGACCAGTACCAGTATCAATCACGAAGGCAACAATGAAGCAAAATTGGATACAAGACTTTTTTACGACTCGAAACTAATCTCCAATCGTCATTATCATCATCCTTTGTGCATAGTGAATCCTTCTGCGCTCCAAACCCTGAATTGTCACCAGTTTCCCTGGGATATCGAGGAGGGTGGGGCGGTACCACACAAAGATGATGATCAACTTTATCATCCCGAGGTGAACTTTGCTTGTTTTCCCTCCACCTTTTTTTGACTTCACAGGCCCGTGCAGAAAAACCACTTTTGCAGAAAAGTGTCATAAATCTCTGCCCACGACACGCGACGACGACGACAACGATGTGCTGCCGTCTTTTATGGTGGGCCGACTGTCACTGGCAGACTTTCCGACTGCTGGGTGGATCGACTTCGGTATAACAGTCTGGTTTCCTATAAGACACTGCCATCATTTTTCTATTATTGAAATTTCTCAGCGATTTTCAATGGAAAGAAACTGATTTTTTGTTTCGAGTTATATTAGGGGTCATCCATAAATTCCACGGCCCATACGATTTATGGATAAAAGATAACATGTCGAAAGGACAAAAGAACGAGAGAAAAATGGTCGAGAGACTAAACGTCGAAAGGACAATTGGTCGAAAATAATTGGCTTTCATTTTGATTTTTCTTCCTTTAAAAAATATTTTCGATCTTTTATACCTTAATAAATATTATATTTTCTGTCCTTGCAACTTTTGTATTTCGACTGTTTATCATATAACTTTAAAATTTGTATACAGACGAAAGACCACGAAGGGAATGGGGGGTGGGTCTAAAACCCTAAAATAATTAACACATGGTTTATGGACAGCCCCTTATAAATTCTTTACCTACCGAATTCAGGGGGCCTTCCTTAGCCGAGTGGTTAGAGTCCGTGGCTACAAAGCAAAGCCATGCTGAAGGTGTCTGAGTTCGAATCACCGCTCGATTCAGGATCTTTTCGTAATGAAAATATCCTTGACTTCCGTGGCATAGAGTATAGTCGTACCTACCACACGATATATGAATGTGAAAATGGCAACTTTGGCAAGGAAAGCTCTCAATTAGTAACTGTGGAAGTGCTCAGAAGAACACTTAGCTGAGAAGCAGGTTCTGTCCCAGTGAGGACGTAATGCCAAGAAGAAGAAGAAGACCTTCTGAATTTCACTTTAATTCATGACGAAAGCTAATAAATTGAGGTAAAGTGAGTGAAAGCGTCCAATAGGAAACCTTCCTGTACTGCCGGTGGTGGTTTGAACCTTTATTGCATTGTGTTTTGTGCCGGGTGAGATGTGCGAGTGTGAACTTGAATAGCTCGGTGATGATGGGTGGGTGACGGCACTCCAGCGAGGAAAGGGTGTGCGTAAAAGATATATCCAAAGGAAACGCAATGGAGAAGCTTCTGGCTGGCGGAGTTTTTATCGCATTTTAAACTTTTTATTTTCAATTAACCTTCTTGTGTGTGGCCCCCTGGGGGAGGTTTACAGTCGTATGAGTGTATGTACGGGAAGGAATTTGAATAGTTAATCTGATTTTACGATTATTTTCCAAAGTGAACAATGGTGTGAAATCATATGGCAACTGAAGGATTCATGAGTGGGTTACTCTGATGATATTGGATGAAATTATTTTGCCTCTTGAAAAGAAGCTCTGAGAACTGGTGATTGTTTTTACCGAGCCAGATTTTTTGGATTTTTTAACAGATAGTTACATAACCTTTAGCATGAGTGTAAATTAATTAGAAGCTCCGAAATACATTGTCTTCTTTTCATAATTTATATCTAGATTTAGTGTTGAGAAGTATCTAAAAAAAGTATTGAGGTGCCTTTTAAAATATTCCAACATCATTAAGAGCACAAAACGTGGGCAATTTAGGTGGTAGGATATTAGTTAGATAATTGGTAAATGTAGAAAAAAAATATTACTTTCCAAGTAATCAATAAGCATTTGAAAAAGCCAAAGATCAGATTGTAAAGAACATTTCATATGTTTAATGTCCTTTTGATGCAGTTTGGCTGCTTAGCTGTCTAGTGCAATCAATTCTCCCTTACTCAGTATTATGCATCTCGATATCGAGTTAGAGAACCGTGACTACTTACCTCGATGGTGCCTTGAATCGCAGTTTCACTGGTTTTGTGTTCTATAACTCGATACCATCCTAACTCGATGGTCCCTTCAGTATCGAGTTGTGGAGAGTCAACTGTAGTAGAATAAACACTGCTGTTCAAAATCTGTTGGCTACTAATCAGCATTTCTACTGCACAAGCTGCATTCGACTCAAAGCAACTGGAATGCTTTTCCGTTGCTTTCCAAAAGCGAAATCAATCTGACATGATATTCTTTCATTCTCAAACTTATGCCAAGTTTGTGTGCATCAGCTTCTGATGATATTGTTGATATCCTTTTCCTTACCTCATGTCTCTTATTAGACTATAATTTCCTTTGTGTCGAATATAAAGCTTTAATAATTCCATTTTAATGCTTCATGATTACTTGTTTAATCTATGTAGGACACTCGTTTGAGCTTCTGTTGAGTTATGTTAATTAGTAACCTGCAAGATTTTTAAAGTTAAAAACAGGGACATCTTGAATTTTTCAAAGAAACTTCTGATAACTTCCTAAATTGCGTTAATGAAGAATGACATTTATTTTGATTCTGATGGAAAAAGTATGTACAAAAGAGTACACCCAATAAGAATTTCATGAGAATAGAAATAGAAATATAAATGAAAGATAAACGATGTGCGATATCTTGGAGATACCAATTGATATTCGTGAATAATATGGGAAAATCTTCAGAGTAATGCCTGACTGAATATATGTAGGAAGTTTTGAACGAATCTTTGCAGCTCCTTGAATAAATCCTAAGGAGTTCAATAATTCCTCCAGCGATTCTTGATGAAACTCTACTTTAGTTTCCCAAGATATTCATTAAAAGAATGTTTTGTTTGGTTTTATGCATGATTTTTTTTTTTCCAAAAATTCATCATAGATTTTTTCAGAATGTTTTTTTTTTTTCTAGAACTAATATGGCAACTTCTTTACAAATCATTTCAGAAATTTTTACAGGAGTTCCTCTTGCGGTTCCTTTTGAAAAAATCCAAGGGTATCGTTTGTTACTTATACTTTAGAGTTTTATCCAGTTATTCCTTCAAAATATCTCCAGTTATTTCTTCATGGATTCTTTCGGAAATGCCTTTAGAAATACTTCAAACAAAATAAAAACGTAAACGTAATTCATCTTTCAAAAGATGAAAAACGTTAGGGGTGAGGTTCAATAGACTGCGGTAGAGCGATTACAGAAATTTTTGTCAGACAAGTTTGCAGCAATAGTATCGGATTTTCAAGATCTGAAAAAGGAAAATGAGCATTTGAAACTAGATATTGATAGGTTGAACATACGCAACACACTATGTCGAATACGGTTCACAAACTGGAACACACGGTAGATAAAAATGCTCGTCTTGCTAATTGCAACAATGCTGTAGATTTCGGGGTTCCTTTCTACCCTGGGAAAAACACGACAGAAATAGCTAGCAAAATAATAGCTTGCTACGGTGTGCATGTTGGTTCTGATTCGATTTTGTCAGCCGAAAGGCTCAGTGGTAATAACAAAACCAAAAAAACATTAATTCCTATTCGCGTTTCATTCAAGGACGAAAGAAACTATTTTTGATATAAAGAAGGAGTATGGGGTGCTTCTTTCATCTACGATCAATGCAAATTATCTAATAAATTGCAAACCAACCTCTATTCAAATACATGATGAATTATCTTGGAATTGTTGGGTAAAATGCGCGTGTATCAGGAACAACTGGATATTAAGTACGTCTGGGCTAGTAGAGATAGAAATATTTTAGTTAAGAAAAATGAGCACTCAAAGCCAGAAATAATTAAAACAAGGGATGATTTGCATGAATTGATTAACCCGCAAAGGCCTGAGTGAAAGCAAAAATACTAAAACCCTTACCACTCAGTGAATACTTAACGGATTCAAATAATTTTTTGTCATTATACATATCTAGTTTCTAGAAGTGACCAGAAGAACTCGGGAATACTCCTGTAGCCGGAGTTATTGCGGTGGGTGACTGGGTCAAGTCGAGTAGAAAAAGGCAATTTTTTGGGACATGCTAAGTTATCTTTAATTATTTCCAATGGCAATCATTATAATTTGCATAAATTATTAAGATCTGTTATTCAACATTATAAATTAATAGTTTTGCACCGTGTAGAGTGTATCAGATGCGGTCATTCGGATTTAATGCCCTGAAGAACCGGCTCTAGATTTGTTAGGTACTAAACCGTTTCAAATAGAACATAATAGTTCACTACAATGAGTTCCCATAAGCTTGACACAGATGTTAAAATACAAATTGTGCACTTTATCATAAACTCGAGGCATTCTGGGGACCCGAAAATGATCATTTGTAGGATTAATCAAACGCAGTTGACATAATTTTTCAATTTTATCGATTATCAGAAGGTTTACGCTGAAGCGTTTTTCTTAAAACTCCTTCATATAGTGGCCACATTTAAGCCGATTCTGGAAATTATCTGTGCCTTGAAATTTGCATACCTCTAGGAGCACAGAAGCACAGAACTCTTGTCACCTGACCTGACCCAGTGATCCACCACAATAACTCCGGACACATGAACATTCCCGAGATCCTTTGACCACTTTTTGAAACTAGATATGTGTACGAGTATACTCACAAAAAATAATTGAAATCCGTTAAGTATTTGTTGAGCGGTGAGAATTTTAGTAATTTTTTTTTTCACACCGGCCTATACGGGTTAATCGTTACTGTAACCACTCACCGGAGAAAGCAAATCCATCGTCCAAAAGGAAGTGTAGCAACAATAGTAATAAGTAATTCAAAATAATATGTTTTCTTATGTTGTTTAAATATTTCTTTGTATTCAATGGTTAACGTAATATAGGCTTATCATGTTTGTATCAATGAATTCAATTTGAATTATCCTGAATGTAATAATGATCAATTTAGAATCGCTCAATGGAATATTAGAGGCATGAACGATCTGCGAAAGTTTGATTCCATTCCATTATTTTTAGAAAGTACTAAGATGATAATTGATGTTTTGTTGTTGGTTTAACGTGGTTGAACTCAAGCAATTGTTGTTTATACAGGCATTGCAGGATTCGCTCTCATTGATTATGAAGCACGATCAAAGCAAGCAAAGAAAAACATCCCATCTGTTGCGGTCCACGATCGTCATTGTATCGCAAGGTGTAACAAGTCTAATAAATGGAAGCAGCCTGGGAGGGAGGCACCGATACTACACACGAAATATAAGACAACGTTATTTTGAACTGCAAGATAACTCCAGTATGCCAACAACAATCAAGGCAGGCTTCGAGAAAATCGGTAGTTTCCTTTTGTTGTGCACCTTCGATCTTTCCTGACAAACATGAAAAAAGGGCCACAGTTTTCAATGCACTAAATATTCATTTTCATTGGAAAAAGTGGAACGATGCGTTTTTCAATGCTTTATGTTCAATCAGATTAAATGGTGCTCACATGACATTACATGCATGAATTGATTTTTATTCGATTTTTATCACTTTTGAAGAAATACGAAAATGTGTTTTAATCAGTTACGCGCTTTTTTCATGTTAGTCCAATGTTTGAGATCTGGGCTCACAGTGACAGTTCGTGACAGCGGAATCTCGGCTCACTATGACGTACAGAAATTTTGTATTGGTTTCTCCCTCCCAGGAAGCAGCGAGCGAGAGCCCCAAAGGGAGAGCGATGATAAAATCCATTTTTCTCGCTTGTTTACTGTTGGGGATAGGTGTTTTTCTTTGCTGGCACGATAAACAATCCACGATTGTCCAATAGCAATAGTGTCCCCCAGGCTTGGAGCATGTTTAGAGGGGTTTTATCATGCACTACTATCCCCCCAATCTGATCGAAGTTGTAGCAGTATACGATAAACAGTCTCTCATAATGTGCAGCATGTTATGATAGTTACAGAGAGCGATACGTGAGAGATTCTCTCAATTTTCTCAGGATTCAATCCCTGTGTTTATACAACATAACTAGTTTTAAATTGATGTTTGGATGATGTTTTTTTATTGTCGTGTAACATCGTCTGGTGGTCTTGCTGTTTATATTAAAAGTGGTTTGAGTTTTGCCGTTTTGAATAATGTTAATTTTTCCGGATTTCATTTGATCCATATCTTAGTCGAGAAAAACGGAATTTATTATGAAGTGGGTGGCTTATATAGGCCACCATCTTTCAATTTTTACCGATTTCACGAAGAAATTGAAAATAATTGTCCGTTCAAAACAGTCGTCTTCGTTTCATAGTTGGTGATATAAATATTCCTGTCCAATAATAATGTCGTTGTGCGTTACAAAAACCGCTTTGAATCATAAAATTATAGCTGTTCAAATACCTTTGTAACCCGTCCAATCAGTAACAATGTCTTGGATCAACTTGTATGCAATAATGATGTTTTGGGTAGAATAATAAATGATACAATTTTTACAGATGTATATATATAGTGTCATCACTCGAAATCTATGGACTTAAGGAATCTTTCATACTGACTTAAAAAATAATTGATGGAGATAAAATGAATGCTCTCTTTACACAGTTTTTGAATAATTTTGTTTGTGGTGATAACGTTAACGATTCTATCACTACTATTACAAATACTTACAGTAGTATTTTGGAACAATGTTCAAAAACCAAGAGTGAACAAGTGAATTTTGAATTAAAATATTTTTATTGTTTATTTATTTATTTATTTATTTATTTATTTATTTATTTATTCATTTTATCAAAAATATTGTTTTTGTTAAAATATTGTGTACGGCAATGGATAAAACTTATTGTTTAGAAATGTTCAGGTGTTCTGTCGGTTGGCGTTATTTCCAAGCTTCTATAAGCGACAATAATTCTCCAATCTCTCTGTGTTATTTTATAATCGAATCACCCTAGCCTAAGCTTTCATCTGACCATATGGTTTTGATATGTCTATGCACCGTTTGTGCTCAACGAGTTTGAAAATCTCAAAATGTGTGTTGGTCCAATCCGGACCTTTTGATATGGTTCAATACGGACCTCTTGATTTTCAACGTGTACTCAGTCTATTCTAAGAGCTCCACCCCGCGAAAATCTTCCCGACTCGATCGAAAATCACAGAAGTTGTAATATTGATTAATAGTCCCTTTGTTTCTGTTGCGGTCAAGAAAATGGCTTCGCAAAAAATCTAAGAAATGAGGTAGATTACCAAAAACTAAAGGAATCAATAAATCAGCTACTTGAAAAGCATATCCATCAATACCACAGCCAAGCTTTATCCAAAATAGTTTGGCAATACGCTATAAAAAACGTTTACGAGTACTATATAAGAACAATTCAGTCAATATCCATCATCCGATTTACTGTGTTTTTGTTCACAAGCTTGAAGGAAAGCGCAGTCCCTTCAATATAGTGTACTTTAATGCATAAATATAAGTAGGTACTTCTCAAACTTGAATTTCCGAGACTTCGAGTCTGTTTGTTGTCTGTTTCAGTTTCCCATACATGTTCATCTTTTCAACCCGATATTTCATAGCAAAGTTTTAATGTGTGGAAAATTTTACAATATTCAACTTCAAAATTACTTTTTTGAATGTATTTTGTCAAAATAAATAAAAAAAAAGCTCTAAAATTCGAAAATATGTGTACTTTATCTCGATAGCTCCCATACACGATACTCTGTTCAAAATTGAGTTAGAAAGAGTTGACTGTACCCAATTTTGAACAAGTTTCTGATATATTTTTTAATGAAATTCATATTTCACTTGAGCTTGTTCTGACTCGAATTAGTTTGAAATTTCTCACACATTGAGTTTATTTTTTATGCTTCCGCTTGCAGAAAAAGTTCAATAAGCTTTAATACCAAACAAATCTGAGTTATATTTTGTTACTAACATTGCAAATAACGATGAAAAAAAGGGTGGTCCGAATTAGAACATGGGGGGTCCGAATTGGAACAGGGTTGGTCGAATTCGGACCTTTTGGAGAAGTTGGTTCAAACATGTCTAGCCATGTTCTGGTAGGAGCTATCACAAAACTCTCTAAGAGAAAAATGTGCGCGCTGAATTGCGCTTTCACGAAAACATAAAACTTTTCATGCCGTTCATCGTGCTGAAAAGATATGGCCAAAAAACTGTAACTAGGTCCGAATTGGACCATGTTCCCCTAATTTATTAGAAAATACTGGTCATGCCAAATTGTGGAAAAATTTGAACACAATTATGGGACGCTACAAAGCAGAAACTTGCATTGAGTTTAACATTTATGGAAGCAAAATATCTGGCATCTCAGAAGCCTGTGACATATTCAACATATTTTTTACTCAAATCGGTACAAATCTTGCTACAAAAATATCAATATCCAACTTAAATCCGTTGAGTAATGTTAGAAGGGAGATCTATTTTTCTGAAACCAACGAATTCAAATGAAGTAATCGACATACTAAAAGAACTCAATGCGAAGAAGAGTTGTAGTCCAGACAACTTTCCAGCATGTGTCTTTAAGAACAATGCAGCTACATTTTCATATATAATAGTTGATCTTTTTAACAAAATGTTACGTAATACCTGTTTACAAGTCTCCACATTTAGTAAAATTTTCGAGAAATTATTGGTGAATCGTTTATTCAGCTTTATAAATCAAAACAAAATTTATAAAAATACCAGTACGGGTTTCGAAAGAGGTGTAGCACAACAACAGCAACAGTCGAACTTGTAGAATTTCTGTTTAGAAAAATTGACAGCAAGTGTATAGTTGGTGGCCTCTTTCTTGATTTGAAGAAAGCGTTCGGCACGTTGAACCATAGAATTCTTCTACAAAAATTGGAATGCCATGGGTTCCGAGGTTTGGCAAACGACATTATTAAAAGTTATTTAACAGACAGGCAACAATTCGTAGCTAATGACGGTTGTCGTAGCTCTCTACAAACGGTTAATGTTGGAGTCCCGCAAGGAAGTAATATTGGACCGATATTATTTTTAATTTACATCAATGATCATAGAAACCGGCCACTTCAAGGAATACCCAGATTGTTCGCTGACGATACATCAATTTTTTACCCAAGTAATGATACTCCATCAATCATATCTTCTATAAACAGGGATTTACAAATTCTCATGCTGTATTTTGATTGCAATTTACTTTCTTTAAATTTATTAAAAACTAAATACATGTTATTTCATTCTCCATGTAAAAAAGTAACTACTCAAGAAGAAGGGTTCATTTCTGTTGGACAAGTTGCTACTGAGAAAGTTTTGAAATTTAAATACCTAGGCTTAGTGTTTGATGCCAATCTTTTATGGGGAAGTCACATAGAACAGATTCAAGAAAAAATTGCATCTCTTTGTGGTCTGATGTACCGAGTTAGACCATTTGTCCCTCGGAACGCACTTCTTAAATTCTATTTTGGTTGCATACACTCCCATCTTCAATATCTTATCATTGTCTGGGGCCATGCCTGCAAATCTAAGCTTAAAAAACTACAAGTTTTACAAAACAGATGTTTTAAAATTATTTATTCTCTACCACAATTATACTCAACAAACCAATTTAACTCACAACGCACTTCCAATACGTGGATTAGGCGAACTTCAGTCTTGTTTATTTATCTACGATGTCATAAAAAATCCCAACATGCATCATAATCTGATTCTGAATACCAGAATTCACGGACACAATACAAGGCATGCTGATAATTTAGTGAGATCCAGAGCTTCCAGTAATCTTGGCCAAATGCGAATATCCTTCTATGATCCAACTGTATATAATGTAATTCCAGAGCAATTGAAACTGATGAATAGTAGCTTATTATTCAAAACAAGTCTTAAACAGTTTTTCAGGTCCAAAATTAATTCCTTGCTTTTATAAAACCATATCAACTGCCAGATTCTAGCTACATTCTTTAGAAGTACACTCTATAAAATGTTTTAAATTATTGTTATCATATTATTTCTGTTCAATTAAATTTCTAGAGAATCAGGGATCCCTAAAAAGCTTAGCTTAGACTGACTACACATATCAATGGTTGCTATTCCGTGATTGACCAAAGTCAGTGAAAATGCACAAAGAATCAACTAGAATATCGGCTGGGATTGGCCATAGTCTTCTTCAGTGTGCATAATTCAGTGCCTCTATTTATACATGCTCAATAACAGCGCCGGCCACGTCCTTGCAGTCAGGTGGGATTGGGGGAAGGAATGTTAGTGTGTAACCTTTGCTATTTGGAAACCGTGTTTGCCTCTGCATCTCCACAAAGGTTACTGGGAGGGATGTTTGTTAATGGGGAGGATCGTTGAGTCACAGGATTCACTTTGATAAGCGATTAGACCATGATGAATTATTATTAGTGAGATATAAACATGCTTATATGTAAATATAATATTTTCATTTGATATGAACAATATCTATGTAGAGAAAAATTATGCCGACACTTGACGTGACGAACCTTTCAAAGTTTGTTGAATAAAGTGAACCTTTCGCAAGTCTACACTCGTAGTGTCGAACCATTCAAAGTTTTTTTTAATAACAAAAAGAAAAAGGTGTTTTGAAAAAAATTAGACATAAATAATTTATGAATCAGAGTTTATGCCGACACTCACAGTGATGAACCTTTCATAGTTTGTTGAAAAATCATATTTACGTCTCACCGTTGTAACGATTAAAGATGCAGTCATACATATTTTATTGATTAGAAATAGTAGCATGAAACGAGCTTACCAATTGATCTGTCATCCTTGAGCAGCAACAATCCACTTTCAGCTTCACTCGTTTGCTCGGCTATATTAAAGCACTCAGAGAAAATAGGTGCGCGATCCGAGAGGGAAAACAACTGACAACTGCTCGGGCTTTCTTGACGCACTGCCCAGGAGCAAGCGTCAACGCCGAAAGATCAAAAAGAACTAATCGAACGCGGCACTTTTTTACTTTACTCGACCGATGCGTGACATGTTTGATCCTGCCCTCATCGCCGGCTGCCCTCGTCGCCGGATCAAACACAACTCTAGATAATCAAGGATCCCTTAAAAGGAAATAAATTCCACTAGGTAACCCTAGTTAAGTTTTTATTAAAGTGTAATTGTTCCCTTACACACACCGATAAGCTTTTTTTTTTGTTTTCTTGTATTTTTGTTAGTTTTTTAGAATTTAAGTGTAGATGAGTCCTCTGTTTTTTTCCTCTGTGGGGGTAAGCGGTGGGTAAATTAAAAAAAAATTGCTGGTAGTATGTTTCTATTGGATCCTGCTATCATTTCATTCATATTGTTTAAGAATTCTCTGGGGGTGTCGTACAGGATTTATCCAGGGATTCTTCCGATTTTTTTCTCTAGTATGCTATACATTTCTGCAGGAATTTCACTACAGATTCATTCTAAATTTTGTACAGGTATTTTTTTGAAAGATTGTTACAAGACTTTCTCCAGGATTTTTCTCGACAATAACCGGGAATTTCTGGGATAATACTGACTAGTATTTTTCCTAGACTATTCCATTGGGGATCATTTTGAAAAAGTTTGTCTAGATTAATCCAAGAGTTCCGATACTAGACTGGTGGCTTTTTTTTACAAACAGATGATAATTCGAAATTTTTCGATAAATTTTAGCAAAGATTCTCAAAACAATCCTGTTTGCATGTAAATCCAACATGGGAACAATGAGTGGTCGGCCGAAAAAGCATTCATCGAGCGATGCGACATATTTTTGAATGGACAAGATACCAGGAGGAAGGTGGTGGGTCTGAAAATGGATAGCCCCAAGATAATAAATAATCGTTGATAGCAATCGTAACCCAAGAAGTACAGGAACTATCAAAATTTAGATTAAAAGTTCACAATTCTTCCATTTAAAACATATTCATCCCCCATTTACTGCTCTTGCGTTTTTTTTTTCTCTAGCGTTAATTGATCAACCGAGTCGAGTGATGGCAGAGAAAGAAAAGTGTTCCCATGTTATGGATTATTTCCGGTTGAGCCTTTACTTTATAAGTAGTCTAGTCTTATTTTATAACGTTTTTGAAAAGATGAAGAGGTTTTGCGCCCTTTTGAGAAGTATTTTGAAAGAAAATCACTCAAAGGGGTTTTTCCCTCTTCCAAATTTTTTGTTAAAATAAATAAATAAATAATAAAAGTGTTCCCATGTTGGATTTTGGTTCCATTCATTTAATTCAATCTACCCATATTGGGGCTAATCGAGCAAATTCAAATACGCTTCCCATTCCATCGGTGTCGTCTCCTTTACGGTTCGTCACGTCTTCGTCGGAATGACACTGCATTAATACACCGTACACTCACTTCTCTGAGCTCCCCAGCTAATCGCGGGAGTAATATTCCCCACAGCCGGAAACGTCTCAATCATGTTTGAACAACCGATTAGCTTCCTGGCATGCCAATCATCATCGTTCGTTCCACTAGCTGGCGACGAAACCCATGCATTCCATGCATTTTCCCCCTCCTGTGAGGATAAACCGAACCACAGGAATTCCCACACGGAAGTTCTCCCTGCTGCTGCTGCTCCTCGCCCTGACTCACGCACTAGTGCGCTCCGTTGTCACCAGTCTACATCATCGTTCCATCCAGCAGCAATGGGTCCCGTGAGCCGTTTTGAAAATGATGCTGAACTCAGCACAATCCAGCAAATGCTTCACGCTGCGTGTAGTAGATACCTCTCGTGTATCCTTCGTTCCCTAACCGACCGACGCTGATGGGACTGTCAAGTGCCCTCCATCTGATAGCTGTAATGCAGTGGTCTCCAAACTTTTTAAAGCTCCCTTTCAAGTTTTAAAATCTTCTGCGGGCCAAGCACTTCTACAGTTATTAATCGAGAGCTTACTTTGCCAAAGTTGTCATTTTTCGCATTCGTATATCGTGTGGCAGGTACGATGATACCCTATGCCCAGGGAAATCAAGGACATTTTCATAACGAAAAGATCCTGGACCGAACGGGAATCGAACCCAGACACCTTCAGCATGGTTTTGTCTCATAGCCGCGGACTCTAACCACTTAGATAAGGAAGGTCCCATAAAATATCTAGTCACACCTGATAAAATTATTTAAAGTGGTTTCGCAGACCTCCTGATAAGTCATCGCAGCCCCTAGGGGTCCGTGGACAACTGATTAGGACACCTTGCTATAATACTTCTCGTACCGGAGACTACAGTGCGAGTTCCGATTCGCACCCCACCACCACCTGTCATCCGAAGCGTGCGAAATTGGTCCATCGACAGCAGCAGCAGTTGATCCATGAACGAAGAAGAAGCAATTCGAGAGAATCCTTAATCAGTTTAGGAAGGATGCTCCTGCACTTTACATCAACAAAGCCACTGAAAAGGAATTCGACCCTGCCTTCCCTTGCCATGATTTCTCGTCCTAATCTCTCCCCCATCTTGTCCGGAAGCAAGGTGAGCTAATGATGACGACGACGACGTCGCTTCACTGATGCTACCAGCCGCACCATGCTGATGGCTATGATGAAGGAGAATCGATCGTTTGGAATCGAAATCCATACATTAATACCTTCCAGCTCCGGAGGAGATCGGTGGAGCAGGAGAGGCAATAGCGCAGTTCCATTTACAATCCCCACGGGGTCTGACTCGGGATGAACTTTTCTTTCCGTTTTTCACTTTTCCCGGAACCCGTTGGTTTGGTTGGTTGATGGTTTGCTGTTGCTTGGTTCAACCCTACCAATGTGTTCTCCGCTGCTGCCGCTGTCGTTTCTAGATCCGGAACAAACAGAAAACCGCCTGTTCGATTGCCATATATGAGGCAGAATTTATATGCTAATTTTTGCTAATATTGAAATGTATTATTATGGATGCTGTGTGGCGGTGCGGTCTTCGTCTTCCCAGTCGTCGTCCTCGAGGCCATTGTCGGCTTACACGCTGTTGCGCTTCGGATTTTGTCGAGAGTTTTTTTTCTGTGGTTGTCGTGCTGCCCCTAAGCATTCAAGCCACCGCAATCTACCTCCTATTCTGTGCACCGCACAGTGGTTCCATTTGTTCTACGAAGCGGTCATAAATCATTTTACTCAATATCCGGTGGAAAATACCATGAGAAATCACCAAATTAATTATTTTTGATTGTTTAAACTCCGTCGATGTTGATGTCGTAATTCATATCACTTCAAAAATTCTGATAAGGATGCGGTGATCATAATGCGAAGACTCTGTTATATATATCTCCTTCCATGTATTTAATATATTGAAAAGGACCATGAAATCTCTACATTGAAAGCAATATATCAGGACAATTTTTTTTCCAACTTGAGAAGATTCCCTGCTCAGAGTTGCTTCACATGCTCCAAAGCCTAGTTTTTAGTATGTGGATATAAAAAGCTATTGAACACTATTCTAAGTTCCGGAGATGTATATACCAGATAAATACTTGAAATAATTATTAATTGATAAAGCCAATTTCACATCAAATCTCTACCAAAACCAAATAACAAACATGTCACCTAATCTAATTAACCTTATGTTTCAAATACTCAAAACTAAGAAATAATTAATGAATTATTTGTTAATATATTGTTGCTTCTTAATATATTTTTTATTCTCACAGTTTTATTTTTTTAAGAACTGGATCTATAGATTCTGGAATTTTGTTGAAGGTCCTGTTTTAATGTACAAAATAAATAACATTTTCATTTTGTTCCTCCCACACTTTGGGAAGTCTTCTTCTTCTTCTTTCTGGCGTTACGTCCCTACTGGGACAGAGCCTGCTTCTCAGCTTAGTGTTCTTATGAGCACTTCCACAGTTATTAACTGAGAGCTTACCATGCCAATGACCATTTTTGCATGCGTAATATCGTGTGGCAGGTACGATGATACTCTATGCCCTGGGAAGTCGAGAAAATTTCCAACCCGAAAAGATCCTCGACCGGTGGGATTCGAACCCACGACCCTCTGCTTGGTCTTGCTGAATAGCTGCGCGTTTACCGCTACGGCTATCTGGGCCCCATAAGGGAAGTCATGTCATATATATTAGAATGGCTGTTGTACCATTACTAATATATTAGGATTTTATTGTCTCAGTGCTCTCACTAAAACTACTCATTAGATCAAAGTACAATGTTTCAAGTGTATTCATAGCGAATTGAAGTATTAGTAGCGAAAATGTTATTATTTTGTCCATTCATTCCAGTTAGCTACAATTATACTGGTATGTAATAAATTCTTTGAATAATTTTATCATTGCCATTATTGGTAAAACTAACAACTTTGAAGGCGCGCTGCTAACTTATTTGCAAATATTTGCAGCTAGAACCTTCACAGATTCATTTTCCTACTCAAACATGATCATGTGATGGCAGAAGTTTGATTAAATGTGATTAAGAACATATTCAAAAACGTACTTCAAGAAAAGTGATGTAGTTACCAAGTGACTATATTTCTATTCTCTTTACTCACATCAATACTGACTCCTAGATGTCACATAACAGTCTAAAATGTATTGGAAGTGATAGATATACATCTGTTCTAAGGTTCTGTAATCTAAACTGATTGAAAAATCAATTGATTTTGGTTTGCGAAGGCAATGAACAAAGTGCTGAAATCGCTCAATTTTCATTGTATTTTTAACACATAAAAATACACTCCATCATTCATAGCCCTACTATGAATATTATACAGGAACGCCATTAATGTTTATGCTTTTACAATCTTGAGATCATAAATGATCCATGAAAAAGTATAGGAGTGACAAACAAGACATATTGTTTTTTGATTTATGACCTATGGGCGGTACCACTGTGCACCGTAGAGGGGAGCGGAATTCGGGTATCACATATTCACATTTGGTTCGCAGTACGATATAGAAAACGGAACGGGGTGGATTTTTACATTTGCTGAGAGTGAACACAGAATTCGAAATATATGCCGCGTGGCAGAATTTGTTGCGCCTCTTCTGGTGGTTTACGTCGTCCGCTGCAGTGGGTCGTCGAGTACGGTGTCGAAAGCGATTTTGAGTATGACAAGGAGACGAGTTGTATATTGTAATCATGGTCGGTATTTTGATTTTCGGCTGCTTTCTCCCGGACGAGTTATGCATGCTGTACATTTGCAACCATTTGGAAGAGTGAAAGTTGGAAAAAAATAATGTTTTCGATTTCAATTTTGAGTGCACATATGCATTCGTAGCAAAGCCAGCAGAATTTCAATTTTGGTAAAATTAAATTCAGTGCCTTCTCAGGCTTGGTTTCATCAAACCCATGAGAATTTTGCCTGAGATTATTTTTTGCACTTTTTTATTTGTTAGTAATAGCTTTTATTGAAAAAATGAGAGTTCTGTTTGATCTTTCAACCTTGACACTTGCTCCTACGGGGGCGAGCGACGAGGGCAGGATCAAACATGTCGCGCGTCGGTTTAGTAAGTGAAAAAGTGGCGTGATCGGTTAGTTCGGTTAGAGTAAGTGAAAAGTGTCGCGATCGGTTAGTTCTGTTTGATCTTTCGACCTTGACACTTGCTCCTACGGGGGCGAGCGACGAGGGCAGGATCAAACATGTCGCGCGTCGGTCTAGTAAGTGAAAAAGTGGCGTGATCGGTTAGTTCGGCTAGAGTAAGTGAAAAGTGCCGCGATCGGTTAGTTCTGTTTGATCTTTCGACCTTGACACTTGCTCCTACGGGGGCGAGCGACGAGGGCAGGATCAAACATGTCGCGCGTCGGTCTAGTAAGTGAAAAAGTGGCGTGATCGGTTAGTTCTTTTTGATCCTTTGACCTTGACGCTTGCTGCTGGGCAGTGCGTCAAGAAAGCCAAGTTTATTTTTTTTTCCTTTTCGGGTCGCGCGCCTTTTTTTTTCTGAGTGCTTTTATATAGCCGAGCAAACGAGTGAGGCTGAGAGTGGATTGTGGCTGCACAGTGAAGGATAAAGGATCAATTGGTGAGCTCGTTTCATGCTACTATTTCTAATCTATAAAATATGTATGACTGCACATTTAATCGTTACAATTGTGGGACGTAAATATGAATTTTCAACAAACTATGAATTGTTCGTCACTGTGAGTGTCGACACAAACTCTGATTCATGAATTATTTATGTTTCACATTTTTTTTTTTTATTTTCAGAACACCCCTTTATTTTTATAATTAAAAAAAAAACTTTGAATGGTTCGACACTACAAGTGTAGACTTGCGAAAAGTTCACTTTATTCAATAAACTTTGGATGGTTCGCCACTGTAAGTGTCGGCATAAGCATAAGAGTGTTCTATGATGTTCCAACCAATCAAGTCTTTTGTTTCTTTTCAAATAAGTAAAATATAATAATACATGCTTTCGTCCTGACAGCTGTAGCAATGTTACATTTAGGTATTTGTTCAACAAACTTTGAATGGTTCGTCACCTCAAGTGTCGGTATAATTTTCCACTACATAGAAATTGTTCATATCAAATGAAAATATTATATTTACAAATAACCATGTATATATCTCACAAATCCTTATTTATCATGGTCTAATCGCTTATCAAAGTGAATCCTGTGACCCAACGATCCTTCCCATTAACAAACATCCCTCCCAGTAACCTTTGTAGAGATGCAGAGGCAAACACGGTCTCCAAATAGCAAAGGTGTCACACTAATATTCCTTGCCCCAATCCCACCTGACTGCAAGGACGTGGCCGGCGCCGTTATTGACCCTGTATAAATAGAGGCACTGAATTATGCACATTGAAGAAGATTATGGCCAATCCCAGCCAAACTTCTAGTTGATTCTTTGTGCATTTTCACTGACTTCGGTCAATCACGGAATAGCAACCATTGATATGTGTAGTCAGTCTAAGCTAAGCTAAGCTAAGCTAAGCTAATAGCTTTTATTGAAAAAATGATTTTTTCAAAAAAATTTGGGCATTGCAAGTAATCCTGTAACAGATTTTCACAGATAGATAATAAGCCGATCGATTTTTATCGGAATAAAGAGAATTATGTTTGGAAGGGATTTTTCCAGAATGTTAAGCAGGATATGCTTTTACAAATCCCTGGAAAGCATTCTCCATGAAATGAATCTCTGGACAGAGACAATTCTCACTGAATCATAGGAAGAATTCTTGGATTTTCCGGGATAAAATTTTCGAAAAACCCTGGGAGGCAATTTAAATATATTAGGTAGAGGTTTGACAGGATTCCTTTGAAATCCTTAGAGGGGGAGATCCCCCAGTATTGGACACCTAAGCCGATAAGTTCATAATTTCAGTATTAGTATTTTTATCCAATCTTGTCATCCATACAAAATGAATATTATCATTCTTGTTATATGCAAAATATAAATACGAATTTTGACGTTCCATTTTAGGATGTATTATAGCAACAAATTGACCAATCCTTAAGGGTGTTAAATTTATCATTCCTTTCTAATTCTCAGTATTCACTAGACGGGAATGACGAGGCTGAATTTCCCCATAATAAGGAGTCAACAATAAAATAGCATTCGCAAGAACGTGGTCAGAGCATCTCTTAACTGTTGGAGAGTGCTTCAATCTTGTCCAAGAGTCAAGGGTTAGTCCAAAATCTTTGACTTTGGTAACGGACGAAAAGGAGGCAACCTTCATACAACGGCCTAGGACTGTACCAACTACGAATTGTGAGAAATGCTCAATGGTAATGCTAAATTGACCAACCTTAAAGGGTGGTTCAATACCGGACACAACCTGGAATTTTTTTTCGAATTCTCTAAACGTATTAACCATTGAATGTTTCCGTTCCAGGAACATTGAGTCATTGGCAATGCAATTAAAAAAAAAATCAAATGAGTAATTTTAGCATTTAAAACATGAGTAATTTGAGTTCCGTCTATTCAAAACCATATATGATGAAAAATTACACATTTTCCGATAATGTTCTCAACATTTATTTCTTTTTTGTTACATGTTCGATACCATGATGGATAAAATCCATGAAAAGTAGAATTCGATTCATTAAATTTATATTTTCTATATAATGCAAAAATACTGTTTCAAATATTTTTGCAGAAAGCAGCGTATTCACAGCATTATGATTTCCAAAGCTTTTGGAGAGTGCCCTGCTCGAGGTGCCCGGTGATGATGATTCCTTAATAAAAATTATCTAAAAAAAAACATACATTAACTATAACTTGTATAATGTCCGACAAAATTTACTGAAAAATAGGCTAATACTAAGGAACTACTTAGACAAAATATAGCTGAGATTTTTGGCAAAAAATAAGACCTAGAGTAAGGTGGGGCAAAAGTTCGACCTTAGTGGTATAATCAAAGTTTCCAGGAAAACAATAGCAGTTAAAACAAGACAAATACTATACAGTGAACCTTCAACATATTGGCTATAATTTTGCTGAACAAACTTGTGTCAAAATATTTACCCATTTTTAGTTATAACAGTTTCAAAATTGATTGTCTTGGGCAAAAGTTCGCTGGCTAAAACACAAAATATCGATCCTTTTATGACAGGCATACTTTACACCAGCCGTAAACTTAAGTTTGCCGAAAAATACACACTAAATTTTCATCAAAAAATTGCCCAAAACCGGGTTAATTTTAATATACTCAAAAATAGCAGTTTTTCGCAAAACTAAGTGGAAATGTAAAATTTTGGTGACAGTTTTCACAAGATCAGCCAAATTTATAAAAATTTGAAGATAATATGTGAGTTTTAGGCAATTTGCAACTTTTTCCGTGATTTTATACATGGGTCGACCTTTTGCCCCGCTGATTTGAACTTTTGCCCCACTATGGGCCAAAAATTGTTTTCAAGCATTTATGCAAAAACTAATACACCTCAAAGCAACTTTATGATAGGCCTTGAAACGCCCTTACATAAAATATTGAAAAAGATTTTATCTTCAATTGATTCCATGCAACGAAAGTTTGACTAAAAATTACAATATTCACGTCAAAAAACAACAAATAGCCATATCTTTTCCGAATCTGAATCGATTTTTATGATATTTGGAGTAAAAGTCTCTTACTTGAATAGCATTCGAACCACCATGAAATTTATAAGATTTGTTTTGAATTGAGCTAGAAATCTTAAAAAGAAACTCTTACCCCACTCGAACTTTTGCCCCACTTTACTCTAATGCATAATTGATATTTTCAAGCAATTTCAACTTGGCTATGGCTACTCAGAACAGTCTAGCAAAATTCTATCTTTGATTATGATCCAATATTTTTAAAACATTTTCGCATGAATAAACTTACTGCTTAAATTCCAAACAACGTTTATCGAAAAAATATGTTCTCAATAATTTTCAAAAATTATTCGACTTTTTTCTAATAGATATGTATAAATTTTTTAAGCCATAATTCAGTATTCCTATAAGAGGTTTAGTATAATCAAATTCCTCAAGGAACCTTAACCCTTCAAAAGTTTAAAATTTGTCCTTGCAATCCCTGTAAAAATTCATTGATTCTATCAATTTCCTTCGTATTTCACAAATTGTGTTAAAAGTTCTTATAAGTTCTCTTTTGCTTTTTTCCTGTAATTCAACTTCAAACCCCCGAATAATACATAATATATATTCGGAAAGCATTTTTGAAATGTCCCTTGCCTTCGAATAATCAGAGGAAACTTGTTGAAAAACTCCAGGCATAATTTTGATCCCGTAAATAGCATAGCGGTTAAAAAATCTGTGAAAAAAACGTTAACCTAAATGTAACTGGGAAGGGATTTATTAAGAATTTCTTTAGAAAAAATGTAAGGATCTTCCTAAGCACATCACTTTACAAATATTTTTATCAATTATTGGCAGAATCCATATTTTGGCATCGAATTCTAGTGCTAGAGGCTTTTTGGCAGGATTCTGGGGAACCCAGAAGTCAAAGACAAAATTCTGCTTGATTTCAAAGTAAATTTCTGAAGAAGGTTATGATGGAGCTTCTTGAGTAATTAGTTTTTTTTTGTTTTTTTGTTCTCTTAGTCCACCCAGCGAACCTCGTATCGTAGGGTGCAGAACCACTTGAGCACTTCCGCAAATAGAGCAACACATGTCGTTTTCGTTTTTAGGAACTGGGTCGGTGATCAACACATAAAAACAAACAAACGTCAAACAAATTGTAGTTCGATCATACCTGAATCGCGTTGAGGTTGAAACTGTGATTTAGAATATTGAGGTATTCCTGGACTAGTATTGAACCAAATATATAGAGTGGATAAATTCCTAGAAATTATTTAAGGAAGAATTCCAGAAATTATGGAGTACAGGTTGGACTCGATTATCTGGAGACTCGATTATCCTGAGACTCGATTATCCGGAATTTTGGACTCGATTATCCAGAATCTGTTTTTTGATGTACTTGTATACATTATGAATTGTTTTACAGTTTGGAACGTATTTAAGAAGAGGGGGGGGGGGGGTTGAAAAAGTGTTTTTTTTTATATGCTGGTTTATTTTTCTCTTTAAGACCCCTTAAGACCCGTTAAGATAAAAATTCTGGCTACGCCACCGTATCATATAAATAAAATAACGAAAAAAAGATAATATATAAGTTCTTTTGTCAAAGTTTTAATTTTTTTCTTAGTGATTCGATCATTCGGAGAATTCGATTATCCGGAGTCAAAAAAATCGATTCTCCGGATAATCGAGTCCGACCTGTATTTTTAAGAACCTCAAAAAACCTGATGGAATTTTTGGATATTTTTGTTCCAAGAATTACAAATATGTTGAAAATTTTCTTTAAAAAAATCCCAGAAGAATCGCTAATACCATCCAGTTAAAGAAATATTCTTTGAAAAATACTTGGATGAATCTTTGGTTGATTCTTTGAAATGATCCAACATTGTCCTCTTAGGGGAAACAATATTTTTCTGTAGATACATTCGAATGAGATATTTGAAATTTAAACTACGTTTATTTGGCTTTTTCAGTCATGGGGAATTTCAAAACGATATGTTTTGCTTTGCTCAACGTTTCGGCACTTTTATTGGGCCTTTTTCAAGGGTATACTAAAATAGAGAACATTTAAAAACACTTTTTTACACAACATATAACACAATACACTCTTACGCTGTCAACCGAACTCCACGCTTGTTAAGAACCTACCTTTTTTTCTATGGGCTCGGTGGTGTTGATCTCGATAAATGCTTAAAAAATGCCGATATTTGTTTTCAGTCAATCATTATGCCAAACGGCCATTATGCCAAATGTTCATTATGCCAAACGACCTAATGCCAAACGGTTTTATGCCAAACGGCTTTATGCAAAACGACCTTATGCCAAACGACTTTATGCCAAACGGGGTACAATCGCGCTTAACACCACGTATGCCGGCATACTCCACACTATCAAATCAAATACCTCCCGAAGAGACCCAGATAACACTACTACAAATAGTATAGTTTTAGACCAAGTAGATCAGTCGATATAAGCTCATTAAAGCATTCCGTCTATCTATTACGCCATCTTCAAATCAACCGTTTATCTTTGTTCGTCTATCGTCTAGCGTAGTTCAAGTCGTTGATAATTGCCATAGTGTCTCAGTGTCCCAAAATTATTAATCTATGTGTAAAATTATAAGTCCAATCAACTCATCCCTCATGTTGTTAGTTAATAGTAAATTGTTACAATTATATTGATGTACAGGAAACTCCCTATTAAAAAACGGCAATTATTGTTAAAAATTGACAAAACACGGTTGACAGCGTAAGAATGTATTGTGTTATATGTTGCGTAAAAAAGTGTTTTTTAATGTTTTCTATTTTTAGTATACTCTTGAAAAAGGCCCAATAAAAGAGCCGAAACGCCGAGCAAAGCAAAACATACCGTTTTGATTTTTTTTTTCCATGACTAAGAAAGCTAAATGAACGTAGGAAAAAATAATATGATTCTCCGAAGAGATCCCTTTGAGTATATTCATGGAAGAGTGAATGAAAGTGCGCAATAACGTTTGTAGAAATGTTTGAATTTTTGAAAATTTTATAAAGAAAAATAAATTATTATTTTTAAAGAACTTTGAAGGAATGCGGGGAGTCATACCAAATTAATTTTCAGATAAATGTTAAGAAACACTTTCTAATTTTCTATAAAAAAAATACGGATAGGTCAATATAGAAAAATTTAAATCGCTAAAAATATGTTCCCAATTTAATTTTGTTCGATTGTTCATGAATAAAAATCTTGTGAAATATTAGGAAGAAGTTTTAGAGTAACCTTGAAGAATCATTTATTGTTATTTTAGCAGGAACTCCTGGATAATTTTTTCTGTTAACCAATCTTTGAGAATTTTGCGAGAGATTCTGAAAGATTTTTTGAAGGAATCTGAAGAGAAATTTTAGGAAGAATTTGTGGAAAGAATCCCTTCTTGGTGTTCTTGAAGACAATATTGGTGAGGCTCCTTGAATTTATTGTACAATTTATTAGAGAAATCCTCAGTTATTTAAAAAAAAAATCCTGAACGAATTATTAATGGACAACTTAAGTATGTAGAGGACCTTAGTGGAGAAATGTTCAAAACTGTTTAAAAGAAGTTCAAGTGGAAGTGGAATTGTACAAGAATTTTTCAAACAATTTGATACAGATTCTTCGAGAAATTTTCTGATAAGATCAGAACTTCGAGACACAATCTAAATCTACTAATTCCGGGAATAATTTTCCATGGGAATCCCAGGAGGAACTCAGTTAAAACTGGTCTATTAGTTCCTGAGGAATGCACTGCAAAAGTATGGAAATAATTCGTGAGAAATCCCAGATATCTGAAGGGTTCATGGGAAAATAAAAATGCGATATTCCTTATCACTTCGATGAAAAAAATCTTGAAAGATTTTTTACTGGATTTGACAAACAAATTATATCAATTTAAATCGTGATTATTGCGAACTACATTACTTCGGAGAACCAAGAATTTGATAGGCCCCCCTAAGTCACCTCCAGAAAAAAAAATCCCAGCTACGCCAATGGTGGGCCCTAACTATTTACTGACAGTAAAGTAAATGGTCATTTAAAAAGGATTATAAAATCTATTTCATCTTCCTATCCATTCATGGCTTAGCTCTTGGACCAGGATGAATCCAGGCAAAATATATCTAGCAGAGTTATCTCTAATAAAAAAAAAATCTTTGCACGAATCCAGGAAGCATATTGTCCATACTCGCAAAACTGTCTCATATTCTATGGGATTTGCTACATATGAGACTGCTATGCGAGTATGGGCAGCATAGATTGATGAAGATATAGAAAAAATTATGCAGAAATATCCTATGGAACTTCTGAAGTACGGTATTACAACAGCAATGTTACAGAGTTTGTTATTCAAATAGCTCGTATTTTCAAACAAAATATGTTAAAATACTGGCTGGTTCGAAAAAACAAAATTTATAACAAAACATCTTCTACATTTAACAAACTTTGAACAAAATATGTTATAATTAAAACAAAAATATAACTCAATGTGTGTTAAATTGAACTAAAAAGTTAATCAGTGTGTTATTTTGCATAGCTCTGCATTAGAACAACATGTGTTGATTTCTTAACACTAAGTGAAACTTACCGTGTATTAGCAATCGCTTTCAGATTCCTCATAACAAATTTTGTTATACTTATGTTATAAATTAAAAATCGAAATAAAATGTATAACACAAACAAAACAAAGTTTATAACTTGTAACAAGTTTTGATATAATTATGATACAGTTTGGTTTTAATCCACTGATCTGAATGTTTAAACTAGAATATGCCTTGAAGAATTCTATGCAAGAATTACATGTGGAATGCAAACCTGTAGGAAGGGCCAAGGGCTGGAAAGCGTTAATGTAAATAAAGGGCGTCATGCGACTTTTACAAAGATGCTCTCCTCACTGTCATCGAACGGAATTGGAATTCACATCTCATAAAATTTCTTAGAAAATTTCAAGCAAAACCGTTGTGGGAATGACAAGTGGAATCAATTAATAAACTGTTATGACAGTCTGTAAAAGGATCCCTTATTCATACTCCTGGGAATATTTTTGCAGAACTTACTTTGAAGAAAAAAATAACGAATTTTCTCGTGAAATTTCTGGAGAAACCTTTGGAAAAAATGTTGATGGAATTCCTACAGTTAATATTGGAAAGTTTTCGAAAGGAACTCATGACGAAATCTCTTCAAAAGTTAATGAAGATTGACTGGACTTTGATGATGATTATACTGCGGAACACGTTTTTATCTCAAGCACAAAAATACCGCTATGGGGCTCTGCAGAAAAATCTGTCTATCTCGTTTCCTCCTTCAAGAAATTAGTAAACAACAAGGCCAGTAAACGTCAAAATCTCATGCAAAATCAAAACAGTGCAGAGCCCCATTTACTAAATTAAGGATTGCTAAGTCCATTGCCGTTTTCAGAAATATCATGGCACGTCTAGTTTTTGAGATATTGAGACTATTGAAAATGCAAAATTTGACTGTTTCTGCCAACTTGCTTGCAAGTTTGACAGCTTGTACGGCATTTTATTTGCTTTATTTGTCACAGAATTCAAACTTCATGTATAAAACAATAATTATCCACAAAGTTCATAATATTTTCGAAGGTAAAATGTTATTTTTTTGTGGTTCATAAAAGTATTGTATTTTGCCATATAAAAGAAACGAAGAATTTTATATGAAGAATGCAAGCATGTTGAAAAAATCAATTTAAACTAAATTTTTTCGTGAAATTTCAATTAAATTGTATCTAAATTGAAAGTTCATGTCCTATTTAGCATGTTCGGTGGATTATATAACAAAAAAATATGATAAATCATTCTTTAAATTTCATGTGAACATCTATAAAACCAGTGTTTTATACAACTTTGGCGACCTGTAGCTAAAAATTGTGACGTGCTGGAACATTTCTGAAAACTGGATCAGATTCAGCGACCCAAAATCTCCTTGATCCTTGAGACACGCAAAAATGTCATTTTTGTAACGCTGTGGTATTGGAAATTTTGGCTTTCAGTTACGAATTAAGGTTGATTATTTATTATTTATGATATGTTTTTTTATCAACGCTTAATTCGTGACTGAAAGCCGAAATCACCAAATATCATCTCTTCAAAAGTTTCTGCATGCTTGTTAAAGTCATGCAATTATGTTTTTGAAAATATTATCACAGGAATTATTATTTGAGTGTTCCCTGCATAAAACTGAAAAATCTTGTTAGGATCTTCGTAAAAATGCTTTCAATAAAATCTACACTCTTTAAAACAATGATAATTACTGTGGACATGATTCACATGGGACTGAATGACGCAAGTAAGAACGGAAGAAAAATGTGTTTTTAAATATTTATTGAAGAAAAAATGTAATTTTACACGTTAAAGAACATTAAAACAGTGTGACTATGATCGATATTTACTTAATCAGACGCTATGGTATTTAAAATATGACACAATTTTGTGTCTTTTTTGTGCAAAAGATTTTTTAGGATTTCTTGAGGACCAATGAAAAAAAAAAATCAGAAAATCCTGGAAAGATCATTGTAGAAATGCGTGTTGAACTCCAAGAATTTAAAGGGTAAACCTCTGCACTGCTCCATGTATACATACCAGGTGCTTTATTTCGTTGGAGAAAG
This sequence comes from Aedes aegypti, assembly GCF_002204515.2. NCBI lineage: Eukaryota > Metazoa > Arthropoda > Insecta > Diptera > Culicidae > Aedes > Aedes aegypti. The sequence continues at coordinate 52,711,549 of NC_035108.1, forward strand.
TCTTAGAAACATTTAAAAAGGAATTTACCTTGAAACATTAATAACACAAATAATTTCCGAAGAACACGAGAAATCATTTCATCGGTTCATTCCGAAGTTTTCCAATCGAAGCCCGACGGAAGAAAATGCAATCAGCGTGCAATCATCGCAAACCATCGTTCCTATCATCTCACATCTCACCTCATAACGGCAGCCAGGCAGGCAGACAGTTCTTCCGTGATTCCTGAAGTGCAATCTCCCGGCTATCAATGGCCGCCATCGACTGATACTGTAGAATTTGGTCGCTCGGATCTGTGTCTTCTTTAGCCTAGTCCGCGGCTGCATTGCAAAGATGGTAACTTTTGACGAAGAAAGGTCTCAGTTAATAACTTTGGAAATGCTGAGGAGCAGGCTCCATCCCATTGGACACGAAATGCCATTAATAAGAAGAGGAAGATCCGTGCCGAGAGTGAGAAAACTTTCGAAAGTGCCATCGCCTTGAAGGTGTGTGCTCGGGTATATACGAACACGATATAAAATTGAAATTTCCACCTCAATCAGGTGAAATGAAGAAAATCGGTAGCAAATGCGAGCTGACGTCGACGCCTCGGCTAACGAACGAATGATGATACTGGTGATGATGATAAGGACGACGACGACGACTACCACTATCCTCTTTCGAAGTGGCAATCTTCGCCTGATGTGTGTTCTCAGCGTTCCGATTCCTTTGGCCAAAGGTGCAGGATTATCCTTCGAAATGAACAACTCAATTGCTTTCCGAGCCAACCGTCGGAAGAGAGTGAATGAGGCTAGTGTGCTAAAGGGGTTAAGAAATGAGGGGGCATTTTTCATTTTGGCTGGCGCACCTTAAGGAATCGTTTAGGAGTAAATCGTGGGGATTATGGGGAAATTGGAGAGAGGGATGCCCCGGCGGTCCGGGTTAGAAATGAGAAGAAGCTTGATAAATGCAAGCCTTCGTTGTCTGAAATGGAGAAATAGTTTTGCCACTGGAGCACGGGACGGGCTCAGCGATGCCAGATCGACGGATATGAAGGTTATCTACTGATCTACGGATTTCGTAGACAAAATCTATATAATTTTTCTACAAACCCTTTCCATAAATCAAATCGACGGAATCGCTGTTCTAACAATCTGGCATCACTGGATAAACTTCATTGATGCTCTGTGGTGTCGTTGTTGAAACCTGGGAGAGCTTGATCCCTGCACAATTCAATGGAAAATCCTGGCGTCATTGATGCCAATGGGTGCACCGCAAACCACCAGGCCAAGGAACAGGCTTAATGCTTTTAATACCTGTATAATGTAGAAGTCGTATCGAGTAATATCATAAAAATAAAAATCTCAACAGAACATTACCGACCATCATCCGGATTGCGAAGAAGGCAAGTTCGTGGGCTGGATGGAGAGTAGACAGTTTCACAAACATTAAAATTTCTGGGATTCAACCAGTCACCCCCAAGTCCTAGTTGCAATACTAAAACAAACTACCAGGCAAATTTTCATCCAATTTTGAGAAGATTAGGAGGTGCCTCAAGTCGAATTTGTGTTTTTTGGCTATTTTTTACATTCAAAAAATTCTAACAAGAATTTGGAAAAATGAAAATCAGAATGAACACCACTAGTTGAACGTATTATTAGTACTTTACAACTTTTGAGAACACTGTATGCCGATTAGAGATGGTTTTGACCTCATAAAATTGATTTTTGTTAATTTAAGTACCTGTAAAACATATATTTCTCTACAGTTTTTGTTCTACGAGATTCTAAACCACATGCCTAATCATAAAAGTTCAATCGTAGAATTATTCCTTTGTCATTTCTGAACATTATTGTAGTACATCATTTTTGTATCCGAATTACAGATAAATTGTAAAAAATCGTCGGAAATACGACATTCCTCGTTCCCCTGCATTTAGAGCTGCTGCCAAATGGCGCAATTGCTGACATGTTACAAAATTGAACATAGTAGCTTTGCTTTTTCAATGATGGATGATGATTGAAGAAAACATCTAGCAAATGTCATCAACGCAGTCGTGTTTCAAACAACATTCGCATTTGATGCCAAGCATTCACATATGTGATATAGCCCCGAGGTCAAGTTTCTCGACTACTGATCTTGAGGATCAGAGTTTGATTACGCGAGTTCATTTAGAGTGTTCTTTTTTTTCCAATGGACCAAATGACTTGAGGCCAACCAATTTCATCACGGTTTATTGTTCAAAAGTGTATCTTAGGGCTGAGTCTTAATCAATAGAACAACTCCCACTCCTGAGGGAATGAAGAGAAATGCTCAAGTAGTGATTTACGCCTTTAGTCCTTTTTATATGCTGCATATAATAAACATTGGTTTCACTCGAAAAAAGAATCAAACTCTGATCCTCAAGATCGGTAGTCGAGAAGCTTGACTTCGGGGCTATATTACATATGAAATTGCTTGGCATCAAATGAGAATGTTGTTTGAAACACGACTGCGTTGATGACATTTGCTAGATGTTTTCTTCAATCATCATCCATCATTGAAAAAGCAAAGCTACTATGTTCAATTTTGTAACATGTCAGCAATTGCGCCATTTGGCAGCAGCTCTAAATGCAGGGGAATGAGGAATGTCGTATTTCCGACGATTTTTTACAATTTATCTGTAATTCGGAGACAAAAATGATGTACTACAATAATGTTCAGAAATGACAAAGGAATGATACTACGATTGAACTTTTACGTTTAGGCATGAGGTTAAGAATCTCGTAGAACAAAAACTGTAGAGAAATGTTTGTTTTACAGGTACTTTAATGAACAGAAATCAATTTTATGAGGTCAAAACCATCTCTAATCGGCATACAGTGTTCTCAAAAGTTGTAAAGTACTAATAATACGTTCAACCAGTGGTATTTATTTTGATTTTCATTTTTCCAAATTCTCGGTAGAATTTTTTGAATGTAAAAAATAGCCAAAAAACACAATTTTGACTTGAGGCACCTCCTAATCTTCTCCAAATTGGATGAAAATTTGTCTGGTAGTTTGTTTTAGTATTGCAACTAGGACTTGGGGGTGACTGGTTGAATCCCAGAAATTTTGATTTTTTGTGAAACTGTCTAATGGAGAGGTATCGCATAATATGCTAGATTGCCGTACGTAAGGGCTCTAACGTCAAGCTCACCATGGCTGCTGGCAGACTGGCTGCCAGGTTCAATCAGAGTGCACAGGGAATTCGAAACCATTAGGTTGTTGGATATGATACACATTTATCTATCAATCTTATGGCTGTGCAATCACTGACGATAGAACCGATGATGGGAATCCCTGCTGAGAGGAGTGAATCAATAAGGGGACGTGATGTCGATTATTAATTTGCTGGCGATTAGATTTTCTCATAGTTCAAGTTTAAGTTTCTAGCTCTGGATTCTACCGAGCCTAAAAATAGTATGAGGTATTTAAAGAAAAGCGTGTTCTACAACATTTTCCCGATTGCAGTCCTTTAAAATTTTAAAAATAAAACTTAAATTTATCAGGGAATATACGCATCCTAAACAGCTTTTCCATCATCAGTCTAGATTATTCTGGACAAGTATTAAGGGCTTACAAATCGCTTTATAAAGCAATTACTTGATGAAACTCTGCTACGTGAAAATAAAACAAATTGATACAACCGTTTTTAAATAAAATAAACATTTAAATATTTAATACCACTTTGGCCGTCTATAGATCTTGCAAACTTCAGAAAACATTATTTTGTAATTTTTCAACAGATATGTATAATTTTTGAGAAAATTTCTGAATGCATGGCATTGTATTGCATTTTTATTTCTGATAAATTGACTAAAAATAAAATGGCGATCAAAGATACTTTATACTAGATGCGTCAGTCCTTAGAAGAATATTGCAACATCTTATCAAAACCAACTAATGACTTTAATCGACACTTACTCTTAAAATAGAAGAGATTTTTGAGAACTTGTAAAAACATTATGCAAAAATATCAGGAAACAAAAAATAACGTTTATTGACTTTTTTTTGTAGTTCAAAGTGATGCTGCCGGTAGAGGGCTTAACATAATAATATAATGGCAATACTAAGCTTGATATATGGAATCCTATGATTCATTTTCATGCACTTATAAAAAAAATCTTCGTAAACTTCTTCTTCATCTTTCTGGCATTACGTCCCCACTGGGACAGAGCCTGCTTCTCAGCTTAGTGTTCTTATGAGCACTTCCACAATTATTAACTGAGAGCTTACTACGCCAATGACCATTTTTGCATGTGTATATTGTGTGGCAGGTACGACGATACTTTATGCCCTGGAAAGTCGAGAAAATTTCCAACCCACGACCCTCAGCTTGGTCTTGCTGAGTAGCTGCGCGTTTATCGCTACGGCTATCTGGGCCCTCTTCGTAAACTTCTCTACAATAATTTGGAGAATTTTTTTTTCCACGGTTGGGTCGAAAGCCAAAACGTCAAATCCAAAACGTCGAATCCCAAAGGCTCCATCCGATTACCCCGAACGCCATTTCCCCGAACGCCACCACCCCGAATGCCACTACCGCGAATGGGTCCCTACCCCGAATAGTATGAGATACAGTGCAGTATCTTGTGTTGCGGGCAAAAATGCCTCTCTAATGAAAACTGGTTATTAATGGCGCGTAAAATTCGTTGGTGAAATGTTCGTCATATATTTTCCCTTCTTTTATATGTCAGCTATTCTTTCGAAATAGCTTGTTGGCAACTATCTTCTTCTCATTCTTTCTGAGACAGTTCCTGTTTATCAGTTCAGTAGCCACTTTTGCAGTTCAAGGGTTCATTCACAAATTTCATAACGACAAAAATTGCCATTTTTGACACCTACCAACCCCCTCGTACCATTTTTTGTATGGAAATTCTACATATTGTGTATGGGCTGTATCATTTTGAAGACAATCACCCACAACATTTTTGCACCCGTTAGCGTCACGAAATTTGTGAATAAGCTTTTAGTAAAACAAGCCTTTTATTGACTGAGAGCATTCTTTGTCAATTTACCATTCTTTTACATGTGCCTCGTTCCCTGTTCAGGGACGTCAACAAAATGTTCAATACATAAGATCCGCCACCGGAGGAATCCGAACCCATTACCCTCAATATGGTCTTGCTGAACAGCTGCGAGATCACCGGTATTTGGACTTCTTGGTGGTGTTCAATTTTGTTTTTAAACAAATATTTTCTTTTCGTTGTTACAGTGATCATTCACGTCTTAGCTGCAAACATTACACCAGAAATTTGCCCTTGTTTCTTAAATAGGCTGTTCTTTCAAGTTTTCGTTTAATTAGCTAGTCATTAATATTTCCATATGGAACAGCTTTTTTTTAAGGAACATATCCTGAAGGCATTCATTAAATCCTGCCATAATTTTAATCAGAAATTTTTCCTTTCTTGTATCTTCTTGTATTAAAACAGACAGTTCTCTTATGGATTTTCTCACCACTTTTCTCCCATCATCACTTCTTCAGTGTTTTGAATAAAAAAAAAACATATTTTTGTGATTATCTCATCGACATTCAAATAAATTATCCCACAAACCAACGAAAGTTTTTACTGTAGCGGAAATCAGAGGCCATCATTTTGCTAACATATATAAGTGTATTAACGTTTCCTTACAATGACGCAACGGTTGTTTAAGCATGTTCACTTGCAGCGACTATCTTAGGGAGACCTTCCATTACCATCGCTAACGAAACAAATTCTTTAAGAAGATCTCAATGCTAGTAGCCCGACACCTACAAAAATGAGTAAAGGAAGTGGGTACCGACGTTCAATAAGAGACTTTTCTACATCCTAATTTTGTACATATTATAGCTATCCTTTTCATAACAAATTCACCCTTCTTTTCGAATAAGGCAGCATTCTGAAGAGCATTATAATGTGGCTGTGTGAATCTCACCAAAATTAGAGGACCAAATAAAACGTAGTATGGAAAAACTATTTGCAGAAAAACTAGCTACTTTTTTATCTTCTAATATTTGAAAAATATACTGTTGAGCCAAACACGTTAAATACTCATAAGGGATCGTACAATTAGCTCCCCACTCTCTAACTAGAATAAGTCTTTAAATGTTATGCATTCGGGGTAATGGCGTTCGGGGTAGTGACCCATTCGGGGTAGTGGTGTTCAGGGTAATGACCCATTCGGGGTAATGGCGTTCGGGGTAGTGACATTCAGAGTAGAGTCATAGAGTCATCCCAAAACCTCAATTGCCAAAACGTCGAAAGGACAAAACAACAAAGGGACAAAACATCGAAGGGATAAAACGTCGAATGTAAATAAAATCAAGGAAACGAAATTTCTTGAAAGAATTATTGAATAAATAATTCATTAGGTGTCAATCGTTATTCATTTGCATATTTAATTGATCCCAATGTGAAAAAAGTAGCCTGGCAAACAATGTTGAAAAATCGCCGCTTTCGACGATTTGTTCTTTCGACGTTTTGTCCCTTCCGACCTTTGGGACTCGATGTTTTGGCATTCGACGTTTTGTTTATCGACATTTTGTCCCTTTTTCCTCAAGTTTTTAGACATATCAGTAAAATATTGATTGTGTGACAGAACGTCAAATGCCTAAACGTTGATAGGACAAAATGTCGAAAAAACAAAACGTCTAAAAGTAAACATATGGAAAGAAACAGAATTTCATGGAGGAATGATTCATACACGAATGAATAAATAATTTATTATAAGCCAATCTTTATTCATAGCATATTCAATCGATCTCAATGTGAACAAAAGAAGTCTGGCAAACAATGTTAACCCGCATTCTGTGTTCTGGGGTCAAGTTTTTTGTTATTGAATCGATTTGTGAATTTTTTTCACACATTTGAGCGTATCCACGAGTTGTTTATTGTTTTTCAAAAATTATTAAAAATCGGTGGATCAGAGAAAAATGTTTTCTGTGATAGTGCCATCATGCGATGGAATTCCTAAGTATTCAATTTGTACCATAATAGCCATACCCATGGTGCAAATCTGTACCGAAGAAAGCATAGGGTTATGTAAAACTGTTTCTGAGATATAAGCGTGCAAATTTTCCAAATTTTAAGTTTTTAATTTCCTGTTTTCACAATAACACCCACTCAAAGACTTCCCCTCTTTTGAATTTTCTTATATTTCTAAGTAAAACTGAAACGAATGTTCTTCCCAAACAGCAGAAAAATCTAAAATCGATTGAAATTCCGTGAAGTGATTACAATTTGGGGTCAATTTTACCCCATCGCACAGACAGGGGGTTAAACATTCACCGCTTCTGATGTTTTGTCCCTTTCGAGGTTTTGGCATTCGACGTTTTGTCCCTAAACTATGACACTTGGTCGAATGACAATTGGTGGAAATACATATAGTCGAAGGGACATTTGATTGAATGGATTTGGTCGAAAATCTTAAGAACATTTCGTTGGATGAAATTTGGTCGAACGGAAAATTGGCCGAGAGCTTATTATGGTATGGTTTATTAATAAATCATATAATAAAAAGTCTTATGACCAAAAGAAAACTTTGCACAAAGGGCATGCATGATTTGAACTTTAAAACATTCGATCAAAAGTAAGGTGAACTGGCACAGATTTCCCAATTGGCGGTAAATGACGTGCCTCTGAAAGAATTTGTTCACAGTGTTTTTTTTGCACATTGGCATTTTTTATTCTTAGAGTGCATTATCATTCTTTGAATAATTGCTTTACAAGTGATTTTATTACTCAACATAATTACTTGTTGAATTAATTATTATTATCTCAAAATGTCATCATTTTTCGTAATGATTTTCTGATCTTCATCTGATGGAAGTATTCAGAGATTACTCGGATTTTTGAGCTCACAGACGTCGGTACGATTCTCGAATGCGGAAATCATATTTTCAACAGCAGGAAAAATTTGCAGAAATGAATCATAAATATCTGCAACAGCATACGTTTCTCTACATATGGCCAATTGGCTTATTGAGACATCACGCTAAATATCATTCCTTAAGTAAATACACGGTTTTGCTGACGGTGTTGATGGCTTCAGGTAAATAACAGAGTTTGCGATGGATGCTTTGGATGGTTACGATTATGTCATTCCATAACGAATGTCCTTTTGACGAAATGTCGGTTCAACCAAATTACATAAGCTTTCTATTGAAATAAAATGTTTTCGACCAAATGTCCATCCAACTAACTGTCTGTTCGACCAAAGATACTTTCGATTAAACGTCATTTGACTGAATGTCGTTCGACCAAAGTATGTTTCGGCGAACGGACATTTCGTCGGATAGACATTTGGTTGAGAAGCATTTTACATTAAAAAGCAGAATCAATGACATTTGATCGACGTTTGGTCGAATAATGTTTAGTCCAAAGCACGTTTCGCCGATCGAACATTTTGTCAAATGGACATTTGGTCGAAAAGCATTTTGCATAGACATTTGGATTCATTTGGACATTTTTTCGAAAGGACATGTGATTGAATGGATTATTTTTCTGATTATTTTTCAAAGTAACATTTTGTCAATAAGACAGCGTAATTGAATGATTACAATATGTGAGTGCGTAAATTAAACGTGCTTTATCATATGGTAGACCAACATGATATGATATACGAAACGGTTGAGAACACTTTTGTTTTTTTTTTAAGGTAGCTTTGGTGTACTGATTTCAGCCCTTGAACAAACTTCAAACCAAGATCGCTCAAATTCCTTCACATCATCTATCGACCCCTCACGTTTCATGCTGTATGTGTTGTGGAGCCTTCCTTAGCCGAGTGGTTAGAGTCCGCGGCTACAAAGCAAAGCCATGCTGAAGGTTCCCGGTCGGTCCAGGATCTTTTCGAAATGGAAATTTCCTTGACTTCCCTGGGCATAGAGTATAATCGTACCTGCCACACGATATACGAATGCGAAAATGACAACTTTGATAAAGAAAGCTCTCAGTTAATAACTGTGGGAGTGCTCATGAGAACACTAAGCTGAGAAGCAGGCTCTGTCCTAGTGAGGACGTTAATGCCAAGAAGAAGAAGTGTTTATCGTTCAGGTTAATCGTGATGAGCTAATATCAAATTAAAACAAGTCATTCTAGAGGCAACTTTTGTCACCTGAGTCGACTCGTCTCACTACACCCGACACACAATATAAGGCCAATTTTCTGGTTCGGTCATTTTCCATTTAATTATTTTTCGCTGTAATTGGAATTATTCAAAGACACCATCTTCAACTTTGTTATCAATAGAAGCAATCAGGGCTAACAGCAAAGCCATTTAATGTTTGCCCAAGGAATATAACATTGTTGGAAGTTGCAACAAATTAATTCACTAGAGATAGGCAAACATTTTTTATTTGTGGCGTTTTCAGTTCACTTCCATGCGTTTCCTAAATGCTTTTTTTTTTCATCAGAATAAGGAGGATTAACCAAGATAGAATAAGCCTTAGACGAACTGTCTGTTAAACCAAATTCCCATTCGACTATATATCATGAGACGAAATGTTACATGTCTTTGGACCGAATGTCCATTCGATCAAATGCGCTTTCGATCAAATGCACTTTCGATCAAATATCATGGACCTAATGCAATTCTATTAAACGTCATTGAACGAACCGTCCGAAAGCCTGTTTTCACTCAAAATGGAATTGTCGAAGACGATTACATTGTCAAAGTTTTCATGTGTTCAATTCAGCAAAACAAAGGATACATTTAAGAATGCTGAATTTCAGTCTTCAAAAAATCCCAATCCAAGAGCTGCTGAGATTTAAAATCACCAGAGCAAGATTTAATACGCGCGCATTTTTGGTTCAAATCCAGGCATGCAATGAATCATGCCACGTGTATGGGAGGATTGAATCCCAGGATTCCTTGGTTAATTGTTTGGTGGTAAAACAAATCTAGCCAGCAACGATATTTCTGGCAATGTTAACTGAAAATTTCTGTCTGACAGGACGTTTGGGATCACGGTGTACTATATTAAGAAGGTGATATATTCCAAAAACTGACAGCTACTTGACGACGTCATTTTTATCCACCTCGAACAGTTTACGAAAAATATGATCTAGTTGTACGGAAGGTATATGGTACGATAGGAGTGACGTCACATGTTTTCAATCAAACTTGATATTTACATCAGTAAAGAGCCTGCCTTGTTAATTTTTATGCCGTGGTTTTGGATGAGTCTATGGGGCTCTGCACTGTTTTGATTTTGTATGGGATTTTGACGTTTACTGGCCTTGTTATTTACTAATTTCATGGCAAAGCAAAAGAGAAAGAACTGTTTTTATGCAGAGCCCCCTCGCTTTTTGATAGCCTTGTGATCTACTTATATGAAGTGTAATGACTTCCCATTTAGACGGGAATCCTTCCATTCAGAGCACGTGAATGAAATGCTATCAGAATTTTAGAATTGACTTCCACAAGAACATGTCTGGAGTTACTAAATATTATGCTGTGACGGTCAAATATTCGACTTCATACACCTCACCAAAACTGGTAATGACCGCCAGAAGAGCCAACCATTAGAGTGGTTTGATGCAATTCTTGGACGTTTCTGAACCGATCTAATTTTATTGTTTTCCTGCACCTCTCGTTCCATAGGTTTGGTTCATCCCAACCTCCATTGAAACGTCGAATATATTGGACACGAGGAACATTTTGTACTTTCAGGGAGCATGTTGCAGGTATATTTGTATTCAATTGATCTTCTGCGAGCCTAATGACAGTGATTCAATCCTGAGCTTGAATCCTGGCACAAATCCCGCAAGCTGAGATAAAAAAAAATCAGAACTCAAAACGATCCCGCTCATTTAGATGAATTCAAAGCATGCTTGTTTAAATCTTGGAGCAGAAGGATGATCTTAGAAGACTGCTGAATTTTATCGAGAAATTATCTACGCTTGGGCGTATTACGCGGTTCAAGGTAATCTACACTCTAATATTAAAATTTGTTAAAATTTGGCTTCCATATTCGGCCTAAAAAATCACAAATATAATAAGCAATTGTAGTTTCGAATATGATGGACTATGGTTTACATGAATGATCAATGTTATCCGAATAAAAATTCTTTGAATTTGTAACTAGTTTAAAATATGCATGGACAAAATGCAGTTACGACCGATGGATGTCAGCTCTTGTATATAAATGATTGTTTGAGAAATATAAAAAAAAAATCTGATCAGTATTACCGTGGATTACGGTACAATGGTTTTCTCAGGACTTTCATATAAACATTCCATTTCATGGGAAGCATGCAAGTTCTATCCGAAGCTTCATGTAAAGGCTTCGTGATGTGCAGTGTAAATGATGGAAGAACATGGGATAACCAAATGGTGGAAGCAGCATCTCGATGAACATCTGAATAACACTTAGAGCAGAGACATAATAAGCCAAGACAATGGAGCAGATGTCTACGCCAGTTCAGCGAATGATAGGAACCAACCAGCCCTCACTTAGAGGAGAAGTTAAGGATGCTATTCGTAAGGTCGACAAAAGTACCATAGAGAGTTTCAGCATCATCAGCAGCGTATGATACCAAACGCTATAGTTTGCTTGTGAAATTTACGGCTACGCAGTGTTGGAATGATCAAAACGAGTTTTATTTAAACCCGACGTTTAGGCACGGGGAATGTGTCTTATTCAGGGGAAATTAATTCATCGTTTTTTAACTTAAACTGTCTTATGTTTAATTTTTCGTTGGTACATGACTATTCGGAACCACTTTCACTTAACGTATAACGTAATGTAGAAATACGTTAATAGAAAGTTGTTAAAAACACGCTGGTATTCCAATTCCCAGAAACCGCTGGAGGACCTACCCTGGTGGAGATTGCTCACTTTGTGAAACGTTCGATGCCGATAAGAAAACCATGGAGTAAAGCTACAAAATATCTGATGAACGGGTTGTCTGCATCAAATCAGAAACAGTGATGAAAGAAGCTCTTCTACATAATCCGGATCTGCATACGTTACGTTAGTCCAACGGAACAACTGTAGAGATACGAATGACGGTTGTAGGAGGAAGCACTCGATACGTGACAATCTTTGTTTTGCCACACGAAATATCCAACCTGGAAGTTTCGCTTGTTCTTGGGAAGCATGGCACAATCAAACGCATGGTTAGAGAGAGGTTCCTGGCGGAGTTGAAGTTGGATCTGCAGATGTCTGCGAATTAAACGACGCCTTCCAGAAGGTGTAACCCCCGGGGTTGTAATACCACATAGCGAAAAAGCGGTAACTAGGATAAACTCATATGACGATGGCGTGATTGGAGCCGCAATTTCATCCAGAGCAAACGAAACGATGCAGACGTCAATGGTGAAACTGGTTTCGTGACAGCATGCGGTACAAACAGATAGAAGGGAACTTCATCGTTGAGCTGGCTGCAGGCCGACAGTCCGATGTTGCTTCCAAAGCAGATTCCGAGGTGGATACGGCAGACAAAATTACGACCGAGGAGGAGGAGCGCTCTAACAAAACGACCTCTCACAGCGAGCAGCAAATCTGGCTCCGATGAATGTGGCGACAGTCTTGCGCCAGTTGAAAATTTCGTAAACAGAAGCGTTGTGACGAAGATGCAGAAAAGCAAAATCTACTGGAAGGAATAGCAGCTGCTAGTCGTAGTGATTCCGGGTTCACAAGGTCCAAATCCAAATGGCAACAAGAGGACCGATCACGATCACGGAATGCAACGAAGGCGAATGAGTCTAATGCTGCTCTGCTATCCTGGTTTGACACTTTATGGGATCAACGTTGAACGACACTTTGCATAGTCGTCTCTTGATATTTCTGATATTTTACACAATATTGCATGAAAGTATGAATTTTGTGAAGAAAATTTGCATGGTCGGCATCAAAGCGATAATAGGGTGTTTTATGTATTTTGGACAGAGCGTTACGTGTATATAATTTGGCCACTTCCATTTGATTTTGCCGTAAATGGCCAAATTATATACGCGTAACGGTCTGTCCAAATTACTTTGATCACCCTAATAAGCTAAAAAAAAAACAGTTGCTAAAGGATTTTATAGTATACAATGACATAGTTGTACTATTACAAGAAATTGCCTTTGACGTTATTTCTTCATCCTTTCACATCATGCGATTGTCAACCGTAGTTATAGAATGTCGGTACAAAAATACTCATAAGAAAAGCAATACCTTTCGACCAGATCATGTTGTGCCCTTCTAGCCGTCTCGTTTCAATCGTATTTGATGGACTCAAAGTGATCAATGTATAATGGGCATTCAGAATTGCAGCATAAGGCAGAGCGTAATGAGCTGTTTCAGTGTACCCTCGCTCCACACTTGAGTAAAGAATAACAAAGTTTGCTGGGAGATGATTTTAACTGTATACTAGATACGGTAAACAGCAATGGAAATTGCAAACCGTTTTCCAAAAGACTTCGCAACCTTGTCAGCTTGTATAAATTGAAAGATTTTGAATCCAACAAGCGAGATTACTTTTTTTAGGGCCCGACTTAGCTTCACGTTTGGATAGGTTTCATGGCAATACAAACTTCTTAGTCTACGCACGAAGCTGCAGCATTCAACCATGCTAAAGGGTGAGAAACTAAGCATTCAGGTGTCACGAATTATGAAACGTAGTTTCCGTTGGAAATAGAAACTGCGGAAGGCTGTTCTATCGAGCAAGCTGTGCGTAATCATACCTAGAAGCAATGCTCTAAACTGCATGTCCACCAAAGTTCAACCTACGCGGCGTTGAACAACGTGTACAAAATGCTAATATCTGTGAAAGTTAGTTTCGCCAATCGCAAGAGCAAGAGCTTTTTGCGACGTTTAGGAATCCAACGAACTACCTTAGAAATTGCAGTAATCAAAATGCAGTACGACCGATAAGTGCCAGTTGTAGTTTGAAAAAAAAAAAACTAATCATTTTTTCATTTTTAAATTTAAAGAAAACTGTACCATGGTTTTATTCAGGATTTTTAAATAAACATTGCAGTTTATGAGAAACATCAGAAACTCAATAAAAAAAGGCTTCGTGATATGCTCGTAAGTGATAGATGAACAAGAGGCAATCGAATGATGGAAGTAGCATTTCATTGAACACCTGAATGACGCTGAGAGCCTACAAGCCAAGACAACAAAGGGGATGTCTACATCATATCAACAAACGATGGAAACCAACCCGACTCCACTTACAGGAACAATTTAGGATTCAACGGCGCTCAAGATCAGTAAAGTAGTTGGTGGGATTGGCATCGAATGATAAAGCATCGAAATGGGCCCGAAAAATTTGGGCAATTGCAAGCACCAATTGATGGGAACAATCTGAAACTTTATTCTTCAAAAATTGCGTTTTTACCAGATCCCAATGCATCATATTCCCAAGCAGCACATATTGTTACAAGTAGCTTACAGCAACGGCTACTTCACATATTCAATAGTTACAATATGATACATTTGCAACATGAAAACATACTGCTATGTAACCGAAAAAGCGCAAAAAGTCGAGCCTTATGTAACTTGTTTGTTCGTTACATAAGAAGTTTACAAGCGACTGCTATGTAATTTGTTGATTACGCATGGGTTTTCCTGCGACAAAATAAATGAGACGGCGTTGAAGTTGTTGTTACTTTCTGATAGTTTTGAAACCGAACAACCATTTTAGAATTGAATGTCAATAAAAGTAATATGTATGATTTTCGAACGCGTAATTATTCACAAATACATAATAGATTTAACATGCCGATTTGAATTTGTGGTGAAATCAATCATTTTACTTGCTCAAAATTGACGCGCTCATAAAATAGATAATAATTTTATAATGAATAACACATGATACCTGGATTGTTGAGATATTATTCCATTATAACTGACACAAAAAATGGAAATTGACACTGTTACTCAAATCAGCAGTGTTTTTGATTTTCATTTAATTGTTTGTGAAGATTGTGATTCCAAAATCACGTTGTTACGTGTCCCACAGTTGGATTTTCTCGGTTGCCTATCATAAATCGCCATTTAATTTCATCTTGCTGCAGATACACTTCCGAATAACAGTTTGAGGACAGCCAATCTAAAATGATGACAACTATTAAAAAGCTGTTAGAGAGGCTGCAAATTGTTAATTCAACAATTTTAATTAATCACTGGAAAAATATCTATGAAAACAATAACTAGTCAAAAAATAATAAAGTTCTTATATCAAAATTAACAATACATATGAAAACTTTTGACATGTAGTGTTAACCACTGTCAGCAAGTTACTCGTTTGTTACACATTAGTTACCCAGAAATCTTAGGTTATTTTGAAACTGATGTGTAACTATACTGAAACTGCCAATAAATTACACTGCTGTCAATAGGGGAAGGGGTATTAAAATGAATACCTAAACGATATTGTCTTGCTTTTAATGGGAAAAATGATGAATTTGCGATAAATCATCAAATAATGTGCAAAAATCCCCTAAGTCAATTGACTGGAACCTTACAAAAGTATGAAAATAAAATGCTCCGTCCAAATAAGCACATGGTTTGTGACGTGCTCAAATGGCTCAAATAGCTCGAAAGAAGGCAAATTCCAACGTGTGCTATAATAAGGGCGCAAGTCGCATGATCGATTTCTCTTCATCGATCCTCTCTTCTGTGAATAAAGGTGACAAAATGCGAGTTTGTTAACATTTTTTCACTAAAATACGCTAGGAAGTAATGCAATCTTGCGTCCTGAGGTGAAACAACGAATTGAATTTAGAAATTGATCAATTTGTGCCAATATTAGGGACTTAGGGTAATATGGAATAGCGATTTAGATATGAAAAACATACTTTTTTATTATAATCGGATATAAAAATATGTTCTCTATTAAATATTAGAAACAACATCCACCCATTTGAGTATTTCTAGGGTTAATAAATCAATTAAAAAAATGCGTGCTTATCGGTCATCCATAAACCACGTAGTCATTTATTGGGGGAAGGGAGAAATTCTTCCCAATGACCAATTGGGAAAAAATAACCGCGTTGTTAATGGTAGCCCCTTGTGCATTTTTGTGCTGTCACTTCAATAGGGCCTAACTAACATGAGTGATTTCTTTTCATCGATTCTGCATATATAATGCATACCTACAGACGTTTGTTCTGATGTTATTGTTCAATAATAGATACATGCTGATGCGAAAGATTTACATTTGTAAGGTTCTAATTTGCGCGTTACTTCAGCGTGGCATGACGTTTGGTAGAATTTGAATTCAACAACTGTTTTGGTGTTATGAAATAGGGGGGTGGGGGTTTTGCCCCCACAAGTTGATTAAAGTTTAGGTCCTTCGATAAGTTTTTCAAGGACAAATTTAACATATTTATTGCACGTAATACAAACTATGACAGTGCATAAGTGGACCCTGTGGGAGTTGGAATCCCAGAACAAATTTCAACAAAGAAGACAGCCACTGACTGCTTTCGTAGTTAAGCTTAACAAAACACAATCATTTACGGGTTTCGCTGTTTAACGAGAAACTTGCAACGATCGGCGCGCCACAATAATTCGTGGACGGAGGGTATTAGAACTAAGTTGGAGATGTTGATTTCGATATTTTGTAGTAAACATCACCTCCAAACACTAGCTATTTTCCGGTGAAATGTTGACGTTTGATTACGAATTGTCTAGAAAATCCAAACACTTTAACGTTCAAGGATTCGTCATCGTAATCATCGAAACTTCAACAGCAATTTTTCTGTTCAAAACTGACTTTCGAAAATTTGTTCACTGTGTTCCGGTTGGAGAATAAAATACAGTGAGCACATGAATATATTCATGATTTTGAATGAAAAAACTGCTTTTGAAAATTATCGAGTTGATGACGGATTCTGACCCCTTAAACGAATTCTCGTCATTCCGTGTCATCAGCTCAAAGATTGGCGTTCCCCACAAAAGTAGTGAAGAGAACATTACAAATGTAACTAAATGTTCTGCGATATGTCTACTCGCAAAAATTGTCCTTCATTTATTAATTTGTTTATTAATTATAACTAGTTCTATCGCACAACATCAAAAATAGAGATGTTAATTAACGCAGCGATACGAATTAAGACTAAGACAGCTAAATTTTCACATACTTTCATCGTCGTTAAAATATTATGGAAATGTTTATTGTATGTTGTTGGTAAAACACACGAGCAAAACAAACATTTTTTATTTTTTTTATCACAGTCCTAAAAAAACATCTATGAATGATTATAATCCCTTCGAAAACAGTTCTCAAGGTTTCTGCTTCGACATCATATCATTACGATATTCACCTCATTGAAAACATCTCTGTGCCTAAAATTACATTAGTTTTAATTTCTGAACGTGGTTCTGACTTCAATTTATCTCAACAAAAACACTCTTGCATATGCTCTAAATCATCCGTGCGTAATAAAAATTATTGAAATTTGTTGTTCATGTGTAACAAGTTCGGTGTTCATTTTACCATCCTGTTCATTTTTTCACCTCTTCCCCTATGACAAATGGTAAACAAACTTCATGCTGTTACACACATGTGACTTAGCAATATGTATGTAACCTAGCGTGTTATTTGTTTCTTTGCAACCACAGATTCAATTCCAATGTAACTTATTCATTTTGACAGCTCTAGGTTAAGTTACATGCAAGTAAAAATGCATCACCTATGTAATGTAAACAAAGCGTAAGTTACAATGTAATAGTTTAGTAACCAAAATTGAAAAAAATCAATAAGATATGCTACAAATTATCTGAAATGTAACGGCAATGTAATTTGTTTTATTTTTCTAAAATATTGCATTTGTTACCAGTGCTACTTGGGTTTTTATCTTGCATATAGATAAAAGCACGGATTTGGAATGTTTGAATGATGTAACAGCCGAAAAACTATTTTCAACAGATTCACCCAATTTGTATGCTTCGCGGTTGATATAGACATTGTAGGCTGAACATTTAAAATGGTGGCACAACTGTGTAAACCTGCCTTAAACTGAGGCCGAATATTGTGCCATATACAATATGTTTGTAAAAAGGCAATATGCGTGTGATGGCGGAGGACAAACCAAGAACTTTTCAAACTCTACCGTGAACCATGTATTGGGAGGGGTATAAAACTGAACGAATCGGTAGGCAGGGCACGTTGCAAGAATAGTGAACAGCAACCTTACAAAGATGATTCTCGCTTCAGATTCAGATTCACCAGCAATACCACTTAGTTCCAAATTAAAATTATGTTGAATATAATTCTTGAAATCTCATTCAATTTTTAAAATTAAATATCTAATTTATTTCTGTTTTCTTGTCTCATTTCAGGTATTTACAAAAATTATCATGTATAAGCTGAGTATAAGTCATGTTTTTATAGGTGTATTCTGCTAGTTTTTTTTCAGATATCAAATTTAATTAATATCTTCAAAGTAAATCCATGTTCTTACATACCATTTAGTCAGCTTAACAATGTAGTGATGAAAGAGTTCAACAATGAAACAATCCTGCTGTACTGAATAAGTAAATATTTGAACGAAAGTACAAAATCACAACAAATCCAAACGTTTTCATTTTTGATGAATATGTGGTAGATGGTGTTACCCATGCAAATTAATCTAGCAAATTCACAACATCACAATCAAAAACTTCAATCTCCATTACTCGACCCGGACTCGAACCCAAACGCGGAGCAGCAACAACAGCAGCAGTAGTAGTAGCAGTGCTCCACACAGTAGTGGAACAATTTCCCACCGCTTAACAGATAAAATGAAAATTGAGTTTTTAGCATCCATCTCTACATTTGTGTGGTAGCCTTGCCCACCCCGGGCAACTCACCGTGAATGATGGTACCCAGCGAAATTCCATCATTGTATCACACTGGTGCTGCCGGTTTTGCTGTTGGCTGCCTGGTATAAGGGTGGTTCAAAGAGATCAGAAAAGTTTAAAAATATCATGTCCAATATCTCCCCAACATTTTTTTTTTGATTAAAATAGATTTCCGCAAAATTTTCTGCCATTTCCCCTAAGCAAGGTTTCAAAAGGTTGTCTTCCTGTCTTCCTTGTCTTCCCTACATTTTTGTTATTTGAACCACCCTACTTTGGTATGTGCCAGCTATTTTGCTTTCGCCACATGATGAATTCTAGCGGAGTGCAGCAGCTGCAGCAGTTGGGGAGGTGGGGCAAAGATTGCGGTACCGACAAAACGGATGATCCATCAACTTATAGAGTTCTCACTAAAGTCCGTGCCTCTGGCTTTCCCCGGTTCCAGAAGCTGAACAAAACGGTGACGGAGCTCTTGGCAAGAACAACAGCTGGCTGAGCCAGAGTCACTGTACGGTATCTAGTATTTTCATAACAATTTATAGCTCTATGCTGGCAGCAAAATAAAACTTTTTCATATCAAATTAATTGCAATTGTAGTTGGGAAAGCCGGCAACCAGAAGTGCCACTGACTTTGTTGATGTGCGAAGGTGTTGGGCGAAGGGTGGCAAAGATTTGTACCTGCAGGGAAGTGGGTGTATTAATCTTACTACAGTGAGGTTTAACTTTTCGCAACTCAACACCAACAACGAAATGAATCTAAAATGTGTTGTACAAAAAAATGCAAACCAAAATAAAAAGAAGCTTGAAGATAAATTTCATATATTAAATCATATAGAATTAAAAGAAACATAAAACTTAACAGAAGATCAAAAACATAACTTAAGAAAAAAAAAACTTGAACCTAACAGATTTATTAAATGTATAAAGTCCTTAGAAAAAAACAAGATATTGAAAAAAAACCTTTAAAAAATCATCATTTTCCATTATTTGATAAATTTCAATACCTCTTCAAAAACTTTTCGTGAAGGTGAAAAGCAAAGGGAAAAAAACCGTGTGACAGAAAAGTGGAAAATTCAAATAAAGGAATGTGACCTCGGCCATTGTTTTCGCACCGTGGTTGAAAGCACCGAGCGTGGTGCAAAATAGCCCAAAGCATGACCAGATCCCGGATAGGGATAAAAAATCCCCGGCTCGGTTAGTTAGTTAGTCTCACTTGAATCGTTCTGGGGTGAGATGCTAACTAACTTAGTCTCCTTTAACCGCTCTCGCAGTCGGAGGAAAACCTCAGACCGCCGTGAAAGCCACACTCACTCACTTCGAGAGGAAAGTATCTCCAAAGCGCTGCTGGTTGCTTCCCTCGCTGGACCACACTGCCACAATAACTCACTGAGATACTTGCGTGGAATAGAACGGTTTGACGTGGATGAAGGCCAGGATGCAGTCATTATTTTCTTCCGAGCGGTGCCTGCGATAAAGTTTAATTGAAATTGTGACAGTAAAAAATTACTACCCCTTTCGACTTAGTAGCAAGTGCCGGCGATGAGCGGTGCTGTTTCAATTTTAGTAGAAGTTGCAGGTTATAGCACCATTTGAAATTATTCGTGACAATGAGTTGGAAGATCGATTGAATACATTGTAGGAAATTAACTTAAGGCGGAGATAAAAAAGTAATTCATGAAGATGAAATAGAATAACATAAAACAAGCAGACAAGAGAAGAAGCAAGAAGAGCAAGAAGACAAGAAGACAAGAAGACAAGAAGACAAGAAGACAAGAAGACAAGAAGACAAGAAGACAAGAAGACAAGAAGACAAGAAGACAAGAAGACAAGAAGACAAGAAGACAAGAAGACAAGAAGACAAGAAGACAAGAAGACAAGAAGACAAGAAGACAAGAAGACAAGAAGACAAGAAGACAAGAAGACAAGAAGACAAGAAGACAAGAAGACAAGAAGACAAGAAGACAAGAAGACAAGAAACAAGAAGACAAGAAGACAAGAAGACAAAGAAAGAAGACAAGAAGACAAGAAGACAAGAAGACAGAAGACAAGAAGACAAGAAGACAAGAAGACAAGAAGACAAGAAGACAAGAAGACAAGAAGACAAGAAGACAAGAAGACAAGAAGACAAGAAGACAAGAAGACAAGAAGACAAGAAGACAAGAAGACAAGAAGACAAGAAGACAAGAAGACAAGAAGACAAAGAAGACAAGAAGACAAGAAGACAAGAAGACAAGAAGACAAGAAGACAAGAAGACAAGAAGACAAGAAGACAAGAAGACAAGAAGACAAGAAGACAAGAAGACAAGAAGACAAGAAGACAAGAAGACAAGAAGACAAGAAGACAAGAAGACAAGAAGACAAGAAGACAAGAAGACAAGAAGACAAGAAGACAAGAAGACAAGAAGACAAGAAGACAAGAAGACAAGAAGACAAGAAGACAAGAAGACAAGAAGACAAGAAGACAAGAAGACAAGAAGACAAGAAGACAAGAAGACAAGAAGACAAGAAGACAAGAAGACAAGAAGACAAGAAGACAAGAAGACAAGAAGACAAGAAGACAAGAAGACAAGAAGACAAGAAGACAAGAAGACAAGAAGACAAGAAGACAAGAAGACAAGAAGACAAGAAGACAAGAAGACAAGAAGACAAGAAGACAAGAAGACAAGAAGACAAGAAGACAAGAAGACAAGAAGACAAGAAGAACAGAAGACAAGAAGACAAGAAGACAAGAAGACAAGAAGACAAGAAGACAAGAAGACAAGAAGAACAAGAAGACAAGAAGACAGAAGACAAGAAACAAGAAGACAAGAAGACAAGAAGACAAGAAGACAAGAAGACAAGAAGACAAGAAGACAAGAAAGACAAGAAGACAAGAAGACAACGAAGAGCAAGAAGACAAGAAGAAAGAAGACAAGAAGACAAGAAGACAAGAAAGACAAGAGAAGAGACAAGAAAGACAAGAAGACAAGAAGACAAGAAGACAAGAAGACAAGAGACAAGAAGAACAAGACAAGAAGACAAGATTCCGATTTTCTGATTTTCTGATTTTCCGATTTTCTGATTTTCTGATTTTCTGATTTTCTGATTTTCTGATTTTCTGATTTTTTGATTTTCTGATTTTCTGATTTTCTGATTTTCTGATTTTCTGATTTTCTGATTTTCTGAATTTTCTGATTTTCTGATTTTCTGATTTTCTGATTTTCTGATTTTCTGATTTTCTGATTTTCTGATTTTCTGATTTTCTGATTTTCTGATTTTCTGATTTTCTGATTTTCTGATTTTCTGATTTTCTGATTTTGATTTCTGATTTTCTGATTTTCTGATTTTCTGATTTTCTGATTTTCTGATTTTCTGATTTCTGATTTTCTGATTTTCTGATTTTCTGATTTTCTGATTTTCTGATTTTCTGATTTTCTGATTTTCTGATTTTCTGATTTTCTGATTTTCTGATTTTCTGATTTTCTGATTTTCTGATTTTCTGATTTTCTGATTTTCTGATTTTCTGATTTTCTGATTTTCTGATTTTCTGATTTTCTGATTTTCTGATTTTCTGATTTTCTGATTTTCTGATTTTCTGATTTTCTGATTTTCTGATTTTCTGATTTTCTGATTTTCTGATTTTCTGATTTTCTGATTTTCTGATTTTCTGATTTCTGATTTCTGATTTTCTGATTTTCTGATTTTCTGATTTTCTGATTTTCTGATTTTCTGTTCTGATTTTCTGATTTTCTGATTTCTGATTTTCTGATTTTCTGATTTTCTGATTTTCTGATTTTCTGATTTTCTGATTTTCTGATTTTCTGATTTTCTGACGGTTTTTTGAGCATTGTTTAAATGATTTCTTGATTATGGTGTGACGTTGATAAATTGATGAGTTGGAGAATTGATTTTCTGGATCAGGAGGCTGTCCCAGTGGTTTGTCCCTTTTGAATGTTTTCGCCTTGAACCGTCCATTCTGCTGCTTAGTGTTTGGAAGTATGTACTTCAACCTCTACCCAGTTGTACTATTCTCTCACCTCGGCTTCTTTCTTTGCTGAAAATTGATGAGAATTGAATGAGAATTGATGAGAATCGATGAGAATTGATGATAATTGATGAAAATTGATGAGAATTGATGAAAATTGATGAGAATCGATGAGAATTGCTGATAATTGATATGAATTGATTATAATTTATTAGAATTGATGACAATTGATTGAAACTTATGAAAATTTATAAGAATTCATGGAAATTTATTAGAATTGCTGAAAATTGATGAGAATTGATGAGATTTGGTGAGAATTGATGATAATTGTTGATCATTTATGATAATTGATGAGAAATTATGAGAATTGATGAAAGTTGATGAGAATCGATAAGAATTGATGAGAATTGCTGATAATTGATAAATGTTGAATAGAATTGATTAGAATTGATGAAAAAATGATAAGAGTAGATGGAAATTTATGAAAATTGCTGTAAATTGATCAGCATTGACGAGAAATGATGTGAATTGTAGATAATTGCTGAGAATAGATGAAAAATTGGTGAGAATTGATGAAGATTGATTAGAATATATGGGAATTGATGAAAGTTTATAACAATTTATGAGAAATTATGAAATTTGGTGAGATCTGAGGGGAATTGATGAGTACTGATAAGAATTGTTGAAAGCTGAAACATTTTTCGAACACTTTGCATATTATGAATCGAAAACCCCATAATAAAGTAATTTTCGGGTTTGTTTTCTGGTCCACAAGAATACCACACACTCACCAAACGATTTGTCGTGGCTTTTACATCGAGGATAGCAGCAATCGAGAACTGACCTCAACCTCGAACACGTTCTCACAGATCGGTAGAGTAGACCGGCCGATTTCCATCCACCAGTTACACAAACACCCTTAAATCGTAGTCCCAGAAATTCCAG
This sequence comes from Aedes aegypti, assembly GCF_002204515.2. Lineage (NCBI taxonomy): Eukaryota > Metazoa > Arthropoda > Insecta > Diptera > Culicidae > Aedes > Aedes aegypti. Next base: position 52,735,210 of record NC_035108.1, read on the forward strand.
CTTCTGCTGCTGACTGCGCCACAAGTGCTGCTGCTGTGGTTTGCTTAACTAAATACTTTCGGTTGCTTTTGATGGTGGTGGCGTCGTCGTCGTCGTCGTAGCCGTCCTTCGCCATCATGTTGGTACAACTTTCAAACGCTTTCGGTGCAACTCTCGCCTCTAAATATCAGAAGCCAGCAACTACATGGTAGATGCAGACTTTCTGGGTTTGCCACCCATCCCAAGCATAAAAAGGGAGGGTAGCTTTCCCCAGATTTCAGACTTGTCTCTTAATCGCTTTAAATGCGTTTATAATGCTCCGTTTCTGCCCTTTTAAAGTGAACTCGTGCTTCGCCGAATGTTGGCTCTAGTAAGGCAGACACTGACTGTCGTGGGAGGTGGGAGGTAGGAATTTTCATTCTGTGTTCCACTTTCCAAAAGGACATGTTATGCATGCCCGGGGAGTGCCGTCAGGGTGGTTGAGTGAACGAGAAACGCTCCGCCGAAGCAAAATCGTAAAACAATCAAAAGAGAAAAATGGCTTCGCTTGTTGGTTTCACTAGGTGGGGGGTGTTTCCTCTCACCACCACACGACAGAGAGCAGTCTGCTGCAAGCACGATTGTAAAGAGGGATAGGAATGCAGAAAGTGTGCGGCCAAACGACCTCTGCTGTGTGCTCACTCTCCCAGTGTTTACATAATTTTCCGAGAATTATGATCATAGAAATTGTCACAGACATCATCATTTCGGCTGATATTATGGGCCCTGAAGTCGGCCGCCCGGAGTGGATGTGTGGTTGTGTTGTGCCGAAGCGATGAGCGAGAGACGGAGGATAGACGAGCTTGGAGAGAGAAGGGCTTTGAGTCTGTGTTGGTGTGATGGAACTGTAAAGAGAATCTGCAATGCTATTGAGTGCCGTAGACGTGTGGGTGGTGGAATGAGAAGCGAGCGTCAGAGAATGAGTTGCCATTTGTTTTGAAAAATGATCCGAATTGGTTGGTGATAAGGGCAGTCAGAGGGAGAGTAGAGGAATTTTTATCGATTCTACGAGGACGAAGGTTTATCGTGGAAGACTCGTGTTGTTTAGAGGAATAAATTTGGATTTGTGGCTTCAGCTGATTGATAGAGATTAAGTTAAGGGTTTGAAGCCTTCATAAGCCTCTCGGCTACAAAGCAGCGCTCGTGGATACAAAGCTAAGCCATGCTGAAGATGTCTGAGTTCGATTGCCGGTCGATACAGTAACTTTTCGTTATGGAAATTTGAAATGGAATACAGTGAAATCATATATCACCACACGATATACGAATGCAAAAATGACAACTTTGACAAAAAAGTTCAAGAACCAATTATTCCTAGGAACACCTCTGTCATTACTTGATCCGGAAGTCACCGGAGTGCGGAAATGATACGAACAAGCCCACCAGCTTGTAAAAGGCGCAAAAATTTCTACACTTATGTATGTGTGAGAACAAATTCCACTGCACAACTGCATCACTTCCTGGATTTCCTTTCGCTCTTGGTAACTCACCAACACTTGCGTAGTCTTGCGGCGTCCACTCATATCCCGCTCTCTCTCTCTCTCTCTCTCTCGTTTTCCTTCGGAAATACACGTTAGCCGGTACGCTGCGGGTGATGTCCCTGATTTCACTTCAGCATGCTCTACCTGAAGCTTCCCTCCCGAACCTTCCCTCGCCAGACCCATCGTTCGACGAGAGCATGGGTATTTTTCTGCGGAGTTGACACTTTTTTGCTGCGCGCCGCTTCCCGGAAGAGCCTTCGGCAGTTTTCAGCTCTTCCTATTCTCACCGATTTCACCCGCATCGCCACAATCCGGACTCGAGAACCTTCATCCCGTCTGTCAGGCGTTCGTTGTTATTTAGTTTAATTCAGAATGAGACCGGACCGACCGGGCGCTGATTCCAGGGTATTCGTTTCCGTTTGAGGAAGACTACTAAATCCGGCCCATCATTGTCGGCGGCCTCTGACGGAACCGCAGCACTGGGGACCCTGTTTATCTTTCTTTTTAATTGATTTCCGGTCCGGAATCGGGAGATACCGCTGAAAAGCACCGTTGTCGTCCGTCGAAGATTGAGGCCCACCGTGAATAGACGACGGTTAGAGGATGGTCTTTTCTGGATCAGGAGGCTGTCCCAGTGGTTTGTCTCTTTTTGAATGGTTTCGCCTTGAACCGTCCATTCTGCTGCTTAGTGTTTGGAAGTGTGCACTTCAACCTCTACCCAGTTGTATTGATTCTCTCACCTCGGCTTCTTTCCGAATCACAACTTGTACCTACAACTACTTTAGTTGCTTTAAACCTAAGGGCAACTTCACCGGTGGTCCAAATGGACCTGTCAAAATTACATAAACCAGTAAAATTTTTCCAAACCGCACGCCCATGCACCGGTTGTTGCAAGAACCAGCACAAATCTTAAGTTGATTGCAAGACACAAATTCGAAGAAGTACCTGGATGAACTTAAAAGAGAAAAGACACGGACACCGTCTTCAGCCATTTAGCTGCACAGACTGTAACTTAACACTAGACAACGGACAAGCATGCTCCAATGGTACAGCCGAGAAACATTCCTCACGAAAAGTTTCAATGGCTGCAGTGGGAATCGAACCCACACCCCATGACACGATACGCTCATTGCCTGACGACACTAACCGCACGGCCACGAAGCCCACAACTTCTCAGGAATTCCCGGAGGAATTCTCGATGGAGCTCCAGAGACTTTTCAAGACAAACTGCTGACAAATTCCCGGTGGACCTACAGAGGATCTTCGGAAGAATTGCTTTTTGTAGGATTTGTTTTTGAGGATTTAGCGGAAAAATCTTTAAAAAAAATAACAAAAAACAGATTTCTGAAAAAGACCATGGAAAATATTCTGGAGGAGGTTAATGCAAAAATCTCAACAGATATTTTTTTTTGTAGAAACCTTTGGAAGCATTTTGGTGAGATCAATGGAAAAATTCCTGATGAAACTCCTGTGCAAACTAGGAAAAAAAAAACATACTGACGGTATTCTTGAAGCAATCTCAGGTAAAATTACTGGACCAATCCTGGGCAAAATCACTGAAACCTTGGAGAATTTCCTGGAAAATATTTTAAGTGATCCTTGTTGGAATTTTTTGATACAATTGATAATGACATCCTTATGCAGCCGTTCCATGAAAAACCGATCTAGTGGGTCTCCGAATTCCGTGAAAATTTGCTATTTTGTTCCTTATCCGAAATAAGGATACACGTATTTTTGGATTTTTTGATTAGGGTGACCATTTCCGAAATAGAGTGACCAGAAAAATCGCGATTTTGCAAAATTTTATTTAAAAAAAAAAATTATAACTTTTGAACCGTTCTAACGATTTTCAATCTTTTTAAACGAAATGAAGGCTAAAGATTTTGACTTTTCAAGAAAAATATAAAATTTTACAAACATTGTGTTTTTTACATGAAAAAACTCAATAGTTTCCGTTTTTTCGTGTTTTGAAGGCCTCGAGACCAAAGGGGCTATCGCTGTTCTCAAAATTTCAAGTTCAGAAAATTTTACGTATACTGTCAAATTTTCAGCGATGTATGTTTTTTAGTTTTTGAGGTATATTTTTTTGAAAATAAAAAATCAGTCATTTTTTATCGGCACACACTGTAGGTCTCAGCGCATTAGATTTGTAATGTTAAAAAAAATTATAACTTTTGAACAGCTTAACCGATTCCCAATCTTTTTGTTTGGAATGAAAGCTTAAAATTTCAACTATTCAGACAAACTTGAAAAATCTGATAAAAATATGTTTAAACGTGCAAAAATATAAAAATTTCTAGTTTGTTTTAGAAATTTTCATATATTTTAATGTGAAAAATTTATTTTTCAAAGTTTTCTATTTTTTTTCCATTTTTTCTGAAAAGTTGAGATCTTAAGCTTTCATTCCATAAAAAAGATTGCAAATCGGTTGAGCAGTTCAAAAGTTATGATTTTATTATTTTTTTTTTTTTGAACATTACAAATCTAATGCGCTGAGATCTACAGTGTGTGCCGATGAAAAATGACTGATTTTTTTATTTTCAAAAAAATATATCTCAAAAACTAAAAAAACATACATCGCTGAAAATTTGACAGTTTACGTAAAATTTTCTGAACTTTCAAGAAAAAAATGAGAGCAGCAATAGCCCCTTTGGACCCGAGGCCTTCAAAACACGAAAAAACGGAAACTATTGAGTTTTTTTCATGTAAAAAACACAATTTTTGTGAAATTTTATATTCTTCCCGAAAAGTCAAAATCTTTAGCCTTCATTTCGTTCAAAAAGATTAAATGGTGGGCTTCGTGGCCGTGCGGTTAGTGTCGTCAGGCAATGAGCGTATCGTGTCATGGGGTGTGCGTTCGATTCCCGCTGCAGCCATTGAAACTTTTCGTGAGGAATGTTTCTCGGCTGTACCATTGGAGCATGCTTGTCCGTTGTCTAGTGTTAAGTTACAGTCTGTGCAGCTTAATGGCTGAAGACGGTGTCCGTGTCAAAAAAAAAAAAAAAAAAAAAAAATCGGTCAAACGGTTCAAAAGTTATAATTTTTTTTAAATTAAAAATTTTGCAAAATCGCGATTTTTCAGGTCACCCTATTTCGTAAATGGTCACCCTAATAAAAAAATCCAAAAATACGTGTATCCTTATTTCGGATAAGGAACAAAATAGCAAATTTTCACGGAATTTGGAGACCCACTAGATCGGTTTTTCATGGAATGGCTGTATGTGAATTGCTGTAGGAATGCTTGGGTGACTTCCTGGAAAAATACCTTGCCGGATTCCTGGAAAAATCTGCGGCAGTTTTTCTGGGAAGAATTACTGAATTTTATCGAGGATTTTTTGGCGAAATTCCTGGAGAAATCACCGGTGGAATTCCTGGACAAATTACTGTCAGAACTCCTTAACGTATTAAAGGCAGAAGTAATGGAGATATTGTTGGTAAAGTTTCTGATAGAACCCCAGGTGTAATTTTTGGAAGAATTTATGATGAAATTGTTTGAAAAACTTCTGTTGGAGTTGCTGAGGGATTACTAAAGTTATCACTATTGGGTTTGGCAAAATCCCATGGTTCATAAAATTTTCAGCGGAATTATATCGCGAGATTTAAGTGGAATACATAAAAACAGTTTCTGTTAAAATCCTTGGAGAAATTTGGAGAAAGCCCTAGAAGCATTCATGAAAAAATGCATTGAGAAAATCTGAGGAGTACCGTTCTCTGATGGAATCATTGAAGTATTTTTCTGGAAAAATTATGGAGTGTTTACCGAAGAAACCCCTGCGGAATCACTGAGGAAGCTCTGGGATAAATACCAGGGTGTTTCACGGAGGAGTCTCCGGAAGTATTCCTGGGAAATTTCAGGAAAATGTCTGAATTTATTTCTTGGTGAAACCTTTGAAGAAATTCTTTAAAGAAATACTGGAATTCATGTAGAAGTTCTCGAAAATTTCTCTTATTCCTTGTCCAAATGATCTTAGAGAAATTCCATGAGAAATACATGAAGTAGCTTATGGAGAAATTCCTGAGGGAATCTTTGGGAAAAATACAGAGAACTCTTAAAGGAACCCCAGGATAGTCTCTGCAATAAAATATTTGAAGAAATTTCTGGAGAATTTCAAAGTCAAATCTATGAAGGAATTACTTGAATCTATGGAGGAGAATTCGAAAAAATATATATTTCTTATTTAGCGGGTAAATTTCCCTAGAGCAATTCGTTGACAAATTCCTGAAGGAGTTTAAGGAATTCTGTGAAGGAATCGATAAAAAAAAACTGGAACCCTGGGAAGTTCCTTTGAAATTTCTCGGAAGAATTCCTGGAAAATTCTCAGTACCCTTTTCAAAAATATCTGAAATACTTCTTGGAGAATTTTTTTAAGAAATTCTCTGAAGGATTTACTGCATTCTCTGGATGAATTTTCAAAAACATCATTGAATCTTTTCCTGTTGAAATAATCCTAAAGAAATTCGTTGAGATCTACTTGAAAGAGCATCAGGACTAATTCCTGAGAAAATCCTAGGACAAATTCCTCAAAGAATTCGTGAAGAGATCCCTAGAAAAATTGCAGAAAAAAATCCTGGAGAAATCCCTTTAGGAATGTCATGCAGAATTCTCGCAGGAATCTCTGAACGAATGCTTGAGGAAATTTCTAGAAATTTAATTCAGATGTCTGTCCAGTTGATATTTTCGAATGAATTACTGAAATGCCTGATTTTTTATGTAAGGGTTCCTGAAGAAAATCTGTGGAGCAGTCCGTTTGAGAATTCTTGAAGGCATCTTTGGAAGGATTACTGGAGGTTCCGTTAGAAGATTTTTTGAGAAATATCTGAAACATTACTTGGAGAAAACTTTCAAGGAAATCCTTGGAGAAAGTAGTGTTATCCCTGAAGAATTACCTGGGAAAGTGTTACTAAAAAATCGTTTAGATATCTCTGAAGGAGCTCTTGGAGGAATTTCTGAGGAAATCCTAGGACTTTAGAGCATCAGCCAATTAGAGAAATTGCTTGAGAATTCATAGAGGACTCTTTGGAAGAATTCTTGAAAAAATTTCTTGAGGAGTTATGACCAAAATCTCCCAATTGGTGGGGAACGTGCCTCTGGAGCCGGCCTTCTGATTATGTCTAGGTGAAATCTTTCAAAGAATTAGCGAAATCTTTGGAGAAGTCAACAATCTCTGAATTATGTAGTGGTGAAATTTCCCTAGAGAAATTTCTTTGCCTGAAGCATTTTCTTGAGGAATGCTGTGGAGGTATCTCTGGAGACATTTGCTTGAGGAATTCCTGGAGCAAGCCTTGGTGAATTCCATGGAAATTGTCGGAAAATTCCCTGGGTGAATAAAAGTTTTCTCTGGAGGAATTCTGGGTGAGTTATATTGAAATTAATTTTTAATGAATTCTTTGAGAAAGCGTTGAAGGAAGTACTAATTAAATTAGTGCCCAGAGAAGTTCTCGAAAATATCTCTTATATCCTGGAAAAATAACCTTTGAAAAAATCCTCGAGATTTCTTTGAGGTATTTTTTAGAAATTCCTGAGGAAAGCACTGAAAAAAATCCAGGAGAAATACCTAGATGATCCTTTTATAGGATTCCTGAATAATTGAAGGAGTAAGTTTGGAATAATCTCTGGAGGAATCCCTTGTGAAATTCTAGATGAGATCTAGGGGGAATTCTTGACAGAATCCTTGGAGAAATTTTGGGAAAATATCTGAATTATGACGAAGTGCTATCTATGAAGGAATAGCGGAAATCACTGGAAGAGTTTTCGAAAGATTAGAAAAATGGCTGAGAAAGGAGTTCATTTGCATTTTTTTGAGAGAATCTCTAGAGAAATCTGTGGAAAAATTCGGGAAGGAGTCTCTGGGGGAATGAATCATTGAAAGAAATAGTGAAATCCTATGAGGTTATGAGTTATGAGGTCCTACAAGTTTTCAAAAGATTCTCTGAATTATTTGGCGGCAAAATACGCTAGATAAATTACATTCCTTCCATTCCAAGTTTCTGAATTTATCCTTACAAAAAATTGTAGAACATATCTGAATTATTCCTTGGCGAAGTCTTTGAAGAAATCCTTTAAGGAAATACTGGAGTACCTAAAAATTTGTTTAAAAATATCTCTGAATTATTTCCTGACAGTATGTTCCTATATAAAGTCCTTGAAAAAAACCTGAAGAAACTTCTGGAGAAACTGAGAAAATCGATGAACAATTTTCTTAAAAAATCTCAGCAGGATTCTCATGAGAAATCTCTAGAGAAGATTTTTGTAGAAGAAGTTCCTGGAGAAATCTCTGATAGATCTATTATTATTATAATTATTATTATCTTTATTAACGAGATTTGCAGCCCGAGGCTGGCTCATCTCGGGCTGATAGATCTCTGGAGGAATTCCAGGTGGAGTACTTGGAGAGATCCCTGGAGGATCCCGTAGGGAAATTTCAGGAAAATGTCTGAACTATATCTAGGTCAAATCTTTTAAGAAACAATTGAATTCGTTGGAAAAGTTAAAAAAAAAATCTCTCTGAATTATTTCGTGGTGGAATGTTACAACACAAAATTCGTGAGAAATAGCCATGTGGTGAATACTTGAAGAAGTTTCTGGAGGAATAATAGGCATTCTTTGGAGAAACAGCAGGAGGAAGCCTGGACGAGTCCCTTTGAGAATTTTCATAAGAATCTCTCGAGGAATCCGTGGAAAAATTCTTAGAGAAGTCTCTGAAAGTGTCATTTGAAGGTTTTCTGAAAATATCTTACAAATTTCTTGGTGAAATTACTGCAGGAATGACTGTACTCTCTGGACTAGCTAGCGAAAAAAAATCGTCTGAGGAAATTCCTAGAAGAATTTCTGGACGAAATTCTCAGAGGAACTCCTAGACAAAATACCCGCAAAAATTTCTTTTGAAAATCTCCTGAGAAAATCCGGGAGAAAATCCCCGGAAGAATTCTTGAGAGAAATCCTCGAAGGGATTCTTGAAAAAAAAACCTTGGAGGAATTTCCGGAGCAAATCCCCAACACATTCTTTGGAGGTAATCTCCGGAAATATTTTTGGAGAAACCACCGGAGCAATTTTTGGAGGTATCCCCGGAACAATTCTTGAAAGAAATTATTTCTGGATGAAATCCCCAGAAGAATTTCTAGAGAAAATCCCCGGATGAGTTCTTGAGAGTTCCGGTGAAATCCTTGATCTTCTCGGAAAAATCTCTGGATGAAATTCTTGTTGCAAATCCTAGAGGAAAAGAGAAATTCTGGAGAAAATTTTAGGATGAATCCTCTGAAAAAATCTCTGGAGATTTTTTTTTTATGAAATCCCCGTAAGAAATCTCCGAAAAAAATCTAGACGAAATCTCCCGAAGAATTTCTGGACAAAATCCTCAGAGGAATTCATGGAAGAAATTTTCTGAAGAATTCATGGAGAAAATCCCCTGAGTAATTCTTGGGAATAATCCCCTGGGAAATCCTTGAAATTCACGGTGGAATTTCTGGAAAGAATTCTCGGAGGAATTCCTTAAGGAAATCGTCTATTCCTTAATTTATTCCCCGGGAGAAATTCTGCACGGAATCCCCGCATGAATTGCTTTCAGAAATCCTCTGAGAAATTGTAGGAGAAAATCCCCGGAAAAACCCTCGAAGGGATTCTTGGAAATAATCTTCGGAGGAATTTCTGTGAAAAATGTGCCGATGAATTCCAAGTGGATATCTCCAGAGAAATTCCTGTACGAAATCCCCGGAGGAATTCCTGGAGGAAAACCTCGAATGAATACTTGGAGAATATCCCCGGATAAATTCTTGCAGCACACCAGGAACTCCTGGACGAAATCCACAGAGAAATTTGTGATGGAAATATCTGTAGGACGATTCCTGGGAGTAATCCTGGGGGCAATTCCTGCAGCAGAATGAATTCCCGAAAGAAATCTCAGGATGAAATCCTGTTAGATACATCGGAGAAACTTCGGTAGAATGTCGGGAAGAGCTTCTAAAAATTACTGTAGGTGCACTTCGTTGAGGAATCTTCAGATTTATTCCCGTAGAAATTCGAAGTGTAATCCTTGGTCGAATTGTTAAAGGATTTTCCTGAGAAATAACCTGATGATCGCTTGAATCATCTTTAACTTTTGCACTTTCACTTCCTAGACTACCAAGCTTAGGAAGAAAAATCCGAACTGGTAAACAAGCGTGTGTCAAATCAGATTGGGAACAGCTCAAATTTTGGTCCAAATCCAACCAAAACTGGACCAGGCAGCTATCAGACCAATTTGTTTTTGCATATTGTTACTCAGTTAGCGCGTTTCTTCTAACAAAATATGTTATAATTTTGGCTGGTTTGTAGTTAAAATAACAAAAAATATAACACAATTACCTCTTCATTAAACAAAACTGAAACAAAATATGTTATAATTTAAACAAAAATATAACTTATTTTGTTGTTTTCCATAACATAATTGTAACATTTTTTTATAAGCAATCGATCTCATTTTTTATAACAAATTATGTTATAATTATGTTTAAAATTGAAACAAATTTCAAACAGACCTTGTTAATAGAACTGATTTTGTTTTAATAATGTTATAATTTCCTCCATCAACTCAATGTGCTTATAACAAAAATGAAACAAAATTGTTATGTTATTTGTAACAAATCTTGATATATTTGTTCTACAATTTTGATGTAATCCACTGATCAGGTAGCCTATTCCAAACAATAGACCAAAAAACTGGTATAAAAAAATCATTAGCAACACCGGTGCAAGCTCCAATTTTTAACACGGCTCAAAAATTTGGACCAAACCAGTGATTTGGATCACCGATGAAGTTGCCCTAAGTCTCCCCTTTGCAGCTCCATCCTTCATCTGAACCTGTATTGGCAGGATTCATGGCCGGAACGGATTTCACAGCAGTTCCCTTTTGTTTTCCTTTCATTTCTAATCGCTTTGATCGTGTAGTTTTGCCTGTCACACTTTCGCCTATTATCCAACGGTTCAGGGACGAAATGTCGAAATACGAAACGTCGAATTTCAAAACATCGAAATCCAATACGTCGAATCCCAAACCGTCGAAAGGAACAAAACATCGAAGTTACGAAACGTTAAAAGCTGGACTTGTCATTGTCAATGAATGTGTGACAAATTGTTACCCTTATGACGATGATGTTCTTTGACGTCTTGTCTTTTCAACTACATGGAATTCGATGTTTTGTCACCCAATTTCATCCGGCGGCGATGAAAGTCCAGACGATACCAAATCGACATATTCTACAGCCGGTTGGTTGGTTGGTCGGTTGATTTTGAATCGGCTCAATGTGTATTTTTGGCACCAACAACACTCCGACTTTTCTGGTCCTTACCCTGGTACATATAGTGCAGTGCCACATTCTCTGGTTCTGGGAATTTAGTCCCAGCATTACGGGCAAAAGTTTTGTTTTCAGTTCAATTCGAACCAACCTGGGCGTGAATAGGGCCTGTGAGACTGAACCTGAACATGGCGGTGCCTTCTGGGAACTTCCATTGCTGCTAACTGATAGCTTTGCTTGTGGCTTACGTTCTGCTTCGTAGGGAAGTGATGCCAGGTCTGAACAATTGACAATTTTCTGGATGTTTTTTTTTTTGTTTTTTTGGACTATCGTGAATTGAAGATATGCTCATAGAATCCTAACGATTAGAACAGATGTATTCAAAATGGTGCAGAAATATGGCGTCTTCTTCTTGGCACTAAGACAGAGCCTACTTCTTAGCTTAGTGTTCAATGAGCACTTTCACAGTTATTAACTGAGTGCCTTCTTTGCCAAAGTTACCATTTCCACATTTATATATCGTGTGGCATATACGATGATACTCTATGCTCAGGAAGGAAAATTTCCATTACGAAAAGACCCTGGACTGACCGGGAATCGAACCCAGACACCTTTAGCACACAACCACTCGGCTAAGGAAGGCCCCAAATCCGAAGCGAATGTGGAATATGGCATCACTGCAGCACTATTCAAAGCAGTTGCTGCTTTCTCAGGTGCTGGAATTCTTTTCGTTTGTGTTTCGTTCTTCGTGACGTGCAAAAAAGCTTTCCAACAGAGGCTCTGTGATCTGGGAGACAGAAGGGGGTTGTTTTGCTTACTAGTTTTCTTTCACGTGGAATATTTCGTGAGGTTGGATTGGAAACCGGCTGTTGAGAGAGGTTTAGCATAATTTAGAATCCGTTGGACGGGTAAGGCTGTGAGCTGTGGAATATAGTACGATTCATGTTAGAGGATTAAGATAGTTTATATCAACAAATATGATTATTCTAACAACGGACTTAGAATGTAAGATTCGATTTGCACTTTGACGTTATCTCTGTATCTTTATCTACCATTCTCTTAGTCCGATTGCCATCCGGTAGATATTAGTTTTCATACAACAGAATACAAAATTCGACTTCCATTTACAAAGGAAATATTCATCGTTCAAAATTTTCACCATGGGGAGTTATCCTTCCATTTTATTGGCATAAATAATTGGAGAGAAATATTTGTTCATTATAATACTCCATAATATATCAAACGCCTGCCATACGATATACGAATGCGGAAATGGCATGTTTTGCAAAGGAAGCTTCCAGATCATTACTGAGGAAGTGCTCTTTGAACACTTAACTTAATCATGCTCTGTCCCAGTGAAGACAAAATGCGTTTATCGTTATGAATAACTGTACTGATATACAATTCGTCACTAGTGGTGGAATCTAACTCAAATCTGTTGTATCAAATTGTGAAGGCTAAAAAAAAAAACAGAAAATACAACATGTTCAACGAATGTAATATTGGTTTGTTCATGGGTTTTGTAGAACAAAAAAAATCCCATTCAATCAAATCGTTGCATCACGTTTTTAGCAATAAAGAATATTCAAGCACCCATTGAAAACCCAAAATGAACAATAGAGGACATCCAATTGGAAAATGCAGTCATAGTTCCCGAATCAATGCTTCCCCACATCAGTGTTGAGCATCGGAGCTCCTGATTGTGTCTATCCCAAACTTCCAAAAAAGAACATCCATCGAAACGGACAACAACACATCCTCCCAACAAGTAAAACATGTCACATTGTTGATTACTGCTGCAGTCGGGTTAGTACACTTAAGCCTCCATTTACGTAACTTTTCAGAAGTGCTCAATAGAAAATGTCTTATCAAGTAACGAGTTCGAAAATTACGGAAACATTATTTTTCAGTAAATGCCTTCGAATCTACAGGCATAACCAGAGATCTCTCAAATATTCATGAAAAAATCTCATCCTTATATAGACTCAAACTAACATAATCCACCTATTTTTGAGTTCAACGACTCACTAGGCTTATCCAAGAACTCCGTTGATAACCGCATCTTCTCAACGGTTCAATGGCTCAGCGGCTTGTAAGGGAAGAGCGAATTGAACGGATCCAACAGCCCATTCCGTGTCGCGCATCTCACTCACGATCATCATTGTTGAAAATAACTACAAAAGCAACAAGGTTACTGACTGACATTGCAACAACACCTGTCTTCTATTCAATGTCTGGGTATCAACCAATTTACAATCTAATTCTCTTGCCTCAGACATCTCCACTGTAGGGTGTGTGCTGTACCTGCTCGCTAACAATCATGACGAGTTCCATGTCAAATCGGTCAGTCACAGAACTCGACCATCTTCGATTTGGATTAAATTTTGCACATGTTTTTGGAATGGTAGAATATGTGTTTTCCATAGAAAAATTGATCATTTTGACTCAAGTGTAACTTTTGAAAACGGCCTATATTTTTTTGCTTGCAACTTATTTGAAAAATTCTAACTTCGAAAAAGTTGATTTTTGAGAAAAATGTTCTATCAAAAAGTTGTAGTGAACCGTTTGAATATAAGAAAAAAATATACACTGAAAAAATATTTTATTTATTTTCATAAAAAATCAAAAATAAAACTTAAATTTTAAATTACACAAAAACCCCTTTTTTGATATTTTTTAAATTTTCACCATAGAATCTTGATAGTAAACAGATGTTTGGGACAAAGTTTCATGATGGAGAAATTTTTAATAAAAAAGTTTTTCTAGGAACAACTTTTGGTCGATTTTCAAAATTTTAATTTTTTGTCAAAATAAATACATTCTGATGATATAGTTAGCATCTCAAAATGATTCGAAGCTATAATGATTATATGAAAAATTTCTCTAGAAGTAGCCATTTTCGAATTATATCAAGTTTGATGGAAAAAAAAACTGTTTAAATATTAGAATAGGCCATTTTCATAAGTTATTCGCGTTTCTCTATGAACAATAATACGTTTTCGAGAGCAAAGACCATATTTCTTTCCACTTACTTATTTTTCTTGATGGAGAATTGCGAATAACTAATGAAAATGGCCTATTTTAATATTTAAATAATATATTTTGCATTTAAGTTGATATAATTCGAAAATGACTACTTTTAAAGAAATAATTCATATAATCATCATGGCTTAGAATCATTTTGAAATGCTTACTGTATCATCAGAATGTATTTATTTTGACAAAAAATCAAAATTTTGAAAGACGACCAAAAGTTGTTCTTGGAAAAACTTTTTTATTAAAAATTTCTCCATCATGAAACTTTGTTTCAAACATCTGTTTACTATCAAGATTCTATGGTGAAAATTCAAAAAATATTAAAAATGGTGTTTTTATGTAATTTAAAATTTAAGTTTTATTTTTGATTTTTTCATGAAAATTAATAAAATATTTTTTCAGTGTATATTTTTTTCTTATAGTCCAAACGGTTTACTACAACTTTTTCATAGAACATTTTTCTCAAAAATCAACAGTTTCGAAGTAAGAATTTTTCAAAAAAGTTGCAAGGAAAAAATTATAGGCCGTTTTCAAAAGTTACACTTGAGTCAAAAAGATCATTTTTTCTATGGAAAACACATATTCTACCATACCAAAAACATGTTCAAAATTAAATCCAAACCGAAGACTATCGAGCACGATTTTTATTTTTTTTTTCGACTCATTCTGGATGGAATTCGTCTCATGTGTTATACTGTACGAGCTTTTGCTTCCTCATTTTTCGTCCATACTTTCCCAGAAACTCACAATTCGACCGGGACACGAACACGATATTCGACCGATTACCCCTTCCTGAACCAAACGAACGATGCAAAAATATGCACTTCGCCGTTCAGGTGGGAGCTTTCTCTCGTAAATCTTTCATTTGCCTGTAAAACATAAGTGGGCGCCTATGCTGAGAGCGCTGAGAGCACGGATCAGCAGCAACGTGTGTTTGCATGTGTGGCGTGGCGCGCAAAGCAAGACGTTATAATGAAGTTGAGATACGAACGAAAGAGGAGAACAGAGTGAGTTTGTTTTTTTACGAGTTATTTTTTTTTTTTTTTTTGATCCGTTTTGTGACTGCTGATCGAATGAACCGACTCTCACAAAAAAAGAGTCACGGATCACTCGTTCAATTGAGTGGTTCGGTTCTTCTGAACGGCTCCGATTCATTTTGCCCATCTCTAACATGAAGATAACTAGATCGGGAGTACAAATACTTTGCATGAGCGAAGAAAGCTTCCACAGCTTGATCGATGCGTTGAAAAAATCTAATATTGAGTTCCACACGAACACCTTTGCATCTGAGCAACCGGTGAAAGTCGTTTTATCAGGGCTATCGTCTTCGACTTCGACTACGACTTTGCTGAGCTGGAAACAGAACTTGCTTATCTCGGTGTAGTAGCCAATAAAGTGAAGTTACTTTCTCTCGAAGTTATTGGACAAATAGAAAGGCTTTGTATTTACTCCTCTTTGTGAAAAGAAGTGTCAAAAGATAAGAGCAGTTTTTAACACCGTATTAAAATAGCACTGTTTTGGAAGAATACGCACAGATACTGTTCAGTTTCATCGTTGCCAACGTTTTGGTCATGGAATGAGAAATTTTAATCTACCTTCTCTGCGTGTTAAGTGTGGTGAGAAACATTACTTGACTGAAAGTAAACTTCACACAATAAAAACGGATTTGGAGCAAAATAATCTGAACAAAATACGAGGACTAATTAAATTGGCGAATTGCAGACCCCAGCAACACACATGTTATAATTGTGCATTATCAACTAATATATGACCAAAACTTGTCATATATAAGTTGATTATACTCAATTATAACATGTGTGTTGCTTGGGGAGGCCAACATACTGCAAACTATCGTGGTTGTCGAAGTCGTAAAACCTACCAAGAAGTTGGCGAAACTAATGGCAAACCGCCGGCAATCAGCGCTATCTCCACTCATCTTCCCGAGATCACCACCCAAACAACACGTTCACTTCTTCTTCGGGTAGCTCATATGCCCTGGTCTTGACAGATTAAACATTCGGTTATGAAGACCTATACTCTCTATCGGAGGTGGCTGATCCAGTGGTAGTCTGTGTGCCAATTATAGTGGTAGTGCCGTTTCATGCGTGTTGTACGCAATTTTTATTTACATATGAATTTTTCTAACATGGACATTGCCAATATGATATGAATGTGTAGAAAAATCTTGGAAATCAGAAAGGAAATAGTAGAAAACAGTTGAGAAGCTTATCTTTTTTGCTCATCTACACCAGTAATAGTGGAGCGTTCCTATGATAGTGAGTCTCAATGGGAAATCAATGTAAACCACTATTATAGGGACAGAAGTTAGCAAATACAGGTCGGACTCGATTATCCGGAGACTCTATGATCCGGGGACTCGATTATCCGGGATTCGATTATCCGGAATTTGTTTTTTTGGCGTTCTTGTTTTTCAATTTTTATGCATAAATCTGAGATATTTTGGTATTGCAATATACAATATGGATGGTTTTGCAGTTTTGAACGTAAGGAGACTTACGGCTTCGGCACCATTGGACTATTATCGGCAAACAATTTTCAAACGCCAAATACACAGTATTTTTCTATCAAAACACACCAGTGAAAATATTCAAATGGTTCTTTGCTCTGTCAGCTTTCCGCTGACGAGATTTCCGAGACAGAACAAACAATTTTGCCAGAGATGTCATCAACAAGCCTCAAAATGCGACTGATTTGGAGCTGCCGAAAAGATTTGCCTGCAGCGCTTATGGGAAAGTTGCCGAAGAGAATGAGCCTGCCAACAATAGTCACACTGACAAAAGATGTTCGCAGCGTTGTAAAAACGTTTCCAGAAAGATTTCAACAAGTCTGTCGGTGTGAATCGATAGAGGATTGGGCAGTGTACGAATGTAAACAAACAAACACGTAATTTGGCTGCTGATGCCAGAGAAAATCACAGAAGAAGCGTGACATCGACTTAGGCTGCCGAGAATACGTAAGTTCCCCTATTTAAGAAAAGGGGGTTTGAAAAAGTGTTTTTTTTTGTGTATGCCAGTCAATTTTTTTCTGTAAAGACCTCTACTGTTCCTAGAAATAATTTCTGGCTACACCACCGCATCATATAATCAAACAACAAAAAAGATAATATTTAAGTTCTCTTATCGAAGATTTCAATTTTTTTCTTGGTGATTCGATTATCCGGAGGATTTGATTATCCGGAGTGAAAAAAAAACGATACTCCGGATAATCGAGTCCGACCTGTACCTCTTTTACTGGAACATATTCCAGTAATGTAGGAAATGCTTTTTTTAAAGATTCAATGGTTTATCATTCTAAGATTATTTTTTACGTGAAAAAGAATAGGAAAACTTTCGAACGACGTATTCAGATATAAAAAACGAGCTTCCGTTATTTTTTGGTGATTTTTTATTCCTAAACCCGGCACTATTGCCTCTATCACTGCACTATGGTCCAGGAATCAGTTTTACGCGGAAAGATGCATTTTGAGCTTTAGAATGAAACATTAGACAAAAACGGTCTTCTACAAAGTTGTTTGTTTTAGTTGAGCCCTTTGTTTGGTTTTATAGAAAATTAGGGTGGACCACATTTTCATAGAAATTGTGTAACTAACTTTCTTATTTGTAGAAATTATATTATACATGCTTCAGCAAAGTTGTAGACCATTCAATTTTAAGCAACTTTGCCAAACAAAGTTTTTTTGTATCTCTTAAATTGACCGATTTAGAGCTTTTTTCCAACGGTGACATAGGGTGGTCCGAACAAAACTAGTTTTCTGGCTCTAGAGTTTTCAATTCAAATTTCTCATCAAAGTAGTCTATGAAACACTTTTAGAACTTTGAAAAATTCGTAATTTGGTGAGTGAAGAAACTCGCTATCTCCTTCCGTTTAGGATTAATTGTTGTTTTTCTCTCAAAAACATGACTAATTTGATTTTGAATATCTCTGATTGGGGCGAATATAAAAATAATCTTTTGACGGCGTTCAAGAGACAAAATAAAATTGTATATTATATCACAAAATTACAGATGTGTTATTTTTGTAACTCTAATAAAACGTTTTGAAAGTCAAATATTTTTTATCACTAAAACTTTAATAACTTTTGAACTAAAATAGATATCAACAATATTTTTTACATGAAAATTTGCGTTTTGTTAAGTTCTAAAAGTCGTTCATAGACGTTCTAAAAGTCGTTCTTTGACGAGAAAATAATATTAAAAAAAACTAGAGTTGAAAAACTTATTTTCGTTGGACCACCCTGCGATGATTAGAAAAAAATGCTCTAGATTGGTCAAATTTTATTTTAATACCGTCAAAAGATATTTTTTGTGTTTGCCCCAATCAGAGATATTCAAAATCAAAGTAGGCATGTTTTTGAGAGAAAAACAACAATAACTCCTAAACGGAAGGAGATAGCGAGATTCTTCACTCACCAAATTACGCATTTTTCAAAGTTCTAAAAGTGTTTCATAGACTACTTTGATGAGAAATTTGAATTGAAATCTCTAGAGCCAGAAAACCAGTTTTGTTCGGACCACCCTATGTCACTGCAGGAAAAAAGCTCTAAATCGGTCAATTTAAGAGATACAAAAAACATTTTTTTTCGGCAAAGTTGCTTGAAATTGAATGGTCTATAACTTTGCTGAAGCATGTATAATATAATTTCTACAAATAAGAAAGTTAGTTACACATTTTCTATGAAAATGTGGTCCACCCTAATTTTCAATAAAACCAAACAAAGGGCTTAACTCATACAAACAACTTTGTAGAAGACCGTTTTTGTCTAATGTTTCATTCTAAAGCTCAAAATGCATCTTTCCGCGTTAAACTGATTCCTGGACCACTGTGCACTGGTACAGACGCCCTGTGTTCAATCGACTAGCAAATTGTCAGTCAAAACAGCTCTGTCTTCTAGCTCTGTTCTAGAAATAATAACTGAAACCTACCTGTCGTGACGCTTAGCGGATTTCTGCCGAATCGAAGAAAACGCTGGCCTAGTTCCGTTATCCAATTTTCCTCAATCGCGAAAAGTACGTCTAATCGCTCTAACATAATCCGAAAGACTTATTTGCTCGTATCATGACAGAGGCTACACTAGATACCGATCAACGCGCTCGTTTATCGACTTCGTAGACCGCTGCGTTGCCGACGCGGTTTGTCACAGTCAACACGCTCTCACCTTTTTCCACATTCTCGATGGACGCATGCCATACATTCACATTGCGCCGTTGTGAACTACCCGAAGCCAAACCCTGTTATCTTCGTTTCTGGCGCCACCGTTGCGCTTCGTCTCTACCCGAACATAATTTAATCCGAAGTTACATTCCGTTGAACTCTGTAGCGAATGAATACCATTACCATTATCAAATCGGATGCGGTAAAAATTTTGAAGTCAAGTCTATTTTTTTCATATTATATTTATTATGTAACCTTTATCTACTACACTCCCTTCAACATATCTTTTTTTCATCCGAACTTTTCATGCGTTCGCTATGATCGCACTTCTAATGATGCTGGAAAAGGAGAAGGAGTCCTTATAGCGGTTCGAAAGGGTATCATTTTTAAAGAGCTTAACATCCCTACTAAGCCGTGGAATCGTAGGCATTACGATTTGCACGTTAGACAAAAAAACGGCCTTTAAAAAGAAAAACTATTTCCACGCATTTGGAGACGTTATGTTGACGATATTTTTGCAAAAGTAGAAGAACGAAATTTATCACAAACGTTTGAGATGTTGAACTCTCGTCACAGCACCATCCAATTTACGGTAGAGAAAAGGCCGACGGACAACTCCCCTTCCTGGATTTGATGATTACAAAGAAGGAGGACAATACTCTGATATTTGGTCATATCGTAAACCGACGTCAACCGATCGTTATATTACGTCTGACTCTAACTACTTCAGCGAACAACAACAAGCTGCATTTCGCTCAGTGGCTCACCGACTTTTAAACATTCCTATGGAGAACTAAGAATACGTTGCGGAGAAGAAAAAATAAAATTACGAAGCCGCGATCTTGGATGGGTACAGTGCAGAATTCGTAAGAAGTATCCTCAGGAAACATGAACAGAAAAAAACATCGCCAAAACGCAACCACACTTCAACCTCAAAAAAAGAATGACTGTTCGGGTAAGCTTTCCGTTCTATCCGAAAATCACAAACTCCATTCAAACTGTTCTCAATCAACACGGAATGCATGTAGTTATAAGACCGGTCACACGTTGAAGGAATATTTATTTTCCCTCAGGGATATTTTTCCAGCGAACGAATTGTCTGGAATCTACGAGATTCCCTGCAAAAGTTGTACAGCGGTACACATTGTAAAACCCGTTGGAAATTTAAAGTTCGTTTGAGGGAGCAAAAAAACGCCGTGGAAAATAAAAATCAAGTGTGGCAACACACTCTACAGAGCTCACCCACACCATAGGCTGGGAACACGCGAAGCTTAAAAAAATATCAGAAAAATTTCCCATTTGAATGCTTGGGAATCAATGTACATCGCCACTGCAGAACAACCGCTGCTGAATGATGACGATACTCCAATAACTTGATGAGACGAAATATTCGTTGATGCTTTCTCTTTCGGACGTGTACTAGAGAAGGTACGAAGCTGTGTTGTTTCCTTCGTGTGATCAGTTCAACATCGTCCTGTAGATGGGCAACATTGAGCCCGAAATCGGTCGACGGAAAAGGTAAATTTTAAATCCTTTCTATGTTCATGAGAAGTATCTTGACGGATGAACGCAAAGCGGTTGGAAGGTGGAAGCAACACTACGATGAACACCTGAATGGAACAGAGGCGGAAGACCAAGGCAGCATGAGGAATGGCTTCATCGGACGACGTATAAGGAAGATGAGCCAACTCCCACTTATGTGAGGCTTAACCCCACATGCTGTCAAACAGCTCAAGAACATCAAAGCAGCTGAGAAGGACGTGTCTGCACCGATTGGTTTCCAGGATCTGGGATACAGAGCAGCTATCGGAGAAGTGGAAGGAAGGAGTCATAAAAGGTGACAAGTTAGAATGTGAGAACTCTCGAGTGGTCACTATTTTTAACGTACCTATAAATTGCTTTCCCTGGTCATATTCCGCCGTCTATCACCGCTAACAAGCAGATTACTGCCTCCTGTTCAGCATTGCGCTAGAAGCTGTTATGAAACGGACGGCCTTTAACATGCGAGGCACGATCTTCAATAATTCTAGTCAATTCGTCTTTTTCGATGACGAAATTATCGGAAAAACGTTCCAGCTGATTGCTTAACAGTACGCCAGACTGAAACGTGGAGCAGATCGAGTTGGATTGAAGGTTAATACGTCAAAGACGAAATATCTGCTGACTGGAGGAACCGAGCGCGATAGAGCTCGCATTGGCAGACGCGTGATGATCGACGAGAATGAGTTCAAGATAGTGGACGATTCATTGGTAGCGTCGGATAACCACTGCAACAGAGAATTTCGAAGATGTTTCATTGCCGGAAATCGTGCTTACTACGGACTCCACAAGACCTTGCGGACCACCTTACTAAATGTACCATGTAAAAGACGCTGTTAAGACCGGTAATCTTCGGAGGAGAAAAATGAACCACAAGCTTACCCAGCTCTACGGTGAACCCAGTATCCAGAAAATCAAAGGGGGCAGATGAAAAATGGGGCCCAGATAGCCGTAGCGGTAAACGCACAGCTATTCAGCATGACCATGCTGAAGGTCGTGGGTTCCAATCCCGCCGGTCGAGAATCTTTTCGTAAAGGGAATTTTCTTGATTCCCAGGGCATAGAGTATCTTCGTGCCTGCCACACGATATACACATGCAAAAATGGTCATTTGACAAAGAAAGCTCTCAGTTAATAACTGTGGAAGTGCTCATAAGAACACTAATCTGAGAAGCCGGCTCTGTCCCAGTTGGGACGTAACGCCAGGAAGAAGAAGAAGATGAATAATGATGTTCACCTCTAATCCGGCCGGTACAAGATGAGGAAGGGCGCAACGAGCTAGGTGGTTTGATCAAGTGGAGCAGGATCTTGGAAGTGTGGGCGATTAGCATATATTTTTTCATAAGCTTTGTCAAACAAGTCTCACTATTTTGTCTCATTCTACAGAATTTCAAACAAATTGAATTTCAGGGACTAGTATTCCATTTATGTAACAAAATTCATTCGTCATTGATATTATTGACGTTAAATTCTATTCTCGCACCCCGGACCCATTACGTAAATGGAGATAACAGTGTAATGTTACTACATACGCCCAAACGAGGTTCCCTCGGGATGAGCATTTCCCTCCGTTTTGGGGTTGGCAATCAAATCATTGTTGGGAGTTTTTCTCCGGGACATGGATGACGGACCTCTGAATTGAAATGCAATGAACTATGGCGAATCGCTAGCTGCGCACTCCGTTAAAATAAAGCTGTCCACATTTACACTTTGTTGTAGATTGCCACAGTCTCCTCAGTGCACTATAGTTCTCGGAAGCTCTCGCCACTGATGAGGGCGATTCAATTTAGTTGGATTTCAGCAAAGTTGCTCATGCTGAAAATGATCCCATTGGGCAACTGAACTGACTGACTGTGGTGCATCCTTCTTTACGGGAAGAACGAAACCATGACAATAATAATGATAGTGATGACTACCGTCATTACCGTCACACCTCTGTCTCTTTATTCTGCTTGCGGTGGTATAGGAAAACCGGGTGCCACAACTTTATCCAAACGAGGAGCTTGAACAAACATTGGATGCATTCTATGGCAGCCCAGATTCCTTTCAGCACTTCAAAAGCCCGGAACTAACAGTGAGGGAAGATGGGGTACTATGCGTTTTCTACTTAAAAACTCAATTTGAACTGTGAATTTCGTCGAAAAATATTCTTATTGGGTTAACATGAAAGTCGCTTGAATATGTTTAAAATTACTAAAACAGTTATTGGATTGAAACAATCATATCTAAGGAACAAAATTGTAGAGAAATGAAACCGTTGTCAACGATATTAAAAACAGAGGGGTATAGCACGCCACCCAGTTACATATTTTTTGTGGTAAAATTTAGCTTATTCCGAATTGTTATATTTGCACCAGAAATTATGCAGCACAATGTCTCGTTTACGTTTGGATTTTTGCAGCACAGTTTGAATTTCACAGACGATTTTCGCGCAATTAATAAGTATGGCGCATTTTTCCACATATCATTCACTTCTAAGATTACTAGAATCATTTTAGAATTTTTCAATATTTTTAATGTGGAAATTGGGAAATGTTTTTATCGTAAGTGTTTCATAGATGCGGCGGTGGCGTATTTTACACCGAAGTCGCGTTTAAGTCAAAGCTCTTCTACGATATCAGCCGCTTTAATCTTCCACTCGCTTTGTTTCTACAATTTTCTTTTTTTTTTGGTCTTTCTCTCCCAACTATCCATTCGATTTGACCTGCTCTGGCTGCAGTCGAGTTTCTAGAGAAGTTATTAGGTGTGCACCGACTGTTGCTGGCCATGGACTTTCCTTTCCTTTGACGCTACTGTTGGGAGTATTTGTGTAGTGATCATCATGACATAGTCGAAGAGCGCATAAAGATACTCTGCTACAATGGAGTCGACAATTATTTTGATAGTTTGATATTGATAGGAGTTTTGATTTTGATAGGAGCCATGAAACTTAAGCAGAGATAATATTTTAGAAACATGGTGTCAAACACAGAATAATCTTGAGAAAGAAGCGAAATACATAACTTTGGAATGTTAAATAGAATAATCATAAAATCAATTTTACCTTACACGCTAAATTTATTTTATTCGCACTGTAATTTTTCAACTATATCGTTTTTTTATACATTCAGTGTTCTTCCTTTTTAAATATGTATTTTTTTTAATATGTATCATATATTCTTCTCGCTTCGTCAATTGTTCATTCTGTGCTATTTTTATGTGCTGTTGCTCATATGTACAAAAATCATTACAAGACAATTTTACGATGTATTGGTAGTTTCCAAACAGGATTAAAAACTATGAAAGCAGCAGTTAAAATAGAACGGTTTACGTTTGCAGAAGTTCTAAGTTCAATGATATTGGTCTGATTAAGGTTGAACATAACCTTTGAAATTAAATTCTTCTTCTTTCTGGCGTTACGTCCCAACTGGGACAAAGCCTGCTACTCAGATTAGTGTTCTTATGAGCACTTCCACAGTTATTAACTGAGAGCTTTCTTTGCCGATTGACCATTTTTGCATGTGTATATCGTGTGGCAGGTACGAAGATACTCTATGCCCTGGGAATCGAGAAAATTTCCTTTACGAAAAGATCCTCGACCAGCGGGATTCGAACCCACGACCCTCAGCATGGTCATGCTGAAGTTTGAAAAATTGAAATTAAATTATATGAATTAAATTCTCATATACCTTTTTTGTTGAAAATTTTGCGTACTTTCATAAAATCGGGTCGAAAAGCATTAAAAAAATTTATTTAGACCATATTGAAAAATCAACCTTTTTTTTAAAAATCATAACTTTTTTGTCCATGATTTCTCCATCTTGACCCACTGTGCAAAAGACTTCATTTTTTGTCTACTTTTGCATATAAAAAAATAAAAAAAATAAAAAATACGATTTTTGAGAAAATTGATTTTTATGCTTTATTTTCGATGTATAAAAAATTACACCATTTCTTTTTGCAGTGTATATTTTTTCCAGATAGTCCCAACAATAACCTAAAACTTTGCGGAAGACTCCAAACTGATCGGACAAACCGTTTCTAAGTTATATTATAATGACCGAAAATTGAAAATTATATCATAATTTTGTATTAAAATCGCTGTATCTTTAAAACGGTAAAAGTTAGCCTGATTTTTTCGTATACTTTTTGTGCTGTAAATTTTGCGTACTTTCATAAAATCGAGTTGAAAAAAATTTAAAAAGATTATTATGACCATTTTCAGAATTTCACCTGTTTTCAAAAAATCATAACTTTTTTGTCCATGATTTCTCCATCTTGACCCACTGTGTAAAAGACTTCATTTTTTGTCTACTTTAATATATAAAAAAATAAAAAAAATCAAAAATACGATTTTTGAGAAAATTGATTTTTAAGCTTTATTTTCGATATATAAAAAAATTCAACATTTACTTTACAGTGTATATTTTTTTCCAGATAGTCCCAACAATTACCTAAAACTTTGCGGAAGGCACCAAACTAATCGGACAAACCGTTTCTAAGTTATAATTTTTTGAAAATTATTAAGGATTTTTTCTTAGGCCCTTCTCAAAAGTAAGGTTAGAGTCAAAATGGCGAGCCGATGATGCAAAAAGGCATTTTTTGGCATAAAGAAAGCATGTGCAAAATTTCATCCAAATCAAAAAATACAAAAGTAAACCGACATTCGAATTCCAATGGAACCTCTCAAATGTAAGATTTTTGCTGCAATTTATTATTTGTGTCAAGCACCTATTAATTTATTGATTTGTAGTTTTTAAATGAAGCAATATGAATTTATAGAAGGTTTTTGATGATTTTTTTTAAGAACTAAACTATTTTCACAGAATTGTGTATAATACAGGAGAAACACTACCGTAACCCCAACTTGAAATTTATCGCAGTGATCCATGGGTTTTGTGATTTCAAATTATTATAATATATGGAGTTGACATGTTAACAGAACATGATTAATGAAATTTTGTTTGAAGTATTACAATATTTTCACAAAATGCCATTATTATTATTTCTACACCACGACAAAAACTCCCAACAATTTACTATACCTTCAGCAGTTTGATATTTAAAAGGATGCTTCATCTATTTTTTTTTTCTAGACCATTTTATATTCTCATGAGAAACAAGTGATCTGAACATTATTTGTAGGTTTTTGTTCCTAGAATAACAAAATTTTAACAAAATCATGTATAATACAGAAAAAATTGGGATTTCTGTTGTAATTTGTAAATCGTTGCCCAGGCCAGCGCCGGATTTGGGCTTCAGGGGGCCCGGGTCAGATCTCATAAAGGGCGTCCCTGTATACAAAATTCAGCACGTTTTAAGATTCCACAAACTATAGTATTGAATTTGAGTTTTGAACGAGATGGTCAGTCCAAAGATCTGAGGGGCCCAAATCCTAAGTGATGTAAGTGACATTTTCGGGTGTGAGCTATATTGATCGGAATATTCGACTGCTTTCAAGCTTTCTAATAGTGTTTAGAGATGATGTTTCGTCCAATGAGAAATATATAACAACCTGTAGAAGGTTGACTCGCTTTGTGACTTCCATATCATTTGTGAGGAGTGAAAAATTTCTAAAAATATTCAAAGCTATTTTTCTTCAAAGCTCCCTTTGCTTCCATTAAGTACAAGTTTCCAGTTTGTCTCTGGCTGCCGCATTCTCTAAAAAAAACAAAGTATTCACACTACACACTACACTGTTTTATTAAATTTAGGGAAGGGATTATTAGAGTATGTTTAAGAGAAAAAAAACTACTTATTGATTTTTAACACTTCACTTTTGCCAAAAATAAAATACTAAAATCATTGGTAATGCGAGCAAATACCTTTGAACTCTGATGATTCCAGTTTTGTTTTTTTTTTTTTTTTTTTGCAAAAAGTGAAGTGCTAAAGTTCAATGAGTAGTTTTTTTTTTTCTTAAAGTATTTACAGTGCAGGCAAAAATAAAGTACATAAGGCCGATTAATCTGAAACAAGAACTTCATGTTGGAAATAACTTCAAATTAAATCTGTGAATAAATCATCAAATTCTGTACATAAGTGTTTAAGTTCTTGAAATTCTCCCATTTTGTAAAAAATGTCCAAATTTTGACACTTGGATATTTTGAGCACAAACAATTTAGGATAAGTATAATCTTCTCCGAAGTTTTGCATTTCATCTGAGTGAACAAATTCGCAGAAGCATGACTTTTTCTGAATATTCATTTCAAAACTATTTCAATCTTCAATAGGATTTGATTAATTTCTCATTCATCAAATTTTAAAAATTTGATTGTTTTGTATGAAGATCAATGTACTGTATTATTGGCAGTACTGTATATTCTATGGATTATATTCAAAGTTTACTCTAAGCCTTTACTGAATTCAAAGAAAACTAATGCTGACAAGCTTGCATCTTGTCACCTTTATTTACCGAAGAGAGGATCGATGAAGAGAATGAAGTCCCTTACACTTCAAGTTTCAGATAGATTTGCAAATATATTCATAGTTCTAATAGTATCCAGATAAACTCTTTGAATTGAGCAGTGCTTAACAGGTTGTGCCGTATTTTTCTAGATTCTACAAAAAAGTTTGGCTCTCTTTTAATTCAATTTTTTCTTAAAGCCGGCTAGAGAAGAATTTTGAAGATTTTGGCCTATTATTCATGATTGTTTATAATATTTTGAAGGATGCTAATAGACAAAACAATACTATGAAATTCTGATATTAGGTAAAGAAAAAAATAACTCAAATATTGGAAAGCTAATTTTAAGTTAAGCATAAAAAGTGCAAATGTCTGAAGAGAAAATATTGTAAGGTATTCCAAAATATGTTTTGTTCTTAATTTTGATCCCTCGCGAAACCCCCTCAATCGGGGGGCCCGGGGCATTTGCCCCCTTTGGCACCCCCCAAATCTGGACCTGGCCTAGGTTTATTAATTTTATGGTTGAAAGCTTTCTCAAATCCATAAATTCAAATTTACGAAACATTTAGATAATGTTTTCAAAAGCCACAGTTGACTCAGTGAATACATCCGACCACTTGACGATATGGGCTTTTTTTTTGCACATCCACACTTCAAATGAGCAAGTTTAGCAAATCATATGTACAGGTTTGAATGCGCATCAAAATATCCGTGTCCTGATTTTTAGTGGGATTTTTGGTACGATTCTGAATAGTGAAATTCTTCAACAAACTTGTTTTGAAATCTATGTGGATCAGTTCTTGAGCCCACAAAGCTTAAAAATATATTGTTGTATCAAACTCTTGGCTACTTGACTCCTTGAATTAATTAAAGCGTTGGCTGGAAGTCTATGGAATCCTATTGAAGATATCCTTATATAATTTATGGTCGTATAGGAAATCGGTTTAAGAATGGACATCTCAGAATCAGGTTGTCTGACAGTCTCTATAGGTTCAAAATAAATCAAGTGTCTTCAGCAGTATGGCACGTCTTTGAAAAAAGGAAATAAATAATTTCGAGAGACGATATTTTCAAATTGTCTGCGATGCGCAGGTAAATGCTTATGACCAACCATGGCCTAATGTTAGTTGAAAATAAACTTCTGAGACAGTTTTCTAAAATTTAACATTCATATTTTTGGGTTGCACTGATAAGGTCCATCGCGAGAATAGAAAATCAGATGCCGTCAGTTAAGTACGTCACGCTGCGGGAAAGGTAGGGGCTTAGCAAAGCGTGACGATCTATACAAATATGTCGAAGGTTTCATATATTTGGTATAACAGAGGTAGAAAAGGAGTCAAAAATAGTCGAGTTCCACGTTGTGTTTGACGGACGCTTCCGCTGACGTACCCATAAATATCCGAAACCAGGGGGGGGCTCGTGGCCGTACGGTTAGTGTTACCAAGCATTTAGCCGCATCGAGTCAAAGGGTGCGGCTTCGATTCCCCCTTCAGGCCGGAAAATTTTTCGTCAGGATAGGTTTTCGACTGTTCCACTGGGCGTTGCATGTCCGTTGTCTAGTGTGGTGCTTCCTTCAAAGGGCACATCGTCCACTGGAAGCATCAACGTGTCGGTGTCTTTTTTAACAAATTGCTAATCGAATTTCCGAATATTTGATTATCAGGATATTTCTAGACTGGAAATGGCGTCTGCTTGTGTTTTGTGCAGAAAATGTACCATATTTAATAACAGGCAGAGTCTAGTGAGCTGGTCACTCAGAATAAATGCATGAGAGAAGTTGTTGAAAATCAAATATAGATGAAATTTTCCTGAGTTTTTGTGTACATCATCCTACAGTGAAACGTGTGGGAATCGTAATAGATCGGACGATTTGAGGAAATATTGAGGAAGATGATATTCCATGATACGATCGATATGAAGCTAAGATGCTGTTCGAAAGAAAGAAAGCAAAATGGCAATAACATTTACAACAAAATACAAATTAAGATTGTGTAAGTGTTGCTGGGGTTAGAGTTGCCAAGTGATTAGAATCTGCGACTACAAAGCAAAGCCATGCTGAAGGTGTCTGGGTTCGATTCCCGGTCGTTCCATAATCTTTTCGTAATAGAAAATTCCTTGACTTTCCTGAGCGTACCTGCCACGCGATGTAAGAATTAACAAATGGCTACTTTGGCAAAGAAAGCTCTCAGTTAATAACTGTGGAAGTGCTCATTGAAGCACTAAGCAGGCTCTGTCCCAGTGAGAACGTAATGCCAAGAAGAAGAAGTATTGGGAAATTGTATCCATTTTGTGCCAAAATCGTGCAGTTCCAAAAATGGAGCTAGTTAAATCCTAAGACAAGACGTGACAGGTCAAAGTACAAAAATGAAACCAATTGCCTGTCAAAAAAGACCACTTCCCATTGGTCGTTTTGGCAAAGGCCTACTTTCACATCGTTGAGTTGGATTGCAACAGGGCACTTTGTTGCTAGCCCAGCCGTGTTGCTAGTTCATAGATTGAAGTTGTTATCAAAATTTTGTAAATTTTTCATGAAATTTTTTTGTTGCAAATCTATTTATATATGATGTTAAGCTCAAAACATGTGTTCCTACAATACTAAATTTAATTTAACATTCCTTATTGAGACAAATTTAATGGAAATTATGTCCAATCTCGCTAAAAATACTGTCGGTGTTGAATATTAACCTGTTTATTTTTTATTTTAGTATCCTTTATTGCACTGAAGCAATGAAGTTTGCAGTAAACAATCAAATTTTGATCCCTGATATTTGAATTTGTTCATAAGATTTGCATAAAAAGGATACTAGTAACACTGGCTTCTGTATCGTCAAGGTTATCGACTGAAAAACAACGGGGCAGTCTTAGTTGAGCTTTCACGTCCTGTCCTAGGTTAAAACCGAATGCAATTGTATCTACAAAACAAATTGTTTAAGGCAAAGTAGGCCGTCATTGAAATGAGTACGCGTCGTTGATGATTGTTGCTAATTCAAATCACGATTTCTAATCAAAGAAAATCAGTTAGTTTTGCACTGACACAGCTGAAAAAGTATCAGTGATACATTTTCAAGTCGATATAAATTATCAAGACTGAGTTTTATCACTTGGAAAAGAAAGCTGAAAAGTCATCATTGTTACCAAAACGAATGACGGGCTACTTAGCCTTAACTATAACATGCAATTGCTGTTAGACTTCAACGAATCACATGCTCATGCAAAATACTATAAATTTCATTAGCCATAATTGCATGTAAAGCCACTGCTATAATTCAAACCTGTCAGCGAGCTCCCATCGGAATTTCCGATGGCTGCAACAGTTTTATCAAATCCTATTAATCGCTTATCGAGCTAATCCAATAAACCACACACAAATCGCACTCTAACCCAAACCCCAGAGGAAATACCCGGAAATGATGAAGTCAATCGGCACTAAGCGCGCCTTAATTTGATTTAAATATGTAGTTCATAACCCAGATTATAAATTTGTTCCGTTCCTCACGCCGTGGTTTTCCGCCAAGTATTGATTCCGATTTTTCCACTCTCATTCATCGCTTGATGTCGGAAAAATATGACCGCGTGCTTTAAGCGTGAATTCACGCCGAACGCACATGCTGCGCCACGCTTTCAGTGAATCAATTTTGCGTCCCCCTCCGCACCACCACTCGGGATTTTTCTTGCTCTCCGTTCATTGGAATACGCCAGAAAGAGGGAAAAACGCGATTCAAGCATTTGCCTGTCGTTTATATTGGTATAATCTCGCCCATTCCAGGATTCGAATCGCCACGGTTGCCCATTTGCCCAACAACGTCATCGATTGCGCGACGCCTGGCATTGTATAACATGTGCCAAAAAAAAACTTTAACAATATTTGACTAGAATTTGAGAAAATTTTCACAATAATTTGAGAAAATTTTGTACAAAAGTTTTAACAAAATTTGAACGAAATTTGTACAAAATTTGAACTTCATTTGAACTAAATTTGAACTAAATTGTTTGAACAAAATTAGAACAAAAATCTAACGGAATTTGAGCATAATTTGAAATGGATTACAATAAAATTTGAACGAGATTCAAATAAAATTTGAACAAAATTTAAACTAAACATAAACAAAAATTTAACAGTTTTTGACAAAAAATGTGAAAAAAATAACAAAATTTGTAAACTTTCATGTAGTGTTGAGCAGTTCGTATTTTATCATTTATCATTCTTTCAAACACATCCTGTACTTATACGCTTTCATTCAGACATGTATGGTTGCAAAAAAAACATTATAAACTGGAACAATCAATACAACCGTCTGCTTCCGACAAAACTCTGTTTCCCCTCAATCACTACCGTTTCCTCCCATGCAGACCGACTACACATCCTCCCAACCCCACCAGACAGCATTTCATCCCAGCTCAGTTGCAATTTAGCGCGTCTGGGAATGTTGTTCTGGACCAACACCAGCATGGATTTCCAACAAGACACTGATTTTTGCATGACCACATTCCAGATCCCCTCCCACCTGCCCATCTCTCCAAACGATCTAAACGAGCTGCAGCCATCCAGACAGGCTTCGGTCGGCCTCATTTCCGATAATTTCATCATAAATAATACATTCTGGCACGACCAAAATGGGCGAACGTGAGAGCTCGAGTGCGAAACCGGAGAAGAATCTTCCGACCATAAACCTCTAACCTGAGAGGGAAATAAATTCATTTAAATCATTATCTTGGCTTCATCCCCGGAACTATTCCTCAAGAACCGCCTCGCCAACCGTCCTCACCGACCAAACCGACCGTCCGTCGCCATAATTGGAGTCCTTGGTCTCTCCCTAATGGGACAAGTAGCATGTCTTTGGCCGTTGCCATTGCCAAGATTCCACATTCTATCATAAACCATAATTGCACACCATGGGAACATCCCATAAAATATCCTAATCCACTTTCGACTTCTGTTAGGTGCAGGAGTTTTCCTAGAGCCACAATTTGGCTCCCTCCTGTTTTGGAAAATTTAGAGAAATTGTTCAAAATTTGGGAATATGTTCTTGGCAGTTTTACCTTTCATTAGAACATTGATTTTTTCAAGAACACAACGAATCGATTTTGTATAGTAGCATTATATTTAAATGAAAGCTCCTTACGACAAACTTCCAAGCAACTATTTCAAGCCTCAATTCAAAGTCTAATCTCAAACCAATCAATTGCCATCCTGTTGTGCACCACAGACCAGAACAAAGCACTAAAAGTTTCCCCTCCCGTCAACATTCCGCAACATTTTTCTGACGCCAAAATTCGAAACAAATTTTGATTTAATTAAACTTTAATGCAATTACGGTTTTTGAGGAGGGGCAGCTTTGCATGTACCGTCCCCTGGTGTTTCCTGGTCGCACGGTTTTGGAAATTGCGTCTCAGGAGCTAGTAGACCATCTTCCATGGGCAAGACTTTTCCTTGGCCAGGCTCTTATCCCTCGCAAGTACCGGAGATGATGGGATAATCCCGGCTTCTCGTTTGTGGATTTGAAGCGACGAGATTCGGCTGGCTATCGCAACCAACTAGGATATGATTACGGAGATGATGGTTGTGGTTCGTTGTGGGTCAAAATGGCTTTGTTTGAAAAAACTTGAAGGTGTGGCAAAATGGGTATTGGGTTCAACTGCTGATTTCAAATGATGTGAAATGTGAATTTCGTACAATGAAACTTGCAAATTATTTAATAAAGAAGTGTTTAAAATTTTCGAAGATGCAGGTTGAAGTTAGAGCTGAAAAAGGGGTACTTGGGTAGAGCTGAATTAGTTATTAGAATCATGAGTATCGTCTTTAAAAAAATACAGTAATCCTCTCTCTACTTGATGAGACGTTCTTGCAATAGACATTTTAGTGGAAGAAAGCTCGTATATCTGCCGTATAGCAAGTAAGTGTCTTAGGTCAGTTTTACGTCGCAAGAACTTTCGTAATCAGTGTTATATTGACGGTTTTCAAAATGATACTAATCTTTACACCTTCATATAAGTAAATGAAATACTGGTTAGAGTTGTATGAATATTCTAGGTACTCCATGGAATAACGACCGTCCTCAAGAAGCCATAAAGATTCTTACTAAAGTTGTTCATGTTTTGTGATCATTTTGTTGTCCATAAGGTCTTTAAATGCTAAGCCATGTTGCAGGTTCTCCTTCTTCTTCTTGGCATTACGTCCTCACTGGGACAGAGCCTGCTTCGCAGCTTAGTGTTCTTAAGAGCACTTCCTTCGCCAATATTGCCATTTTCGCATTCGTATATCGTGTGGCAGGTACGATGATACTCTATGCCAAGGAAATTTCCATTACAGTTGTATACGTTATTTTTCTGTTTTGTATCTTCAAATAATCGTGCTTAGGTGTTCCTACGTTTATAAAGCGTCGTGGATTACGGATAATTTCTGTCGCACGTAAACCTGCCAAATTTAGTTTCGCATCTAATCAGTGGTTCAGCGACTGCCATTACTACTTTGAGATGGAAAGAGACAAAACCTGTAAAAAATGCTCTCAGTGTTTTGATTTTAATATCGATGCTTACACTGTTTGTGAGGGGGATTGCGCGGGATTTTTCCACGCTAAATGTGTTGGACTCAATGTTGAAGACTTGAGCGTACTCTCATCGAATATAATCTGGATGTGTAATACCTGTATGCATAAGTTTCGGAGAATGAGAGACAGTGTTTCGGCAGAACCTACAAGAGAAGAGAGCAACGTGAAATCAATAGATGATGAAGTGAAACAGCTGAAAGCTACAGTGGCAGAAATTTTGGAAACGCTATCCAAAATTGTACCAGCTGCCTCCTCAAGTGAGGCCCCTTTACTTCATTCCACTCCAATATCATCGTTTCAACTACTCAATCAAACCGAAGCAAGTGGCCCAAACAGGGAAAGTGATGAGAGACTGCGCACTACGAACGATGGTGACTTCTCCTTATTTCTGTCCAACATAGATGAGTGTGCTACTGAACGGGATGTACAGAAAATGGTTTTGCAAGCGCTTGGTACTCACGAACCCAAGAACGTTGATATTGTAAAACTCACATCAAAATGGAATCATCGAAGAAAATTAGATTATATTTCGTTCAAAGTTGTACTAAATAAACGATGGAAACCTCGTGCAATGAATCCGTGTGTTTGGCCGAAAAATGTAAAATTTCGAGAATTTAGGCAAAGCGAAACGTGGAAACCTACCTAATTCAGTTAGATTTGTATGCATATGAAATGTCTTCTGTTTATTCGTTGTTTTTTGTTTCGGGAATATTTAAGAGAGATTTTGTGGATAGGATAAATGTTGATAATGTGTAAAGAGAGGTTCTGTTAATTTGTTGTCTAAATGTAAATTATGTACACTAGTTTAAGTCATTCAATAAGACCGAACAGGTCAGTTGGATTATCAATAAATAAATAAATAAATAAATAAATAAATAAATAATTGAAATGTTCTTGACATCGTACCATACGATATGAACACTTTGTCCAGAATACTTCAGTGGCACACGCAATGTTATTTCTAGCCTTAAATGAAACGTACATTTAGTTCAGGGCTACAGATCAACTAACATAGCCCGTTATCTTTTGACGATAAATAATAAGGATTATATTCATGCAAACTCATGCAATTAGGTTAAACGAAGGTTCGCCTACGCTTCAATGACTTCGAGTACAAGCCTTTGAATCATAGCCAGTGATCGTGGATTGGAGGATGGGACAAAGGTTACTTGTATAGGCTCGTTTGAATATGTTTCATCAAATTTGGAGTACAATCACTGTTCAACATTATCTAGATTGTTCCATTAACCCTTTGGGGCCGGCGCGGTCATATATGACCGCAGTACAAAAAAGGCTGTAAAAAAAGAACCAATGAACAAATGTATATTCTGTCTTCGGCAAAGTTGTTCCAAATATACTCTTTTATCAGAGAAAAATATAAAGTATATGCCTTTATGAACTAATTGACAACCTAGAACATCCTGAACATCCTGAAGTTTGGAAAATTGAACTATAAGTACATACGAAGCGTGAAATGCTGTTTGTGAACATAAATGATGTTCAGGCTAGATAATACAGAATTACTCTTTTAACGAAAACACTATTTCACTTGCTTTGCTATGTCCTGGGATGTTCTAGGACGTCCAATCTGTCCTGAAGCACACTCTTCGAAATCTACAACCGTAACAGTAATTGTTTGGGTTAAAAACAATAACATTACAAATTCAAATAGAATCTACCAACCTCTGAGAATCTCAAGAGCTATTTCAAAGAACGTTTGGGATATTCCAGGCCCTCCAAATTACCCTGGAGTTCAGAACTTCAGGTCTACACTTGTTCCAGTAGTTATTCTCGCTAAACTGAGTGAAATTATATAATCTACAATGTTTACTGAACCTTGTCACGGATCAAAAGGCTACTTCAAGAAACGTTTGAGGTATTCCAGGCCCTCCAAATTACCCTGGAAATCTGAATTTCATGTCTACATTTATTCCAGTAGTATTTCTTGCTAAACTGGGTGAAGTTATATAATCTACCATGTTCACTGAACTTTCGCACGTATCAATAGGATGTTTTAAAGAACGTTTGGAGTATTCCGGGCCCTCCAAATTACCCTGGAGTTCAGAACTTCAGGGCTACACTTATTCCAGAAATTTATCTCGCTAGACTAAGTGAATTCATAAAACCTTTCCTATTCACTAAACCTTCTCATGCATCAATAGGCTGTTTCAAGGAACGTTGGGATAATACAGGTGCTCCAAATTACCCTGGAGTTCAGAACTTCAGGTCTACACTTATTCCAGTATTTTTTCTTGCTAAACTGATTAAAGATATATAACTTACCAAGTTTACTGAACCTTGTCACGGATCAATAGGCTAATTCAAGGAACGTTTGGGGTATTCTAGGCCCTCCAAATTACCCTAGTGTTCGTAACTTCAGGTTTACATTTGTTTCAGTAATTTATCTCACTAAACTGAGTGAAGTTATATAATCTAGCATGCACTCTAATCCATCTCATGGATCAATAAGCTCTTTCAAGAAACGTGTGGGATATTCCAGGCCCTCCAAATTACCCTGGAGTTCAGAACTTCAGGTCTGCACTTGTTCAAGTAATTTATCTCGCTAAACTGAGTGAAGTTATATAATCTAACATGTTCACTGAATTTTCTCACGGATCAATAAGCTGTTTCAAGGAACGTTTGGGGTATTCCGAGCCACCCAGATTACCCCGGAGTTCAGAAATTCAGATCTACAATTGTTCTAGTAATTTTTCTTACTAAACGATGGAGTTATTTAATGTTCACTGAGCTTTCTCACGAATCAAAAAGATATTTCAAGGAACGTTTGGAGTATTCCAGGCCCTCCAAATTACCCTGGAGTTCAGAACTGCAGGTCTTCCCTTGTTCCAGAAATTTTTCTTTCTAAACTGAGTGAAGTTATATAATCTACTATGTTGACTGAACCTTCTCATGGATCAATCCCAAGTAACAATGAAAGCTGAACAGCAAGAGTATTTGCTGAAGAATGGCTGAATAATGGTATACAAGGCTGAACACTGTGACAGCTGCACATCAATTTGAAGAAAAGCTTATTAAACACTCTTATTCAGCAGTATTCTCAAAGCTGAATATCAAGTTGAACAAGCTATTTTCCATCTACAATTTTAACCTTTGTTCAGCCATCCTGAATGATATTGATTAAAGGGTATTTAAAGGTTTAATCAAATCAACAGCCATTGTAGAAAGTGTCCAGCTGTAAGTTGACAAAAATATACACACCAACGTTTGGCTAACACATTAAATTAATGATTTAAAAACTGTTTCATCGAACTCACCGAACAACAAATTTTCACATCCCGTAGCGGATATGCCGTAAATACACATGGGCCTAGCGTTTGTCGAAAAAGAAAACACCTGAATTCGGCATCCATGAGCTTGAGCAACAACAAGATAGAACAATACACTCGCTCATGAAGATTTCTTCGTCACATTTGTAATTAATTGTACAGAATCGTAATAATTACCAACTTTCGTTGACAACAATTAAACAGCAGTAATTGAAGATTATCGAGAATTCAAATTCAAAACAAAAATCACAACACACAAAACACTAACTTTAGTGTTTCTGCACAGCACTGATATCCCTTCTCCAGCCGCAATGCAACCTTTAACATAGCCCTTATTCAGACAAGTCAATAAGTTATTCCCTTGTTTTTAATAATGCTCACGCAGTCTCATGTGGAGCAGATGTTAAGGTAAGTGGTTATAAATCAGTGGATCCCAGTTCAATTCTCAATTGTTAATATTTACAAATTTTCATATTTAAAATCCAGCACATCTCCACGATGAAATTGTCACACACAAAATTGATTCGCAAAATTCGAGTTTTCATCCGATTGCCATCAAAACTTCAGGGATTGAGAAATAACTATTAAACTTCATTTTACCATTTTACTCGTATTTTATTTACAGTCCATACGTGAATGCCCGCACCTTGGCCTCAACCCCGGCTATGAGATTCTGCACAACCTGTGAATCAACCTTTTTTGCATGTAAACCCATACTTTTATGGACAACGAAACATATGTGAAGGCCGACTTCAAACAGATCCCCGGCAACCTGTTTTTCACGGCCAAGGATAAGTTCAGCGTTCCGGAGCATGTCCGCACTCAGAAGAGATCCAAATTTGCGAATTTGCGAAATTCTTGGTTTGGCAAGCCATCTGCACGTGCGGGAAGCGGAGTGCACCTTTCGTGACCTAGGACACGATGAACGGACAAGTGTACATGAAAGAGTGCCTCCAGAAGCGGCTGCTCCCTCTCCTGAAGGCCCACAACGTCCCAACAATCTTCTGGCCGGATTTGGCCTCATGCCACTACTCCAAGGACGTGCTGAAACGTTTTGCCGAGATTCAGCAAATATTTTA
Source organism: Aedes aegypti (assembly GCF_002204515.2). Lineage (NCBI taxonomy): Eukaryota > Metazoa > Arthropoda > Insecta > Diptera > Culicidae > Aedes > Aedes aegypti. Next base: position 52,773,022 of record NC_035108.1, read on the forward strand.
CCGAGATTCGGCTGTTGGATTCTCGGCAATCCGTTCTACCGAAGTGTGTGAACGACCTAAGGTAGTGAAGACAGTCGAGGAACTGAAGAAAGTATGGGTTCACATGCAAAAAACGGTTGATTCACAGGTTATGCAGAATCTCATGGCCGGGGTTAAGGCCAAGGTGCGGGCATTTCCGTATGGACTGTTAATAAAATACGAGTAAAATGGTAAAATAGAGTTTAATAGTTATTTCTCAATCCCTGAAAATTTGATGGCAATCGGATGAAAACTCGAATTTTGCGAATCAATTTTGTTTGTGGCAATTTCATCGTAGACACCCTTTATCTTCGTGCCTGCCACACTGTGGAAGTACTCAAAGAACACTAAGCTGAGGAGCAGGCTTTGTCTCAATGGGGACGTTACGCCAAGAAGAAGAAGAAGAATCTACTAGGTTCACTGAACTTTCCGTGTGATCAAATGGTATTGCTAAATACTTTTGAGATACTCAGGGTCATCCGCAATGCCCTGCAGCAGTGCCTGAAATCTACAGTCGTGGCCTAGTCCGTAACAGCAGTTGTTTTCGCTTACGAAACCAATCGAAATCTGTGAACCTGGGGGTCGGCTCTGGTCGCATGGTTTGCTGCTAGGGTTTGATTAACATCAATAAGTAGGAGTAAATATCAATAGAATGATTCGTTTATAAGGATTCAAATTCATCGTTAAACGCATGTACCATGAGCTTTTCAAGAGTGTTACGTCTGTTTGTCTATGACAGTACAGTAGTGACGCCTCTACACGGATAGTCGTGTTGCACGTAGAGTTACTGTGCACGTGCTGTAGCCTTAGGTGCAGGAGCCTCATTGCTTGCAAGCGCACGGGCGCGCTGTACATTGTGAGACCTTTTTTGGTGCGCCTCATTTTTATTGAGATGTGTCTCACTGCGGTCTCAAGCGCTCCGTCACATGCGCTGTTTAAAATTCAGCGCAATAATTGAACTGATTACAAAAGTTTTCAACGAGGATCGAAATTGTAACTCTTGGATCGCGAGTCTTCGACCATATCATGTAGGCCATCTAGACGCCTGCATAATGTGGCGAAAATACTTGTAGTGGCTCTTCGTTACTAAGCAGTTGTTTCACAACTTGGATACCGATGGCGAGCCGTAGCGCCGAGCAGCGCATGAGACGAGTCTCCCCGAGAGCACATCACCTAGCGCGCGCTTTTAGAATTTTCGTGAGCCTCCGGCTAGCGCAGCACACTAGGATTCCGATGAGCTGAGAGACGGTTTGATAGGAGGCTTGTCAGTACATTTATGTGCTCCTGAGATTTATGTAACTCTAGTTGCACGATTGCAAAAATGTATGACGATTACCGGATCTTTTCGTAAAGGAAAGAGTCTTGACTTCCTTGGGCAGAGAATATGGGCGCATGCCTGCCACACGATATATCCATGCAAAAAGGTCATTAGCTGAGAAAGATCTTAGGTAATAAATGTGGAAGTGCTAAACTAACACTAAGCTGAGAAGCCAGCTTCCGTCGACAAACACATATATTCAAAACGTGTTTCTACTCGTTTACGCATTTAGACTCTACTGACGTTTTCACAAATTGTTCTCAAACAAAAGGTGAAAAGCAGGGGGATTGAAAATAGTATATTTTTACGTGACATAATTTATGGATGCTTCCCAATAGATGTCGCTAATTATGACTGGAAACTTTGTCGAATACACCATGTTTCGGAAGTGCTTCGTTTCGTGATTATTAATTTATTACCACTAAATCCTAACTCTCATCGCGTTGTAGATCTTATGTACTAAACATCCCGACAAGTTAGATAATCTAGAACATTCGAAATGATCTGATAATATTTGCTGAACACTCGGAAGGTTCAGAATATACGGTAGATTACAGTTCATCACCTTGTATGATTAACAAGGTTGTTATTACAAGCATAGACTTCAAGTTATGAACTCAAGAGCAGTTTGGAAGATCTAGCACCTCCCAAAAAAATATTTGTCTTCATTTCTTGTTATGTTTAGCATTTTGAGCACCAAAACTATTGAAAGGCGTTCAAAAAACTGTATAATAGTTCTTGGAAAAAAACAGGCCCCAAAGGGTTAAACCCAAGAAACGTGGTTCGTTTTCGGTTTGCTGAAGAAGTTGTTTTTAGTGTTCTGCAAGGGTACAAGCAATCAAGTTCATTTAGCGTATGTTTTCGAAGTGATTTGATATGTGCTCCGCCAAGGATACATTTAAAATTGGTGAGCTCGTTCCACGCTTCATTATCTTTCAAGTCAGAAATATATTTTAACCCATGCTTTCGCCCTGACAACGGATGGAATGTTGCGTGTGTGTAGTTGTTCAATAATATGTAAATGGTTCGTCACTGCAAGTGTCAGCATTAATTTTCTTCTATTTGCCTTTTTTTTACGTATTTACTAATAATATTATATTTACTCAAAAATTAATATTTATTACTGTTTAATCACTTATAAAAGTGAATCGTGTGCTGGGTCACATCATCCCAATATACGAACCGCTTCCAGTAACTTTTGTGGAGATTCCAATCCCATCTGACTGCAAGGACGTGGTTAGTGCCGTTATTTACCCGGTATAAATAGCGACAATGCATTATGTACACTGAAGAAGATCATGGTCGATCCCAGCTGAACTTCTAGTTGATCATTTGTACATCTTCACTAGCTTCGGCCAATCACGGAAAAGCAACCATAGATGATTGTGCTACTTTTCATCAAATGTCATTTCTCTAAATTCCATTTCCTCGAATGATCCGATTCCCCGAAAGCCATTTCCTCGAATGACTCGTTTCTCCGAAAAGTGATGCAGTTCAAAAGCGTACTAGAATAGTCTTTATTGACAGGGTGCTCCACTGAAAATAACGATAAGAAGATATTTGATCCCTCTCGACTAAACACATAAGGTACCGCGGGGCAAGTGGGAACGAAAAAAACGATAGTTCAAACAAATTGTTCAATAAAATTTTCAAATGTCAATATTTTTCAAATCCAACAACACAATCACGTTTTGGCAACATATTTGCTGGTGTGTGCATGAAACTGATCGAATAATTTCAAAATTGTGAAAACCTTAGAAGAAAGTTTTAGAATGAGCCAATGGACGCAGTTACCTCGCTAAGCGGGGCAAGTGGGACACATCCAGTTTCATGCGTCAATCCACATCAGTAAGTCAACCATTACAATAATAGGATTGATAAGTCATAGATTTTTAATTTTAAGTACATATTTGATGTTCATAAGGGATCAACCATAAAATACGTTACGTTTTAGGAAGAAACCCTTTATTTAATAGTATGTCACCTCACATTTAATATTAATAGAAAATTCCTCAATAAAAGCGTAAAGAGGAATTAAACATGTTCAAAATATATCATTTATAAGTTGTTAATTAAAATGTAGCACATAAACAATCAATAATTGACGAAATTATAAATATGTTTTGTTATATTTATATGCATGGCAGAAAACCACCTTATGGGATGGAATTGTTTTCCATCACTACTTAATTTGGTAGAAATAACAAATAAAGTTAAATTAAAATATAAAAGTAATCGTTCTCATGATGCATTTCAAATTTCAACTTTGTGTTTGTTCAATTTTGAATTCGTATTTCAAAAATAAAAAAATAATTAAAAAATAAAGAATAATAACACTTTTCTTCTCCCTCTTATGCAATTACGTTAGATAATCTAGAACATTCGAAATGATCTGATAATATTTGCTGAACACTCGGAAGGTTCAGAATATACGGTAGATTACAGTTCATCACCTTGTATGATTAACAAGGTTGTTATTACAAGCATAGACTTCAAGTTATGAACTCAAGAGCAGTTTGGAAGATCTAGCACCTCCCAAAAAAATATTTGTCTTCATTTCTTGTTATGTTTAGCATTTTGAGCACCAAAACTATTGAAAGGCGTTCAAAAAACTGTATAATAGTTCTTGGAAAAAAACAGGCCCCAAAGGGTTAAACCCAAGAAACGTGGTCCCGACAAGTTAGATAATCTAGAACATTCGAAATGATCTGATAATATTTGCTGAACACTCGGAAGGTTCAGAATATACGGTAGATTACAGTTCATCACCTTGTATGATTAACAAGGTTGTTATTACAAGCATAGACTTCAAGTTATGAACTCAAGAGCAGTTTGGAAGATCTAGCACCTCCCAAAAAAATATTTGTCTTCATTTCTTGTTATGTTTAGCATTTTGAGCACCAAAACTATTGAAAGGCGTTCAAAAAACTGTATAATAGTTCTTGGAAAAAAACAGGCCCCAAAGGGTTAAACCCAAGAAACGTGGTCCCGACAAGTTAGATAATCTAGAACATTCGAAATGATCTGATAATATTTGCTGAACACTCGGAAGGTTCAGAATATACGGTAGATTACAGTTCATCACCTTGTATGATTAACAAGGTTGTTATTACAAGCATAGACTTCAAGTTATGAACTCAAGAGCAGTTTGGAAGATCTAGCACCTCCCAAAAAAATATTTGTCTTCATTTCTTGTTATGTTTAGCATTTTGAGCACCAAAACTATTGAAAGGCGTTCAAAAAACTGTATAATAGTTCTTGGAAAAAAACAGGCCCCAAAGGGTTAAACCCAAGAAACGTGGTTCGTTTTCGGTTTGCTGAAGAAGTTGTTTTTAGTGTTCTGCAAGGGTACAAGCAATCAAGTTCATTTAGCGCATGTTTTCGAAGTGATTTGATATGTGCTCCGCCAAGGATACATTTAAAATTGGTGAGCTCGTTCCACGCTTCATTATCTTTCAAGTCAGAAATATATTTTAACCCATGCTTTCGCCCTGACAACGGATGGAATGTTGCGTGTGTGTAGTTGTTCAATAATATGTAAATGGTTCGTCACTGCAAGTGTCAGCATTAATTTTCTTCTATTTGCCTTTTTTTTACGTATTTACTAATAATATTATATTTACTCAAAAATTAATATTTATTACTGTTTAATCACTTATAAAAGTGAATCGTGTGCTGGGTCACATCATCCCAATATACGAACCGCTTCCAGTAACTTTTGTGGAGATTCCAATCCCATCTGACTGCAAGGACGTGGTTAGTGCCGTTATTTACCCGGTATAAATAGCGACAATGCATTATGTACACTGAAGAAGATCATGGTCGATCCCAGCTGAACTTCTAGTTGATCATTTGTACATCTTCACTAGCTTCGGCCAATCACGGAAAAGCAACCATAGATGATTGTGCTACTTTTCATCAAATGTCATTTCTCTAAATTCCATTTCCTCGAATGATCCGATTCCCCGAAAGCCATTTCCTCGAATGACTCGTTTCTCCGAAAAGTGATGCAGTTCAAAAGCGTACTAGAATAGTCTTTATTGACAGGGTGCTCCACTGAAAATAACGATAAGAAGATATTTGATCCCTCTCGACTAAACACATAAGGTACCGCGGGGCAAGTGGGAACGAAAAAAACGATAGTTCAAACAAATTGTTCAATAAAATTTTCAAATGTCAATATTTTTCAAATCCAACAACACAATCACGTTTTGGCAACATATTTGCTGGTGTGTGCATGAAACTGATCGAATAATTTCAAAATTGTGAAAACCTTAGAAGAAAGTTTTAGAATGAGCCAATGGACGCAGTTACCTCGCTAAGCGGGGCAAGTGGGACACATCCAGTTTCATGCGTCAATCCACATCAGTAAGTCAACCATTACAATAATAGGATTGATAAGTCATAGATTTTTAATTTTAAGTACATATTTGATGTTCATAAGGGATCAACCATAAAATACGTTACGTTTTAGGAAGAAACCCTTTATTTAATAGTATGTCACCTCACATTTAATATTAATAGAAAATTCCTCAATAAAAGCGTAAAGAGGAATTAAACATGTTCAAAATATATCATTTATAAGTTGTTAATTAAAATGTAGCACATAAACAATCAATAATTGACGAAATTATAAATATGTTTTGTTATATTTATATGCATGGCAGAAAACCACCTTATGGGATGGAATTGTTTTCCATCACTACTTAATTTGGTAGAAATAACAAATAAAGTTAAATTAAAATATAAAAGTAATCGTTCTCATGATGCATTTCAAATTTCAACTTTGTGTTTGTTCAATTTTGAAGTCGTATTTCAAAAATAAAAAAATAATTAAAAAATAAAGAATAATAACACTTTTCTTCTCCCTCTTATGCAATTACGTAATTTGAGGTTGATCTTTTTTGATAAAAATCATTTGTTTGAATGTTTTTGTGCTACTCTCTAGCAAAATGTATGAAACGTGTACGAAAAGTTTTGATTCTGGTTTTTGTTTTGATAGGTCCCACTTACCCCGGGTACAACTATATTTTAGGGTAAGATAGACCATCGAAAATTTCATATGAAATGAAAACAAAATACTGGTTTATCATTAGCAGCTTGTAATAATACTAAAAATTATAGCTTACTGATGGAAATTCGATTTAAAACACATTTATTTTTTGCGAGTCAATGCAAGACGTGAAACGTGTCACAATTTGTCATGCAAGTTGAAAATGGCGCTGAACTGACAACTGTTACATGAACCACATGGTAATAAAAAATAACAATATGTTTAGTACTAAATACATTCCTTGTCATTGTATCTTCAACTTTCTAGAAGAATACCCCCATGAAAAACTTTTCCTAGTTGAGCTATGACGAAACGCCCCACTTACCCCAGATTCTCACTTGCCCCGGGGTACCTTATTGTCCAAAATGCTGAGGACGGAACAACTCAAAACAACAGCCAATCAAATAATGGAAGAATGGTGCATATCCGACGACTGATTCGTTCACCAACTTGAACTGATAAAAGTTATGACAATTATGAGTGCTGAACACTTTGCGGAGAAATGGCATTCGAGTAAATGGCATTTGGGGAACTAGCTTTCGGAGAAATGATATTCGTAGAACCGACATTCAGCAAAAAATGGCACAACCTTTGTACCCAGACAATCAGAAGCCACATTACAGCCAAACAACAACAACAAAGCCGAAATCGTTTGATCGATAAGTTGTTATCATGAAATAAGTCGCATGAAAAACAGATTAGTACGCTTCAAAATATGCACACTCGCATTGCATGCTATTTTTCACCATATGAAATATGCACGTGAAGTCTTTTCGCATCATCTTATACATGTAGCTTTGCTGATATAAGCATTGCATAACGCAGAAGGTTATTTCGTTATACGTACATTCTGGTTGTCTGGGTAGATATGTGTAGTCAGTTTGTGCTTAACTAAATAACAAAAACATCTTTTACCCTCTAATACACAAATTTTCATTTTCGATCTAAATATCATTTTTCGTTATCTAAAATCGTTCTAATCACGTTTTGGGCAATGATTTATTTTCAATCGCAAATCTATGAATTTTGGTTTTTGATTTTAATAATTTTTATTTTTGAGCATCCCTACCCTTTTAATTTTTTTCTTGAAGCTTCTTCTAGTTACTGATTTTTGGCAATAATAAAAATTCAAATTTTTACAATACTTTTAAAAATATTAAATTTTTAATATTTTTCTGGAAATATTTTTATTTTCCGTGCAATTAACGGAAAAACAGGTTTGAAATTATTTTAATACTACCAAGCTCTTGTTTTGTGATAGGTTTTTTGCTGTCAGTATCAGTTTTGTGTTCAGTCGAGGATGGATTACCAACTGGTGAGTTCGTTTCATGCTTGTGATAACACATATTTTCTTGAAAGCGTAACTTTTAAGTAATTTTAAAACAAACTATGTATGGTTCGTCACTATAAGTGTCGGCATTATGCTTTTTTCTTATACAATTTCAATATACATATATTTGTCTCTTTTAGACATTATTAAAAATTATCTTTTGAATTGTTCGGCATTGTGAATGTTGACGTATTTTTTTATAACTTCTACCATGTCGAGACAAAATGCACAGTAATACTCATATGTTATTTTCAAACAAACTATGTATAGTTCGTCACTACAAGTGTCGGCATTATTCCTGTTTCATATTATTTAAAATATATACATGTAATTTTCAGTTTTCGTCATTAATAAAAACATCTTTTGAATTGTTCGACATTATAGATGTTGACGTATTTTTTAAAGCTTCTACCAACAACTTCTCGAGACAAAAATACAACACTAGCTTTAAATATGAGTCGTATATTTCCCCCTTGTCCATGGATCGCATCATCGACCAGAGGTGACTCCCAGATCTTTTCCTCCCTCAATAATCAACACCCTTCCCGTGGTGATTGTGGAGATGCAGAGGTATTCTCGATCTCTAGAAGCAACAATCATTACACCCTAACATTCCTTCCCCTTCCCAACTGACTGTAAGGACTTGGCCGGCGCCTTTATTGATCAATAATATTAGATCTGCTAAAATTGCACTTCGAGAGTAAGCGGAAACTCCCATCCCTTATTCATTTGGATCGTAGTGCAATTCTTACCAGTTCCGATCAATCACGGAGTAGCAACCATTGACATGTACAGTCAGTCTATGCTATGCTATGCTATGCTATGCTATAAGTGCTCAAAAGAACATTGATCTCAGAAGCAGGCTCTGTCTCAGTTGGGATGAAGATTATATTAAAAATGAAACAATTGTCAACTGATTGTCTGTACTATTGTAATTTTTCATAGCTACTCGTAGCCTCCGGGTATGTAGAAAACAATTCTGTTACCAACATACCACAAAATCGTCGTCTTCGCGTCAGAAGGCCTCGAAGAACAATTAGTTTCATCGCGATGTATTTTCAGACGCGGGGACTGAACAAGTTCTTCAGTATTGTGCTCAACAGATACTTGAACTTTGATATGTTTTTTTTAAACTCATCTTAAAAAACTTTACAAATTACTCACACTTTAAGTTTTGTTCAGATGCCAACAAAATATGGATCAGAAACAATAATCAAAACACAACAAGCTACATTTGACGTTTCGTTGTAACATGCAACAAACAGCTTGCATAAATAACTTGCGTACAAGTTCGACGCGCAAAATTTGTATGCCACGAATCAACAAATCCGTTCGTTATTAGCGTAACAATTGTCTTATTTGTTAAGTTTTTAATCATCCCAAAATGCCTTAATTTTGCATTGAGCAAAAAATGTTTTTGTCGTAATTCAAGATTGCTTGAGATTTTTTATGGAAACTTTGAACTTATTAACTTAAACCGAAATTTCTCAAAATTAACTCAAAACATTTTGAGGGGTTGAGTGTTTTCGATTATAAAATGTATGATAAACACGATGAATTCATTTTTTTCATCAAATAATACTCATTCGACAAAAATCTGTATTAAGTTTTAATATTAAAATTAAGTATATTTGGCAACACTGCATGCAACCAATACATTTTTTTGCTATTGTGCTGCATATTACCTCACTTTTCATCTTGAGAATGAACAAAAAGAACGGCCTACTTTTCGTAACAAATTGAAAAGTACTACTTTTCAGCACTGTTAACGGTGTTAAAAAGAAGCAGTTTACAGTTGTTTTTGGTGTCGCCAACAATGTATCTTATTTCATACGCGATTCATCTAATGTTTATGGATTTCTATTTAACCTAGTCGATAAGCTTCATATTATATACTCGCTGTTTGACTCGGACCTTACTACAGCCTTTCTGATATTGTATCAGAATGTTCAGCGGACGTAGTGGAGGTAGAAGAATCAGTGTTTATTTTACTTCCAAATAAGTTTCAATCAGTATTGCTTCGATGCAAATGTGAGTCATACCACTGCCCTGTATCACAGCTTACGTGATAAAAACTAACACTGATACAATACTACTTAATGATACCCAGGTGGGTGCTCTTGAAAAATGTTTGTGCTAATAGAAATAATCAAGTGAAACGGCATTTTTCGTTATAGCAAAAGATATTTTTTGCAATTTCTCATCGTAACAGGTTGTTTTTCATCACGCCAATCTGCCATGAAACGGCCTACTTTCCTACACTGAAGTATGCAGTGCGGGAATAGTCATTACGCAACTGAAACCAGTACTGTAATTATTCATTACGCAACGCTTTCTCATTACGCAACTGTTTTGAGTTGCGTAATGAATCATTACACAACCATTTTTTAGAAATTGTAAAATAATGGTGAATGCATTCCGATATAGTTACTGATACCCTCAAGTGGTCTTCTACGATATTGCAAAAAATGTTGTACGTATCTCGTTGCAGAACTCGATTTTTACAGCACTCTTCGTAGTTACCCTACTCGGTAAGCCTTGTAGGATAAATTTACGACTCACGCTGTAAAAATCATCATTCTGCAACTTGTTCCGTAAACTACTAGTATGCAACTCGTTGCATAACTCGTTTTTTCAGCACTGAAAAAATCTTCATTTTATAACTTGTTCCATAAATAACTATTTCCAGATTCCTTGAACGATTTCCTTCGAAAATGACAAAGGACAGTTTTCTATATGTTCACATTATTGGACATCGGACACAGGAAGATTTAAAAAGAAGAATGTAAGAAAAAACCCGGTTTATTTTTGTAAAATTTTCAATTTCAGAAGGTTATCTCATGAGCCATCATAAAAAGTAAGATTTGAGTATCATATACCTTTTAATTCCACCCTAATTTATTATCTTTGACATACACGCGTATTTTGACTACCTTCTTGTAGCCTTCTTGTTCAATTTTGAAGGTGTCATTTGGGGGGCCGGACTTAACAGTCGAGGCACGATTTTCACTAGATCCGGACAATTTGTTTTCTTCGCGGACGGCATGGATATTATTTTGAGAAAATTTGAAACGGTGGCAGATGTGTTCACCCGGCTGAAACGCGAAGCAACAAGAGTCGGGCTAATGGTGAATGCACGCATTCACCATCCTTTACGTCCACCAGTCCTCTACGGGCATGAGAAGTGGACTATGCTCGAGGAGGACCTGCAAGTTCTTGAGGTTTTCGAACACCGAGTGCTAAGAACGATCTTCGGCGGCGTGAGTGAGAACGGTGTGTGGCGGCGATGGATGAACCACGAGCTCGCTCAACTGTAAAGATAGTGTTCGCTACGAATCCGGTCGGAATAAGAAGGCGTGGGACGCAGCGAGCTAGGTGGATTGGCCGGGTGCACCAGGATCTGGATAGCGTGGATCGTAGTCGAGGATGAAGAGAAGCGGCTATGAACCGAGTGAATTGGCGAAATATTTTTGGCGAGAGTTCGAATACGTAAAAAGAGAGCATGTTTCAAGTTAATGAACATTGCACCAAAATTGGTTGAAACTAGTGATGGTCGATTACACGTGCTGTGGACAACTGATTTGTAATGACTCATTTGTAATTTGAACGTAGTATTTCGCGGTTCATAGGTTCGAATCCGTTAAAGTGCGTTATTATGTTTGTGATATACATTTTTATTGACTTTCTTCGTGCTCATCCCACTAAATAAGAATGCAAAAATGGCCAAAAAGCTCTCAGTTGCTATGCTAAATAAGCTGAAAAGTAGGCTCAGCTTTAGTAGGGACGTAACGCCATAAAGACGATATAGAATATCTCGTATCGTTATGCGGCCAGTTTTGAGGCTTTCGTTCAATTACGGAAAACCCCAAACGTTTACTTTGAGGTCGATGGCTCGTTCCCCGTGTCAAGTAACATGTATTTTTTACAAATAAATTCCATCAGCTGTGAACCAACACACGGAGCTAAAATCCCGGCTGAGTGTATTCCCGGTATCGGTCCCATCACTGTAGAACAGTCCGATGATGGGAACGCTAATGCTGCGTTGATACGTGCTGGACAAATTCCGAGGTTGACCGAAACGATTCGTGATGGTCAATTTTTGTGTCAACATTCCATGCGGTGATGGGATTATTTACGAGATTTTCATGCTCTATAGATTGTAGCCAATTTCCACCCCTTTGAATATTAATTGAGATTGCACGATGATGCCCCCCTGCCACGTTTGGTTGGGGTTTCATCCGACCGCTGGCTGGTGTTTTCTATGGTTTGAAAATTAATTGGATTAACTTCAGCGATTCCACCTGTCCGTCGCCGATTGTTCATATTGAAGAGCTATGTCACATTTGCGATGATTCCGGACTTTAATCCTGCGTTGTGGATGGAAAACTTGTTGTTAGTCAATAGTGACAGCTGTGTTGGGACAAATTGTGGTTGGCATAAATAAGTGCATTATTATGTAAACCGTTCACTAATGTTTGTTTTTCTTTTCTCTCTCGTTACAGGTAATTGATGTTCAAGGGTGCTTGTGGTAATGGTAAGGAAAATTGACTTTTCGATAGAAGTTTCTAAAACAGTGTTTCCCAAACATTTGTAAATTTCACTCATCTTGAGACCAAAATTTTTAAAATACATTATACCAAAAAAATTAACAATCGAAAGATATATAATGAAATAAGAGCAGAGTGAATCATATTTGCACATTCCGATACTATTACCTGCGCTTTTACGATGAATTTTCACCGCAAACTTGTGTCAACCCTTCCGACAACAATCTGCACTTCAACTTAGATCAAACCCCCCCCCCCCCCCCCCCTCCTGAAAAGTGTATTCGCACCTGGATAGGCTGCAATCCGTTCCCAGAGATAAAACTTTGCTAAGCCTCTCGCATCAATACTTTCACACCAGGACAGCAAAAAAAAAACAAAACCAACTTCAATAGAAAGCATTCCCGTGTCTCATCCAAGAAAACACATTTCACACATTAGACAACGGAATTCGTTAGGCAAAACTCTTTCACTATGGCGCCAAGACGCACGTGCTGATTCGAAGGGGAGGAGGACCTCGCTTTCATCTAACTTCTCAAGAAAATGACTTTTCTCATTAAAACCATCCGAGGACCGAAGACGACAACGACGTCAGAGGATGGACGCCAATGATGATAGCCGACCTGACGCATCGTCATCGGGGTTTTTCAGCAGTGGGTGGTTGGGCTACAAATAGTGTTCACGGTGCTCCCCAGACAACTATTCTCACATAAAAATTTCCATCAAATCTAAGCTTACTAGAGGATTAGTAAGATTAATTTCATACCGTTTTGTCCCAAATTCCAAACATGACTAATATTCAGAACAGTAACAATTTTGAAGGTAAACATTTATATTTTCACAAGTTTTAAATGTTGAGGACTCGAGTTATAGAAGAATTGATCAGTTTGTGAAGAAATTTGAGTAGTTTTTCACAATATTTAAGGAAAAAATGCATCATGAACGTTCAACTCAAGGTTGGTTTGTATAGATATTCTTAACAAGTCAGTGCCATTAGACCGAACAACGTTGGTCCGAATGGGTTATTAGGCTAAAAATTAATCGAACCCAGAAATTTTCCTTTTTTATTATAAACTATTTTGCCTTCGTTATTAACCGATTCGGCCCAATGATCCATTCAGCCTAACGTACTTCGGCCTAACATACCTCGGCCTAACGTATTTCGTTCTAACGAACTTACGCCTAACAAATTCTGTCAGACCGACGCTTGTCAGGCCGAATGGGCTTTAGGATGAAACCTTTTAATGCTGACCGGAACCAGACATGATTCTAGTTTCAATTTTTTCTTCGTTGTTTACCAATTCGACCCAATGACATGGCCCAATTATCCATTCGGCCTAACGTACGTCGGCCCAATGAACTTCGGCCCAACATGCTTCAACCTTATGTACTTCAGTCTTATGAGATAACACCGTTCTTTGTTGTTGGACAAGTTTTTGAAACAACAGATCAATAAAATGTTGAGTTATGCTCTTTTTGAGGCGTAATTGTCTACCTCATGGTATTACTTCAGGGAGCTGAGGGCTTGTTGATGCTTCTACGCCTTTTCGTCACCTCTTGCTCTATTTGATCTGGATGTAATTTGCTCTTCTACGTCACTCACATGTTGGGACCGGCCACATGCCTGGACCATGTGAGACTTTGGAGGTCGGTCTTGCGATTCCGGACTCAAAGCCGGCGGTATCGTTACGCGTTGTTCTTATTCCTTTGTTGGCCGGAAGAGTACTTAAGTTGGCCCAGCGATTCCGGTTGGAGGATGGCTTCCGGATGGTACCGACTCAAGCCGGTGATATGCTCATACTACTCAGAATAGCTCACGGCGGACGATCTGTTCTACTCCGACGAAGATTGCCCCGACGCACACTGGGGCAGATCGCTGTTTTCGACGGCCAAAACCTCTAGTACTCTAGATATGCACCGTAGAGGTTTGGTTTCTTCGACAAAGTATTTTGTACTTTGTTTTGATGTATTCAGATTTGATCTAGATGAGTGAAAACTGATCTAGATGAGTGAAAACTGATCTAGATCAGTTTTATATTTTGATAGGAGCGTCTTAGCAAAAAACTTTCTTCTGCAAAGTTGTCCATTGAGGCATTTTTGACATTTCTTCGGAAGACACTTACACTCTATCACTGACGTGCATTACGATATATGACAATTTAGTAAAAATAGTCAAAAAATCGATTTTGACCATTTTTGCATACAAAAAAAATATTAAAAAATATTTTGTCATCAAGTATGAGAAGCTTAACTATTACAAAGTAAATTTACATCATTTACTAGCAAAATTTCCAGATTTAATTATATTTTTGGTAAAAACAATCTAAAAATAGTGTTTTACAAAATCTAGGATAACTGATGAAGCGGCAAATGGCGGCAGCTAATTTTTTGTATACGACTAGTCGAGAACATATGTTTCATTGTCCCGAAGAAAGAAAAGTGGAGCAACGTGGAGCTTTTTTGCTGTGGGGGTTTGAAAATTTGTTAAAAATATGTTAAAAAAAGCTTATATTTGAGAAACTTTTCATAAATTTATATTTTTTTAAATGTATTTCTAAAACATATTGCATGTTGACGAAGTGTTTTGAAAAGGTCATCACCAAACTGGTATCGTATAATATGGCTTTTATTAAACACAGTACTATAATTAATAATCAAAGGATAGATAGAGAGGCAGATATACATATTGGACTAATTATCTTGAATTTAAAAGTTTATTGGAACACCAGTTTGGAGATGACTTCTTAAAAACATTTCGTCAACATGCAATATGTTTCAGAAATACATTTGGAAATTTATTTTAACATATTTTCATCAAATTTTCAATCCACCACAACAAAAAAGCCCCACGTGGCCCCACTTTTCTTTCTTCGCGACAATGAAACTTATGTTATTGACTAGTCGTATACAAAAAATTAGCTGCTGCCATCTGCCGCTTCATGAGTTATCCTGGATTTTGTAAAACACTATTTTTAAACTGTTTTTACCAAAAATATAATTAAATCTGAAAATTTTGCTAGTAAATGATGTAAATTTACTTTGTAATAGTTAAGCTTCTGATTCTTGATGGCAAAATATTTTTTAACTATTTTTTGTATGAAAAAATGGTCAAAATCGATTTTTTGACTGTTTTTACTAAATTGTCATATATCGTAATGCACGTCAGTGATAGAGTGTAAGTGTCTTCCGAAGAAATGTCAAAAATGCCTCAATGAACAACTTTGCAAAAGAAAGTGTTTTGCTAGGACGCTCCTATCAAAATATAAAACTGATCTAGATCAGTTTTCACTCATCTAGATCAAATTTGAATATGTCAAAACATAGTACAAGTTTTTCCAAAACACTTTGTCGAAGACACCAAACCTCTAGGGTGCATATCCAGAGTACTAGAGGTTTTGGCCGTCGAAAACAGCGATCTGCCCCAGTGTGCGACGGTGGAAGATCTTCCGAACCGATGCTATACGGGCAGATGCCGAGGTCGGTCCTGTGATTCCGGTGAAAGCTTCTGGTTCACAGGCGCCCCAACAACCTTTTGCCGGTGATGTTTCGCGTCTACTCAGCTAGTCCCCGGTGATCTAGCATACTCTGACTTGATGGTAGTTATTACCGATAATACGTTATGCTCGTTCTACTCGGTCTAGTCCCCGACGGAGGATCTTGCCTACTCCGATCGTGATCGATGGTCTCCTCTCATCAACAGACTGACTTGTTGAGTGCCGCGGTCGGTCCGACGATTCCGGTGGGAGGCTTCCGGTTCATCAGCGCCCCGACGACCCGACGTCAAGCTCTGCTCTATGCGCCTCGTTTCGCTGCTTTGCTCGCCAGTTGCGCTGTAAGTATAACATTTGCACCACCATGTTGGTCATAATATTCCAATAATCGGGATCGCTTATTATTCCGTTTACCACACCTCCTACGTTGAAGTGCTTACCAAAAGCAGCCGCCACTGTGTTCCGTACTATGTTGAACTTCGGGCATTCGAAGAAAAACATGTTCTAGCGTTTCTTCAATCTCCATACACTCAGGACAAAATGTTGAAGGTGCATGGACGAATCGATACAGGCACTGCTTGAAGCAGCCGTGACTTGACAGGAACTGTGTCAGGTGGGAAGATCACTTCTCCGTTCACCCAGGTCGATATAATCGGGATAAGCCATTCTTGTTGCTATTGTTAAACTTATTTGCTGGGTTGGAATGCTCAAGTATCGGTCCGGCTAACTACATAAAACGTCACAAAATGCAATATTAGTGTGCAAACGTTGTATTGACTCTTTTTTAACCTGGCTCATGCTCCTACTCTTCTGAACCCCAACATTCTAGCTCTTATTTCACTCTATGCCACTTTCTTCAGAGTACTCACAGTCGCTCCATAGCTGCTTGTGAGTGAGTCCGCTTCGATCAACATGCTTATTTCGTGTGATGGCGAGGCTTTTTTAACAAGGGAGAAATCTGCAAACAGATATTCAGAGAAGGTTACTCAGGGAATGCGGGGAAGACGCATCAACGACGACCCGCTAAAACCAGCCTATGCACTGTAGTTGAGCAATTCGTTTAGCATTGCTCAAGTGGTGACATTACCCTCGGCCTCAGACCCTTATCTCCACGGAACCACCTTACGGAATTTCTTCGGAGAGGGGCGTGTCAATATAGCACAACATGGCGAGGCTTTTCGGCGCTCAATGTACCACCGCTGTCACCGGCATCCACGATCACACGCCAAGTCGTGCTGAATCCCGGCCTTGTTTGTGATCGATGCTGTCGGTAAACATCGGTCGCGGTCCAGAGTCCTCCGCGGATTGAATCTCAAAGCACATCGAAGCTGTAGAAAAAGAGAGCCCTTCTGAACAACGCATATTAGTTTCTATATACAATCCCGTCCTCCATATCTAACCTACTTGTAAGGCCCTCTTGTTTCGCTGTTCGGGTTGTTCCAACAGGTCTGTTCAGCACTTAAGCGCGTCATTCGTACGCCCCACTATGGGCGGTTTCCATACAGACTGGCGGCCAAAAATATTTTTTCCATCTCATGTTGTATTTATGAGTTTTATGATACAAATTTGATGTTTTATTTTCAAAAACAAGTTTTCGAGACTAACTTTTGAATAGGGCCTATAGCGAAAAATTAAACTTTGTTACTTATAATGCATATAAGCCATTTATGCGATTAACGTTGTGCAAACCATTATTAATATTAAAACTTACATAGAAATGATGATATGAATGATTTAGCGAAATTCAGTTATTTTCTGAATTAGTTTTTAGCTGTTTTCAATAGAAAATGGTTAAAAAATATTGGAAAAATTCAAAGAGCATTAAATTAAAAAAGTGCAAATTTGTGCAGCTGAATTCTTCACGATCCTTTAGTTTACATCTCAAAGTACCCTTGGAACTGAATTTAAGCCTGGGACAACTTGGGACAAAAAAGTACTCGATGTGTTAACTATAAGCTTATTCGATTTTTTAACCGCTATATAATAAAACATCATAAAAGCCACTATTTTGAAGCTTTTTTTTATTGTTTCTAGGAAGTTTTTTTTTGTAAGCTTTCAAATGGTGTAAAAACATTTTACGTAAGTATTATAGAAAAAAAGTTATATTCATTTGAGTAAACCATAGTTTTTGTTAATAAAAACAAGTTTTTCTCCATAGGCTTAACTTTGGCACCTCATATCTGAGTGTGCAATGCAAATCATGCCCTAATATTTTGGGGATTTCTTAGCAGACATGTTTACAATGAAATGGTGAACAAGAATTGAAATTTGGGGCACATCACTTTTTTGATTATTGGCCACCTGATAAGCCATAGTGCGCCCTAGTGTTCGAGTCCCTTTCCTGATCCTATTACCGGATGATCGACGTCAGTCGACCAACGGGTCCAATGAAATGGATGCTTGCTGCTAAATCTCGTGACACAGATAGCTTGGGCGACGGGTACGTCCCGAAGGATCTCAAGGTTCTTTTCTCAATGCCTGATTGTTCAGGTGTTCCACGGAACGCCGGCTCCCTTCGGCGAAGGCTGTGTGGACCTCGTTGCAGGCTTTATCCGGGACACCGAGGATGCTCCCACGTATGGATGACTTTCTGGGTGCAACCGTCCCCAGAAACTCGGTTAACTTCCACTTCGATTTTCTCTTATGACACGGTCTGTTTTAATCACCGACCGAGGTTTTTCACGGTCAAACTCTTTGTCGACCGTATTTTGATCGGGTGTTTCCTTTTCGCACAGCACGCGGTGGTCTTTTCTACACGGCCGGTCGACACGATGGCTGCTTTTTTCTGATTGCTGATAGTCCGACGGAGTGACTGCATGCCAATGCGGAAGCAATTTTTTTTAACAGCTGGTATGCTCGATATTCGCAAGTCAAATTATTGAGTCCTCTTTGTTTTCAAGTAAATTGTCCCTTGCAGCATAATCTTCACTCTCAATCAGGCATTGCAGAGTTCGCTCTCATTTGAGTATGAAGCACGATCAAAGCAAGCAAAGAAAAACATCCCATCTGTTGCGGTCCACGATCGTCATTGTATCGCAAGGTGTAATAAGTCTGATAAATGGAAGCAGCGAGCGAGAGGCCCAAAGAGAGGGCGATGATAAAATCCATTTTTCTCGCTTGTTTACCGTTGGGGATAGATGGTTTTCTTTACTGGCACGATAAACAATCCACGAACTTCCAATAGCAATAGTGTCCCCCAGGCTTGGAGCATGTTTAGAGGGGTTTTATCATGCACAACTATCCCCCCAATCTGATCAAAGTTGTAGCAGTATACGATAAACAGTCTCTCATAATGTGCAGCATGTTATGATAGTTACAGAGAGCGATACGTGAGAGATTCTTTTAATTTTCTCAGGATTCAGTTCTTGCTCTCAATACAGTTTGCAAACAAAATGTAACTGGCTAATATTGCAAGTATATTTCTAACGTAACACTGCCACTTAGTCAGCGAACAATTACTTTCCAACTAACTCACCTGCTTGGTTTCTCTTCGCTGATAGCAGTCGATGTCTTCGGACAGGATGATTTAGATCAGGATCATCCCAGCGATTACGCATGCCACCTTCGACGATATAGTCCTGTACGCGCTCACCACTCGCATGGTGATGAGTCGGAACGTGCTGTTTAACTTCTTCCGATTCCGCTTAGTCTGCAGCGCCTCTCCTCAGGCTGACGCACCGTATCTTAGTAGCGATATTGATACGCCAGCCAGAAGTCGCCTTTTACTGCTTCTAGGACCACCTATGTTGGGCATAATTCTTGTGAGCGCATTGCCCGCCTTCGCCACCTTCTAGCATGCATAATCAACATAGCTGTTGAAGTTCAGCCGATCGTCTATCATTACGCCAAGGTGTTTCAGCGTACGCTGTGATGCTATGGCATGCCCCCTCTTCCTTGTCGTGCATGACTGTTTTGCAGTTGCTAACTAGTTGCACCTCCGTTTTGTGGCGGGCTAGCTTCCGTTTGACTCCCGAGCCAATCTTCGACCAGACCTATTGCCTCCGTTGCCAGCAGTTCTACTTACTCCTGCGTGTCATCTATTCTCGTTAGGTTGACATCATCTCGACCCCCTTGGGTAGCTCCAGCGATAGGACCCCGTCGTACACCGCATTCCACAGCATTGGATTCATTTTGCAACCGTGTGGGACTCCAGTCGTTATTCCTAACTCCTTCGGCCGACGTTGGTTTCATAACTCAGTACTCGGTTTTGGAAGTAGCTCATCAAAATCTAGTGCTACGTTGGGGATTCCGTCAGGACCCGGGGTATTGCTCAGCTTTAGCGTTTCGGCTGACGAGCTTCGGCATTTCCTACCTCTGCGTTGTCATATGGTGAAGCCGGCCACATTGTAGGGTCATGCTTTGCGAATAGATTGTAAGTTTGTCCGCCTACTTTTCGACCGGTGTCGATGGGCCCCAGATAACACAATTCTCCGCTTTTCTCGGACTTCCTCGCATTGGCGTAGCTAGGATTTTTTCCTGGAGGGGGCCTAGGGGGGGGGCTAGAAAATTCTTGATTTACCGAAGTAATAATCATGATTTTCACAAATTTCGTAGTTTGCGAAAATTTGCGTTGATTTTACCTGTTTGTGTTTTTGTCTCATATCAGCTATTATCTCTGAATATCAGTAATGCTTATAAATTACAATATTCATTACGGAAAATTCGACACGAATGCCACACGTATGGTAAAGTGTCGTAAATAAATATTAATATTAATAATAATAATAATTAAGGAAAACATCAATTCTTTGTCTTCTCCATTAAAAAATCCTTCGAGAATTTTTCAAAAGAACTCACGAAGAATATCCCTTTGAAGTTCTTGCACAAACTTTTCAAGTATCGGGGATTTCCAGTGCAAGAACGCCTTTACCAGTTTTCACTCAGTTTTTGCTGGGACTCCCACGGAATAAGTAGTTATTATTAAACAGATTTTTCCCGGAGTTTCTTTAGGCTTTATAATCTGGAATTTTTCGAAGAAACTGTATCAAATTGCTCAAAAGAACACATCAGAATTCAGTTGTTCATTAGTAATGTATTAAGGATTTTCTGGAAATACTTAGGATTTCTCCAAGAAATATTACAATAAATACTACCAAAATTGTGTTCAAAAATCTCTCTGAAATTCTTAAAGTCAGGGTGTCGACTACCTGGAAAAACCTGGAGAGTCAGGGGATGTCAGGGAATCCAATTTTTGACCTGGAAAGTCAGGAAATTTCACTACAGGTCATGGAATATTATCTATCAATACTATATTACAACATCAAACGAGTTGGTTATCTGCAAATTATTGAATACCATAAATTTGTTGGACAAAATGGGTAATCAATCTTAGCTATTTACCATTGATAAAGCGCTGTTATGTATGGTAAAGCAAACTATATTTTACTATCTATAAAAAAATCCTCGGAATTTCGAATTTTGAAAATGTGATGAATAAGGTTCCAAGCGCTACTTTAGGATTTTTATTAGGAGCTTTCCTATACTGATGTTTTGAATCGCAAAATGAACACAAAAACTCCCCAGATATTCTGGAGATTCTTCTGAAATTCTCCTAAGTGTTCAATCTGCGATTCTTTGGAATTTTTTATGTCTAGATCATCCCCGCTATCATAAATTTAATTTTATTGACAATTTCATCGGCCTTTTCCGGTGAAATTAAAATTTTAACATATATGTACCGAACGTTTGCCGAATTCTTGTGAATCTGAAATTTTAGTGCTTTTCCTCTGCTCCAAGATTTTTAAGAATCCAGAAATTCTCCAAATAGAATTTCTGCTATGATCGATTAAAATTTTGTGAGATTTCTTGAAGATACTCTTAGAAGAATCGATTATTGAATTCTTGGAGCAGTTCCTCACAGCATTGCTGGAGACACGACATTTTTTATTAGAACAATAATTAATCTCTGAATGATTTTTTAAAGCATGAATTCTTCGGGGAAGAAAACCAAGGCATAATTCATATGCAAAGTCCAATTTTTTTTAATGAATAAATTGTAACAAATCTTCGTGAAGAATTATTTGAAGTACCTATTCGAAAAAAATGAATTCATTTTGAGTACAAAAAAAATTGAGACTCTTGAAAAAATCTTCCTAAGTATTCTTGAAGAATTATTCGCATTAGTTTATGGAGGAATAATGTAAGATTTTCTGTGATAGTTTATGAACTAGCATCTCCTTATATTAAACAAATACATGTAGAGAAAAACATTGAGATTTTAAAATCTTGAAGATTTTAACCGAGTATGATTAGTAAGTAGATGACTCAGGATTTTCAGGGTATCTACTCAGGTTTCACTATTTTTTGTTTCATACGAATCTTTAAGCTTTGAAAGAAAACACTCAAGTGATCAGTTTTATCATACTAGCTTAAAAACACGCTCTAGAAAATTATCTAACAGTTGTATTCGAGTAAAGTGAAAGCCTTTGCTAAACTGAGCGAAAGCTTTTTCTTTATACGACCCATTACGGTCCAAATAAAGACCTAAATTTTCCTTGTAGTTGCTCAAAATTTGACGGCACTTGAAGTAATACATCAAAATCTAGAATGTCGTAGAAAGTGTACTGCGATATGCGAAAAACTTGGTAAACAAAATGTAGTGCTGAGCCCGACAACTATATTTTTATTTCGTCTATAAACCAAATTCAGTACTCTGAAATGTTTCTGAAAAATTACTGGAAGGTCGGGGAAAGTCAGGGAATTTTATTTTCCAAATTGAGTCGACACCCTGTAGAGGATTGCTTGAAAAATTCACAGCAAAAATTATTGATTCTCTCTTGATTTCTCCTAATATTCCACAAGGTTTTCATAAATAATGAAATAAGATTTAACTAGGAAAATGTTCTTAGTGATTTCTCAGAGAAGTTTTCAACAAATCTATTTGCATTTTTTCAAAGAAAATTGTCTAAGTGTTTCTTTAGATTTGTCTAAAAATCAATTTGATATTAATCAAATTCCTTACCCATATTTTTTAAATTCAATCATTTCAAAGTTTTTAGTGGAATGGGTTGAGCTATTCTTTCATAAACCCTTCCGTGCAAATATTCAAAAAAAATTTCGAGAAATTTGTTCAGAGATTTCTCTTTTTTTTTTATTATTAAAGTTCAAATTGAATTTGGAAAAATATTGAACTCTTATCGGGAAACTCAAGAATTAATCGTAGAATTTTTAGAACTTTCTGACGTCCTGACGATGTTACTCACAGAAAAAGCTTTGGCGTTTTTTGTAGGATTAACTACAAAAAAATCTTGTTAATTTTTATCGTCTTTATAAAAGAGAATGGTTTATGTTAAAACAGATGGAATTTTCAGAAAATGTTTTGCATGAACTCCGAAGCTTTAATATGGCAGATTAATCTAAAAACTTTAAACTATTGTGGTAGAACTGTAAAAGTTGTTTATATCAAGAACTCTGCTAAAAATGTTTTATAACAAAATTCATTATTTAAAACTTTGGGTAAGTTTTTGCATAACTTTGAAAATTCGTTGAGGAATTCCTGATGGATTTTCAGAAATCAGGAGCCATACGTATAAGAACTCTGAAAAATTTAAAAACTCCTGGAATTCATTTTTCTCCTTTAGATTCTTTAAAATGTTGCTTTTTGGAGTACGAATTTTTGTACGAAGGTGCCTAAGAATACGTCATGTAAAGGAAGGAGAAACAACAAAATGTTAAATCAGATCGAAACAATCAAAGATAAGTGATTATATATTTTTTTTTCTCTAGAGGTGAATTAATGGGCTGGATAAATAAACAATAAACTGCAGGATAATTGAAATCGCTCAAATCATATAAAAAAAACAAAATCTTCATAATTAAGCCAAAAAGCCTCTAGGAATTCCGCCTTGAAAATGTACAAGAAATCAATTCCAGAGTATATATTTTTTACAGAATTTAAAAAATAAATTCTGAAACATTGTTTTAAGGAAGATCTTCACAAATTTCTTCATGAATTTCTTAATTAATCCATGCCCAGTTATTTTGCTAAATTGCTAATTTTGGAAGTAAAAATATGCCTCGATTTTTTAATAAATTTCTTCTGGAGATTTGAAGCCAAAAGACATTCCAAAAATACTTTTCGTTTATAATTCCTGTAGAATCTGGGGAATTGAAGTAGAATTTACAAAAAAAAAAACAAAGGAGAATTTGTAACGCAATTTACAATGCATTTTAAAAATATTTCTGAAGGACTTATAATGAACTTTGCGAAAAAGTTTTTAGTGACTTTTTTGCGTAAACTAGGGTCATTTACGGCTTAGGCACCATTGGACTATTATCGGCAACCAAATTCCAAATGCCAGATACACAGATTTTTTTTTTTCAAAACACATCAATGAAAACATTCAGATGTTTCTTTGCTTTGTCAGCTTCCCGTTGACAAGATTGCCGAGACTAGATGAACAAATTCACCATAGATGCCATCAATTCAAATGAACACGCCTCAATGTAAACAGGCAAAAACGTTATTTGTCTTCTGATGTTCGAGAAAATTGCAAAAGAAGCGCGACATCGGTTTGGACTGCCAAGAATACGTAAATTCCCCTATATGAAAAAATTTGACAGAATCAACGATTATTTTGAAAAAAAATGTTAGGGCAAAGTTTGAACCTTTTCAAGGTTTAGCTATTTTTAGAAAATCTCAATATTATTTGACTACTTTCTAAAAGATTTGAAGCAAAAGGTATAAACCACTCTTCGATATACATTAACGAATTTGATCACTGAAATTCTTGAGACTGTAAAAAACTTACTTGGTAAAACGTAGTTTAGAGATAAATTAAAAAGTTCATTCGTACAAAATTATTTAAAAAATTTTTTTTACAAATCTTTAGTAGGACCAGTTCAAGAGTAGTTTGTTTTTTTACTTTTTTTTGAAGCCTTCGGTAAGTTCGAAATTCTTTGAAGAGATATATTTTGAATTAGGCCTTGTTTTTCGCCAATAATTGCAGCTATTTTACGTCTTAGAAGTTCCTTTAGTAATTTTGCCTATTTATTTCTTTGCCGAGACCTTTTTTATCAATGAATTTCTTTAAAGAAATCTTATGGGGACAATCATCATCACCGGACACCTCGATCAGGGCACCCTCCAAGGACACAGGAAATCGAATTTCAGGTAAAAGGCTACACTATGCTAGAACATTTGAAATAGTATGGTTTGCCTTACTCAGAAAATACGAATTTAAGGAACCGATTTTCTAGGATACTGACGCTTTTTAGTATCACAGTATTTTGAAACGGAGATGTCGAGCGACAGCAGGACGATTAATTTTTCGATGGTCGCACAATTCAACGAATTCAGAACCGCCACACTAATGCTATGAACGACAATCTGAGTTTTCCCACTATTATTGAACAAAATAAAAAAACGTAACTACTGAAAAATGTTTATCAATAGATTCAGAATATTTTACTTCACTTTAGAATTATGTAAACATTTTTTTCATATATATTTTCATTCAAAATTTTGGAGGGGGCCTGAAAGACTCTGGGGGGGCCTGGCCCCCCTGCCCCCCCCCCCCCGTTCCTACGCCAATGCTTCCTCGTGCCTCGCTCTCTGATATCGTCGCCTGGCTTTAAGACAAGCGGTGCGAAGAGTGCCTAGTTCTACCAGTATACCGGACGCCGGTTTGTTGGTTGCTCCCGTTTTCTTGTCATTGTTAGGTCACACGCCCTGACTATCGTTCTTGCTAGCTCCACCGCATCGAGATCCGGGATATCGCTGTCTACACGATGTACTTCGACGAAAAGGTCCTTGTCCTTCTCGGCGTTGCCACGCACTCCCGTCGACCAATGACATAGCGGATTACGTGGTGATCGTTCTAGGTATAGGTATAGGTATTCCTCAGTTACCTTCCAGTTCATGTAGCCTGCCATGGGCTACATCATGTAAGATCGATGAATGACTCTTGTCCGTTTTTCCTTAATGTTCTAACGGTACCTTCATTGCACAGTGGAGATCTAGCTGTCAAGGCTTCTAGCAGGCTGTAACCTCTGGCATTGGTTACCCTGCTACCCCATAGGCAAGGCATAGGTGATGAGGCATTACGGAGTCAAGTGTATCAAAATAACTTTTGCTCTCGCTCTCCTTCAAATTTTTGCTTTTCTGGAAAGATTAATTGTATAAATTTCTTCTAAAAAAATGTGTGCTTATACCACCAAAACAGTGAAACTTCACGTTTTTTTATTTTTTATTTATTTGTACATGCATTTAAGCTGAGTAAATTGAATGAAAGCACAGATTTAATGGAGATTTTTTTGAATATTAGCGATCTGTAAAGCACTGTGGTATTCTTATCTCGCGCATTTCAGCAAAGACGTCTTACCAAAGCACGCTAATTGCATTCGAGAAATACGAAGGCGACAACGCGCGATGATGCGCGGGTGCCTCCGAGAGAAGGTGTTGAAAATGGATTTCTAAAGTGTAATTATTGTTCTATTGCATTATGCCGCCGGTTTGGTTGTGCGTTGCGTGCGCTCTTTTTCAAACGGGTCGCCGGGAGCTGAGCTGTGGCACATTGCACACGTTGTTGGGTGATTAGCCTAGAAGTCACGTCTCCATCTGCCGTCGAGTGAGATTATTTCGAATTGATTAAAACACGGCGCGCATTGAATTAAACGAGGTGTGAACTTTGTGCAGGTTGAGTTTGCTACGAATTTGGCCAAAAGAAGAAAGATTGAATTATATGAATGGACTTATACCAGCATCTTATGCAGCCCACAGACGCTCAGATGGTTTGACCAACATTGACTACGCCCCCAAGTTAGTCAAACCGACTTATGTTGATACAACCGTTTGACCGACTGTCAAGGTTGGTTGCAGCAACACGATATTTCTTCGCATGTTTTTAGACCTCCCGAGCGTCTAGTGAATATGTCTTCTTCTTTCTGGCGTTACGTCCCAACTGGGACAATGCCTGCTTCTCAGATTAGTGTTCTTATGAGCACTTCCACAGTTATTAACTGAGAGCTTTCTTTGCCGATTGACCATTTTTGCATGCGTATATCGTGTGGCAGGTACGAAGATACTCTATGCCCTGGGAATCGAGAAAATTTCCTTTACGAAAAGATCCTCGACCAGCGGGATTCGAACCCACGATCCTCAGCATGGTCATGCTGAATAGCTGCGCGTTTACCGCTACGGCTATCTGGGCCCTGTGAATATGTGATTGTTATTTTTTTCTAATGCTGTGGCTGTGGGGGCGAATCTTTTCGCGATTTTCTAGCAATAATCGCAGTAAGGAAGAGAAGAACTTTCAACATTTAAGTACCGGAAGAAATAAATATTTAAGAGGAATTCCAGTTATAATTCGTACAAAATATTCCGACAAAACTCAGAAATTATGACGGGTCTCTTTTGGTAAATATTCTAAGCAGTCATTGATATGGGAATGGCCATGGGTTTTATTTTTTTCAAACATTCTAACTAGAATCTTTTAGTCGTTTCCTCTAGTTATTCTGCTTCGAAGTTTTTCCACGAATCCATAAGCTATACTAAGGATTCCACCAAAAGCTCTGCCTGGGATTCTACCACGAATTTTATCAATAATTCCTTAAGAAATTTGTCCACAGATTCATCCAGAAATTCCTCCGGGGAACATTTTTCAGGCATACCTTCAGGTGGAATTTTTCCAAGGATACCTGTAGAGGTCCTCTACAAATTATTGTGGATTTCAACCACTGATTCCTTCAAAGGTCTGTCCAAAAAAATCCCAAGGAATTTCTTCAGGACTAACTCCAAGGCTGCCTCCTAGAATTCCTCCAGATTATTATAACATTTTTTTTCAAAGATCTCTTCAGAAATTTCTCTAGAAGTTAGTTCCAAGGATTCCATCACGCGTTACCCAGGAATCACATCACGAATTCTTTCAGATACTTCTCAAGGGATTTCTAAAAAAAAAAAAAAATTATCTCCAGAAATTCGCCCAAGGATTTCACCAGGACTTTTTTAAGGGGTTGCTCCTGGGACTCAAATTCCTCAAGGAGATACATCAGAAAATCCACCATGAATTTCTTCAGCGATTCTTTCTTGCAATTTTTCAACAGTTTTCTCTAGGGATCTATACAAACACTTCCCAAGGGATTTCTTCAGTGGTTCATCCAATACTTCCTTCAAGAATTCCACCAAAAAATCCTCCAAAGATTCATTTAAGAATTCTTCCAGCGAAACTTTAAGCATTTTTATACAGATACTACCCACAATTTTTCCAAAGATTCATCAAGTTCCTTCAGGGATTCCACCAACAATTCCTCCAAAAATTCCATCAGAAAGCCTTCAAAGATTTCAAGAGAAATACTGCAAAAAAAAAATCATCCAAACTTGATCAGCAGGAATTCCTTAAGAGATTCCACTTGTAATTTTTTGAGAAGATCCCCCAGGTTATCCTTCGGTATTCCTCTAGAGAATCTTCAATAAATTCTTTTATAAACTCCACCAGTGTTTTCTCCAAAGATTCTTCTTTGTATCTCTGAAGGCATTCGTCCTGGGATTTCTGCAGGAATTACTTTAAAAATCTAATATAAATTTCTCCGAGGATTCCTAAAGGAATTTATCCATCAATTCTATCCAAAATTTTTCCAAGGAATCTATCAAGAATTACCTTAGAAAATCTTTCAGAAACTCCTTCAGGGATTGTTTTAAAAGTTCTTTCTGAAATATACTAAAGAATCTCTCCAGGATACTCTCTAGGAATTAATCTATTGATTTCTTTGGTCATACCTCCAAGAGTTTCTAAAAAATATCTCCATGGATTATTTTTCAGAAATGAAAGAAAATCTTTTAGATCTACTTTAGGGATTCATCCTGAGGTATTTAGAGAAATTTGTTGTTTGAAACTCTGAGTAAATATCAGTTAACTCCCTGGAGGAACTTATGATAATCCTGAAGCACAATCCTAGTAACACCTTTGAAGTATTTTATGGTTGAACTTCTGGCGAAACTCTGGTTGATTTTTCTGGTGGTAATTCTAGCTAAACTCTTTCGATATTCCCAGTGTTAACGCTAGAAGAACTCCTTGTGAAATTCCTTAGAAACTTCTCTCGCGAAAAATTACAGGTGATATAATTAGGGAAAATAATATTGAAGTATCTGAAGGAATTACTAGTGGAATTTTTATAAAAAATTGTGGTCAAATCGCATAGGAAATTCGTTATTGGATAATTGGAGTTCATCTTGGTGGCATCCACGAAGGAACCTCCCAGAGGAATCTTTGAAAGAATTCCTGTTTTAAATCCCAGGAGGTATTACTGATAGAGTCACTGGATGATATACTGGTAGATTCTCAAATTACAGGTAAAACAATTATAATAAATTTCTGGTAATATCGCTGGAGGGTTCCTGAAAACCCTCAATAATCCCTGGAGTTATTCCACGAGAAATTACTTGAAAAATCCTGAGGAATCCCTTAAGAATATTCGGGATTGATTCCTGAAGGAAATCCGGGAGAAGACCCATGATGAATTCCGCGAGGAATCCTTTGAGAAATTCCGGAAGGAATTCCTTGAGTTATGCCGGTAATGGAATACTTATAAGAAATTTCTGATAAAATCCCTGGAGGAAATCCTGATAATCTTCGAGAATCGTTGGAGATTTTGCTGGAGGAATTCCTTGAGGATTGATTCCTTAAGAAATTTCGGGAGGTATCCCTTGACTAATTCCGGGAGGAATCCCTTAAGGAATTCCAGGAGGACTACCTCGAAGAGTTCTTGGATGAATCTGTTGAAGTATTCTCTAGAAGTTCGGGTAGTATATCCTAATAAATTCCGAAGAAAATTCATAATAAATTAACCTAGCATAACACTAGGGATTCCTGAAGGAACCTTTAGAAGAATTCCTGATAGAATCCCTGACAGAACTTCTGATGGAATCCCAGGAGGATTTATAATAAAGTCTTAGAATTTTTTTCTAATAGAATCCATAAATGAACTTCCGATGGAATCCCTGCAGAAGTTCCCAATGGAATCTATTAAAGAACTCCTTCAGATGGAATCCTTGACAAAAGTAATATATTATAATTGTTTTACCTGTACCTGGAGTAATTCCTGATAGAATCATTAGAGAAACTCTTGATAGAATTCCTGTAGAAATTCCAGGTGGAATCTCTAAAAGAACTCCTAATGGAAACCCCAGAGGAACTCCTGATAAAATCCTTAGAAGAACTCCTGATGGAAATCCTTGGGAACTCCTTTTGAAAGACTCAGAGGAACTCCTGATGGAATCCCTACAGAAACTCTCGATAGAATCCCAGAAGGAATTCCAGGTGGAATGTCTAAAGAAAATGCTTATGAAACCCCTGATGGAACTCTTATTGAAATCCCCAGAAGAACTCCTGATGTAATTCCCCGAAGAGATCCTGATGTTGTCCCTAGAAGATCCAGGTGAATTATCTGAAGAAACTTCTGATACAATCTCTAGAGGAACTCCTGATGGAAACTCTTAGGGAACTCCTGTTAAAATTTCTGAAGAATTTAATGATGATTCCTGAAAGAATTCCTGACGGAATCCGGAGGAACTCCTGATGAAACCCTTGTAGGAATTCCTAAAGATATTCTTGCAGGAACTTCAGATGAAATCATTGGCGGAACTCCTGATAAAATCTCTCGAAGAATTCCCTATGGAATCACTATAGGAACTCCTGATGAAATCCCTGGAGGAATTCCTGATAAAATTACTGATGGAACTCCTGATAGAATGCCAAGAGAAATTCCTTATGATATCCCTAGAAGATCCTGATGGTATTCTTAGATGACCTCCTGATAAACTCTAAAGGAAGTCCCAATAGAATCTCGGAAGAAATGCTAGCTGGAATCTCTGAAGGAATTCTTGGTGGAATTTCTGGAGGAACTCCTGATGAAATCCTCAAAAGAACTCTAATGGTAACCCAAAAGGTACTTCTAATAGAATCCCTATTGGAATTCCTGATAGAACCCTGGAGGAACTCCTGATGGAATCCTAGATGAATCTCTAGATGAACTCCTCATGAAATCTATAGAGGAACTCCTGATAGAATCTTTTAAGGAATTTCGGGTGAAATCTCAGAAGAAACTCTTTATGGCATCCCTGGAGGAAGTGCTGATGAAATCCTTGGAGGAAACCCTAAATATATTGTTGAAGGAGCTCCCGATGGAATCAATGGAGGAATTTATGATGAAATTCATAGAATAACTTGTGATGGAATCTCTAGAGAAACCTCTGATAGAATCTCTGGAAGGAATTCCAGGTGGAATCTCTGAAGGAACTGCTGATGGAATCGCTGGAGAAACTTCTAATGGCTTTGCTAGAGGTATTCCTGATGGAATCCCTAGAGAAGTTCCAGTTGCTATCGCTGAAGAAATTCCTGATGGAATCCCTGGAGAAATTTCTGATGAAACTCCTGTAAGAATCCCTAGAAGAATTCCTTATGATATCCATAGAAGGAGTCCTGATGAAATTCCTCAAGGAATTCCTGATTGAAGCTTTGGAGGAAATTCAAGTGGAATCTCTGAAAGAACTCTGGAGGAACTCCTGATGCAATCCCCAGAAGAACTCTAATGGAAGCCCTAAAGGTATTCCAGAAAGTATCCCTATAGGAACTCCTGATAATATTTCTTGAAGAGGCATTGGTGGGATTCCTCGAAAAACATTTGATTTAATCTCTTGAAGAATTCCAGGTGAAATTTCAGAAGGAACTCTTGATGGAATCCCTGGAGGAACACCTGATGAAATATCCAGAAGCCCTAAAGGTACTCCCGATAGAGTCTCTACAGGAGCTTCTGATAAAATCCCTGGGGGAACTCCTGAAGGAATCCTTGGAAGAATTTGTAAAGATATTCTTGAAGGAACTCTGGATGGAACCATTGGAGGAATTTCTGTTGAAATCCCGAGAAGAACTCCTGATGGAATCACTAGAGCAACGACGGACAGATTCAATGGAGGAATTCCAGGTGGAATCTCTGAAATATCTTCTGATAGAATCCCAGGAGAAACTTCTGATGAAATCCCTATTTGAGTTCCAGGTGAAATCCCTGAAAGAACTCGTGATCGAATCTCTGGACGAATTCCAGATGGAATCCCTGAAGAATTCCTGATGGAATGCCTAGACAAACATCTGATTAACCCCCAGAAGAATTCTTGATGGAATTTCTAGAGGAACTTCCGATGGAATCCCCAGAGCTAGTCCTGATAAAAACCCTGAAGGAACTGCTGAATGAAACCTTCGTGAAATTAATGATAGAATTTTTAGAGGTTCTCCTGATGGAATGCCTGGATGAAATCGTGTTTAATTCCCTAGAATAACTCCTGATTATAGAGGCCTTCCTTAGCCGAGTGATCAGAGTCCGCGGCTACAAAGCAAAACCTTGCTGAAGGTTTCTGGTTTAAATTTCCGGTCGATCCAGGATCTTTTCGTAATGGAAATTTCCTTGACTTCCCTGGGCATAGAGTATCATCATACCTGCCACACGATATATGAATACGAAAATGGCAACTTTGGCAAAGAAAGCTCTCAGTTAAAAACTGTGGAAATGCCTATTGAACTCTAAGCTGAGAAGCAAACTCTGTCCCAGTGAGGACGTAACGCCAAAAAGAAAAAGAACTCCTGATTCTCAGAAGAATCACTGATTGAATCCCTGTAGGAACTCCTGATAGAATATCATGAGGAATTCCAGTTGAACTTTCGGAAGGAATTTATAAAATAGTTCTTACATGAATTTCTTGTTAAATCACTGGACAAAATGTTGATTGAATTTCTGGAAGAACACCTGGTGGAATCATGAAGGAGTTTTGGGAGAATTCCTTAAGATATTACAAAAGGATTACCTGTAGGAATTCCTGATAGAATCCCATGAGAAATTCCAGGTGAACTTTCGGAAGAAATTTATAAAGGAATTGTCACAGGATATTACAAGAGGATTACCTGGAGAAATTCCTGATAATATTCCTGATGGAATCCTTGTAGTACAAATCCAGGTACAATCCATGGATATATTTTTCGTATCACAGGTGAAACTGCTGATGGATTCTCTGAAGATATTTCTGGAGAAATTGGTTGAGGAATAATTAAAGAATCCTTGGTGAATTTGCTAAAAAAAATGGTTAGAGATAGTTGGAAACGATAGTGAAATATATAGAAACATCTCAAGAGCGTGCATTTGATAGATCACTATGGCACCGACGCTGCGTAAATTCACGCATTCAATTTGACATGATGACGTCGGTGTTCGTGCAACATCCCTACAGATGGTACGATCGGTTCGTCGAACATTTGGCTCCACCCACCGGTGGTTTGAGCAAAATCAAACTCGTTTGATTTTGGCCGACTGATTCGTCAACCGTCAAATTGGTTTCACAATCTGTCAAATTGGTTCGTCAAGCAGCATCACACACGGTAAAACATAGCACCAACATGAGCATCAACCTGGGGGGCGGAGTCAATGTTGGTCAAACCGTCTGAGCGTCTGTGGGGTGCATTAGAGACAGAATTTGCGACACTAGTTCCGAAACAAATGTTCGAATTTTAGCTTAACTATATCATCCTCTACTTGATTTGAACATTTGAATTGTATTGGATCGAAAATGTATTGTAGCATGATATCTTGAACATTTTTTTTATCGAAAGTTCATTGAAAGGCAATAAGCTAAATTGATTGCGTATTATACAATGAAATTAAAAGAAAATTTAAAATACATAGTTTAAACTCAGATACAATGTAAATTTTAAATTAATTAACTCATTACGCGTGGTAAAGATGGATAAATTATGGGTGAAATTATGAAACAAATCTACATGCTCGGCTGGGATTCCAACGCAAGACTCTTGTATGCCATTCCTATAATGGGCGTAAGGATTCTTGCAAAGATTTTTTTTAAGAACTGTGACTTTCATAAATTTGAATGATTCAAGTATTTGAAATCTTTTGATTGATAAGTTAAAATCACATCAGGATTTTCTGCTGTATTCGCTTAGGTGTTCCGCAAATGGTACATTCTAAGGCAAATGCATCAAAAAATAATGTTATTCCCGCAAATTTTAATACTTCAATAGCAAAAAACAAATTTGGGTAGACAATGGTTCCCTTCTTTGTGAAGTGATCGATAGACTTCCTTCAAGCGACCTTACCAAAACAAGCTGGTTTTAAATTTACACGCAAACTTTCTTTCCGTTCACGCTTGGTTCCATCCTCCAACCCGGTCGCTAAACAGTCAAGAAAACAAAATTAATCTCACAGATAAACGAATTTCACTTTTCCTGGAGCATCCGGCGGGATCACCGTGAGAGGAGTCGAGTGGGTGTTAGTGTGGGAGCAGCGAGACTGGAACTTTTTTGGCACCGAAACCGGCGGGTTTTCACCTCTAAGCTCGTGTTGCCGGTTGTCGAGAGTCAATTGCGGAGCGAAGTGGATTTGCTGCGAAATCCCCTTTTCAAACACCCGGAACTAGTCTCCAACTCCCGACTCCACTCCTCCCGAAGTCGGGATTTCTGGTTGTGATTTGTGAAGGAAGCTGGCTGGCTGGTGCTGGACAATTTCATTTATCAACCCCTCGGCAGCCAGCGGCACGAATCCCGGAGACACAGACGGAGAGATAAACCGCTCGACTGCTCTCGGGTTGATGCTAAATGTAGCGAAAAACGTCGCTACCGTTTTAGCAGAAGCTGTGTGCAAGTGAATGAAGAGTAGGGAAGAAAAAAAAACCTGGAATCGCTACTCTCGCTCCACTTTTGCACCGGAATTGTCGCACATCGGTTAACGGTAGGGGAAGATGGTTTGAAATGCCAAAGAAAGATCATTCGAATTCTGCGGAAAATTGCAAAAAACTTGTGACATATCACAAGTACTCTCCAGACCTTCATTATCAGAAAAATATCTCCATAAAATCTGAGCTCAATAGTCGTTTTATATGACTAAACTGCATGGCTGGGCCATCTTTAAAAAAATTGTAGGACCCATTTTGAAATTTAAAGGAAACCAGTGATATTCAAACAAGTTTTCGATTACCGTAATTATCAGATGAAATATAAAATCAAAACTTGGTTAAAAGTTGTTTTTGTCTAGTGATTTGAAACATCTAGGTGGAGTTTTGAATCACAATCTGGCGTAACGACCAGAAGCACTAATTTTAAATAGATGAAAAAAGCGTTTTAATATTTTAAATAATATTCAAAGCATAAGCATAAACATAAGCATATATGACCGTACAATTCGTAGTTGCTACTCCGTGATTGACCAGAACAATCGAAGTTGCACAGGGAATTTATGATTGGGGCTTGGGATTAGCTTACCATTCTTCAATCTGCACAAATCGAGAGCTCAAATTTAAAAGTCAATAACGGCGCCGTCCACGTCCTTACGGTCATCGGGGAAGGGAAGAAATGTTAGTGTGACTACCGTTGTTACTAGAGACCGAGATCACCTCTGCATCTCCACGGTTGTCATGGAAAGGATATTGGGTTAGAGGGAAAAGTTGGAGATCTGGGAGCCACCAATGTTTGGTGATGCGATCCATGATATAATCACGCCTAACCGGGTGCGCGAAATTATTCGATAATCGTATTGTACGCCGCACAAGTGTTCGTCACTCGCCCACGCAAGAGCAAGCGACGCGATCAATAGATCAAACACTACTACCGATCCGCGACGCTTTTTCTTTTCTCTGAGCGAACGACGCGCGACATGTTTGATCCTGCCCTCATCACCTGCCCCCGCAGGAGCAAGCGTCAAGGTCGAAGGATCAAACACTACTCTAATATTTTAAATAATATTCAAATGCCATAAACAACAAATTATTATTACATTTCACAGAAGTTTTTCACAATTAACAAATTATTCTATTGGCCCAAGTGCTGTAAAACAATTTGGAGCCATTTTGGTATTATTTTGAATCGTGAAGTATTTTTTATGGCAAAATAATATGGAAAAAGGTAAACTCACATTAAACTTTTTTAACATCGCTTCGCTGTCAAGTTAAGAAACACTTCTTGCTGTAAACAGTAAGGGAAACAAAAAAAATAGTTCATCGAATTATACACAAAAAAAAATATGTGCAAGATAAAACTGGCTCCGTAATGCCTCAAAGCGCTCGAGCCTATAAAACTTAATGAATTGTGAAAAACTTTTCTCATATGTAACTAAAGATTATCATTGAAAACGTTTGAACATGATTCACGATATTCCAATACCTCTTCAATCTATTTAAACTGAATTCTTATGGTAATGCCTCAATAAAGGCATAACTTTATGTTTTGTCGAGCATTCGAATCAATATTTCGTCCAGAGTTTACAAACAACCAGACAAACCAATTAATAATCTATTTATGATGGTATATTTCTTCTGATAATCAAAAGAAATTAAAAATCGTGGCTAGACGGGGTTGGTGGTCTAATGGCTACCGCTTCTGCTTCATATGCCGAAGGTCATGGGTTCAATCCCAGGCCCGTCCCTTTCCTCGTACTTTGTACTTATATCTTACACTTGCTTCTATATTCCACTCTCAATCTAGCACACTCACACCCTACTCGTTCATAGCAAAAACGCTAGAACCAGAAACGGACAAGAAACCGTTTCCCAACGCTTCACTCTATCTCATCATTATAGCATGCCTTTCCTTACGCCTGATACTTAGGCTGTCTGCTAACCAAAGAGCAAACCTCTCTGCTATGCCTTTCCCCCAATCCCTACACTCCCGCATGAACTGGCGTAGATGCTGTGGTATATACGGTCTACGTCGGAGCCAGTTCAATGCATCAACAATTCCTCCCCCATTCCCCTCATTGGTCTGTATTCTGACGTGGCAAGCGCCATTGTTGCCTAAAAATAGAAGATCACCAGCACTTATACACTGAGGGTGTCTGTTAGTCCCAAACAGTCATTCGGTTGGTTCCTTGTGTAAGTGCAGCTGATCTGGCAATACTGGAGTAGCAACTACGGGCGGCCAATCAAGCTCAAGCTCAAGCTCAATATCGATCTGGGGAGCATCGTGGCAATATTTTCTAATAATGAATTGAATATTTTTTACAAAAATAACACGCTGGAAAACAATTTTGGTGCTCCTCAAAACCATCTTTAGTGTCTGACACTATCGAACTCCCCTGAAACCTGATAAGGGGATGAGGGGATGAGAATTGTTAATCATGAGGATCATTGAGAGGAAAATCGTTTCATCGATTCACAAAGTTTCAAAACCAGTTTTTTGCTCGAAATTGAAGCATTTTTTTCTTTATTATTGAAACTTTCAGCCCTAGACTGGTCCATCACATATCAATGCTCTTGCTAAGATTACTTTTAATTTGAACAAAAAATAAATATGTCAGCTTTTCGATGAATGCTGGTGATTGGATGATGGATTCTTGAGTCTTAAGAAAAAAATATAATTATAAAATAGCAGGTTCCCTCCCTACGCCCCTATTGAGATCTGGAGAGCCCCTCAAACAGTTCTGTAGCTGAATTTTAATCCCTCTTAAACTCTTTCAGAGGCTATCAAACTCTACCTGAACCTAATAAGGGACTGTAAAGAAGAGGTCATAATAAAAAGAATCGTAATGGGATGAGAGAGTGAAAATGAAATTTAAGGTGATGTAAAGAAATTTAACATAATCATGAGGATCATTAAGTGGAAATTGAAAAGAAATCAACCAGTTCTCTCCTTACAATCCTACTAGAATCTGAAATGCACTGGCGGCTAGAAACCCCTTGATCAGCCCTGGAACTCAGTTTTGGTCCCCTAATGCTCTTTCAGACGCTAATAAGCTCCCCTCTGAAGCTTTTCAGAGAATTTATGGGTCATATTGAAAGGAAGAGGCATTCAACAAAAAGAGGCCGAAAAGATACCAAACAGGAACCAACAGAACGAAACGAAACCTTATAGGAGCCAGAAGATAAAAATTCGATTTTTCATAGCATCAGATCAGACATTTAGCAAAGATCTAAAACTTTTTTTGTAATTACGTTTGACTGTATGTTTTTAAGGATCTAGGGATAATCGGATAAAAAGTTCAGATTTTATTCCGGAAATTTCTAAAGGTATTCGACAAATTTTCCTAGGGAATTTTTCCAAGAATTTTATTTATGATACCACAAGAATTCAACCTATATGCGCAAGGAGAACCACAGAAATGGTATTTCTAAAAGATTATTTCAGAAATTATCATAATTCCTCTAAAAATTATTTGTAAATTTTTTCAAGATATTCCTAACTTCTACAAAATTTTATCCAGTGATTCATCCATGGATTTTCCTGGAACACTGTCTAAGATTTCCGGTCAAAACACCTAAATATGAATCAGAAACTTCTTCCTCCAAGAACTTCTAAAGATTTCCTATAAAATTGCCTTTTATAATTCATACAAGATTTCAATTTTACTAATTATCTACAGATACCTTCAGCAATTGCTCAAGAGATTTCTTCTAAGGTTTCTACAGAATATTCCTCCAGTAATTTTTTAAGATTTTATCAAGTAAGTCTTGATTTTTTTTTCAGGAAAAATCCTGGCTCGTGTGAAGAACGATCCAGAATACCTATAGTTAAAAGCTTGAGAAACTAACTGTAAGAATTGTTACAAGAAACTACTCTAATGAAGCAATCTTCTATGGTATTTCTGAATATATCAATGGATGTTTTCTTAAAAATATCATCAATCAGCCCTGTATATGTGCCGTGAGCATTGCTAGAAGTAATTCATGAAAAGTTTTTAAAACATCCAAAGAGAATGACCGGAAAATGCTTGACAAAGCTTTGGAAGATGCTATGGATTAATCTAAAATCAGTCGCATCGTGTTAAACAAAGCACGAGTGTGGTGGTGCTAGTGATTTCTAAACGTGCGATTACTATTGATATATTCTATCAAAACATTGCAACAACCTTTCGACGATTTTCAGTCAACAAGTTCTTGGCTGATTCCGAATTGCCATAGAAATTTTCTGAAGTAGTTCTTAAAAATGATATTTTTGGGTCTGTATTTCTATGCCAGTCTCTTAAAATTCTCTACTCTAGTTTCATTTTTCTATATTTTACTTGCATTGAACCCTGATGCAAAATTGTTCAGGCTCCAGAGAAAGCTTCAATGATTACCTATTTCTAAAATCTCCAGAAAGCAATAGTGATTTTATTTAGAACACTTTCAGGGTCTCATAGAGAGATCTCTCCTGTAATTTTTCTAGAGATTTCTCTGACAATTCTAAAAGGGAGTTAGTTCTGTTTGATCTTTCGACCTTGACGCTTGCTTTTGCCGGAGCGAGCGACGAGGGCAGGATCAAACATGTCGCGCGTCGGTCTAGTAAGTGAAAAAGTGGCGTGATCGGGGAGTTCGGTTGGAGTAAGTTAAAAAGTGCCGCGATCGGTTCGTTCTTTTTGATCTTTCGACGACCTTGACGCTTGCTCCTGGGCAGTGCGTCAAGAAAGCCCGAGCTGTCGTCCGTGTTTTTTTCGGGTCGCGGATCAATTGG
Source organism: Aedes aegypti (assembly GCF_002204515.2). Lineage (NCBI taxonomy): Eukaryota > Metazoa > Arthropoda > Insecta > Diptera > Culicidae > Aedes > Aedes aegypti. The sequence continues at coordinate 52,812,190 of NC_035108.1, forward strand.
TGAGCTCGTTTCATGCTACTATTTCTAATCTATAAAATATGTATGACTGCACACTCAATCGTTATAATGGTGGGATGTAAATATGATTTTTCAACAAACTATGGATGGTTCGTCACTGTGAGTGTCGACACAAACTCTGATTCATGATTTATATATGTTTAACATTTTTTTTTTTTTCAGAACACCCCTTATATACCTGTATTTTTGTAATTAAAAAAACATTGAATGGTTCGACACTACAAGTGTAGACTTGCGAAAGGTTCACTTTATTCAACAAACTTTGGATGGTTCGCCACTGTAAGTGTCGGCATAAGAATAAGAGTGTTCTATGATGTCCCAACCAATTGAGTCTTTTGTTTCTTTTCAAATGAGTAAAATATAATAACACATGCTTTCGTCCTGACAGCTGTAGGAATCATACATTTAGGTATTTGTTCAACAAACTTTGAATGGTTCGTCACCTCAAGTGTCGGCATAATTTTCCTCTACATAGAAATTATATGAACAATTATATTTACGTATAAGCATGTATATATCTCACAAATTATTGTTTATCATGGTCTAATCGCTTATCAAAGTGAATCCTTTGACTCAACGATCCTCCCAATTAACAAACATCCCTCCCATTAACCTTTGTGGAGATGCAGAGGCAAACACGGTCTCCAAATAGCAAAGGTTACACACTAACATTCCTTCCCTCAATCCCACCTGACTGCAAGGACGTGGCCGGCGCCGTTATTGACCTTGTATAAATAGAGGCACTGAATTATGCACACTGAAGAAGATTATGGCCAATCCCAGCTGAACTTCTAGTTGATTCTTTGTGCATTTTCACTGACTTCGGTCAATCACGGAATAGCAACCATTGATATGTGTAGTCAGTCTAAGCTAAGCTAAGCTAAGCTAAGATTTATCTGACAATTCCAAAAGGATATTTTCCTGCAATTTTTCTTAGCATGCTTAGAAGAATTTCTCCAGAACTTGCTCCAGGAGAACAACTAAGCTATTGGCTCCAGTCACCTGTTGATGTGGATTTTTTCAAGAATTCATCGACGTTTCCTCCAAGAAATCCAGGAATTCTTTGAGGGGTTCTTGGAAAAAATCTTCTTTTTCTAAAAAATTTTCTAGTATTTCATCCAAATTTTCTACAGCATTCAATCCAAATATAACCCCGCAGTTTTCCAAATATTTCTTAAAATGTTTCCCAATACATTCCCATGCAACCTTAAAAAGTCAATTCAAGTTTTCACAACAGTTAATACAGCAACAATTTTCCCAATAATTCATTCAATCATTCCTGTACAATTTCTCTTGAGATTCTGTCCAATGTTTTTCGAGGAGTTGCTTTAGAAAACCCTGCGAAATACTTTACCGAGATTCGATTGATTGTTTTTTTCGATTATCTTAGCAAACTAGTCCTGGAGTTATTTGATAATTCATCCTTAATTACTTTAAAACTTACACAGCTTTTTTCAAAAGTTACTTTAGGATTTTCTTCAGAAATTCCTCATGGATTGATTTTTTAGGAACAAATTCTAAGCATTTCCCTGGAGAAATTCCTGGAAACAATTCTAAAAAAAAACATCCAATACTTACTTTAGAAAATCTCATAGTGGAGGAATTTCTGTAGGATTCTTAGAAAAAATCTTCGGAGCAGTTGAAAATTTATATAAATTTGAAAGCAGTTGAAAGTTTTTATAATTTTTATATTATATTTATATCCTGATTAACAATTTCATAGGAAATCCCTACTAGAACTTCCTGGAGGCATTTCTGGAGAAATTATAAATTGAATTTAAGAAGACGTTCTAAACAGGAATCTTGGAGAATGTTCCAGAAAAATATATAGATGAATCACTGGATAAAAACTTGGAAAAAATATGACTGTCCTGAAATATATCTCAATGAACTTCCGGAGGAATTTCCATGATTTTCGAAATAATCTTCCTGTAATTCCATTTCTAAAGTACTGCTTGGGAAAATAAAGGCTGTTTTTTTTAGGTATTCTAAGCAAATTTTTTGAAGAAATTCCCTAGGAATATTCGTGGTGAAATTCCTTAGGAAATAATAGCCAAATTACTCCACTAGAAAATTCCGTAGTAATATGTGAACATACTTAAGTAATAAACAACTAATACATCATGCTATTATATAAATGTATTTTGAGAGTTATATTACTTGCATTATACTTGATTACAACATATGCAAGAAGTTGGAATATGCATGTATTTTGTTAGTGTTTATTGCTGTCAAAAAACTTTATTATAGCTTTTTACTGTTTTATACTTAATTGATATTTTTATTATATTGAGAGTACGTTTAAAGATCGTTGATTTAACAAAATCTAAGTTCTTCGATTGTATTACGAGACATCTATAAGATGTTATATAGTCCGCCATGTTTTGCGCTTTTTAAGCTCTAGAAGTGTTTGATTTTAAGTCTGAAATGCTAGAAAAATATAATCGAACATGCATGATTTGTGAGGTTTAAACTATTATATAACAAGTTGTGTTACTTGGGTTGCAAAATTTTCTGATGAAAAAATAACACATACAGTAATTTGAGCAAAAATTTCACGAGGAATTCTCAAAAAAGCCTTAGATTTGAGAGAAATATCTGCTCTGATGGTACAACTGGGGACAGACCTGGGAAATAATAGTCCTCATCCTGGGGACAGACCTGGTGTAGTGGCTAGAACACTCGTCTCTCACGCCGAGGACCTGGGATCGAATCCCATACCCGACATAGTCACTAAAAATTTCAGTGACGACTTCCTTCGGAAGGGAAGTAAAACCGTTGGTCCCGAGATGAACTAGCCCAGGGCTAAAAATCTCGTTAATAAAGATAGAGAAAAAAATCTTATTTCCTGATTCCTATTCGGTTTCATTTGTTTTTGTTTTTTAGCTTCTTGCTGGACTCTTTTTTGGTTTTACTCCTTTTAAGCCTCTTTTTTCAGGCAACATGTCGTTAATATCTTATTTTTAAGGTAATGAGTCGCTACCAGTCCTGTAAAGACGAAAAGATGTCTTAGTCTTGTGGCACTCTTTGCGTTTGAGCACCTTAAATATAGTAATTTTCAATATCCAGTTTAGAAATCCATAGGGTTAAATAATATTTACCAACGTTTGTCCTACCCATGGTTTCCAACGTGGACGCGCCTCTGATAAGGAGTCCTTGCTTTGATGGTTGGTTGGTTTGACTTTATTAACGAGATTTTTTGCCCTGGGCTAGTTCATCTCGGGACCAACGGCTTTACTTCCCTTCCGAAGGAAGTCGTCACTATAACTTTTTACGTCATAAGTGACTATGTCGGGGATGAGCAATCTTTGAGGAATTCGGGAAGCAATCCTAACTGTGGATGATTTTCTAAGAAACTATGTTAAAAAAAAAATTAAAAATGGATTAAGAAACTCGTGGAGGAATTCTTGTATGGTTTACTAGAAATATCCTTACGGTTTTGTTAAAAAAATCTGTAATGAATCTTTGTGGTTTTCTTTAAGGAACTCGTATAGGAAAATGTCGAAATCTGCTAATATAATAACTAGGTAGATTGATCGATAAATTGGTGGAAAAATCTTTGGAGGAAATCCTACTATCCCAGGTTTTTCAAAATATTTTCTTTGGAGGTGGTACCGAAATTTTGCATTTTCTTTCGCTTACAAATGAAGCAGGGGAGGCACACTTGAGCTTGAGATAGAGCTTGATTGGCCGCCCGTGGTTGCTACTCCAGTGTCGCCAGATCAGCTGCACTAATACAAGGAACCAAACAGATGACTGCTTGGGACTAACAGATACCCTCAAAATATGTACTCGTGCTGATGATCTTCTATTTTTAGGCAATAATTGTGCCTGCCACGTCAGAATGATGACAAATGAGAGGAAGTGGCAGAAAATCATGATGCATTAAACTGGCTCCAACAGTAGACCGTATATACCAAGGAAGCTACTCTGGGCTCTTTACTGCTACCCCAACGTGTCGTTGGTTCTTAAATGTAAACAACCATACAAAACTACGACCGAACAATGGTGAATACGTAATCAATTTTCTCGAAAACATTCATTTTGGGATTTTAGCAGAATTTGATTATTACATTGCCAACAGCGCACTGCAGTAGCACGTAGAAAATAATTGCTTGCAAACAATATCTTTGAAGCGCATTGATTGCCTGTAATTTTGCGAATGATAAATTTTGATATTCTACGTTAAGCATTAAAACAGGTTCTGGACTAAGGTTGGCGGCTTTTCAATTTCACTCCCATTTGACAGCCGCCCTCTACCCTTGGTATATATCACTGCGTCTACGCCACTTCAAGCGGGAAGGTGTAGACATGGTTTAATTTTTATGGCAGAGAGGCTTGCTGTTTAGTTAGCAAATTGCCTATGTATCAGACGCAAGAAAAGGCGTGCTATAATGATGGAAGAATGGAAGCGTAGAGAAACGGTTTTTTGTCCGTCTCGGGTTCTAGCAAATGCTATGCACTGTGATGATCAACTGTGATTCATTTAGAGTGGAAGACAGAAGCAAGTGAAATATACAACTACAAAGTACGAGAAAAGGGATGGGTCTGTGATTGAACCCATAATCTTCTGCTTATGAAACAGAAGCGGTAGCCATTGGACCACCAACTCCGTCCAATGAAGCAGGGGTGAAACACCGTTGACGGAAATTCTGAACAGACTCCTGAGTTCTTAAAAGCTTACATTCAAGAGTTTGAGAAAAAAGAATAGTGGCGTACGGTTTTTATAAGGTTTCTCTGCAGCCTCAACAAAATTGAACCAGGGTTCACTTTAAGCACAAGAAGTGCAATTATTTTCGACTAAAAAGATTTATTTGATTAAATATTTATAATTCCATTTATATTAAAAATAGCCAATGGATGCATTTTGAACCCCTTTACCCTACACAGCAGAACCACCCCCAGACGCAAAATGTCAATGAGGTGGGTTGGCTTACGGTTCCGGCCGAGGAAATGAGCAAAAGGTAGTCGTCGTCGTCGTCGGTGCCGTCTGCCGTGCTTTACTTGCCACTGCTGGTCGCCCTCAAGCACCCAAAGGTTGACTCGCATGAAATCGAAAGGCAATAGGAAGCTTCAAATTAAATTTATGTTTCGTACGACGATGACGATGTCTCGGGCCCCGGAATTCGATTATGATTTGGGTTGGCTTGGGCTTTGGCTCGGGAGAAGCTTGAATGGGAAAAATAATGACGTGCCTTAGGAATAGGATAATCGTCACTAGTTTATCCAAAAACAAGTAATAACATAGTTTCCAAAGAAGAATAAAAAATAATTAAATTTCGTCTAAATACCAACTTTCTTCGCAGTTTTAAATTTAAATTTTGATTTTTCAGTTCTTATTTTTTTAATTTTGCATTGGCGTTTTACGAGTTTTCAAGTGCTTAGTTTCAATGTTTCGTTAGATTTTTAATTGGAATCCTATTCCTATTTGTTTTTACTTTTGTATTGATTCAGTGATGGAAAATATATTGTTGATTGCTTTTCAAAACTTGTTATTCCTAATACAGTAATGACTCGATTTTGTCAGCCTTCGATTTAGTCTACCCCCGATTTTATCTACCCCCGAATTTAGCATCCTTTTTCCCCGATTTTGTCAGCCTAAAATTTATATTTTTTTTTTCAATTTTTTTTTCTAGGGTACATAAAATCAATTATGACCTTGGCCACGTCTATACAATCATCTAAAGATCGAATTTTTGAAATTTGAAATTCTTAATAATTATCCAAGAAACTTATCAAAGTTACCTTGGATTACGGTACACAGAAAATGGAAATAAAAAAAATGTTTATTTCAACAAAATCATAAAACTAAGTCCTTAAGTTAAAATAAAACTTGAAACCAGTCGAAAATTATCCCGATTTTGTCAATCCTAAATGCAGCATGGGGCTGACAAAATCGGGACATTACTGTATGTTCAAATTATTACTTATGTCCTATTATTTTGTTGGATACTTTTTGACAAATTATAGTGATCCCCTACGTTAAATGCTTGATAATTTGGCTGCCGAAGCTAAATGATGCGAGAGTATGACGAAAGGGATAAACAGGTGACACGGTCGGGTCTGACAAGGTTAACCATCGTATTTACCCCTGGGGCGAGGAAGCAGGGGAAATGGAGCCTTGTGCATAGAAACATCCGGTGTACGTGCCTGGAGAGGTGCTGGAGTGAAACAGGAAAATTTGATTTGTGTTACGAAAATATTCAATCTCGAAATGATGGATGGAAAGATTTCATCCGAGGGAGAAGTTTTCCTACCGAGTTGAATTTTCACCCAAATCAATCAAGTTCGATTCGAATCCGAACGATGAATTCGCTATTTCACAAATCATTGTTTTGTTTGGCTTGGCGTTCCAGGGAACGCCAGGATTATCGCGATTATCCGTAGACAGTTTTCGATAACTTTGCTAGGTCATTCAATGAAAATTCATGAGCTGTTTTTCTATTCGTCTTCTGGAACCAATTCATCGTTATCTTCAGAAGATATTTTAAGTTGCAAATATAAATTAGAAGGTAGAGACTGTATGGACGGTAAAAGAAACCATACAAGTGACATTTTATTCTGAACACCCTAAATAGTTATAATTGTAGCTTAAGGTGAAGGTGCGCCAGAGCCACACCACAAATTTTCAAGAGCACATATCTGGAAAACCAGACATACGTTCAACTGAAAACTTGATCGAATGATCACCGCTGGTGGTAGCCAATCGATAAAACTTTCAACTTGAACGGTTCTCTGGTTCTCAAAGTGTGGCTACGATGAATCTTCACCTTAAAATAATGTACCTCAAATGACTCTTTATGTTGATAACCGTACAAAATATCAATGTGTTTCACAAACCTCTGACTTATTGACAAGTTATTGTGCTTGTAGACCTCAAAGTATGTATTCCAAGTAGTTATTGAATAATCGTAAACAGCCATTGAACCAATTTATTGATGGAATGCAATAAAATCGGACCTGTATGGGTATCAACATTTTTCATAATCCTTCAAGAAATCGGAGATTACTATTGTGGATCGGAAATCATTGGAAGTATTGGACAATTTCAAATTTGACTCGAATGGTAAAATTTAAAAGATTGAGCCTGTGTGAGCTTTACAAAGGTTAAGTTTTGTTCACTTGATAGATACAACATCGACTGTTTTGTCAAAAAGTCATATATGCTCCTAAATATAAAATGCAATTATCATTTTAACAGTTCATATGATTCATTCAATAATATCCTAGTACCATAAGCATTCAACCGAAAACTTGTTTGTGCTTAAAAGTTCAATGAAAAACTTTTCAAACTGAAGTACATGGTTATACCAACGATTTTCCCGTGTACTGTTCACCACTTGACATCCTCACCTATTCCGATCGGGTGCAGTCTTGTGGAAACAAAACAGACACGCCAAAAAACCAGCAGCAAAAGCATAAACGTTGCCGACAACATCTCAACCCCACGTGACATTGATTTAATAGAGTGAAGACGAAAGGTTTCATCGCTTTTTGCCTTTGCCACTCCGTTTTGCTGCACGCCGTTCCGTGACCCGACCCCCCCATCGTTGCGCCATTTCGGAAAAGGCTTTTCCGAACGGTCCTCGCTATCCTTCCACCTATGATAGCAAATAAGACTCCGGCTAGGTATAGAGCGTGGCCAAAATTTATCGGCAAAGCCACCTCCGTCCCTCTGTTTGGTATCCAGTACAGTATGGCCTATAACAAATGTGAAAATAGTATGAACTTAAATTTATTGCTGTTTTGTAGCAAACTCCGAACATGATTCCTAAAAATTTTCAAAAGTTATAAATAGATTTTTACCATTTTTTAATGTAGAGGTCCTGAATTACAGAAGAATAGATAATCATAAGAAGAAGTTTTAGTGGATTATTTGAAAAATCGCTAGAAAAGTATTCGGAATATGAGTGATGTTCGGAATTTGAGATAAATTGTTTCATTATTTTTTCTCCTTTATTTCTTCATTGGAGCAGGGAAATTTTCTTTGTAACTGTGATTGTTATGTCAACGAACATTAGTTAAAACTTGTTCAATGCAAAAAAAAGATTTTAGTCCGTGATATGTAGTAACATTTAGTTTGGTAAATTTTGACGATAAAGGAAATGTAGATAATTTTTACTAAATTTGTTTCAGTGGCAAGGTACTTACGCAAGGAGGCGTACGATTCAGTGAAGAGAAATGAGTTATGGCAGATAATGTAAGAACATGGTTTTCCGACGAAACGGATTAGACTGATTCGTGGAACGTCAGATGGATCGAAACCAAGTGTACGGGTTGCAGATGAGATTTCGACCTCCTTCGTAACCTTAGATGGATTGAAGTAAGGAGATGCGCTTTCGAACCTTTTGTTCTGCATTGCCCTCGAAAGAGCTATTAGGAGAGCAGGTGTACAAAGAAGTGGTACCATTGTCACGTGGTTGCATATGCTCTTAGGTTTTGCGGACGATATCTACGTAATAGGAATCGATCGTCGAGCCGTGGAGGAGGCATTTATGCCTTTTAAAAGGGAGATTGCAAACTTCGCAGTGCGAAGATTGGGCTTACCGTCAATATCAGCAAAACAAAGTACATGATCGCCGGTAGACAGCGTGGTTCCAATCGTGATGTTGGTAGTGAAATGTTGATGGGTGGTGAACGATTTGAAGTAGTGGTAGTAGTGTTTCTGAATTTTCGTATCAGTGATGCGGAATCTACTTTCACTTCGTCACGTGAACATCTTTTCTCGCTCACATTTATTTTCCAAAGAGTTACGATGGAGGATAACCGAAAATCGTTCCACTCTGGGGATAATTTCTTATTTACTCCATCATATTTTCGCTCACCAACTGCTCCGGAGAATTATCACTTTGTGGATAAATAAAAACTGGTGCCGGCGACGAGAACCTAGAACATTGCTAAAAACAACCGCGATGTGGGCACGCTAACCATGCCACCACACCAACTTGAAGTGATGGTTAATTTGGTGCATAAAAGCAACTGCTGATCGTGGCGAAGGATACTGGAGAAGTTTTCCATAGATAGGAGAAAGAGAAAATAAACTTCTTACAGCAGTGGAAATGTGCAATTATATATTTTCACTTTGTTTTGTGGACGGATAAAATCGCAAGGCAGCTTATCGCCGAAAATTGCTGTGAAGGATAAATCCATTATGAGCAATTCTCGCTGAAACCAGGCCGCCATCGGCACCCATCGTTAGAATTCCAATTTTATATCACTGATCGCTAGTTTTCGATAACATTTAAGGGTGGTCCTTTCTGTTTTCTTAAATTGGTGGACCCCTAGTACACCAGCTAGCTAAACAGTTTGCGAAAAAGCCCATTTTTGATAAATGTAGGGTATTTCTTCATGTGATATGTCTCATATTCCGCTTGAAACACATAGCAAACTTAGTGGCATCATAAGGAGAGAAAGGATATAGCTTTCATTTGAAGTAAAAAAAATGGCGAACATTATGAATTTGGCCGCCATCTTGAATTTTGTTAGAAAAATCAATTTTTCACCATTAGCGCACCGCTCGTTTTAAATTCTGAGGTCACCATCAGAAAGCTGAGGAAAAATTGCGTAAGATAGGCTACAGAAACTAGGTGAGCAATGGTATTTACCCTATGAAATGAACGATTTTCTAAATCATGTAAATTCTAACAATCATGGAATTCTAACAATGGGTGCCAATGGCAGCCTGGTTTCAGCGAGAATTGCTCTATCGTGATAGTGAGTGAGAATGCGGAACCTTGGTAGTGGAAGAATTTATTTACCTTGGTACACTAGTGTCGTGCGATAATGATGTTACCCGCGAGGTGAAAAGGCGTCTTGCAGCTGCGAATAGGGCTTTTTGCGGGCTCCGTTACCAGCTGAGGTCCCGTAGCTTGCAGACTAAGACCAAATTCGCGCTATATAAGACACTGATCCTCCCGGTTGCTCTATACGGCCATAAATTATGGTCGGCCGGAAAGCGTTCGAGGTTTTCGAGCGTAAGGTGCTATGAACAATACTCGGCGGTAAACAAAAAAATGGCATCTGGCGGCGTCGCACAGTGCTTCGAACGTATGGCACTTGGGGACAAAAGTCATAACAGGATGTTTTATGCGCTTTTGCCCTACGATGTTAAGGAGGATCTCGTTATACACTAAAAAAACTCATTATTGGCATAAATGACACATATTACATCAGTTATGGCATGAGTGGCTTATACGTCAAATTTTACATTTGATACCATAGAACAGTGCTCGCTTGGAAGAAATGTTCAAAATAAAAATGCATGAAAAAGTAGTCGTTTGCATGAACGATGTATGTGACATGCGTAAGCATAAAAGTGTCTCAAAAACCAACTTTTTATAAGAATATTGAAGTACGGATTATTCCAATGAATAAAATGAAATCCAATAAAAAAGGTTGAATAAAGTTTCTATTTATTAGCAACACAATTCATTTACGAGTTATTAATCATTCGAGAACTGAATTATTGCTACAAAAGAAAATTGAAATGTCGTTTGACGAGTGGGTTTTATTTTTTTTTATTTCGATCATTTTCAACGGAACGTCGCAATGGTTCCGGTCAGCAAACTTTCATCGGATTTTCCTGCTTCCGAAAATGTTTGTTTGTACATGCTGTGTCCTGAACTTCCATCGAAACCCCACTAGCAAACCAGTTTTCAGCAGTAGAAGCTTCAAACGAGATATCCTTCATGATACTGGATGCAGTACAATTCATGAGCTGTTGTAGATCGACTGTAGCAGCTGTTTCTGATGCAGAAATCGGTTTCGGAATTATTTTTTGTTTCTCTTGCTTTAGTACATAAAGGCTATGAAGCAAGTTCGGATGTAATTCGTTTAAAGTGGTTCGAAGCAAATTGTACTTTCGTTCTGACAGATCTAAATCAATGTTCAAAGCTAATGCCTGTGCTGCAGTCATGACCTGTACTTGATCCCCACTCGAAGAATTTGATAAATTGTCAGCGAATGCGAGCTCTTCGTTGATAAGATCTGCAACACGTCCATTTTTAGTTTTTCTTGAACATTCATTGAACGGTTTGTGAGGCCCCATGCCAGCCTTTGCAGTCGAGCTGGAAATATCTGCATCGTCAGTTTCCTGATTGCGCGGGAGCTGAACTGGTTTTGCTAACCAGTCGGAGTTTTGCTTCACGAAAATTTTGTATGATCTTCTACATTTAGCCCACTTTTGGTTTATTTTGCAACAATAAAATTTGCAAAACGTCTTTAGTTCGTTCTCAAGTATCTTGGAGAATGAATCAGTGCCATAACAACTGTACATGAAATTCAGAACATGATTTTTCCGATTGGGTGGAGCGGCAGAAAACTTCTGCTCGAAACATTTTTTTATTGATGGTTGTGGCAGCATATCTTAAGAATCATAAGATGACATACAATTGGCAAACATATGCAGCTGGAATCACTTCCAGAATTTCAAAAATACTTCAAATTTTATTTTTAGGTGGATTTCAATAAGGTACTTTGAGGTACTTTTTTGTATGGGCAAAAATAAGATAAGTGTTTTAATTTTTTGTCTGTATTAAAAAGCATGTAGCTCAGAAGCATCTTTTTCAACAATTATTAAAATATATCACAGAAAATTGAATGAAATGACTCCTACTTACTTGTTTCAATACGGTCCATAACGATTTTCATTTTGAAAATATAATAAGGATGGGAATGAAGCGAATTGTAGAGGGACTGGATTGACACGAAAACAATGAATAATATAGAACGATGAAACAACTTGTCAACACGTGGTGTTTTGGTTTGTTTTGAAAACCGCACGAACTTTCTAATATCTGTACTACACGCACAAAACATATGTTAACATCATGGCCTACTTGATTCGGTCGAATATGGAAGTAGATTTTTCGACTTTTGTCCAAGGGACGAAGCACTGTGCGTCGCATGAATCATTTATTTTTCCAAGTATACAAAAAAGTGGATATTTTTAAGCTCATAAAACACGACAGGCTGCGTTGGGCTGGCCACGTGGTACGCATGCCGGAAGAACGACAAGCAAAAGTAATATTCAAAAGAGAAGATAATTAACATCCATGTTGACTATTGAAGCGCGCAGTTGAATGTAGCTCTTCGTACTTACGTTGCATGCATTATAGCAGCGTGCTCGATTTTACTCGCAGGTGTCACTTGTACCTGATACCTTCGGGGCCGTTTTGGACCACTTAGCGTCAACTTACGGACCTCAATTTTTTACCTGTTTTTTTCTTACCAACACTAGAAATTTACAATGATGAACTTATAACATTTTCGTCAAATAAGGGACAGCCTACTTAACATTAGTACCAACAGAAAGTAACACGCCAAATGATACAATTTTTTCTCAATATCAGTAATAATTACATTATACAAAACAAACTCCTTCTAAGCGTATTTCTTTGAGTTGCAATATTAAATCGTAACTATTCGATCCAAACTATGTTTATTTTGAAGTGCGTATTTGTTTTAATTTTCGCCACCTTTTTTAATTTTCGCCGCTCCTGGGAGTCAATTTTCGCCACCTCCTTTTTTTCTATCTTCATTAACGAGATTTTTAGCCTTGGGCTAGTTCATCTCGGGGCCAACAGCTTTTCTTTCCTTCCGAAGGAAGTTGTCACTGATTTTTTTCAGTTGGTTGGTTGGTTTGACTTTATTAACGAGATTTTTAGCCCTGGGCTAGTTCATCTCGGGACCAACGGCTTTACTTCCCTTCCGAAGGAAGTCGTCACTATAACTTTTTAAGTCATAAGTGACTATGTCGGGGATGGGATTCGATCCCAGGTCCTCGGCGTGAGAGGCGAGTGTTCTAACCACTACACCAGGTCCGTCCCATTTTTTTCAGTGACTATCTCGGGGATGGGATTCGATCCAAGGTCCCCGGCGTGAGGGGACCCCATATCAATATATTTAAAGAATAGCAAACGAGCATTAAAATTGTACAAAAAAGAGAATAAATAATAAAATAGTAATCCAGAATCGATTTCATCGTTTAGTTATAACTCAGTTATAACAATTCATGACATATATCTAATACGGGATAATAAACATGAGCTCACCTCGGTGCTATCTATACCTTCTTCTTGCGAGTTTTATCCTTCATATATTGCTTCAACTTCTTCTCTTCTTATTTTTTTCTTTCTCGCTTCTGCTTATACCTTCCGTTGCACTCGGATAATTCTTCCTCGGCGCGCCTTATGTCTTCTTCTTCTTTCTGCTCAAATTCCTGTATGAATTCATCCGAAGTCAGCACGTGATAGCGTTTGGATTTGTATTCTCGTTTAGCTGTCCGTTTTGGCGTTGGTGGTGTATTCAGGAAAACCTTCAATGGGATCCTTCTGGAGGAGCCAGGTTTCCCAGTTTCAGGAGCCACCTTTGACGGTTCTTCCTAAGTGGCCTGTAATCCGTCTGCTGCTCCTTTCATACCTGAGGTTCTGGAAGGGCCAGGAGGTTTCTTCAGTGGTGGAATGGAACCCATCAGCTACTCCATTCCCATCTGGAGTTCCATTGTTAATACCAGCATAAACAAATCCACACACCGGATCATTTTCGGATACGTTATCCTCCATGATTTTGAATACATCTGGGTAATTTTGTTCCAACGTCGAACATATTTTGAACAACGCTGCATCTTCCTCATTATGCAAACAAACGAACTGTGACTTGTAAAGGAAGACGGGGTACGACCGCCCGCCTAAGTAATTTAATTCAGAGAGACAGTCGCCCTGGCCTTCGTAACAGATTCCGGTGTCCGCAACGACATCTTCGGATGTCGTTTTAAGAACAGTTAAAATATTAACAGCACTTAAAAGCAAAAAAATAAACGTGTTACCTGGCATATTTTGAGGAAATTTGTGTTGTTGAGAATTACTCAACAGAATCTCCTTGGTAACGGAAAACCCTCGGCTCTGCATATCGTACACCTATTCTTCCAATTCCGCCTCTTCGTTCTACGTCAAAACCGTAGTCGGTCCTGGACGGAACACGATTTGGTGCTTCTTGATAAGCACAAGTCTGGATCGGATTGTTGATCGAGGAATTCCATAGCAGTTGGCAGCTTTTTTGGCGCTCATCTCCTTGCGCTGTATTTTATCACATGCAGCAGCTAGTTCGGCCTCGGAATGTGTACTTCTGTATTTCTTTGGTCTATGTCCCTGTTGGGTATAAAATAAACGTTAAATCAACGACTTCTCATAGTAATTTCAAGAAGTATTATTATTTTCTCCAGTGGTATGCTGCAATACAAAACGCAACTCCAGTAGTTTTTGTTCACAAATTTTGACAGCTTGGTTAGGGGTGGCGAAGATTAACACCAGATAGGATTTGAAGCCCAAAGGACAAAGGGATTTCGCCACTGGCGATAATTAAAATCGTTGTATTTAGTGTGTTTTATATCGCATTTAAATTGCTCTAAAGTTTTACAAATGTAGTCATTTATCCATACATAATTGCTGGAATCAACAAGAGTGTACTTCTTCAGAGATGCGTTGAATGATCTGAATATACAAATCGTTGGATTGGTGGTACTCAGGCTCGGTTTGAGAATACCTAATTTATCAATTGAAGCAACGATTTTTATCCAAAACCGGTGCAAACACGACTGCCTTGCATTAATATGTGGCGAATTATTCAAAAGTCTGAGCAACGAACCAATCTATATGTTCAGAAATGCTGAATGTTTCACTAGAGTGGCGAAATATGACACAAGAAAAACTTTTGAAAATGGCCAATCAGTTTTTTTTTTTGTTCGGTATTCAGTTGGAGCTGCCTGACAGCTTTACTTGTCAAGGCTGAACCCGCGGTCTGGCTTTTGCCAAGTTTTTCCTCTATCATGACCAATACTCAGATGGATTAGGTAATGGCGCCCACATGAACACTGTTTTTTTATTAGTATTATGACATGGTAGAAAAAATGAAAAATCGACCAAAAATTGTTCTTAGAAAAAAAAAAAATTGTTAAAAATTTCTCCATCATGAAACTTTGCTCCAAACTTCTATTTCGCATCATGGTGTAAAAATTGAAAAATATTAAAAATGTGTGTTTTTGTGTAATTTAAAATTTTAATTTTTCATGAAATTCCAAATGATCCGGTACAACTTGTTCATAGAACATTTTTCTGTAACATGAACAGTTTCGGAGTTAGAATTTTTCAAATTATTTGCATATAAAAACTTAAAAACATTTTAAAAAGTTTTTCTTGAGTCAAAACATGTGCTGAATTTAGTGCAAATCGAAGATGGTCGAGTTCTGTGACTGACCGATTTGGCATGAAATTCGTTAACATAAACCATATCGACAGCTAAAAGACAAACAAAAACGGTGCAAACCAGTGTTGCCAAGAAGAAGCATTTTTGGCCTCCCACTCCCTCAATATTTTCTTAAATGTCGAACTATTATTTCGCAACACACCCCAACACACACAGAGAAATTCCAACAAAAAATTATTTAGAGATATAAAACACATGCGTATTAATAATTTGTAAGAATCTCATTTAACTACTTCCTGAATAATCAATTAATGGTAATTGCGAAGCAGTTCATTGAAATATGTTTTCCTTAGTTTAAATCATTAGTTATTGAACAGTCTGAGCTATTAGTTATTGAACAGTTGAGCTAGAAACAAGCTTAGGGACATTTAACGATCATTGACACACGAGCCATAATTTCATTCCATTTATCCGCCTGCATTCATACAACACGCATGCCATGTATCGTTTGAGGAAGATAACGAGCCATGAACGAAAACAAGACAGACACACACCACTCGCCGATTGACACACAGTACACTTGTAACATTTGCTGACCCACTCTCATTGTGGTCAATAAACAGAGGCAAATATTTTTTTAATTTCTGAGCTATATGCAACCAAAGGGGTGTTCAATGGTCCAGTAGATTATAATTGGGTTGTTAAAGGCTGCATTACCAGATATATGAAAGCTATTACCGTAAAACGGGGTAACTTTAATAGTTTTTCCGAAGAAAACTTGAATATTTATGCATACTGTTTCAAAGAATTACATTTTATATTCTTAAAACAAGTACTGGTATCCTAACTATCGATTGCACTTTATAGATTACCAAAAGATTTATTCTGAATGCACATTTAAAATAAATCGCAGTATCCTGTGAAATTAATCACCGAAATTGAACTGTAAACAGTAAAAATACAGATTTTCCTGTGAAATCTACTATTCTACCGATAAAATCCGTGAAATCAGCTATTTTACCGAAGAAAATCGGTGAAAACTACTATTTTACCGGAAAAAATCCGTGAAACAAACCATTTTACTGTAACTTTGTGAAATACTAACGAACAGTTCGGTAAAAGCATTATTTTCACCGAACTTCTGTGAAATCGTGTGACAGCCGCTCTGGCAGGCATGAGCTTCCTTTTGTTTCAGTTTTTTCACAACATTAACAAGTAGTGTAAGCTGGCTTAGTGGTAGCAAGCCTGCTTCCTGATCGACAGGTCAGGAGTTCGATTCCCGGTTGAACCATTTTCTTGTTTCTCTTCATGATTGTGTTCAACGGTTTTACAGATTGTTCGGTGATTTTTTTTAAGTGTGTGGATATATTATTTTTCATATAATCGAAAGTTGGTTTTCTGTTTTGGGGTAACTTTGATAATGGAGTATAAATAGAACAAAATTGAATGTTTTACGGATCATTTAAAGGGCGTTACATACATCTAGGCGTTTAACGCTATATGGAAATTTCTAACTTAGATTACAGAAATGGTTTGCGCTAAGAGATTTAAGACCGAATTGGGTCCTAAAATTTTTAATGAAACCTTGTTTTTGTTTAATAACACGAAAAAGCATGTTACTGTTACTACTTAAGCAATTTTTCATGCTCATATAATAGTTATATCATGTTTAAACTTTAATTTAAAAATTTGGTCCATAAATGAACCTTGACACTTTTGATCATGTTTGACGTTCGCTTAGTCGACAAAAACACCACAGGGGTTTTAGTTCGACCACTGGGGTTGTTCCTATCTGACATTTCGTAAGGGCAACGGAAAACAAAATACACCCAAAATTTGAGTTTAAGCCAAATGATGTGACAAAATTTAAAAAAATTGTTTTTTGGGCTTAAACCAACGGAAAACATTAGAAAATTGAGTAAACATGTGTTTTTGGCCAAAACTTAAGCGTTTGGCACTAAAATTGGGACAAGGCTTTAGGACCCTATTCATGTTTTACTATAGCTAGGCTGTCATGGAAAAGTGGCGAACTCATTATGACTTTATCAAATTGTGATCGTAGAATAGATTGTTTGTAAGCGTTGTAAAAATGCTAAAAATCCTCAAATGCACATGATTTCAACGAAAATAGCTTTGACATGAAGTGTCATACTAATGCTTTTTACTTTTGCATTCGTTTTTCTCAAATGATTGACAGAAACTTTGTTATTTCATTTAATATGTTGTGAGTCTCACACCATCAAAGTTACCCGCATTATCAAAGATACCCCGTTTTACGGCACCAATTTTATGTAAAACATAAATCACCCGATACTATTGCAGTCTGTAAGAGTTGCTGCTATTGAAAGCTCTCGCGCCACGTACCAAACGAGAGAGTGAATGTTTACTTTCATAGGGCTCTCCGATTGCGATGTTTCACGAACTGTTACACTCTCCGAATATGGTTCGATGGTTCGATACAAACACTAGCTAGAAATTATACTGTACAACTCCAACTTCAACAGTTTTTACTTCAAAATTGTCTACTGGGTACCTAATTATCAGGGAATAGAAGGCAATAAAAACCAAATGAACATGCAAGAGTCAGGTTGTCCTAAAAGATAAACATTATGGTTATTCGAATGCTATACAAGTTATGGAATTTCACTACAAATATCATAGAAATTAATTAGGAATGTTATAGCAATTTTTGGCTGTATAGCGTGATAGTTGTAATTTTCGGTTGAACTTTTGTTGAACGGAACAAAATGAAAATGATTTATTATTCGAAAGTTATTGTTAACACGTAATTCTAGGCCTTGCGTAAGGAAGCATCAAGGGTATTAATTCGTGCATTAATTTGTAGACACAGTTTTTGGCCCACAGTCGGACAAAAGACATTAAAATAAAACTTGTAGTTTTTTTTAACATCAACGTACTACCTACAAATTGAGCGAAATATATCTGACCGAATAAAAACAGACACACGTTCTACTTTAGTTTTGCGAAAAACTCCAAGTTAGCTCTTATTTGGATAAGTTTCCTATTAAAATGTTGAGTGTATTTTTATGCAAACATCACTCTATGACTAACACAAAACATTCCTGTTACAAAAGTATCAATATATTGTAATACCAGTTTCTCAAAAGTTTGTTTTGAAACTGTTATAGCTGAAAAAGTTTTCTCAGTACTTTTGTAGCCAATATGTTGGATGTCCACTAGACTGATGCAAATTTTGAAGTTTTTGCTCCCCTTTGCTTAAACGATGTCAATTATGATGAAAATCATTCTCCCAAAATTTGAAGTGATATGGAAGAAATTTGGTTGTGCACACGCCATTTGAAGTTCATATGGAATTACTATGGGAAAGCCAAACCTTTTGTGTTCAGACCTCTATCTACTCGTCATAATAATATAGGAAAAATCGAACACACGATTCCCATGTAAAATCTTCCCAGCTACAATTTTGCCGAAGACCACATTTTGTTGGGACGTAAGGATATTTTGCTATTCTTGATTCCTAAGTCTAAACCATGCTGAGATGATCATTCAATTACTTGCAGAACAACACTGCTTTTTTGCTGTAGAACATAGTAGCCTGGATTACTTTGATCTATTCTTCCCGCCAGAAACACCACTGTTGCCTGCCGAACAGTTGGTGAAGCATGCTACATGCAAACCAACTTTATAATGATGAATAACAATTTATCCTGACGTTCAATTAAAAAAGGTCTTCGGCAAAGTTGTAGCTGGAAGAATTTCACATGAGAAGAGTGTGTTCACTTTTCCATAAAATATTATGACGAAGAGATAGAGGGCTGAACACAAAAGGTTGGCGTTCTCCATAGTAATCTCCATATAAACTTCAAATGGCGTGTGCACAGTCAAATTTATTCCAAATCATTTCAAATTTTGGGAGGATGCTTTTTACCAAAATGTAAATCGTTTAAGCATAGGGGAGCAAAAATTTTGAAACTTGCATCACTAAGGTCGTACTTTTGCTGCATCTTATTATAAATAATATATGATTCTTCATTATGTTCCGTATGAGCTGACTTTTTTTTCATAGAACACACTGTAGCTAGAACCTTAGCCCAGGTTTAGTCGCTGTTCCAGTCTTCCCTCGGTACGATAGTAACATGTAGCCAAGTGAACCGAATTGAACCGAAACCGAATCGGCTGGGAGGGGAAAGAGGTGGAAACGCAAAAAATCGATACGAAAATAATATCGTTTAATACCCGTCTAAACTACGGGAGGCTATTTTTAGTGGCCTTCCTCCACCACTCTTTCAAACTTATAGGGGAAGGGGTATTCTGCGGTGTGGTGGAGTTTACTACTACAACTACTACGGCCCCCGGCTACCGGAGCTGTCTGAGCTTCTTCATCCACTACTGCGGACAGCGTTGTGTTCGATGTTTGTGCGGAATCCTTGGAAGCATCGCAGTTGATTCATGTTTTTCGCCATCGGTTTAGGGAGGTTGTTTGACCGTCGAATTGAGGGGAGGAGGAGTTTGCATGAGCGAGGAATGTCGTGTTGACTTGGTCATGTTAGAGTCCGGTGTGATCAGGAATGGTGACACCGATGGACGATGCTTTTTTTGTGGAACAATCGCTTGACCGATTCAGAAGAAGAACCAAAGCGAAGGATGAATGCACTAGAGGAAATGTGGATTTTAACTCGCAAAATGAATTAGGAATCTAACTACAGCTGTTCGTCAATGTAGAACTGTAATTGGTATCAAGTAGATGAGAACCACGTACATGAAAACCCATTGCTTACCTTTTACTTGTTCTTATTCTTCTTTCTTTTCGTCTTCTTCCTCTCTTTACTTCTTCTTCTTCTTCTTCTTTTTGTCATTACGTCATCACTGGGATAGAGCTTGCTTCTAAGCGTATTGTTTTATGAGCACTCTTATTGTTATTAACTGAGAGCTTTTTTTGCCAAAGTTGCCATTTTCGCATTCGTATATCGTGTGGCGGGTACGATGATACTCTATTCCCAGGGTAGTCAAGGAATTTTTCATTACGAAAAGATCCTGAACCGACCAGGAATCGAACCTAGACACCTTCAGCATTGCTTTGTTTTGTAGCTGCGGTCTCTAACCACTCATTTAGGATGACCCTACCCTATTTCTTCATATATTTCCTACAAATTTCCCACCGTGCATCCACTTCACGGTTTTTCCCATGGGCATTCATCATCGGCTTCTGGTGTCGCTTTCCGGCATTATTGAAATGAGGTCCACGTGGTTTTCAGTTTCAGAAAATTTGTTTGTGCACCACTACCTACAGGTTTGGAGAAACAAACACGCTCACAAAATCACCATTCAAGCCACCAGCTGAACGACCGAAAACGGTAAAGTGGACCAGGACAGACCCGTGGTCACCACTTGACTGCTACTTCTTCATTGACTACTTCTTGTTCTTTCGTTTTGGTCATGATGCCATGCTGCCAGTGATTCCACTTGGTTGGAATGATTTATTAAACTAGGTAATTGATGGAGTCCTGCCCACCGATAAGCCCCCGAGCAAAGGCTCCGTTTGTCGAGTCCTGTGTCCATGGATAATTCACGATGATGGGTCAGATTGGAGGACAAACTCGTGGGGGACTGAGCTGTTATCAACTCGAACCGGATAAGTGGATTGTTTTGATAGAATTCCGGGTTTGGAAAATGTTCCTCCAGCCCCAGTCGGTGGTGTCATCTTCAATCTACGGCGGCATTCACAATTGACTGCAGACGACATTAGTCATGTTGGGACGAGACCGACGACTACATGGTTGCTACTCCATTTCAGCATTTATCTTAATAAATCACTCAGACTTGACATGGTGAAGATAGAAGGCTGCACAAGCCGATCGATTCTACTCCATTGAGCCTATTTGGGTGGACGAGGTGTGGTAGGCGGCCAATATTAAAAGCAAAATTGATTTCATTGTCCGCACTTCGTTCTGAACCTCTCCACCAATTTAAGTTCCTATAAATGCATTTCCATCTCTAAACGCAAATAAAAATGGCATTGAGGCTGATTGTTTCATCAGAACTGCGAAAAATATTCTAAAATATGTTTCAGAAAGAGATTCAAAAAGAAATATTTTTAATAATTTATAAATGAATAGCTCAAAAACGAATAGTTTGATTAGAACGCAGTCTTCCAAGAAGTTACAGTTGATAAAAAAACTGTAAGGCGTATAAGTTACATGATATAAAGAACCGGGCGGTTCAAAATTCAAAAAGTTTGAAAATTCAATCACGTATATCTTCCTTACCATAAAATAGCATTTTGTTTAATGTTCGGCTTTCTAGGTGGTGTTTCAAAGGTGGCCCAAGGCAAAGTCGGTTTAAATGTAAATTACTATTTTTTACAAGCAATCCTTTCCAAACACTGTCGAATACTTTTCCATTGTGAAGAATATCAAAACCAGTAGAATAGCCTTAAGATTTGTAGGAACGAGTCAAATTTGTTACACGTAAACCTTGATGAGTGGTCGAATGTCCATGTCGGAATCCGAACTGTCCAGTGGAAAAAAAAATGAATTTTCATTGTTGTCGATCATCATTCTCTTCAAAATGGCCTTTCCAAAAAGGTTACTGTTGCAGGAAAGCAAACTGATTGCTTCAGGAAGATTTTTGTCTGGTTTCAAAATAGGTACAACCTTAGCATTTTTCCATTTGTCAAGAAAATATGCTAATTGAAAACATTTGTTACATATATCAACTAAGAATGATAAGCTACTTTCTGGAAGTTACTTGAAGAGGATGTAGAAAATTCCATCATCGCCAGGAGCTTTCATATTTTTGAATTTTTCAATAATAGTTCTCACTTCTTCCAAAGCAGCCTCCCAGGAATTTTCGAAAACGTTCTCTTGATTGAGAATATTTTAAAAGTCCTGAGTAACTTGAATTTCAATTGGACTAATAAGTCCTAAATTAAAATTGTGCGCACTTTCAAACTGCAGAACAAGTTTTTGAGCTTTTTCGCAATTAGTTAGTAATAATTTGTTTTCCTCTTTCAATGCCGGTATTGGTTTCCGAGGATTTTCAAAATTTTAGATAATTTCCAAAAGGGCTTGAAGCCAGGGTCCAATTAAGAAATCTTATTATCAAATGTTTTGTTTCTTAATTGTGAGTAACGTTTCTTGATTTCTTTCTGCAAATCCTGCCATATAATTCTTACAGAAGGATCGCGAGTGCGTTGAAATTGCCTTCTCCTCACGTTTTTAAGACGGATAAAGAGTTTAAGATCATCGTCTATAATCAGGGATTCAAATTTTACTTCACATTTTGGAATTGCAATGCTGCAAGCTTCAATAATGGAATTTGTTAAAGCTTCAAGAGCATTGTGAGTATCAACTTTTGCTTGTAAAGAAATGTTAACATCAAGATGAGAGTCAACATACGTTTCATATATATTCCAATCGGCTCAAAAATATTTGAAAGGGGGGCTGATAGGATTGAGAATCGCTTCATGGGATATTTGAAATGTAACAGGGACATGATCAGAATCAAAATCAGCATGAATAATCAGTTGGCTAAAAAGATGAATAAGGTCGGTTAAGACCAAATCAATCGTAGATGGATTTCTAGAAGAGGAAAAATATGTAGGATCAAATAAAATTCTGCCGTTGGAATTACATTGTGAATCATTCAATGATCGACGTTTGGCATTAAAGTCACAAATGACAATTTTTTTTGACTTATTGTGAGTCAATTTTTGCAAACAAAAAAGTAAGAATCTTATTTTAGTTTGGATGCAGGTTTCAAATATGTTTTAGTAGTAACTGCTATATGCACGTTATTAGCTTTAAGAAAATTAAATAGCTCGTCCTCTTTACCATTCAAGGAACCAGCATTCCAATTTAAAATATTTTAATTCTTATTAATTGGATCCATTAGAAAAACGTAATCCAATAACAATTTGATTAGTAAATTTACACCAACTTGGACTGCTTCAGTCATGGTGATGGCAATGAACATTGCATCAATCATTAGATTCAATTGTTCATTTAGATAACTAACATCAAAGGCATACAAATCACTTGAAGTGGGTACATTATCTAATGATTTTCCGTTAGAATTATCGGTAGACGAAGAGGCGGACTAGAAGTTTCCTGTGGCGGCAGGGTTTTTTTTTCCATTCGATTTGAAACAATTAGAACGAGTACACGTAGTAAAAAAAGGAGGGGTGCTACGGAGATGAACCAGCCTAGGGCTGAAAATCTCCTTAATAAAGCTATAATAATAATAAAAAGGGGAGGAGTTCAAATTACCTGCTACGATATCGGCAAAGGATTTTCTTTGGGTAGATAAACTCGAAATTAAAAGATTATTCGAACGGCTACCCGACGGATCAAAATTAGTTTGTGAATGAGCATGATTATGATCTTTCCTGATGGGTATGATTCCTAATCAAGCGATCGTTAACTGAAAAATGAGCATTGTTCGAAACTCTGCCAGGGAAATTCCAGAAACGACCGTTTTTGCAACGGGCATTATCTTCCATTAGCCTGCCACGAGCCTTGAAGACTCGCCTACGCGAAGGGCAAGCCCAAAAATTGGACTTATGGTTGTCCCCGCAATTGGCGCATATGAACTTATCGGTATCTTTCTTCACTAGAAAGACGTCCTTAGCGTGAGAAGAACCTCCGTAAATCATGCATATAGCATCCACGCGGCAATTTTTTGTTCCATGATCCCACTTTTGGCACCAACGGCACTGAGTGGGGTTCTGGTAATTTCCTCCAGGTTTCTGGAAATGTTCCCATGTCACACGGACATCGAACATAAGTCTAGCTTTTTCTAAAGCATAATTATTATTTAGTTCTTTTTTGTTAAAGTGATAATGATTTCTTGGACTGGGGAAAATCCAAGTAAATCCTTTATTCCATTTTTGATCTCTTTAGGTGACTTATAGTCACTTGAGAGACCTTTCAAGACAACTTTGAACAAACGTTCAGTTTTGTCGTCATAAGTAAAAAAACGGTGCTTCTTCTCTTCAAGATGTTTGAAAAGAAGTTCGCGATCTTTGAGAGTTTCCGGCAAAACGCGACAATCTCCTTTCTTTGCGATTTGGAAGGAAACCTTGATTCCCCTAATGGAATTCAAGATCTCCTGCCTAAATCCCCCAAATTCGGAACAACTGGCCACGATAGGCGGCACTCTTTGTTGCCTCACTTGAATCAAAGAGCCTGGGCTAGAGGCTGCTTCGATTTGGTGTTCGGAAAATTTGTCTAGAGCATCGAACTGATTGCTCATTTCGATACAATTATTCATTTCACTCTTGGAAGAAGGTTCGCATTCCGGAGAAAGGTCCTTTCTTCCATTCTTGCCACGTTTAGTGACAGTTTTAAATCTCACTTTTTTTTGGAAGGAAGTTGTGAATTTAGAGATTCATCCTTCTTTTTGTTTGTAGATGCAACAATGTTTAATGAATAAACGAAAGAAGACGTGACCTTCGAGATATTTTTTTCTTAAGACGGTGTCCAATATGGATTACCAACGCTTGCTTTTGCTAACGGATCCAACGAAAAATCGTAGGCACGGGTCCAAACAAGGGTCGTTAAGGGATTAATAGTAGAAAAAATAGTACTAAATAGTACTTTTAAGTGGCACTGAAAGGTATCGTTTATTTTTATTTTAGCACTAAGAAGTACTGTTTTATTTCTTTAGGTAGTTTTTAAACTACCGTGTACGCACAACACGATGGTATGATGCGCACTGTAAATTAAGAATTCTGATAGTTAATAATACATACACACAAAATTTAATTTAATTCGATAAATATAGCGTCCACGCGATTTGGATTTTGCGCTGGAAATGCTCTATGTAATAAACCAATAATTATTATTGAATGCACTCTTGAAGTTATGCTGCTACGTTCCGCCCTCGCTCGCCACCCCCTCCGAAAGGCGCAGTTTCAAAAGTGTCATCGATTTTCCTCCGCCACCAACTTCATTCGTTTTCATTCTGCTTTCAGTAGAACCGTCACTGCTTTCTTCGTCACGCTAGTTTAGTTAAGGCGAAAGCGAGAGAGCCTCTGTACTATTTGTCGCTCGATTTGAATATTAAACCCATTTGATGGGAAAAAGTAGTGACAGTTTCTGGGGGAGATAGGGTGGTGTGGCAAAAGTACAACAACAAGGAAGTTCATTATGCCACGGCTCCCGCCGAAGCAGACGCTTTTATGCCTATTCAATTGGTACAACCTGCGGTGACGGTTGTTTGACGAACGGGTGTGAGAGTTTGCCTTGTAAAGCTCTGCTTGCATTGAAATGGAAAACTCGGGGAAGGTGTAAAACTTCGACGGCAGTTTTTCCGGAGTTTGCAGTCGGGAAACTGTTGACAAACTGAAACTAGCACCGAAGGTACGGTTAATGAGGCGTTTCCTTATGGTCGGCAATTGTCAATTAGTCTATAATTGTTAATGAGCTACAGAAATGTGAGCAGTTTATTTATGACAATTTGAAGTAAGTAAATCTGTTTCTCTTAGAATTTGGCCGCAAAATTGAATGATATCTCCACTTTTATTAAGATGCAAGATGCAGTATATAAAACATATATTTCTCTGATTTTCAGTTGAAGTTCGAAGTTCTCGCCAAATTCCACTTTTTTTTTCCTGCGCAGTATCATTATTTACATTATATACCATTTTTCCATGAATATTTCTTAATTAGATGGAGTTTCTATTTGACACATTCACGCTTAATAACTGCCCAATGTATTCTATCGGTTGGATATTGTATATAACGAGTGTTCACTATGTCTCTAACACCCCTAATTTGATCAAAGCTAGATAGCAAAACGTAACAATTTTAGTCAAAGGTTTTTCAATCCGGCAAAAATCTACTTTATGATGTTCACTACAAACGCTGCGTTCATAGTGCAATATTCCGATGGCTCACCACAATTCCTCTCCAAATATCTGCATTTTACGAGTTTACGCCTCGCTGATAACTGAATTGAACCGATCCTATTATATCCCGAGGAGAAAAATGTACAGCTTTTCAAAGCGGGAAAAAATCTTACTGTGAGTGGAAATTGTTTGCAGCCGAGCCCACATGCGTTATGGTCTCATAGTAGGAGTAGTTGGATGAATTCGGACCCGTGGTTTAGATCGACAATTTGATAATAACTAGTTTGTGTGGGTTTTGTGGCCGTATTACCAAGCATGAACCACAACGATCTAAGGAATGTGGGTTCGATTCCCACAACAGTTAGACAACCGTTTCATCGGAAACGAATTTAGACTGTACCACTGGGCGTTGTATGCTAACTCTTTGTCTAGGAGTCTTATGATGCTTCCTTCAAAGGGCAAATTTTGTCCACCGGAAGTATCAACGTGGAGGTTTACCTTAGTGAAAAAAAAAAACTACTGCAAAAAAACATTGAAAAGAAACAATGGGTGTATATTTTGTACCATCGCACCCTGCCCTCATCGAAATTAAATCCAACCAAAGCCGAAAGTGATAGTAGCATGGAGGCACTCCGACAATAAAAGCGACAAAAACTCAACCACACAACTAGAGTATCTGGTCGCCGGCGGTACTTTGCTCTCTAGTGCCTTCGGTATGTCAAAATATGCTGCAGCAATGCAATCAAAGCTTCCTCCGATGATGTGGGGTGAAGTGGAGCAGAGCAGGAAGCCGGAATTACATACACACTGTGAAAAGCAGCACGCACCAGTCAGCAGCACACCAAACTGGGGAAGCGATTAGTGGCACGCGACAATAATATGTTTCATTCATACAACATATTTAGCAGCAGCAGTAGAACTAACAGCAGCACGGTGCTTTCCAGAGCGTTTATGATAGAACAAAATCTGTATTCAAATTCGATTTCTATTACCAATCTATAAACACAGCATACAAAAAAAATCAGTCGAGTCTCAGAGACGTTTTGTCCCTTTCGATGTTTTGGTATTTGACGTTTGGCACTCGGCGTTTTGTCTTTTGACATTTTGTCTCGTTACGTCAGGTTCATCACCGCTTTTGAATTTTTTAAAATGATTTCATCGGCTTTTCTCAGTGAAATTAACATTCAACGTAGCATTTGCTGAACGTTTTAGCGGTTCCTTAAATGCTTACTTTATTAGAAAATTAAAAAATAATCGTTTTAAAACTTTCGTGCTATAGAGCAAGTCCTACACTCTCATCTACCTGTTTACTTCTGTTTTGATCTATCATTCATTTTGTATTTGAATATGCTGGTGTTTTGTACATTTTGTTTTTCTACTTTTAACTTTTAACGACATCAAGACACCGATAGAGTTGTTGAAGTTTTCAGCAGTTTCCTCACTTGACTACAATTTACAGTAGAAATCGAAAAAAGCGGTCGCTTGAAATTTTTGGGTACAATAGTAAGAAGAATTTAAGAAGGACTAACATTAAATTGGATTCCCAAAGACATAAATGGCAGATATCTTGATTTTAACACAGTGAGTGAGAGAATTTAGGGAACAAATTTCATCCTATATTTGATACAGTTGGTTTAAAATCTGGGGAAGAATTCATGGGTCATGTGAGCATCTTGCTCAAAAAATATTAAAAAGCATTGTTACACCCAAGGAACACACATATCATAATTGATGCATATTAACTCTTATATGACTAGATTTTGCCATATAAGAGTTAATATGCATCAATTATAACATGTGTGTTACTCGGGCAGGATGTTCAGCAGGATTCCATAGAATTATAGACAGCATCTCTACATAAATTGTGACGATTTGTCTCTTTGCTTTGCTTAGAAAGTTTTTTGTTAGCCTGAGGGATATGTGTACTTTTATGCAAAGAAATACTATCCAAATTTTACGCCCAATCTAAAACCGCATGCATGAAAGTAACGCAACTAACGAAATACAACAAGTCACCTTGAGAAATGCTGAACATATCTTTGGATGTTAACATAATTTTTGGTGTCATTCCAGCCAGAGCCAGGAGACTAATAATGGAATTTTGAACAGAGATCCTGGATATTTTCCCATATTGTCCTGGGCGTAATTAAAAAAAAAAACATTCCCAATACTTGGGCGGAATCTTCGATAACATAACTAAACCAAACTAAAAAAAAAACTATTCTTGCTGAGAATTTTATTGACTGGACTGAGTTTATACTGAAGTTGGTAGAGAATTTCAAAATTTGTATATTTTGGAGAATGTTTGGTATAAACTTGATTCATGAAAAGAAAAAGACAGAAATATGAAGCTACGCCACGACTCTGCCCACCAGAGTTTTTAAGTTTCATGTTATGCGAATAATTTCCCATACCTTCGCAAAAAAAAAGTCAAAAATTAGATGGAAATGCTCAGAATGATACATTGGAAACGTTTTTGGTTCTCGATCAAAACTGAGGATTTCTTGGAGAAAAAATCTGGCAACCTATTTTATTTATCATTAAAACTTATTAAAATTTTTTTGATTACTACCTTTATATTCTTGAATCCTTATGGTTTTCCAGTCAACCAAAATTTTATAAACACATCAATTCTGCAATAATTTATGTTTTATCGTCGCATTTTAAGTTCTTTTCTTTGAAAAATAGTTGTGCCAACTTGAATGTTTGAATGTTAGGTTTCTTTCTAATCTTCATCGCTTCATCCCTTACTTTTAGGAAATTTTCAACCAGCTAAATTTTTGGAACTCATTGATAATTAGCAAATAGCATTAAGCAATTCCAAAAAAATAGAGATATTACAACTCTAGACCGTTGTATGCGAGCTGCCTCCTTCCCGTCCGTTACCAAAGTCATAGATTTGGGCCCAACCGTTGGCTCTTAGACAAGACTGACGCATCCTCTAACAGTCGAGAGCCGTCCTGTCCACGTCCTTGCGAATGTTCTTTAACTCACAAATACGAAAGATTTTGATAAAACATTCATTTTAAGTTCTAAGAAAACACAAAAGTAGGGTATGTGCTGGCCAGATAAAAATTGATTTTCGTAAATTAAAAGTTTCTATGCAAAAGGTTATTTAATGAAATAAAATTACCATAGGCAGCATTAAAATTGCCCCGATGAAAAATACGAATATATAAAATATGTATTTGCTTGAAGATATATTGTGATTAACGTTATCCAAGTCGTACCCATACTTTTTGGGACGCCCAATAAATGAAAAAAAATGTATCGGAGTTTTCAGTTTAATCCAAAAATCCATAAGATGTTCCAAAGAAACCATGAAACTTTAATCTTCACATATAACATATGTTTCGATTGTCTTCCAAGCTGAGCAACTTCGCATAGCCTATGCTAGATCTTTGAGTTTTAGTTTAATAAAACAGAATAATAGCAGATTTTCATTTCATAATAATCGTCTGGCTATTACTGCTTTCTCTCATCTTAAATTCTTAAACAAAATTAATGTTTACTGTTAACCAGAGTAAGTCCTTTCTGAATAATCGAAACCCAACAGAAAGAGAATGATGGATGGCAGCGAAAAAGCTTCTTACGCATATTAGGGCAAATATTGTTCGTTTATCATATTTGGCTCCGTAATGCTTCGTAGCACCTGAGCTTTAACAAAATGTATCAATCAATTTAACAAAACACGCTATCATGTGTTATTCCAATTTTTCATTGAACTTAAATGTGTTCAATGAAAAATTGGAATAACACATGGGGCAAAAACCATAATCATTTCAGAGTTTTCAACACCAGTTTTTTTCATTCAAAATCAAGAAATTCCCATGAAAAAGTTTTCACGGTATTCCATTTTCCAGGCAAAACGCAGTGTAGCGAAGGTGTACCGGTATTCGCCATGTACCAGTTATTCGCCACTCCGGATTATGTACCGTTTTACGACATATACAGTATTCATTATTTGTATTGTTGAATCTGTTTGCACTCTGTTGTTTGCTTTGGACACGATATTTATCTGTTATTTTCACCTTAGTAGAAAGTAATTGGAAGCACACCTTAAATTTGTATCGTGCAGTCATCGAGTTCAATTTCTTTGTGATACAAACTTCTAAAACATCAAAGATGGGGTGAGATTCTTAACAGTCCTTATCTCCAGCATTCACCCATATCAAATAACAGAATGGATTCATACCTAGAGCATTGGAGACTTAAACATATTTTAGAAAATACGGCTCATTCTAGAGAGCCTTGGTTGAACCTTTATATAAGTGCGATAAGTGGTTCAGTTTTGCTCAAAACCTGTGAGCCAGTATTGATCTTAGTTGTCTCTAACAGATGGAACAAATTGCTCCCTCAAAAAATTGTTATAGATCTCTGTATTTATTTTTTAATAAACTTTAACGAAAAATAAAACCGTGCCAAACCCTTAAGATGCAAATGCCCGCAAAACTATAACCCTGACAAAATATTTTATTGTGACCATGGAAAAAAACGTTCTCTCAGAACTCCTCCATCCTCTGATACTATACAAACTAATATTTTCAACAATAAAGTGTGATTTTCGAAGGTGTTAAGTTCACCACCGGAGTATACGACAATCAGACGCTATTTCTAGCTTTGAGCGAACTAAATTTAAAACTTCTTTTCGTTATTACATTATTTAGAATAGTAAGAAAAATATGACTAAAATTGTCCTAGATAGTGAAGTGAGGTCAGAATATACTACAGTAATCAGAAAGTACATTCACTCACAAAAACAATGAAATTAATGCTTGTGGATTCTAAATTCACCTTCAAACAATTTTCGCATTTTTTATGGGCCATACTGTATGGTTGCCAATTGTTTGGTGTTCGCTAAATTGCTTTAAGATGATACGGAAAAATTGTCAAGTAAACTATCTTGTAATACCGAGGGTTTTTAGACTACATGCCTACCGAAAAAAGACATTTCGTAGTCAAAAGCGAGTGTTTGATACACTCGTAAAGTATTCATTTCAATGGAAAGTAGCAGTAAGTAAGCGGATGTACGTATCCATGGTAATGCAGCGGCCTCCTTGGATAAATTTACGCGTTACGCGTTTTGCTGAACTGTGGAAAATACCAAACATTCTGGTATCTATAACCACGTTATGGAGATAATATTCGTACATGTTGCGTGACGACAATATGCCTAAGGATATAATGAGTCCAAATCATGGTGTATTGTCATAAGATGAAAACACGCTGAAATCATAATATAAGCGAGATAATCAAGATTTCAGGCTTCTTACTTCTACCCATGTAAAATCAAAACAGGCCCTAAGAGTTTTTTGAAGAAATGTGGTATAGCAATATAAATCGATTGGTAGGCACAGATATGATAAACATTTTTTTTTATCCGATAAATAAAGTTCCAAGAAGCACCGTGAACATAGTACGAACGATTTCATTGACACTATCCGCGCTCTGCTGTGAACAACTGTGCGGAAAAATGCTCTATGTTTGTTGAGCGCTGTTTGGCTATGAAAGACCCATTCCGAGCGTAGAAAAAAAAAATTGTGTATATTTATCCAAAGTGCGACATGTTGTCCGAAGTGTAAATGAATGCAATGTGCCGGCTGGTCGTACCTCCTAGCTTTTGATAGTTATGGTTCAAACGGAACGATCCTGGGTCACGCTTGCAAGTTTCAAATGATCCAAATAACACTCACAAAAAACCAAACGAATTCAAACACACGCCACAAGAAGGAATATAAAATAGCGTTTTTAACGGCAGATATGAATGACTTTTTATGGGCCCATCACCACCAAGCGGAGCGAATACACGTTTTTGTCACGAAACTTGTTTCCTCGAGTGTCGACGAGTGTGTTTCACAACCAGAAGGGGGCGTAAAAAGCATTGCTTGCGGTGGGTGTTAATTTGAGATCATGTCGATTTAATCAGACGAAAGGTTAACAAATGAGCAACAACGAGGGTAACACGGGAAGTTAAGTATGAAAATTGCTCATTTCTTTTTGTTTGTTGCAAGCGTGTCTAATTGGAGGTGTGTTTTTCGTTTTGTAGAATGGATCCTATACGCAGCAACTGGGCTTTCATACACAATACCTGGTTAGAAATAAAGTTCAATGAACATCCAGAACAGAAGCTTTTAGATAATTAGGATAGAGTGATCCTTTATAGATCATAAAACAAGGTCATGTTGAAGAAATTTGGGTTCGATTCAAGGATAGTCCAGGACCTTTTCATTTTGCAATCTTCCTGGACTTTTATGGTCAATTAAAGCTATTTTGCGCTTGGTACAAGCTAGTATTCAGAGTCAGACAGAAATGTGGGATTATCCGCAGTTTCAGTAATTAAGTGTTGTAATTCGCTTGCTGTTAAACTTTTGGTACTATTTTTTTTTTTCAAATTCGGTGGACCTAAATTTGGACGACAAAACTGTTCTCAATTCTTTAACAGGCTCTGTTATACGGTGATCAGTTTTGCGTTCTAAGACCTAGGCCATACAATAATGGCTAAGTATTATCACATCATAAGCAGTATCCACCGGTTTCCTTGATCTTAATAACCACCCTCCGCAAACACTGATAAGCTCATTGTCATCAACGGATCTTCTCATTTTTGCACAGTCTGTAGTGGCCCACCATGAAACGTCCAGCTTGAGCTGAAATTATCAGCATTACCTTGTGTTTACACATCTTCAGAGCAAACTGCTCTCCGGTAATACAAAAAGCTCCGAGAGACTACAAAACCGGTGGTGGTGTTCCATCGCAGAGAAACCGCCCGAAGCTGGAATTAATTTTAATCGCCAGCGATTCCACTTCCCAACCAATCCGGTGAAATCTGATTTTGTGCACCGATCCGGCTACGACGGTTCTATTCTAGCAACAATAACAATGTAATTGTGTAAAGCGTCCTCCACGACCGGCTAGCTAGGCCTGTCTGGCAGAATTGTTCAAAAACATGCTGCTGCCGCTAGATACTCCGGGCCCATCCCAGGGGAAACGAACGAAGATGTAAATGAGCTGTGAGCAAGCACTATAGGCAGCCACTATCGTCCCGGCGGCGCGAATGAACGTCTCTAACAAGGTGCCATTCGCCAGCCAACCAGTTTCCTATTGTAATGAGGTGTTTGTGAATGAAATTTTCATTAAAATCTTATCGCAAACTGCAGTTGGCATATCGGCATTGCTTCTTCTTCCGGATTGAGCGGAGCTTTAAGGCGAGGACAAACTCTCTGGTTGGGGGATAGCTTTTGTCCTCGTCGGTAGCTCTTATTTGGCTCTAATTAGGCCACTCGACTCGTTCAAACTGTGGTGGAGCCACCACAATAGTTTAAACCGATTCAAAAGAAACAGTTTTACCCTAATCACACCTCAATGAAGCTACGGGAAAGAGAATTACCGTCGAGTACCGAGCTGTATTTACAGTACAGAACTTAAGCATCCCGATGAGGGGGGGGGAGAGCACCACAAGAAACACTTTCTACTGTTCGGTGTGAATACTTTTTGTACTGCTTCACACCGACCGTTCTTTTCTTTTCTCATTTGGATTAAAGTTACTTTTAATCGGATGAGGGAGGTGTGGTGGTTAAAGTTAAAATAAGAGACGGATTAAGGATTGGTCGAGAAGATTGAGTTTTGGTAATTTTGAAAATTAAAGGATTCACTCAATTTTTAACGAAAATGATTATGAGGAAAATCTTGCGCACAAACCTACAAGCACTATGTAATACCTCAACAGATTTTTATACGTTTGAATTGTAACTATTTAAAATTTTCAAT
The DNA here is from genome assembly GCF_002204515.2 of Aedes aegypti. Classification (NCBI taxonomy): domain Eukaryota; kingdom Metazoa; phylum Arthropoda; class Insecta; order Diptera; family Culicidae; genus Aedes; species Aedes aegypti. Next base: position 52,846,007 of record NC_035108.1, read on the forward strand.
ATATTTCAACATAGTCTTAATCAACTTCATTTATCCAGGGTTTCTTTACAACTGAACAATTGGTAGTTCTTCACAAGTAAAATAAAATTGATTATAAATTTTCGAGCTGTTTAGTGAAATACCTATAAGTAAATGAAAACTTAATTTAGTTCTTTACCATTTAGTTCCGCTAGAGTATGTACTCTTTGATAGATACACGTACTTCGACCTCTGCTGTTATATCTTACAATAAACCAATTTGAAAATTCTTGCTAGGCTTCGCACAACAGACCTCCATGATTGTTTTTCATAAATTATTCATAAATTATAAGCTCTCATATTTTTTATAATTCCACAAAAAGCCTTTGAAGCAATTCTAGGAAAAATTTCTGGTGGAGTTTTCGAAAGCATACCCAAGAGCATACCCATAGAACATACAAAAAAAATTGACTATTCTGGATGTATCCAAGTAAATGTTCCTAGAGGAATATCTAAAGATATTTCTACGAAAATTTTAGGAGAACTTCTGAAGAACTGCTAGATAAGTTGCTCCCGTATGTTTTGAATGAAATCTAGCATGTTCTTCTTCTCGTAAAAAATGAATGAAGTCTTGAAAGTATTGGAAGATTTACGGACACAATGACTTTAGGGTTACCTGACGGAAAGCCAGAACGCACTCTTTGTATAATACTAGTAAAAGGCGAATACGAAATTATTGCGACACATTCAACAGGGCATAACTTTTCTACCATTGGGTTAAAATCAACCAAATTTTGCACACTTTCTCATTGATGTGTATTGTTTACATGCTGTCAAACTCGAAGTCGAGTTTTTCGATTCAACGAAAATGGAGGTGAACCAACACGAGTCGAGAGAACATAGTCTTTCCAAACACCTGGAATTTCCTGACTTGTCGCACCGGCAGTTGGGAAAAATCTTGAACATTCATCATTCAACCGTCTCTAGAATGTTGAAACGGTTCCAGGAGCGTTGGAACATGGTAAAGAAGCTGGCAGAAAAACGGGACAAGAAAACAAAAAGACGGATAGAAAGCTGAAGCGGATGATTAACGCAAATCCCAAGCCGTGATTTGGCTAAAAAGATCGGCATGTCACAGAGCTACATCCAGAATGTAAAGAAGAGAGCTGGACCACATACATACAAGGTACAGGTGGGAAGTAAACCGCGATGAGCGGCAACAATCGACGGCTAAAACTCGGGCAGGGAAGCTCTACGAGAAGATGCTGACAAAATATGGCTGCTGTGTGATGGACGACGAAACATATATAAAAGCCGATTTTAATCAAATTCCGGGGTTGGAATTTTTCACCGGCAAGAGCAACTTCGATGTGGACGACACATTTAAGAAGAAGAAAATGTCGAAGTTCACCTCCGAATATCTCATTTGGCAGGCCATCTGCTCTTGCGGACTGAGGAGTGAGCCTTTCGTGACAAAGGGCACAGTAAATGGCGAGATCTACAAATATGAGTGCCTCGAGAAGCGTCTTTTGCCGTTTTGCTGCAGCACGACGAAGCTCCGCTATTTTGGCCAGATTTGACACTATTCTAAAAGTGTCCTGGAGTGGTATGAGGTCAATTCTGTCCATTTTGTTCCGGAGCTGCGCCCGGTGGAGCAGTACTGGGCAATAATGAAGCGGGAACTTCGGAAGAGCAAGAAGAGAAGGACATGTAAAGAAAATGTAAAAAAACTGAGAAACTGGTACCAGATGACACTGTAAAGACTTTGATGGAGGGCATCCAGCGAAAATGCTTGCAATTTTACACTCAAGGCTCCATTGTTGAAATTTTCTTTCGATTCTTGAAATATATATATATATATATAAAACTAGCCTAAAATTTTTGTTTGATTCTAAACATTATAAGAAAATTGGCAAGACATTTTCGGTGTCGTAATAATTTCGTGTTCGCCCTTTAGAATACAGGCGGTGATAAAGAGCTATCTGCTAATATATCTGGAGGAATTACCGGGCCTTATTAATATCATGAAGGATTCCCTGAACATTTTTAAAAACAAATTCGAAAACCTTTCAATGCTTGAAAATCTGAAATGCAGATACACTGTTACCTCAATTTACGAACAAGATACTTCCTCTGGAATCCCTGAAAGAATGTTTAGGGAAATAAATGAAAAACTTTTGGGAAAAAAATGTATAACTTTTGCAGCGAGTCACCATCTCGGATTCCAAAATTGCGTCGGACATCAATTTTCATGCCCGGTTTTCTTCGTGCACGTTCCCAAAATGGCATCGGACATCGATTTTTGTCATCCCCTCTTCATGCCCGTTTCAAAAATACCCATATTGCATGGGTTTTAAATGGTTTTCCTGAACCGGAGGTCATTCCATTACATAGTTATTCACATAATTGTCTGAACTCAATTTACGCAGTTCGTAAAAAAAAGTGAAGGAAACTGAATTTACTTTGTAGAAATATGCAACATGAATTGAGTTTGCGTAAATGAGGGTTTTAGTGTATTACTGAATGAATTATTGTAGCATTTGATGGTAAAAATTAACTTCGCGAAGAATTATTGGAGAACAACACTGCTGAACACGTTTTTGTCTCAAGCACCATAATTTGAATCCATTACCGCTTTCAAAAATATCATAGCACGTCTAGTTTTTGAGATATTAGCTGTTAAAAATGCGATATTTGACTATTTTAGCCAACTTGCACGCAAGTTTATCAGCTTGTATGGCAATTTATTTGCTTAAGTTGTCACAGAATATAAACTTCATGTGTATAACAATACATATCAACAAAGTTCAATGGGGACGGACCTGGTGTAGTGGATAGAACACACGCCTCTCACGCCGAGAACCTGGGATCGAATCCCATCCCCGAGATAGTCACTCAAAATTTCAGTGATGACTTCTGTTCGTTCGGACCAGTTCTCGAAATAAAATTCTCAAAGCACTGTTGTTATTGCAGTAGTAGCTTGAAACTAAATATATTCAATTAATTTTCTTTATAATACTTCATAATAATTTTCAACTTACATTTTATAGTTTGCGTTTAATTATCCTTTTCTTTACAGGTTTCGTTGCACCGGGCTTTCTCACCAATCTGTGGATCATCATAAATAAATATAATCCGGTTTACAATACTGTTCTACTACTTACAGCTTTATCCGAAATCTCAAAAACAAATTCCGAACCGCTATTTCTCCTTTTTCCACCGTTCCAATTTCAATTCGCACAATTCAATTAAAATCTACTAATTTATCTGCGCGCTCAAATTTACTTCCACCAATTCGCAATGGCTACAGCACAGTAACTTTTCTTCTATTTACAAAATAATCTTCCTCCCCAATATTTACATTTTGCGCCGGGACGAATTCAACACCCGACAGTTTGCTTACTCTAATTCGCCTACCTACTACACGCTACCAAACCCAGGGTGGGTGTACCAGGGTGGGTGTACGACTGTCAACTACAAACAAAGCTCGCCTAACAATCATCTCTCGGGCGGGCCGTCCCAAACAGCACAGGTCGAGACGCGGGCCATGCCAGACAGCAAATGCTGATGCATTTCAACAACCAAACAGCGGGATGCCTAGCAGTGTTGTGAGCCAAACGAATACACCTACAAAACATGAACGGTAGGCGAAACTCGTTGCGTATACCCCCCCTGGGGTGTACGACTGTCAACTACAAACAAAGCTCGCCTAACAATCATCTCTCGGGCGGGCCGTCCCAAACAGCACAGGTCGAGACGCGGGCCATGCCAGACAGCAAATGCTGATGCATTTCAACAATCAAACAGCGGGATGCCTAGCAGTGTTGTGAGCCAAACGAATACACCTACAAAACATGAACGGTAGGCGAAACTCGTTGCGTATACCCCCCCTGACCAAACCGACACCTTCAGTTGGGTGATGGTTGTTCGATGTTGGGTGGTGCGAACAACTTCCTTCGGAAGGAAAGTAAAGCCGTTGGTCCCGAGATGAACTAGCCCAGGGTTAAAAATCTCGTTAATAAAGATAAAAAAAAAAATTCAAAGTACTTTCGATGCTCAAAAGTTATTTTTTGATATTTTAGAAGAGTATTGTATTTTGCCATATGAGAGAAACGAAGAATTTTATATAGAGACTGCAAGCACGTTAAAAAAATCGATTTTAGCTGAATTTGATCGTGAAATTTCAACCAAATTATGTCTGATATGAAAGCTTAAGTTATATTTTGCATGCTTCACACAAAAGATCACAACAAAGTTTTATGAATCATATTTTAAAACAGTGTTTATACAACTTTGGCGACCTGTAGCAAAATATTGTGACGTGCTGAGACATTTCTGAGAACGGCATCAACCCCAAATCTACTAGGGACACATAACACAGCGTAACAAAAATTACAGTTTTGCGTGTCTCAATGATCAAATTATGTGTCTCTAGTAGTTTTGGGGTTGCTGAATCTGATGCCATTCTTGGAAATTTTCCAGCACGTCACAATGTTTAGCTACAGGTCCCAAAGTTGTATAAAACACTAGTTTTCTTGATGGCTTTACATAAAATTTAAGGTATAATTTATCAAGCTTTTTTGTGATCTAATCCACTAAGCATGCGAAATAGGACCTGAACTTTCAATTTGGATATAATTTGGTTGAAATTGCACGATTAAATTTACTTTAAACCAATTTTTTCAACATGCTTGCTGTCTCCATACAAAATTCTTCGTTTCTCTTATATGGGGAAATGCAATTCTTCTTTAAATCATAAAAAAAACTTTTCCGCATCGAAAGCATTATAAACTTAACTAATAAGCATTGTTATACACATAAAGTTTAAGTTCTGTGGCAAATTAGGCAAATTAATTGCCTTACAAGTCGGCAAACTTGCATGCAAGTTGGTTAATATAGGCAATTTTTGCATTTTCAACAGCCAATATCTCAAATATCTGTATAACGTGAAAAATTGCAGAACGAACTGCTGAAAAAATCCTCTTTAGAAAAAATGGAAAAATTAAAAATAATATATTGTAGGAAACTTTATAGGATTCTTTGATGATATAATTCGAGAAATCATTTATAGATTGTTGTGGTTTTCACTGAATGCATTCCTGTAGTTAATACAAAATTAATTGAAGAAGAAAATTGTTGGGAAATTCCATGTGAAACTTAAACAGCGATCCTTCAAGCACTAGCAAAAAATCCTGGAGAACCAAGAAATAAAACTTCTGGAATACAATGTGTTAAAAAAACTAAATAGGTGCAGAAATTCCTAAAGGATTCCTCAGTTCACTGAAAGAACCTCAATAAATACTTCCTCTGGAATCCCTGAAAGAATGTTTAGGGAATATCATTAAGAACTTTTAGGAAAAATTTGAGCAACTTCTGCAGAAACCCTTCTTCTGAGGGAATGGCTGGAGCCATAATGTAGATTTGAAAGAAAAAATCCTAGAAAATTTCTCGTATGAATACTTTAAGAAATTAATTAAATAATTCTTTGGAGAACCGCTCTGGTAATATTTGATAGATTTCTCATATAGACTATAAAAGGAAGAAGAAGTAAATAAATTCTTCAAAACTATGTAGAATATCCTGAAAATATCTTGATGACTTTTCTGAAAAAAAAACTTCAGACGGAAACATGGAGAAATTAGCATTTCGATTAATTCCAAGAGTTATTATCGAAAAATTGCTTAAATATATTGAACAATTTCGGATGTTTTTTGAACAACTGGAAGAATTGTTGTATTTCTGGTGGAAATCTTAAATAAACTCCTGAACTAATCCCTCACCTCGTCTCGTTTATCCAATTTCCAGAAGCCAGAGAAAGCTAGAAGCTAGAAGATTGAAGCTAGATGCTAGAAACTAGAAACTAGAAGGTAAAGCCAGATGATAGATGCTTGAAGATAGAGAATAGAAGTTAGAAGCTATAAACTGGAATTTAGAAGCAACAAGCTAGAAGCCAGAAACTAGAAGATAGAAGCTAGAAGCAAGGAGCTAGAAGCTAAAAGCTAGAAGCCAGAAACTAGAAGCTTAAAGCTAGAAGCCAGAAACTAGAAGATAGAAGCTAGAAGCTAGAAGCTAGAAGCTAAAAGCTAGAAGCTAGAATCTAGAAGCTAAAAACTAGAAGCCAGAAGATTGAAGCCAGAAGCTAGAAGCCAGAAACTAGAAGCCAGAAGCTAGAAGCCAGAAGCCAGAAGCCAGATGCTAGAAGATAGAAGCCAGATACTAGAAGCTATAAGCTAGAAGCTATAAGCTCGAAGCTAGAAGCTAGAAGCTAGAAGCTAGAAGCCAGTAACTAGAAGCTAGAAGCTAGAAGCCAGAAGCCAGGAGCCAGGAGCCAGAAGCCAGATGCTAGAAGCCAGAAACTAGAAGATAAAAGTTAGATGCCAGAAGCTAGAAGCTTGAACGTAGAAGATAGAACCTAGAAGCTACAAGCCAGAAGCTAGAAGCTAGAACCTAGAAGCTAGAAGCCAGAAGCCAGGAACCAGAAGCCAGACGCTAGAAGCCAGAAACTATAAGATAGAAGCTAGAAGCTAGAAGCTAGAAGCTAGAAGCCAGTAACTAGAAGCTAGAAGATAGAAGCTAGAAGATAGAAGCCAGGAGCTAGAAGCCAGATGCTAGAAGCCAGAAACTAGATGATAGAAGTTAGATGCCAGAAACTAGAAGCTAGAACCTAGAAGCTAGACGCCAGAAGCTAGAAGACAGAAGCCAGGAGCCAGAAGCCAGACGCTAGAGGCCAGAAACTATAAGATAGAAGCTAGAAGCTAGAATCTAGAAGCTAGAAGCTAGAAGCCAGAAGCCAGAAGCCAGAAGCCAGAAGCCAGAAGCCATATGCTAGAAGCTAGAAGCCAGAAACTAGAAGATAGAAGCCAGAAGCTAGAAGCCATAAGCTAGAAGCCAAAAGCTAGAAGCTAGAAGCTAGAAGCCAGAAACTAGAAGCTAGAAGATAGAAGATAGAAGCTAAAAGCTAGAAGCTTGACGCTAGGCACTAGAAGCTTGAAAAGCTAGAAGCTACAATCTACAATTTTTTATAAAATTTAGGGAAGGGATTATTAGAGTATGTTCAAGAGAAAAACACTACTAATTGAACTTTAACACTTCACTTCTTGCAAAAAGTTTCTTTCACAAGCTACAAGCTAGAAGCTAGAAAGATAGAAGATAAAGATAGTGGTAAAAGAATTCCTAAAGAAATTTCTGGAGAAAAACTTGTAGAGATCCTTTGTGGAATTATTTTCAAGCAATCTCTGGACAAATCCTAAATAAATACCAGAAGTAAAAACTGAGGAAATTTTTTAAATATACACTGGCAAAATCTTTGAAAACATTCATGGAAGAATCCAGAGAAGATGTTTCAGAAGAATTCCCGAAAGAATCGATGATCTGGAAGAGTTTTGGCGAATTCTTGGAGAAATTATTAGATTTATAACTGAAGCTTTCTTCTTCTGGCGAAATCACAGTAAACATATGTAGAGAAAAACCTTGAGATTTCTTCTGAATAAATTTATACAGTTTTAGAGCAATTATGACACAATATGCTTCTTTAATCGGAATCCCAACATGGCTGTCACAATGGCCGACTTGTGCCCCTAATCTTGATTTCATTGTCACTAATATGCAGAAATAATACTTACGAAGTTGAACTTCTTATTTTGAATTTTCTGCCAATGCACAAAGCTAAAGCAGAAATGGCCAAAGTACATTGCACAATGGACCGAATCGACAATTTAGCCGGAAAAAAGTGTTATCTCTGTTCTCGTCGATTTCAGACGTTCGATGTCTTCAGAGAAGTTATTCGTAATTGAGTTTTGCATCTTTTAAGGAAAAAGTTAAATAGGGTGGCCCATATTTAAGCTAAAATTTTGACTCAAACTTTTTTGTTTGATTTAATTTGTGGCTGCGCTCTTCTGCAAACTTTTAGAAAATGTTATTTTGAACAACTTTGTCGAAGACACTTTTGATCTAACTCTCCATTTAAGCTAAGTAAATTGATTTTCAAAGTTTTAACATAGGGTGGACCCAAAATATCAGTAATTTTGATCTAACTTTTTTGTTTTCAGTTTTACGTGAATATGGTCTTCAGAAGAGTTGCAGAGGAAGTAAAGATACACATTTTTGCTGAACATCGCAAGTTTGTAATTTATGTGATTTTGAATTTATAGGCAAATTTAAGTGAAAAAGTATGAAATCTTTAGATGCCCATAACTCATGGAGTTGGTTTGATTACATTTTTCTTTTAGTGGCATTCGAAAGGCCATGCAATAGGCAACTTTTGCTGCAAAATCTGTAAGAACGTATTTTTTGTAAATTGAGAAAATTCACTTCAAAAATACATCAAAAAACTCGAAATTCGCTTGTAACTCACAAGATTTTAAAGTTAACGGCGTGCTATTTTCAGCAAAGTTGAAGAATTTCATTAGATCTATAACTTTCCCATACACCAATTTTTAGAGAAATGTGAAACAAAATATGTAGAAATGATGATACGATTCAGATGTAGGTCACCTTATTACTATAAAACATTGAGTTAGTATATCAGCAGTCGCTTTCATATACTTGCTGTTGTAAACTTTGTATGGTATTATGATTTTATTATTATTTTATCAGTACTCAGTGGTATACTTCACGTATAATTCAAAATGTAAAATGATGCCAATGCAATATAAGAAACTTTAACTGTTTCGTCATTGTGACTGCTATTATTGTGACTGAATACATACAATAGTGTCCTGGGATACAGAACTGTGGAAATGGTGGAATAATCTAACATTATTGAAGAAGACAAGGTAGTCAAAAAGTGTGCAGGTTTGGAAAATTATTGATAAAATTAAAGTACAATTATATTGCTACTACTTGAATAATTTTGTATTAACTAATAGTAAAATGTATTATAAGTTCAACATATTTTTGTTTCACATTTCTCTTAAAATTGGTGTATGGGAAAGTTATAGATCTAGCTAAATTCTACAATTTTGCTGAATACAGCACGCCGTTAACTTTGAAATCTTGTGAGTTACAAGCGAATTTCGAGTTTTTAAGTATATTTTTGAAGTGAATTTTCTCAATTTACAAAAAATACGTTCTCACAGTTTTTGCAGCAAAAGTTTCCAATTGTGTGGCCTTTCTAATGCCACTTAAAGAAAAAATTTATCGAACCAACTCCATGAGTTATGGGCATCTTAAGATATCATAGTTTTTCACTTAAATTTGCTTATAACTTCAAAATCACAAGAATTACAAACTTGCGATGTTCAGCAAAAATGTGTATCTTTACTTCCTCTGCAACTCTTCTGAAGACCATATTCACGTAAAACTGAAAACAAAAAAGTTAGATCAAAATTACTGACTTTTTGGGTCCACCCTATGTTAAAACTTTGAAAATCAATTTACTTAGCTTAAATGGAGAGTTAGATCAAAAGTGTCTTCGACAAAGTTGTTCAAAATAACATTTTCTAAAAGTTTGCAGAAGAGCGCAGCCACAAATTTAATCAAACAAAAAAGTTTGAGTCAAAATTTTAGCTTAAATATGGGCCACCCTATTTAACTTTTTCCTTAAAAGATGCGAAACTCAATTACGAATAACTTCTCTGAAGACATCGAACGTCTAAAATCGACGAGAACAGAGATAACACTTTTTTCCGGCTAAATTGTCGATCCGGTCCAATGTGCATTGGTCTGAAGTATGTTAGGCAAAACAGTTTAATAGGCCAAAGTTTATTAGGACGAACTTTGAAAACTTAACAGGAACCAGAACTGAATCCTCCTTTCATTATAGGCTATCCTTTATTCATAATAACTCATTCAGCCTAATGACACGTTCAGCCCAACGGCCCAACTTACTTCAGTCTAATGATCCAGCACTAATGAAAATTGACGCATTTCGTGCCAACTCGAACAGATGTTGGCAGAATCCTCTCAGGCTTTTATGAATCTTTCTGGATGTGAAGACCTTCACTGAATAAACCACTTTCCATACTAAGCTTTTCCTAAATTTGTCTTTCTTTGAAAAAGGGCCAAACTTACTGAAAATTCCTCATTTGTGGCCTACACTGAAAAATATGATTTTCAAAATTGAAGTTGATATGAAGAAAATGGTCTTTTTATGTTGATGCCATCTAATCTCAAGGTAATTAACAATATCACAACTATCTCAGATTTCAATGAACGAGTTAATTTGGTGTAATCAGCTCACTTTAAATGAGCTGAAATTTTATCAAAATTAAAAACAACCATTAGATTTAAAACGACTCTATATTTTGAAAATAATTGATTTCAGTGAGGGCCACTAGTGAGATTTGTGCAGTATTTTAATTCAAACAAAAATGAAAATAATGAAACAAAAATGAAGCTTTCTACATATCACTCATACAACATTGTTTGTTAGAGTTGTCATTTTTCGATAACAATATTGTGAAAAAAAAATCGAGTAAAAAGTTTGGCCTTTTTCAAAATAATGTCTTTATAATTTATTTAAACTAAGTAATGAGGCTTTCTTAGTCAAGGTCTACACATCCATTAAATTTTATTGAAATCATTGCTCGCGAGATTTTTGTTACATTATTGAGCTTGAATTCCAAGCTGTACCTTGGGAAGTATCATGATGGATATATAAGAAACAAAATCAAATAATAATTACTCGATAAATCCATGAGTAATTCTGCGTGAGTTAGTTCTTGACAAGTGCCTGCGGTCGGTATATAAATTACTGGATTAATAAATCAGCTTAGGAACTTCTGCAGGATTTCTTGATTAATATTCTAAACAATTTTTTTGAGTAATTCCTGACCAATTTTTTCGGAAGGAATTTCTTAAGCAAATAATTTAGAAAGATTACTGAAAAAATCAATAAAAAAAATCTTACTGCAATCTTTGATAAAAACTGAGATTTCTGGATCAACTGCTGGAGATTCATATCGAATCCCTAGGTCAATTATTCGGACTACAAATATTTTTTTTTTCAGTTTGAATGCTTGAGGTATGTTTCCCTGAAAGCATCAAAAGCACTTGGTGCAGTCTTACTTAAAGCCGATCAATTGTCTGGATAATTATTTTAAACTCGAATTTGAAAGAAATCACTGTAAGACAAAAGTTCAGAAGCAAATATCGACAGAATCACTGGAAGAATAATTCAAGAAATCTCCAGGATGTACTGCTCGAACTACATATGAAATCAATTTTGGAAGAAATAAATATTCTAGAGACGCTACCTTATATTTCTTGAGAATCTTCCCGGCGTCCTTTAAAAAATTCCTTTTTGAAAACAGATTAATGTCTGAAGGATCTCCAGTAATAATTACTATAGAAAGATATGGAAGAAATACTGAACATAATCTTGCAAAAAACTATTGGAAGAATCAGCGTAATCACTTTTGAAACAACTCTTGAAGAAAATTCTGCATTCCATGAGAATTTGCCGGAAAAATCGTAGAAATATCTGAAGAGATCTCTGGAGAAATTCTTTACGGAATTCCTAGGATTGCCTGCAGGTATTCTCAGAGAAACTCTAAAAAAAATCCTGAAGTCGCATTGTTAAATCTTCTGTAAATATCGATGGAGCTTCTATGAATTGCATTCGGATTTCTGCACGGGTTCATTAAAGTTATGATACAAAAGTTGTGTGAAAAAATCAGTTTAAAACGTTTGAAAAATTCTCTACAATAATTCAAGGGTTTCTCAACAAAACAAAGTTAGCGTTATTAGGAACAAATAAAGAAATTGGTTTTAAAATGCTTCCTAGGATTCGTTCAGGAGTTTTTTTTTATTACAGCGTCCACAATTGCGTTCTACGAAAGTATGTCTACGTGAATTCCTGAAGGTATCTTTACTGGAATACCTGAGTGCTTTTTTGACGCTCGCTTTAGAACATTGTTCTTCTTCTTCTTGGCATTAATGTGCTCACTGGGACAGAGCCTGCTTCTCAGCTTAGTGTTCTTATGAGCACTTCCACAGTTATTAACTGAGAGCTTTCTTTGCCAAAGTTGCCAGCATGGCTTTGCTTTGTAGCTGTGGACTCCAACCACTCGGCTAAGGAAGACCCGAAGCATTGTTGCAAAATCGTAAAGTGGAAGATCTTTTTCAAAGTAATACATAGACGTAATGCCTGTATTTTGTGCGTCCAACTAACCAAAGGTAAGGCTCCGGCTTAGCAGCTGATTGATAAAACGTTATTTGCAATTCCCTTATGTTAAACGAATTTTAAATATCGATATAGTAAAAGACGAATAATTTTGAGGTTTTTTTTTATGTTTGCGTATGAGAGCACGACACCCCGAAGGATTTTACTCAACATTTAATTACTAGTAATGCAACATTCAATTTACGCTCTCAACCCTCAATGCCACCCTGCGGCTCACGGGAAATATCAGTTTCATCCAACTAAGGTTACTTTCACACATCCCTTTGGCCTCTCCCAACATCTTCCTGTCTCAAAAACACGCAAAGAAACCAGCCAAGAAATCCTTGTCGCAATTTTCCCTCCTTCTCGGGAGGATTCTTCTTGTTGACTGACTGTGTTGCACGCTGTTGGAAGGTACTTGGCGCCACCTCACTCAGTCCCTCCCCCCTCACCTTCTCCAGGATTTCCTCTCCAGGTGGATATATCGTTAAGAGCCCCGCCGGTGGCAAAGTTGGAGAACGAAAGTTACACTTGAACACACACACCTTTTCCTATCGCAACTCCGCACGGTCGGAAGAAGAAAAAGGTCCCTACAATATCGGTGTACAGGCTGCTGCTGCTAAGCTGAACTGCTCACCTCACCTGCTTTGAAGAGAAAGCTTGTTAGCTCTCGTCGTCGTCGGGATCCTTTTCCTCCTTCGTCGTCGCCGATTTCCGTTGGTATTACTTCCGCATGGGAGATTTTTATTATTATTTTCCTAAGATTTGCCTGCTCCTCTTAGCGTTGACTTCGCTCCATGATCTGAGGTTTCAGACGAACAAGTCTGTGGGATGCTTCCCCAGTTTTTTTAGCACTGCGTTACACCTCAATGAATTCAGTTGGTTTTTTTTCTTGTTGCGTTGCTCCTTAAGGAAGCAAGGTGAAGACAACGTCGTCATCTTCCATGGGGTATGCGATATGGATTCTTGTAAGGTGGTACGGACCAAAACGATGCTCGGAGTATCTTGTGTTGTCCATGTTAAACGAAACAAAATGTGAAAATGTTTCGTTAATCTCGGTACAAAATCCAATGATTTTGTTTTGAAATTATTAATAATTTTATTTGACATTTGTTCCAATGTTTCAACATTGGATATTCTATGCAACTCAAGGGAGAAAACTTCAGAATCATTTTCAAAATTTTATTTTGAATCCTCTGCAGAGCTTTCTTCCTGCTAGTCCATATTGGTACAGCATACAACATGGCTGGCCTGAAAATATGTTTGAAGATCAAAAGTTTATTCTTAAGACAAAGTTTCGATTTTATATTAATAAGAGGATGGAGACATTTTATGTATTTGTTATATTTGGCTTGAATGCTCTCAATGTGAATTTTTGAATCCAAGAATTGTATCTAGCATGAGTCCTACATATATAACTTCATCTGACCAGTTTATTGGAACCACCCTCATCGTGACAACATGTCTACCTCGACCGAATTATTTTCGAAATTTTTTCTTTCGACCTCCCATCCATAAAACAAATATCGCATACCCTTACGATCTTCACCGTTTTCATCCTCGTCACCCCATTTGTGAAGGGATATTCCAGGGTTATAAAGGCTTTGTGCCCAAGCGGGTCCCACCTTCCTAGTCATCATTCAAATCCACTGCAGCTCTCGGGCTTGGATCTCGAGCTTCGGATCCGGCAGGGATTCATCTTTTCATCGCAAAAGTGATTGACGTGTGTGAGTTCAAGCGTTGCCTGAGCTGGAAGCAGCAGGATGCGATGGTTACATAATAGTGGAAAAGTAATGAAAACTATCACTTGCTCGTCTGCTGGCTCATGTGGGTCTTTTTTGAACAGCGAGCGAGTCCCCAACGTGTGAGAACGGAAATGATGATGGTTTCTTTTAAACTGTGGATCCATAGATGAATGGGCTTATTGATTGCACAGGGGAAGACGTTGTGCCGATGAAAGAAGTAGCTTTGAAGCACTATCGGCAAATTGAAGGATGTGGCGTCTTAGGTCGTCCTTAGACTTGGGATACGGGCCTTGAAGAGAATTTTTGCAACTGTATTCTACGGATTCTTAACAACGCTCATTTATTCTAGTCAAATAGGTGAAACTGTGCTGAAGTCTCTTCAGTTGATATTTGTAAAACCGGTATGAAAATTATTCTCTCCAACAAGACTTCAAATGTTACATGCATTTTGAAGGGCTTTCTCCAAGCAACAGAACTAAATTTCCATATCCAATTCATCCGTCGACCAAAACACGCTTCAATTGACTCCACTGACACAAGTAAATCTGGTGGACTGTATGGAAAAACTCGATCGCCGAGAATGAACTGCGCCCTTCATTGTCCCGGTGAAATTGAGCTCCAAGGTCCACAAATTATTGGCGTGAAATTCGTAACGATCGCGACAAAGCCGGTTGTGATTCCAATTATTTTCCGAATAAATCGTCCCGGCATCGCCACCACCACCAAGGGAGCCTTCTGTCGTCAGCAAATTGAGGGGAAAGTGATGGAAAAAATATTGGTTTGGCATAAATTATTTCGGCCTTTTCGGATACTCGACGACGGTCGCCATGTCTGGTTCACGTTTTCCGCTTGCACACGAAAATTGCGACGGTCAGCTCTTTTAACGTTTCGACATGAATAATCTCGGCGGACTCGGCTGCGGCAGTTAAATTCCATTTTGCATGGCAATCGCGTAAATCAAACTGGCTTTTTCACGCAAGGGAGCAGTGAGAAAATTTTAAATAGCTTCATTCGTTGATAGAATCGCGAAAATTGTCGATACAATCTTGAGCGTTTCGGCGTAATAGCAGGCGAGCCCCCGTTTTGCGGTGTTAATAACAATTAAGGCGAACGGCGTGCTAGAATGAACTAAATATTGAATTTTCAGGAACCTCCAGTTTGTAGCAGTTAGCTTCAATAGCATTTTTTTTTATTATGATTCATCGCCGAATGAAAGTTTGAACAATTAACAAAGAACTAGATATTACTTGTACTTTGCAATTGGGTTAAATGGACAAATTGAAGTAAAATATGCGAAAAAGTTACACGTCTTATCGGTGAGAATCGAACTAACGACTCTCAATTAACCAGAGCGTTAAAGTGCGTTACCGCTACGCCACGGGAGGATAGTAAGAAAAGCTTGCAGTATATGCAAAAATCGTTCATAGGTGAAATTGAGAAAAAAAAGATCTTTGTATTTTGTCCTTTGACAATTTTGAGAAGCATTACTTTGAAGAATTTTTACCCTTGAAAACCATCTGGCAAAATGGAGGATAAAGTTTATCAAAATTCAGTAAACTCACTATAATTAGATCCACAAGGACCACCGAACTTGAGTTCTCTAAAATCATAAAAAAAAAGAAATTTATATATATTTAAATCTGTTATGGTCACTTAAATGAGCAAGCAGTATTATTTCAGTTGCATATATTTTGAAACAGTTTCTACAAATTGTTAAAAAGTGCTCGAAAAAATCATGTTTTTTTTGCTGTTATTCAATATTTTAATTTTATGTTTTCCAACTTCACAATTTACAAGTTTTTCAAAGAAGAATATGTCCAAAATTAACTGAATAAGAAGAATTATCAAAGAGATATGGAGAAAAATTTACTTTACACATGGATAAACTACAGGAGAAATCGAGTTATAGAAATGTTGATTTAAAGAAAGAACGATGTATGGAAATTTGAAGGGCCAAAAAGAAAGTAGGAAATTGGAATTTACAAAAATCCCTGTATTTTTTAACATTACATAAGAATTTTTCAATATTCTTTAAAAATATCAAGCACTAAACCCCCACATTCCAACATTCAACCTCCAACTTTCAACTTCCAACTTCAAACTTCCAACTTCCATCTTTTAACCTCCAACTGTCAACTTCAAAAGTTCAACCTCCAACTTCGAACCTCAAATTTCCAACTTCCAATTTCCAATTTCCAACTTCCAACCTCCAATTTCCAACTTCCAACCTCCAACTTCCATTCTCGAGTTTCCAAATTCCAACCTCGAATTTACAACTTCCAACTTCCCTTACCAACTTACAACTTTCAACTTCCAACTTCCAACTTCAAACTTCCAACCTCCAACTTCCAACCTCGAATTTCCATTTTCCATCCTCGTAAAAACTTCCAACTTCTAACTTCCAACTTCCAACCTTCAACTTCCAACCATGAACTTCCAATTCCTATAACCAATTTCCAACTTCCAACTTCCAACCTCGAACTTTCAACTTCAAACTTCCATCTTCAACCTCCAACCTTGAACCTAGAATTTCCAACTTCCAAATTCCAATTTATAACTTCCAACCTCCAACTTCCAACCACGAATTAACAACTTCCATTAACATCTTCCAACTTCCAACTTCCAACTTCCATCTTCAACCTCCAACCTTGAACCTCGAATTTCCAACTTCCAACTTTCGACTTCCAACTTCCTACTTCCACATTTGTGCTGTAAGGAGCTTTGAACCGCTTAAAATGGCTTGAAACAGCTTAAAATGGCTTCAAAAAGCTTTAAAAGGGTTAAAAAGGTTGAAAATGGCATGAAATGGTTTAAAACGGCTTACAATGGCTTCTAATGTTTTCTAAGTTCTCCAAAAGGCTTAAACTGGCTTATAGTTACAGTAAAACTTCCATGAGTCGATATCTGCAGGGACCATCGACTCATGGAAATATCGAGTTGTGGAAACAAATGCTTTGGAAAGCTATTTGAGTTGACCATCATAGTAACCATGACATTTAATTTTAGTATGGTTCCATGAATCGATATCGAGTCATGTAACATCGGCTCATGGAGGTTTCATTAAAATTAGTATTTAAAATTGCTTAAAATGTAATTATGGCTTGAATAGTCTTCAAATGGCTGAAAACGGCTGCAAATGGCTTAATTGGGCTTCAGAAGGCTTTAAAAGGCTTCAAATGGCTTTAAATGGCTTCAAATGGCTTCAAAAGGTTTGAAAAGACATTAAAAGGATTTAAAATGATTCAAATGGCTTAAAGAGTTTTTGAAGGGCTTGCTTAAAATGGCCAAAATCCAAAATCCAAAATCCAAATCCAAAATCCAAAATCCAAAATCCAAAATCCAAAATCCAAAATCCAAAATCCAAAATCCAAAATCCAAAATCCAAAATCCAAAATCCAAAATCCAAAATCCAAAATCCAAAATCCAAAATCCAAAATCCAAAATCCAAAATCCAAAATCCAAAATCCAAAATCCAAAATCCAAAATCCAAAATCCAAAATCCAAAATCCAAAATCCAAAATCCAAAATCCAAAATCCAAAATCCAAAATCCAAAATCCAAAATCCAAAATCCAAAATCCAAAATCCAAAATCCAAAATCCAAAATCCAAAATCCAAAATCCAAAATCCAAAATCCAAAATCCAAAATCCAAAATCCAAAATCCAAAATCCAAAATCCAAAATCCAAAATCCAAAATCCAAAATCCAAAATCCAAAATCCAAAATCCAAAATCCAAAATCCAAAATCCAAAATCCAAAATCCAAAATCCAAAATCCAAAATCCAAAATCCAAAATCCAAACAAATCCAAAATCCAAAATCCAAAATCCAAAATCCAAAATCCAAAATCCAAAATCCAAATCCAAAATCCAAAATCCAAAATCCAAAATCCAAAATCCAAAATCCAAAATCCAAAATCCAAAATCCAAAATCCAAAATCCAAAATCCAAAATCCAAAATCCAAAATCCAAAATCCAAAATCCAAAATCCAAAATCCAAAATCCAAAATCCAAAATCCAAAATCCAAAATCCAAAATCCAAAATCCAAAATCCAAAATCCAAAATCCAAAATCCAAAATCCAAAATCCAAAATCCAAAATCCAAAATCCAAAATCCAAAATCCAAAATCCAAAATCAAATCCAAATCAAATCCAAAAAATCCAAAATCCAAAATCCAAAATCAAAATCCAAATCCAAATACAAAATCCTAAATGGCTTAAAACTGCTTCCAAAATGGCATGACAGGGTTAAAATGAAAATGGCTTGAAATGACTTAAATGGCTTTGAATGCCTTCAAATTGCTTAAACTGGCATAAAACGGCTTAAAATTACTTAAAATTGTTTTAAAATGGTATTAAGTGGCTTAAAACTGCTTGAAATGGCTTCAAAAGGCTTTATAATGCTCTAATAGGGTTTTCAAGGCTTTAAATGTCATGAAACGGTTAAAAACGGCTTAAAATGGCTTCATACGGCTTGAAAGGGCTACAAAAGGCTTAAAATGGCTTATAATTACTTAAAATTGCCCAAAAATGGTTGAAAACAGCTTCAAATGGCTTAAAATGGCTTCAAAAGGCTCTAGAAGTCTTTAAAATACTTCAAATGGCTTAAAATGACTTTAAATAGCTTAAAATGGCATCAAAAGGCTTTAAAATGCTAAAAATGGCTTGAAAAGCTTTAAAAGGCTTTAAAATTTTTGACATGGATTAAATTGACATCAAATGGCCTGAAACTAAATGCCTTTATACTGCTTAAAATTGATTGAAATGGTTTGACATTACATAAAGTCGCTCAAAATGGCCTAAAAGGGATTGCTTGAATTTTTGAAATGGCTAAACAATTACTGGTTTAAAATGGCATAAAAAGACTTGAAAAGGCTTTCAATTGCTTAAAATGGCTTCGAAGGACATCAAAAGACATTTAAAGGCAGTAAAATTCTTGACATGGCTTAAAATGAAATAAAATGGCCTGAAATTACTTTAAATGGCTGAAATCGACTTAAAATGGCTTTGAATAGCTTTAAATTGCTTAAACTTGCATAAAATGGCTTGAAATTACTTAAAATGGCTTAAAATGGCTAAAAATGTCTTAAAATGGCTTAAAACGGCTTAAATTGGCTTAATATGGTTGAAAATGGTCAATTGGCTTTAAATTGCATCTTCTTCTTCTTCTTCTTCTTCTTCTTCTTCTTCTTCTTCTTCTTCTTCTTCTTCTTCTTCTTCTTCTTCTTCTTCTTCTTCTTCTTCTTCTTCTTCTTCTTCTTCTTCTTCTTCTTCTTCTTATTCTTCTTCTTCTTTCTGGCGTTACGTCCTCACTGGGACAGAGCCTACTTTTCAGCTTAGTGTTCTCATGAGCACTTCCACAGTTATTAGCTGAGAGCTTACTATGCCAATGACCATTTTTGCATGCGTATATCGTGTGGCAGATACGATGATACTCTATGCCCTGAGAAGTCGAGAAAATTTCCAACCCGAAAAGATTCTCGACCAGTGGGATTCGAACCCACGACCCTCAGCTTGGTCTTGCTGAATAGCTGCGCGTTTACCGCTACGGCTATCTGGCCTCTTTAAATTGCTCAACTGGGTTAAAATGGCTTGAAATGGCTTAGAATGGATTAAAATGGTTTAAAATTACATAAAATCGTTTTAAATAGCCTAAAAAGGCTTGATTAAATTGTTTAAAAAGGCCTAATAATTACTAAAATGAATTAAAATGACTTTAAATGGCATAAAAAGTCTTAGAAAGGCTTTACATTGCTTATTCCGGCTAAAATATCTTTAAAGGGCTTGAAAAGGCTCTAACGGCTTAGAACGACTAGAAATGGCCTAAAACGACTAAATAGCTTTGAATGGCTTAAAATTGCTTGAACTGGCATAAAATGGCTTAGAATTACTTAAAATTGCCTAAAATGGCTAAAATGGCTTAAAATTGCTAGAAATGACTAAAAATGGCTTGACTTGGCTCTAAGGGGGCAGGATCCGTCATTGATTTAGGAATTTTCAAAAGCAGTTTTTTCGTTCAAAATCAGGAAATCAGGAATCGCTTGAAATGGCCTGAAATGACATGGTTTAAATGGTTTAAAAGTACGTAAAATCGCTTAAAATGGCTTGCGTAACTTGTTTAGAAACACAGTTCGAACGAAACGTGTAAATTTCTGAGACATATAATGCACATAATTGGAGCGTGGTATATCATGGATATTTACATGATATGTAATGTAAATTTCAATTATGTGTCATGTAATCCAGCAGGATTCTGTGTGATTACGTGACATATACCACATATTCACATGATTCCATACTTAAACTTACATGACGTCATGTTTACATCGCATAAAGTAAGTTTACATGACGTGTAATCTTCATTATTTTTAACTGTGAAGGCTTAAAAATATTAAAAATGGCTTAAATTAACTTTAATTTGCATAAATGGCTTTAAACTGCTTATCCGGCATAAAATGGCTTCAAAATGCTTCAAAAGGCTTGAATAGGCTTTAAAATTCTACAAATGACTTAAAAAGGCTTTAATATGTTTTCAAATGCTTGAAATGGTTTTTAATGGCTAAAAATGGCTCCAAAAGGTTTTAAAAGACTTTAAAAGGCTTTAAAATTCTTGACATGGCTTTAAATGACATCAAACGGCTTTAAATTACTTTAAACGGCTTAAAGCGACTTAAAATGGCTTTGAATGTCTTAAAATTGCTAAAACTGGCATAAAATTGCTGAAAATGGCAATAAATGACTGGAAATGACTCAATATGACCTTCAGTAAAGTCTTTCAATTTTGGTGTTTTCTAACCAATTTCACAGCTCATTCTCTTTTTAAATCGAGTTTATTAAAAATTTATGGAACATTTATTTTGTCTTAAATCAAAACTAGTTTTAGTTAAAAGTCGTTTTCTCCAAATTTTTTGTCATTTTACTAAAAAATATTATCACCGTTTGACAAAATTTCATGAATCTCAACCGAATCCAAATCTTTTTACATATTTTTGGAGCTAATTAAGTCATTTTTAAACTGTTGCAATTAATTAAAAATCGTAGTGACTTAACTGTTTAACACAAACTTTGATCTCACTCAGAATTCTATCAGAAATTAGCATACGAAGCTTGTATTTTAAATCCATTTCATCCGTCCATTTTTGTGACATAGTATTCCGGATTCTGAGGAAATCCTTATGTGAGAGTCTAGGACATGGATCTGTAAGAAATGTGCCTAAGATTATATCTGAATCTCGTGCAAGATTCATTTAGAAATTCTGATCTGTAAAAATGCTTTCTTTATTAAAAATCGCAATAAAAATTACATCAGAAACAGATTTGCCATCAACCCTGTCTAGGATTTCGAGACAAATGGAAAATCCTGGCTAATATTCTGTTTCCTATCTATATCCTATGATATTTTTTCTCTAATTTTCTGTGAAAAACTTGTACATAATATTGTGAGAATTCTGGTCAAGATCTGGATAATTTATGTAAGACTTCGACATACCATTTTGCTTGCATTGTTCTCAGGTTTGTATAAAATTCATGTCCAGGATCAGGGATGCCAGGTGATTTTTTCCAATGTCTTCCAATTGCATGGAAAAATGTCTTCCAATGTCTTCCACTTAAAACATTTCAATTATCATGGTAACTTAATAAAGTTTATGAATTTTCGGGTTAAGGCCCAAGTAAAAATGAAGAAAATGTCAAATCTGAAAAAAAAAAATTTTTTCTGCTTCAAAATTTCCAATTTTTTAAAAATAAACAACATAACACTGCTTTTTCAGTTGTGACCTTTGATACATTTTTAATTAAGCCTGGTTAGTCAGAAAATTAGGCTCCCCTTTATCATGTTTGACATTATTGTTGAGGAATTTCTTCAAAGAAATCCTTCATAGCAAATTCTTCTTGCATATCATTTTAAAACCATGCTTGTCAGGCAATATCTGACCTGTGCATGGTTTTATTTTCAACCAGATTTCAATTTAATCGGAAGTCCCCTTGATAATGAATAATACTTCTTGAGAATTCATCAGGAGTTCAACCAGAAACTCGTCTAAGAATACCTTCACAGATTGCTACATCAACCCCTACATTTATTTATTCACGGAATTCTCCAGTAATGTTTCATGAAATGTATATAAAAGAATATAGAAGGATTCTTCCAAGATAATGTGAATGTATTCCTCTAAACATTGCAAAAAGAATAAATTTAATGAACAATTCAATTAATAAAATTTCTAGCAGGATACTAAATTTTCTATGATATTGCAAGCCAATCATCGAGAAACTTTTTGTTCTTCGTCCAAGAATTTCTTCAAATATTTAATCATGGATTTCTGCAACAATTTATTCCAGAATTTCACAAAGGATGTCTCCAGGAATTCCTCCAGAAATTTTTTTTCTAAACATGTCCACCTTTTCTCCAGCAATCTCCAGAAATTCTAGCGAAAATATAACAATTTTTCATGGTTTTCTTCAGGCTCTTTAGCAAATTTCTCAATCGGGTTTGCAATATGTAGTCCATGTACGACTCTATGAATTCTTCTCGCGATCTTAAAAATTTCGTAAAAAGATTTCAAACAAGTTACCCCAGTATTCCTTTTAGCATTCTTCAAAAACTATCTGCACTATTAACTTCAGGGATTCTTCCTTGAGTTTCCTGCCATGGATTCCACCATGGGTTGTATTCGTTAGAGATCTCTCTGAAGGTTCCTGATGAAAAGCATTCAGGGATTTGTCCACACATAATATATAAAAAACCTTTGAAAATTCTTTTAGTTTTTTAACACTTTAATCGTTGCGCTGTTGTATTTTGTACAACACTGTTGAAAAAACCTCGTTTTTTTCGGTAGAACTGCCAATATATTTCCTGTGGAGCTCCCGATGAACTTTGGAAGAATTGTTGGAAAAACTCTGAAGAAATTCCAAGATCAATTGTGGAGGAATTCCCTAAGAAACTGTGGAGGATTTTCGGAGGAACTCTGGAGTAAGTCCGGGTGGAAGACAGAAGGAATATTCAGAGAAACTCCAGAGGAATTCCTGGAGAAACCCCGGAAGAATTTCTGGAGAAACTACGAAGAAATTACAAGATGAA
The DNA here is from genome assembly GCF_002204515.2 of Aedes aegypti. Classification (NCBI taxonomy): domain Eukaryota; kingdom Metazoa; phylum Arthropoda; class Insecta; order Diptera; family Culicidae; genus Aedes; species Aedes aegypti. Next base: position 52,868,888 of record NC_035108.1, read on the forward strand.
TTTTTGATAGTAAGGAATCCGTAGGAATTCCGGATGAAACTCTGAAGGAATTCTAGAGAATTTCTTGGAGAAACTCTGGAGGATTTCACGAGGAAATCTAGGGAAATATTCGGAGTATTTATAGAAGAATTTAATGTGGAAATCCGGAGGATTATTACTGGTGGATTCCTTGAGACACTCCGATTAAAATCATGGAGGAACTATGGCGAAAATCCGAAGGTATTCCCGGTGGAGCACTAAAGGAATTTCCGGAGGAGCTCCTAATGGTGCTCAAAGGAATTCCCGATTTAGCCGTTCAGGAATTGCTCGGGAGATTTTTTCCAAGAATTCCCCCGGAGATTTCCCCCAAGAACTCATCCGGAATTTTCTCCAGGAATTTCTTATGTGATTTTTCTGTGAGTTTCTCCTGAGATTTCTTCTGGGAATTCCTCCGGGGAATTCATCCAAAATTTTTTCCGAGGATATCATCTGGTATTTTGCTTAAGAAAATCCTCCGGAGATTTTTTAAAAGAATTCTTCCTAGGATTTTCCCCAAGAACTCTTCCGGGGATTTTCTCCAGAAATTCCTCAGAAGATCTCAAATAGCAATTCCTCCGGAGATTTCCAGGTTTCATCCAGGTTTTTTTTCGGATTTCCCCCATGAATTCCTTTTCAAGTCCTCCAGCAATTCTTCCGGAGGCCCTTCAGCAATTCCTCCGGAGTTCCTTCTGCAGCTTTGGAAGAAACTCGGAGGATATGCTGGATAAAATCCAAAAGAATTGCTGAAAGCACTCCGGAGGAATCACCGGTGAAGCTCCGAAGGAATTCCCGAAGGAACTCTAAAGGAGTTCCTTCAGAAACTCTGGACAAAATCCTAGAAAATCACCAAAAGAAATCCTGGTGCAACTATGAAGCAATTCCTGTGTGAACTCAGGAGATGTTTCTAGAGCAACTCCGGGGAAATTGCTTCTGGAAGAAATCCATCCGGAGGATGTTTCAAGGAATTGCTGGACGTATTCCAGAAGAATTTCCAGAGAACATCCGAAATAATTACTTGAAGGACTTAAAAAAAACTTGGAGGAACTCTGGATGAATTCCTGGAGGAAGTCTAGAGAAATTCCCGGAGATTTTTTTTAGAAATTTCCTGAGGAACTCTTGACAAACTCCCGGAGGGAATGTTGTGATCTTTTCGAAGCAACTTCAGAAGAACTCCTAGAGGAGCTGTGGAGCATTTCCGAGGAATCATAGTGAAATCCCATGAGTTGATGTTCCATTATTCGATTTTGACACATGAAACCATACAAAACCCCATCATTTCATGGGTACTATGATAGACCCCTCATACAACTTTCCAAAGCATTCCTGTTCCATGACTCGATATTTCCATGAGTCGGTGGTCCTTTCAGATATCGACTCATGGAGGTTTGACTGTACTTGAAGAAGTCTGAAGAATTCTTGGAGATATGAAAAAAATCGAGGATGAACTATGGAGGAAATCTGAATGAATTCCCGGTGGAGCTCCAAAAGAATTCCCAGAGGCATTTTAGAGAAAAATCTCAGGAGAAATTCCTGGTGGAAATCCCCAAAGAAATTCTTACAGCAAATCCCAAGAAAAAAATCAGATGGAAATCTCTGGAAAATTTTCTGGAGGAATTTCTGAAGTATTGGAATCGGAATTGCTATTGAGAATCCCCTGAGGAATTCCTGGAGAAAATCCCCGAAATAAATATTGGGGGATATTTCCGGAGAAATCCTTGAAATCCCCGGAGAAATTCCTGGATCAAATCTCCAACGAACTTCCTGGAGGATATCTTTTGAAAAATTCTCTGAAAAAATCGCCGAAACAATTTCTGGAGAAAATCCCAGAGGAGTTTAATAATAAATTACTGGATGAAATACCCATAGGAAACTCCTGGTGCAAGTCCTCAGAGATATTCCTGGAAGAGATCTTATGATAAATTCTCTGAAAAAGTCTCCGAAATTCTAGAGAAAATCCTCTTAAGAGCATCGTAATGATTTTCTGGGCGAAATCCCCAGATGAATTCCTGGACGGAATCCACTGAGGAAATCCCCGGAGCAGTTCTTGGAAAAATCATCGAGGGAATTCCTGGAAAAAATTCCCCAAGGAATTGCTGGAACAAATCTCCGGAAAAATCCCCAAAGGAATTCCTAGACTAAAACTCCCAAAAAAAAAATCCTGGTGCAAATCCGCAGAGAAATTTCTGAAGAAAATTCTAAAAGAAGATTCCTGGAGGAAAACCCCGGAAGAATTTCTGGACGATATCCATGAAGAAAATTTTCCGAAGGAAATGCATACCCGAAGAGATTCCTGGAGCAAATCCCCAGAGAAATTCCTGCAGCAAATCCCCGGAGGAATTCCTGCAGCAAATTCCCGGATGAATACCTAAAAGAAATCCCCAGAGGAGTTCCTGTTGGAAATTCTGTTAAAAACCGTAGGAACTTTAATAGAATTCCTGGAAGAACTCCTGGAGATATCTGTAGGCAGACTTCGTCGTGAAATATTTCAATATATTTCCGTTGAAATTCGTGGCGCAATTCTTGGACAAATTCCTAAAGAATTTCCCAGAGAAATACCCTGATGATTCCTAGAGGCCAAATTAATTGCCAGAGGAATCGCTGGAAGAGTAATGAATATTGTTTAAAACTGCTTCGATGGAATATTGTTCTTGTTTTAACTTAACTCAAATGAGTAGAAACTAGAGCGCAGTATCAGCAAGAAAAATCCGAACTGATAAACAAACATTTATCGAACCAGTTTATGAACAGTTCAAATCTTGGTCCAAATCCGACCATAAATGAACCAGGCAGTTAGTCTGTTCCGAAAAAATAGACCAGAAAACTGGTATAAAAAAATTGGAACAATATTGGCAACACCGGTGCAAGCTCCAATTCATAACATGGTTCAACAATTTAGACCACCGGTGAAGTTGCCCTAAGGTTATCCATTGTTGAAGGAATTCTGGAGGAGTTTCAGGAGAAACCAGTGAAAAAAAAATCTTGACAGATATCCCAAAGTTGCCTTGGGATAATTTCAGAAGCAACAATTGAAGCAATCTCAAGAAAAAATCATATAAGAATCTGTTTACTTTTTTTTATGAATTCGTAAAAAAAACACAAGAAACACTGAAATAGATTTAAAAAAGTCCTTGTAAGAATCCTTGAATAACTTTGATGCTTCTATAATACTTATATACATTACTAGAATGTCTAGAATGTCTTGATAAATCTCTACAAGAGTTCCTAGAACAAACTCTGGAAGAATCTTTGTCAGAATTCTCAGATCAATTTCTGAAGGAATCCTTGGAAAATTTTCAACGGAATTCAAAAATCTTTTTGGAGGAGATTCATGTAATTTCCAACTCATATGTTAATTTTTTCAAATCTAGAAATGTTAAAAATGCTATTAATTCAAAATTGTCTTCCAAATGTCTTCATAAATTCTGAAAAGTCTTCCAAAAATCTTCCGTCTTCCAAATGTCTTCCACACTACTCAAATGTCTTCCAATGGAAGACATGTCTTCCAACCTGGCATCCCTGTCCAGGATTCAGTAAGATTCCTGCAAACGATTCAATGAGATTGTGTGTGACCAAATTTGCCTTTTCGGAAGAACTTTTGTTCAAGCCCAATTGAAAATGTGTCTATCAAATTGTCGGAAAAATTATGGGAGAGAAATTTTTTAGTAATCCTTTGAAATGTTATGAAATAATTAAAATTTGTTTTTACCATCTATCGTTTTGATTCATATTACGGACAGCTTCAAATTCTGGACACTCTACCTTGTATGGAAAACATTTCACACGAAATGTTTCAATTTTTGTCGTTCAAAAGTTCTCATTTTCGAGGCTCGTTTTAGTAAGCTTTTTCCATAAATATCTTCGAAAATTTATAATGCCCAACTACCTTAGATGTCTCTTCAGTGGTTTGACGATTTCAATTGATGATTTGACTGTTCCATTAATGATTATCATGAGCTGTCCGGAATTCGATACAACGTGTCCGGAATATGAGGCAAAAGTAAGGAAGCGTCCGGAATAAGAATCATGAAAAGGCCACACATTTTGATTTATTTAAAATTATTCAAGTTGCGGAAGCGTATTCTTTACCCACCATTCGAAAGATTATGGCTTCCTACGCTCGAATGCGCTAAGGAATCATACAGAATGATTTATTTTGTATGCTCTTTGCTGGGTTATACTTCACTGAGACCTTTAGTGTCCGTAATATGAATCAAAACGGTACTCAGTTGTTCTTCGCCTTCTCTTTTTGATTGCCAAGGCCAAGTTTCAATTAATAATGACGCTAAATTCATGCAAGTTCGCTAAAAACGTGCGTTTCAACACACCGTGAGGCCTTTCTCCATCGGCGAACGGCTAAACGGGGCGAAAACTATCAATTACACTCGATGATGGTGCTTGGGTAATTCACCGGGGCAAACAATCACTCCCCTCAATCAAATCGCTAGCTCTGGTTGGCACCCGACAGCCCGACACTCAAGCGAGGGAGGAGGTCCCCGGTAATTGAATCGAGTCAAGCTTGTTCAGCAACAATACCTAATTTTACCGCAAGGGACGACACAAGATTGAGCAGCAGAGATTAAACCGACCTTTCGACCTGCTGGGGATGATGCCGGGCTGACTGTTATGTGGTAGCTAGCTCGTCGCTTCTATTCAGCGGGTCTGATTCGAACCAATATATATCCCAGAGCGGCGGGGATGCGAACAACAATACACACCAGAAGGAGGCAGTCGAAGATGGTTCCACAGTGTGTCTAGAACCATTATTAACGAAAAATTGATCATCAACTCTGCACACGCACCATTAAAAACTATGATGTCCTAATATCCTTTCTGTGAATTTGAAATTTTTTTATTGGGAAATGAACATTGAGTCATTTGGAAATTCATGGCCATTTTCTTCGGTTAAGTTTCAGACACACCGTGATCCCACCTCCTCGGGTCGGTGTTGGGTACGCTGTCAGAAGAAGAACGTATGGCTTTTCCCAGAAGTGGATGAACCACACACAAAAGTGTACAAGGACGAGTACCATTCAGCATTCGTCGATTGTTGTATGGGTTTGGTGTGCTGAAGGGGGGAGGGAGGTTGATGGAGGAATCCAACAGCACTTTTTGTCCTATTTCTCAAGAGCTTCGGATGAAAGGTTCTGTTTTCATACGGACGGAGGAGGAGCAGAAGAAGAAGAAGAAGATTGAATGAAAATGTGCGACCAAGAAGATTCGAAAAATTACAGTGGAAGAACTTGAGGTTCTACTTCACCAAGGATGGATGGTTTTTGCTGGTACCAACGCGTATGGTGAAAGTTTAGAATCAGCAGTGTAGAGAGGGATCAAACGGAAATCCTGAACAAGAATCTGTTGGAATGCTGAACAGGGTTCTGTTTGAATCTGGGACAAGATTCTGTATGGAATTCTGAACAAGATTCTTTTCGGAATCCTGAATTTTGTAAGAATCCTTTGTTTTATGAACTCACTAAATTTATGCCACTTCCAGTATTCATCTCTCTACAAGTTGTTACTGAAAGCTACCTTATTCTTGTTTCTTTCCAGGTAACTACAATGGACTAGTTGAAGTCGATTCAACGTATGGATAAATTTAAGTACTACAAAAAATTCAATGCAAGCACTGTAGCCTAACCCCTCGCTACGCCAACGCCACAAGGACCAACCAACAATTCCTAAAGAACATGCGAGGTACCAACTATTGTCCGCAAGAAATGTGATATCCATTCTAGTTCCCCAACGAATCAACAATCTACTGGGCTGGCACAGACGAAGACGAAGACGACAGAAATCTCCGACACCGACTCCAACGCTGCGGGTTGGTCGAACATCGAATTACTACTACCACACAGCTTACAAACGAACAAACGACAGGCAAAATCGCTTCAATAGACGTATTACTGGACTTATTGAAATACTTTACGACACGAATGCCAACCATGTTCCATCTTGCTCAGCGAAGGTCTCGTGTTTGGATAAGAGAAGATCCTTGCAGCATTCTTGAATAGAGCTTTGTGCCGAAATATTTCGGCGGCAGCGATGTACATCGGTCTAGAGGAAATTGAGCATAGAAATGTGGGAAAAATTAGATGATAAAAACGTCACAAACATAGTCATTTGTAACAATAAAAATATCAATTGGTGCATAACGCAATTGAAATTATATTCCTGTACTTACCTATTTAGAATGAAGGTTTGTACTCCTTGTAAGAATTCTTGAAACGTAATTGTTGAAATTTTGAAAAATCCGTCTAGAAATATTTGCTGAAAACTATCGAAAAAACTTTGAATTAAATTCTAGTAAAATTCTTGCTGACATTTTCGTTTGAGCTCTCAAAAAGGGAACTCATAAATATCATTGAATCATTGAAGAACCATCTTTCAGTAACTTTTGTAATATTTTAAGAAGTTATATGTACCAGATGTTTGTGGAGAATTCGCTGAAAAAATATCTTGTTGGAATAGCTGCAAGATTTTTTGGAGAAACTTTTGCTGGACTCCATAGAATAATTCCTGAAATAATTACTGTAGAATTGCTCGCTGTAATTTCCGGTGGAATTCCGAATACATCCAAGAAAAACGTGGAAAAATTTCAGATGGTATGTAACGAGGAAACATCTTGACCGAGAAAGAGTTCTGAAATGAAGTATAAGGGATATTTATATGTTGTTCAAATGACTAAAAATTGAGTATATTGAAAACGGAATCTCACTGTACCAGAAATTTGAGGAGGACTCAATTTTATTTTTATTTTTTAAATAGCTGGAAAATTTAGGGCAGAAAAGTTGACTGAACTCCCTCAAGGAATGAATTTTGATATAATTTTATTTATCCGCGATCGCTTTACTAATTGGATAGGGTAGAAGCGTAAAGCAATGGATAACATATTTACAGGCGGTATGACAATTAATCAAATGTTGAGGCTGAGTGGGAGAAGCGTTTAAATAACACATCCCTTAAGAAATGCCCAAGAGAAACAGTGTAGGATTATTCCAGGAAATTTCCTATGGAACTCCGAACAAATCCAAAAAAAGCACTGGAAAAATTCTGCATTATTGTCACGAGAAATTATATTGACTTCCTTGAAACCACTTTTAGAGCAAACCCTATGGAAATATCAGAAGAAATTTCAGGTAAATTCTTGTAAGAATTAATGTTCTTACTACTGAAACGGGGATAAACTCATAGTACAATCTCTGAAAGTCTTCCTGGTGTTATATCTAGAGAAATGTATTGCAATTACCCGTGGAGAATTCCTCAATGCATCCCTCTAGACAAAACACTTTTATGCATTGATTTTTGAAAGAACGTTTGGAGAATTTCCGGAAAAAAAAACTAGCAGGATTTTTTAGGAAAATTTCAAAGAAATAATTGGAATATGTTTTAGGAGAATATCTAGCGCTAATGTTTCAGAGAATTTTGAAAGAATAAAGGTAGAGTAAATTTAGGTTTCTCCTTGTGCATTGTGGTCATCTTTTGTCAAATTCAGTAATCTGAGGCGGAATTCCTTTAACCTATTAACGCCCAGTTAGAACGTAATGCCAAAAAAGAAGAAGTATTCTTGAGGAATCGAGGATGAATCATAGGAAAACTTATTGGAAATGTTCCTGTAGAGGTCCAAGATTTGATCCTTGATTGACTTGATTGATCCTTGGTGAAATCCGTAGAAGAGGTGACATAAAATGAATCAGCGGTGCCGGCGCAGAAGTCTAGTTTCGAACTCTCCAACCTTGTGCAGTTTTGCCGGCGTCTATTATGGGGCTGACATGAATGCCGGGAATAACACATATATTTACTGCACCGAGATTGTTCCGCGCCAGCAAATGACAAACTTTCTCCTTCATCGACGTAGCGTAGGGAACTTACCAAGTGCCGCTGGAGTAAAATCGATTGCTACTACTTTTGCTTCCTGACTCTTGGGAAAATTAAAAACTTTCACGAAGAACTGGATCGAAGTCTTCCCTTTTCCCCCCAGTCGAGGACCACACTTATTGAATGTCTTCGTCGAGTGTTTTATTAATTCCGTTTCTTCATCCTGCCAAAAGTGACACGCCCCAACTTCCAACGGAGGGCCCAGCATTGAAAGTCAAAAAGTTGAACCGTATTGAAATTAAAACAAATAGAGCTTAGAGCGCATGGGATCGGGATCTTGATGAGGAAAATTTTCGCCACTTTGCAAATGGATTTCCTCCTGGCAGACGACGACGGCGGGAGGGAATCGAAATAAATTTCCATTCAAGTAAGTGCCGGCTCAAGATGCAAAGGAAGTGGACGTGGTGTGGGTGGCGTTCCATTGTCTTCCATGTTAACCATGAGGTACCTTTATTGGCCCGATGGAAATGAATTCAAGTGTGACCTCTCCTGCTTTGGGGGATTAAGATATGCGGGGTGCCAATTTTGGCGGTGCTTGAACTGAAGTATTTGGCAATTGTATTTTCAATGGAATTGGGTGTTAGAATAATGGTTCTTTGCAATACCAGTACGTATACTTGGAAGAGGGAAGTTATCAAACGTTGATGGACCAAGTTAACCCTCTTTTACCCAAACTCGCCTTTATAGGGGGTACAATTTGTAATTTTATATATTTTTGCATAGCTTGGAGGTTGAAATATTTTTATTTTTGGCTTAAACCTAGGCTCATCGCACGCATATTAGGAAAGTTTTTTTTTTCATGAAATATCTATACATTTTGATTTTTTTTTTATTTGTATCATTTTCTATCCTACAAATGCCTGGGCCTCATTTAACGTGTAATACAAAAACTTGTACACTCTAGATTTTTCCACAATCAACCTGTCACAGAAGAAGAGCCTGGTGGTAATAAAAAAATTTCAAATTCATTTTTCAGTTAGCTACACGTGAAATCAACTATGTTCAAGAAATAAATAATATTTTTACAAGCATTGTAAAACTTCAAATTTTAATGATTGTCAAATATTGGTAAACAGAAGAGGGTTCAAGAAAAAGTTGTATAAATAGAGGGTTAAAGAAAAAGTTAGAATAGGAATGTCCAGAAATAAAATTTAAAAAAAAATAAAAATAAAATCCATAAATTTGCAAACAAAGATAAATCATTACCCAAAACGTGCTTAGATCGATCTTAAATAACAAAAAAATATATTCAGATCAAAAATAAAAAAAATTGGGTGTTAGAGATGTAAGATTTCCACAGATTATATCGCTCCAACCCCTTTTATCTCCAAAACTAGAGGTGAAATATAATAATTCACTAAAATTTGTTCCCATATGCTTGGCACAGATGTTTAGAAACAAATTGGCTACTTTAATGAGGAATTTGAGGCGTTGACCCGAAAATGGTCATTTGTAGGGTCAATCAAGTGCAGGTCACATGGTTATCCAATTCAATCGTTTCTCAAAAGGCTAACGCTGATGTGTTCTTCTTAAAATTACATGATGATGGCGGTCATATTATAGCTGAAAAGCCGGAAATCATCTGTGATTTGAAATTTGCAAAGTCGTGGTTTGTTTTTATCATGCATTATTATTTTTATTTTTGCTAAATATTACCCAAAATCCAATGATAAAAGGTTTTTCAACAAAAATAAAAAAATCGCAGGAGCGCAAAGAGGTATTTTTTAAGATGGCCTCAAAAATACGTTGATCTAGCACTTCAGAATCACGAGATAATATTCATTTTAGGTGATACTAAACTTTTCAAGGTGCTGTAATATTCAGTATGAGTGTTGCTATACGCGATTCCATACTTATGGTGGGTAGTGTACATTATTTTTGGGCTTTACTGAATAAATTGAATATTTTTGGTTCATGCATCGAATTGGTATACCGTTTGGCTGCAATTTGTGTACTGCCCATAACTGCATATTTGTAACATTCGACAAAAGTAGGCATTGAGTAAATGGGATACCAAGTTTGCATTTTATTGCAGTATGGAAGGGAACTGATATTTCAAAAAATTACTAAGAATTCAAAAGTGCTTATTGGAGGCTGCAATTTTGTACAACTCATATTGCTTATTGGGTGAATAGTCAGAAAATAATTCTGATAGAAATTTCGTTGCCACTGCATTACGAGGCTCATGTATATTCTCAATGTGACTGTTATGCGGTTACAATTGCTAATGTGACAAAACAACTTGGTATTTTTTTTTCGAATTTTCTAGAACAATCTCACAGATTTTAGTAAGTTGATCGAAAGTATTTGTCATTTGATGACTCTCCCCGGTATTATCTCGATATTGTCAAAAATGTCGAATGTGACTGTTATGCAGTTATGGGCAGTATAGGCATAAAACTATGAAATTTTTGGGTACCAGGAACAGTTTTAACCTTATAAAATAATTCCTCCAATTCCTCTGAAATTTTTACATATTTTTCATTAGATATATAGCACAAATTTAATTTGGGGATATATCTATATATTCACTACCCAGTCGAATAGTTCTCGCGGAGTTGCGATTGTGTTTCCATAGTCTTTTGCAAGACTTGCTCTTTTTGCCATTCGCCTGAGAGTGCCACCAATAGCGTCACAGGGGCCTTTGCCGTGGGATGTTGCAAAAAAGTGCCACTCTGCTTCGAATCCATGTATTTTCTTGAAATTACGTAAACTGGAATCTTTTTTTTAATTTTTATTATGATCTGACATAAAAATAACTTTTGAGTAATTTATTTTTTATTTAACAAAATTTATCAATTTAGAAATAAATAGCTGAACTGCTACTGTGTCATGGGTCAACACTTCTGATATTATAATAGGGTAAGTGTTCCCTTAGTTGTGGGTGTTCCTATAGTTGCGGTAGTGCCGTTTTCACTGGTTTTATTACATTAGCCTAAGAACCGACACTGCCAATCGACGTATTGGCTTGTTGATACACGGAATAGTTGAAAAGAGCGTTCAAATTGCTTTAAAACTGATGAAATATCACTAAAATTGCTAAAACTGTTATTGCTTGTAAAAAAAGTTGTGGTAAAGTGTTCCTATAGTGGAGGATCCCATAAGAAAATCACGGATACCGCAACTATAGGAACACAAATTAAAAATATACCGCAACTAAAGGAACAGTGTACCAATAGTTGAGGTATTATTTTTCACTGACATGCCGTGGATTACTGCGATGAAATATGTTTTTCTCATTAAGTCAATGGTCGTTACTTCCCGATACAACATTAACATGTACATTAATTTCGCTTCTTGAATTTAGGCGGTTAAATGAAGTTCAATAGTGCTTAGTACCTCCACTATCGGTACATCTACCCTAAAACTAACGTTTTCCAATTTTCTTTTTTATGGTAAATCTCGAATGGGTATATCGTTGCTTTAGAATTATTCCAGTAATATCCTTGAGCAGCGTTTTGTTTGATAAAACAATTATTTTCAGAAAAGTCGCTAATTACCAGTATTTCACCTTGTTTTCAGGAGTCTTTTTTGTATCGTAGAAAAGAAGATTGTTCTTTGCAAATAAAATCATGAGTTATGAGCTTATCAACTTTCTCCACGAAATACGTAACAAATTATTCAAAAGGCTTAATTGTAGTTTCTTAGTTACAGCGATCGGTGGTGAGCCAATGCTGAAAAACTACATGTTCTTTGTCGTTTTCCTCTAAAAGCGAGATAAGTTCTCCTGTAATATTTTCTTTGGAATTTTCACATTCTCGAAAAAACAATCAGTCGTTCTTACTAAAACATCGCATAACAGTTTCTCACTAATTTCTGCCTGAGAGACAATTCCTAAACTGTTAAGCATTAATTTCACATTTTTGTGAATTCCTGTGCTATCAAGAAGCTTACAATATTTAGGCCTCAACATAGTAATTAAAGTAAAACCAATTTCTACATTTTGGCATCTTTCTTCAAAAATAATGTACGCCTCTTTAAGAGACATCATCAATAGTCGCTTTTGAGACTAGTGTTTGATCCTTCGACCTTGTTGCTTGCTCCTGCGGGGGCGAGCGACGAGGTCAGGATCAAACATGTCACGTGTCGTTCGTGTACCACGGTGGAATAGCAGCTTCAAATTCCGGACACTTTACTTTGTATGGGAAAAATTTCATTCGATATGTTTCAAAATTTGCTTTGAAAAAGTTCCCAATTGGAAAGATGATTTTAATAAATATTTTCGATAGCAAGCCATGAAAGTTTACAATTTTTAACTAGTTTTGACGTCCTTCTAGTGGCTTAGTACGTTTGATTAATGATTTAACTATTTAAATTGTGTTTTTCAAGAGCTGTCCAGAAAACGAATCAAAATGTCCGGAATATGAAGCAAAAGAGTGGTTGTGTCCGGAATAAAAATCAAGAAGAGACTGTACATTTCGATTTATTAAAGTGAATTCAAGATGTGGATTCCAAATTTTCACCCAGCATCCGAAATTCAAGTGTTTTAAGGCCTGATTATGCTAAGGTTTAATACAGAACAATCAAATTTATGTGTTTCTATTAGTTGTACTTCACTGAAGCCTTAAGGGTCCGTAATATGAATCAAAACGGTAGCTAATTATTTTTAATTAGTTAATATCCCATCTCAAAATCTTCAAGGGCAAGCTTAAGTAATTGAACAATTTAAGCAGAATTTTATCAGAAAATTTATTAGCAATTAAAACTTTTTTTATTTCCCCATGATTAATCCACAACTCTTTAAAAAATTTAAAAAAAAATCTTCCGCAAATTTTAGGAATTTCCATTTTTTAATTCAAATTTTAATCTTTGAATTATGATGCGTTTGATTACCTTCGGGAATACAACGCTGATACTATGTAATAAGGTAAATAAGGGTTTTCCACAAGTGCTGTAAAAAATAAAAATTATTACAGGGTATCATCCATTACAGGGTATCATCCACAAACTTAAATTGATGGTGAAATGAGATTAGAAGGTCCTCTAAGACAACTCTTCAATCATTTAAGATTTCTCGTGAACTTGATGTACGGTATTCCGTCAATTATTCTGTCTTGATTGCCCCTTGAAATTAAACTCGCAAATAACCCCAAGCATTTAAACTGTTGTAGCTCTAAGGACATCCAAACATGTGTCTCTACAGGGTGATTACTATATCCTGTCAGTAAAATAAGTAATCATACAAATAATATGGTTGTATAAATTTTAATTACCAGAGCATATCCAGTTTTGGACATCTATAACATTTGCCTTCGCTATACATAGATAACATATTATTTTTTTTTACCTTAATTTCCAGCCACGAGTGTTGTTTCAGAAGCTTTACAGTTAACACGCACGTTATTCAGAAGCATATATTTTACCCAAAAAAGACATATTTTTTTTTCGCTAAAATTTTCCATAATCAGTCTTATGCTATTCCCTAGTAAGTTTAGAATATTGTGATAACATGCTGTTTCAATCAGGCAATTTTTTCAGCGGAGTTTAATCTAAAATACATGTCTGTGGAAAACGTGCGTGCCAGGTGCAATGCCTTTAAAACAACACATATGACTTAAAACTAAGGTGAATGAAAAAAGATTTAATCTTTACTTAGTCAAAACAAACTTTTTAGATGTGCAAAACAGGATGTACACCGGAAATTAAAATTCATACATACATCTTTTATCTACGATCATTTACTTTACTGACAGGAATTAGTAATCACCCTGTAGTTGGTTGGTTAACATACACTGCAAAAATCCATCCTCTTTTTCGTCTTCTTCATCTTTTTGCGTTACTTCCCAATTGGGGCATAGCCTGCTTCTCAGCTTAATGGTCTTATGAACACTTCTGCAGTTATTAACTGAGAGCATTCTTTGCCGATTGACCAATTTTGCATATGTACATCGTGATGCATTTACGAAGAGGCTCCATGCCAAGAAAATTTCCTATACGACAAGATCTTCGACCGGTGAGAATAGAACCCATGACCCTCAGCTTGGTCTTGCCAAAGATCCATCACATGTTCGATGTGTTCAATGAGCATTTCCACAGTTATTAACTGAGAGCTTTCTTTGCCAAAGTTGCCATTTTTGCATTCCTATATCTTATGACTGGTACGATGATAGTTAATGCCCAGGGATGTCAAGGATATTTCCATTACTACAAGATCCTGAACCGACCAGGAATCGAATCCAGATACCTTCAGCATGGCTTTGCTTTGTAGCCGTGGATTCTAACCTCTCGGCTAAGCAAGGTCCCTTCATAAGGCAACATGTCTTTCCTATTTCAGTTATCGCTCAGCAAATTCAAAGCCAATACTGTATACAATGTCAAAAGAATGAGACCAATTGTTGTTGGCCAGTGCGCGAGTAATCACAGCAGAATAATCGGACGTGATTCCATGAATTAAATTTTACGCCCGCATCGTGCAAATCTTTCAAGGATCCCACCATCGTCCTGACCTCAGCCCATCGAGTGCTCCCGCGCCGTCATAAAAAATCGCTCGGTGGTCGTCCTTCTTGTGTCGAACCCAACGACGTCGTACATGTAGAAGAACAATTTACAACCCCGCAAAGACTGTTCGTGATGATGCTAACAAATCATGGCAGCAAGAACAGAGAGTAAGGAAACCCACTTCAATCGCCCGTTTCTCTTCATCGGAGGAACTCTTGCTTTCATTCTTCTTACGCTGAAAGACACCACTGAATGGCAGGACAAAAACAACACCCAAACTCCAACTTCGGCTGAGGTTTATCCCCTCATCGATCCTCGATCCGACAAACCGTGCCAACCATTACCGTAATTTATGCACTGTTTGATGTTTTCCCCCAAGCCTTCGTTACCAGGCAGCAGTGTCTCGTTGTGTTGTCCTCCGGAGGGATTCTTTTGTTGGGGCTCTTCCATACCACCTACTAACTCAACTCAGCCAACAATGTCACCCGATCGGGAATGAGTAACACAACTATATCTCTAATTGTTAGTTTTATCAACGTTCGATATATTTTTAGACTTTGCTTTAGACCACTGTAAAAGTCGTATAAATTATCAAGGTCTATTCAAATAATTATTAAAAACAAGTACTTGCGTAATTGTAAATTGTAAAATTAACTGTGTTAGTTGTGTCTCATTTTGTTATATATTCGATGAAATATATTATAATTACCCACGTAACCATATGCACTGATAATAAGATCCAAATCAGAGTCAAAAATCAAATAGGCATAATAACAGCACTACATATGCAGACACTTAGTTTTGGTAGAATTGATGGTCAGGCCTATCCTCGCTGTCTTCCACTTCAGAGGCACGACGTTTGGCTCATTTCGACATCTTGTCCCTTAATGATATTTCAGGTTATTCTAATTCAGTTACACTCCAAGGATCGGGCACCACTTGAGTTTGCTAGCTGGTTGTGCCAAGTCAGCTCAAGTTACAACATGAGAAGTGAGGGAAGTTTGTGCTCAAAGAAAAAAAAAAACGACCACCGACCGAAAGCAATCTGGAAGTTGAGCTTGCCCCCAGAGTTGCCATGTGGGAATGTCCGAGGTGGGTGGGAAAACTTTTGCCCTTCTTGGGGTGGTGAATTGGAGGGCTGAATCCTTCTGGTGGTGGTGGTGGTGATGCTAATTCATTTTCATGTAGTTGCATTTTTGTCTCGCGCTACGACGAGATGCAGCGTGAAATTGTTGGGTGAAAGTTGTTCTAGTGCTGGCTTTGTAATGCATGGTGGCGCAATGTCTTGAGGGGTCGAAAACAGCGCAGGGAAACCAAAAGTTCAACAGGGTGGACGTGTTGATGATGGCTGTTTTTTCCTGTTGCCAGATGCAGAAAAGAATATTCCGTCGGTTAAACTTCGATGAGTGGCTCGTGACTGTGATTAAATTATGAGTCGAGTAATTGTTAGATAGTGAAGGTTTCTTTATAATCATGCATCATACTCTCGTACTGCGCGTGTACAAATTATTCTTGTTGATAGAAGCTTTAAACTGACGGTTTTTTAGTGCTACTTTTTATCCCCATTGATAACTTTTTATTATTTGTTACGAGTCGTTTGAATGTAGGTCGAATTTCAAAAAGATGCTGTTTTTGTTAATATTCTGAAATCATGAAAAAAAAAACGGTTTGAATAATTAAAAATTAAAAACTACATCCAGCCGACTCTTCCAAGCAGTTAATCTCGCTTTAAACGAATCAATTATCCCAAACATGAAAAATCGATTCATAATGTGTCGCTTCTTCGTTACAAAAGCAACAATTAAACCGCTATCAGTTACACAATAAATCATTTCAAACTGCCCCATTGTCGCCCTCTCGCCACGTGCAGTTGATTGTGGCTGTTCACTAGAGTTGGCCAATTTCCCATTTAAGACCCAACTCTGCTGGTAAACCAGTGAAAATAATGGACCGACACCTTCTCTTTCCACATCTATGGCTTCGTAATGATAACGTCGCCCGAATCCTCATTTTCTCTCGCTCTGTTCGGCTAGGACACTCAGATTGCCATTATTACATATTACTATTATTATAACTCTCGATTATTCACACCTATCACTAGCGCGTTCATTATTCTATTGAAATATGAATTCAACGTGGCGCACACTTGGATTCACACTTCATTGAACTAGACACACGTCGTCCATATTCCGCCGCAAACAAAAACGGGCAGCGTGAAAGGATCGAACCCCATTCCCATTGATGGTCGACTGCAGCGCCACCACCCATCCAAACCATAACTGGCAATTTGTTTATTTACCCTACCCCGACACAGAGGGAGGGAAAGAGCTATAACCCTTTTCTCTGCTGGTTGCTCTTGTGGTGCACTCCAGTAAATCATCGGCACCAATCGCGCGGGCGTTCCACATAGGAGTAGCAGGGTCAATTTATTGGCCAAAATTCTTGAACACGTCTAATTAAGCCATTTAATTTTATGTTTATAAGTTGAAACGCTTAGATTCTATTACTTTGAACATAGTGTGCGCATGTTTCAGTCTGCGGGAAACAAAATATATGCATTTCTAATATGAAGATTGAACATTTCCGATGCTTACTTATCAATATGCCTGTGTTCCATTTTTAAGTGACAATTATTTTTTTATTTCGTATCATCATACACTTTGATGGGATTTTCTAAGTTTAAGGTTTGATTCTCAAACGTAAAGTTCTGAATGCTTTGAGGCGCAAACAATAAAATTCTTTTTTTTTTACGTCGGCCGAGTGGCTTTCGTTTCGGATAAGTGTGTGGTCATTTGATTCTGTTACAAGCTCTTGTGAAGTTATCGACGAAACCAAGATCAATCGTTTGATCAACTGGCGAGCTCGTTTCATACTTATGTTAAAAAAAAATCGAAGAGATGTTATGTTGATGTAATTTCCAAACTTTGATCATTCGTTCCTGCAGCAGTCGGCAGCTGTCTATCTGCAGCTGTCCTGTTTCATACAATTTTCTTATACACATACCTTGACATTTTCAACACTATTAAAAATATCCTTTGTATAGTTCGACACAATTAATGTCTATGCCTAGACAAAAATGCAAAACTAGTTTTAAGTAAGAGTTGTATTTTTTCTTCCTTATCCATGGATCAAACCAACGACCAAAGGTGACTCTTTTTCCGTCCTAACTAAGGTCCGAATGCCGTTTGGCCGAATGCCGTTTGGCCGAACGCCATTTGGCCGAATGCCGTAAGGCCGAAAGGGTCATTAGGCCGAATGCCGTTTGGCCGAATCATGAACAAAAAAAATCAAATGTCTACAACGCTGATGTGGAGGATTCATAAGTGTGACCCAATGACTAATAAGCTAATTTATTTTTATGATTTGTATGGTGACAGGACGTCATGTTTGCCACTATATGAGCTCCAAGAGAATGATAACATCGACCCTTTAATTCAAGACAAAGCTGTGAACTCCACACTTCGCGTCAAGACTCTGATAAGGGTATGCGATATGGATTTTTTCCATGTCGATACGAAACGAAACGATACGCGGAATATATTGCGCTGATAATGACGAAACGAAACGAAATTTAAAAATGTTTCGTGTAACTCGATACGAAATCAAATATCTCACGGAATTTTTCGAAACGAAACGAAATTTTTGAATTTGTTTCGCGAAATACACGTTTAAGTTTTTTTTTTTCTTGTCAAAAGCTGAAAATTTGACAATAGGCATAAAAAACGTCTTTTTAAATCCTCTCTCATATGAAAACCTTAGCGTTGCTCAGTGGAACCCTTACATGTTTTGGTAAGACTTTTTCCTGTTTGTTTGAAATCTTCTTAATAACTTTATAAGGTTTCATTTCAATATGTCTGACACTCACACAAGGCAATGAGTGGGTATAATTTAAATGTTACAACTAAGAAGTGGGTTGAAAAGCACTTACCAACATTTAAAACAATCTCAAAAATATTGAGAGGAGCCCAAAATTAATTTGATTCTTAGAAATGCCTTACAATTTGTTTTTCATGTGGATGTGATGTTATGCTAATATATACCATAAAACATGGAACAATGATATTCATTTTTTTGCTGTACTTTATGCCTTGTGGCTTGAATGAATGTGGTTGGGGACATAAGTCGATAAGTGATCATGAAAACACTAAACTGAGAAGCAGACTCTGTCCCAGTTGAAACATAACGCCAGAAAGAAGAAGAAAAATAAGTAGAACAGAGGAATCACTGGAATATTTAGCATTTGCTGGAGTATTGAATTAAATTAAATTTTAAAGAATCCATCAACACATACCTAAGAAATCAATCAAGATAAATTTAAAAGAACTGCAAAAGTAATAAACTCCAAGAAATATTGCGACAGCAACTTAACCAGGATTGCCTGTTAGGGTTAATTTAGAAATTCCTAATAAATTTTCTGGAAAAGCCTTGCATAAACTGTGAATTAATTCTTGGAGGGATCAAATCTGGATTAATGCAAACTTTCAGAGTAAACTTTGTAAAAAATACTGATGGTATTTCTATTATTTTGTAGAGCAAATACTGGAGAAATGATCCTATTCCAAAATCTGTGGAGGAATTTCTGGAAGAATTAAGGATTGTTGATATTATCTCATTTTCTGATTCTTTGTTTAAAACTGACTACAAAATCACATTTTCATTAAATTTTTAGCCTTAAAAAATATTTGAAAATTTCGAATAAAAAAGTTTTTAACCTGGACTACATAGCATAGAAGAACCGCAAATAAGATTGACAAGTTCACCCATGTTCGTTCAGACAATCCGTTTTTCAATGAGCTAAATTTAATGTTTGGCTTATTTTTTTTTTCTCGAAATTTAGATGTACGAAAATCGAAAAAAAATGCGCTTTTCCATTGTGAAATACCCTAGGTACCCTACTAAACTTAAATCTTAATCCGGAACCAATTTTGATGGTGCATGCAAATTTATAACTGATTTGTGATTTTTACTAAAACAAATCATCAAAATCGATCGAAAGATGGCGAAACTAAAGAATTTTGTAATGATATATTATCTATAATCGCATTTCTTTAATTGGAGGTCGTGAGGAAATTTTGTCACGTTATAAGAGGAGAGAGGGAGTTGGTGGTATGGTACAGCGTGAATGAACCTAGATGTATGCATCTTCCTTGTATAAGATGAATATAAATCGAAGGCATACTTCAGAATTTCAAGAGCACAAATCTAACGTACCCAACAGCGGTTCAAGCTGAACACTTGATCGATTGGCCATCAAGTAACCAAACGATAGAGTATTCAGGTTGAATGGACGTCTGGTTCTTTAGATTTGTGCTCTTGAAGATTTGAGGTGAGGCTTTGGATCACCCAAATCAACACGATCTTTTACGGCGACAGCGACAAACAATCGCTGCGGTTTCGCTGCTACATGTAGAATTTTATGACACAACAACGAAATCGCGGAGATCCTTTACTCATTGATGCGTGCTATTAGTTTTCTCTTCTATTCTCCCGCTGTTCTTATGCAGAGTTAAAAGTGACGTTATAGCGGAAAGCAAGAGAGAGAACTAATAGCACGCATCAATAATCTGCACCACCTGAGCAAATCCAGAACATCAGGGACTCATGCTCTGCAGCTTTTTTTTTTGTGTACAAACAATTTTTGCGATATATTAACGGATTTGCTCAAAAGGACACGCGATGTTCCCCGGAGGGAACCGTGGTTTTGTTCTCTTCATTCTTATGGAAGATAACATTGCGGTCGTTCATCAAACGCAGTTATTCCTTTCCTGGGCTATTCGCCGCGAGGAATTTAGGGCAAATGAGCGTTTTTGGAAACTTTACAACGGCAGTGCAGTTTATCATATCCTGCGGACCAGTCAATACTACAGTCATCCCACAGTTATGAATAGCACACAGATATGGATCAAAGTTGGATTAAACGGAGAATATCTCATCAAATAGAGTAGCAATTACGCAGAACCCATTTTACCTACGCGAACCATAAATCTATACAGCATCGCAATCAACAATAACATGCTTAAGGTGATTATAGAACGAAGCCACACCTCAAATTTTCAAGAACACAAGACTTGAGAACCAAACAGCGCTCCGCAGTTGAAAATCTATCCCATTGGTCACCACCAGCAAGCAAGCATTTTGATTAATATTCAAAGCGAACTGTTGTCAGATTATCTCGTCTTGTGCACTTGAAAATTCGAAGTTTGGCTTCGTTTTATAATCACTTTAAACACATTTGTTCCATTCGTAGGAAATAAAATGTCATAGGTATATATGCCTAGAAGCGTTGATTCATATTTGTGGGGCATTGAAACCCATACCACAGTTATGAATCTAAGATAAGACGATTCCTAAAGAAACGCCAAAACGTATGCTTTCACTAGCACACCATTCGTTTGCCTCGCAGTTAATTTGCTGTTATAGTGTTCTGATTCATGATATGAGTCGATTTGATCCATAATACGGACCCATTTTTGACTGTAGCTAGGAGTAGAAGCGAATGCTTTGCTATTTTTTTGTTCGAAATTAAACTCGAATTTCGCGAAATTCCGTTTTATTCCGTTTGTTTTCAATTTTCCGTGGAAATATTTTAACAATTTGGCGAAACGAAACGAAATAGCAAAATACAAATTTCGCCTGTGCGAGTTCCGTGGAATTCCGCGGAATTTCGTTTCGAAGCGTACTTGACGGAATCATTCGGTATTTCGCATACCCTTAGACTCTGAGGTGATGATTGATTTGCCACTGGATTACCAACGGTGTAATAAGGTTTCAAGTGTTTTTAATAATTTCATCATTTTTTTTTTCCTTCTTTTAAACATAGGCTATTCTTTCGAGTTATACTGGTTCCATTACTATCGGAAATAGTTTAGCTTATACAGTCGAAGCTCGTTATAACGACAACTTTTATAGCGACAAAAGCTCTCTATAGCGACATTTTTCGGTCCCTTGAAAAATATTTTGATGTTATAACTATTCTCTAGAGCGACATTTCTCTATTACGACGGTTCCTTGCGATGTCGTTATAACAAGCTTCGACTGTATTTTAATTGGGAATTGTTCCTTCTTTAAATCATCGACAGTTTTTTGTAGTTGTACTGATGAAATGATTATATGCATTACACTTGCTAAAATTTTCATAAGAGATGTTTCCTTCTTTTGATCATAGGCTGTTCTTTCAAGAGAAAAGTATTTTTCATAGTTATTGGAATTAAAGCTCATAATACGTTTTATTCAAAACACATTTTTTTAGCTCAAGGGTTAACTTAGGTGAGATGTCATTCTCCTCCAAGATTAAGATTACAACATGAGAACTGAACACTGCACCGTTGCTTGCGTATAGCAATAAACGACTCGATGAACACTTTCGTCAAAGGAACACACTGTTTCTCCGTTGTGAAAAGAAGAAGCCAAGACTTGTTGATGTTAGAACCACAGACAAACAGACGTAACTCTTAGAACGAATCGCTATCCACGATCAAAATCATAGTCGAGAGACCATGTACGCCCAATGCTAAAATCGGTCTGTTTAGTCGATGGGCGAACATATGGCAGTATATGAAAACGTCAAATGCGAACAAAAACAATGCGAGAGCTACGGGTGGAGGATTGATCACCTACAATATATTTGAATCGACCGTTTGAAAGATACTCGATGGACAATGACGAGAGTGTGACGTCAGTTTGTCTGTGTCAGAACTATGACATATATTACTTAGTACGGTTCGAGGGATCGAAGTAAGCCGATCCAGCAGAAGAACGAATAAGTTTTGAACCGTTTTAGTTACTGCACAGTTAAAAATAATGAAGATTACACGTCATGTAAACTTCATTTATGCGATGTAAACATGACGTCATGTAAATTTCAGTTTGAAATCATGTAAAAATGTGCTATATGTCATGTAACCACTCAGGATCCTGCTAGATTACATGACATATAATTGAAGTTTACATGACATATCATGTAAATATCCATGATATTCCACGCTCCAATTATGTGCATTATATGTCTCAGAAATTTACACGTTTCGTTCGAACTGTGTGTCAAAAGCTAACTACAAACGCAATTCCAAAACATCTGCTGGTGGCTATTACCGCTAGCATCGAAGTGAACAACTGCTTACATTTAGGATGTTCTTCTTTCAGCACTGACTGTTTCTTCAACTAACACTAAAAAGGTTATGTATATCAATGATGATTTATCCTTTTTTATGAATAAGGTGAATATATTCTTTGAGTGATTCCAAGCAACAGCACCAAAATTTGGTAAATTTTTTAATTCATTTTTTTCTATTGAGCTGAAACTTTGCACAGTTTTCCAGTTCCATCTAAATCGTCATTTTCCAATATCAAATCTTCAAGTTGAGTCACGACTAACTTTTCAGAAGGGTGTATGTGAAAATGATTCAAAAATATTCAAAAAGCTGCACAGCAAAAACGGTTCGTTCGATTGTTAGACAACTAAAGAAACAAAGTTAGACAACTAAATAAAGATTCCAAAAAAAAATACACACAGTAAAAAAATTTTTTTTTGCATTAAAAAACATCATTTTTGACACAAAAACTCAAATATCTCAAAACCCTATCGGAATACCAACGTAATTTTTTGAGGGAAAACGGTCCATTATATTAGCTATCTACCATAAAAATTTGGTGATGGTAAACCAATAAACAAAAAAGTTATGACATTTCAAACATGTCACAATTTTCACATTTAGTAGAAAAAAAAAAAAAAAAATTTTCGGTGTAAATTATTACGGGAACCGCAGTTTGTTGCTGATTTTATTGTTAAGGGCCTTGCGTGAATTAAACAAGTCGTTTTCATGTATTCATTAGTATTATGTATATTATGTGTATAAATATTATGTATATGTAGAAATGTTATATGTATGGGGGAACCTGGTCCAATTCGGACCCTGTTCTAATTCGGACCATCAAGCATTTCTCAATACTGGCGCTACTGTAAAGATCGTGAGTACCGTTTTTATGCTCACCGTTTGGCTTAGATCTAACACAATAAATTTGACGCCTTTCAATTATTTCGTTTGCTCTTTATATAAGTTTATTGTTTTGAAGTGCTCAGGTGTACTGTCGGTTGGCGTTGTTTCCAAGCTTCTGGAAGGGACAATAATTTTGCAATCTCTCTGTGTTATTTCATAATCGAATCTCCCTAGTCTAACCTTTCATCTGACCATATGGTTTTGATATGTCTATGCACCGTTTGTGCTCAACTAGTTTGAAAATCTCAAAATGTGTGTTGGTCCAATCCGGACCTTTTGATATGGTTTAATACGGACCTCTTGATTTTCAACGTGTACTCTGTCTATTCTAAGAGCTCCACCCCGTGAAAATCTTCCCGATTTGGTCGAATATCACGGCAGTTATAATATTGATTAATGGTGCCTTTGTTTCTGTTGCGGTCAAGAAAATGGCTTCGAAAAAACATCTAAGAAATACTGTAGATCACCAAAAACTAAAGGAGTCAATCAATCAGCTACTTGAAAAGCATCTCCATCAATACCACACCCAAGCTTTATCCAAAATAGTTTGGCAATACGCAAATGAAGCTACTCTCTGCTAATAACTGTGGAAGTGCTCTTAGAACACTACGCTGAATAGCCGGCTCTGTCCCAGTGGGGACGTTAATGCCAAGAAGAAGAAGATAGTGTACTTTAATCCATAAATAGAAGTCGATACTTCTCAAACTTGATTTTCCGAGACTTTGAGTCTGTTTGTTTGTTGTCTGAAACAGACAGTTTCCCATACAAGTTCCCTTTTTCAACCCGATATTTCATAGCAAAGTGGTAAATTTTTAAAATTTGTGGAAAATTTTACAATATTTAACTTTAAAATGACTTTTTCGAATGTATTTTGTTGAAATAAAAAAAAAGTTTGAAAATATGTGTGCTTCATCTCGATCCTCTTATACACGATAGTCCGTTCAAAATCGAGTCTGGAAGAGTTGACTGTACCCAATTTTGAACAAGTTTCTGATATATTTTTAATTGAAATTCATATTTCACTTGAGCTTGTTCTGACTCGAATTAGTTTGAAATTTCTCACACATTGAGTTTATTTTTTATGCTTGCGCTTACAGAAAAAGTTCAATAAGTTTTGATACCAAACAAATCTGAGTTATATTTTGTTACTAACATTGCAAATAACGATAAAATATAGGGTGGTCCAAATTAGAACATGGGGGGTCCGTATTGGAACAGGGTTGGTCCAATTCGGACCTTTTGGAGAAGTTGGTTCAAACATGTCTAGCCATGTCCTGGTAGGAGCTATCACAAAACTCTCTGAGAGAAAAATGTGCGCGCTGAATTGCGCTTTCAGGAACATATAAAATTTGTAATGCCGTTCATCGTGCTGAAAAGATATGGCCAAAAAACTGTTACTAGGTCCGTATTGGACCATGTTCCCCTATGTATATATGTATAAATTAAAATGAATTAACAGATTACACGAAAATAATTTTTTTTTTAACAGGATATTTTTTTTAGAGTATGATCGATGAGTTTCTAAATGTTATATATAAACTTTAAAAGTTTTGGATTTGGGTATGCGTTATGAGATCATGAAAACATTTTATTAATACTTATTTATTTATTTCTTGTTATTCAATTTTTTTACAATATCGAACACTTTTGCATCATTATCAGTACAGTTCGAGTATAGTTTTGCTTTAATTTTATTTTCTGACAATGGAATGAAACAGTGAAATTTTTGGGTTCCTTGGATCGTTTTCGCGTTATTATATTGCTCGCTGAGCTCTGATGCCGTTAATTCGTACTCTTCAGTAGTAGTAAAACAAAATGATAATTTTGTTAAATCTTCTTCTTTTCTGCGATTCGCCCAATCAAATAGTTCTTTTGCAGTTTTAATTGGATGCTCACGTTCTTTGGCTAAACTTGCTCTTGTGGCCATGCGCTTTATGGTTCCTCCAATAGCATCACAAGGACCTTTGCCATGTGACGTAGCAAAGAAATGCCATTCTGCATCAATTCCGTACTTTGATTTAAATTGACATAGGCTCGAAAAATTCTTACGGTTTTTGTACTGCGATGCTGCTCCATCAGACATGAAATATATCTTTCTGATTTCTTTATCCTTATCAACGCGTAAAAAGTTCATCATTTTGGCAATGAACAAATTTACAGATACTGAGTCGTGTCTTAAATCTTCGGAAATTACAATAAAACTAAAATGTTCAATTTGCGTACTTCCATTGAAATAAATAACGAATGGATGAATTGTAGCTTGTTGTACGTTCCATTGATGGGACTGCACTTCATCTTGCAATACAAAGCTATAGTTTTCAGAAAAATCACAAATGACTAAAAATTCACCATCTTGTAATGTATTTTTCGTATTTTTTAAAAAGCGGGATTGCTCTGTTTTAATAAAGTCGTGAGGAATTAAACTTTCTAATTTCAAGCAAAAAAATGACACAAACTCATCTACAGGTTTTACAATAGTTTCAAGGTCACACCTATCCGTGGTCACCCATTGCTCAAATGATAACTGATCAATATAATTTTCTTCAAACTCAGCGAATAAAGTATTTTCCAATGATGAAGAATCTGGACAATCCGAACAAGATCGTAGATAGCAATTTGATGTTTCTGACTATTGAGAGAATTTTTCTTCAGTTACGTACAATAAAAAATATGACACTATCAAGACTTTAGATCACAACACTGTATCGCGTCTAACTTTCTAATAGATGCTATAACAGTTATGAATAATTAAATAAAATATCATGAAAACAACTTGTTAACCTCATGTGGTACCCTTAACAAAAAATTCAGCAACAAACTGCGGTCCTAAAAAAAATTAAAAATGAAAAAAAAAAAAAAATTTCACTAAGTGTCAAATTTGTGAAATATTTGAAATGTCATAACTTTTTTGTTTATTGGCTTACCATCACCAAATTTTTATGGTAGATAGCTAATATAATGGACCGTTTTCCCTCAAAAAATTACGTTGGTATTCCGATAGGGTTTTGAGATATTTGAGTTTTTGTGACAAAAATGATGTTTTTTAATGCAAAAAAAATTTTTTTTGTACTGTGTGTATTTTTTTTGGAATCTTCATTTAGTTGTCTAACTTTGTTTCTTTAGTTGTCTAACAATCGAACGAACCGTTTTTGCTGTGCAGCTTTTTGAATATTTTTGAACCATTTTCACATACACCGTTTTGAAAAGTTAGTCGTGACTCAACTTGAAGATTTGATATCGGAAAATGACGATTTAGATGGAACTGAAAAACTGTGCAAAGTTTCAGATATTTTTGAAATGGTCGATCAGAATCGACTTGCATGCCTCCGTGGAATCCCTCTATTATTTTGCATTTTGGGCATGAAAATAAAATTTTAGACAAAAATGATCTTCTACCAAACTGTTTCTAAAATATATAAGCTTACATACTGTGTCATTTGAAACTAGGGTGGTCCAAAATATCACACATATCATATAATCAACTTTTTTATTTGCAAAAATACTGGTATATGCTCAAAATTTTACCAATCTAGAGCATTTTTTCCTAATCATCGCAGGGTGGTCCAACAAAAATAAGTTTTTCAACTCTAGTTTTTTAATATTATTTTCTCGTCAAAGTCGTCTATGAACGACTTTTAGAACTTAACAAATCGCAAATTTTCATGCAAAAATATTGATGATATCTATTTTAGTTCAAAATTTATGAAAGTTTTTGTGATAAAAAATATTTGATTTTCAAGACGTTTTATTAGAGTTACAAAAATAACACTAACAGAAATAATATATAATTTTGTTTTGTCTTTTGAATGCCGTCAAAAGATATTTTTTATGTTTGCCCCAATCAGAGATATTCACAATCAAAGTAGGCATGTTTTTGAAAGAAAAATAACAATAACTCCCAAACGGAAGGAGATAGCGAGTTTCTTCAGTCACCAAATTACGCATTTTTCAAAGCTCTAAAAGTGTTTCATAGACTACTTTGATGAGAAATTTGAATTGAAAACTCTAGAGCCAGAAAACCAGTTTTGTTCGGACCACCCTATGTCACCGTGGGAAAAAAGCTCTAAATCGGTCAATTTAAGAGATACAAAAAAACTTTTTTGGCAAAGTTGCTTGAAATTGAATGGTCTACAACTTTGCTGAAGCATGTATAATATAATTTCTACAAATAAGAAAGTTAGTTACACAATTTCTATGAAAATGTGGTCCACCCTAATTTTCAATAAAACCAAACAAAGGGCTCAACTAATACAAACAACTTTGTAGAAGACCGTTTTTGTCTAATGTTTCATTCTAAAGCTTAAAATGCATCTTTCCGCGTAAAACTGATTCCTGGACCATAGTGCAGTGTGGATCTTACGATTATTCCAGAGTGGATACTGAGATTCTAGTGTGGAACTTGGGAGATCAGAGTCTGGAAAAAAGTGTGGATTCTGTAATTCCAATATGGATCCTGGGATCTCAGTGTGAATTTTGGGATTTCAGTGTGGACCCTGAAATTCTAGTATGGATCTTGGGATTACTGTATGGAACCTGGAATCACAGTAGGGACGTTCCGATATTGCGAAGTATCGATATTTGATTCGATACGATTATCGAATCAATGTATCGATACCACCGATATATTGATTTAAAATATCGATATATCGGAATATCATATGATATATTTAAGCGGAGAAAAAATTACGATTATTGCTATTTTGGCCGACATTAAAATAAATGTCTTCTGTTTAGATACTTTTTAGTAAAATTTGAACTAAAAATGCTTCTTTAAATACAAAACAAATAATAATATATAGAGAAAACCCTACAATTGTTTTCCACTTATGAGATGATGTAACAATCAGGCAAGTTGTTGGTAGGTGGAAATAAGTGTTCAGTCAATTATCATTTCCTATCCCTTAGCTTTCTCAAGGATGTAGCCACGACAATTTTCGACTGCCAGAAGATGCGTCAATTTCGTCTAACAGGCACATTTGTCCCAAAAAATTGTCTATGGTAACGTACGGGAACCCTCATACAGCCGTCTAGGACTGTACCACAATTGTTTTCCATATAAACTTAGTGACATAAGTTAGTAATGGAAATGGATAAAATTTGGATGACGAACTACAAATAACCTCACATTATGTACATACTGAGATCATTCAATTTCAGACCCTTTCCAAATAGTTTCAGAGAGTTGTTCAAACTTAAAAGTAACCAAGAGATTTTTCGATTTAATCGGAAAACGGTAAGTTGTAATTGGTTGGTGTGGTATTCTGTAAGTTTATGTAACTTTTGAAACTGAACAACTTTACCGAACATTCTAACCAACTTACCATTTTTGAACTAAATTAAATAATCTCTTGGTTACTTACTTTTTCCTTTGAAACTCTTTGGGAAATGCCTAAAATTTCATAATATCAGTATACACAAAACTTCAGGTTATTTGTAGTTCGCCATCCAAATTTTACCCAATTTGGACTACCAGAAGCTGAGATACAGATACAGATCTTCAAACTTGGGCATATTGTATGGAAAAACAGTCTATATTAATGTAGGATATATCGGAAGGAAATATCGATATTACCGATATATCGAATGGAAAATATCGATACCAATATATCGAATATCGAAAGCAAAATATCGATATTCCGATATATCGGAAGTATCGGAACGTCCCTAAATCACAGTGCGAATCTTGTCATTCCAGAGTCAGTCCTGAGATCCCAGTGTAGAAAGGATTATATTCCCTCAGATTTCAGTGTGGATCTTGGGATTTCATTGGGAATCCTGGGCTCCAGTGTACAAACTTAAATTATAGTGTGGTTCCTGGTATACCATCATTAACCTTGGGATTCTACTAAGAATCCTGGGATTAAAATGTGAATATCGAGATTCTAGTGCAGATTCTGAGATTATACCACTGTGGATCGTGGAATTCCAGTGTTGATACTGAGATAAAAGTATGGATCTTGGGTTTTCAGTGTGGATGTCAGAATTCTAATGTGGATTCTAAAAAGCCAGTGTGGATTGTCAAAATAGAGTGTGGATCCTGGGATTCCAGATTGGATCTTAAGATTCCGATGTGGATCCTGCGATTCCAATAAGGGTCTTATTGTTCCATTGTAAATCCTTGTATTACAGTATGAATTCTGAGATTCAGTTTGAATCCTGAGGCTTTAGTGTGGATCCTTGTGTTATAGTATGAATTCTGAGATTCCAGTGTGAATCCAGTTTCGATCCTGGAGTTGCAGTACGGATGTTGGGATTTTGGTTTGGATCATAAGATTCCAATGTTCATTTTGTAATGCACTTGGATACTGATGTCCCAGTGTGAATTTCGGGATTCCTGTGTTCATCTTGGTATTTTGGTGTGGATCTTGGGACTCCAGTGTGTAGTTTACAAAAAATAGTATGGAAGATAGGACTCCAGTGATGATTCTATGATTTACTTATGGTTATTAGGACTACAGTGTTGGTTTAGGGATTAGAATCTTGGGATTCCAGTGTACATTCTGGAAATCCAGTTTTGATCCTGTGATTTCCTTAGGGATCCTCCGATTTCTTTGTGGATCCAGAGATTCTGTTGTGGATCCCAGAATTCCGGTGTTCCAGAATTCTTGCATTCCTGTGTGGCGCCTGGAACAAATAGTATGGATCTTAGTATTCAAGTGCAGATCCTGGTATTCTGGTGTGGATCCTGGGATTTCATAGTGCATCTTGGGTTTTCAGTGTGGATCCTCATATTCCAGTGCAGATCCTGGAAATCCTCTAAGGACCCTGTGATTCCTGCGTGAATCTTGGTAGATCCTGGAATTCTAATGTGTGGTGATTTTTGTGTGGATTTTGATATGCCAGTATGAATCCAGTGCTTCTAGTGTGGATCGTAGGACAACAATGTGGATCCTTGTATATAATTGTGAATATTTGGATTATTGAGTGAATCATGGTATTTCAGTGTGGATCCCTATGTACAAGTGTGAATCTTGAGACTATAATGTGGATCGAGGGGTTACAGAGGGTCCTAAGGATCGCGTGCGGATTCCAAAGTGGATATTGGCATTCCAGTGTGGATCCTTGGATTTCAGTGTGTATCGTGGAATTCCAGTGTGGATCCTAAAGTGGGACTGGTTACATGACAATCTGAGGAATCAAGTATGAATCCTTGGCTTCGAATAGGACTATTGTGAGAATCCCGCGAAAAAAAAAACTAAGCAATTCTTGTGAGCGCCCGTGAAAATTTTCTGAAAATTCTTAGGGGATCCGTTGTGAGTTATGTGGGAATCTTCTGGGAATTTAGTGTGAATTGTTTAGAAATTCTGTGGAGAAATTCTACAAAAACATTAGCAATCTTGTGAGAATCCTGTGCTATTGTTATGATAATCATTTAGGAATTTCAATGGAAATTCTGTGGGAATCGGGTGGATATTCCTGTTGAATTTACGTTTAAAACCTTCAATAGTCGTATGAGCATAGTTTTGGAATACCTTTGGAATGCTGTTGAACTCTCAATAGTTTTGGTAATGGTGAAATTTTACCATTTTTGTCGAAATTTTATAAACATGTACCTCCGAAACCATTAAATACTAACATGCCTCGAATAATACAAAAAAAGATGAAGAATGAGAATGCGACTTTTGCACCTATGTGTGTTAGCGTAGATTTTCATTTAAATGGCGGTTATTGTATTGTTTTATTATACCGTGCATTAATGGGTGTGAAGCTGTGAAAAAATGTAGCAAAAATATCTTAAAACAAAGTGATGGCGATTTAAACATTTTTTTGTGATGAAAATAGGATGCTGCTAGTAGAGTGGTTAATTCATACTCGAAATGAAATAGTTTTTGATTTTATATGTGAAATGTTGACTTTCTAACATAAAAAAAGATTTCTCAGGGTATGCTCTGAACACGCGGGTAGTTAATCCAGGTAACATTGGTAGCTGAATAGTGGCTGTATAAACACAATTTCAGCTGAATAAGCTGTTATTCAGCTACCAATGTTACCTGGGAAGTGTTTTCAACTGTAAAATGTTTGATAAACACGGAGGAATCAAAATGTTCGATCTTAATAAATATCGTTTTGATTCATATTCCGAATCTTTAAGGTTAACAGTGATTTCAAATGCATCTGATTGGCAAAAATTAGCTGATATTTACGTAAATTTTAATTTCTTCGCAAAGTCTAACGGTTAGCTGTTGGATGTACCGATAATAATGTTGATTTAATTAGTTTTAGTATTGTTTTTACTCAAAAGAATGGAACAACCTTTTGATTCAAATTCCAAACAGCACGAATAAATCGTATTTAAATGAATAATTTCGCAAATAAATTTATCTGAGCTTGTTCTACTGGTCTCAAACAAAAGAATCATCTTTACTCCGGCGGTATGAATTACATTGGAGACGGTTAAATTGAATTGCAATTGACTGCCATTTCCTTTTTATTTGAAAAAAAAAGACACGGACACATTTAGTGACATATTTCAACAAAACATTTCAACCAAATCGCCATACAAAAACCTAGTGTTCGGAATATGAGTTTGTTCGGAATTCGAGCCAAAACGGTACTCTTTCGACGAACAATTGATTTAAAGTTTTGGAATTTAAAATAAATACACTACCCGTCATAAATACGGACAGCCCTGTCGTCCTGCTTAGTCACGCTTAGTCGACGACTAAGAAGCTTTTCTCGGATTTTTTCTCAACGCCGTTTGGAACATCAGTTGAAAATGAAAGCTGTATTATAGACCTGAATTAATTTAACTTTGTTGGATGTTGATCAGGTGCAACTCAACGCCCTGTGCAATATCAATCGAAATTGTCAACATTGGTCAACGCCCTGGAGTCTTGAAGAGAGCAATTGCATTCAACGCCCTGTACGATGTTATTTAATTATTACAAGCTATATAAACGCCCTGGAGTAGTTTGACCTTATTCTATGTGGATCAGGTGCATCTTAACAGTCTGAAGACATCGATTCCTAGTAGAATCAACGCCCTGGAGTATTTTAACTTTGTCCCATGTAGATCGGGTGCATCTCAACGCCCTGTTGAATATCATTTGAAAATTCCAATCTTTGTTAGCGGCATAGGGAAATTGGGTATTTTTCCGCGTAGAACAGATGCATCTTAACGCCCTGTATGACATCAATCTATCAAGCTGTATCAACGCCCTGGAATAGTTTGACATTATTCCACTCAGATCTTTGCGAGATCAGGAATATCTTTATTCCCTGTAGAAAATCAATCGAAATTTCTGATCTGTACCAACGCTTTGTAGTTATTTGACCTTATTATGTATTTTGACGCCTATCTTGACGCTCTGTAGGACGTCAATCGAAATTTTCAAATTGTATCAACGCCCTAGAGTAGTTTGACTATATTCCACACATGTCTTTGCGAGATCTGGAGCATCTTTACGCCTTGTAGAAAATCCATTAAAGTTTCCGAGCTGTATAAACGTCCTGGAGTTTTTTGACTTTGTCCTAGTAGATCAGGTGTATCTCAACACTCTGTAGAACATCAATTAAAAATTTCAAGTTTTATCAAAACCGTGCAGTAATTTAATATTGTTACACGGACATAGATCAGATGGATCTTAACGCCCTGTTTGACATCAATCGATACACATCTGTGTCGATGCCCTGGAGTAACTTTCACATAGATCTTTGCGAGATCTGAAACATTTCTACGCCCTGTAGAAAATCAATCGATATTTGCATGCGTCCTGGAGTTATTTGACCTTATTCCATGTAGATCAGTTACATCTCAACACTCGGTAGGAAATCAATTGAAAATTCCGCCCTGGAATAATTTGGCTTTATTTCACACAGATATTTACGAGATCTAGAGCATCTGAACGCAATGTCAAAAATCAATCGAAACTACCGTGCTGTATCAACGCCCTGGAATAATTTGAGCTTATTGTATCTTATCAGATACAACTTAACGCCCTGTAGGACATTAATTGTAAACTCCAAGCTGGATCAACCGCCCTGCATTAATTTGACCTTTTGATGTAGATCAGGTGCATTTGACCGCCATTTAGAACTTATTTGATAATTCCAAGCTGTATCAATGCCCTGGAGTAAGAGTCTACACAGATCTAAGCGAGATCTGAAGCATTGTGCCCTATAGAAAATCAATCGAAGTTTCCTTGCTGTATCAACGACCTAGGGTTATTTGACTTTATCCTATTTAGATCAGGCGCACCTGATAGCCCTGTTTAACATCAATCGAGATTGTCAAGCTGTATCAACGCTCTGGAGTAATTTGTTTTTATCCTTTGTCAACTAGGTGCATTTTAATGCCCTGTAGGGCATCAATCAGTAATTCCACATTATTCCAAATAGATCAGGTGTATTTCAATGTCCTATATAACATCCATCAACATTGTTAAGCTATATCAATGCCCTGGAGTAATTTGGATTTATTTCACATATATGTTAGCAAGATCTGGAGGATCCTAAAACGATTGATTTTCATTCGAAGTATCCGTGCTGCTTCAAAACACTGGAGTTATTTCACTTTTTATGTACATCACCTGCATCTTAACGCCCTGGTTAACTTCAATTGCAAATTATAAGCAGTATCTACGCCTTGGACAAATTTGACTTTATTCTATGTTGATCAAATGCACCTTAACGCCCTAAATCAATGAAAAATTCCAAGCTGTATCAACGCCCTGGAGTAATTTGACCTTATTGTAAGTAGTTAAGGAGAATCTTATCGCCCTGAAGAATATCAAATGTAAAATACAAGCTTTTTGAAACTCATAAGAGTAATCGGGTATTATCTTATGTAGATCATGTGCATCTTAACAAGCTTAAATTTAAATTGAAAATTGCAAGCTGTATCGAGGCCCTAGAGTAATGTGACCTAATCCTACATAGATCAACTGCATATTAACGCCCTTCATGATATCAATCAGAGGCCTTCCTTAGCCGAGTAGTTAGAGTCCGCGGCTACAAAGCAAAGCCATGCTGAAGGTGTCTAGGATCTTTTCGTAATGGAAATTTCCTTGACTTCCCTGGGCATAGAGTATTGTCATACCTACCATACGATATACGAATGCGAAAAAGGCAACTTTGGAAAAGAAGCTCTCAGATAATATTTGTGGAAGTGCTCATAAGAACAGTAAGCTGAGAAGCAGGAGGACGTAATTCCAAGGAGAAGAAGAAGATCAATGCCCTGGAGTGAATTGTAAATCAGCTGCATCTCAATGCCCTGTCAATCAATTGAAAATTTCTAGCTGTATCAACACCCTGCAGTGATTTGACATTATCTTATATAGATCAAGTGAATCTTAACGCCCTGTATGACATCAATCGAAATTAGCCCGAGCTGTATTAACGCCCTGAAGTAATTTGATGTTATCTCAGATAGGTCAACTGAATTCTCTGTAGAACAATAATTGAAAATTCAAAGCTTTATCAACACTTTGCAGTAATCTGACCTTAATCAACATATATCAGGTACATCTTAACGCTCTGTAGGGGACATCAATCAAAATTGTCAAGCTGTATCAGAGATTCGAGAGAGTTATCAGAAGCAAATTAACGCCCAATAGAAAATCAATCGAAAATCAATCGGTATACAAATCACATTTTTCGTATGAATACGGCGAAGATTTTATGAAAAACTAGTGGTTCCGACAAACTTTGTGTTTCAATCAAGTAAGCTGTTTAAAAATGGCGTGCATTCTCCCATACAAAATGACAGAGTAATTTTCTCCCGTCCTTTCGACTATTCTGAAAACTATTCCAAACTTTTTCAACGCACAAACACGTCGGAACATTTCAAGAATCTAGCAATGAAATAATAAGAATAGCCCGTTTTTTACGTTCTCAAGTCATTTCGTAGCATACAAACACTATTACATTTTTATTTATATAGATTGTATAATCTAACTCTAACTCTAAATGGAATGCGTTTCTACTGAGAGTGTTGAAAAATCCCATTAATAAACAAAATTCACATAATTTTGACTACATAAGCTAAGTTTTATAAAATGCATTGTGAGAAGAACTATTTCAGTTCATCATTTTAATCATATTTTGTAAAAAAAAAACAATGACTTGTGAGAATTATATGAATATTCTGTAGGAATCTGAATATGTACAACGTGAATGGAGGCCGTACTGCGACTAGTGACTTAACGGTACTGTGAATTTGGCGTATTAATTTTTATTACCGATAATAGTCAAATTATTCCGAAGTCGTAATTTACCGGTTTTCTCTAATTCTGATTCATATATTACATCAAACACAATCAAACATTCTAAAGAATCAAACACAATCAAATATTCTAAACATCAAACCAAAAAAAAAAAAAATTTCAAGGACGTTTCTTATGTTTTACTTTATAACGTCTAATTATGTTAAAAAAACAATGTTTCGTCTGTTGCTGAGTAATTCTTGCTGAAACCAGGCCACCATAGTTAGGCACATATCGTTAGAATTCCAATTTTGTAGTAGCTTGTCAGAATAGGCTAAAACTTGACAAAACTTTAGAGGACATTTGTTGCTTCTGTTTCGCTTAGAAACATGTAGGGTACACAACATTCAAACTGCATACCTTTTCGCGTTGACACTTTTAGCCCCGCCTATCTCCGCCAGCAAAAGATATTCCAACAGTGACACCAGCGAAATTTTTCCTCTATAGTTTATTATTTCTATTGTTTTGGTTAACCCGTATTTATTTGAAGAGAAGCTCATTTTTTTATTCATTTCAGTTGTTTCTTCACGTATCTTTCTTTTTATATATCTCCTGAAACAAAAAGCAAACTTAGAGGTATTAAATTGAGAAAGGATGTTGCTTTCATATGAAATAATTTTGGCGACCATTTTAAATTTAGTCATCTTGGATTCTTTTTTCACCATTAGCGCACCATTCCAATTTTGTGGTCACCACCAAACAGCTAGCTAAGGGGTCATGCACAAATTACGTCACGCTCCAAGGGGGGGAGGGGGTCAAGCCAAGTGTGACAAGCCTTACAAAATTTTCGGAAGAACTCATACAAAAAGTGTGACAAAGGGGGGGGGGGAGGTGGTCGAAAAAATTGAAATTTGGCGTGACATAATTTGTGTACCATCCCTAAGAAAAAAATGAGTTAGAGCAGCGGCAAAAACTAGGTAAGCAATGGTATTAGCCCTTTGAAATGCACAATTTTCTAAATTTATGCAAACAATATACCGTGAAGGCCCCATACTCTGCGCACTTAAGGGTTTCAAAATTTCAAACAGCTGTAATTAATTGAAAACAAAAAAACAATACTCAGAAATTATGGGAGCAAATACTTATTGATCTTATGTATAAGGAAAAAATATAAAAGCTTCACTAAGTTATGATTTTTAAAGCAAATTTTTAATTTTCTCAAGGGTGTCCGTGTTCCTAATTCTGCGCACTTATTTTTGCAATGCTCCTTAGTCTGCGCATTTAGGTTCCTAACTCTGCGCACTCGATAATTTTTTTATAACAGTTAAAGTATTTTACTAAAAGCATTACTAGCATTTAAACTCTGAATTAATCTTCATTTTCTTGCTTTATACGGCTTTACGTCCCCAGTGGAGCGTGGAATGTCTCTAACATAAGAGTTTACTAAGTGAAGTGAATTTTATCTATAATTGGGTCCTAAAATTTTTAACGAAATCTTGTTTTTATTTAATTACACGAAAGACCATGTTACTGCAACTACTTGAGCAATTTTTCCCGCTCAAATAACGGCTATATCATGTTTAAACTTCAATTTAAAAATTGGGTCCATAAATGAACCTTGACACTTTTGATCATGTTTGACGTTCGCTTAGTCGACAAAAACACCACAGCGCTTTTAGTTTTAACACTTGGGTTGTTCCTATCTGACATTTAGGAAGGGATACGGAAAACAAATTACACCCAAAATTTGAGTTTAAGCTAAAAGGTGTGACAAAATCTAAAAAAAACATTAAAGAATGTTTTTTGAACCTAAACTAACGGAAAACATTAGAAAATTGAGTAAACATGTGTTTTTGGCTTAAACTTGAGCATTTGGCACAAAAATTGGGACAGGGCTTTAGGACCCTATTCAATCCATGATAATTACTGTTACTGAATGCCATTGAGTGCAACTCCAAAAATAATCGAAATCATCATATGATTTTCAAAACATGTAATTAACTTAGTTTTCTAAAATCTAAACCAACATACAAAAGGGGTACAAACTACGTCTTAATTGCGTTCACCCTTGGCGTGTAAAGGAAAATTAGCTTTGACTGTTTATGTATTTTCACTAGAAAATATAAAAAATAAATTTTCTTTGGTTCGGTTCGGGTCCGGGTTTGGTATTAAATAATTGTCTCGGATTCGGGTCAAATCCGGGCTTGAAGAAAATAAATAAGAACCTGGTTCTGGTTTGTTATATGTGAAACCCGAAAATTTGTACTAAATACTAAGGATAGTTTAAGTGAAAGGGTATATCCATTCTTAATGTATTGGTCATTACTCAATCGAAAAGTATCGCCGCACTGTATAAACGTGACTTAATTAATGAACGATTCCTATTGCAGATCAGTAACAGTACTTTATTGGCGTTTCTATATAGCAAATACGATTAAACCTCGATGTTCCATTACTCGATATTGACTCATAAAACTATACAAAAAATCAAAATTATTTTATTGCATGGTTAGGGAGCATTCAAAAATTACGTCCATCGTTGAGGGGAGAACGAGTCTACGAAAATGTAACAATGCATGCATTAGGTACTGTAAAAATCGCGACAGGTCATTGAGGGGACGGAGTGTAAAAATCCTTAAAATATGATGGACGCCATTTTTTAATCTTCCCCTACTATGATGGTCTCCTCAAACAAACTTCCAAAGCATTTCTAATCCATATCTCGATGGTGTCGACAAGTCGACCTCTGGAGGGGTGATTGTATGTTGAAAATAACGTTTTATAACTGCTGCGCATAGTAAGGAACATAGTTGAAAAATGGTTCCTTACTATGCGCACTTAAGAAGAATAAGAAAATGAAGATAAAATAAGTTGCACTTTACCAGTAATGATTGCTCGATTAATAAACTAGTGCCTACGTACTAACAATCTGAAATATATTCTCTTTAATTTGCTTCAAATGACTTAAGTGATGAGGTACGCCCTTAGCATTTTTGCTAACGGGCAGTTAATTTGGACGTTTTTCAATATTTTAAAGCTATTTTATTTTTTATTAAAGTGATAAACGTAAATTTGTAAAGAAAATTCTATGCGTACTTTTTTATTACTATTGTAGCAATATATAAAACAAAAAATTGTAAACAAAAATTAAGTATTTTTTCAGATTTTGGTGCAGAGTTAGGGGCCCTCACGGTATTTTGTAATTTTGGGTAAGAAATCTGATGGCCATATTGTATTATGACGCTATCTTGATTTAAGCAAAAGTATGAGTTATTTAGTATGATGGTTCTCATCACGTTGAAATGAAAAAGAAATTGAATTGAAACAAGTACTCTCTATTTCGAGAATCTGTGTGAATTTTGATCATTGGTCACCTGGTTTTGAAAACATTCCGATGTTATTACGGGGCTCGATACTATCCATATATATATTTTTTTTTTAATTTTTAAGTTTTTCTTTGTTTTACATTTTAATTGGTCGGCGTTAAGTCAGAGGGGACCAAGTACAAAACTTGAGAAAATTGTATTATCCTTTCATTTGATGCGAGATTACCTTACCTTCATTTCACTTTGATCAGAGCTGATAAATGGTGTAAACTGCGAGAGATATGTAATAAATTTACTTCGATCAATAACAATAAGGAAGCAGTCAGAGTGGACCAAGTGCTAATTACCATGACTGCGAAATTGATCAGCGCGCTGAGGAATGCGAGGAAATGAGTCAGAGTGGACCATGTACACATAGTCGATCAAAAAATCGTTTTATCAGAGCTTTGGATTGTGATTTTTCATGATTATCCCTTCACGTTATATAGTTTAAAAGTAACACAAAGATGTGTAGAAATATTTAACCAAAATTTTACCGAGTTTAAAAATTACAAAGCGTTAGACTTTAAGCCCATTTTTCTCAAAATATGAAAAAATGTCACTTAGTTCATTCTGACTTAACGTCGACCAATTGTAATGAGCATAGAACACAAACTAAACAAGTGCAAATGCATATTAGGACACATTTATTTGGAATACATATTAATTTGAGACTAATTTTTCATGAGACTCCCTCATTAACGCCTAGGAGTATAACCGCCCTCTGGGCTATAGCAACGCCCTTAACAAAAGGGGACGACTAAGAAGCTCAAATTTTACGACGACAGGGCTGAATACGGACTCACTCAAAAAAGTATTGCAACACACAGCTGAATAATGAATCACCCTGAAAAGTTTAGCATCACCTCAAAACAGGTTAATTCACATTGCTATAGCTCGAGATCCTTACGATTTACAAAGAAGCGATCTTCAGCAAAGTTGTTCAGGAGATCAAGGACATACGGAAAGCGAACAGTCTAGTTCGCAATTTTGCCGCTAGGTGGCGCTAGTGAGCATTTAAAATTGAGCATTTTGAACTAGTTCTAGCTTGTGATCCATAAGAGATAGAAAGTTCGGGTCTTCGGCAAAGTTGCTCAGGGGATCAAGGACATCCGGAAAGGGATCAGTTTAGTTCGCGATTTTGCCGCTAGGTGGCGCTAGTGAGCATGCAAAATTGAGTATTTCAAACTAGTTCTAGCTTGTGATCCGTAACAGATAGAAAGTTCGGGTCTTCGGCAAAGTTGCTCAGGGGTTCAAGGACATCCGGAAAGCGATCAGTTTAGTTCGCGATTTTGCCGCTAGGTGGCGCTAGTGAGTATTTCAAACTAGTTCTAGCTTGTGATCCATAAGAGATAGAAAGTTCGGGTCTTCGGCAAAGTTGCTCAGGGGTTCAAGGACATCCGGAAAGCGAAAAGTTTAGTTCGCGATTTTGCCGCTATGTGGCGCTAGTGAGCATTTCAAACTAGTTCTAGCTTGTGATCCATAAGAGATAGAAAGTTCGGGTCTTCGGCAAAGTTGCTCAGGAGTTCAAGGACATCCGGAAAGCGAACAGTTTAGTTCGCGATTTTGCCGCTAGGTGACGCTAGTGAACATGCAAAATTGAGCATTTCAAACTAGTTCTAGCTTGTGATCCATAAGAGATAGAAAGTTCGGGTCTTCGGCAAAGTTTCTCAGGGGTTCAAGGACATCCGGAAAGCAAACAGTTTAGTTCTCGATTTTGCCGCTAGGTGGTGCAAGTGAGCATGTAAAATTGAGCATTTCAAACTAGCGGTTGATTGTTATGCTTAACTTTACACATGCTAGAAGACAAATAGTATAACATGGGAAAAATATGTTTTACGTCAACTTTTATGTTTTGAGCGAGTTATCCGATGTTGAACGCCAAAGTGATCCGTCACTGTGGGTGATCCGTATCTGTGTGGGCATGGTATATTCTATAACTCGATAATTCTTTAAGTCGATG
This sequence comes from Aedes aegypti, assembly GCF_002204515.2. NCBI lineage: Eukaryota > Metazoa > Arthropoda > Insecta > Diptera > Culicidae > Aedes > Aedes aegypti. The sequence continues at coordinate 52,909,683 of NC_035108.1, forward strand.
GTCCCTTGAATATCGAGTTATGGAGAGTCGACTGTAGAGTGAATCAAACCCGAAAGACATGAATATAAAGAGAATAAGACATCAATCACTTGGATATGAAGTCAATCAAACTTGAACCATGAAGAGATTCTGACTTAAATAATTTGAATGTGATGGATATGAGTCCTGACTGAGTCACTCGCACATGGAGTAAGTCATACCAGAATCACTAGCATATGAATCAGATATGATACACTTGAATATACATTTGATCAGACCTGAATCATTTTAATTTAATATGATTCCATCCCTAATCACTTCAACTTCCAAATGTCAAAGAATATCTGAGCAGCATTCTGGAAATTCTATCTTATCAAATTCATAATGTTAAGGTACAGTCATCCCTCCAGAGTAAACTGTTTCCTGGATGCCCTTGACTTTCCGAACAACTTTACCGAAGATTCAAACTTCCTATCTCATCTGGCTCGAAAAATAGAATTTGTTTCATATATTTAATTAAATATGCGTACTAGTGCAACCTAGTGGCAAAATTAGGAACCAAAAAATTTGATATTTCGATGTCCTTTACTTTTTTCTGTTCTTTACTTACCGAAGACTCGAACTTTCTATCTCTTGTGGATCGCAAGCTAGAACTAGTTTGAAATGCTCAATTTTACATGCCCACTAGCGCCACCTAGCGGCGAAATCAACAACCTAACTGTTTGTCTTCCGGATGTACTTGGCCTTCTTAACAACTTCGCCGAAGTCTCGAACTTTCTATCTCTTATGGATCACAGTCTAGAAATGGTTCAAAATGCTCAATTTTACATGCTCACTAGCGCCACCTAGCGGCAAAATCGCGAACTAAACTGTTCCCTTTCCGGATGTGCTTGAACCCCTGAGCAACTTTGCCGAAGACCCGAACATTTTATCTCTTATGGATCACAAGCTAGAACTAGTTTGAAATGCTCAATTTTACATGCTCACTAGCGCCACATAGCGGCAAAATCGTGGACTAAACTGTTCGCTTTCCGGATGTCCTTGAACCCCTGAGCAACTTTGCCGAAGACCCGAACTTTCTATCTCTTATGGATCACAAGCTAGAACTAGTTTGAAATGCTCAATTTTACATGCTCACTAGCGCCACTTAACGGCATAATTGCGAACTAAACTGATCGCTTTCCGTATGTCCTTGACTTTCTGAGCAACTTTGCCGAAGACCCGAACTTTCTATCTCTTATGGATCACAAGCTAGAACTAGTTCAATATGCTCAGTTTTACATGCTCACTAGCGCCACCTAGCGGCAAAATCGTGAACTAAACTGATCGTTTTCCGGATGTCCTTGATCCCCTGAGCAACTTTGCCGAAGACCCGAACTTTCTATCTCTTATGGACCACAAGCTAAAACTAGTTCAAAATGCTCAATTTATGTTCAATTTTAAATGCTCACTAGAGCCACCTAGCGGCAAAATCGCGAACTAAACTGTACGCTTTCCGGATGTCCTTGATCCCCTGAACAACTTTGCTGAAGATCGCTTCTTTGCAAGTCGTAAGGATCTCGAGATATTGCAATGTGAATTAACCTGTTTTGAGGTGATGCTAAATTTTTCGGGGGTGATTCATTATTCAGCTGAGTGTTGCAATACTTATTTCAGTGAGTCCGTATTTATGACGGGTAGTGTATACTTGGCAGAACTGCATCAAACAAAGTGTTCTGAATTTCTTGAACGATTTCCTTCAAAAGTAGGGTCATTTTTCTCTATTTCCAATGGTTTTGAAGATCACGGGGAGAGGTCCTATGGGTAGAGGGGTGATCCGATTGGCATTCAAATATGACTTTTTACATACTTCGTGTGAATGAACATTTGATGGTCAATTATTCCCTTGTTCTTATTTTGTGGACACTTTATGACGTAGTTTTATGACGTTTCAACAGGGTATCAAAATGCTACAAAATGCTCAATATTGTTAAAAAAGAACGGTAATTCGGGGCATTTGTTAGAGCAAAACAATATCGCAACGTTGTGTAGCCTATTTTTAAGTAGGTATCTAAATAGAAGACACGTCAGAATCTTCAAAAACATACTTCGACTTATGACCAGAAATACGGCCTAGTTACTCCTATGTGCGATCATGGAACTGAGGTCCAGCCTTTGAGGTGGTGCTGGTTGTTGTTGTTGCAGTTAAAGTGGTCCTCCGGGGGCTCAACAATTGCCGGGCGGTAGGTGTATTCATAAAGCATGCCCGTGTCGATGTCGACGGCTTCGTCATCACCATCACGATGGTGCCGAACGATTGGATGGCCAAGCCCAAGCGCCATTGGTATAGCTCGGGCGAGGTGGCGGAATCCGTAATCGGTGCTTAATTTGTTTATAAAACATCGCTTTCAACGCTTTTGGGACGTCTCCTCCGGTGTGAATATGAATGGAAGGACCTACCTATGGAGGGTGTTATCGCTGGTACCGTGACCAGTCAATTATTTCGAAGCATGGAAGATGAATTGGATCGGATTGGTATAATGAAAGCTGATGAAGTGTTTATTAGTTTGAGAAGAATAATCACGAGATTGAATGGGATTGCTGCAATGTTCTAGTCAATTTCGATTGCTAACAGAAGATTATAATTATTGGAGCGTGTGGATTTGCTATGTGTAGCAAATGATTTGCTAACTTGTCTCATATCCCGAATAAGAAATCAGATCGATTCGAGTATTCAGGTTGAGTTCCATCGTTTGTGAAAACTGCCTGAAATACAAGAGTTGGTTCTTCTTCCCCTTTTATTCTTAACGAACACCGGAAGGATGCTTCGAGAGCAACAGTTCTTCCTCGCACAACGAGCCAAAATTTGCTCCCCAATGGAACACAAAGCAAACGCTAACTGCGTAGTCAGTGGACCAAAGTGCAAGTGGTGCTACAATTTATGTTTCCCAACTGCGAACTTCCTGTTTTGTCGTACTTCGTATCTATCTATTTGGCGTGGATCCAAATTTCGGCGTGCCATTTATTATTTGCGGTTACTTTTCGTCTCATCCCCAAGGGAAGAAGTCCCCTCGTGGAGTGAGCTTAAAACCGACTGAAGATAATTAATTGTGAGAGTCAATTACCAGTTTTTGCTTGAGATTTTAAAGAGGTTTTGGCATAAAATTTATCTTCGGTGTTAATCGTTCAAGTTGATGCGTAGCAAACAACCTGAACTCCTCCCAAGTCATGTCGATAAGTCGATGCCATTGTTTCACGTTTATTTATTGCCCAGCCGAACGCGTCGGCTTCCATTCTGTCTTGAATTCCAGAAACACTGAATAGCAATTCATTACCCTTCCCTCGTCTCAACGGAAAAGTCTGATAAGTGAGCTTCGTTACGAGGGGATCCTTCGCATAAACGCACGCACCCAGGAGAAGGGCCACTCCTACAACTAAGGTTAATGTTTCGTTCACTGCGGCAGAACCACGCAAGACACTATGGAAGACGTGCCCCCTTAATGACCTGTGTTGTCGAAGTAATTGATACCAAACATCGTTATCGGAGATGAACCCTCTGTCCTTGGTCTGGCTACAAGACTACGCCTAAAGTTGGCTCAACCGAGTGAATCCCAATCCGCCTTTGACCTATCGAACTCTCTATCTGGATCTGGAAACTCATGGAGGGATAGCTACGTTGTTCGATGCCACTGCTGGCTGGCTGCCGACGACGCTGATGACGGCAATGTCCGACATATATTCTAATTTACAGTCAATAAAATTAAAGCACCAACCAGCAAGCACGTCCTTCAAATATTGCGTTGCTGTAGTTTTCCTGGAAGCCTGAAGAAAGAATGTTGTTCTTGGTATTGGACAGAAACACTCTGACGCAGTAAGCAGGTGGAAGTCGTTTGGCTAACGGTTTCAGCTTCTGGAGGTATTTATAACCACTTCACATTTCTCAATAGTTGCTGTAGCTGTGGTAAGATCGAAACCAGTAGATTTGTTCTCATACACTTGAGATTAGCGCGGTTTGGACCTTCGGGGAGGTGGTAAGGGGTCACCTTAATCGGACCACCGACAACTGGCACCCTTGTTCTGACCGTTGTAAACGAAGCCAGTAAATCACTTGTTCAATTACAAAAGCCCTCTTCATCTGACTCGATTCCAAACGTGTTCCACACTTAACGGACCCTGGGTTGAAGTTTTGTCGATAATTTCAATTAATTTATAATTTTATGAACAAGTGCACCCAAGTTTCTGTGGAAAATGAGCTTCTGCTGTGTATGAGAGCCACTGCCTCTACTACAGGTGGAATGGACTGCCAACAATTTCGGAAGGTGAGCTCAGGGATGGCAGGTACATTTCATCGGCCAGGAGATTTATTGCTTTCTAATGAAACATATCGTTTTGCTATACTAGCAACCTATGTGAGCACTGTCTAGACAAGTACATTGCAGTGGTTACATATCATCATGGACCAGAAATGCATTCTGAACTGCAAGAATGAAAAAAAATTGGACTTAACAATTTTTTGGGATTATTTTATAAAATGCCACGAAATTTTGATACGATGACTAGATAGATGGTTAGCACGTAATAAACTTGTTTCCTTTATATTAATCTACGATTGAAAAAAGTCTTAGAGTCTAACAAAAATGATAGCTTGCATCTACATTTTCCGAACCCCACATTAAAAAAAAAAACAAAAATAGTTAAAAATAGCACTACATTTACAAACATTTCATTCTTAGACACAACATCGATTATACAACGTTGAAACACGTTGTTGTTTTTGAGCTTTACTAAAGAAAACTGTGGGGACGGACCTGGTGTAGTGGTTAGAACACTCGCCTCTCACGCCGAGGACCTGGGATCGAATCCCATCCCCGACATAGTCACTTATGACGTAAAAAGTTATAGTGACGACTTCCTTCGGAAGGGAAGTAAAGCCGTTGGTCCCGAGATGAACTAGCCTAGGGCTAAAAATCTCGTTAATAAAGTCAAATCAATCAATCAAAGAAAACTGTAATTCACGTAGTTCAACTTTTAATTACTTATATCTTCTAAACTTTTATTTATTTTAATTAAAATGATCTATAGGAAAAACTTCTGCAAGGATTTTGAAAAATTCTCTATATAATTTGTTGTTTGTTCGTTTGTTTGGGACGAAAACTGGTAATGAAAATTTTACAAGAGAAAAGCTCTGAAAGACTTCAAAAATAGCTCTGGAAGCTCAGAAAAGCTATGGAAGGCTTCCATAGAAAGCTCTGCAGGATTTCTCCCGAGGCGTTCTGCAAGCTTTAGAGGGCTTCCATCAGAACCTTTGAAAGCTTTGAATTGTCTAACAAAAGTCGCGAATTGCAGCTACATTTTCTGGTCCACAACATTAAGTTCAAAGCGGCGTAGTCAATTTTTTTTTAAAACTTCGTTCAATTTTACAATATTAAGATCTACAGCTCTTGAAGGCTTCCAGCGGAAGCACTGGAAGGCTTCCACTAGAAGCTCGAAAAAGCTTCCACCAGAAGCTTTTAAAAGCGTCCACCTGAAGATCTGAGAGGCTTCCTGCAGAAGCTCTGAAAGGCTTCCTGCAGAAGCTCTGATTGGCTTCAACCAGAAGCTCTAAGAGGCTTCCACCAGAAGCTCTGAAAGGTTTCCAGCAGAAAATTTGAAAGGCTTCCAGCAGAAGGTCTTAAAGGTTTCTTTCAGAAGCTCTGAAAGGCTTCCACCAGAAGCCCTGAAATGGAAGCCTTCTGGAAGGAGGTCTGGAAGGCTTCCAGCAGAAGCTCTAGAAGGGTTCCAGCAGAAGCTCTGGAAGGCTTCCACCTGAAGCTACGGAAGGCTTCCACCTGAAGCTCTGGAAGGCTTTCACCTGAAGCTCTGGAAGGCTTCCAGCAGAAGCTGTGGAAGGCTTCCAGCAGAAGAACTGGAAGGCTTCCAGCAGAAGCTCTGGAAGGCTTCCAGCAGAAGCTCCAGAAGGCTTCCAGCAGAAGCTCCAGAAGGCTTCCAGCAAAAGCTCTGGAAGGCTTCCAGCAGAAGCTCTGGAAGGCTTCCAGCAGAAGCTTTGGAAGGCTTCCAGCAGAAGCTCTGGAAGGCTTCCAGCAGAAGCTCTGGAAGGCTTCCAGCAGAAGCTGTGGAAGGCTTCCAGCAGAAGCCCTGGAAGGCTACCAGCAGAAGCTCTGGAAGGCTTCCAGCAGAAGCTCTGGAAGGCTTCCAGCAGAAGCTCTGGAAGGCTTCCAGCAGAAGCTCTGGAAGGCTTCCAGCAGAAGCCCTGGAAGGCTACCAGCAGAAGCTCTGGAAGGCTTCCAGCAGAAGCTCTGGAAGGCTTCCAGCAGAAGCTCTGGAAGGCTTCCAGCAGAAGCTCAGGAAGGCTTCCAGCAGAAGCTCTGGAAGACTTCCAGCAGAAGCCCTGGAAGGCTTCCAGCAGAAGCTTTGGAAGGCTTCCAGCAGAAGCTCTCGAGGGCTTCCAACAGAAGCTCTGGAGGGCTTCCAGCAGAAGCTCTGGAAGGCTTCCAGCAGAAGCTCTGGAAGGCTTCCAGCAGAAGCTCTGGAAGGCTTCCAGCAGAAGCTCTGGAAGGCTTCCAGCAGAAGCTCTGGAAGGCTTCCAGCAGAAGCTCTGGAAGGCTTCCAGCAGAAGCTCTGGAAGGCTTCCAGCAGAAGCTCTGGAAGGCTTCCAGCAGAAGCTCTGGAAGGCTTCCAGCAGAAGGTCTGGAAGGCTTCCAGCAGAAGCTCTGGAAGGCTTCCAGCAGAAGCTCTGGAAGGCTTCCAGCAGAAGCTCTGGAAGGCTTCCAGCAGAAGCTCTGGAAGGCTTCCAGCAGAAGCTCTGGAAGGCTTCCAGCAGAAGCTCTGGAAGGCTTCCAGCAGAAGCTCTGGAAGGCTTCCACAAGGCCAGAAAGCTCTGGAAGGCTTCCAGCAGAAGCCCTGGAAGGCTTCCAGCAGAAGCTCTGGAAGGCTTCCAGCAGAAGCTCTGGAAGGCTTCCAGCAGAAGCTCTGGAAGGCTTCCAGCAGAAGCTCAGGAAGGCTTCCAGCAGAAGCTCTGGAAGGCTTCCAGCAGAAGCCCTGGAAGGCTTCCAGCAGAAGCTTTGGAAGGCTTCCAGCAGAAGCTCTCGAGGGCTTCCAGCAGAAGCTCTGGAGGGCTTCCAGCAGAAGCTCTGGAAGGCTTCCAGCAGAAGCTCTGGAAGGCTTCCAGCAGAAGCTCTGGAAGGCTTCCAGCAGAAGCTCTGGAAGGCTTCCAGCAGAAGCTCTGGAAGGCTTCCAGCAGAAGCTCTGGAAGGCTTCCAGCAGAAGCTCTGGAAGGCTTCCAGCAGAAGCTCTGGAAGGCTTCCAGCAGAAGCTCTGGAAGGCTTCCAGCAGAAGCCCTGGAAGGCTACCAGCAGAAGCTCTGGAAGGCTTCCAGCAGAAGCTCTGGAAGGCTTCCAGCAGAAGCTCTGGAAGGCTTCCAGCAGAAGCCCTGGAAGGCTACCAGCAGAAGCTCTGGAAGGCTTCCAGCAGAAGTTCTGGAAGGCTTCCAGCAGAAGCTCTGGAAGGCTTCCAGCAGAAGCCCTGGAAGGCTTCCAGCAGAAGCTCTGGAAGGCTTCCAGCAGAAGCTCTGGAAGGCTTCCAGCAGAAGCTCTGGAAGGCTTCCAGCAGAAGCTCTGGAAGGCTTCCAGCAGAAGCTCTGGAAGGCTTCCAGCAGAAGCTCTGGAAGGCTTCCAGCAGAAGCTCTGGAAGGCTTCCAGCAGAAGCCCTGGAAGGCTACCAGCAGAAGCTCTGGAAGGCTTCCAGCAGAAGCTCTGGAAGGCTTCCAGCAGAAGCTCTGGAAGGCTTCCAGCAGAAGCTCTGGAAGGCTTCCAGCAGAAGCTCTGGAAGGCTTCCAGCAGAAGCTCTGGAAGGCTTCCAGCAGAAGCCCTGGAAGGCTACCAGCAGAAGCTCTGGAAGGCTTCCAGCAGAAGCTCTGGAAGGCTTCCAGCAGAAGCTCTGGAAGGCTTCCAGCAGAAGCTCAGGAAGGCTTCCAGCAGAAGCTCTGGAAGACTTCCAGCAGAAGCCCTGGAAGGCTTCCAGCAGAAGCTTTGGAAGGCTTCCAGCAGAAGCTCTCGAGGGCTTCCAGCAGAAGCTCTGGAGGGCTTCCAGCAGAAGCTCTGGAAGGCTTCCAGCAGAAGCTCTGGAAGGCTTCCAGCAGAAGCTCTGGAAGGCTTCCAGCAGAAGCTCTGGAAGGCTTCCAGCAGAAGCTCTGGAAGGCTTCCAGCAGAAGCTCTGGAAGGCTTCCAGCAGAAGCTCTGGAAGGCTTCCAGCAGAAGCTCTGGAAGGCTTCCAGCAGAAGCTCTGGAAGGCTTCCAGCAGAAGCTCTGGAAGGCTTCCAGCAGAAGCTCTGGAAGGCTTCCAGCAGAAGCTCTGGAAGGCTTCCAGCAGAAGCTCTGGAAGGCTTCCAGCAGAAGCTCTGGAAGGCTTCCAGCAGAAGCTCTGGAAGGCTTCCAGCAGAAGCTCTGGAAGGCTTCCAGCAGAAGCTCTGGAAGGCTTCCAGCAGAAGCCCTGGAAGGCTACCAGCAGAAGCTCTGGAAGGCTTCCAGCAGAAGCTCTGGAAGGCTACCAGCAGAAGCTCTGGAAGGCTTCCAGCAGAAGCTCAGGAAGGCTTCCAGCAGAAGCTCTGGAAGGCTTCCAGCAGAAGCTCTGGAAGGCTTCCAGCAGAAGCTGTGGAAGGCTTCCAGCAGAAGCTCTGGAAGGCTTCCAGCAGAAGCTCTGGAAGGCTTCCAGCAGAAGCTCTGGAAGGCTTCCAGCAGAAGCTCTGGAAGGCTTCCAGCAGACGCTCTGAAAGGCTTCCACCAGAAGCCCTGAAATGGAAGCCTTCTGGAAGGAGGTCTGGAAGGCTTCCAGCAGAAGCTCTAGAAGGGTTCCAGCAGAAGCTCTGGAAGGCTTCCACCTGAAGCTACGGAAGGCTTCCACCTGAAGCTCTGGAAGGCTTTCACCTGAAGCTCTGGAAGGCTTCCAGCAGAAGAACTGGAAGGCTTCCAGCAGAAGAACTGGAAGGCTTCCAGCAGAAGCTCTGGAAGGCTTCCAGCAGAAGCTCTGGAAGGCTTCCAGCAGAAGCTCTGGAAGGCTTCCAGCAGAAGCTCTGGAAGGCTTCCAGCAGAAGCTCTGGAAGGCTTCCAGCAGAAGCTCTGGAAGGCTTCCAGCAGAAGCTCTGGAAGGCTTCCAGCAGAAGCTCTGGAAGGCTTCCAGCAGAAGCTCTGGAAGGCTTCCAGCAGAAGCTCTGGAAGGCTTCCAGCAGAAGCTCTGGAAGGCTTCCAGCAGAAGCTCTGGAAGGCTTCCAGCAGAAGCTCTGGAAGGCTTCCAGCAGAAGCTCTGGAAGGCTTCCAGCAGAAGCTCTGGAAGGCTTCCAGCAGAAGCTCTGGAAGGCTTCCAGCAGAAGCTCTGGAAGGCTTCCAGCAGAAGCTCTGGAAGGCTTCCAGCAGAAGCTCTGGAAGGCTTCCAGCAGAAGCTCTGGAAGGCTTCCAGCAGAAGCTCTGGAAGGCTTCCAGCAGAAGCTCTGGAAGGCTTCCAGCAGAAGCTCTGGAAGGCATCCAGCAGAAGCTCTGGAAGGCTTCCAGCAGAAGCTCTGGAAGGCTTCCAGCAGAAGCTCTGGAAGGCTTCCAGCAGAAGCTCTGGAAGGCTTCCAGCAGAAGCTCTGGAAGGCTTCCAGCAGAAGCTCTGGAAGGCTTCCAGCAGAAGCTCTGGAAGGCTTCCAGCAGAAGCTCTGGAAGGCTTCCAGCAGAAGCTCTGGAAGGCTTCCAGCAGAAGCTCTGGAAGGCTTCCAGCAGAAGCTCTGGAAGGCTTCCAGCAGAAGCTCTGGAAGGCTTCCAGCAGAAGCTCTGGAAGGCTTCCAGCAGAAGCTCTGGAAGACTTCCAGCAGAAGCTCTGGAATACTTCCAGCAGAAGCTCTAGAAGGCTTCCAGCAGAAGCTCTGGAAGGCTTCCAGCAGAAGCTCTGGAAGGCTTCCAGCAGAAGCTCTGGAAGGCTTCCAGCAGAAGCTCTGGAAGGCTTCCAGCAGAAGCTCTGGAAGGCTTCCAGCAGACGCTCTGAAAGGCTTCCACCAGAAGCCCTGAAATGGAAGGCTTCCAGCAGAAGAACTGGAAGGCTTCCAGCAGAAGCTCTGGAAGGCTTCCAGCAGAAGCTCCAGAAGGCTTCCAGCAGAAGCTCCAGAAGGCTTCCAGCAAAAGCTCTGGAAGGCTTCCAGCAGAAGCTCTGGAAGGCTTCCAGCAGAAGCTCTGGAAGGCTTCCAGCAGAAGCTTTGGAAGGCTTCCAGCAGAAGCTTTGGAAGGCTTCCAGCAGAAGCTCTCGAGGGCTTCCAGCAGAAGCTCTGGAGGGCTTCCAGCAGAAGCTCTGGAAGGCTTCCAGCAGAAGCTCTGGAAGGCTTCCAGCAGAAGCTCTGGAAGGCTTCCAGCAGAAGCTCTGGAAGGCTTCCAGCAGAAGCTCTGGAAGGCTTCCAGCAGAAGCTCTGGAAGGCTTCCAGCAGAAGCTCTGGAAGGCTTCCAGCAGAAGCTCTGGAAGGCTTCCAGCAGAAGCTCTGGAAGGCTTCCAGCAGAAGCTCTGGAAGGCTTCCAGCAGAAGCTCTGGAAGGCTTCCAGCAGAAGCTCAGGAAGGCTTCCAGCAGAAGCTCTGGAAGGCTTCCAGCAGAAGCTCTGGAAGACTTCCAGCAGAAGCTCTGGAAGACTTCCAGCAGAAGCTCTGGAATACTTCCAGCAGAAGCTCTAGAAGGCTTCCAGCAGAAGCTCTGGAAGACTTCCAGCAGAAGCCCTGGAAGGCTTCCAGCAGAAGCTCTCGAGGGCTTCCAGCAGAAGCTCTGGAGGGCTTCCAGCAGAAGCTCTGGAAGGCTTCCAGCAGAAGCTCTGGAAGGCTTCCAGCAAAAGCTCTGGAAGGCTTCCAGCAGAAGCTCTGGAAGGCTTCCAGCAGAAGCTCTGGAAGGCTTCCAGCAGAAGCTCTGGAAGGCTTCCAGCAGAAGCTCTGGAAGGCTTCCAGCAGAAGCTCTGGAAGGCTTCCAGCAGAAGCTCTGGAAGGCTTCCAGCAGAAGCTCTGGAAGGCTTCCAGCAGAAGCTCTGGAAGGCTTCCAGCAGAAGCTCTGGAAGGCTTCCAGCAGAAGCTCTGGAAGGCTTCCAGCAGAAGCTCTGGAAGGCTTCCAGCAGAAGCTCTGGAAGGCTTCCAGCAGAAGCTCTGGAAGGCTTCCAGCAGAAGCTCTGGAAGGCTTCCAGCAGAAGCTCTGGAAGGCTTCCAGCAGAAGCTCTGGAAGGCTTCCAGCAGAAGCTCTGGAAGGCTTCCAGCAGAAGCTCTGGAAGGCTTCCAGCAGAAGCTCTGGAAGGCTTCCAGCAGAAGCTCTGGAAGGCTTCCAGCAGAAGCTCTGGAGGGCTTCCAGCAGAAGCTCTGGAGGGCTTCCAGCAGAAGCTCTGGAAGGCTTCCAGCAGAAGCTCTGGAAGGCTTCCAGCAGAAGCTCTGGAAGGCTTCCAGCAGAAGCTCTGGAAGGCTTCCAGCAGAAGCTCTGGAAGGCTTCCAGCAGAAGCTCTGGAAGGCTTCCAGCAGAAGCTCTGGAAGGCTTCCAGAAGCTGGAGCTTCCAGCAGAAGCTCTGGAAGGCTTCCAGCAGAAGCTCTGGAAGGCTTCCAGCAGAAGCTCTGGAAGGCTTCCAGCAGAAGCTCTGGAAGGCTTCCAGCAGAAGCTCTGGAAGGCTTCCAGCAGAAGCTCTGGAAGGCTAGGCTTCCAGCAGAAGCTCTGGAAGGCTTCCAGCAGAAGCTCTGGAAGGCTTCCAGCAGAAGCTCTGGAAGGCTTCCAGCAGAAGCTCTGGAAGGCTTCCAGCAGAAGCTCTGGAAGGCTTCCAGCAGAAGCTCTGGAAGGCTTCCAGCAGAAGCTCTGGAAGGCTTCCAGCAGAAGCTCTGGAAGGCTTCCAGCAGAAGCTCTGGAAGGCTTCCAGCAGAAGCTCTGGAAGGCTTCCAGCAGAAGCTCTGGAAGGGCTTCCAGCAGAAGCTCTGGAAGACTTCCAGCAGAAGCTCTGGAAGACTTCCAGCAGAAGCTCTGGAATACTTCCAGCAGAAGCTCTAGAAGGCTTCCAGCAGAAGCTCTGGAAGGCTTCCAGCAGAAGCTCTGGAAGGCTTCCAGCAGAAGCTCTGGAAGGCTTCCAGCAGAAGCTCTGGAAGGCTTCCAGCAGAAGCTCTGGAAGGCTTCCAGCAGAAGCTCTGGAAGGCTTCCAGCAGAAGCTCTGGAAGGCTTCCAGCAGAAGCTCTGGAAGGCTTCCAGCAGAAGCTCTGGAAGGCTTCCAGCAGAAGCTCTGGAAGGCTTCCAGCAGAAGCTCTGGAAGGCTTCCAGCAGAAGCTCTGGAAGGCTTCCAGCAGAAGCTCTGGAAGGCTTCCAGCAGAAGCTCTGGAAGGCTTCCAGCAGAAGCTCTGGAAGGCTTCCAGCAGAAGCTCTGGAAGGCTTCCAGCAGAAGCTCTGGAAGGCTTCCAGCAGAAGCTCTGGAAGGCTTCCAGCAGAAGCTCTGGAAGGCTTCCAGCAGAAGCTCTGGAAGGCTTCCAGCAGAAGCTCTGGAGGGCTTCCAGCAGAAGCTCTGGAGGGCTTCCAGCAGAAGCTCTGGAGGGCTTCCAGCAGAAGCTCTGGAAGGCTTCCAGCAGAAGCTCTGGAAGGCTTCCAGCAGAAGCTCTGGAAGGCTTCCAGCAGAAGCTCTGGAAGGCTTCCAGCAGAAGCTCTGGAAGGCTTCCAGCAGAAGCTCTGGAAGGCTTCCAGCAGAAGCTCTGGAAGGCTTCCAGCAGAAGCTCTGGAAGGCTTCCAGCAGAAGCTCAGGAAGGCTTCCAGCAAGAAGCTCTGGAAGGCTTCCAGCAGAAGCTCTGGAAGACTTCCAGCAGAAGCTCTGGAAGACTTCCAGCAGAAGCTCTGGAATACTTCCAGCAGAAGCTCTAGAAGGCTTCCAGCAGAAGCTCTGGAAGACTTCCAGCAGAAGCCCTGGAAGGCTTCCAGCAGAAGCTCTCGAGGGCTTCCAGCAGAAGCTCTGGAGGCTTCCAGCAGAAGCTCTGGAAGGCTTCCAGCAGAAGCTCTGGAAGGCTTCCAGCAGAAGCTCTGGAAGGCTTCCAGCAGAAGCTCTGGAAGGCTTCCAGCAGAAGCTCTGGAAGGCTTCCAGCAGAAGCTCTGGAAGGCTTCCAGCAGAAGCTCTGGAAGGCTTCCAGCAGAAGCTCTGGAGGGCTTCCAGCAGAAGCTCTGGAAGGCTTCCAGCAGAAGCTCTGGAAGGCTTCCAGCAGAAGCTCTGGAGGGCTTCCAGCAGAAGCTCTGGAGGGCTTCCAGCAGAAGCTCTGGAGGGCTTCCAGCAGAAGCTCTGGAAGGCTTCTAGCAGACGCTCGGGAATGTTTCCATCAGACGCTCTGAAATGCTTCCACCAGAATCTCTGGAAGGCTTCCAACAGAGACTTTGGAAGGCTTCCACCAGATGTTCTGGAAGGCTTCTTCCAGAAGCTCTGGAAAGCTTCCAACAGAAGCCTTAGAAAGCTTCCACCATAAGCTCTGCCCAGTGAACCACGTATCGTATAAAAATGTGCACCCAAAATCACATATTCATGCGATCAAAATCAGTATTACACAAGATGCCATATTAAGCGTTATCAATGTCCATACAAGTTGTATATAAATCCCCAATACGATTCATAAACGACAATCTGTGTTGACAACAAAACATGTCGTAAATAGTGCAACATAGAATCACGTTATGTTATATAAACTGACAGATCATATATCAATCCAGTAAGCATCGTATGAAATTGCAATAACTTAGCAAAATTTGCCACCCAAACTTTGTCTATTTGCTGACGATGGGTCGCTGTACATGAAACATGTATTAACACTGGCAAATATTACGCGTTGCAAGAAAAATTTTAATTCAGGGAAAATCCGGGGATATTGATTGCTAAATTTTCCATCAAAAACATCATAGTCACCGCTGACTACGGAACGTACAACTTGTTTATGAGGAATGTGCTGTCATAATGAATGTTATGGCTTCAACGTGTTCTGAGCGAATCGTATTCAAAAACCTTTAGTCTGCATCTTTTTTATGCCAATCCCTACATGTGGGAAGATAATTAGTATAACAAATGAGAGAAAGGACAGTAGATACCTGTAGTATATGGAAACTGAAAAAACTACGTACTGCATACTTGTAGCGTTTTGCACTATTTGGTTCCAACATGACGCTTTATGACAATAATTATGTGGATGCCAACAGGTCTAATTTTTGAAAAGGAGCCACAAACTAATACCAATCCCATGCTACGGGAAACTTTCAGGACAGTCTTACATAGAAATGGGAGGTTTTTGTCGGATGATTGTGTCGAACCACATGTGTGGAGGACCGTTGCTTAAGAAATTCAAGATACATTTATTTAAGTCGTTCGAGCAATGGCTTGTCTTTATGAGTAGTTGCAATTATGATTACTGCGTCGTAATGGGAAAATATTTACCTTAATAATGTGCTGCATTTCAACTATCGTTACATTGCAAATCAGTAATGTCAACGAATTAAATCATGTTTAAAACTGCAATGCTTACTGTGGTTCATTTGCTCTATGCGGAGATTGCTCACTGTGCGTTATTTCCGTGAGGCAATCCAAATTTTTAAATTTCCCCGCAATAATCACTCAACGGATAAGTAACCCTTCGTGGTACAGTGGTGAAGTGCCCGATTCCTGATCCAGAGGTCCCGTGTTCAAGACTCGCTGGGAACTTTTGTTTTTATTTGCATCCAAATTTTGTGACATCGTATATCTGATCGCAGAAAGTCCAAAAAGTCGTGCCAAGTACGCATATAGCCTGCACTTTGGCAGGTTTATAGCCTTTTCGTACATTCTATACGATTGAATTGATTCATATAGACTGATGTACCGTCAAACGGGGCTTTTTTGACATTATTTCCACATTCTTTAATTTTGAGGATTTGTAAATCTTAGAATTATGGATAGATATTGATAGTTCTTGACTATATTTAAGTTGTATATGTACGTAACAAATGTGCAAAATATGAGGCAAATCCATCAAAAAATAACAAAAATGCTTGAAAAGCGAAAAAAGTGTGTCCTTCAAGACACAAAAGGGGCTACTTTGGACATTTTCAAACTTTTGATATTTCAATGATTTTTCTCTATAACTTTCAAACTGATTCTATAGATTATCGTCCACTATGATGTTATTGAACGTTTTTCATTGATAAACATAATTTAGAAAATTGCAAAGCTAGAAACATTTACACATAGGGTAGGTGTACCAGTTATGGCCATAGTGGTCCCCTATTTTGCCATACGTCATATCTTCAATGCCTTCACATTTCTTGATGTTTTTTTGTGTTTCAGCCGTAAAATATAGGATATATCTCGATGTTAAAACATTCTGAAAAATTAAAAATGTAAAAAATATCCAAATTTAACATATGGCCAAATAGGGAACCACTATAGCCATAACTGGTACAATTTCCCTATATAACACATTTCAACGAAATATGCCAATCTCAGTTTGCAGTATGAAACTTAAACTTTCAACTTCCTCCTCAATGGAACCATCAGTTACGAATGCTTGATTTTTGAGTTGACATAAACGAGCAATGTAACTACTAGGTACTGCGATGATTAATGAGTTATGTATTAAAACTGTTTTTTTTTTCTATCTTACTGTTATATGAATGATATATAGAAGGATATCATTAATAGCAGTAACTAACTTAATATCAGTAAGTAATTTTCAATTAAAACGCAATCTATGAAGTAAAGTTTTGCAAGATCGTCAAGAAGCAAGTTTGCTTTTGTAAAATACATTTAGCTTCTTAGCAGTTTAGAGTTTCCTTAAGGTAGTTTATTTAAGCATTTGAAGGATGCAGTTGTTTTGTACTGAAAATTCATGTAAAATATGACGGAAAATAATTTTTTAGAGATTATGTTGTGAATTTATCATTGGTACTTATTGAAATATGTGTGTTCTATGTCTATTCACTTTTACAAACATTTATTTAATTTTTTTTATGTTGTAAAATATACAAACCGAAACATTATAATAAAATAAAAGTCGTAAAAATGAAACCTTTGATCAATTATCTTAATAAAACAACAATTTTAAGCAAAAATAATCACAAGATTTTCATAAAACATGACGATTCGATGCTCCCAATAAGTTTGCACGACATGGGTAGCGGGATTTGGGGCAAGTGTGCCACCTTAAGCAAATTGTTCTCTAACTTTGTCTAAAGCTTAAAAAACCCACCAATTTAGCCTCACGATGTTAGTTTCGCATCTTTTCATAAGCACTATGCCATTTAAAATGGAAATAATTTCAAAAAGTATTAGTTTTGGAGCTTCTCAAAAATCTTCCAAAATTACCTAATTTTCAACACTATGGGGCAAGACGGCCACCGAATGAACATCACATATAATTCTACTTGTAATAAAAATTTCTTTATTTCATATTGATATTGCTAACAAAGCAGAGCCTAATTGATAATTTAAAAAATATTTTTAAGTTTACCGTCATAAGGGGATGTTTTATGACAAGGGTCATTACAAGCGGAACTCTCTACTAGTCAATTCGAATGACTCAAATGGTTATTTTTGTTATCATTCAATACGCTATATGAATTAACCTTTTATTACGGAGGATCTGTATAATATTACACTAGATCAGCAATAAAAAACGGTAAAATATTGATAAATATAAGTAGAACAGTTCTTAAAACGCCCAAAACCATGTTATTATCGAATATTTGAAGAAAAAATCACTTTGGGCGCAAAAATGCTCGCTATTCCCGTTCTACACTTCAGAAACCACTACTGGTGCCTCATTTTGGTTCATTATTATGATTAAGTGGATGAAGTTAACATTTTTATGAATTTCACTCCAAGCATTTTTGTTTACCAAATAGGTGGCACACTTGCCCCAAAAAGTATAGATTTCAACCAAAATGGATTTCGTATGTGAAACTAAATATTTTTTTCGTCCAAATGCTACAATAACTTACACTTTTGTATAGCTTCACGATGTACAATACGTTTGAAAAATCTGTTATTAATTTACCTCTCACCATGCTATTTAGAAACAACGAAATCTTATAAAAATTCACTGAAATCTGATTGTTCTTACAAAAGTCGATGTAAATACATGAAAAATAGAGCAATTTTCGTCAAATTTTGATCATCGTTTTATGAGCTATTAGAGACCATATAGCTAAGCTCAAAGATAAAATATATTTTGTAGTTTTTATAAAAATAAGGGGTGGCACACTTGCCCCAAATTCCGCCAAAATTCAAACAATGTTCGCATAGCCAATGTTTTAAACCTCGTGAATATTTATTCGGACTCTTTTGAAACATTTTCTTGTTTATCCTATTATTGTTGATGTTGTTCCAAAAAAAAATCATGCCTAGTGGTAGAGCACACATTGGTTAATAAAAGTGCTGAAGACACAAAATTGCTCAGATTAATATTTACGCTGCTAATAAACACAAAAGGTGAGTGTCCAAAGTAGCCCCGTCCGACGGTATAACAAAAGTTATACCAACCAAAATGTTGACTGGGTGGATGGCTACCATCAGGAATGTTCATTCAAAAACTTCAAAATTGATATAAATAAGTACTGTGGTGAATTTCTACAAACAACTTTGACCAAACATTACGAATTTTCTGAAAAAAATATCTGAGAAACTATGATACGCATCATTATATTTTTATAAGATTCTGTTCTAAACAATTTTGGAACAACTTAAAACGATATTCAAAAACAATGATATGTTAATGAAGCACAAAAATCATAATACACTATATTGAATATGATAATATTTTTTAACTGCATTCAATTACAAAAATTCAGCAACTTTCGGTATAACCGTTTGACGTAGTTCACCCAAAACGCGAAGGCTCAGTATATTCGTGTCGCTGCTATGTCTTCTGACACCATTTTCATGCAAAACCTCGCACCGATTACTGGCACCAAATCGGAGTAAACTGTACCTTACAAAGCAGAAACCATTGATATGAATAATGACAGCACAAGTACACCTTTGCTATTATAATTCAGTAGCTGAACCATTCACCCCGCATCGAAAACCCTTTTCAGACAACAAAAGCTAAACCTCGAAGAAAGTGAACCATCACCGGAAGCTCTTAGCCATTGCCGCTCGCCTTCACGTTGAAGGTTCTCGTTTGTCCCCAGGCATAGGCTGACATCGTCGACGATTCCCGATCAGATGAAAATAATATAATTCTTGGATGAGCTGCAACTGAGGTTATGTTACGGAATCGATTTTACCAACGTTTCGGTCCATTCGATTCCTTTTTCAAGGGTTCAATGACCACGGTTTCCTAGTCAAGATGATTTTGCTAAACTCTGAAACGTCATGCGGAATGCATGCTATTAGTCTGTTTTTCAATACCTACTTAATAACTTACTGAGTTTTTCTGAAAATTTAACACTGTTTTGTTATGCTTTCAGTATTCGAAAACTTTTGTTTGTTATTGTGCAGGTGTTACATATGAAACATTTGGTATTGATGGTTGGTATTTTACTTCTTTTTATCACCTTAAGAAGACATTACTATAGTATACTGGTCTTCAATTTAAAAACCAAGATATGGCACTTATTTGCCATATTTTTCTACTCGGGCTTCACCGTAATCATAATAAAATGGAAAGTCATCCAGCCACCGACCGTCATCATCGTGCATAGTTAGTTGCCAGGTCGAAAGGTTGAACGGGTTTAGTAACGTCGTCCCAAGGTCCTCGTGGAGAACCTTTGCTTCCCGGCTAAGGTAACTACTTCGGAACACGAAACGGGTAATTCAAACGTGAAACCGCAAACAAGATAATTATAGGCCATTTACCTGTTTCCACATCGGTGCAGCAAACGACATCGTCTCGAAGCACATACGTTATGCTATAATATTCTGGAAGAGAGTGAAAAATGTTTCGAGAGACCTCCTGGGTGCTTGAACGAAAAACGTCATTCTTGTATCTTGAGTAGAGCTGGAATGGGAAACGAACCGCAGCCAAGCCTACCAACAGCCGTGACCACTGCGCAGTGGTTGGATGTAGAACATTTGTTGGAAACAGTCTTACGGTTTTTTCAAATGAAGCATATTGTTGTATTTTTACTTAACTTGTATACTTGACATAAGGCCCAGATGGTCTCACCGGTAAATGCGCAGCTGTTCAGTAAGACCAAAATTTTGACCACTTTTGAACCACTCTGCACTGAGCCGCTTATTTCAACAGAGTCACTTTGACATCATCCTTTTATAGCAATTTGCCACTAACTACCATTCTCTCAGCCGAGTTATGCATCGGAAAAATGCATACAATTTTCCTGACTGCGCTTCTCGGAATCCAAAGACCTCAATTAGATTGGGCACTGAATGTAAAGCATCGTGATTCAGACAGTGATCGACTGACTGATCGTCTAGCTGACAAACAGCCACCACTCTTTTGAAACCATTACAAAATATCATATTTTCACGGGCAATAAAAACTGTATTCATTTTTACGACCACTCATAAACTGATTTGCCTACCGCGCTCTCTCACCAGAATGGGTTGGCGCATTGCCACCCGGAAAACCAACTCGTTTAGTGGTATTTATGAGCTGATTTGTCGTTTGAGATTGTTGCCCATCGGGTGACGACGACGACGACGAATGGATGACTCCTGATTTACGCGACGAGAATCACAAAAGACGCCGAACGTGATGCTGGCTGCTGAGCTTACCGACGGCAGCGACTCGGGAAGAAAGGTCCGCTTGCCAGGGGTCGGGATTGAATGATAGTGGCGATGACAACAGAAATGATGATGTCCCTCTGATGTTGGATTTGGTGTCGCAGATGACAATAGAAACGAACGACGATGCCAATGAACAGCACGATTGTTAGGTGACGAAAAGTAGTCGGAATGAAATGATAGATGGCTGATGAGGTGATGCTGATAAGGTAAAATGGTGGTGATACAAATGTAGAATGCAAATGGACATATTAAAGATCAATAGAACGAAATCGTATGAATCTTGTTATTGTTTTTCTCAAATTGTGTTCAAACTTTGTTCAAATTTTATTCCAATTTCGATGAGGGTTTGTTCAAATTTAATCTTGTGCAAAATTTATTCCAATTTTGTTGAAATTTCGATCGAATTTTGTTGAAATTGTGTTAAAAAACTGTTAAAATTTAATTTACAGTGATACTTCCATGAGTCGATGTTCCATGACTCGATATCGACTCATGGAACTATACTAAAAACAGAATTTCATGGTTACTATGATGGTCCCTAGAAGCCACTTTCCAAAGGATTGCTGTTCCATGACTCGATATTTCCATGAGTCGATGGTCCCTTCAATATCGACTCATGGAGGTTTCACTGTAATTTTTTTTTAAATTTTGTTCGAATGTTGTTAGAAAATTGTTGAAATTTTATTCAATTTTATTCAATTTCGATTAGTGGTTGCTCAAATTAAAAAAAAAAAATGTTAAAAATTTGTTCAAACTTTATTTGATTAAAAAAATTTGATATCTGTGCAAATTATATTTCAATATTTTTCAAATTTTGTTGAAATTTTGATCAAATTTTGTTCAAATTTTGTTCAAAAAGTTTTGATAAAGGTTTGTTTAGATTGAATTCAAATTTTGTTTAAATTTTATTCCAATTTTGTTGAAATTTTGTTCAAATTGCGTTAAAATTTTGATAAAAATTGGTCCAATTTTTTTTAAATTTTGTTCAAATTTTGTTAGAAAATTTTGTCTAAATTTTATTCCAATTTGTTCAAGTTTTGATCAAATTCTTTTTTCTTCAAATTTCGTTCAAATTTTGTTCAAAAAGTTTTGATTAAGGTTTGTTCAAATTTTATTCAAATTTTGTTAAAAAAATGATCAAATTTAATGCAAATTTTGTTGAAATTTTGATCACTTTGTGTTTAAATTTTATTCAATTTCTTTTCTTCAAATTTTGTTCAAATTTCGTTCCAATTTGTTCAAATTTTGTCCAAATTGTGTTAAAATTTTGATTGAATTTGTTTCAATTTTTTTTTTTTATTTTGTTCAAATTTTGTTAGAAAATATGTCTAATTTTTTATTCCATTTTGTTCAAATATTGCTCAAAATTTGTTCAAATTTTAATTAAATATTGTTTTTAATTTTGTTTGAATTTTGTTTCAATTTCTTTCATATTTCTTTCATATTTTGTTCAAATATCGTTCAATTTTTTTTGAAATTTGTTCAAAGTTCGATCACAGTTTGTTCAAATTTGATTAAAATTTTGCTCTAATTTTGTTCAATTTTTTTCGAATTTTGTTCAAATTTTGTACAATTTTTGTTCTGATTTTGTTAACATATTGTTCAAGTTATGTCAAAAAATATAAACGAATATATTTTTATTGTTTTATTCAAACTTATTCAACTTACGTGAAAACAAATCATTTTTTTTTATTATGTTCAAATTTTGTTAAAATTTTGTTAAAAGAGTTTTGATTAAGGGTTGTACAAATTTTATTAAAATTTTGTTCAAAATTTGATCAAATGTAGTGCATGATTCATTCCAAATTTTTAAAAATTTGATCAAAGTTTTGTTCAAATTTTGTTAAAATTTTAATTAAATTTGGTACAATTTTTTTGTTTTGTTGGAAATTTGTCTAAATTTTATTCCATTTTTCAAAATTTTTCAAAATTAGTTTAAAAATACATATTTTTTTTAATTTTGTTCAAATTTTATTCAAATGTTTTTCAAATTTTGTTCATTTTTTTTTTTCTCAAATTTTGTTCAAATTTTGCAAAAATTTTGTTCAAATGTTGTTAAAATTTTGTTCACATTTTGTCAAATTTTGTTCAAATTTTTTTAAGTTTTGTTCAAATTTTGTCAAATTTCGTTCAAATTTTGTTCAAATGTTGTTTAAATTTTGTTCATTTTATTTTTTTCAAGTTTTGTTCATG
Organism: Aedes aegypti; assembly: GCF_002204515.2. Lineage (NCBI taxonomy): Eukaryota > Metazoa > Arthropoda > Insecta > Diptera > Culicidae > Aedes > Aedes aegypti. The sequence goes on from NC_035108.1 coordinate 52,931,537, forward strand.
TTTTGTTCAAATTTTGTTCAAGTTTTGTTCAAATTATGTTCAAATTTTGTAAAATTTTGTTCAAATGTTGTTAAAATTTTGTTCATTTTAATTTTTTTTTTAAATTTTGTTCAAATTTTATTCAAATTTTGTTCAAATTTTGTTCAAATGTTGTCAACTTTGTCAAAGTTTGTGCAAATTTTGTTTAAATTTTGTTCAAATTTTGTTCAAATTTTGTTCAAACTTGTTCAAATTTTGTCAAGTTTTGTTCAAATTTTGCCATATTTTGTTCAAATTTTGTTCAAATGTTGTTTAAATTTTGTTCATTTTATTTTTTTTCCAAATATTTTTCAAGTTTTGTTCAAATTTTGTAAAAAAATTTCTCAAATTTTGTTCAAATGTTGTTAAAATTTTGTTCATTTTATTTTTTTTCATATTTTTTCCAAATTTTGTTCAAATTTTGTCAAATTTTGTTTAAATTTTGTCAAATTTTGTTCAAATGTTGTTAAAATTTTATTCATTTAAATTTTTTTCAAATTTTTTTCAAATTTTTTTTCAAATTTTTTTCAAATTTTGTTCAAATTTTGTTCAAATTTTGTTCAAATTTTGTTCAAATTTTGTTCAAATTTTGTTCAAATTTTGTTCAAATTTTGTTCAAATTTTGTTCAAATTTTGTTCAAACTTGTTCAAATTTTGTCAAGTTTTGTTCAAATTTTGCCATATTTTGTTCAAATTTTGTTCAAATTTTGTTCAAATTTTGTTCAAATTTTATTCAAATTTTGTTCAAATTTTGTCAAATTTTGTTCATTTTATTTTTTTCATATTTTTTTCAAATTTTGTTCAAATTTTGTCAAATTTTGTTTAAATTTTGTCAAATTTTGTTCAAATGTTGTTAAAATTTTATTCATATTAATTTTTTTCAAATTTTTTTCAAATTTTTTTCAAATTTTGTTCAAATTTTGTTCAAATTTTGTTCAAATTTTGTTCAAATTTTGTTCAAATTTTGTTCAAATTTTGTTCAAATTTTGTTCAAATTTTGTTCAAATTTTGTTCAAATTTTGTTCAAATTTTGTTCAAATTTTGTTCAAATTTTGTTCAAATTTTGTTCAAATTTTGTTCAAATTTTATTCAAATTTTGTTCAAATTTTGTCAAATTTTGTTCAAATGTTGTTAAAATTTTGTTCATTTTATTTTTTTCATATTTTGTTCAAGTTTTGTTCAAATTTTGTTCAAATTTCGCCAAATTTTGTTCAAATGTTGTTAAAATTTTGTTCATTTTATTTTTATTTCAAATTTTTTTCAAATTTTGTTCAAATTTTGTTCAAATTTTGTCAAATTTTGTCAAATTTTGTTCAAATTTTGTCAAATTTTGTTCAAATTTTGTTCAAATTTTGTTCAAATTTTGTTCAAATTTTGTTCAAATTTTGTTCAAATTTTGTTCAAATTTTGTTCAAATTTTGTTCAAATTTTGTTCAAATTTTGTTCAAATTTTTTTCAAATTTTGTTCAAATTGGAAATGGAATGGAAATGGAATGGAAATGGAATGGAAATGGAATGGAAATGGAATGGAAATGGAATGGAAATGGAATGGAAATGGAATGGAAATGGAATGGAAATGGAATGGAAATGGAATGGAAATGGAATGGAAATGGAATGGAAATGGAATGGAAATGGAATGGAAATGGAATGGAAATGGAATGGAAATGGAATGGAAATGGAATGGAAATGGAATGGAATGGAAATGGAATGGAAATGGAATGGAATGGAAATGGAATGGAAATGGAATGGAAATGGAATGGAAATGGAATGGAAATGGAATGGAAATGGAATGGAAATGGAATGGAAATGGAATGGAAATGGAATGGAAATGGAATGGAAATGGAATGGAAATGGAATGGAAATGGAATGGAAATGGAATGGAAATGGAATGGAAATGGAATGGAAATGGAATGGAAATGGAATGGAAATGGAATGGAAATGGAATGGAAATGGAATGGAAATGGAATGGAAATGGAATGGAAATGGAATGGAAATGGAATGGAAATGGAATGGAAATGGAATGGAAATGGAATGGAAATGGAATGGAAATGGAATGGAAATGGAATGGAAATGGAATGGAAATGGAATGGAAATGGAATGGAAATGGAATGGAAATGGAAATGGAATGGAAATGGAATGGAAATGGAATGGAAATGGAATGGAAATGGAATGGAAATGGAATGGAATGGAAATGGAATGGAAATGGAATGGAAATGGAATGGAAATGGAATGGAAATGGAATGGAAATGGAATGGAAATGGAATGGAAATGGAATGGAAATGGAATGGAAATGGAATGGAAATGGAATGGAAATGGAATGGAAATGGAATGGAAATGGAATGGAAATGGAATGGAAATGGAATGGAAATGGAATGGAAATGGAATGGAAATGGAATGGAAATGGAATGGAAATGGAATGGAATGGAATGGAAATGGAATGGAAATGGAATGGAAATGGAATGGAAATGGAATGGAAATGGAATGGAAATGGAATGGAAATGGAATGGAAATGGAATGGAAATGGAATGGAAATGGAATGGAAATGGAATGGAAATGGAATGGAAATGGAATGGAAATGGAATGGAAATGGAATGGAAATGGAATGGAAATGGAATGGAAATGGAATGGAAATGGAATGGAAATGGAATGGAAATGGAATGGAAATGGAATGGAAATGGAATGGAAATGGAATGGAAATGGAATGGAAATGGAATGGAAATGGAATGGAAATGGAATGGAAATGGAATGGAAATGGAATGGAAATGGAATGGAAATGGAATGGAAATGGAATGGAAATGGAATGGAATGGAAATGGAATGGAAATGGAATGGAAATGGAATGGAAATGGAATGGAAATGGAATGGAAATGGAATGGAAATGGAATGGAAATGGAATGGAAATGGAATGGAAATGGAATGGAAATGGAATGGAAATGGAATGGAAATGGAATGGAAATGGAATGGAAATGGAATGGAAATGGAATGGAAATGGAATGGAAATGGAATGGAAATGGAATGGAAATGGAATGGAAATGGAATGGAAATGGAATGGAAATGGAATGGAAATGTAATGGCAATGGATTTGCAATAGATTCACAATGGATGTGTAATCGGCTGTTAATTGAGTAGCAATTGAGGAACTATGATGTGGAAAATGAACCGAACTTTAAACGAAATGGAATGGAAATTGAGCATAATCGAACTGGCAAGTGAATGAACCTCGTTTGAAAAATTCCAAACTTCATCCCAATTTGCTTATGGTCACAGCAGCAATTGCTCTGACACACCCCAAGAGTGAGAAAGTTCCAACCCCTTTCATCTTAAACTTTTTTTTCCACAAAGCCTTGTTAGATTGCCAGAGGGAATGGGAAGGAAAGAAATCTCCTAACCAGAAAGGTCCAAACCCCGTACAGTAAACTTTTAAATCTGCGCTGTTCCCCTGCTTCGTGTTTCACTTGACAACTTTCGTCGTAGTCGTAGTCGGAGAAAAGAAGATCCTTTTGGACCACAATTAGGTCTGATTAGTCTACGTGGCGTGGTAGACCACCCAGGAACATGGTAAAAGCTGGGTGTCTAGGATGGTGAAGTGAAGTTGAAGGTGGTGCTTTTCGTAGTTGGATGTTGTTTTGGAAAATTTATTATTGAATTTTATTTTTCTCAGCGGAAAACTTTCCATGCCACCTTTGCTTTATGGAAGGTAGGAGAATGGAATAGAAGGGTTACAGATCCTTTCATAAAAAGAACATAGTTATTCGTCCATTTCTACTTATATGTAGCTTGAATCCGAACCTTGTGAAGCGCTGCGTGAGTTATGCAAAAAGCCTACGAATATTATATATGGAGTCGAGTCTAGTACACGACACTGAAGACGGCCTTACAGTTGAGGTCGAAATACGCGTATCTGTCAAAGGATACAAACTCTAGTGGAATTAAATGGTATAGTACTAAATTCGGTTTTTTCATCTACTACCTACGAATATTAGTTTCACAAGAGCGGCATCCCCTCGACAAGGTGGATCGCTCTTAGTTTTTTTTCTAGTTTGTCTTACAAGGCAAAAGTTTACTATCAACGATCAACGGTACGGCGATGGCAAAGGCTGAAAAGTTTGCTCTCTTTTAATCTTCCTACATATTTACAAAGTTGCTGTAGCTCCCCTGACTTGGAAGGACTTTTCTCGAATTTCAATTTTCCCAATTTTATTATTCATTTAAATGAGCATCAAGTGTGCACAAAAAAGCAGACTATTAGATTTGCTACGAAGAATCTCCAGAAGAAACCAAACCAGCACAACGTCGACAAGTCTTACCCTTTTCCATCAGCTTTTTTTATACATGATGTGATATCCCCAACTACAAAGCTCAAAATCTGAATTGAATTGAATCGAACAATCGTCTTAGTCACAGATAACAGCAACAACAGCATCTGCTTGTTCCATTTGTGCACCTTGTCTTTCACTTTTGCGACATCGACACCGAAGAATGGTAGAACAATTGACTTGTAGTTAAACGGATTTACTTCGCCCAAGTTCTTGAAAGTGGGGGATGGATGGAAGATGGAGCATCAGAAGCAGCAGGTGACTCCGAACATCCACATGTCAAGTGATTTACATCTTCTTTTACAGCTTCCGTTATCAACAGCAGCACTCACTCAACCTCAATCATTTCTCACGTATCTGTGTGTGTGGGAAAGTGGAGGTGGAATGAGACTGCAGCTCTTCAATAGGTGAATCCGAGTGATAAATGAAGCATTCTCCTTTGTTGGATTCTGTCAGCAGTGGATTCAGGGATTGAGAGAGACATGAAATCGAACCAAAGTACATAAACATGAACATTTTCAAGTTTTGAATTTATCAATATGTTTGAATGAATTTATTAAAAAAATTTGAATTTATTCAGAGAAATTCGATTCGTTGAAAATTTTTGAATAGATTCAGAATATTCTGGATAAATTCAAAATTTTTAATTGCATTCAAACTTTTAAAACGAAATCAAAATTTTTGAAAAATTAAAAATTTTGAATTAATTCAAATTTTTTGAATAAATTCAAAATTTTTGAATGAATTCAAAATTTTTGAATGGGTTCAAAATTTTAAATGAATTCAATACTTTTGAATAAATTCAAGATTTTTGTATGAATTTAAAATTTTTCAATCAATTAAACTTTTTAAATGAATTCAAAAACTTTGAATTTATTAATTTTTTGTAATGAAAACGAAATTTTTGATTATATCTTTTTATTTTTCAACTAGTTACAAACTTTCCACAACTTCTAAATTTTGATGAATTTAATCTTTTTTAATTCAAATAATACCCCTACTTTTTCACCTTAACGCTTCTTTTTCTCACAAATCCACACTTTCTCTCAAACAGCTTGCTTCCGAAGAACGACGAACACAGTACAACAGCATTGATTCTTCCGCCCCTCTCATGAAGAAGGAACATGGAACAGGAAGACATTTGCATTTGTCTTTTCTTATATTGCTTTCCCGGGTTGGTCGGAATCTGAATGGATTCCTTGGCGCGGGTGGTTGCCGTCTGTCTGTCTGCTTGTGGCTGCTGCTGCTGCTACTGCAATCGGGTTTCTTCTGCCAGAAGGATTTCAAAGGACAAATAAATGTGTGCTTATCGCTGTAAACGATTTCAATGCTGAGCACCCCCGCCTCCGAAAGGATTCACCGCTAGGGAAATCGGATGCTATGTGTAGTAGAGTGAGGCTTATTTTTTGAAAGTTCAAAACACCAAAAAATATTGTGCTCATTGAAGTTTTAATAAAGGAAAACAAGTATCAAAGTTTTAGCATCAAAAACATTTGGACTTTCAGATTTTCTACTTGAATTCGTGAATTTTCATTTTTCAAGAATGACTTTCAGCAAAGTTTATAGAACTTTGTGATTGTCAATCAATTTTGAACATTTTTGTATCCTTCAGGATCATTTTTGCATAACATCAAACTAATTTAAACTAAAATAAGATACAGTTTAAAAAAAATGTTGCTGAACAAACTTTTTTAGAAAAGTTATGTAAACTTTACTGAAGCACATATTTAAAAAAAATTAAAATTTACCTTAAGGTTGCCTTCATCACCTCTAAATCATTTTATTTTTTGCTGAAATATTGAGATTTCTCTTTTTGCATGGTTTAAAATGAGAAAAACACAAGAAATTTTGTTTTTTTTTTTAATTTAAGAAAAATAAACCGCACCCTAATGCACAAAAAAGAACGATATGAGTTTATGCAGCATTATATGCGATTAGATGCGGGTGGGAAAGGGTGGTCCTGGAACAATTGCAACATACAGAGTCTCGTCCCGGACCCAAACCGGACCGATGTGATTGGGTTGGAACATGTGTGGCTCCGGGATTGATTCGGTTCGGAATAGAAATCGAGTTCGAGTGAATTTGCTTTATTGAGTTTCCCTCTCTTGGCGCTCGTCGTCTTCGATAGGGCTTCCAAGACCGACAGTCAGTCAGTCAGGCGGAATTGGGGGCTCCTGTTCCTGGATTATGTGCTCGGCAACAAGTGTCGAATGTTGGAGTCAATTTTGATAAGCTGCTCCAGTAAATCCCTGGCATTTGGTTTCTTCGGCACTCGAGAGTGGGTGGAAACCGGTAGTCCATTATGGTCAATCTGGCCGGATGTGACTCGGAAAAGTGCTTCGGTAAGCTGATTTGGTTTAATGGTGATGGAGCGGGGGTTGATCAATCATAAATGGCCGCAGATTTTTGCTCTTTTCAATAAAATGATTCAACAATTGGATACTTCCAAGAAGCACGGTGTTTGAAGACACAAAAAAACTGAATTATACATTTTCTATAACTACAGTAATGTCCCGATTTTGTCAGCCCCATGCTGCATTTAGGGTTCACAAAAACGGTAAAAAGCTTAAATCAGGAAAAAAATTTCGACAGTTTTCAAGTATTATTTTAAGTTAAGGACTTAGTTTTATGATTTTGTTAATAAAAACATTGTTTTTTTACTTCCATTTTCTATGTAATTATTAAAAATTTCAAATTTCAGAATGTCGGTCTCAAGATGATTGTATAGACGTGGCCAAGGTCATAATTGGCTTTGTGCACTCAATATTGCCAGTATAGACGTGTTTACTCTGATTAATATAAATATAAATTTAAACTGACAAAATCGGGCAAAAATGATGCTAAAATCGGGGGTAGACAAAATCGGGTCTAAAAGAGTGCTTAGATCGGGGGTAGATAAAATCAGGGGTAGACAAAATTGGGGGCTGACAAAATCGGGTCATTACTGTATCATATAGTTACAAAAAGATTATCATTTGATTAGATGACTTTGAAAACACTTTTAAGTGGTTTGGATTTTGAAAGCAGATTCATATAAGAATAGGTAGCATTTTTAAGAAGCATCTTATTAAGCAAACGTCCTTATTCAAAATGTCCCATCCTCATTCAAATTAGTTCTTGACTTCCGCTCATTCAACATCGTTCATACAATTTTTCAAAATAATGGATTTTCAAAAACTTTTAAGTGGACAACACCTGTGAAAAATCCTAGAGGATCCAAAGAAACATTTCTGAAAAAGACCATAGAAGAAATACAGGAGTGATATCTCAAGGGGGTAAATTACTGGAGAAATCTAAACGGAAAATAATTGTTGGTACCCTTGGAAGCATGTTTGTTTAAATTTCTGAAAGAATCACTGGATTACTGGATGATTCTTTGGTGCTTTTCCTGGAGCAATGCTTGGTGCAATTCTCAAAAGAATCCATGAAAAAACTTCTGTTGGAATCCCTGGTGGAACTCCTGAGAAAACTAGGGAAGCAAAAAAAATCACTGACGGAATTCTTGAAGCAATCCCTGGTAAAATTATCGGACCAATCCTTGGCAAAATTACTGAAGGAATCTTGGCGAATTTCCTGGAAAATGTCTTGCGGATCCCTGACGGAATTTAAAGAGGAATACTTGGTAGAATTTCTGTAGGAATATTCCCAAGTAGTACGCGAAACATCTTTCAATGAAATGCTTCCCAAAAATGGTTTCAATGGTGTATCAATAAAAGCATCTGTAACTTACCTAGTTTTCTTTCCGTTGTATATTAATCAAAAGCAGATAATGTTGCATTTTCGTTCCAAAGAACTTGAATTTCACCCCGTGTTTGACGTCTAACATTATTGAAACGGCGAGGTTTGTTGCAAATGTCCTCTGCCAGCATCAATGAAGTCAAGTTTATCAAGATGTGTTCTGTAACTTTTATATTAAACTCTTGCAACTTCTCCAAAAATGCCATTTTCAATGTTATGTTTCATTATACTTTCATTAAGAGCATCCGCAACATAACTTCATTGCATGCAAGCTGCGTTTCAATACCCACAACTCAAGAAGATTCATCCCAGTTGCGTGAAAGTTGCACTGAACTACGTGTTTGATAGCTAAAAGTTTGTTTGTTTCAATCAAGTTGCAGTATAGCTGAGTTGCACCTTACGTATCATGTAACAACGAAAACATGTTCTAGCAACAGTTTTTTTGTTTAAAAGGCGTTTCTCATATGTTGCGTGAAAGTTTTTGCAAAAACTATAGCTCTGTGGGGTGTGTCCATATTTTGCCAGTAATAAACTTGTATTCCGAAGAGAGCAGTAAAGTAATAACCACCAAATCAATGTGGTCGCTTATATAGTGCATTGGTGAGGCAGTTATTCGAAGAGCTGGTGGAGTAGTGAGTAGAGGAGAAGGTTTATGATCTAGAAGTCGGGAGTTTGATTCTCGTTTATATTTTTGTTTTCTTATTTTTCCTCTTAGGTATTTTGCAACCAATATGCATTTTCTCTATAACATAAATATGTTGCAAGCAGGCTCCGCCTCTTGCGCTTTTTGCGTTGCAATTCAGTGCAATTGTAAGTCATATTTTCAACTATTTTCAACTCTGATTAGTTTCAAGAGATATGTTTATTCTTGAGTTGAAACGAACTGTGTTGCTTGGGTTTGGTGGAACTTCTGGAGGAATCCCTGGTACAATTGATAGTGAAATCCTTATGTGAATTGCTGTAGGAATCCTTGAGTGACTTCCTGGAAGAATACCTTGTGGGATTCTTGGAGATATGTCTGGCAGTTCTCATGGAAGAATCCCTCAAGGAATTATTGGCAGAGTATCTCGAGGATTGTTTGGCGAAATTTCTGGAGAAATCACTAGCTGGATTCCTGAAGAATAACTGGTAGAACTCTTGAAGGAATCATTGGCTGAAAAGAGATATTGCTAGTTTAATTTATGAAAGAATCCCAGGTATAATTTCTGGAAGAATCCATGATGGAATAGCTGGGAAATATTCTGTTGGGGTTCCTAAGTTATTGGTGGTATAAATGAAGTTAGCACTGGTTGGGTTTGGCAAAAGACCACGCTGTAGTGTCCGAATCCACAAAATACTTCACTTTCGGCCGATTCCGCCTTGCAAGCTGAAAAGTCATCATTGTTGTCAAAACGAATGACGGGCTACTTAGCCTTAAACTGACTTATCAATGACGCAATGAAGTTCATAGCGTTTTTCGCGATTATTGTCTTTCGCACTGTCAATTCAGATCACGTTAAAAATATTCTAGTCAGGTCATATGCATAAGGCAATCCATAAGACAGCTGCGATCAGCTGGTTTTTTTTTTGTTTACCATGTGCTTTTGACGTCTCGCGATTGGAGTGACTTGTCAATTACAAAGGAAAATGTAAAGCTCCGATAACACTCGCATGATTTGTTTACTCTTTCATTTCGGTTGCATTCACACTTTTAGCTGTCAGTCCTATCACGAAAAGTCCTCATGGATAGCCTTATTGTGCACTGACAAAATATCATACACACTGAAACAAATACATGAAATAATAACGTGTTATTATCACATACATACATTCTTCAATACATCAGCTCCTGATACTACACACGGTTCATAACATTTTCATCGGAAATCTATGACAAGATTTAAGTGGAATTCCTTCTTTCCGGATTCTGGTAATGGGAAAATTCACTCACTCACCCGAGAGCTACCGATAAAATATCTGCAAAGTATCTACCGCCGCCGAATGTTCAGTGACTGCCGAACGCTACTAGGGTCAGCGCAATCCCGACGATTCGCAAACGATTGAGATATTTAAACCGAATATCAAAAGATTTACGGAGCGGAGAGAGCACCAATCGCTCTTAAATGGAAGACACAAAAGAACGCGTACGCCATTCAATCACTGAATGCTTTATGCGGAATGTGAGGATTTCGCGTTTACTGAATCATTTCACCGGGTCTATTCTAGGTCAGTAAACGCTCATCAACTGTTAAGGTGAAACAGCTTGGAATCAACTTCTGATATTGCACTAAAACTTCAAAGGCACAAATCTCGCGAAGGAAGCCTCCAACAACAGTGCACTTTTTATTTTGGCTTTGTGCACTAGCAGAAAGCTTAAAATAAGAAGATCAGGAACGTTTGCCTACTATTTCTCCAGTTTTGTGCCTTTGAAAACGCGAGTAGGGTCACAAGTCGGCCATTGTGACGGCCATCTTTGGATTCCGAGATGTTTCACCTTAAACATGAATGCCACTCATGCGGAATCGGAATATATAGAATCATTCGCTACAGCAATCGGATTCCTTCGGCACACGGACTCGGTAATGAGTTATTCTGTTGCACGGTGTGCTGAAACACACATATTATCGAACTTGCATGAACCTTCGATTTTTTTCACTAAAAGTTAGCCTTGATAGTCAAAAAAAGCTTGCGGAATATTAAAAAATCTTTCATCGGCAAAAAATTGGAAAAAGTCGATTTTTGTATTTTTATCCTTCTCCCATATATGAGTTCATAGGATAATACATATTAGAGTTACACTAATATGATGACTTGTAACGGCTCAATGACCAATTTGACATATCTTTAACATGAACAAATTCTTAGATGTTTAAAATTAAGCATCATTTCCTAAATACCCTCACACAATATGACCAGCCCATGATGGTATGCCATATGTTATAAAATGGAAATTTCACTTTTCACTTCAGAAGAGCTCATACGAACGATTTGTATTTTTCTTTCTGAATCAATTCAGTAATATTTTACGTATGTGGCATAGTTTTCTAATCAGAATTGGAATTCCCAGAAATGGATACTCATGGCAGTATAGGCTGTATTCATGTGCTTATACGCGTAAAAGTCTTGAAAAAGGGTTCACTATAACATGAAGTTTTGTGCATTCACTAATCTACTCATTTGCAATGCACACATGATATTTGGGGTTTGAAATGCCTGATTTTGAATAAAAGGGCTGGATTACTTCGGATAAACATTATGTCATCCCAGACAACCAGAAGTCGCATAACAATATACGTAAAAAGTCGTTTACTGTTTTACTATCACTATTTCATGAAATTATAATGAGTTCGGTACGTATGCTTGACGACCTAGCTATACTAGAACATGAATCCGGTATCAAACTTCATAGCGAAATACAGGTTTACAATAATCAAAGTCACAAATTCCCATATAACATTAAAAGCCTAGAGGTATGCAACGCCTCATGTACTTCACGGGATTCATTCGATTTATACTCATTCATGTTCCAAAAACGATTGATTCATGGTGAATTCAATGTCGAAACATGATTATTGATAGATTTCTATTCAGAGATATAATTTAATACCCATAATGTGTTTTTCATGTTTGTTTCGACTGAAAACACTTTTAAAGGTGTTTTTTGTTCAATAAATATGTACTTCAATTGATAAAATCTAATCCAGTTTCTCTATTAACATTCTCCAATCTAATTCAAACTGTAATAATGTCAAACAATAGTTTGTTGTGGATTTTCATGTGCTTATCTACTCATTATCAATGTTACCCCATTACCAAAAACTGACTTTCGATTATCGAACCATTATGCAATCTATCATGTGCAATCGATAACTAACAAACCAGTGCTTGTTTTACAAAAAAAAATATTTAGATTTTCTCTCAAAAATCTTTTAAAGTTACCCCGTTTTATGGTATGTATTTAGTTTTAAGTGTGTGAATGTAACTAAGGATATGTTAATGATGTGAGGATTTAGCAAACGCACCCAAAAAGTGGCTGCAAGATTTCAATATAAATCTGCATGACAACTTTACAAATATTATATAATATTGTTACTCATACAAGAAATATAAAACTATCATAGATTTTTTTTATTTTCACATCTTACATTTTCTGTACAAACCCTGTATATGTAACGATATTTTAAAATATTTGTATGCGTTCTAGTTTTGGATGTAGACAGATCGTATGCAGGTTTGCGTAAAATCTTCCTCCATCTTTCAATCAAAACAAATGTGAATAACAAGTCCAGCTAGAGTGAACATACCATACAAAATTGAAACAGTACATTGCCCTATATAATTGTATGGATGTGTATTTTAATACAATTGTCTGTTATCCTAAGAAAGCTTTATGTTCAATAACAAACTCCAATGATTTCAATTATTCAGTAGAATAGGAAACATTAATGGGAATTTTGTAAATTGTAGTACTTTATTAGATTTATGTGTAAATGCGAAGTCATTAATAAACGGCATACCACCATGGGCTGGTCACATTGTGTGAATGTCGGTAGAAATTATGCTTAATTTGAAACGTCTTGTAATCGATTCATCTTCAGGGTATATCAAAAAAGTCTTTGAACTATTGCAATGCATCAAAATTAGTGTAACTCTAGTATTCTCCTATGAACTCATATATGGGAGAAGGGTAAAAATGCAAAAATCGACTTTTTTCAATTTTTTGCCGATGAAAGATTTTTTAATATTCCGCAAGCTTTTTTTTGGCTATCAAGGCTAACTTTAAGTGAAAAAAGATCAGAGGTTCATGGAAGTTCGATAATATGTGTGTTCCAGCACACCGTGGTTGCAGTTTTTGTCTAACTTGTCGCTCGGCGAACAAGAAAAAAGCTCATTGGGAATTGAAACACTCAGCTTGGTTGAATGAACAGCAATCTCGCTCTTGGTTGCGTGTGGAAATGAGCGAGAGAAACGCAATAATCGAGTGAATGTTTCCCATAATTGCTGGTAATATTTTTCTAGAATTTTTTGAAGGAACCCTCAGAAAAAATCTGAAAAAATGGAGGAATCATTGAAGGAATTTCCTGGAGAAACTGCGGAATGTTTACCGAGGGAATCCCTGGCAGAATTACTGGTGAAACTCTGGGAGAAATCACATGGGTGATTCTCAGAGGAGTCTCCGGAGGAATTCATTGATAATATCTGAATTTCTTTCTTGGTGAAATCTTTGAAGAAATCCGTGATAGAAATAGAGTAAGGTGGGGCAAAAGTTCGACCTTAGTGGTATAATCAAAGTTTCCAGGAAAACAATAGCAGTTAAAACAAAACAAATACCAAACTGTGAACCTTCAACATATTGGCTGTAATTTTGCTGAACAAACTTGTGTCAAAATATTTACTCATTTTTAGTTATAACAGTTTCAAAATTGATTGTCTCATTCGAACTTTTGCCCCACCGGTGAGGCAAGAGTTCGAATCTAGTGTGGGGCAAAAGTTCGCTGGCTAAAACACACAATATCGATCCTTTTATGACAGGCATACCTTGCACCAGCCGTAAACTTAAGTTTAACGAAAAATACACACTAAATTTTCATCAAAAAATTGCCCAAAACCGAGTTAATTGTGATATACTCAAAAATAGCAGTTTTTTGCAGAACTAAATGGAAATGTAAAATTTTGGTGACAATTTTCACATGATCAGACAAATTAAACTAAATTTGAAGATAATATGTGGATTTTAGGCAATTTGCAAATTTTTCCGTGATTTTATACATGGGTCGAACTTTTGCCCCACTATGGGCCAAAAATTGTTTTCAAGCATTTATGCAAAAACTAATGCACCTCAAAGCAACCTTATGATAGGCCTAGAAACGCCCTTATATAAAATATTGAAAAAGATTTTATCTTCAATTGGTTCCATGCAACGAAAGTTTGACCAAAAATTACAATATTCACGTCGAAAAACAACAAATAGCCATAACTTTTCCAAATCTCAATCGATTTTTATGATATTTGGAGTAAAAGTCTCTTACTTGAATAGCATTCGAACCACCATGACTTTTATAAGATTTGTTTTGAATTGAGCTAGAAATCTTAAAAAGAAACTCTTACCCCACTCGAACTTTTGCCCCACTTTACTCTACTGGTTCTTCAAAATATCTTTTGTTACAAGTCGAAATGATCTTGAAGAAATTCTATGAGAAATGCATTAAGTACCTTATGATGAAATTCCTTAACGAATCCTTGAAAAAATTCCAGAGAATTCACAATGAAACCCCTGGAAGAGTCTCTGGAGGAATACTTAAAGAAATTTCTGGGAATATTTTCCTGTGCGATTCCTTGAAGAATTTCTGAAGGAGTTGAAGGAAATCTGTGGAGGAATCCCTGAAAAAATAAAATGCTGGCATAAGGGGAGTCCGTTCGGGATTTCTTGAAAGCATCTATGGAGATTTCCAGGAAAAGTCTCAGGTGTACCCTTTTCAAAAAAAAATATCAAAAATATTCAAATGCATGCTCTGAACGAGTCCTGTTGAAATGTTCCTAAAGAAATTCGTTGAGAACTCCCTGAAGGAGCCTCTGGAGTAATTCTTCAAGGATTTGGACAAACTCCTAAAAAAACCTGGTGGAATCCCAAAAAAATGCAGAAAGAATAACTGGAGGAATTTCATGTGGAATTTTGAAGAAATGCAATGGAAAATTCTCGGACAGATCTCTGGAGGAATCCTTGACATTGAATTCAGATATCTATCCTTTAATATAAGAAGGATTTACTGAAATGCCTGGATTTTACAACAAATCCCTGTAGGAGTTTCTGAAGGAAATTTGTGGAGGAATTCCTTTCAGAATTCTCTGATCAAATCTGTGAAAGAATTCCGGCTGATTTTTTCAGAGGAATTTCTATCAAAAATCATAAATATTTCTTGGGAAAATCTTTTAAGGAAATCCTTTGAGAAAGTATTGTAATCTCTGAAGAGGTTTTTGAAAATATCTCTGAATTATTACCTGAAGTAACACTTCTAGAGAAATTCGTTCAGAAATCTCTGAAGGAGCCCTTGGAGGAATTCCTGAAGGAATCGTTGGAAAAATTCCTGGAGGGATCTTTTTGAGAAATTCTTTAGAGCTATTTCAAAATAAAGAAACTCTGATGGAATTCTTGTAGCAACTCTAGAAGAGCTCTTGGAGAAATTTCTGGAGGAGTTTTTGGAAGAATCCGCTGAGAAATATCTGAAATATGTCGAGGTGAAGAATTTTTAAAACCGTTGGAGAATTTTTCGAAAGAATCGCTGAATTATTTAGTGGTGAAATTTCTCTAGAGAAATTTATTGAGAAATCTCTGAAGGATTTTCTTGAGGAATACTGTGGAGGTATTCTTGGTAACATTTGCATGACGAATTCCTGGAGAAAGCTTTGGCGACCCTCCGTGAAAAGTTTTGTAAGAATTCCTGTTAGAACCTTTGGTAGAATTTCTGGAGTATTCTCTGGTGAAATTCCAAGAGAAATCCCTGCAAGATCCTCTTTAGGAATTCTTGGGCAAATTGAAAGAGTAAATTTTGGAGGAATCTCTGGTGAAATTCAAGAGGAATCCTGGATTCGGTGGATTTTGCCTTGCGCAATTCTATGAAAAATTGCTGAAGGTGTTTCTAGACGAATTCCTGAATTAATTCTGTGGAGGAATCCTTAGATAAATTGCAGGATACTCTGATGGAAACAAAGAGGAGTCACTCTGGATTTTTCTAGAAGAATCTCTGGAGAAATCTGTGGAAGAATTCGAGATGGAGTCTAAGAAGGAATCCATGAAGAAATTTCTGGAAAGTATCTGAATTATGCCAAGGTAAAATCTTTGAATGGATTGTTGAAATCCTTGGAGGAGTTTTCGGAAGAATCTTTAATCATTTGACGTCAAAATTTCCCGAGGAAAAAATCTTTGGGAAGACCCTGAAGTATTTTCTAGAAGAATTCCGGGAGAAATTGCAGAAGGAATTTTCGGAAAAAGCTGTGCAAAAAAATCTGGAGAAATCTCTGTATGTATCCCTGAAGGGATTTGTGGAATTATTTCTTGGTGAAATCTTTGAAGAGACCCGTTGAGGAAACACTGGATTACTTGATGGAGTTTTCAAAACTAACTCTGAATTATTTCTTGGCAATATGTTCCTTGCAAAAATCATTGAGAAATTCGTTAAGCAACTTCTGAACAAATTCCTCGAAAAATCTCAACAGGCTTCTCTTGAGGAATCCCTAGTGGAGTTCTCTGGAGGAATTCCAGTTGGAGTTCTCGGAGAGATCCCTGCGGGCATCCGCGAAGAAATTTCTGGAAAATGTCTGAACTATGTCTTGGTGAAGTCGTGATGAAACTTCTTAAATCCTTGGAAGAGTTTTTGAAAAAAATCTGAATTATTTCATGGTGGAATTTTCCAACACAAATTCTTTGAGAAATAGTCTTGAAGTTGTTTCTGGAAAAAAATAAGGCATTCTTGGGAGATATAGCAAGAGGAATTTCTGGCTGAATACTGGAAGAGTCCCGTTGAGAGTTCTCGAGGAATCTATTGAAGAGTTCTTAAAACAGTCTCTGGAGGTGTCATTGGAAGAATTTGTGCTAAATATCTAACATATTTCTTGGCGAAATTATTGAAGACATCATTGAAAGAGTTACTGCATACTCTGGACGAGTTTGTGAAAAAAAAACAAAATCTCTGAAATATTGGCTGCATAATGACTCTCGAGATATTCCCTGACAAAACCTTGGAGAAATGCGTTTTCACTCTGATAGGGTTTATATTAACTTTTCTCAGATATTGTTGATATGACTTATAATAAAAAAACAAAACATTCTTATCGCCTAAGAGGAGAGCTGATGATAAATCAGTGATAAATTTATTCAAAATAGAATTAAGATCAAACTGCGGTGGAAGCGGAAGGAATATGATTTATTTTGGGTGGTCGGACCATGATGTTAGGCAACAATTAGTCGTTTCGATTGTGTTATTCAGCCCTATGTGAATTTTAAACTTCTATTCATATCTCTCATCGCTCGCTTGCGATTCTAGCCATAACGTTCTTACACTACTTTTCTTTCTCTCTTCCACTTTGAGTAGTATCGCGTTTACTGAAAAGAAAAAAAAAATGCTCTTCATGATACATATGTAACTTGTTAACAATTTTAACCTTCCAGTCGTCGCGCGGTTTTTCACCGTCAGCACCACCACGCTGTTGTGAACAAAACGCGAGGTTTTTTCCACAGTGTTGTACAAAATACAACAGCACGACGACTGAAGTGTTAAGCAAAACATAAATGATATCGTTGCCGTCTATGAGAATCAATGCTCCTGAACGCTCCCTCGTCACGTACCATGCAAGAGAGAGTGAATACCAACATTTATAGGGCTCTCCAATTGCACAACTGCTACGGTTCATGAATTGTAACACTCTCCGAATATGGGTTATTCGGCGTATTCTGATCAAAATCCAAATACTGGTTGTCAGAAATAACAAACAAGGCATTTTACAGTTTTAAAGTTTTTGAACAGCGTAGGCTGATTTTCTCATGTAATTAAAAAAAAGTTTGTTCCAAAATTTAGAAGACTTCGATGTACCGGATGTACTGGCAAAGATGAGTATACCCCATTAGGCATAAAGACGTTAGGCATAAGGACGTTAGGCATAAGGATGTTAGGCATAATGGACGTTAGGCATAAAGACATTAGGCATAATGGATGTGAGGCATAATATACGTTAGGCATAATGGACGTTTGGCATAAAATAACTTGCGCGTGTGTCATTTGAAACTCGTCTTATATCGAAAAATTTAAGGCCCATTTACAAATTCAATTACGCTGATGGGGGTGGGTAGGGTATCTGTCCTTAAGTTGTGACAGCTCATAAAAAAGTGCGATGTTCATACAAAAAGCGTTACGAAAGGGTGGATTGATTGGCTGGTATTAAATGACTTTTTTCGGTGTTATGAAATGTGACCATGAACCGAATGACAGATATGTAGGAAAATTGGTTGTCATTTTTATTGTTATCATTCTAAAATGCAGCTCAATCCATTTTTGTAAGTATCAATTTAAATTTGCGATTTGCAATCAAAGTGTTATTTGTTTCTAAAGATGTTTATTTTAATGAGTATATGACATTTTTTGTTATATTTCTCTTACATAATTGAGTTAATTCTAAAGAAGGGAAATCTTCCATATAAATATTTATACTTATGGTGCAAATGAGTGCCTCGAAGACAATAATCGAGAGGCAAGTAAAGAATTTATGTTATGATAGATGACATTATCTTCAGCAATAATTTTTCTGGTAGTATGACAACTATCTTCTTGGCGTTACATTGCTACTTCCAGTCTGCTCGTCATTTAAATGTAGTGAGAACGATTCCTTTGCTACTTGTGCAAACAATTTTCGATGATTTTCAATAAATTTACTCGATAATCGTCGAGTTTGAAATTTAAAATTTGATTAGATATTTATTTTAATTACAAAAGTCAAGTTCAAATTCAACATAGCACAGTGCTGGATTAAACATGGCGTGCATTTGGGAGAAAAATGATATTCCCAATGTTATTGCATAGAGCTCCAACAACTTATTTGATTACCCAGTGTTACTCATAATCAATCAACAGCAAGTCGAAACGAAAATTTCGGATGGAAATATTTACATCTACAAAAACTATTAGAAAAATAAAAATACAAATAACAACATATATTGGAAGAAGGTGATTTCTCAAACAGTCTTTTCCTCCAACCATTCAATTAACCGTATAAGTATAAAGAAAAGCCTATGATTCGAAGAAGGGAAAATGTATGATGAAAATATTAAAAGCAATAATGACATTAATGTTTCGAAAGAACAGCTTATTTATAGAAGAAGGGAAACTTTCTGTTTAAGACATTAGCAGCACTAACTCCAATAATTTGGTTGACATCAAAACTATAAAGAACAGCCTTCAATTTAAAGAAGGGATAATCTCTGATGAAAAATTTGCAAGTTATATGTGTAGAACCTGGCTTTCTCATTTGTGCACGATACACGATTATGCTTCATGGCCAAGAAAGTGAAGAAAACGAAAAGATCCTGGATCGACAAGGAACCGAACTAAAATACCTTCAGCATGGCTTTGCTCTATGGTTAGAACTCACGCCACTCACGCCTAGGACCTGGGATCAAATCCCAACCCCGAGATAGTCACTTATAACGTGAAAATCATAGTTGCGACTTCCTTCGGAAGGGAAGTAAAGCCGTTGGTCCCGAGATGAACTAGCCCAGGGCTAAAAATTTTGTTAATGAAGATAGGAAAAAAAATTATCAAAAAAGTCAATACACATTTCCAGTAAACGATTTCTATTTTCATTTTGAAAATTATGCCTATCGTCCATTATGCCTAACGTTCATTATGCCAAACATCTATTATGCCAAACGTCCATTATGCCTATCGTATTTACGCCTATCGTACTTATGCCTAACGTCTTTATGCCTAACGTATTTATGTCTAACGTCGTGCACCCGGCAAAGATTGGATATCATCATATCGTTTTGTATGGACATATTAAGCATATGTTCGTTACAAGTCCGTAAAGTGAAAAGTCAAATTCCTGGCTTGATAAAAAAACTTAGAGATACATTCATTCATGGTGATAGAAATCATATCAAATGACAGAAAAACGAGACAAGAAAAACATCTATTGATTTTTTATTTTGCCTGAAAGTTTGACTTGCCCATCGCATTTCTTATATTACAGTTTGAAACTTATCACAAGTTAAAATCAAACTTCAAATAAAAAATTAGACTTGTTCACCGCTAAGTGGTTCACATACAGAACATACTTATTGTAAAATAAAATTCAAGACAATGAGGGGTTGTCCATTTCGTCCCGCACTTATTAAAGTTTTTATTGTAGCTTGCGAAAATAACTCGTCGTTTCATTAAGATGCAGAACGCAACCAATTAACTGTAAAAATGTATGTATTCTTCATGAAAATGTATTGCTGTTCTCAACTTGCTATCCAAAAACCAGTGAAAACATTTTCATGCATATTTATATGATTTTAAACAAATAAACCGATTCTTAAATTTTGAAGATATCGGATGGTTGAAAGATGAATTTTGTCTCATTTTTGTATCAACTATTTATACATAAAATTTCTCTTATTACAGGTAAATGGAAAGCACATAATCAAATGATAAGTGGAGATAAGTAAGTAGCTTAAAATTTCATCCTGTCTTAGCATTGATATATTTAATAATTCTTACTATAACTAAAAATCTTAGTCGAAACAGTAGACCCCAAATGTTAATAATTTTAATTATGAAATAAATACAGTCGCCTCTCCACATCTCGATATCGAAGGGACCATCGAGATAGGGAGAGATCGAGACAAAGAACATTAATTTAATGAACACTAGATTGAAAATCACCCTGTTACTAGGAAAATAATGAACAAACAAACTTCATTTCCAGTTTCCAAATTGTTCTGAATCGCTTAAATCTGGTCTAGTAACCTTAGATAATGTTCATATCGACATACGGAGAGAAAATTGGGAACAAACAAGCAACAGGAACACATCGAGGTATGGAGATATCGAGATAAGGAGGATATCGAGATATGGAGAGAGAAATCGTATGCAGAATGAAGGGACCGAAGCAATCATCGACATAGGGAGAGATATCGAGATGTAGAACATCGAGAAGTGGAGAGTCGACTGTAATAGAATACCAAATCAGGAAGGAGTAAGTTTGCACAAATAAAATGTCACGATGAATATACTAAGAAAATATACGCGTGCCTCTCCAAGGTGTGAATTTACGGAGTAAAAGTAGTAAAGTAAAAATATTTCGATTTGAATTTGTGAAGTTATAATGTTTCAATGTTCACATACAGCATTGAAATGTACATCTCTCATCATCAGCTTGAATCGAATCCAACGAGAAAATGACTCATGACGTTTAGGGTAAAACTGACAATTGACTTCGGAAGAATAAAAAAGCTGTTGGTCCCAAGATGATCTCAGGGTTAATAATCTTGCTTATAAAGATAGAAAAAAGTAAAACTTAGCGCTATATATGATATTCAATTTCCAACAGCATAAATGAGCAAAGCATAATTATGTCTCAATTAGGTGAAGACTTTGTAAATTCTCTTCTTGCACTTCCAATTGAGTTCACTTCACGTCACCCCTAACTCACACATTTTCTCAGATAAAACAGTAATCAATTATGATAAAGTCTCTATCCATCTCGGGGCAAACTAACGCAAACCGGTCGCCAAGCAAATCACATCCCGCGTTCTTTCGCCGTGGACCGATTACTCTTTACAAGCATGCCAACAAACGACGACGCTTGAACCACTTCACGGTTACTTCCAGTATCCGGGAAGATCCATCCGAGTAAGCGCCACACAGTGGTTCAGATTTTGAAATTCATGGTGAGAATCACCCCCTTTGATTTTTTTCTAATCGATTAATTTTCCAACTCAAACGGGTGTGTTGTTCCCCAAGTTTGTGCTTCTGAAAATTTGAGGTTTGGCTTCAATTCATCTTCACCTTAACTATTTTATGTTGTGTGGAATGTTTGACAATGTTTTCCACTAAAACATATGTTTGGAAA
Organism: Aedes aegypti; assembly: GCF_002204515.2. Classification (NCBI taxonomy): domain Eukaryota; kingdom Metazoa; phylum Arthropoda; class Insecta; order Diptera; family Culicidae; genus Aedes; species Aedes aegypti. Next base: position 52,953,192 of record NC_035108.1, read on the forward strand.
TTTGGTTATAGCCAGATTTTTCTAAAAACCGATCCTTTGTGCACCGCACCTAGTCTTCCAGAAGCGCAACGCCGTTAGTGTTTCTGCTGCTGCTGCCGCTGTCACTGTGGTTCCATGAAATTGACTGCTGAGTGAATTATTGCTCCGGAAGCTAGCACCATTAGGCAACCTACCTCTGGCTGCAGGTTCGTCGGTTTGGATGGATGTGTTCTCTCCCAGTGGCAATGGCAAAGCGAAAAGGACGATCATCGGTAAACGGCAACAACTTTCGGATTTACAACTCAAAATTGCCATAACTCAATGCTCGTTGCCATATTCCTTCTTTCGGTCTACATAGTTCCATCCCCATTCGACGTCATAAAAGCATTGCAGGAAATTAAAGTTTCGTCGGAAAATCAAATTTTAATCACGGTTTTGACAGGGCGCTTCGATTGGATGGAGCTATTTTGATGCGCGCAATAGCCTGGGGAAGTGAGTTTAGACGTTTGGGAATTTTGGCAGAATTTGTAAGAGTTGTGCGATATGAGAATGGAGCATGTAGGTGAGAATATTCTGACGTGTCATCAGCACAAATTAAGATTCTTATGCCTTTCAATCTTAATCATTTATTTGAGGCTCAATCACCTTCCACGTTTTAAGGAGCTGAAATTCATGTTTTGTGCATATAACACAGCAGGCCTTTCTTAGCCGAGTGGTAAGAGTCCGCGGCAGCAAAGCAAAGCCATGCTGAAGGCGTCTGGGTTCGATTCCCAGTCGGTCGAGGATCTTTTTGTTATGGAATTTTCCTCGACTTCCCTGGACGTCGTACTTACCACATGATATACGAATGTGTCAAAGGCAACTTTGGCAAAGAAAGCTCTCAGTCAATAACTGTGGAAGTGCTCATAGAGCACTACGCTGAGAAGCCGGCTCTGTCCCAGCGAAAACGTTAATGCCAAGAACAAGATAAAGTATTACAAACAGTTGAAAAATAATGATTTATTTTCCCCTGGGTTACGATACTTTCATTTGAAGCGTCGTCATCGAAGTCTCTAGTGAGAGGCCGTCAATGAAACGCCACCAATAACCACGCCTCTTTGCTTCCATACGATCTTCAGTTTCTTTCGTGTATTCTAAAAAACTTCTGAGCTACCAAATCTACAAAAAAGTACCAATTTACCGTATTGCGATAGCAAAAACTCCCACATGTTATCGTAATGAACCAATAATCATCACAGTAAATGTCTCTGTCAACCCTCGAAAACATTCCATGCATATTTCCTCTGCCAAATAAAAATGAGGAAATCATTTGTCACAGTCTCACCCGGAAAAGGCCGCCCTTATGCTCTATGCGATTGTACCCCGTTTGGCATAAAGTCGTTTGGCATAAGGTCGTTTGGCATAAAGCCGTTTGGCATAAAGTCGTTTGGCATAATGGTCGTTTGGCATAATGACCGTTTGGCATAATGGTCATTTGGCATAATGGCCGTTTGGCATAATGATTGACTTAGAATGAATATCGGAATTTTTGAAGTTTTTACCGACATCAACACCTACACCACACCGAGCCCACAGCAAAAATTTTTGGTAGGTTGTTGTTCGTTCAGAGATTTTCCAAGCTATGAATGTCAAAAATTGTTGTGACATTAGAGGGCATTACTAAATAAAACTCATGACAGGTCTGATGAAAGATCTTTTCGGAATAATAACTTTCTCTACATTCCAGAACATAGAGTATCTTTGAGCTTGTTGCGAGATACATATTTGAAAAAAGTAAATTGGCGCAGTTATTAATTAAGTGAAAGCTCATAGAATATTCCGCTGCAGATCATGCTCTGTCTCAGTTTGGACTTAACACTTTATGAAAATTACCTCATAACAGATGGGAAAATTCATTTGTAAAATATTAAAAGCTCTAATTCAAAGATCTATTACTGCAGCATAATGCAAAAATAGCTTATACATATGAAAGCAGATTATTTTTAGTTTAAAATATTCAAGGCTCTAATGCAAAAAATCTTCTTACAGCATATCTCAATTGAAAAAAAAAGTTTTTTGAAGAAAATATTTGTGGCAAAACTTTCCAACGGTATAACATAAATTTCAATTTTGGTAGTGAAAAATGTACACTGTACATCAAAAACAACATCTATTATCGAAAGAAGGGAAAATTTGTGATTGAAATAATATTTTTTCCAGCATATCTCGAAAGGAGATCAAGCGTTTGCAAAAAAATATAATATTGGCAGGTTCTAAAGTAATTATAAACAGCAAAATATAAAAATGGTTAACAGTTAGCTTTACTACGCAATAAAATTAAAAACAGTTTAAATATAAAGAACAGCCTTTTTTTCCCCAAATGATCGGTTTCCCCGAAAAGTGGTGCAATTTAAATAGGTGCTATCTTCAGTGGCTGGATCGTGAACGAGAAAGAACGATAAGCAATCAAAAGAAGGAGGTATTCTGTCATTCTCGGCTATACACATGTTGGCAAAAATACTGAGGACGGTAAAACTCGAAAGAACCCCCAATTAAATAAAGAAGGGTGCATATTAGATGGCCAGTTTGTTCACCACCCTGAAATGTATAAAGTTACGACAATTATGACTGCTGGGTTAATCGGGAAAACGGGATATTCGGGGAAACGGCATTCGGTGAAAAGTGGCACAACCCATCGAAGTAACTGCAGTAATCGATGTCTCTTTTCGCCAGGCTATCGACATGATGGAGACACCATCTTCTATGGTGACAGAGGGCTCGATTGGCTTGTCAGATAGATCGGGCCCGGGACATCCTGTCTACTGCAAATCGCTGCAGTTGATATAGGGCATGTCCATTGCCTGCTTTTCGCTGATAGCTTGAGCAATGTTATCGAATGCCGCTCTTTTGTCAGTTGTAAACAATAAAATCAACACAGTTTGTTTTTGTTTTCCTCAAAGAAACTTGCACACGCTTTCCAGACTCATCAAAATGCATATAGAAATATTACCCAATTTGAAAAATTTACACTGCACTATGGGCCAGATACGCAATCTGGCGGGACAAAATTAATAACTCGGTAACGAAGCGTTTCCGGTATTTGGTGTCTTCGGCAAAGTTTTTTGTAACAACGAGGACCATCTACTGCCATAAACAGATAGTTCGTAAATCGTCCGCATAGGTGGCGCCACAATCTAACTTTTTGCTGTGACGTTCAAGAGACTTGGCGTGGTCGGCAAAGTTGTTCATTTTAATAAAATAAATAACTCTCTCGAAGACGTCAAAATTCCATAGCCTACTGTTTTCGAGTTATTGGCATAGTTAGAGAAAATTAGTGAAAAAACGATTTTTTTCACCGAATTTGACTTTTTTCCTAAGAACCATGTCATATAATATTTTTTGCTGATAAATATATAAACGCAAGCTCTGGTGGAAAAAAAATAATAATACGACGCATAAAACATAAGAAATTACGAAAAACTTGAAAAAAAGAGCAATTTTTGAACCTTAATATCTCCAAAAGCGCAAAAAATCGCAAGCTCAAATTTTCAGGCAACATAGAGCAACACTTGATAAAACGGATGTCAAAATTTCAGAGAGGTATATTTTGGTGTTTTTGAGATATTTAATTTTTTTACGGTTTTCTTTTCATTACGCGATTAATATTTTCGTGTATTTTAAAATAAGCGGAAAATTATATTTTATTTTTTCATGAAATTATTATATCTGCTCACAGTACAAGCTGGCTTTGGATTTCATCTCGAATTCGTTGGTACAGTTTTCCGGAAGCTCAAAATTTAAGTAAATCCGGTGATTAAACACATATTTGAGGTTAACCAACCTAACAGTTCTCAAAATCGAAGGAATCTCCAAATTGATACCTTTGATCAGTATCCTCTGTTTCGAAACATCCAAGGATCAACGTGTTAAAAGTTAAACACATTCACAAAAAAAAAAATTGCTCACCTCGAACCATGATGACAACAATTAACTGACACATGATCAAGTTTTTCATGGCATATTATATCATTTGAATTATTGAAGAAACACAAATATGTACACAGTTTTAATCTACACTTTTACCTACATTACTCGATATCAACTCAAGGAACTGCTCTTAAACTGAATTTCATGGCTACTATGATGGCTTTTTTAAACAGTTTTCTGAAAGTTTTTGTTCTACGACTCGTTATTTCTTAAAGTCGATCGTCCGTTCCGATTCCTCATGGAAATTAACTGTATTGGAGTAATATAATCATTGTAAAAAAAAATTAAATATCTCAAAAACACCAAAATATACCTCTCTGGAATTTTGACATCCGTTTCATCAAGTATTGCTCTATGTTGCCTGAAAATTTGAGCTTGCTATTTTTTGCGCTTTTGGAGAAATTAAAATTCAAAAATTGCTCTATTTTTCAAGTTTTTTCATAATTTCTTAAGTTTTATGCGTCGTATTATTAAAATTTTTCCACCAGAGCTTGCGTTTGTTATATATTTATCAGCAAAAACTACTATATGCCATGGTTCTTAGGAAAAAAAAGTCAAATTCGGTAAAAAAAAATCGTTTTTTCACTAATTTTCTTTAATTTTGCCAATAACTCGAAAACAGTAGGCTGTGGAATTTTGACGTCTTCGAGAGAGTTGTTTATTTTATCAAAATGAACAACTTTGCCGAACACGCCAAGTCTCTAAAACGTCACAGTAAAAAGTTAGATTGTGGCGCCACCTATGCGGACGATTAACGAACTATCCGTTTATGGCAGTAGATGGTCCTCGTTGTTACAAAAAACTTTGCCGAAGACACCAAATACCAGAAACGCTTCGTTACCGATTTATTAATTTTGTCCCGCCAGATTGCGTCCCTGGCCCATAGTGCACTGGGATACTGGGTGTTTTCGAGACAACCACATCTACACTAGGGCACCCATACCATTACGGCTGGTTCATATATTAAATAACGTTTGAATTGGCCATTTTGGACACCCACCCACCCCCTCGTGACGCTTTTTGTATTGATACTCTACAATTTTTGCATGAGCCGTAACAACGTTAGGACACCCACCCCCTAGAGCGTTAAGAAATTTGTGAATGGGCCTTTACGCGTGATAACCACTAATAGCTCCAAAGAAAACCCTGTGTATAAAAGAAGGTGAAATTTATTTAAATTTTAAATCAACAGTTTTTTACCATTAATTATGGTTACATTATATTTAGAAAAACAAAAACGTAGAACGTTTGAAAGAAGGGTAAATTTGTGCTAAATATATCAAAATATTCAGTGCAAAAATACCTGCTATACCGAAACTCAGAAGAATCTATTTTTGAAAGAGGGGTTATTTCTGAATAAATAATAAAATACTTTTGGCAATAACTTTCTTTATATGTTTGAGATTATTCTAGAGCATATAATTGTTGAATAAAGTGTAATTTTGTGTCAATTGACTCCAAATGAGCGTGAAATCATCAGAAAGATTCAAAAGAAATGTAAAAACGAATGTCATCTTAAGAAATTCTTGGTTTCAGACCCATTATGACAAACGACTATTATGCCAAATGACCATTATGCCAAACGACCGTTATGCCAAACGACTTTATGCCAAATGATCATTATGCCAAACGACTTTATGCCAAACGGCTTTATGCCAAACGACTTTATGCCAAATGACCTACCACCGCTCTATGCAAAATCCTCGAACCGATTTCCCACACACCCACTTGAAGCATCGTTGGCGGGCTGAGCAGGGATAACTCATTTGGATTTTAATTATAATTTTGTCGTTTTCAATTTAACGTGCATAAGCGATGCGCTTCCGGCAGCCGGCGTTGATGCCAAAAATCTGCCGAGTGTGTAGATTGTGGATGACTCATCCCCGGAGTCCTTGGTAAATTGCTTCGACGGATTCGAAGCTTCCTTCGGTGGGAGACGGTGATGATGATGATGACGCGACCGACGGTTACAAAAATTGATAGCGATGGAGCACGCTTTTAGCGCGGGAAATCCGGGAACCCGGGGCCGGTCGGAGGATTACTCTCAATTTAGGTGTCAGGAAGTTGGGAGCAAATTGGACCGGATTTTAATCTTGCAGGCCGGAATAAACTACCGGCTGGATGTTGCAGGTAATAGGCGAAAGTAATGGATGTTTTCCGGTTTTTTTAGCTGGATGATGGGGTGGGGAATCCGGTGCTCTTGATTGTCAAGTGCACTCGATTAGGTTGTGCAGAGATAGTGGAATAATCTATTTCGTTGGCGAGTCGTAGAATTAGCAATTTCCAGGGATCCGAACTCGATGAAGCCATGTATCGAGAACGTGACTTTGAATGGGAAATCTCGGTGGAAACGAACGTGTAGGTGTTGCTAAGTATGCCATTCGGAACGTGGTGCAAATTATAGAATGCACTTACGGTTTGGTGTATAGTGTAGTTATGTTCTAGTAAGAGTAGGGGTTAAGCACTTTTTTTCTACCTACAAGAATTATGTGCCAATTTTCGGATTTTCATACAAAGTAGGCCAAAATCGTATGAATGGGTCGAAAATTTATTCCCTTCCCCTACTGCTGCAGGCAAGTCCTATTCCGTCTCTTCATGAAAGAATAATTCTAGCAATAATCATCAGAAAATACACCTTCTTCAAGTATCACATCTCCCTCTAATTTTGATTTTTTAACTGACCAGTTTAATCAAATAATTGATGCAATGTTCAAAACCACCACAATGGCTGAAGCAGTCCAAGTTGATGTAAAATTTACTATTAAATTGTTATCGTATTATGTTTCTCTAGCGGATCAAAATAATTTTTAAATGTTTTGAATTGGAATGCCCGTTCTTTGAATGGTGAAGAGGACTAGTTAATTAATTTTCTAACAGATAATAACATACAAATAGCATTTTTCACATAACTTATTTGAAACCTGGATACAAATTCAAAAGAGATCAAAAATTTGTTGTGCAGCGTAATGATCTACTGGATGGAGCATGTGATGGAGTTGCTACCATCATTCATAGGCGTATAAAACATCAACTTTTTTCGTCATTTGAAACCAAAATTTTTGAAACTTCGAGTGTTTCTGTTGAAACACAGCTCGGTATATATCTTGATATATATACATACATAGCTGCCTATTTGCCCTTTCGATGCACTGGGCAGGAAGTTAATTTGCTTCAAAATGACTTGCGGAAATGTTTTGTCATTGTTGACATCAATGCCAAACATCGCTCATGATTTCATTCGCAAAGTAATTTTAACGGTAGAATTATATTTGACAAGTACTCTTCAGGATATTACTCAATTCATTACCCTGATAGCCTTACTCTTCTAGAAGCCCTTCTACGATTGATTTGGTCCAAACCGACTCTAGCCACTTTTGTAGCCAACTGGTTACTCATGCTGATTTTGATTCTGAAAATGTCCATGTAATATTTGAAATATACCACGAAATTATTCTCAATTCTATCAGATCGACTTTCTATTATTTTCGAGCCAACTGGAATACATATGAAACAAACACTGATAGTAATCTTGATGTTAGCATTTCTTTGCAAACAAAACATGCTCTCGAACTTTAATTAATTCCATTGTTGAAGCCAGGAGCATTGCAATAGCAAAATGTGAAGTAAAATTCGAATCCGTGATTATAGACTATGATCTTAAACTCTTGATCCGTCTTAACGCGGAGCTTCGGGATCAAAATCATCAATATGGATTTTCAGCTATATCTCAATGATGGCTCAAACGAATCTCAATCTTTTTTCCCTTATATCATGTCCATAATCAAGAGTGTTCAAATTTCCCCTAGAGCAATGAAAGAGCAATGAATCCAATACCATTTTTTTTTGCTCATTGAAACTGTATGAGCATCGTGTCAAATCTCACTGAAAAAGTTACTACTTCAAGTTTATAAGATGCAAATAGTCGTGTATAATAGGAAGAATAGCACCTTTTTATTTAAAACAAATAAATCGAGCATCCATAACGAGTCAAATTTGGGTAGGTCGCTACCTTCAACAGCTGAACTTCTAGTGCTTTGGATATGTATGATAGAGGTTGGGTGCTATCGACAAAGTATTTTGATACAAGTTGCACTACATTTTGATCCCTTTGGTTTTGATCGAGATTACTTGTAACTGATCTATTTAAATTTGTTCTGCTATTATGAACGTCCTAGTTCGTAACTTCCTTCTGCAATGTTGTTCAATGACACCTTTTTAACACATTTAACGATATAAATTTGCTATAAATGCAGTGAACATGTCTGAGCAGGACTACACATTTTTGATAACACTCAAAACTTAAATTACTGGAAAGAACTGAGAAATATTTTTTTCTTATTTGTTTGCCTATGAACCCAAATATAGTACAACGACATGTAGTTTTTTCGACGTTAATTTGATTGCAGTAGTCCAGCGATCATTGTTTATTAGTAATAGAAATAGGAACCTTCCTTAGCCGAGTGGTTAGAGCCTGCGGCTGCAAAGCAGTGTTTAATTAATTAACAGTTTTTAATTTTGTCAAGACTGAAAAGCCAATATATCCAGGCATTACATTTGATCTCATCTTTCGATCTTCTGAGCGAGATATGGATCGAATAACAAATCATTATCGAGCTCTAAGATCTTGATCGATTTTTTACCTAGATCTTTGACTCATTTGATCATAGATCAAATCTTTGTACCTCAGCAAACTGTGCGGAAAAAATGCTCAATCAGTGACACTTTTTGTCATACGAATCATAGCCTCGACTTTCAAGGAATATCATTTGTAAATATCCAGTAGAGTGTGAGTAAATAATATGTATTTAAAAATATATATAGACATGGGGAAAGTGTACCAGTTATGGCTATAGTGGTTCCCTATTTGGCCATTCACTAGTAGAATATTTTTTAATGTTTTAACATCAAGATATATTTGATATCAAACTACTTAAGGTGAAAATGAATCGAAGCCAAAGTTCAAATTTTCAAGAGCACGGATCTGGAGAACCAATCATCCGTTTGAGCTGAAAACTTAATCGTCACTAGCTGGTGGTGACCAATCGATTAAGTTTTCAGCTCAAACTGATGATTGGTTCTCCAGATCCGTGCTCTTGAAAATTTGGACTTTGGCTTCGATTCATCTTCACCTTAAGAATGAAGTGATTCAGCAAAGAATTCTTGGCAGTTGACAACAGTCTCGTCACCCAGAGGAGTAAAAGAAGAAGATGATGCATCGAAGGACGCTACTTGGAACCTTTCGTCCCAAAATCTGAAAATCATAACATTATTCACAATGCAAGATTGTCATATAATATATCATTAGTAAGGTCAACATGACATCAAATCAATAAAGTTTACCGTGCTTGAATTCCGTAATAAATGCGCTTTTATTTTTTTATTTTCAACACATTCGTTTTTTGTCTTTAATCGGGTTTCGTTTTGAGAGGACACAATTCAGTTAAAAGGTATAACTGATGTTGCCTTAACACATATCCAGTTAAAGGTAAAAATATGATTAGCTCATAACATATTTATTACACTCAACCATCACGTGGTTTTCTTCCGATAATATTGTTTCCAAAACATTTAAAATGTTGATCATGCTTAGAATGTCTTTAAATAAAAATGACATCATGTCCAAAAAGGAGAGATTATTAGCCGTTCAACAAAAGACGAAAATCTATACTTGATATGCTTTGAATATGAAAAATTTACCGACAGAATTTCAAAGACCAGTCCAGCTCATCATTTAGTGATGAAATGTTTCTCTCCAGTAAAATTCAATTAATGTGATGTTCCACATTCGGTCTTTCAGAGGTAGTTTATCAACTGCCAAGATGATCATTTTATGCTCAAGATGAGAAGATTGACTCATTCCAATGTGTTCTTGGATTAGGTATATTATCTTCCGAACATGCAAAGTTAATCATTGCGATCACATGACATTATATATCATCAACAAGGAACTACAGTCGAACTACCAACGCTGCAAAGCTAAACCATGCTGAAGGTGCCTGGGTTCGATTCCGGGTTGGTCGAGGGTCTTTTCGTAATAGAAATTTCGTTGACTTCCCTGGGCATAAAGTATCATCATACCTGCCACACGATATACAAATACGAAAATAACAACTTTGGTAAAGAAAGCTCTCAGTTAATTACTGTGGAAGTGCTCATTGAACACTAAGCTGAGAAGCAGGCTCTGTCCCAGTGGGGACGTTATTGCCAAGAAAAAGAAGAAGAAGAAAATATAAATTACACTCAAAATTAATTTTACTATAAAACTTCATAAATTCCTAGTTTTTTAATATGTTTCCGCATAAATCAAATTTGAAAGGGATAACAAGTAGTTTTCCGACATGAAATAGGGTAGGTGTACTAGTTTTGAACATAGTGGTTCCCTATTTTGCCATACGTTATTACTTACTGTCTTGATTTTTTTTTTGTTTTGTAGTACAGGTCGGACTCGATTATCCGGAGACTCGATTATCCGGGGACTCGATTATCCGGGATTCGATTATCCGGAATTTGATTTTTGGTGTTCTTGTTTTTCAATTTTTATGCATACATCTGAGATAATTTGGTAGTGCAATATACAACATGAATGGTTTTGCAGTTTTGAACGTATTAAAGAACAGGGGGTTTGAAAAAGTGGTTTTTGTGTATGCTGGTCAAAAAAAAAATGTTTTCTTGTAAAGACCGCTACTGTTCCTAGAAATAATTTCTGGCTACGCTACCGCATCATATGAATAAAACAACAAAAAAAGATAATATTTAATGAGACTGAAGAGTCATTAAAAGAAAACAAATTTCAATTAAGAGGTCAAAATAGTGATAAGGATAAAGTTTTGAGTGAACTTCGGGATAAGTCGGTATACTATGTAAAAGCGGACAAGGGCAATGCAGTGGTTATTTTGGATAAAGATGATTATGATAATCAAATGAACGAAAAAATAATTACTGGTTCCTATAGGCATTTTAGAGTCGATCCACTTCCCACAATGGTGAGACATGTAGAAAAAACTTAAAAAGAATGTAAGCCACTTCTTGGAGATAACACTAGCCGCCTCAAAGTTTCTAATCCAGTTCTACCAAGAATTAAAGAATTGCCAAAAATTCACAAACCTGGCAATGAAATGAGAGAAATTATATCAGCAGAAGGGTCTCCTACACACAAACTTGCAAAGTGGCTGGTTAAGGAATTCCAATCCATGCCCAAACCTTTTGAAAGCCGTTCAGTTAACAATACTCAGGAGTTTGCAAGCCAACTTCAGGCTTCTGGGTATATTCAAGATGATGAAATTATGGTTTCTTTTGATGTTAAAGCATTATTTCCCAGTGTGCCAGTTAAAGAAGCCATAAACCTTTTGGAAGAATGGCTACTTAACCAAATTGATCAAAAGTCAAATTGGAAAAACAAAGTTCGGTATTATATCAAATTAAACCGACTTTGTATGGAAGAGAACTATTTTAGCTTCCGTGGTAATTTTTATAAACAGACAAAAGGTGCACCTATGGGTAATCCATTGTCTCCGTTTTTGAGCGAGTTGTTTATGGCCAATTTTGAAAGTATTTTGAAAAAGAAATATTTGTAACCACAGCGGTGGTGGAGATATGTAGATGATGTGTTTAGCATTATCAAAAAGGATTATTTGCCAAAAATTTTAGAAGCAATTAACAGTATCCACAAAGATATAAAGTTTACTCATGAAGAAGAAAAGGATAATAAATTACCTTTTTTGGATTTGCTAATTACTAGGGAATCGTCTCACTTTGAATTTGAAATTTACCGGTAACCAACTAATACTATGCGAGTTATTCCGAGTACTTCCAACCACATTTATCAACATAAAATGGCGGTTTTTCATCATATGATACATAGAATGCAAACCCTTCCTTTAAGTGAAACGGTAAAATCAAAAGAACTGGATTGTATTTTTGAGACGGCTAGGCTTAACGGATATAAGAATAGTACAATACAAGCAGTAGTAGATAAGAGGGCAAGGGATAAATATAGAAAAAGTATGACAACACTTACTGCCGAAAAAAGAGTAGCGGTGAATTTTGATACCAAGATTACACAGCCTTTGGCTAAGAAATTTCGAAAATATGGAGTAGATTTGGTTTTCAGCAGTAGGAGTAGTCAGCTTAAATCTAGATTAGGATCAACAAAGGATAAAATTAATGAACTGAATAGAGCAGGAGTACATAAAATTTCATGCCCCCATTGTAATAAAATCTATATAGGACAAACAAAACGAACTCTAGAAATAAAATTCAAAGAACATATTGCTGAGGTAAAAAAAACGGGCAAGGAATTAGAAAAGGGATTAGCGTATGATTTTAAATCAAAAGTGGCTGAACATGTTTTCCAGGATGGACATCAAATGGTCGGCGTTAAGTCAGAGTGGACCAAGTGACATTTTTGATATTTTGAGAAAAATGGGTTTAAAGTCTTACGCTCTGTAATTTTTGAACTCGTTTAAATTTCGGTTCAATATTTTTACACGTCTTTATGTTACTTTCAAACAATATAATGTGAAGTGATAATCATGAAAAATCATAATCCAAACCTCTAATAGAACGATTTTTTTTATGGACTATGTGTACTTGGTTCACTCTGACTGAACCAAAAACCACCGTTCAGTGAGCTGGTTCACTCTGACTGAACAATTTCTTGAAAAATAACAATCATTTAATGCTTGCATGGTCAAATTGGGTGCATATCTCTAAGATAAACAGATTATCAAGACCCTTCGACACCAGTATCGTAAATTCTTAAATAACCCATATAGTAAATACTTAAATCAGTGGCATTACGATAGCTTGAAAATTGAGGTTTCGCAGGGTCAGAGCGATGAAGACCAGAAATATTCAATTATGCGTTCAGTCAGAGTGGACCAAGTAAAAATCTTGAGTACCGACCAAAATATGCTGGTCAAATAAGCGGATTGTAGGACATGCCATATATACACCATATAACTACTGTAAACTTCTATTGGACTCTGAAATTGACTCAAAAAATGCAGTAATCAATCATTTTATTGCTTTTCAACACTTGGTCCGCTCTGTCTGCACAGAATGTGTTGCAATTTCTGACCACCCATCCGAATGTGGTAAATTGATTGATTGATGGATAAGTAGAAGAATGATTCGATGTCGAAAAATCTGACAAATCTCCTGAAATGTCTTTCATTTCCTCGCATTCCTAAGCGCGCTGACCATTTTCGCTGTTATGGTAATAAGCACTTGGTCCATTCTGACTGCACACTTTATCGATTTTTGTTGATCATCCAACGTAAATTTATTACATATCTCTCGTAGTTTACAGCATTCTTCAAATCTGATCAAAGTGTAACGTAGGTAAAATAATGTTGCATCTAATGAGAGAATAATCCAATTTTCTCAAGTTTTGTACTTGGTCCCCTCTGACTTAACGGCGACCAAATGACAAGCGATAACATAGACATCGTACGAAGCGTATCTTCATCTTGGAAACTAGACGTCGCTGAAAGTTTAAAAATTTACGAACAAAAGCCTTCACTACTTCTTAATAGGGATCAAGGAAACGGACAGTCAAAGCTGTTTAAGTTTGTACCTAAGAAATGTAAACGAGCTTGAATACATAGGTAAATAGTTAGGGATTTGTATAGTTATTATTATCCCCTTTTCAATTTTGACATCTACTTTTAAGTTTCTCTATTTGAGATTCTGCTCAGAGGATTCGAACATTCATTAAAGAGTGATAATATTTATGTTCTTTTATCGAAGATTTCAATTTTTTTCTAAGTGATTCTATTATTTGTAGTTAGATTTAAGGTTCATCTTTATGTTAAACCATTAAAAAAGACATAAAGTGTGAAAGCTATCAAAGTTTCACATATGACCAAATAGGGAACCATAATGGCCATAACTGGTACACTCTCCCGATATATGAATTTTTGAACAATTTTTTGAATAAACTCAAAGATCTCTTAACTTAGAACCCATTTTTTATGTAGTTGTAGTTATTTTCGACATGAATTAAATCACGGAAGCCCAGTGAACATGTTTGGACAGAAAAAGAAATGTTTAATTTAAATCCGAATTCATTTTAATTAATAAAAACTACTAAACCCATATTTTCAAACCTGTTTCCCTGGATATACAATTGAATTGTATATTGAAAGCAATTACATACAGTGTTTTTTACATTTATTTGAATATAAAAGACTTGTGAATATGTTTGGGCAGAAACTAAAACTGTCCGTTCGCAGTTTGAAAGCCCTGACACGGTTCAACGCAGTTGTGATTCTAGCATTTGAATTGAAAAACTTGGCTGGCCACCGAAAAAACATAGATGGAAGCCGTATGCTTTCGCTGAATTATTGTACTAGGCAACATAACTGCATAAAAGTACTCCTAGTAACCGCATGTGACGAGCCTCACGAGATGTCTCATGAGACTAGCTCACTAAGATATATTTTGTACGTATCTGCATCTCGTGTCTTATATAATTTGTGAGCTGCGATATGAAATATCGCATGGCACACTAGCTCATATACGTATACATGAGAAATACGACACTCTGCTTTTATTATGGCTGTCTAACTCAATATCGAGATACAAAATATCGAAAAAAGGAGAGTTGACCGTACTTAAAAAAACTTTTAAAACTCCTATTTTTGAACTTTTTGCAGGAGAAATAAAATCTATAGCGAAGACTTTTCAGTGACACAAATTTTTCTTTTCCAAAAAAAAATACTAAAATCTTACTTTTAACTGTTTTCTGTAAATATAAGTTTAATGCGATGACTTGTTGAACATTTTAATTCTAAAAAAAATACAAGTCATCACAAACGAATGTTTGAAGTACAAGATATTTTGAGTGTGATCTAAAATTACTATACATGCTACCCATCATAAAAATGGAATTGCGTATTGCAACACTCATACTGAAAAGTTTAGCATCACGTAAAATGAATATTATTTTCGGATTGTAAGGAGAAATTTCAATTTGGTTTTCGGGAATGTCTTTTAATATGCGGCTTTTTGTCACTAATATTTTTGATTTTAGTTGGGAAAACTGGTTCTCTGACATTACCCGGAAAACCGTTACCCGGAATGCAATTTACCGGAAGACCATATACCGGAAAACCATTTACCGGAAGCATCATTTACCGGAAAATTATTTTTCTATAATGTTGATTTTTTTTTATTAACGTCCTTTTAACCGATTTACGAACATTCAAGACAGTATGTTGACTTAAAAATATTTGAAATGGTCACCAAAGATAATGGACAAGAGAGGTTCTTCCTTCAAAATACATAAGTATCGAAGAGGAGTCTAAGATATATTCATACTTGACCATTTCAATACGCACGATCTTCAAATATTTGCATTTCATAGATGATTCACCCTTCTTTTAAAAATAAGCTGAACATCCTTATCTAGGATGTTCTTACAAAGAAATAAAACTGATCTAGATCAGCCTAAGTTATTTAGATCAAATCTAAGGGGATCAAAATGTATTGCATTTTAGTCCAAAATATTTAGTAGAATCTTCTAAGCCTCAAGCATGTATAGGTTTAAGTATGCGAATTCCGCGATCTACAAACATCTCATCATTATTTTTCTAGGTAACTAGGGTCATTAGGGTTTGAAAAACCTGAAATTGTAACACTTGCGGTGAAATTTGACACGATTACCGCTTGGGAGTGCGAAAAAAAAGTTATTGGTTTCATTGCTCTAGGGGAAATTTAAACACCTCTAGGGACATTTTTATTCTTATCGAACTAAATTATAAAATATGGACATGAGATGCGTGTATAAATTTTAAAAATCGGTTAGACCGTTACTGAGATATAGCTGATTTAAATTAAAGATACAACTGATTCCGGGGCTCCTAGCGTTAAAAACGTGAGGAGAAAACAATTTCAACGCACTCGCTATCCTGCAATGCAAATTATATGGCAGGTTTGCAAAAAATCAACTTAACCCCTCTACCAACAGCTTCATTTTTTACTGCAAAATAAATATTCAAATCGTTATAATTTTTTTGTTTTTCAATATTTTTGCACCATTTTTTCACAAGTTCTCAAACAACTCTTCTAGTTTAGGGATCCGTGTCAGTAATAATAATTGGTGATCTGTTTTTGAACACATCCCGATATTCCTTGGGGGACCGACATTTCCCATATAAAATGTATTTGGCGGCCATTTTGTTTGGTCAATTTATAAAAAAAATAAAATGTGGGCTATTGAAAGCCAAGTTATAAGGAGCTACTCTGAAAAAATCATACAAATGCTCATTATTTAAAAACGGCTGTATCAAATTGCTTCATTTTTTCACAACAAACTTTCATTAATGTATTGTTTCGAAGAGTGAATATCCGAATAAGGTTAAAATTCTGTAGCCCAAGAAATAAACGGAATGTTCGGGTTATGCGTCGGTCCCCCAAGGAATTTTGGAATATCTTCAAAACCAGATGACCAATGATCAATATTCACACAGAACTAGAAAAGTTTTTTGAGAACTTGTGAAAAAATGGTGGAAAAGTATTGGAAAACAAAAAAGTTATAACGATTTGAATATTCATTTTGCGGTAAAAAATTAAGCTGTCGGTAGAGGGTTTAAAAACGTTTTTTTTTTCAATGGAGAAAAAAAAATTACAAAAAAAAATCAACTCTGGCGTTGAGCCTTCACAAAGGCTATAAAATTTTGAAAAAAAAAACTCAGCAGCCAATACTGGCATTGAAAGAGCAAAACAAATTATTACTAACTAATTGCGAAAAAGCTCAAAAATTTGCTATGCAGTTTGAAAACACGCACTATTTTAATTTAGGACTTACTAGTCCAATAGAAAATTAAGTAACTTAGGTTTTTTTTTTTAATTCTCGATCAAGAGAACGTTTTCGAAAATGTCTGGGAGACTGATTTGTAAGAAGTGAGAACTAAAATTAAAAAAATTAAATATGAAAGCTCCTGGCGATGATGCAATTTCCTACATCCTCATCAAGAAACCTCCAGAAAGTAGCTTATCATTTTTAGTTGATATATTTAGCAAATGTTTTTAATTAGCATATTTTCCTGACAAATGGAAAAATGCTAAAGTTGTTACAATTTTAAAACCAGACAAAAATCCTGCAGAAGCTTCTAGCTATCGTCCAATCAGTTTGCTTTCCTCCATCAGTAAACTTTTTGACAAGGTCATTTTGAACAGAATGATGGCCCACATCAACGAAAATTCATTTTTTGCAAATGAACAGTTCGGATTCCACCATGGACATTCGAACACTCATCAAGGTTTACGTGTAACAAATTTGATCCGTTCCAACAAATCTGAAGGCTATTCTACTGGTCTAGCTCTTCTAGACACAGAAAAAGCATTCGACAGTGTTTGGCATGAAGGTTTGATTGTAATATTTAAAAAAAAACTTTAATTTTCCAACATACATTGTTAGAATAATTCAAAGTTATCGGTCAAATCGTACACTCCAGTTTAATTATTAGAACTCCAGATCTGAAAGACTTCCTGTAAGAGCTGGTGTTCCTCAAGGCAGCATTTTGGGACCAATATTATACAATATTTTCACATCTGACTTACCTGAGTTACCAAAGGAATGTCAAATATCTTTGTTTTCGGATAACACAGGCCTCTCCATCAAAGGACGAAGCCAGCGTGTCATCTGTAGTAGATTGCAAAAAAGTTTGGATATTTTTCCTTCATACTTGCAAAAAATGGAAGATTTCTCCTTATGCTTACAAAATTCAAATAGTAATATTCCCACATAAACCAAAAGCTCTTTATTTGAAACCTTCAAGTAGACATGTTGTTACGATGAGCGGGGTTCCAATAAAATAGAGAGATGAAGCTAATTGTATAGAGCTCATGCAAGATAATTTTTAAAAATCACATTGAAGGCATTTAAACCAAATGTAACAAATATATAAATTGTCGTTATTCACTGATCAACACAAAATCAAAACTTTGTCTTTAGAACAAGCTCTTGATATTCAAACAAATTTCCAGGCCAGCCATGTTATATGCTGAACCAACATGGACGAAATATCAGGAAGAAATCTCTGCAGAGGATGCAAAATAATTATTGAAAATGAATTTCAAGAAATACGGCATAGTTTGACCCTTCATATGCATTTAAAATCACTGTACCCCGTAATTGCTAAGAATACGAATCAAAACTGTATGCTATTTCTTTATTATCTACGCTGTAACTGAATTAAGTATTTTGAGAGCTCCATTTTGCAATTTTATAAGTAACTTATGGGTACCTCCAAAAGTCTTGAGGAGAATGGATACATTTTTATATCCTTTGACTAGCATATCCATGTGTCAAAATGTTGCTAAATCTTCAGAAGAATGTGAAAGAAATTTGAAATTTCAAATATGCTAAGCATTAAATTCCATCCGAAGCCATGCATAAGGTGGCCTCACACATTCATTCCGATCCCTCGTTCAACATTTCACATCCTTATACATACCGTATTCACATTCCAGGGATGCTAATTCAAAGGCAGCCCTCAAATGTGCTAAACATCCTGAACGGTTGATGGCGAAACGAAGCATATAGACGGATTTCATACCATTAATTAGCACCAAATGTCATCCACAGGTTTCGTTCTCGCAGAGTGCAAAACTTCACCCTTGTTTGTGAAAAACTCATAGGCAGCAAGAGAAAAGCGATTGCAAATCGTGAATCCGAGTTTCGCATGCCATGAATAATTATGATTTTTTACGCTGCTACGGAAAGTCGATAGAGTGCTAACAGGGTTTGCACCTAGCAGGACGGAGAAAATCACTTACGAGGCAGCTTGACTTATGAGCAGATTTTTTTTTTTAATTTCTGATCGCTTAAAGATTTCAAAGTGAAACAAAGCGATAACTTCCGTTGGATGATAATTAAAGTAGTGCTAAACATGCAACAGAAAAACAGCGTTACTTCATACTTCTCTCGGTGCTATGTGTTCATTAGAGGTGCAATGATAAAATTCAGTTGCAACACTTTTCATTTACATGGTTTAAGTTAGATGGAGAATGCTCGAAAGTATAACAATCCATTAAAATAAAACAGGTTGTTAATTATTTTTCTTCTAAAAATTGCGAGTTCGAAACTTGGTCTCATCAAAGATTTTATTTTTGGAATAAAAAAAAAATCGTAGAGTATCTTCAGGACTACCACATGGTATATAGATGCAAAAATGGTCAATTAGCAAAGAAAGCTCTCAGGTGATAACTGTTAAAGGGTTCATAGAATATAAAGCAGAAAAAAGTCTCTATCTTTGTTGGAACGTAACTCCAGAACGAAGAAAAATCATGTTTCCATAATAAGATATCCTGTAAAACTACTTTCATATTTGAAGTTATTCGAATGCATAACTTTATCCTCATATTTTCTCACCACCAACTCAAAACCTCACGAAATGCTTTCACGTATCCTCCTGAACAGGATCAACTTCCCCTCGCAACACATAAACCTCGCCACCACACCCCGAAAGCAATTATTCAGGGATATCCTGCCTCATTATCGCTCCCCGTCATTTCCCGTTTACCGCAAACTTTCCGAACATGCATAATGCGGACATGCCAATCCACCGGTTAATCAACTTCCAGTCAATCTGTTTTACTTCCCTCGCCCTCTCCTGGGGGAAGTTCGAACTTCTCGCCTCTCCTCCCTCCATCCATCGGAAGAGCTAGTTATTCATGTGCTGTGCAGTCTCCCTCGTGCATCATTCCTTTGCCACCTCATCATATACAGTGGTGGCAGATAATGATAACGACGTGCCAAAGCGATTTACGACAGTTTTACCACTTAAAAATCAGCCACGTCACATCGTTGATCGTCGTCGTGCCAGTCGTGATCTGCGTCGTCATATTGAGGCATTTGGATGCCCTATCAGAAAGCAATAACACGATTATAGCAACTAGTTATATTGTTTCAAAATATACATTACAACAGAGTGTGCTGTAAATAAGAGCCGGTTTGACGTTAAAATAACCAACCTACCTACCTTGACGGCTACATCGTCGCATCACGCCATTGCCGGGCATATTGTTGAGCTCCAACTTCGTCAGTCTTGGGCGATACTTCTCTTTTTTAGAATCGCCTGTTCCTCTTCCACTGCGTGTTTTTGTGGTCATCCACGAAGTCCACCCCTACATGGTTCCCTGCTGAATATTATTTTTATATTTCTTTCATCCGATATTCGCACTAAGTGACTAGCCAACTAAAATCTGCCGTATTTTACACGCTTTATAATATTCGCATCTTTCTACACTTGATTCTACTCGTCTACTTGTCTGCGTCTTACACCACCGAGTGTCGTCTACAGCATTTTACGCTCGAAAACACTGAAGCTTTCAGGTCAGCATCTTTGAGCGTCCACGCTCCATGCCCGTTGAGAGCCTGGAAGAATCAATGTTTTATACAGAGCGGAATGGTCAGGCCTTTCCTAGCTGTCTCCCTCTTCAGAGGCCCGGAGGCTTTCTCCACTGACCTGCGATCGATTCCAATAAGGTCGATATTGTTGGCGAAGCCAAGGAGCATGTACAACCGTGTGATGATAGCTCCGTTTCTCTGCACACCAGATCTTCTAAAAGTACCCTCGAGTGCAATGTTGAACAGTAGATCCGATAGTACGTCTCCCTGCTTCAATCCGTCTAACTTCACAAACGAAGTTGACACCTCGTCGCAATATCCAGTGTAGCACGATCAGCCTAATTAGTTTCGCTGGAAAACCATGTTCAGATATTAAACAAAATACGGAATGTCCAAAATATTCGACAAACAATTTTAAGCTGTTCTTATTAAAAATGGGGAACATATTTTAACGTAAGATCAGCAAAATTGTAGCCATTATTTTGGAAATCCATTTGAAATTTATAGAAATATTTATTATTTTACTACACAACAGCTTTTGATATTAATGTGTTAATTTTCTGTTACGCATTTGTGATCGGGTGATGTTCGGTTAAAGGGAAAACAGGGGGTGCATAGGTAAAATACGATTCATTTTCATTACACCACAGCACACCACCTCGTCGTTTGGTAATGATGGCGGTGACGAGGACGACGACGATGCCAGGCTTATCGACACTTTCGATCCCCCGGGTTCGATGATGGTGGTGTATCACGTATCAATTATTTACATCAAAGTTGTACCAACTTGCTCTTTGGGACTCACAGCTAGACGAAATCCCCGTCGTTGGCGGGTTCGTGGTTCTACTTCAGGATCAGTCTTGTTTTTGGGGTTGATTCGCTGGATAGATGCAACCTATGCGTTGCATGCTTTGGCACGTGACTTACCCTTCTCGGTGCAGGTTCACAAAGTTCAATCGACAGTCGGCAACTACCTATTCTCAGAGCGAAATATAGAATGTAGAGATATTCAGTAGGGCAGAAATGAGGGGAAAGTTCATGTGCATTGCATGAAGGTGGATGCCTTATTATCAACGTTTTCTACACTACCGTGAGCTGGAGAACGTGACGGCATGTAACGACAAGAAGGATTTCGCGATTTTAAGTATGGTTGAGTGCGAAATTGCATGTAAAGTGCATATAATATATGAGTTTGGAAGATAGGTTTATATTGAGTGGCGTTAAAGAAAAACAAATTAAGTATTTTAACTTAACTTAACTTTAACTGGGAATACGGTATCGGCGGGTTCCGGCTTAGTGAGGGGTCTTTCCATTACCTTTTTTTTTTGAATTTCTGGTCATTGTGGCGAAAATTAGAATTTTTGTATTCTGGGATGCATTCCAAAAACATGAATCAACTTGTGTTAGAAAAATCATAAATACTCATATCTCACAATTGAGTTGCGCTGTTTTAGAGAATCCTAATAAAATTCATTCCTCGAATGTTTTTTACAACAGTTTATGTTAAACTTAAGACGATTTTAAATTTGCTGTGAAGCCATTGTTTTGAATAAACTGATGAAATTGAGATATGAGATTACCTATAAAACTTTTTTTTTCGAAAACAATTCTTCAGGAATTTAAGGTGTAGGTACAGGTCGATTTGTGAAAAGATTCATTTCCCTCAAATATAACGAATCAAAATAAATCAACCTTCTATTTTAAATTTATAAAACATTAAAATACAGGTGGCACTACCTTTCGAAATTGCAATCTAATTTCTAACTGATCATATGTGCAGTAGCTATTTTGAACGTACAGGAATCGACTGTGATGGAGGTTATGTTCCTAAGATTTTCGGCTTTCAGTCTTACAAATCATAAACGGATTTACGTTCCAGGTGTGGAATGGAAAACCGTTTATGATTCGTAAGCCTGAAAGCCGAAAACCCATAGAAGCTATTTTGAACTGATTACCATTTGATTGAAACCAAATAGACAATTTAAATTATTTTTCTTGTGTAACTTAATAATATAGCTTAGCTTAGACTGACTACACATATCAATGGTTGCTATTCCGTGATTGACCGAAGTCAGTGAAGACGCACAAATCAACCTAGGAATAAACTAGAGATTGGCCATAATCTACTTCAGTGTGCATAATTCAGTGCCTTTATTTATACAGGGTCATTAACGGCGCCAGCCACGTCCTGGCAGGCAGGTGGGAATGGGGAGAAGGAATGTTAGTTTGTAACCTTTGCTATGAGACTATGTTTACCTCTACATCTCCACAAAGGTTACTGGAAGGGATGTTTGTTAATGGAGAGGATCATTGGGTCACAGGATTCACTTTAATAAGCGATTAGACCATGATAAAGAATTATTTGTGAGATATGGACATGTTTGTTAACATGATATTTTAAATTGAAAAAATTCCAGAAGCAAAAAATGCCAACGTCTGAAGTGACGAATCATTCAAAATTTGTTGAACAAATATCTTAACGCAACTTTCTTACAGATGTCGGGACGAAAGCATGTGTTATCATATTTTAGGCACATGAAAAAAAAACTCGATTTACTGAACCATCACAGAACACTCTTATGCTGACACTCACAGTGACGAACCATTCATAGTTTGTTGAAAAATCATGTTTATCACCCACCGTTGAAACTATTAAATGTGCAATCATACACACCAGTAGATCCTCCATTCACAATCCACTTTCAGCTTCACTTAATGCTTGCAGATTAACTGAGGAAGAAATCACTCTGGAGACATGCGTATCTTGGGAATATAGAGTCAACAGTGCTCCGTTCTCATAGAGTTTATTTAATATGATGCACATAACGAATATAACTTAAATGAACTTAACAATGAGTCAATACAATATAAACAAAAACGTAATGTAACAATGTTAAAATATCTTCAATTCTCGAAAACACTGGTCGTGTTTTCGTTTTTTCTTAAACATTTAACCTGCAAATGTGAGCATTGCATGTCTAATACTTTTTTCTAACAGGTACTGGTCTACAAATGTTGTAACCGTATTGTGATTATTCTTCAAAAGTTGGAAGCATGTTGAAAAAAATGTTGAATTACTTTTGGTAACATTTGCAACCGATACAAAAAGTTTTCGTTGTTTTTTTTTTTTAACTAAACTCTCTGAATATGAACATGAAGGTAATTTATAAATGGAAATTTAACATTCTGTGCAGTAATTTGATTATTTTGCTAAATCAAACATATCAGAGTGTGTAGGGTAAAATCGTCTACATAACTACATGAATCATCGTTTTGATCAATAAAAATGTAACTTCAAATCATGCCACAACCTCCCCAGAAAAATTTTCTGGGTACGTGACTGGAACTATAATAACTTGATTTGTTTTTGACTCGCTTTGATTGAACAAGCTTGGATACTCGACAAGGAGCTAGGAAGCACCTATTGTCATAGCAGAATGAGCGATTTGCAAGCTTTTTTTAAGTTGTCCGGCAAAAAAAAAACCAAGTGAAAATTTCTAACAATTAAAAAACCTAGGTTTATAATGAAGGTCATCTGAATACCAAAGTTGGCTATTGATTTTATATGGAAATTACTATGGAGACATTTTGAGAAATGTTTTAAACACGCTAGTACTGTAAAGTGAGAATAAACTTATTATCCCATAGTAAAAACTCAATCTTCAAACCTTAATGAAGGATGTTGCTGAAGAATCAAATCTCTTTTGAGCTAATTTTGTTTGGGATTTTTGTACATGTTTGCAAGGCTATAAACCCATATTAAGCAAAATAATAGCAAACAAACTTCTGCTATCCGTCGGGTTGCATTTCTCTCTTCAGCAAATTTCTAAATTATGGCTTAAAGAATGAGTTTTTACTATGGGATAATTTGTACTTACATTACAGTACCAGTAAATGTTTGTACCTTAACTATCAGTTTTAGATAGAGATGGGCAAAACGGCTTATTTTATCCGAATCAGTCATTTTAGTGAACCGGATCTTTTGAACGGCTCAGCGACTCGCAAAAGAAGAGCGAACTGAACTGGAAAAAAGCGGCTCACTCTCTGTTGCGCTACATGCGTCGTAGTTTCGGCATCTTTCTCTCTCTCGTTCTTCGTACATTTGTCCCCAGAAACTCACAATATACTCGGCCGTTTACCCGAATCAAAATGTGCTTTGCCATTCAAGTGGGCACTGTATGCAACTGGGCGGGGCAAAATAGTTGTTTGGCTGTGTCTGCTCCGAGAGAACGGAGCTGCATGTGTGCCGTGGCGCGCAAAGCAAGGCACATGTCGCGTTATACTAAAGCCGAGAAACAAACGAAAGAGAATGTGGGAAAAGAATCTGTTCGTACCTTTCCGGGTCACTTTTTAGCTAATCCGTGCTGATCAAATGAACCGACTCTCGCCAAACAAGAGCCACGGATCCCTCGTTCTTTTGAGTGATCCGGATCTTTTGAACGGCTCCGATTCTTTTTGCCCATCTCTAGTTTTAGATATGTGGTGTTTTCGACAGAGTTTTTTTTGTCATTTTCTTTCAGTGATGTAAAATTAGGGTTGCCCTCATGGTTTACCTGATTAGAGTACAAACTTTTTTACAGATGCATTTAGGTCTACACAATGTTCTACAGTGTTTAAGAACCCAATTCTTTCTATTTTTTATGGTTCGCGAGTTACTACTTTTTTAACGTATAAGCAAGGGTTGAATTGAAAAATCAGTTTTCACTTGATAACTTTTAACACAAAGATTTCTCGTTAAAACTTTGTTCCGAGGATTTTTAGAACATTTGTTTGCGCAACTTCTTGCCTTGGAAACTACTGTTCTATCTCTTGTGGTTGCAGAGTAATCAGAAATTTTCTTCGAGAAAATGATTGTATTTAAATGTCAATATCAGGGATTGAATCCTGAGAAAATTGAGAGAATCTCTCACGTATCGCTCTCTGTAACTATCATAACATGCTGCACATTATGAGAAACTCTTTATCGTATACTGCTACAACTTTGATCAGATTGGGGGGATAGTAGTGCATGATAAAACCCCTCTAAACATGCTCCAAGCCTGTTGTTTATCGTGCCAGTAAAGAAAAACACCTACCCCCAACGGTATACAAGCGAGAAAAATGGATTTTATCATCGCTCTCTCTTTGGGGCTCTCGCTCGCTGCTTCCACTTATCAGACTTGTTACACCTTGCGATACAATAACGATCGTGGACCGCAACAGATGGGATGTTTTTCTTTGCTTGCTTTGATCGTGCTTCATACTCAAATGAGAGCGAATTCTGCAATGCCTGGTCAATATCTCTAAAAAAAATATGATAACTCTGCAACCATAAGAGATAGAACAGTGGTTTCTTCGGCAAAAAGGTGCCCAAACAAAAGTTCTAAAAATCTCAAAACAGAGTTTCATATTCTCAAAGATTTCAAGGTACTATTTAAGAATGAATATTGGATAACATTTTGTAGGAACTCTAGACATAACGCATGTTAGATTCTTTACAGAATTTTCACTTAATTCTAATCAAGATTTTCGCAAATCATTGATCAGATTTTTCACACAAAATCCTATGCAGGATTAGGATTGTTTTAATAATAGGTGGAATTCTGCCAGAATTCCGCCTGTGATTCTACTAAAATACTTGATTTTTTCTCTCGTGGTCCAAACTTTCTGGGGTACAGTCTTCAAAATGTCCGGTGTACGATTATTACATGAGTTCGACACTATCCAGTAGGCACTTAGCGTCAATGAGCTGTTTTTCAATTTCTCAAAAAAAAAAAATTTTTTTTTTCATTTACTAGTTTTTATCTAATTTCATGCAAACATTTGTGTATTCAAAAAAATGCCATACCACACAAAAATCGTTTCTGCGATTCGGCTCACTGTTCAAAATGGTTGGCCAGGCTTCCTTACGATATTAAGTATTGATGAGCATGCAAAATACAACATCAAACACACACTCTCTAACAGACTCTCATCGCCATTGATTGAACCCGTCGTGAAATATGTAGTATTTTCATACCGCAGATGCAAATTGCTTGCCATATCAAATATTTTTTCCCAAACTTTTCTGTTTGGATGTATCGCACGCGTCAGGAATATCTGTTTTCGTCACAGCGTTGAAAAAATTCAATTTGGACACTTCGCGATTTTAGCCAAATCTCGGAACGACAGTTTTTCTGAACATTCTTCTTTCTTTCTGGCGTTACGTCCCCACTGGGACTGAACATTATTTGTGCAGAAAAAAAATTGCGAGTCGCCTTTTCAATCCGACCCATTGCTTGGAATTTGTAATTGTTTTGATGTCAACTTTTGTCTGCTGTCAAAATAAACACCTAAGTACACATTGAAACAAAATTTAATTTGTTTTTATGGAATTTGTACACCAAAATGTTAATATTTAGGTGTCCACTTTCTTAAATGAACAGTCCTGCATCTACGCCAGTTCATTCGGAAGTGTATGGGCATCGGGGGTAAAGCAATTTTATGGCAGAGAGCCTTGCTTTTTGATTAGCAGATTGCCTAAGTATCAGGCGTAAGGAAAAGCGTGCTGAGCGGTTCCACGCCAAATCGGTAAACGATGAAACTCGACTACCGTCAAACGGGGCTTCTTTTGACATTATTTCCACATTCTTTTACTTTGAGGATTTGTAACTCTTAGAATTATGGATAGATGTTGATAATTTTTGCCTATATTTAAGTTGTATATGTACGTAACAAATGTGCAAAATATGAGGCAAATCCATCAAGAAATAACAAAAATGCTTGAATAGCGAAAAAAACGTGTCCTTCAAGACAAAAAAGGGGCTACTTTGGACATTTTCGCAATTTGCTAATGAAATGATTTTTTTTTTATAACTTTCAAACTGATTCAATAAATTGTCGTCCACTGTAATGTTATGAAACGTTTTTCATTGATAAACTTAATGTAGAAAATTGCAAAGCTAGAATCAATTATACATATATAACAAATTTCAACGAAACATTCCATTTACTATTCTCAGTATGCAGTATGAAACTTAAATTTTTAACTTCCTCTTAAATGGAACTATCAGTTACGAATGCTCGATTTTCATGTTGACATAAACGAACGACGTAACTACTAGGTACTGCGATAATAAACGAGTTATGTACAAAAACTCTTTTTTTTCTATTCTTACTGTTATATGAACGATATGTTGAAGGATCATATTAATACCGGTAACTAATTTAATACCAGTAAGTAATTTTCATTAATAACGCAATCTATGAAGTAAAGTTTAGCATAATCGTAAAGAAGTAAGTTTGCTTTTGTAATATGCTTTTAGCTTCTAAGCAGTTTAGAGCTGGCTTAAGAGTAGTTTAATTTAGGCATTTGAAGGATGCAACTGTTCTGTACTACAAATTCATGTAAATTATGACAAAAAAATGTTTTTTTAGAGATTATGTTGTGAATTTGGCATTGGTACGTATTGAAATATTAGCGTTTTATGGCTGTTCACTTTTACAAACATTTATTTTATTTTTTTTTAAGTTGTAAAATACACAAACCAAAACATTATAATAAAATTAAAGTCGCAAAAATAAGACCTTCGATCAAGTATTTAAATAAAACAACAATTTTAAGCAAAACAAATCACAAGATTTTCATGAAACATGACGATTCGATAGTTTTGTGATGCTCCCAATAAGTTTCCAAGACATGGGTAAAATTCAAACAATGTTTGTATAGCCAATGTTTTATACCTTGTGAAT
The DNA here is from genome assembly GCF_002204515.2 of Aedes aegypti. Taxonomy (NCBI): domain Eukaryota; kingdom Metazoa; phylum Arthropoda; class Insecta; order Diptera; family Culicidae; genus Aedes; species Aedes aegypti. The sequence goes on from NC_035108.1 coordinate 52,981,204, forward strand.
ATTTATTCGGGCTTTTTTGAAATGTTTTCTTTTTTATCCTGTTATTGTTGATGTTGTTCCAAGAAAAAATCGTGCCTAGTGGTAGAGCATATATTGGTTAATAAAAGTGCTGAAGACACAAAATAGCTCAGATTAATATTTACGCTGCTAATAAATACAAAAGGTGAGTGTCCAAAGTAGCCCCTGGAATCAAAAGTAGCCCCGTCCGACGGTACCTTGGATTCAAATGGAATTTTGCACATAGTTTCGATATAATAGAATATGTTTTTTCCACTGGTGGAGAGACCATTTAAAATCAAGATTAACTTCTGATAAGGGCGTAAGTATTTTTAGCATCACCATTTAAAAAAATATGTACCTCGGAAACCATTTGTTATAGAGAAAAAGTGTCTAAGGAGGGATGGTAGACAATCAAAAAGGCTTTGTAAAAAAAAATATACACTGAAAAAAAAATACTTTTATTTTCATGAAAAAATCGAAATTAAACCTAAAACACAAATTGCGAAAAATAGGAATCTTCGATTATTTTTTTCAAATTAAGTTTTTTTTGTTAAATTTCAATATAAAACCAGATGTTTTAAGCACAGTTTCAACATGGTGCAATTTAAAATAAAAAAAGTTTTTCTAAGAATAACTTTTGGTGCATTTCTGAAAATTCAATTTCTGGCCGTAGAAAAGACGTTTTGATGCTGTAATATGATTCTTCACCCAAAAACAACTCAAAATGCTCATAACAATGATCTTCCTAAAACTAGCCGTTTTCTAGATATTTAGGATTCAATTATATTAATATCATAAAACTTAAGAAAATACGCCCGTTTCATAAGTTACTCCAGATGCTCCACCAACAATGTTACGTTTATCTCTTTCCACATTAATATCCCATGTTTTAAGGGCAGTTTCAACATGGTGCAATTTAAAATAAGAAAGTTTTTCTAAGGGCAACTTTTGGTGTATTTCTGAAAATTCAATTTCTGGTTATAGAAAAGGCGTTTTGATGCTGCAATATGATTCTTTATCCAAAAACAATTCAAAATTCTAATATCAATGATCTTAAGTAACCGCTTCAAGATATTTGGGATTGAATTATATTATGGGGACGGACCTGGTGTAGTGGTTAGAACACTCGCCTCTAACGCCGAGGACCTGGGATCGAATCCCATCCCCGACATAGTCACTAATGACGTAAAAAGTTATAGTGACGACTTCCTTCGGAAGGGTAGTAAAGCCGTTGGTCCCGAGATGAACTAGCCCAGGGCTAAAAATCTCGTTAATAAAGTCAAACCAACCAACCAACCTGAATTATATTAATATCATAAAACTTAAGAAAATACGCCCGTTTCTTGCATTATTCCAGATGCTCCATCAACAATGTTACGTTAATCTCTTCCCACATTATTGGGTATTTCGTTCACCACTGGACTGCGCAATCAGTTTTCATAAGTGCGAGAATGTAAATAAAAGTGCGATCCTGCATCAAATCTTGTTGGTGTCTTCAGCGCACTTATTCTACGATTTATAATGAATGAGTGCGCTGAAGACATCAACAAGATTGGATGCAGAATCGCACTTTTATTTTCCTTCCCTCACTTATAAAAACTAACTGTGGAGTCCAGTGGTGAATGAAATGCGCAATAATATCCCATCAACTTTATCTTTGACACTTACACAAATAAACGAATTGTTGAGAAGTAACAATAACAATACGTAACAATATTATTAGCCGCCACCAATCCCTCCAAAATGATCCGTCAAACAAACCAAGACAAAAAAAATGTGAAATATCAAACACGAAGGAAAGCGACGCGCGCGCCTCTGATTGTGAACTTGACAACTGTTTTATTTTAAACTGATCGTTAAATTCGTGGGCGATGGAAATTTATCCAGTGTTACGTCTGTTTGTCTGTGGTAATACTTATATTAATTCTCAACAATATTCCAACAATCATCCTGTATCTTTCGAACAGTTCATCCAACCGTCTAAATGTCAAAGAAAAAGTAGATGGGATATTAATGTGGAAAGAGATAAACGTAACATTGTTGGTGGAGCATCTGGAGTAACTTATGAAACGGGCGCATTTTCTTAAGTTTTATGACTTTAATATAATTGAATCCTAAATATCTAGAAAACGGCTAGTTTTAGGAAGATCATTGTTATGAGCATTTTGAATTGTTTTTGAATGAGGAATCATATTACAGCATCAAAACGTCTTTTCTACGGCCAGAAATTGAATTTTCAGAAATGCACCAAAAGTTGCTCTTAGAAAAACTTTTTTATTTTAGATTGCACCATGTTGAAACTGTGCTTAAAACATCTGGTTTTACATTGAAATTTTACAGAAAAAAATTGAAAAAAATCGAAGATTCCTATTTTTTTCAATTTGTGTTTTAAGGTTTAATTTCGATTTTTTTCATGAAAATAAAGGTATTTTATTTCAGTGTATATTTTTTTTACAAAGCCTATTTGATTGTCTACCATCCCTCCTCAGACATTTTTTCTCTATAACAAACAGTTTCCGAGGTACATTTTTTTTAATGGTGGTGCCAAAAATACATACGCCCTTATCAGAAGTTACTGTCGATTCTAAACGATCCTCAATTATATGAGATAATTTTCGTCTCATTTACTTAATACTTCTGCGCAGTTTCATCCAAATCGGAATGGTACATGTCAAATTTCAGCATTTTATGGACGATTTCGCGTGGAACCGCTCTGCTATAATGTTGGAAGAATGGAGGATTAGAGAAACGATTTCTTGTCCGTCTCTGGTTCTAGCGATCGATATGAACTAATAGTTTGTGAGATAGATTAAGAGTGGATGATAGAAACAAGTGATAGTTACATCTGCAGAGTACGAGGGAAGGTACGGGTCTGGGATTGGACTCATGACGTTCTGCTTATGAAGCTGAAGCGGTATCCATCATTCTTCAATGGCATCCTTAACATCTTTCTAGTATATATTGTCCGCAAAACTGACGAAGACATTTCCTCCTGCGCTCTCAGTACCTTTCGAGCGTTCCTCGAAATGCATCTTCCACCTTTCGAAAATCTGACCTTCGTCCGTCAAGATGCTTCCACGCTTAGCTCTGTACTTTTCGGCTCGTGACATCAAGCCATTGTGGGATGCATTGAGCTTCAGAATTTCCAATTTTATTGGACCAGCAGTTTTATTTCCTTGAGTTTCGCTTCCTTCTTATGGTGTTTTTTTTAATATTCTGAAAGACGCAGGCCTGCTTCAGTCGTTCTCATCTACAGCTTTCCACGTTTTGCCGGGTTTATTGTATGACCGTCCTTCACGCTTCATTCTTCTTAACTACTTATACACTCCTTGTCGAACAAAGGGTTTCGTTGAATCTATTTCTCTCACTAAAGTCCAGCTCATAACTCAAGACGCTTACGATATCCGATTACTTATAAGTCTTAGCTTAAAACCCGCTCTAGGCCAAAAATCTATGATGACGGATAGTTTTGGGCGCAGTTTAATATCAATGCCAGCTTTATTTCAGAGTCGATGTTATTACCACAATAGGTTCTGACGCTGATATCACGCTATGTCTAAACCAGCAGATCGAATGTATCTTGGATTTTTTCCCGCTAGGTCTATAATTTCATAATCGGAAGGTTACAAAATATTCAATCGCGAATTTTTTTCCATACATTTTAAAAATAGCTAAAAAGTGGAAAAAATCAAAATTTCATCCATGAAATATTTTGAAACCTTCCGATTATGAAAATATAACATAATTACTGAACTCTAGCGGAAAAAAAATCCGAGGCACATTCGATCTTGATTATCTGCTAGTTTAGACATAGCGTGGGTTATAATACTGGAGAAGTGCCGCTCAACAGTCAGAATATGCAGAATTTGTAATTCTGTGCGCTGTAGTGATCTCTTTACCTATACGGTAAAGTATGAAAAGAGGTGCTACGAATGTCTATATTCTTGGTGATGGCTAGACAATCAGTCATAGTCTGTTTTCGGTTAGATCTCCTAAACATTCGCTCCATTGATCCCTTCCAACGCGCCTCGTGCAATGCTTCGATGCCGAATTTGCGTTCCAAAAGATATTCAGCTAGTATGCCTGTGCTTCCAATTAAATTGAAAGATTTGCAGTCTCACGTACCTAACTTCCGATCAGTACCTCTAAGTTGCTGTGGTCTTCGCCACTTGTGCAAATTTCGATTTAAAGTCCTTGTATGCCACTCGGACGATGATCGGTCACCCCCAGGGGACAGATGCTTCAGGTTTGTTGACCTTTCCTGTCCGATTACGGCCATCCGGTTATCCGATCTTCTCTAAAGTTACTCGCATCCCGTTCAGTTTCATGAGAAAATACAGATACAGGAGGCTATGAATCATACAAAGAAATCTATTTTATTCCTCCAGGTACGCGATTTACCAATGTTACACCATGTCTAGCTTCCACCAACCAAACAACAACTTATGATTTTCATTGACACTACAATTTTTGGGATTGTGAAGTGATCTCATACGGGGAGTGTATTCCCCAAGGCTCATCTTTTTTTTTTTTCAGAAATGCCTCCTGGTTTTATTTATGTCTGTGGAAAAGACAAAATCTCTGAAGGAATAAGTTAGAAGAAAACGAATATTTCTTAGAAAATGATTCAAGTTAATTAATAATTTACTAGATACCAATCATCATTGATAGAATAGAATAATTATTCCAAACTTGTGAAATTCGTAAAGCAATTCTTGCTCTGTTACCATAGACTGTGAAGAGGAAATAGAAAAAAAGATGTTTCTCCTTATCATGAAACAAATCAAACGAACAAATCTATCAAGAAAGCGCTTGACCAAAATTTACTGAAATTTAAGTTAAATAATGTGTTGACCGAACTCAAAGATCTATAGTAGTCCATAGTCCTGCTTCAAAATTGATGAGCCCCATTCAGTTTGGTTGCAAACATTATTCAAACTACTCTCCTCAGTACTCTTGTGCCGAGTGTCACTTGAATGGCACAAAAAGCATTAACAATTGCCCAAGAAAAGCAAAACTTTCCCAGAACAAGAGAAAACTTCTCCTTTCTTGCGTTAAAGCACTCGTCGGCATCAGGCAACGAAAGCAAACGAGTCTCTTATTTATATCTCACTAAATAAAATATCTCACATCGTTTAAATTAGAGCACTTCTTCAGCCGGCTGCTATTGGAAGAAAGTCGGTTGCTGGCTGGTTGGTTATCCTTCTTCCAGTCTGTTTCGCTTTAAATGAACCCTTTTTCAGAACGATCTGGCTGCGACAGTGCCACACGTCCACCTAGGAACTCTCCCCTTCCTGAAAAAAAATCTTTCTTTTAGGATGCTCGAGACACGATAGAGAGACTACTGTCATGCTTAATGAAACAGGACGATAAAGAGTCGGTTGAAAAATGTATACGACACTCTTGGAATGCGCTCAGTGTCTTTCCGCCATCACCCCTGCCTCGCTCGCTTCATTAGATTTCAGCGAGATCACCGTCCACAGGATGAGACACCGAACCGGAAAAGGAAGTTGCAACCAGCAGTAGCTGCGGCACCAGCATCAGAAATGGAAAACCGGAAACAATGTCAGCAATTGCTGTGTCCTCCATCCATCTCCGGCACTTTTTGGATTGCTCCGAAAAGGGGACGGTTTCTTAGTCTCAATTTAAAAACGATTACGTTCAAATAATTTCTAATGTTGGAACCCATGATGCTGTGCTCCAACGTCGCCATAAGATTGATCAACACAAAACAATGGAATACTTTTCTTTATGCTTGTCGTGGTGCCTGGTTTCATGGATGTAGCCAGGATTTTCATCACCACTCTAAATCTATGAGCGGTCTCTGTCGGGGATAATTTAGAGCATTCACCGATATGGGAATGGCTATGTGAAATTCTCAAAACACTCTATCCAGAATCTTTTAGTGCTTTTCTTCAGTTATTCTACTTTGAAGTTTAACAGGAGTTATACTAGAGATGCTACCAGAAATTCTTCCTGGCATTCTAGCAGAAATTTTATCAAGAATCTTATCCACAGATCCAACCAGAAATTCCTCCAAGGAAAATTCTTCAGAAATTATTCCTGGCATTCTTCCAGAGATTCCTTCAAAAATATTCTACAAATTATCCAGAATTTCCACCACTTCAACGATTTCTTCAACGATCAATAAAATATAATCTCAGTGGATTTCTTCAGTTATTTTCAGGGCTTACTCCAAGGCTGCATCCAAGAATTCTTCCAGAGAAAGCGATAACTGCTTCTTCAAAGATTCCTTCAGGAATTCCTCTAGAAGTTTGTCACAAGGATTCCATCTCGCAAAACCTAGGAAAACTTTTTGAAAAACTTGTCCTCAAGATAATTATCACCAGGAATTTCACCAGCACTTTTGTTGGGGATTCCTCCTAAGATTCCGTCTTTAATACCACCAGGAGTTCCATCAGAAATTCCACCTGATTTTTTTCAGCAATCCATTCTAGGAAAAAAAAAATTCGGGGATTAATCCAAAAGCTCCTCAAAAGATTTCTTCAGTGGTTCATCCAATGATCCCTTCAAGAATTCCACAAAAAATCCTCCAATGATTTTTTTAAAGTATTCCTCCAGCAAAACTTCGGGCATTCCTTAATAGATTCTTTCAGGACTCTTTTCCTACGATTCCACCAGGAAGTCATCTAGAAATCCTGTGTTTTTTTTAGTGATTTCCCATAAAATTCCTCCTCAGATTCCTCCAGAAAATCCTTCAGAAGTTAATCCAAACATTCTTCCAGTGATTCGTACACTATTTTCACCAGCAAATTTCTTCAAAAAATCCTACATTAATACTTGCAAGCTTTAGCTCAGGAATTTAGCCCAGGAATTACAGTGATTCTACCTATAATTTCTGAAATTATTCAAAAAGAAATTCCTCCATGGATTCCACCAGAAAGCCTTCAGGGATTCAACAAGAAATACTGCAAAAGAATTCACCAAAACGGCCTCCACGGTATTCCGCCAGTAATTACTTTTGAAATTCCGCTTGCCATTTATTGAGAGTTTTCCCCTTCTTCCTTCTTCTTCTTCTTCTTGGTATTAATGTTCTAGCTGAGACAGAGTCTGCTTCTCAGCTTAGTAATCTTATCAGCACTTCCACATTTATTGACTGAGAGCTTTCTTTCCCTAAGTTGCCATTTTTTGCATTCGTATATCGTGTGGCAAGTACGATGATACTCTATGTCCAGGGAAGTCGAGAAAGTTTTCATTAAGAAGAGATCCTGGACCGACCGGGAATCGAACCCAGACACCTTCAACATGGCTTTGCTTTGTAGCCGCGGACTTTATGGGGTATGGCTATGGTAATTTCTCCAAACATTCTATCCAGAACCTTTGGAGTTTCCCAGGATTCCATGGGTTGTACTAGAGATGCCACCAGAAATTCTTCCTGCAATTCTAGCAGAAATTATATCATTAATTCCTCTAAAAATTTATCCACAGGTTCAACCAGAAATTTAGCTGAAGAAAATCCTTCAGAAATTAATTCTGGCATTTTTCCAGAAATTCCTTCAAAAATCTTCTACAAATAATACAGGATTTCCTCCACTGACTTCATAACGGACAATTAAAAAAATTCCCAAGTGATGTATTCAGTTATTCGTCAGGGATTATTCCAAGGCTGCCTCCAAAAAATCCACCAGAGATTGTTATGACATTTTTTTTTAAAGATTCCTTCAAGAATTCCTCTTCACGATAGTTTTAAGGATTCCATCACTCATAACCTTGGAATCACATCACGATTTTATGATAAACTTGTCCAGGGATTCATCAAAATGTTGATCATCAGAAACTCCCCCATGAATTTCACTAGAACTTTTGTTAAGGCTTCCTTCTAGGATTCCTTCTTAAATTCCACCAGGAGTTCCATCCAAAATTCCACCAGTCTTAAAGGGATTCTTCCAATGCTTCCTTCAAGAATTCCACCAAAAAATCCTTCAAAGATTTATTAAAGAATTCCTCCAGCCAAACTTCGGGAATTCCTTAACAGATTCATTCGGGATTCTTTTTCTAGGATTCCCCAGGAAGATTTTCCTAAAAAAATCCTCCAAGGAATCCTCCAGAAATTGATCCAAATATTCTTTCATGGATTGCTTCAGGGATTCCTACACGATTTTATCTACCTACAATTTCTCCAATAATTCATCAAGCAATCACTCCAGGAATCCCACCAAGAATTCCTCCATGGATTTCACCAGAAAGCCTTCAGGGATTCCACAAGAAATACTCCAAAAAATTCATCAAAACTTCCTTCACGGGATTCTACTAGGAATTAATTTTGATATTCCACGTGCAAGTTTTTGAGCCGTTCCTCCAGGTTATCCTCCAGGGATTCTTCTAGGGAAGCTTCAATAAATTCTCTTATAAACTGGTGTTTCCTTCAAAGATTCTTTCAGTCATCCCAGAAGAGACCCTACGAGGTATTCGTCCTGGGATTTCTTTAGAAATCGATTCAAGTGTCTACCTGAAGTTTCTCTGAAGATGCCTAAAGGTATAATTCCATCAATTTCTTCTCTAATTTCCTTGAAGGAGTAGTAGTATACTCCCTAGGAAATACCTTAGAGAATACTTTAAGCCCGCCCTCAGTGATCCTTGAAGAAATTCCAGTTTTAAATCACAGGAGGAACTCGTGATAGAGTCGCTGGATGATTTACTGGTGAGTTTCCAAATCACTGAAATGCTTATAAGAAATTGTAAAATCCCAAGAAGAGATCCTGATGGAATTTTTTGAGGAACCCCTGATAAAATCTCTAGAGAAATTCCAGGTACAATCTCCAGAGGAACTTCTGATGGAATCCCTTGGGAAATTTCTGAAAGAACCCATGTAGGAATTCGAGGTAGAATCTCTGAAGCAACTCATGATGAAGTTCCTGGAGAAACTATTGCTGTAGTCTCTAGAAGAACTTTTGCTGTTATCCCTGTAGTAATTCAAAATTGAATCCCTTCGGAACTCCTGATGAAATTCCAACAAGAACTCCTGTTCAAAGACTCAGCAGAACTTCTGATGGAATCCCTTCATAAAATTTTGATAGAACCCCAGGTGGAATATCTAAAAAAAATGCTAATGGCATTTCTGAAGGATCTCCTGGTGACATCCCTAGAAAAACTCCTGATGTAATTCTTAGAAGAACTCCAATGTAATCTCTGCAGGATTTCCAGATGGAATCTCCGAAGAAACTTCTGATGTAATCTCTAAAGGAATTCTTGATTTCCTGTTCAAATTTCTGAAGGTTCCTCAAGGAATTTCTGATAAAATCCCTGGAGGAAATTCTTATGCAATCCCTAAAAGAAATCATGATGCATTTCCTTGAGGAACTCCTGATATAATCTCTGGAGGAATTCCAGGTGGAATGTCTGGAGGAACTTCTAATGAAACTCCTAGAGGAACTCCTGATGGAATTTCAGATAAGATTCATGATGGCACTTCTGATAGAATATCTAGAAGAACTCCTTACGATATCCTTAGAAAAAACCCTGATGGAATTCCTCGAGGAACTGCTTCGAGGAACCTCAGAAAAACTCCTGATGAAAGGCCTATAGGAACTCCTGATGGAATCCCTGGAGAAACTGCTGATTGAATCTTTGGAGGGATTCCTAAAGATATTCTTAAAAGAACTCCAGATGAATTTCTGATGAAATTCCTTAAGGAACTCCTGATGAAATCCCTGGAGGAATATCTGATAAGATTCCTGATGGATTTCCTGATAGAATCCGTAGAGGAACTCCTTATGATATACCTAAGAGAAATACCGATGGAATTGCTCGAGGAACTCCTGATATAATGTCTAGAGGAACTCCTGATAGAGTTGCTTGAGGAGTTCCAGGTGAAATCTCACAAGAAACTATTGATGGAATCTCTAGAGGAACTCCTCATGTAATCCCCAGAAGAACTTCTGCTGAAACCTCCAAAGGTACTCCTGGAGGAAGTCCTGATGAAATTTTTGTAAGAATTCCTAATGATATTCTTGAAGGAATTCCTTATGAACTCCTGATAGAATTCCTTGAGGAACTCCCGATGAAATCCATGGAGGAATTTCTAATGAGATTCCTGATGGGACTCCTGATAGAATCTCTAGAAGAACTCCTCGTGATAATCCTAGAAGAAATATTGGTGGAACTCCTGATAGAATCTCTTAAGGAATTCCAGGTTAAATCTCAGAAGGAACTTTTGAAGGAATCTCTGGAGAAACTTCTGATGAAACTCGCAGAAAAAAACTACTCCTGATAAACTCCCTATAGGAAATCTTGATGGAATCCATGGAGGAACTCCTGATGAAATCTTTGGAGAAATTCCTAAAGATATTCTTGAAAAAAACATGATGAACTCCTGATACAATCCCTTAAAGAACTTCTGATGGAATACCTGGAGGAATTCCTGATGAAATTCCTAAAGATATTCTTGAGAAACTTCTGATGAACTCCTGATGGAATCCCTAGAGGAACTCTTGATAGAATCTCTGGATGAAGGCTAGGTGGAATTTCTGAAGGAACTCTTGATGAAACCTTTTGAGGTACTCCTGATGAAATCCTCAGAGGAACTCCGATGGAAGTCCCTAAAGGTACCTATGATATAATTCCTTTTGGAGTTATGAAACCCATGGAGGAATTCTTGATAAGATTCCCAATGGAAAACCTTATGATAATCCTAGAAGAAATATTGATGAAATTCCTAGAGGTACCGATATAATTTCTAGAGGAACTCCTGATAGAATCTTTTTCAGAATTCTAGGTAAAATTTCAGAAGGAAATTTGATGGAATCCCTAGAGGATCTCCTGATGAAATCCCCAGAAGAACACTGATGGAAGCCCTTAAGGTTTTCTGATCAAATCCCTATAGGAACTCCTTTTGGAATCCTTGTAGAAATTTCTAAAGATATTATTGAAGGATCTCCTGATGAAATCATTGGAGGAACTCCTGATAATATCCTGAGAACAAATCGTAATGAAAACCCTAGAGGAGCTCTTGATGGAATCCCTGTAGGAGTTCCAGGCTGAATCTCTGATGGAATAACTAGAGGAGCTCCTGATTAAATCCAGGTGCAATCCTTGGAGGAACTCCTGATGGAATCTCTGGAGGACTTCCTAATAGAATCCCTGAAGGAATTTGTGGTGGACTCCTCACAATAGCTTCTGATGGGAAAATTTGAAGTTCTCCTGATGGAAACCCTGGAAGAACTTTCTAAGGAATCTCTTGAAGAACGCCTAGTGGAATCTTATGAAAATAATTCCAGGTGAACTTTTGGAAGGGATTTCTAAAGGAGTCATTACAGGAATTCCTACAGGTATCACTGGACAGAATTCGGATTAAATTTTTAGGGGAACGCCTCGAGGAATCACGAAGGAATTACCGATGAAATCCATAAAGGAATTTTGGTTTTATTCCTAAAGAAATTCCTGCAGCGTCTTCCCTTAACTGCTCTAGTACCACACCTTTCAGGCATGCTTGCAGTCGCGTCAGGTTCTCCACGTCGGAAAAACCGTAGCCTCTCATAGCTGCTGATATACATCGGCCATTCCTCCAGTTTACCAGAAAGTGATGGCAACTTTCTGGACAGGAACAGCTGAGCAGATAACTTAGCCTTCGTCGGCTCTCAATTCCGATTTTGGCGGCTTCTTTTGGTTTATCCATGCTTCCGACGCCCGTCCTCAACCATCTCTTCTTCTTCCAATGTTACTTTCCTCCTATTCGGAGTTCTCTTTGTCCTTGCTGGAGCTTTCTTATTTATATTCGCAGATTCTAACATCTTCCTCGGAGGACTGTTCCTCTTGCTCGACTATTTTTCGCTTCGTCTCATTGTGCCTCTTCTGGACCAACTTGGTTTCCTAACCGACTCCTTTGACGACGAATGCTTACGGTAGCCGCCTCTAGAATTGCGCGTACTCTCAGCAACCGGATCTACTTTCCAGACTTTTCTCGGCTTCACTTTCTAGCTCTTCTCCTGGCTTCATTTTTTCCAGCTTCATAGATTTTAGCTATTGTTTCATCGAGTTTCCTGCTCCAACACTATTCGCCATTTCTTCTTGCTCCTTTTCTCCGTCCGTCTTCCATTTTCGTCTGCATCTTCCATATATGTCTGCATCTCTTCCAGTTTTCTTTGGTGAGCTTCCTCTTTGCTCACCTGCGCCCTTTTGAACCTCAGTTCCATCTCCCGTTTCTCCTTATCCAGCTGTTCGCGTACTTCGATCAGCTCTCGCTGCACCTCCAGACGCTTGTGGTGCAATGTCAACTCCTTCTCCAGTTCCCGTTCCTGCTTTTCGAACTTCTTCAATTCCTCTTGCAGCTCGGATGAACCGGAGTCATCACTTTAACTTTTTTTTTGCACTTTTCACAGTACCACGAAACGTCCTTAATATCTAATAAGGTCACAAAATTCAATTCATGACTCCTCAGTTTCCACACATCTTTTCAGGCTACTTCTATTGTTTTCTATTATACTGTTTTTTTCTTTCCTTCATTTTTCTTTTGGATTGGTTTTACAGCGGCTTTTTTGCTTAACAACACAAACACAACACAGGAGATTTAAATTTTCGTCATTAAACGCATCCTCCATACACCTCGTTCTAAAATTAATCTAATTGTCCCATTTCAGATCAAAGATTTTTTTCCTTCGATTATTTATTACTTTCTAATCTGTTTTGAAAATTTTGTTGATCTTCTTCCTTCTCTGTTTATTTATGTTTTTGTTAACGTTGACCTTCTCGCTCTCTACGCCCATCTGACAGCTGCCCACGGTACTCTCAGGGTGAATGGATGTGGACGTGTTACTGCTGTGCCAATACTGTTGTAGGGGAATAATATTGTTCACCATAGATAGAAGTGGACACTGTTAATTATAGCTTCAAAAAACAATATTCTGAAGAAAAAAAATGAAGCTATCGGTTATCTCTGAAGCATTTGATGCACAAAACTCTAAAATGAGATTGGTGCTCAAACAGATATTCAGCCATTCCATGAAAAACCGATCTAGTGGGTCACCGAATTCCGTGAAAATTAGCTATTTTGTTCCTTATTTGAAGTAAGGAAAAACGTGTTGATGGATTTTTGTGTTATTAAGGTTACCATTTTCAAAATAGGGTGACCAGAGAAATCGCGATTTAGCCAAATTTTTATTTTTTAAAAAATCATAACTTTTGAACCGCTTGACCGATTTTTCTTGGACGGCATGAAAGCTGAAGATTTTGATTTTTCTAGAAAAATATAGAATTTAACAAAAAATGTGTTTTTAAAAATCTACAATTTCCGTTTTGTCGTGTTTTGAAGGCCTCGGGACCAATGGGGCTATTGCTGTTTAACTTTTTCTTGAGAGTTCAGTAAATTTTAAGTTTACTGTCAAATTTCAACGATGTATGTTTTTTATTTTTTGAAATATATTTTTTTGAAAAAAAAAAATCATCTATTTTATAACGGCACACACTGTACTGCCCATACTCGCATAACAGTCCCATTTATATAGGGAATCTCATAGACTAAGGGACTTTTATGCGAGTATGGGCAATGAAGGTCTTAGCAGAATAGATTTTTTATTTAAAAACAAATCATAATTTGTGAACAGCTCAACCAATTTTCTAATCTTTTTCATGGAATGAGAGCTTAAGATTCCAAGTTTTCAGAATAAAATATAACTGAAAAAAAATTTACATGAAAAACTTTATAAATTTCCTAAAACACTAGATTTTTTTTATATTTTTTCATGTAAATTTTTTTTCTGGGTTATATATTTTTTCTGAAAACTTGAAATTAAAAGCTTTTATTCCATAAAAAAGATTGGAAATCGGTTGAGCTGTTCAAATTCAAAAATCTATTCCGCTAAACTAACAGTGTGTGCCGATGAAAAATGTTTGATTATTTATTTTCAAAAAAAATATATCTAAAAAAATAAAAAGAAACATACATCGTTGAAAACTTTACAGTAAACGTAAAATTTACTGAACTTTCAAGAAAAAACAAGAACAGCAAAAGCCCCTTAGGTCCCAAGGCTTTCAAAACACGAAAAAGTGGAATTTATTTTTTTATGTGAAAAAACTTTTTTTTTGTAAAATTTTATATTTTTCTTGGAAAGTCAAAATTTTTACCTTCCATGCCGTCCAAGAAAATTGAAAAACGGTTCAAAAGTTATGATTGTTTAAAAATAAAAATTTTGCAAAATCGCGATGTATCTTGTCACCCTATTCTGGAAATGGTCACCCTAGTAAAAAAAAATCTAAAAACACGTTTATCGGTTTTTCATGGAATGGCTGTATGAATATCAAATTCTTGGAGAGAATGCAAGGAAAAAATCCTGGAGAAGTTACTAGAGAACATTTCAACATTTTCATTCATCATTTAAACAAGCCTGTAGGCATGCTTCCAAAATCTTCTTTATTATCATTGGCATTAACATAAGTTGTGAATTTTTGCCTTAGATTGAGATTAATTTTTTTTTTCAGGAATCCTTATAAACAGAAAGTGGATTAGAAAGTTCTTAGGAGTAAATTTAGTTTCGATTTTCTGAAGCAATAAATTAAAAATATCTCTAATATTGTTTAACCAGTTAAATTTTATCATAATTCTTCGAAGATTTTTTCAGGAAAAGGAATCTTTGGAATGATTTTAAGAATTAAATAAATAGTGTTATTCAAAGCAGAAACCCACATGAATTACAAGGAGCAATAGATCCCTAATATAGATTTTTTACCAAACGCTTAAGCATGCGCCAAAGAAGCATATTTACTCAATCATGAATTTTTTTATATGGGGTTTTATACATTTTTCTAGCTGATTTTGACACACCCCTAGATTTAAACGTAAATTTTAGATGAATTTCAAAACTTCAAATAATTTCAGAAAATCCGAAAAGATTCGACTGTTAACAATATCTGAGACACATCAATTCAGAAATTTATATTAACTTCTCATAGAATTTATAGTGAAATACTTCAACATTTTCTAGTTGTGTTAGTGACAGAGCTGGATTAGAAGTTCTTTGAAAAATTTTAAAGGAATGTTTACAACAAAAAAATGCTGACAAAAATTCTTGTAGCAATATTTTGAAAACATCAAGAAAAATATAATTGATAGAAATTTCTAGTTGCTAACGCATTTTCTACAGAATTTTCTTGCAAAAAACTCACATGAATGTGAAAGTTCTTCTGATAGGGAATCTATTGAAATAAGTATACAATTTTGTTAAGGCCGTGGCTTTTTACTCAAAAGTTATAGAAGAATTGACTAATAAAATTTACGAGTATTTTAAATTTTTATAGTTGATGAAATTTTTATGGAAGCTATTTGTTTGAGAAGTAAAAACAATGTTTTGAATTTCTGAATTGATGTTTAACAAACGTTTCTGATGATATCTCTCGGACTTATCCCTGGGCATTTCCTATTAACCACAGTTCGCAGATGTTTTTTGTAAAAAAACATACGTCTCGAAATGAATAAAAACACAATTCTTTCGTTCAACCCCAAGACAAGTTGACAATGTTATAAGAAAAAATTATTGCCTTGAATGATTTCCTTGTTTTTAAAATGAATTTTTTTTAAAGAATTTCTTGTTTTTTTTTTCGAAAAATACATGTTTATTCGGAAATTTTCGGAAATGTTCAACATAATACCCGGAAAAATTCAAGAAATGTTTAATATCTCACGAAAAATATTGAGCGAAAATGCTGGAGTACTGCTCGAACAAGTTGTTTCTGCTGGCCAGATCTTTGGCTGAATTTTAAACATATAGCTTCCGGAAGATTCCTAGCAGATTATTGACAAAATCGTTTGAAGATTTTTGACTGAAACAAGATTTTTAAATAGACTCCAAGTAATTCATTATGACGCCATAAAAAAAGTATGGGGTAATCTTTGGAAATTAAATCAATAATTTTTGTTAAATTTATTTCAAAATTTCTTGTTCACATAAATATTGCATTAGCCCTAGGGTACTACGCCCATGCCTTGCTCAAACTTTTTTTTTTCTCTTGAACACTTTCGGACGAGAGATTCTTAAAACCGGAAAATACCCTGCTTCCGTCGTCGTCATCGTCGTCCTTGCCAGACGAAATCTCCAAAACCCCGCGCAAGAAAGTGCTGACAGGAGAGATGCTCGATTTCGGGTCTTTCGTTTTCAGTGTTTCAAATCTTGTTGGTCGCCGTTTTCCAGAGTTCAATTGATTTATTTCCTGGTCGTTAGATAAAAGCCTTTTTTTTCTTGGTAGAGGATACAAAGAGGGGATTGTGTGTAGCCAATTTGGAAAGCCCCGGGAACGCAATTCGGGTTCGGGTTTCGAGACGAGGAACGACCAGGAGAAATCGCTTTCAGAAGCAGTTTTTCATATCTTGTCTTTTGTGCGGAGGAAAAAATAAGAATATACACTTGTATGTATGGGAGCAAGAAGTAAGTGCCCCGCAATCAAACCCGTAGGAACAGTGGAACAGTTCGAATGAGGGAAAACCAACAGACGGAACAGAACTGCTGGCCAATGAAGTTTTGGTCTTTGATAGCTAATTGGATGGAAAATTGAGACCAACCGGGGCGAAACCAGGCGAACCGTTTCGTTGAACTGGGCGGAAAGAGTTTTATGGTGTGCGATCAAATGTTTAAGTACTTTGGAAATTGCTTAATAATGAATAACTGCTAGGCTTGGGGCAATCCGAGTGATTTGCCGAGGTTTAACTCACCTGGCTCACGGAATTGTTTCAGACAAAGTCAAACAAAAGTTTTTATTTGAGATTTTAAGCTGAAACGAAAATTATTGATACTTATTTACCTCAGGATTTGAACAAATGTAAAAGAAAGTCATTATTCTGGAAAATGCTCTGCAGATGGCTTCATAAATTTCTCCAAAATTTAGTCTGACAATCACCTAGTGGATTTTACTTAGAATTTCAAAATAAATTCTTCTGAGATACTTTCAATCATCCTTCCTGAGTTTCCCCCATGGATTCTTCCAGAGATCTTTACTGAGTGCAACTCAATTTTCAAAAGTTCTCAAAATAAAAAAAAACACGTGTTTCTCACAATTTTATCGGAATCCGAGCTGCTCATTGGCAAACATTAAATTTTCGTTCATGTGGACCATTATTCTGTTCAAAATGACCTCATCAAATAGTTTACGGTGAAGGAAAGCAATGTGATTGGACTACTACTAGAAGCTTCTGCAGGATTTTCATCCGGTTTTAAAATTTGTACAACCTTAGCAATTTTTCCATCTGCCATGAAATAATGCCAACTGAAAACATTTGTTAGATATATCAACTAATAATGATAAACTACTTCCTGGAAGTTTCTTGATGAGGATGTAAGAATTCTATCATAATAACAGTTCTCACTTTTAATGTTTTGTGTGATCTCAGAACGGTAGCTATTGGAAGACGCCAAAAGCGAAGTAGCAAAGAGTTCTATGCGTAAAACATACAGTAAGCTATAATTTTCCAATAATTTTCATCAGCCATCTAATGTAACAACTCTTATAGAACACATTCCAATATTGAAAAATCATGAATCAATCAGCCATCAGTCATAAATTAGGTAGCCAACAGCACATTTTTGTAATGAATCGCCATGTATTAACAACGGGACCCCCCACCGTCGCTCTTAATTCATTCAAATTAGACAGGTAACCGCAACGGGAAATAATTTATATGACCTCTCGATTGGTCGTACTCAACGCGAGCGCAAATAAATATTAAATCAAAATAAATGGGTAATTAAATCTATCGCTGCGAAGGATTTCTCTGCACCCCCTTGTCGCATATGAGGCAATCATTAAAGTCCTTCTCCGACCGTTTTACTCTCCCCTGTATGTGAGAACCACCGTTCCATTGTGATTGGCCAGTATGAAAAATGAATGAATTAATGTTCGCTCATTGAGGCCCACTTCCCTCTCCGTTTCTTGGCGATATCGCACTGCCATGCCATGCCAATGGACACACTTTTGCACATTTTGACACTCGCACAACCACGCTCACCGGGGGAGCACGCGTTGAAATAAATAAGCCAATTAAAGCGTGAAAAGTGAGATAATTCACCTCACCCTTGTGTGCCACGGAAAAGTGCGAGAGCACGCGGACTCATTTGAATGGATTGGTTTTACAGCGGCGATTACAACGGGCACCAAGAAAAAATGGTGAAAATTATGGTGGATCGTGCCACAATGCCATCGAGACCACGCTGCCACCGCCACTGCGTGTGGGTGAAGTGTCCTGATCTGATCCCTCCAGAGCAGTGCCGTAGCCAGAAAATGGATGGGGGCTTGTTTGACATATTTTTCACGGGTTATCATTCATCAACTAAGGTTACTTTGATCGGTTTGATCAATCTAATGTACATTTTGAAACCAATTTTTTTTTATTTAAGTAGCTTCGGTGTTTTTTCAGAAGACAGTCCCCTATAATCTCACTAGCACGCTAGGTCTAAACCAGCAGATTATGCAAATCGAATGTACCTCGGATTTTTTTTCCGCTAGAGCTTAGTATTTGGGTTATATTTTCATAATCGGAAGGTTTTAAAATATTCCATCAGTGAAATTTTGTTTTTTTTTTTCACTATTTAGCTATTTTTTCATATAAAGACCATAAAAATGAATGAAAATCACGTTTTCCTACACATTTCAGCCCATAGAAAATGTATGGGAAAAAATTTCACCGATAGAATATTTTGTAATCACACACGGTTTAGGATTCTTTTGCTTGAGATTTTCACAAGCAAAACTTGAAAGTTTGTTTTCAAGAATTCTTCCAAAAATGCTTCCAGGGAAATGAATTTTTTTCTGAAAAATAAATCCGTAAAGTATTTTTAAGGAAAACCCTAACGTATTCTCTGATAAAGCTTATTTAAGTTTCAAAATCATCATTATAAAACAAGGACCTCTGAAATAACTCCTGGATCCTTGAAGAAGTTTAAGAAGATGTTCAAGAGAATTTTCTTATATAATCGAAAACAAATCAATTGAATATTGGTGTAGCGTTCCGCAGTCTTTTCAAAAGAAATTTCTTGAAAAACATTGAACAGAATCTGTCTATAGGAATGATCAGAGGAATTATTGGAAAAAATTCAGTAGTATTAACTGGTGTGAAACCTCATATAAACTTTTGACGATTGCAACTTTTTTTTACTTGGAGACAATGCTACAGAAATTCCTAGAAAAAAATAGATTTGTTCGTAGAATCTTTTAAGAAATTTTGGATTTCTGGGAGGAGCCAAGGATAAATTCTTGAAAGAATCCACATGAACAGGCTGAAGAATTCTTGCAGGCTTTGTGGAAGTGTAAAAACACGAGAGTTTGGTTGAAGTGACAAACAATATCTGGAGAAAATTCTATGATAGCTTTGGAAAGGGAATCAAAGTGATACCTGAGAAAATTCCTTAAGGTACTTTAGAGTTCTCAAGGATTTCTTGGAGCAAATTCTGGAGACATTCTCCTAAGCATCCTTCAAAAATTTGGAAGAGAAACAATCACTAAAATCCCTGTAGGAAGATCTGAACGTATTCTAAATAAAATCACAATGAAGCTTTTTTCGTGAAATCTGAGACGAAATTCTTGCAGAGCCTGTTCAACTCTTTCATAGTCTCGGAAGGTTGCTTAGGAGCCTCAATAATTTTGCATCAGGATTCAAAGCACACAGCATAAGGATAATAAGAGACTTCAGAGATATTTAGCTAAAAGAGAGAAACAAAAAAGTAGATTGAAGTACCTTGCAGATTCTGCTCAGAGGATTCAAATACATTGAAAAGAGAAAAAAAAAATAGAAGCTTGCATTGAACTAGAGACCAGGTCTCTCAAAAGGAACTTACTACCAGTCCTGTCTTTAGGATCGCTCATTGAATCAACTTTAGTTTTGAATGTCCTTTATATTTATATCCTTTTAGACAGTAAATAATATTGTCATCAAAACGGACGAAAAACAAACAACAAACCAAGCTCGCTCACAATCGTGTGTCCCAACTTTTGCTCATAAGGATGCAATCAAAAGCAAAATTGTCATGACAATCACAGGTCGCAACATTATTGCAATCTTTTCAACTCGTGATTAACAAGTTATTTCAAACACCAAACCAAATTTGTTTTATGGATACTGTTCGCCAATGTGTCAGTGGTTATCAATACTGAAAATGTTCTTGAAAATTGCAATGCGAAGCCCAGAAAATTGCGCACGTGGTGATCGATCATGAACTGATGTTGCGGAATATAATTGTTGCAACAATAATAGGAGATGACTATGTCTTTGTTGCTGCTTGTTGGGTGACAATTGATGCACTGCTCTTAGAATCAATTTTATCAAAAACATTTGACAAAAAAGATCAAATTGCTTGTCTCTACGACCAGTGAGGTTTTTCAAATTACCTCATTAATTTTTAAATAACAAAATGATGAAAAGCAAAAATTCTGAGAATTTCTGTAGTTTTTCTCTTTTTTGCATCGAAGGCTAATCGCAAAAGTTATCAGGAGAAAATGAAGATGCTAGAAAGCTTCATCAAAAGCGTGTACGTGTATTGAACAAATGATGAATAGTTACATTTATTTTTCGAGTTACCCGCTTATCGTTTTTATATGTTGGTTCGTGGGTAGGACAATCCTTTGACTGCCCTACCCAGATGTTTTTGTGCGCAGAGCTACCTGTCCTACCTACTTCTCGCACCACTGCATACAACATAATTCTACCGAAAACTAAGGGTAAATTAATCTTTAAAAAAGTGGAAGTAGTGCTATATCTATAGTGCTATAGTTATTAGTTACTTTCATATTCCCGAAAATAGAGTTCAGTTTATTTAAAACTTGAAACATTGTACTGTTATAATTGCTATTCAGACTTCTACCGACAGCTCCATTATTAACCACTGAAAGTATATTGAAATCGCAATAACTTTTTTGTTTCTTGATATTTTTGAACTATCTTTTAACAGTCTCTCAAAAAACTCTTCTAGTTTTAGAATATGTGTCGATATTTATAATTGGTCATCTGGATCCAGAGATATTCCAAAATTCCTTGGGGGACCGACGTAAATATCTCAGGCTACAAATTTTTTATCGTATTCGGATATTCACTCCGTAGAATAATACATTAATGGAAGTATGTTGTGAAAAAATGAAGCAATTTGGTGAAACGGTCTTTGAGTAATGGGCATTTATGTTTCTGGTACCACACTGGACAATTAAAGATCTTGAAAACTCTGAAAAATCTCATTTCGTAATTTTCAGATTTGTCCAAGAATACTGAATCCATTTTTATGATTTTTTTCAGAGAAGCTCCTTAGTACCTGGCATTGTATAGTACACACTTCATTTTTTGATAAATTGACCAAAAACAAAATGGCCGCCAAAGAGATTTTATATGGAGAATGTCGGTCCCCCAAGGAACATCGGAATATATTCAAAACTAGATAACCAATGATTGATATCGATACGGTTTCCTAAACAAGAAGAGTTTTTTGAAGTCTTGTGGAAAAATGGTTCAAAAATATCTAGGAACAAAAAAGTCATCGCGATTTGAATAATTTTTTAGATGTTAAAAATGAAGCTGGGTTAACTCATATTAAAAATTTTAATTTAATGTTCGTTGTTAAACTGTAGTCAAGTACAGTGTTATTATAGTCTTTTAATAGCATTAGCATTAGTATTAGTGTTATTATAGGGTGTCACAGAAAGTATGGGCACGACTTTGATAATGAAAATCATAGTACTTTTCCTAACAATCAAACATTTTTATATTATTGTATTTTTCTATAGGCTTTTTCAACGAGCACATGTGATAAATTTGTTTGATTCAATAATCGTTTACATAGAAAAATTTGATTTAAGATAGTCAATTCTTATCAGGTCGGCACAGTCCCTACATTTTGTTTGTGTTGATAAATAACTTGTAAAATATGTTTTTATGAAAATCTTTCACCGTGGTGAGTTGTATCAAGGATGTTTTACATACATTTTTGTTTGAAATTTTATTTGGCTTTGTTGGAGAACAATTGAAAAAAAGGTAAAGTTCGAAAAATCTCGTATTTTTCTCTCCACGTAAGACAACAGCACGAAGTTATAACTCTTCAGGTATTTTAAATAGTAATAAAAATAATACATTCCAGATTTACGAATGGTAAATCATTATTCAATTGGATAGGCAGCTTTCATTTTTGATTTATTCATGTTTTGACGTAAATATAAGGATTTGTTTCATGACCATTTTCAAAACAACCACATCTGGAATCGGATTTTCAGTTCGAATTTTTTTTTGTTTATAGAGACTTTACCCAGAAGGGGCATTCGTCTCTCAATTAAAAGGGTTTTATTATCAAAAGTTATTTTGTTTTACAATTTGACTTATATACTACTGAACAATCCAATCCTTTTTACAAATCTTATTACCTTGTCTTCTGCGTCTCTTTCATTGCTAAGAATTTCAGCTAAATTGTTGTTTATTCCTAGCTCTTGTCTTTCAGAATCGTATCGCTGACACGCAGCAAGTACATGATGAACTGTTACTTTTCTATTACATAACGTACACACTTCAGGTTGAATGACCTAATCGTTATCTAGTTAATACTATTTGCTCCTTTCTGTCCGTTCTATCTGTCAATTTTCCAACACCGCTTTTAATTATTTTCAAGGTAGTCCTGGGATTTTGACTCCATGTGTTTTGGTGGGCCTTCCAGATCATCTTTTGTATCCATTTGCTGGTATCCTGACAAGGAACTTCCTCAGTTGAAATTGATCGGTTTCTCCCACATCGTGCTGCGTCGTCGGTTTTTTCATTTCCTGGGATTCCTGAATGTCCGGGTATCCAACAAAAACGAATGTCCTTCCCTTCAATATCAGCTTCAATAAGTTGGATGTAACAGTTCTTCGATTTTCCAGATTCCAATGCTGCTAGGCAACTAGCTGAATCACTAAAGATGACTGATCTGTTTCTGGCATGTTTGGTTGCTTGTGATAGTGCCTTAGCTTCCGCAGTGAACACCGAACATTGTTTCGCTAGGCTGGCTTCTAATCTCGTGTCTGGTCCTACAACTCCGTACCCAACTTTTCCTTCGGCGAGGGATCCGTCCGTGTACCAGTGAGCATATCCTTGGTATTTTCTTCCTCTCTGAAAGCAATAAGTCCTAACATAGGGGGCTGTCCAGCTCTTACCTTCGCTTTTACGGACCAATCGATGCAAGGGACCGCTTTATTCCACGCTCTTGGGTGTATTGTTGCGAGCTTGCATATTTTTGGTATTTCTTCGCCTGTTAGGTTTTGAAACGCATCTTGAGCTTTGTTACAGAACAATTGAAAAAATGGTAAAATTCGAAAAATCTCGTGTTTTTCTCTCCACGTAAGACAGCATCACGAAGTTATAACCCTTCAGGTATTTTAAATAGAAATAAAAATAATACATTCCAGATTTACGAATGGTTAATCATTATTCAATTGGATAGGCAGCTTTCATTTTTGATTTAATCATGTTTTGACGTAAATATATGGATTTGTTTCATGACCATTTTCAAAACGACCACATCTGAAATCGGATTTTACATGCTTCAGTTTTAAATTTTAATATGAATAAGTGATAGTACGATCAATTATCATTTCGTCGCTGATAAATATATTTTTTTTTAGATTTTTACTATACGCACTATATTATATTATATTTATCAACGACGAAATGATAATTGATCGTACTTTCACTTATATACTCTGACATATACCGTTTTGTCTCAAATTCCGAACAGACTCATATTCCGAACACCCGCTTTTTGTATGGCGATTTGGTTGAAATGTTTCGCTGAAATATGTCACCTAATAACAAGGAAATGGCAGTCAATTGCAATTCAATTTTAACGTCTCCAATATAATTTATACCGCGGGAGTAGTGATGATTCTCTAGTTTGAGACCAGTAGAACGAGCTCAGATAAATAAATTTGCGAAATTATTCATTTGAATACGATTTATTCGTGCTGTTCGGAATTTGAATCAAGGTGTTCGGAATATGAGACAGACTGAATACAGTGTTCGGCATTTGAATCAAAATGTTGTTCCATACTTTTACGTGAAAACAATACTGAAAGTAATTAATTCAACATTATTATTGGTACACCCAATAGCTAAGAGTTAGACTTTGCGAGGAAATTAAAATTTACACAAATATCAGCCAATTCATGCCAATTAGATGCATTTGAAGTCACTGTTGGCCTTAAGTGTTCGGAATATGAGTCAAAACGGTAACAAATTTTGTAAAATAAAGTCACTCAAAAATAACGCGATTTGTGCAAGACTGATAAGAGATGCTTCAAAAAAAAGTTAAGTAATCAACACTTTTAAAATTACATTATTCATTAAAAAATGGCAGTCTACTCTTGTTGGGCACAGTAATCAAACGTTTGAAAAACAGATTTGTATCTACACTAATCTTGAAATAACAGTATGGTGAAGTAGAGCCCATACTTTCTGTGACACCCTATATAGTTTCATATGTACATACATTTCAATCAATACCCGACCAACCAGTCTTCATAATTCTGTATAGATCTTTGACCAACGATGGCGATCGCTAACGGTTCAAAACGAATCTATATCGATCGCTATCGAAAATCACTGACTGGTTGACCGGGTAAGCTCTCCAACGAGATCAAAATCGTTTGTGATCATCCTCACAAATCTCACAATTGGAAATTTCATGTAAAAACATTGACGCTTATGCCGTCAAAAGCCCGAATCATAGATTCCGTTGAAAATTTTCCAAAACCCACATTCCGGACACTTCGATGCAGCTCATGAACAACAAAGTTACCATGTTGATTCAAATTCTCGGACACCGGCCTTAAGGTTGAGATCCATCGAAGCCACACCTTAACCGTACAAGCTGAACATTTGATCGATAGGTCACTCACTGATGGCAACCGATTGATCAAATTTTCTGCGCAAATGCTTTCTGTCTCTCCAGATTTGTGCTCTTGAACATTTGAGTAGTTGCTTCGATGCATCTTTACCTTAATTCTCTTAAAAATATATAACTTTTATGAATGATTATTGTAAGAGACGTCATAATTGTAGACCATGAGAAAAGAAACTTAGCATTTAGTCCAAAAATACCGTAAGAATGATGATTGCCCGGCTTTCAAAGCATCCGGCAATTCGATGTAGCATGGTCAAATTGTCTTGAAATAGGAAAACAAATTATTACTAGCTAATTTCAAAATAGCATAAAAACTTGCGATGAAGTTTTAACGCACACAATTTTAATTAAGGGCTCACTAGTCCAAATGAAAATCTTGTTATTCAGGATTTCGAAAGCATTCTCAATCACGAGAATGTTTTCAAAAATTCCTGGGGGATTGATTTGGAAGAAATGAAAACTATAATTAATAACTTCAAAAATATGACAGCCCCACGGCGATGAAGGAATCTTTTATATCCTCATCAAGACACATTCAGAGAGTAGCAAATAATTTTTGATACAAATTTAACGAATGTTTCAGTTCATTTTTTTGTTGACAAAGAGAGTAAAATGTTGTTGGCGTAGATGGTTAACGCGCCCTGCCTAGCGTACTAGGGAGTCGTGGGATCGAAGGCCATCAGAACAATTCCATTATTTTTCCTGATTTTGCATCTCAATTATTCCAAATTGACATTCGTGTCTATGAGCATTCGGTTTTTCTAATTAATATAATGTTTGAAATGATACTTCATCCACTTTTTGACATTACGTCCTCACTGGAACAGAGCCTGCTTCTCAGCTTAGTGTTCTTTTGCGCACCTCCAAAGTTATTTACAAAAGATCCTGGCCCTAACGGGAATCTAACCCAGAGACCTCCAGCATGGTTTTGCTTTGTAGCAGCGAACTCTAACCACTCGGCTAAGGAAGGTCCCTGAAAGGATACTAATGAAGGATTTGAAAAAAATCGGATGAATTGTCGAATTAATAATCAAACTAATTCACTCAAAACAACCTGAGTATTGTAAATTTTCATGGATTTCTATAAAAAAAAATGCCTCATAAAACGAGTTTCCAAATTGGGAACTTTTGATTGGCAAATTGTGAAGCCATCTAGGTTTTCCCATACAAAGTTAAATATTCTGAATTTGAATTTAAACGGTATCTGACTTCAAATTCCTTGAAAATAAGACCTTATTATTAACTCATAAATGGTTCCTCCCATTCGTGAATACGCCACTGCTCCAGATTATGTGTGGGGAGCATCGTGCTCGCTCTGTGCAAACACACGAGACACTGACTCAATTAATGCATTGGGCGCTCATTAATTGGCGTAAACTGATTTCGATTATCTCTTTAATTGATTATTCATAGTTGCGACTCGCAGCGGCAGCGGCGGCGGCGGCGGCGGCGTTTTGCTGAATTTAGATTAGCCGTACGTGCGGTGGATGCATGAATAAATTTCGTCTAGTTTGGAAAAGGGGGTGGGTGATGATGGCGAGAGAAAGTGAGGATTCCGGACGCAGGAAGAAATAACTGTGAATGTGCGATGTTTACAGGTCTCTTATCAATATTTGGGCAAGCCGCAGTGCTCTTTGCGGTCGTATTTAACGATACACTTCGTTCACGCTACATTCTTGGAAAGCATGGAATAGTTGATGAAGTTGTCGAACTCCGTAGCTCAACGTTCTCTTCGGGGAATCGTTTTTGTGAAACGGTTTTGCCAAATCCATCTGCCACAGTTATTATGAACATCTGTAGTAGGGGCTAGATAGCCTTAACGGTAAACGCGCAGCTATACAGAAAGACCACGTGGGTTCAAATCCCACCGGTCGAAGATCACTACGTAAAAGGAATTTTCTATCATCTTACCTGCCACACGATATGCGAATGCAAAAATGGTCGATTTGCAAAGAAAGCTCTCAGTTAAGTACTGTGGAAGTGTTTATAAGAATTTTTAGTTGAGACGCAGGCTCTGTCCCAGTTGGAACCTAAAGAGCCAAAAAGAAGAAGTTCAAACATCTAAGCCCCCAACTCACAAATGATGAATTGGGGGAAGTATGTGTTGACTGTTGCACTAGCTGTGTTAATATCCGGATGGGCGTCTACATGGATTGTCGGTAGCACCATGAACGGTGAAGGTGCGTATGCAAATGTGGCATACCGTGGTTGATTGCTGTTGCTGCCGGAAGGCGTTGTGTCTGTGTACAAGTACATTCAAAAGGTGACAAGCTGAAAACAGTTTTCAGACGATGATGCTATGGTAGTAAATACTAGAGCTACCGACGTTCATGTAAAGGAATTTTCGATTAGTGATCACCGGTGGTCAAGTGTGGCTACAATGTCGGCTTTTGAGTTATTCCTTTATTCGAAGTGTTGTACAACATTCCAACATTCCAATCTTCAATCTGGCGTTACGTACTTACTGGGACAGAGCCTGCTCCTTAGCTTAATATTCATATGAGCACTTTCACATTTATTAGATGAGAGTTTTCTTTACCATTTGATTATTTTTGCTTTCGTCTGTGGTGTGGCAAGAACGAAGATAGTTGCTCTCGGATGTCGATAAACTTTTCAACTCGAGAAAATCTTTGACCGGCGGGATTCGAACCAATGCATAGTCTCACTCAGGGTTTGACCTCTAAGACAATTGAGAATATCTCTCATTTACCGCTCTCGTTTACAATCATGATCCATAACACATAATGAGAGCCCGTTCATCGTCCACTGCTACAGCTCAGATTATATGGGAAGGGTGGTTGTATGACATTTGCCAGAAAACCATTTGCCAGAAAGCCGTTTGCCAGAATCAATTTGCCAGAATGGATCATTTGCCAGAAATCCATTTGCCTGAATGAACCATTCCCCAGAAAGTCATTCCCCAGAAAGACCATTTCCCAGAAAAAATATTACTACATTACTTTGCTTTGTGTAGCAATATTTAGGTGTGTAAAATCTTTCGAATCATTATGATTTTCAGCGTACGATACATAATTATATGCAAAATAATTGTGACATAAGTTTTTAAGCTTTTTGTTTGATAAAATGTTTTAAACTAATAATGATATCATAAACTTATTATATAGATAGCTGTAGGGGTAAACATGCAGCTATTCAGCAAGCTGACGGACGTGAGTTCGGATTCCACCCGGCGAAGATTTTATTGGATTAAAAATTTTCTCGATTTCCCAGGGCATAGAGCATATTCATATCGGCAATACGTTATACACATGCAAAAATGATCAATTGGCAATAAAAGTTCTCAGTTAATAACTGTGGAGGTGCTCGTAAGAACACAAAGCTGAGATTTGGCTCTGTCCCAGTTGGGACGTAACATAAGATAAGAAGAATAAGGTGTAATAGATTTCCGAGGTTTTCATAGTTTCTGAGAAATAACTGTTCTTTTTTTAATGTTAAAATAGTCATCAATTTTGTACAAGCTATTAGGGGTCGTCCATTAACCATGTGATCATTTATGGGAGGATGGAAGGGCCAATGACCACGATACAAACAATTCTTTTTAAATTTTTGTATGGACGAAAGACCCCGTCGAGGTAAAAAATCCGAAAGAATTGACCACGCTGTTAATGGACAACCCCTTATAGGCAACTGTATTTTCAACATTCTATTAATGATTTTCCCTTCTATGAAGATAATGCTGTTCTTTAGGGCTAACTAATTCAAGGACTTATATGCTTCATAGGAGATTTACCCTTCTTTATATTATTGGCTAGTCTTTATAATTGTACTGTATGTTTCTGCCTGCAGTTAACAGAAGGAATGGAAGTAATGTAAACAAGGTTATGTCATCTCAATTTTAAATAATTACAGCTAAAAAATCAATATAGGACTGCTGTCAATAAAAATGTCTGTAAAAAGGATTTATGTAAAAAAATGCAGATATCGGGAAATGGACAATCAATATATGTCCTCAAATAAAAAAAAAAACTAAATTGAAAGTGATTCAATAATGGAATATTTACCATGACCTTCATCTAATTTCTCATTGAAGATTACTCGAGTGATTCCGAAAACATCAATCTTCATAACAGACTTGTTTCGTAGAGCAAGCGACAGAATATGAGAAACCAATATATGTGTGTTTTTTTGGTTTCCATCATTAATTATGGCCACGTAGCAGTCCTGCTAAGAATTTCAAAATATCTCCGGTTCCAGATAGCTAAAACTAGCAATCAGGGTAAACACTGAAGATTGAAGAGTTTTCCGGCAGCCTGTCGCAAATGTTGTAAAACTACTTTAAAACAATAAATAATGCGGTTCAAATTATAATTAAGAGTAAAACAGTTTAACTTTCTTTTCAAGGACTGAATAATGTATTTAAATATATGACCGAAAGAACATTGGGTAGTCATTTGAGTTATATTGTTCCAATGATTATTGGAGCTAAACTGATCATATTTCAAACATAATTTTCCCTTCTTTCACTCAAAGGCTGTTCATTTTAGTTGTTTTGCAATTTTTTTCCGCAAAGATACACTATTCATATTTCAGAAATTATTCAACTAAACTAATTCGTGTCAAACGTTTCAGCTTTTTTGTTCTCAGACCAGCTATGTAAGTAGTGAAAATTGCATAAAATTGTATGCGAAGGATTTTAACAACATGGACTATATAATACGGATCGATCAGTTGCGTTGTTTTATACTTGTTATAATATTACAAAGATATAAACATTATTTGGATCATTTACGATGCGAGTGAAGTACTGTAGAAGTGACGCTAAATTTTAATTGATTCTGCGCTGCAGCTGTGCAGTGCTAGTAGTCCAATCCTCTTGATGTAAATAATGTGAAAGTTGACTACACAATGTTTCATGCTATAAGTGCAAATAATATGAGTATATTCAAGATACAAAAATGACAAATATCGAAAATTTCGGTAGGCTTGAGGTGAAGATGCATCGAAGCCAAACCTCAAATTTTCAAGAGCGTAAACCTCGAGAACCAGCCAGCGGTTTGAGGTGAAAACTGAATTTTCAGCTGGAATGGCTGTTTTTGTGTCTAGATTTGCGCTCTTGAAAATTTGAGGTTTGGCTTCGATGCATCTTCACAAATATGTCGTCAATTGATATCAAGGTTGAAAACGAATTACAAAAAATGATTCTGAGGAATGGTTTTCTGGCAAATGGTACATTCTGGGGAATGGTTTTCTGGCAAAAATCATTCTGGCAAATTGATTCTGGCAAATGTCATACAATCAGGGTAAAAGCACCGGTTTTGGCCAGCCTAAGAGAAAATGTCAATAAAAATTAAACAAGAAGCCCTATTTATACTACAAATATGTCAAATGCAAGCTTGCAATCCATATTATGTGTATAAAATATCAAAACTCAGCTAAAACCATTGTTTCGCTTTGGAAATCCCATTGGTCAATATAGGCCAACGGAACCAGTTTCGGCCTGAGATTTAGCTTAGGTTCCTAAATTGGCCAATCGCATTGATTTTTCATGTGAGTGGCCAAATTAGGAGTGCCCTGGCTAAATTAGGTGTATGGGAGTTAAAGTTATAAGGAAAATAAATTGTTTTTTTTTTTATGTTTTGAATCAATTTGGACGGGTAAATGAATGTAGCTCTATCATGTGCATGTGATATACTGAACACAAAAGGTTTCATGCTGATTGGCTATGTAAAACAGTGTATAATCGAATGGTAAATCCAATCTACCTCCAATGGTAAATGAGCGAAAAAAAAGGGTTTTATCATCACTCTCTCTCTTTGGGGCTCTCTTTATTAAGCTTGCTACAACTTGCGAAAAATTGTCGATCATGGACCGGTACAGATGCGATGTTTTTCTTCACTCGCTTCTATCGTGCTTTGAAATCGTATGGGAACAAATTCTGCTATGCCTGGTAGCAATACAACGTTTGCTGGGCCAACTAGTAGGGTAACTCGGTGTAATACGCCCCAACGGGGCAATACGCCCTTCTTCATTTTCACGGGAATGAGACTTCTTTTATACGTAAATATGATTACATATCTTTAATATTCGCGAAAAAATGATGTTGCGCATATATGTTCCTTAAGAGCATACACAATCAATAGACATTCTAAAATTATCGATAATCAGATTTTTGGTTTAAAACTTTGCATCTGATAAGCAAGCCTCAGGGTGGATGAAGCCCATTGTTTACTATTGTTGTTGTTACAAAAACTTTTACCGGGAGACGACTGCTAATGGACCCTCTTAAGCTTAGCAAGTGGTGGAATTCTCCTTGGAAACATTTCTGCAACGTTGTGGATCTTTTTTCTATGGTAGGGGCATATTGCCCGGGTTGTTTTGAAACGTAAACAAATGGACCGTTTACAAAAAAACATCTTGTACACTTTTTTGAAGCAACCTGGGAAGAGAAATTTGCTTGCAGAGCATGACCAACTAAATAAGCAACACCTTGGCATAACAAACTTTAGAAATGATGCATTTGCTACTGCGATAGAGCAGTTTTTCCTTAAGGGGGGCGTGTTGCAGCTACAGCATAATTTTATCGCTAAGGGCGATCAAGTGTTTTCGCGCAATTGACCGAACCCTCTCACTACATCAGCAGTAGTATATAACTGAAACACATTGTTTGATAGTGTAGTAGATCGGCTGCCCATGGTGAGCCGAATAAGTTTTGTGCTGCTCTGTACGTTCAGTTTCGATTTATCCACTATCCATGCAAGGTCGCCGTCGTGGTTCGTTTGTAGATATAAAACTAGAGAAATACACGTTTTACGTTTTGCGGTAATAAAGTATTTTGTATTAAAGTGAACCGGTTTTGTGCTTAGCTTTTCGAGTTAGGAGAAGTGCCTTAAGCGATTGTCCTACGTGGCCCCCGTTTTCCTTGATCCATTCTGAACGTAGATTGGACATCTCGGATGGTACTCCTAATCCGCCGTGGCAAAGGGACGCAGCCTTCGCTGTAAATACCAGCCAAGGATCTCGGGCACACACCAGGTACGGAAATCCTATATTTGGACCCAACAGGGCGTATTACACCTTTTTACCTTACAGCGTAAATTCCTGACTTTAAGACTAATTTTGAACAGTATTTCGACGTGTTTAAAAACGTGTTTGGAATATAACACCTGGATCCTGGGGGTTATGGGAGATGAAGTTTAGGACTTGAAGAAAGAAGCTCGATATTTCAAAAACAAGAGATCCCGAACAAACACTTACCTGCTCAGCTCGCCTGTACCGCACATGCTAATGGGATTGCAACGCGAAATCAATTAGTGACCCTTCTCAACAATTGCCGACATATTTTTTTCACACCCTGCGGACATCAGACAACAAGGGGTTGGTTTGGACGTTCGGTGTGTTGGTCATTCGGCCACGTACCCTCGTTTGTCTACCCTTCCCTCCTCGCTAGGGTGTAGCTTTTTTATACATTCTGTAAATCATCATTTCGTGTGCTCTTCTTAATTCTAATCACATTCAAAAACCTCAAAGTATGTGATGAATACATAAGGATGAAGAGCTGGCGCAAGCAACTTGAAACCTTCATTGAAGCGCTTACAGAATTATGTTGTTTTCAAATTTCCAATATCAACCTCTTAGCACACATAGGAAAAAAAAAACTGTAAGAAGTATTAGCTAAAAGCAGCTTTCTCGAAGTTTTTCTTGCTTTCAATATTTTTTAAAAATTTGTTTGGCTATAAATACTCAACCAACTTAAATCATTGAGCATGCATTCCAAGATTTTCTTTTGTTTCATTTTGACATTCAAGCACAATGTTGATCCAAATTAATACAAGACGATTTGGAATCATTTAAGTGTTCATGAAGTTAGGGTTTATTAACTGTCACGAAACGGTGCTAAAATTAGCGTTACACAGATTTTTGAAAAGCCATTACTCCAAAACTACTCATAAAGCTTGACCCTTCAAATAAAAGCAGTCTACACAGTCATAGCAAGGAGCAAAGAGCTTTAAAGGGGATGTGAAAATATGACTTCCTATAAAAAAAAACAGCGTAACAATGTTTGAGAGCTCATTGCAATCAAAAATATTAAACAGAGTTGTAGCAAGGCAAATGGAGAATGGGAGGCTCCCATTTGGAGTGTTTGCCAAACCTATAAAAAATATTTCGGTGCCGCTATGCAATCAATTTTTGATTTTGTTTCACGATTTGACACTTCTATCGTAGATCTTCAATAGAAAAATACTAAACATTGTCGTAGCTAGGAACAACAGTAGTAGAGGGCTTCCATTAAAAATTGCTCAAAATCTTCAAAAATCATAGCTTAACAATGAACAAACCGATATTTGATTTTTTACTATTTAAATGCTTAAAACTAAATCTTTCAGAAAAAAATATATTACACATGAGCGTAGTAAGATATAAGGTTGTTAAGGGGCATGCCATATTTTTCAGTCTCATTTGCCAGTAAATCAAAATTCGAAGCGATGACATGTAGTTTTGTAATTTTAAATATATTGTAGAAGTCCAGTTAATTAAATTGAATAGCGTTTTACATTTTTGAAAACACTCAAAATTTATTTTACCAAAAAGCTAAGAAAAACCCTTGATTTCACCAGTTTGTCTGTAGCTCAAAATTCAAATCAATCGCGTGTAGTTTTTTCCGACATATAATTAATTGCACAAGTCAATTAAAGATGTAAGGTAAAAAGGTGTAACCCCCCCTTAAGGATAAACTGCTCTATCGCAGTAGCAAATGCATCACTTCTAAAGTTTTCTATGTCAATGTGTTGCTTACTTAGTTGGCCATGCTCTGCACGCAACTTTCTCTTTCCAGGTTGCTTCAAAAAAGTGTACACGATATTTTTTGTGAACGGTCCCAATGTTTACGTTTCAAAACAGCCCAGGCAATATGCCCCTCCTATAGTAAAAAGGTCCACAGCGTTGTAGAAATGTTTCCAAGGAGAATTCCACCACCTGCTAGTCTTAAAAGGGTCCATTAGCAGTCGTCTTCCGGTAAAAGTTTTTGTATTAAGTACAATTGTAAAGAATGGGCTTCATCCCCCCTGAGGCTTGCTTATCAAGAGCAAAATTTTAAACCAAAAACCTGATTTTCGATTTTTTTAGAATTTCTATTGATTGTTTATACTTTTCAAAGAACGTATATGCGCAACATCATTTTTTCGCGAATATTCAAGATATGTAATCATATTTACGTGTGAAAGAAGCCCCAATCCCTTGAAAACGAAGAGGGGCGTATTGCTCCGTTGGGGCGTATTACACCGAGTTACCCTATGAATAAAATAAAAAACTTTTGATTACACTCAAAATTAATTTTACCTAAGAAACTGCTAAAAACCTTATTTCATGAGTCTGTTTTGTATATACAAAATCCAAAGCATTAACAAGTAGCTATTTTTGGATTGAATTTGCTTATAAAAGTTAAGTGAACATGTTTGAGAAAAAATAAAAATGTTCTTGTAACACTTCAAACTTATTCAACCTAAGATACTACAAATATAAACGATTTCATGAGCTTATTTGCTTGTAAATCTTAATTCAAAGCGATGATGGCACGTAGCTTTTCCGAAATAAATTTACGAAGAGAAGTTATGAGAACATGTTAAAGTAGAAATGGAAATGTTTAATTACATAATACATTTATTTACTCAAAAAACTACGCAATACCCTAATTCACGAACTTTAATGCATGTGAATACAAATTCAAAGCGATGGTATGTTATTATTTTATCAACATCAAATTGTGTCTAGAAGTTAAGCTTATTATTTTTGAGAAGCTATACAAATTTTTGTGTGCACTAAAAAATTATTTTATCAAAGAAACTGTGAAATAAGTATTCATGTTTGTATAGAAATGCTCAAAGTGATTATATAAGTTTTGCGAAAAAGTTACACGTCTTCTCTGCGAAAAAGGACCACGGTATTATTGAGCTGAAATCGAATAAAGGTTAACTTCTGCGTTCATTAGTCCTCTCTTGGCGTAGGGGTAACGCACCCTAACTAGAGATCAGGGAGTCGTGAGTTCGATTCTCACTGAGAAGACGTGTAACTTTTTCGCAAAACTTCACATCAATTTGTCCATTTAATCCAATTGCAACCTATATGTTAAGTTTTTAGGTAGTTATATAAAATAGGTAATAAACAAGTTTGGAATACACTCAAAATTTAAGGATATATCGTTGCCTAAGGTTTTGATTTTGAGGAATTAAATTTGAAATATCAAGGTAAAGGGGCCTTCCTTAGCCGAGTGGTTAGAGTCCGCGGCTTTAAAGCAAAGCCATGCTGAAGGTGTCTGGGTTCGAATCCCGGTCGGTTTAGGATCTTTTCGTAATGGAAATTTCCTTAACTTCCCTGCGCATAGAGTATAATCGTACCTGCCACACGATGGACGAATGCGAAAATGACAACTTAGGCAAAGAAAGCTCTCAGTTAATAACTATGGAAGTGCTCATAATAACACTACGCTGAGTAGCCGGCTCTGTCCCAGTGGGGAAGTTAATACCAAGAAGAAGAAGAATTTTTTCAAATTGGGACTATTCATAGTCTTTTTATGTATAATAATTTTTGAGTGCAGTCAAAAATTACTTTCTGAACTCAAATGTGTTAATATAACTTCTTTAAGCAAACATTCAAAGTGTTATTGTTAAAAATTTGATTTTTCTTAGATTTTTAAGCATAATAAATTTTGAGTGCAATCAGAAACTTTTATTTCTTCTTAAACATGTTCAACAAACTACTATAAGCAAATGTATTCCGAAAAATCTACATGTCATCGCACTGAATTTTGATTTTCAGGCAAATATGCTCATGAGACAACGTTTCTCGTAGTTTCTTAGGTTAAATAAATTTGAAGTGTTGTATAAGAAAATGTCTATTTCTTCTCAAGCGTGTTTACTAAACTTCTAAAACAATATAATGCCGAAAAAAGTACTTGT
Organism: Aedes aegypti; assembly: GCF_002204515.2. Lineage (NCBI taxonomy): Eukaryota > Metazoa > Arthropoda > Insecta > Diptera > Culicidae > Aedes > Aedes aegypti. Next base: position 53,016,959 of record NC_035108.1, read on the forward strand.
CATTGCTTTGAATATCGGATTAAAGGCAAACAGACTCATAGCATATTGTTTTACGCAGTTTTTTAGGTTCAGTGAATTTTGAGTGTAATCAGTAGTTTTTTTTTCTCACTCAAACAGCTTTACTTAACTCCACAATTTATTCTATGTTAAAGAAGTACATGTAATTGCATTGAATATGGAGCAACAGACAAACAGGAGAAAACGAGGGTTTTCCTTAGTTCTAGGTAAAATAAATTTTGAGTATATTCGAAAAAGTATGTCTTTATTCAAATTTAATAACCTGACTTCTACAATCAATTTTATGGAGAAAAGAAACTTAACCGCATCGCTGTGAATTTAGATTAAGAGGCAATTGTGACCAAGAAATAGGACATACTACGTCTATGTGTTATATTATTTTTCTCTAAAGGACATAGCTTTAAGCATTTAAATGGTAGAAGAAAATTAAAAATGTGTTTGTTCATCATAAAGTTATGATTTTTTGAAAATGTTGGGATTTTTTTAATGGTAACTCCTTACTACTATTTTTACTAGCTACGACCATGTTTAGTATTTTTCTATTAAAGATCTACGCTAGGAATTTCGAATCGTGAAACAAAATGAAAAATTGATTGCATGGCGACATCGAAGTATTTCTTTATAGGTTTGGTAAACATTCCAAATGGGAGCTTCCCATTCTACATTTGCCTTGCTACGACTCTGTTTGAAATTTTTCTCTTGCAACGATGTCGTCAAATGTTTCCAGCGGTGAAAAAAATTATAAAATTTTTGTCTGATGGCTGAGATATAAGCTCTGAACCACTGTAAAGGCTTTGCTCAGCCTCCTATGAACCGTCTACCTTGCTACGACCATGTGTATTATTTTTCTATAAGCATTTGACCACAATGTTTTCGTTAGTGAAAAGCTTTCAGCATTTCGATATTTTTTTTGTAAAGTTAAGCTTTTTTGAAAAATCCGTGTAACGCTGTTTTGGAGTCACCGTCGTCTATGGGGGTTTTCTTCTCACAGTAGTTAATTTAAGTTTTTGATGAGATGAGGAAAATTTCTATGAAACTAAATAATTTTAACGTATACTAGTTATAGTTCAGACACATTTGAATGGAGCTAAACGATTTTAAATTGGTTGAAAAAAAAAATATAATGTGATTCGAATTCAGAAGAGCACACAAACCTTAGGTTTTGAGAATTTTCGAAAAATATGCCGCACCCTACTTCGCACACATCCTAGTCAAAGAAAAAGGTGTCAAAACCGACCGTTCTTCACTTTGCTGACACAATTGTAGGCTCCTCGCATGCCTTCCCACCATCTTAAGCAGGAGGAGGAAAGAGTGGCGAGTGCTAATCCTGTTTGTTTTTTAAATTGCAACAACTATTGCAGTCGAGTATTTATGGAAGCGGCTCACATCCGAAGCCAAGCAAAGCAATTATCGGATTTGTCTTAATTAGCGTATGCATCCCATTAGCATAATACTGCTCAAATCCATCACTCCGGTGGTATTTCTTGTGTAAACAGAATGCGCTGGGGTCTAAAAGTGGCACTTTGATTGCTTTAAATTTGCTGAACAAACCGTTTGATTAATATTGGATTCTCCCCCGCTCTTCCACTAAATCTGCTTCTCGTTCCGAGAAAAGGTTGAACTGGATGTGGTGAGTTTTCCTTTGGCTGCCATGGAAGCTTTCACCATTTTCCTAGTCAGTTGAAAAATGTAAAGTTCGCCCGGAATGTTCACAGATGGCAGCGCTGGTGTTGCGATCGATGGTGATAGAGAGCCGACCACGTGTAAGAGAACCCACCGAAGCGCTCTTCTTCTCTCAGCAACGGGAAAAGCTTTCCATCCTTAGAGTATGCGATATTTCGAAAGATGTCGTCATACAAAGTTCGAAATTAAATTCCAGGATGTCATAGGTACTTTGCAAATTTAAATTTATCCATAGAAAATTCCGTATTAACTTTGAGTGACTGGCATTAAACTATAGTTGCATGGATAGAGATGATTGCGCTCTTATGAAGGAAACTAAATGGTATCTAAAAACCGTTCTAAAATCGATTCGTTTCGTATCGTCTTGAAGAAAATGCATATCACATACCCTTATTCCCACCCATTCTCATTCGGAGCGAAATTTCCCCTCCAGCATCTGACGGTGAAAATCGGAAGCTTTTGCCCGTTCGAAATTCACCTCACATTTCCTCGCTTTGGTTTCAATTTCCATCGGAAGCTTTCCCGTTGACTAATCGTCTATTTGACTCGTTGGATTTCTACTCCCCCACAACGTGGGGATTTGAGAATCCCCACAATCAAACGTGACACTCACTGGCACTTGGGATTTGGACGGAAGCGAGGAAACTGACCGACCAAAAGCCGAAAGGAAAACAAAATCGGGAGCCCACACGGCTGCCCCAAAGATCAATCAAACTTGTAAATCCTGGCAATCAAAAGTTTTATTTCGTTTCGGTTGCGAGTGCGTCGGCAGGAAGGGAAAGAATTGAATTTGCTTTTTTCTCTAAGGTTTGAATGGAAAAAATGTAACCTGATGGATCTCGATTTGAATGAAGGAAAAGGTTATTTTATTTGTTGATGATTTGTCCGTTCGATTCTTTCACTGCAGAAGAGATTTTGTGTTCTTGGGTTTGTTATTGAATTTATACAAACGTTTGCAAAAACGTTTTGAACTTGAATTTGTGAAGATTGATTTGGCGGGAAGTTTTTATGAGTTTACGTAGCAACTTTCACATTTCTTGACGAATTCTTTTCAGTATGATTTAGGTATAACAATACCACAATATGGAGTATGGTTTGTTTGAGTCCCGCCGGTTGTGGATCTTTTTGGGTAGGACTCTTGGACATTTTCGAAACATATGCAAAAATAGTCAATAGACAGAGAAAGCTCTCAGTGAATACTTATGGAGGTGCTCGTGGAATACTAAACTGAGAACCAGGCTCTGTCCCAGCGGGACGTATTGTTGCGAAGAAGAAGGAGAAGCAAACCGAAGGAGGCTTCGTGGCCGTGTGGTTGGTGTCATCAGGCATTTAACCGCATCGTGTCAAGGAGTGTGGGTTTGATCCCCGCTTCAGACCGGAAAACATTTCGCGAGGAATGTTTTCCGACTGTACCACTGGGCGTTACATGCTAGTCCGTTGTCTAGGACAAAATCGTCCACTGGAAGCATTAACGTGTCGGTGTCTTAACAAAAATCACTATGTTCACCGGTCCAATACGCACTGATGGGGTAAAATGACTCGAACCATTGGAACATTCCTAGAACGTTTCAGTTTATGTTCTTTGCCAAACGCTGTTAAAACATGTTGATCCAAGAGTTGCCGCCGCATTCTTTGGACATAAACTCATTGGTTCTTCTTTTATTTCCCGGTGAAATTTAACTATTTTTCACTTTTTGTTTGAGTCGTAAGCTTTTCCGATGATTTTATAAACAAATAAGCGTTTCCATGCCATGGAGCAAGCTCATGGAGAAGCCTGGTTGTTGACTCCTTGTTTTCCGTAATAAATGGCATTCTAACACACTCATTCGGTCATTTTGAACCACTCCCATTTTTCAAGAAATTTTACGATACACTTAAAAACCGTTAAAATCTCAAATTTCGAAAAAGTTTTCATGGTGGTAATACATTATTGTTAAGTTACTGTTAAGACTTCGAATGACCTTAAAATGTGGATCTTACTAAGAGAAACCGACAAATATTTGTGTGAAAGTGACATTTTGGACCAAGGACACAGGAAATCAAATGAATGGTTTCTTTTCAAAAGTACCTATTTAACAATGATAAATGATCCTCTCTCGTTCTCTTTCGATTATAACAGTGAAAAGCTTTTGGGTAGTTTTTTTCTTTATAGATTGAAAGATAATGTTATTGGCTAGCATTTCATACAAAAACACATCAGTAATATGGCTCAGTTGTTGATTTATTTGTTTGTTTGATAATATCAATTCAGTGGTTATGCATGTTTTTGGTCTATTTAAAGATATATACACTTAAAGAATTTCCAGTTAACCCTAAGCTGTAAAAAAATTCTTGTATATGGCTTATATTGTGCTATTATGCTTATTAGCTGTTAGTAATTAGCATTATATAAGCCATTTATCAACAATTTTGGCTAAACATACAGCTTTTTGATTACCTGTGTTCAGTAATAAAAGTTTTTTTTTTAGATTTTGATCCTATTCTTGTCCCTTCTGATTGATTTGGATAGGGTAGTGTTTTAAACGCTATACTGCCAATAAACGTATATCCGTAACGAGTTTGCTTAACATCCTATTCACATAGGACAATTATGCGTGCATCGGCAGCGAAAAGCTCGTATTTAGCCACAATATGCGTCGTATGAAAGTGTTTCTTATTACAAAACTTTAGATAATAATAATATGGTCAAGAAAAATTAATAACGCCAAAGTGATTTATGAAGGTGCTCAAGTGATTTTTTACCCTAGTTCCTTCCCTAGATTTTCTAGACTTTTTCACAGGCTTTTCCTTGAAATACAGGAGTTATAGCGAATTTACGCAGGCTTCTCTAAGGGTTCAAAAAATGAAGGTTCCAGAACTTTACAAGGAGCTACATGGGTCCCATGAAGTTTCTTGGGGGCCCTTAAGAGTGTTGTAGGCAGACTCATACTCAAATCTCAATCAAAGGTAGTCTTCATGGTGTAGTTGATTGAATGTTCGCTTGATAGATGAATGATCATGAATCTGGTACCGTCAAATAACAAAATAGACTTTCTCTCCCCACTGCTGACAACAATCATTCTGATGCTGGGGATAGAAATTCGAATGTACCTATTATCTGAAGTGTTGATGAGAGTTATGGCACTTTTAGATTGAGTTATGTTTCAGAAGATTTTCATTTCTTTACCGTATCGTCCCAACTGGGACAAAGTTTGCTTCTCAGCTCAGTGATCTCCTGAGCATTTCCACAGTAATTAACTAACAAACAAACTAGAATTTTCAACAATAAAGTGTCATTTTCGAAGGTGAAAGTTTATCACCAGAGTATACGACAATCAGACGCTGTTTCTAGCTTTGGGCGGAAAAACCCTTTGAACTTATTTGCTTTATTACATTATTTAGAACGGTAAGAAAAATATGACAAAAATTGTCCTGGATAGCGAAATTGTGTCAGCATATACTACAATAATCAGAAATTACATTCACTATCAAAAATAATGTAAATAACGCCTGTGGATGCTATATTCACGTTCAAATAATTTTCGTTTTTTTTATGGGCTAAACTGTATATCGTGTGGCAGATACGGAGACATTCTGTGAACTCGGAATCGAATAAAATTTCTTTACGAAAAGATCCTCAACCAGCGAGATTCTAACCCACGACCCTTAGCTAGGCCATACTGAACAGCTGCGCGTTTACCACAACGGCTATAGGATTGAGGACACTTAGTCGAATGACATTTGGTCGAATGACGTTTAGACGAATGACATTTAGACCAAAACACGTTTAGTCAAAGGGACATTTGATCGAATGGATATTTGGTCAAATATCTTCAATAAAAAACATCTTCAAAACATGTTTATCAAAATGTCTAATAGGTAATATGAACTCTTTGTCAATTAGCCATAGAGAGTTTCGATTAGACATGTTATCGTAGAGGGAGACATGAACAAAATACTTCTGCATGTTTTTTTAGGGGGTGAACCTAGACTTATTCATGGGACTGTACATTTTGTACATCGAGTAGCAGGCACGAAGGTATTTTATGCCTTAGTCGAAATAAAAAAAATCATCATTAAATTCGAACTACCTACCTCGAGCACGGCCTTTACTTTAATTTTCCAACATACATTGTTAGAATAGTCTAAAGTTATCTGTGAAATCGTACACTTCAGTTTAACTATCAGAACTTCAAGTCTGAAAGACTTCCTGTAAGAGCTGGTGTTCCTCATAGCAGCATTTTAGGACCAATATTATACAACATGTCTGATGTTAATAGACCTAATTGAGTAACCTCAGGAATGTCAAACATCTTTGTTTGCGGATGACACAGGACTCTCCGTCAAAGGACGAAACCTGCGTGTCATCTGCAGTAGATTGCAAATAAATTTGGATATATTATCTTCATGCTTGGAAAAATGGAAAATTTCGCCTAATGCTCCCAAAACTCAACTAATAATATTGCCACATACAATAAAAACTTCCACTAAATTGGTCAGATGAAGGTAACTATCTAGAGCTCATGCTAGATAAAAATTTAACTTTCAAAAATCACATTGGAGGCATTCCAGCGAAATGTAACATATATGTATATATATAATGTCTGTATCCAATTATTAACAGAAAATCTTAACTTTTTTTTAAAAACAAGCTTTTGACGTTCAAACAATATGGACTAGGTAGCTGTTGTAATACCAGCAAGAAAGCTCTGCAGAGGATTCAAAATAAAATTTTGAAAATGGTTCTGAGGCTCCCTCTCTGGTATGGTACTAATGAGTTACATAGAATACCAAATGTTGAAACATTAGAACAAAAGTCGATTTAAATTACTAATAGGTTTAGACAAAGAGCTTGGGGAGCATGGCCTTGCTTAATAGCTTCACGCTTAATGCTACGGCTGTATGCGTTTCGCGGATATTATTGGGCCCACCTAACCATTTCTTTCTAGAAATAGTTAACAACCAGTCATTTTCACTATCTGCCAAAAAAGAAAGACCAAGCAAATTTGGAATTCAATACAGTTGATAATCTTAAACTGCCTCCTTATAGCCAAATCGCCTCTTTGTATTGAGTATTTCTGCCACTGTATTACTCTTTCAATGACATTGAAAACATTCTTTACTGACTTCACTACTCTCATTGCAAGAACAGCACCTCTTCAATTGCCCAAGCACTATCCCACCAGTCAACGTGTTAACCTCAATTTCCGCATGAAAATTTATGCACCCGAGCACGTTTTGCCACCCTCCTTCGAGTCCCAAGCTAACCCAGGCCGTGAGCGGACATGATTTAATTGCATTACCGGCCACATAATAAATACCACAATCCTTCTGCTCGTCTCCCCAGCCGTCTCATTCTTGGAGAGCATTGCGGTGAAACGATACTTGCCGTAATTCCCGCCGTACTTCATTAGCCCCATCCATTGGAGGGATTGCGTGCTCGGAGATCGTAGCTTGGACAGAATTCTTTTCCTGCTGGGCCCTGACCACAACAACCGCGCTTCTTGGTGGTCATTCGCTACATTTAGAATGAACTTTCTTGGGCCAGGGACAGGGGGGAAGCTTACCTTTGGGCGGCTGTCTAGGTGCAATTGAATTTACCCGAGGCTGTTTCAATTACCTGCCGTGACCCGTTGTCTTTTACCTGCTATCCCATCGGGTTGCATCCAAGTCGGTTCCCTAGCGTGAACCAGAATCACTTTTGGCCGGTGCAGTCAACCAGCGGAACCAAAGGCTACTGTCGTTGACGGCGAGCTTCGCCGATTGCAATGTAATTAAATTTTATGTCAGTAAAGATGTGCGATATTTTGTCGAAAGCCTTTGAAATACCTCTTTGGGTATTCATTGCTGATCATAAGCGCTTTACAAAATTATTACAACTTAAGATAATTATAGTATATCAATTTATAATAGAGTATGTTATAATATTACTGTGCTCATCTGAATTCGAATCACATAAAAAGAGAAACCTCGAAGTTTGGGCCAAAAATATTAATATTTAGAGGCACAAGCGATTCGAAGTTGAATTTTCATGTTATTAAACGTGATCCTCAGTAAAGTCTTTATAATGTTGATATTTACTAATCAATTTTGAAGCTTCTAGCATCAATTCCTTCAAAATTGTATCTTAGAAAAGTTTGTAGAACATCAAAATTGTATAACATCAAAACAAGTCATAGTCAAAAGTAGCTTCATTTTTCTACAGAAAAATCTAGTGGATGAGCATGTCTACGGCAGAAAATCCCTCAATAAAAAAGAAAAAAAACTTACCGTAAAAGGGGGTAACTTTGATAGTTTTTTAGAACAAAACTTGTATATTTATGCACGCGGTTTCGAATAATTATAATTAATATTTTTACTGGTATCCTAGCTATCGATTGCAGTTGATAGATTGCTAAAAGATTTATTTTGAAAGCATACCGTAATTTCGGGTGAAATTGATCATTTTTCACGGTTTTTCTAGTCTGTATTCTAAAATATTAACAATGGCCAACAACTAAATGTAGGAAAACAAGTACGAAGGTAACCCTCATCGACTCATGTACTGAAACCTTCTAACAAATGTCATATTAGTGTTGACAAATATCTCAAAAATAAAAAATCAGCGGATCTCATTTCGGGGTGAAATTGATCACTTGTCAATGCCATTATTGTTTGTTTTCAAAATAACTCTACATGATAAAATTGAACTCCCAGAATCCGAATATGCTTGTCAAATTCTTAACAATGCAATATTTAAATAAATAACGAATAGTTAAATTTACAGAATTTCGCGGAAAACGCCTAAATGTATGTAATTTCCTAAGGAATTCAATGAAATCTAACAGAAATTCCATTTGAAACCATTTGAACTAATTGGTACGAGATTTGGTGATGAAATCTGGTTTAGGGATATATCTCAAGCATCCTCACAAACTTTCAGGTTTATATCATGTTCAAATCCTTGCTTAGAAATAGAAGTTTGTAGGTGCTTGTCAAAATTGCACCGTGCATGATTTTAAAATTTTATATTATTTTCATAGTAATAAACATTCTTCAACTCAAAAAACTTCACAACACACAATTTGACAATAGTTACGACAAACAACATTCATTTACTGCAGCTTACATTGATATTTATGCTCCATTACGAATAAATAAAATCGTGTGATACGATGATCAATTTCACCCTTCTGATCAATTACACCCGATTTTAAGGTACATAATTTTCAATATGATCGAAAGTCGGTTTTCTGTTTTGGGGTTACTTTGATAATGGAGTATAAATCGAACAAAATCAAATGAACTACGTAACATTTATAGGGCGTTGCATACCTTTAGACGTTTAACATTGTATGGAAATTTCTGACTTAGATAACAAAAATGGTCGCACTGTGGGAAAATAAGAGCTAAGAGATTTGAGACCATATTCAAGTTCTATTATAACTAGGCTGTCAAAGATAAGTGACCAACTATTCGAAACTACATCAAATAGTGATCGTAGAACAGATTGTTAGTAAGCGCTTCAAAAATGCTAAACTCGTATCAATTTTTAATATTCGTTTATAAAGCCTCAAATTTTCTCGATTCAAATGCAAGCAGCTGTTACATGAAGTGTCATACTAATATTCTTTAGTTTTGCATTCGTTTTGCTTAACCAATTAACAGAAATTATGATATTTCGTTTAGTATGCGGTGGGCAACGCACTATCAAAGATACCCCGTTTTACGGTACTAAAAAATCATGGTTGTTTGCCCATAACTTCATGAATACTCTACCAATTTAAAATCTTGTCACATGCTTTTGAAGCTTATCAAATTTTTTCAACTGTGCGTACAACATATTTAATTTGACAATTGTTTCGATTAAGTTAATCAACAAATTTACTCAAAACTTGATTTTCAATGGAAAAATTAATATTTTTGGATTGATATTTTGTTTAAGTCGGAAATTCAATATTTTCACTATTAAGCTGAAGTTTATAATGCCTTTCGTTATAACTACAAGTTAAAAAGTGTTTATATTTTTCAAAATTGCAAAAATACTTTTGTTATGGAATTCATGAAAAATTATTGCTATTACCTTGTTGAAAACGATAAATACCAGTTTCAGCTTAAGTCTTGAAGTTTAACTGATACAAATATGAAAAAAAAAGAAATATTTTTCATATAATTGGTTTTTAAAGCCAGAACGATTTTTTAATTTCATGCTTTGCTTATAAAAACAACTTAATTAGCTTCAAAAGCATGTACAAAGATTTGGAATCGGTAGAGTACTCGTGAAGTTATGGTAAAACAAACATAATTTTTAAGTAAAATTTTTCGGAGAAAACTACTTTTTACTAAGGCTAGTTCCGATACAAGATATTTTTTTTAGAGGAACCCCTGAAGCAATTTCTGAATTATTCCCAAAGAAAATTCCTAATAAATAACAGGACAAACGATTGGGGGAATGCATGAAAGACTCCTGGAGATAGCTCTGGAGGAATTTCTGTAGAAATTTCCGATGAAGTTAATTAAAAATACCATAAGGAATACTGAAAAAAAATTCACGAAAAACCAAAAAAAAATGAAGAAATCTGAAAAAAATACTGATGCAACCAAGTAAATTTTGTACAGCATTCCTGAAGGAGTTCCAGGATGAATCATTTGAGGAATTCTTAGAGGAGCCTCTATTTGAATTTGTATATATTCGTGCAAGAAATCGAGAAATATTCCAGGAGGAATTCATGAATTCTATTTCAAAGGAATTTCCGGAAAATTTTTAAAACATTTCATTATATACTCCATTGGGAGAATTCAAGAAGAAGTTTTTGGAGTAATTATTAAAAGATTAAAATAAGGAATAATAACTTAAAATAATAACTGACCATTTCCATAATAATGTTCTTGATCAACGCCTAAACCAAGACGAAACCACTGAAAAATAGTGGTCTTTTTTACACAGCAAACTTTAATGGTATATTTAAGATGAAATTTGTAGCAGAAACCTTGGAGGAATTAATGGAAGAATTCGTTTCCTGATTCTCTGGGGTTATTTCTGAAAGAAAGCCTGTATTTCTTGGGGAACTCTCAGAAGAAATTGTGGAAAAGAATATAATAACTGGAAAATTAACTGAATGACTGAAATTTTTGTATAAATCTGTAGAAGAAATCTTGGAGGAATCTCTGGTAAAATTCCTGAAGGAGTCGCCTGAAGACTCTAGGAAAAAAATGTGTAGAACAATGATAGCATGAATTGCGGGCATATACCTGAACGTATTTCGGAATATTTAGAGATTGTTCATAAACCACTTGATCATTTTTACAGAGAGGGGGGACTCTGGTATTTGGCTACGGTCCATATAAATATTAAAATTTGTGTATGGACAAATGACGCTCCCCGTAGTTGGAGGGGTCTGGAAATTTTAAATATGGTCACATGGTTAATGGAAAACCCTGAAAAATAATCTCGAATGGAACTGTTGGAGGTATTACTAAAGTCTTTCCAGTAGTTATTCTTGAAGATATATTTGGCGGAAAGAGGAAGAGATTTCTAAGAAATCTTAGGACTAATTTGGAATGAAACTTTGAGAAATTAGGTACTTCTGAAATTGTTATTATAAGTTAGATTCCCATAAAATAAACACAGTTTGAGCAAAAAAAAAAGAAGTCTATGGTGAGGATAAAAAAAATCTCAAATGTGTCGTCGGTATCAGATAGCTGATGAGAATACGTAAAAGCAATTGAGCTTGTATCACCCTGCACTTCAAGTGTACCAATATAGCCTCAATGGTAGAAGGGTCAGGTCCTTCCCGGTGGTGTGGTACATGTCTCGATTCGATTCCCGTTTGAGGCTTGTTTTTTTATAAAAGTACCGTCGTTGGGGGTGACAATGGGTCAAAAAGGCATATGTACGATTTGTTTATTGAATAACTATCGCAATTTAGCTTCAATAAACTTCAAATTTAGTGTGTATGTACTTTGATGATATATTAACAACTGTTCAAAAAATTATTGAAAAATATTTATTCACAGCGGCACTACAAGTGAATGAAAAATGACCCAATCTCACCCCATAGAGGGGGTGACATTGGGTCACTGGAATTGAAATAACTTGTTTTTGAGAATATTATTGCAAAACCATTCACAGCTGAAAAATATTGATGAAATACGATGCAAACAAGACGAAAAGATATCTAAGATGTTTCACAAGTATGATAAACCCACTTAAAAGAACGATTTTACCAAAAATTTGAAGAGCTATGAGAAAATATATGAGACCCAACATTTATCGTCAAGTTTACATAAATATTCCTGTTTTGTTTCCCTCAAATTATCTTCAAAGTCTCATCCCCATTGCCATAAAACCTATTCAGCTTTTTCAGAGGTGTTCTGAAACAGTGATTATTTTAAACCTTCGCAAATAGTTATATTACGGTGCAACATTACTCGATCAATACATTTCAAGCAGATGTTGACGTCATAATCCCGGTATTCCAGCGATCCAACTCATTCGTACTTTCGTGAGATGTTTCTATTATATGAAAACACTAATAAATAATTATATAAAAAAATCCATTTGATAAAATTTTACGATGGTGCTGCGCACGAAACACAGTTGCTGGTTTGAGAAGTTGTCAAAATGCGTTGCATTGTTCTTCAATGCACGGAATGCTCAAGTAGACTTGTTTGATGTTCAGAGATGCTGTATTTAGAAAGAATAAACACATCTTAATGAGGAATGAGAACACCCGAGAGAATTTACTATCGTTCTTGCTTGACCCAATCTCACCCCCATTTTCAATGTTTTAGACATCGTACCGAAAAAAATGAAATTTTTGTGGAAAAATCAATTTGATTCCGGAAAATACTTGTGAAGTAGGGTGCGGCTTATTTTTCAAAAGTTCTTAAAACCAAAAATTCGTGTGCTCTACTGAATTCAAATCACATTAAAAGAGAAACCTCAAAATCTGAGCCAAAAATATTAACATTTAGAGGTGGCGCAAGCGTCTTGAAGTTGAATTTTCAGGTTATAAAAAATGACCTTCAGTGAAGTACACATAACTTTGTTATTTTTCAACCGATTTTAAAACTTTTAGCATCGATACCTTCAAAATTAAATTTGTAAAAACTTTTTAGAACACTAAATTTGTCTAAAATCAAAACATGTTTTAGTTAAAAGTAATTTATTCCAAATTTTTCCTCATTTTACTCAAAATTTCAACTTTGTTTGACCATAACTTCATGATTACTCAACCGATTCCAAATCTTATTACATGTTTTTGAAGCTAATTTATTTGTTTTCAAACCTTTCATATATCACATTTCACTAAAAAATGTCTTGACCAAGTTATTCAGCAAAAACTGCACAAAAACATTATTTTTTAAAGAAAAATGCTAGTTTTGTCAAATCTTTGGTAGTTAAATATTGTCTCTTAAGCTGAAACTGATTTTTCTCATTTGTTAAACCTTTGGGAAGGACTTAGCAACAATTTTTAAATAATTATGAAACAAAATTATGTTTGCATATGTTTAAAAGTATATGCACTATTCAACTCGTAATTAAGGCAAGATGCTTTACATATTTAAGTTTTATAGAAAAAATGCTATTTTCGGCATAAAAAACTTAAATAATCCAAAGAAATTTGATTTTTTAATTGAAAAATCATGTTTTTGGGTAGTTTTTGTTAAATACCTAAGTCAAAAATATTTTTTAGAAAAAAATGTTGTATGTACAGTTTGAAAACAAATAAATTTGCTTCAAATGTATGTAAAAAGATTTGGAATCGATTGAGTTTTAATGAAGTTGTGGTCAAACAAAAATGATTTTTTTAGCAAAATGAGGAAAAATTTGGATAAAAGTATTTTTTACTAGGACAAGTTTTGATTTTAGACAAATTTGATGTTCTACAAAATTTTTGTAAATTTATTGTGAAAGAAAATGGTACTAAAAGTTTTGAAATCGGTTGAAAAATAATAAAGTAATGTTTACTTAACTGCAGGTCATTTTTTATAACTTGAAAATTCACCTTCAACACGCTTGCGCCACCTCTAAATGTTAATATTTTTGGCTCAGATTTTGAGGTTTCTCTTTTAATGTGATTTGAATTCAGTAGAGCACACGAATTTTTGGTTTTGAGAACTTTTGAAAAATAAGCCGCACCCTATTGTGAAGTGTAATGAAAGGACTTTCAACCTTCTACTAATACAACTATAGAGGTTAAAGTACATGCGTTATACTTGGCACAGGAGAAATTTAATGTTGTAAATTTTATATAGTTTCAACATACAAGTTTATTGATATAGTAAACAAAAACTACTAATTCTGAAAATGTATATTGTGATGAATTATGTGTAATAATTTGTTCCCTAACATATGAATGATTAATTCTAGTGATATCAGCGTTATTAGCTGAAATATTTCGTAAATCATAATTTTCCGTTTTGACTCAATCTCACCCCCTAGACCCATTGTCACCCCCATCGACGGTAGTAAAGAATCTTTTTTATTTAATTTCTGTCATAACAAAAAAAAAAAAGATTTACACACTTAAAAACATTTACCCAAAAAATAAGAAAAAATGTATAGTTTTAACCCTAATTGATTTTTACCCAAAGCGATTTTTGTAACAAAATATGTGGCAATTTTGATATGCTGTAGTGCAGAATTTTAGTTATTTCAACAACATCCTGCATCTAGTTTATAGCAAGCGGTGTTACAAAAAATACTCGTAACTATATACCTAACACAGCAAGTTATAATTATGATAGTTTCAGCTAGTAGGGATTGCTTTACAACTCGATTTATGCTCATACAGTTAAACGAAATGAATTTTTCCAATGTTTATTTCGAGTAAAATAAATGTTGAGTGTTTTCAAACTTAACTATTATTCCCAAAATTGGTACTGAATTTCTACAAGCAAATTCATGCCAAAAATATTGATTTTAAGGCAAAAAGGTTGAAAATATTGGGTTTCTCGTTTTTGGTAAAAAATGTTTTATGTGCAATCCAAAATAACTATGTCTACTCAAATATGTTCACTGGAATTGGACAAGCAAAAGCAAGCTAAATATCAACGGTATGAATTTTGTTTTATATGCAAGCAGATTGGAAACCTAAAGTGTCTCGCAGTTTTCAGAGTAAAACAAATTTTGAGTGTAATTAATAATTTATATTTCTACTCCAAAATGTTGATTAGACTACCATAGCTAAATTGATGTCAATAAAATCACACATCCTCCCTTTGAATTTTTTTTTATAAGCAAACAATTTGAAATAAAGAGTATTTATTATTATTTTTCGAGTGTTACAAGAAACTCAATTTCTGCTAAAACGATTTCACTGCACTTCTACAAAAACTTTTATGTAGAAAAAATTGTATGTTACCGTTATTAATTTCGTTTTGTTGTTGTTGAAAAATCTCAGATCAAATTTCTGAATAGGACGAACGTTAAGAGAAATGCCAGGCAAATTTCTAGAAAAAAACTCTCAAAGGAATTCTTGAATGGATTCATGGAGAAATCTCTGGACGAATTCATGCTGGAGTCACAGTAGGAATTGCTTGAAAACCCCCTGGAGGAATCATTTGAGAAGTTGGGATCACAGTAGAAATATTATGTGCATCTCAGAAGAAATTATTGCAAAAAACCTGAAGCACTCCAGAAAAAAATTTCAAAGGAATATAAGATGATATTTTAGTATCAACCCTTGAAGATTTCCTGAAGGAACTTCTGCGAAAAAAAAAACTGTGGAGGGACCTTATAATAATTTTTTGACAGCATAGAGTATATAGGAACTGTATGAACTTCTGTAAGAAACTTTTAATCAATTATTGAAATAATTCTTTAAAAATCCCCTTGGAAACTCTTTGTTTCAGAAAAAACATGTAAGAATCTTTTGCGGAATTCACAGGAAAAATCCTAGAAAATAAAATAGAGTGCTTCTGAAAATATCTGGTGTAATTCGTTGGAGAAATCATCAAAACATCAAATTCAATCACTCAGTCCATGATGATGCTCTTGTAAACCAGAATAAAATATATGGAATTTGAGCAGTATTACAGAATTACATTAGCAGACCATTGTATGAGGGTTGCCTCCTTCCCGTCCGTTACCAAAATCAGAAATTTGTGACTAACCCCTTACTCTTTGACAAGATTGACGCATCCTCCAATAATCGAGAGCTGTCCTGGCCACGTCCTTGCGAAAGCTGGGGGATGGGAAAGGTGATTGATTGAACACCTACTTAAGAAAGATGCATAGATGTTACGGGATGTTGTGGAATGATGATGGAAAGAGTAGTGCCATAGGATACGTTCGGTAAACGTTCTGGCCGACAAATGGTTAATATTTACGCATCAGAATATACTCATATAATTACTTTTTAGAATCTGCAATCCGTCGCTCCTCTAGCAATGAATAATAACGTGAGCCGCAAATTTCTGCTTATCAAAATGCTCGCACCGCACAAAAAATCGTCTAAAACTGTAGTTCTTCAACACGTTTAACACACACACACACAGGACATACAAAAACTATAAGGGTACATCCCTATGGGGTTGTACGAACTGGTGACGTAGGACCACGATGGTTAATTTAACTGAATTTGATATCGTTCTTGTTGCTCGTTTTGACTTCATACTGTTTTCAGTGCTCCAAACTTTCGTAAATATTTATGCATATAACGATTTGCAGCCAAGTACGTTTAATCATGTCCCAAATATACATTATCTTTATCCGATGAATTCGTCATATTTATCTATGAAAATGTGAAATTTCACTTCAGGTTGTATGATTGAGGCTTGTTCAGCATGCTGAAGCAAAATCAAAGTAATTCTAATTAAAGAATATTTAACAGCAATGTGTCTATAGGAAGTTATTCGAGGATTATAATGAAAGCTTCATCATCGCTTTGTTGATCCTATGGTTTGAGAGAAATATTATTCATCGCTTGGCAATGTGATAAATAAAGTCTGAAATATTACTCTGTTAACTCTCTTACACACATTTGGTGGCCCTGAAAAGAGCCAAAGGCTTTGTTAGCTCGGATGCTGTCATAGATGAATCGCACTACAGGATGTTTTCAGTTGATTGCCATGGTTAAACGAAGAATCCCCAACGCAAGTGTAGAAATTCGTATAAGTTCTCTGCTTATAAGACGAACCAGGTGGATGTTTCGTGGTGTGGATGGCACACATCAGCAACAGGTATTAGATCACACGGCTGAAGTCGAAATCTGAAAACGTAGCTTAAGTTTGAAATCTTGTGCGATACCACAAGCCGAAAGCTCAATTTGTCTAATAATAGTAGTAATGATGCCTAACGGGCTTGATTCTTGACTGCACCACAGATGAGTTTATCACGAGCCGAAATCTCATAAACCAGATGCTGATCAACAGCTCAGCAGGCTCTGGCTACGAGGTGCTCCTCGCTAAGCAGGTTCGGAGAAGCTCTTACCAGCTCGAAAGCAAAAATGGAATGAACCCGAATCCGGCGAAGGAAGCATGCTTTAATCCCTTAGATTAGCAGATGATGCTCCTCCCATTCGTGCTCTTCTCTTCTAGTCGACCAATCTGGAAAATGGGTATGTGCCAATAATGTTTTGGGCTTAGAATTACTTGAAAATTGCGGAAAATGATAATGCGTGAGAAATTGATCAAACATGAATAGTTGGAATGCTTGACATTTACTAAATATTCTCTAGTTAGCTATTGATAATCAATAGTTTTCTTTGGTATGAAAGTGAATTTCTGATTAATGGGTGCCAAAATGATGAAAATTGTTCTATCAGAATTTCTCTTGAAAACCATTCTAAATATGTCGCAATTTTGTTACATGTGATCATTTTCATAATTTCGATCAAATCAAAGACACTGCTCGGCAAATCAAAGACACTGTTGGAAATGCCACTCTAGTTTACAATCGTTGTGGAATGTTGAGCACTCACCCCGACGGCACAGCAGCAGCGTCCAAGAATAGTCTCAAATTGTCGTGCCATCAATTATTCATGACAAATTAAATTTTGTACGAAACTGTGAGATTGATTGAGGAATAAAAGATGTAATAAGGTTGGAAATATTATTCTTTCAACTCTTTTCCACAAATTTGATGGCCCTGACAAGGGCCGATGGCTTTCTTAGCCTCGATGCGGTCACAGGTAAATAGCATTGCGGAATTGATCAGTTGATTGCCATGGTCCGTGGATGGCGCACAACAGCAACGGGTAGTGGATCACCGGGCACAAGGCGAAATCTGGAAACGATGCTCACTCTTGAAAGCTTGAGCGATTTCACCAGTCCGACGCTCGATTAGCAGCATCTCCTCGGATCAGCAACTTTGGGGGCTTCTGGTTTCTGGTTCCTAACGGGCTTGCTTCTGGACCACCGATCACGAGTCGAAATCTGGGAGTGCGGATAAATTTGCAGCGGCGATGACGATGGCTTGGACGCTTCTCCGAGCAGCAGTAGTTTGCCGCTCGGAGAAGCGCCCAAGCCATCGTCATCGCCGCCGCAAATCAATCTTGCGTCTTCCTCTTCCGACGACACAAATTGGACTGTGACGCGGGTGCAAAAGCAAAGCGAGAATGACTCGCCCGACCGTGTTCACAGTCCGACCGCAAAAAGAAGACTGAGGGAAGAAGCAGGGACCCGTTTGCTTTTATAGTGGGAAGCGACACCGTCGAAAAGTGCTCGAACGTGATTGGTTGGATAAGAAAGGGGTCAACATTTATCAAATTTTCAATAGTTAAACAACAAAATTCACTTATCGGATATATTACTAACGATGCGTAGATACATTTCTGATCGAATGATACTAAAATCGAAATAATTGGTTCATAAACAACTGAGTTATTAACGTTCAAAATCTCCCCTAATTTCGTTACATGTCTCATTTTCCGTACTTTTAAAGTGCACCCCAATATAGAAAACAAAGACGTAGTCCTACTTTAAAAACGAGTCGCGCAAAACGAATTCAATTGCTGGAGCGATCACAGAGCACTCTCGAGCAAATCGAATAAAAGTAAAATAAAGCTCCACTTGTATCTGAAAAGAAAAAAACACTTTAATCACTTTGAAAAACATATTCCCGCACAACATTTGCACGTGGCATCCGCCAAATCTCATTTTCACAAGCCGAAACGAAAAAAAATGCGGAACGAGGTAAACGTGACACAAACTTCAAAACGCAGCCGCCCGCACGCACGGCTTGCTGCGATCTCAGCCAGCAGTATTACAAAATTACATGTGCATGAAATTCAGAGTGTAGTGTGCGCCGATGATCTCTAAAATAGGATCCAGGAGTCGTTGTGACCAAAATAACCAACATTACTAAACAATATCAGAGTTGCTTCCAATGGGGCTTCTTACCTTCCATTTAAAGCCTAATGATCGTAAATCTATTTTATTACATAATGTACACATTATGCGTACATAATGTTTACATTTTTCTTAATGTCCAAAATGCTTAAAAGAGCCGTGGCTATCTAAAATTAAGCATTGAATAATCGACATTGGGAAGAATTCATGCTTACTTCATTGGAAACATTGCGATAGTTTTGCAAAATTATATCGCACAGCATTGAGAACTACAGTTCTGGTCATCGAAGGAGCTGCATCCTTAATCCATCCTTTTCCTTTCTGCAGAAAAGAATACCAAGCCGGACGGTTTACTGCCCACCGGGTAATAATTAAACCCGTCAGCCGGTGTGATTATGGTCCCCTCTTCTCACCGGGATTTGTGTTCTATAAATACGGTCAAGTGCTAAAATTAGTCAACACCTTTACGATTATTGCAGCGCCAGCTTCCGTTCTCTTTCCAGGTGCATCCATTTTTAGTGCGCAATATCTCACCATTTTCCACACACCGTAACGAAATCAAATCGCTTCAATGCTCGATTGAGCCCAGGACTAGCAATGAAAATTTACGACTGTTACACTTGTTTCCAAACAAACAGGGCAATTTTACATTTAATGGAATTACGCCCTTTAGGTGCCCACCTGCCGAGGCCGTCAAATGCTGCCTCATCAATGTAACAACGCAATCCATCTTTTACGTAACGCTTCTTTCTCCATTGGGGAAATCACCCATTCAAGGCAAGTCGGAAGTCCACTGGATGGGCGGAATGAGTTTATTAGCTCTCTGGTTTCGTTATCAAACTTTTTATTACTTTCACTGAAGTTCGGTTCGTAGGGGCCTGACTGGCACTCGATTCGGTGAACGATTATGCTATTTAGTACCGTTCTCTGGTCCCAATGGGACGTTGCTTCGTAGTTCGAAAATTTCTGGTCATGGGGTTTTCCCGTTAGACCGTACAGCAAACTCGTTTGCGCGCTTTATTTGGCGAAAACTGCTTTTTTCGATGTGGAAAGGGGACAATAAGCAACACTGGATTAGTAATTCGGAACTTTAGTTAGGGACGAGGTTCTTGCTCTATGGTCGTGATAGTTTTAATGGACTAGATGTTAGGTATATAATTAACATTCTCCGTATTGTCTAAGATTCTTTGAAAAGACAAATGCCTTTTCTGAGACAAACAAGATCAATTAATTCTTAAAATTAATACTTCATTCTACGCAAAACGGATAAAAAACCCTCAAGACTTTTAAGAGATGTAAAACTTTTCAAGCATAATAAAAGCCTTTCCATAGTTTCAGAAAAGATGTGGAATATTACGTTTTGCCTAAGTGTAGTACGAATCTGAAGCGTGAAGCACTCAAGAAAACGTTCTACCAATTACCAAACTAATTTTGACACTGATCTAATACACTCAGTCAAATTTAATTATTTTTACAATAGTTTACTCTACAATGCTTCTTTTGATAATTGTTTGATTTGAAACCATTCTGGTTGAAGTTAATTCGTTTTCCTTCTCGGCTCTCCAATCCTATTCTCAAACATCCATCCCTAATTAGACTGATACAAATATTAAATTTCTTTTATGTCCGCGACCACTTGGAAGGTACGAGGGGGGGGGATAAAAATAAATAAGGAACAAAAAAATAAACATGAAAAAAAGTAATTTTTTCGAATTTTTATTTTTAATGATAGCTGTTAAACTTTTTTAATCGTCGTCTGGATCATTATTTAACTTGTTTTTTACTTTAAAAATTGAAAAAACCTAACTGATGTCAAAAAAATGATGAATCCTTTTTTTTCTCCCTTCAAAATTTTCGGATTTTTGAAGGGGGGGGGGTGACATAAAAGAAAATTAATATTTGTATCAGCCTTAATTCATAAAATTATCCAGATTCATCAATATGTCATTTATTTCTAAACGATTCAACCCTTATTAAAAGCTACAAGTCAATTCACACTGATAAGACCAGCCGCAAAAAAAACGTCGAAAAGCGCTCATAAACATGGTAATTTACACACGTGAACACATGAAAATCTTCCGGTCACACTTATGATAGGCAACCACACAAGAGCACCGTACGGACGAGATCTTATCGATTTCTCACACGTTTCAAACGTGTATTCGCTCGTTTTAATCAAAAGGTACAAGCAAGTGTTTGACAAACGCGTGTTAAGTACTCGGCTGACAGTGGTTCAGACTTGAAAATTCTAGCTTGAAATCCCCATTCTCAATATTTTACTACTTTCAGCTGCGGAAGCGTTTTGGAGCATGGTTTAGGGTTGAAGACCTTCTTATGGGCAGAGATATATGTTTTTGGTTCTCACACAAAATTGTTGATTTTCGTACAAATTAAAAAAAAAAAACCTAACTGATATTTAAGGTAAAAATATGGCTAAGTTTATCAACGCCAAATAAAATAAGATTATTTGGTTTTGCCAGCTTTTCGAACAACCGAACCTCTCTGCGGCTGCGTGTGTATCGAAAAACTTCGTGACCATTTAAAATGCTCCGTACATTTTTTTTCTCCTGATCCTGTATGTGTCACGCAACAATCATCGTCAATGTGGCAAGTTTTACGTTGCTGTTCGTCATATTTACTGAGGCCTACGAGTTGGATCGCAGTCAGGGGGAAGTTTTGTGTCATTAATGCTAACTAGCTGTCATAATAGCAGATGGTTGGGGGAAAAGAAAGGAAGGAGTGTTTGAAATTTGACACTGTCGTTGAAATGGGGACAATTTAAGGGCTGAGTAGAATCGTCTGACATTTGCAATTGGTTTTATGATTTATGACCTGTCTGTCACCAAACAAAAGTGGGTTAAATGTGTCGTGCAAGGTACCTTGTGGTGTCAAGGGATCCATTGATTCCAAGATAATGTTTCAATTCGAAATTATTCCTCTCTGTCACGACCATGGAGGAAGATAGCTCTCACATGCCAGAAAGAGCTTCTCCAACCTTTGACCTTAGCAAATTTACACGCCTTCCATCCATCCGTATTGCTGTAAAATTTCTCAAAACTTTTCAAATCATTCGCAGACAGCTGAACAAGCACATGCAAACTCGAATCATCCAACACATTGTTGTAACAACTCTCTCTCCCTGACAGCTACTAGTTGTCGGCATTGTTAATAGATTGCACTTGGAAACAAACAACCGAACAGAGTCGTGCCATCACGTGTAACAAAACAGTTACAAAACGATCCACTAAAAATGACAACTTGACATATTTCTTCCGAAAACTCCAATCCCGGGGCCGGTGCCTCCATTCCCTCACTGTGCTTGAATGCCGTGATATTATGAATTTACACCAACTCAACGAAACAGAACAGACAACTGGTATGTGTGCACTATATGTCGACGGCTGCACTTTTTTTTATTCCAGAAAGTTAACCAGTCAGTCAAAAGTCTAGAAGCCAGAAGGCTATGGTCATCACGAGAATTACTGTGGCCGACGAGTTGAACTCTAGTATTCAGCGAAAGGAAGTATGTTTTCGCAATTGAAATGGCATGAAGTGATCATAAGTGACACTATCTGAGCTCTGACGAGAGATAATAGTTTGAAAATTATTTCGTTTTTTCGTTCGATATGCTACTTGATTTTCAGTTAGATCTTACAAATGATTTTAGGGTTTTCATTAGATTTTGCATTTGGGTTTCCATTTGATATTTTTTAATATTTTGTCATTCGATTTTACAATCATTTTTCAAAAGAATTTCCTTGCGATTTATATTGGATTTTTCGCTCAAATTTAGGTACGGATTGATTCTTGATTTCTTATGCGCTTCGTAATTTTTTTGTATTTCCGGTTCCCATTTTGTCTTCTATTACATTTTGGCATTCTTTCTCTTTGTTTTCTTATTAATGACAAATTTTTCTTCTGTGTTGCTTCCTATTTTGTTTTCGTTCCTAACAATTTTTTTTTCTTCAAAATCGTTTTCCATACAGTTTTTAATTCAAGACAGAAAAGGTTCTGTCTCTCGCGCCTTTTCCTATATAATTTCCTTCTCATTATTCCAAGCTGACTTTATCTTCAATATTGTTTTTCATGTTTGTTCACTTATAATTTTATGCGTTTTTCTCCTAAAACATTGCTCAAAATTTCACCAAATGACAAAAGTTTGCCATACTGACTAGCAATAGAATTCGGTTTACCAGTCTGTTTGCCAGTGAGTTTCTCATTCTGTATTCTGTTTTTTCCAAATTGTTTTCCATGTCTTTTTCATTATATTGCATCCTTCTAACCATTCAGTTTTTAAATAATTTTCGAGAACTATTAAAAAACTTCTCAAATATATTTCAAATTACAAATCTTCCGGATTTTTTTTTGTACTTATCAATCGATTTTGCATTCAATTTTCCACTTTATTGCGAAGAACTCTTGGATTAAAATATTTTAGATTTCCCATCGATCACACGACTTCCAATACGCTGGACTTGGCGCATTAACAAACCACGCCACAGAACGAGTATCGATTCTGCAGCCAACCTGAAACCAAAGTACGTCACGATCCCACATTCTCCTTTACAACTCTACATCTCCTTCGGCTCTCTCAGATCCCCAATTAGACTCTTTTTCACGTGCCTTCGAAAAACCGTGAGAGATTTTTTGTATTCACTATTTGATTTCATTTGTAATTCAGCTTTCCAATCTTTTTTTTCAAGTTTTACCATTATAAGTTATGAATAAATTTGTTTTTTTTTCTTTGTTTTATCTGCATTTCCGTTTTTCTTTCGGATTTTTTAAATCTTTTTTCCATTACTTTTTCCATTCGTTTTGCTGCTCTATTTTGCATCTACTTTATACAATTTAACAATCCGTTTTTTAACTTTTCGATCAAACTTTCATTCAATATTCCATTCGCTATTCCACTTTCTGTATTAGTTTAAATCTATTTCCCACGTTTCACGTTATATTTTTCAGTTTCTTTTTTTAATTGTTCTTATTTATATTCAATATATATTATTTCTATTTCCGATAATTTTCTCATTTATTTTAGCTTCCATTTCTACTTTTGTTCTTCCATGCTATTTTTCCTTCAAATTTCTTTTTCATGGAACATTAAATTAATCATTCTATTGGCTTCCTTATTATATATATGTTATGTTTTTCTCCTCTACATAACGATCTCTTTTCTGTTTATTTTTTGCCAATTATGATTTTCATTGTCTTGAATACGAAAACAGGTACTTAATTAATTGTTTGATTATCCATTCCATTCCAGTTCATTTTACACTCTTTTTTCTATTAAATTTTTCAATTGATTCTTTGATTTTCCGATCATTTTCCATTCTATCTCGCTCTCTATTCCGAAGTTCAATCGGGTTTGAATTCTTGATATCATTTAATTATTCTTTACTGTAACAATCGACATCTTATTCCTTTTTCCATATTATGTTTATTGATTTTTGTATTTGGTTTTCCACTTTGCTTTGCTTCCTGATTAAAATTACAAAAACGTACGTTTGCCATTCCTTCTTTAATCCAGTTCTGTTATATTTCTCGTTCCATTATCCCCTTTTTTTTTTGCTTTCTTTAGGAGCTTGGGCCTAGTTGGTATCAGGATATTTTACATTTCATTTTCCATTTAACTTTGCATTCTGTTTTGCATATCTTTCTATTCTGTTTTCTTTTTTCTATTATTTTTATACAGAGTTTATCAATTAAATTAATTTTCTTATCTCTTTTTAATATTCTTTCGCTCCTTTTTGCCATTTTTTTTATTACTATGCCCTTCTGATCTTGGTATGGTTCGTTTAAAGCACGGTTCAATTTTGGCACGATTTGGTTTCGGAAGCTCGATTATCCTGTTAATCTCATGGCATGTTGTAAAAATCGAACGGGCACTGTATTCCATATTCGATATGTTTCAGATCTCCAATCAAGTTTTACTGATATATTTTTAAATATTATCAACTATCCAATTGCCGATCATGTTTTCATTTTTCCAATATTTATTTTTCTTTATTTTAATTCAATTTTTATTTTGATTTCCTTGTCTATTCTTATTTTTATTGGCCTGTCGGTTTTTATGCAATCCTCCATTATGTTTTTCCAACTTCCTTCCATCTTATGTTTCCTTCCTTTTTATTATTTCTAATCGTTTATTCTTCCGTTATTTTCAACTCTATTTGTCTTTGTCTTTTACTCTTTTTCAATCTGATTTTTCAGATTGAGTTAATATTGTCCGCCAATTTTGCAAATTGTTTTGTATTTCGCTATACACTTTATTTTTTATTTTTGTTCAAATTTTTATTTTGTATTTCTCATTTCAATATGTATTTTACTTTCAAGTCAATTTTGTATTCTTCCATACTTTTTTATTCGATTTTATTCTATACCCCAATTGTCATTTTTATTTTTGTTCCACAGATTTGCTTCCTTTTTCTATTCTGTCTCTATTTAGCTCTGAATTTTATTCTCTTATTGTATTGTCTTCTCTACTGAACTATTTTTCCATCCCATCCCCGACATAGTCACTTATGACGTAAAAAGTTATAGTGACGACTTCCTTCGGAAGGGAAGTAAAGCCGTTGGTCCCGAGATGAACTAGCCCAGGGCTAAAAATCTCGTTAATAAAGTCAAACCAACCAACCAACTATTTTTCTTTATTATTTTTAATAAAGTTTTCGTCATATTATTATATTAAACTAAATCGAACGGACATCGTATGCCATATTCGATATGTTTCTGATCTCCAATCAAGTTTAACTGATATTTTCCAATTTTCTAAAATATCCAATCTCCAATCATGTTTATATGTTTTATAAACTTTTTCTTTTCTTCTTTCATTCGATTTTTATTTTGATTGCCTTCTCTATTTTTTTATTCAGTTTCAGATTATATTTTCTGTCTTCCTTTCAACTTATTTTTCCTTCGATCTTATTTCTTCTAATTTTTTACTCTTTTTTTATTCTCCACTCTATCTGCCATAGTCTTTTACTCTTATTTCCCTCCCATTTTCCTAACCTTTCATATTTCCGTTGTTTGCGACTCTTAAATTTTTCCGTTTTTTTTTCGACCTTTTTCAAATTAATTTCTCAGATTTAAATAATTTTGTTCGTCCATCTTTCATGTTTTTTTTTCTTTAAACTTTCGGTTTTATTTAAGTTTAAATTTCCTTTTTATTTCTCATTTTGATGGGTATTTAACTATAAAGTCAATTTTTTATTCTTCATGTCATACCTTTTCATTCAATTTTATTGTCATTCTTATTATTATTCCACAGATTTGGTTCCTTTTTCTTTTCTGTCTCTATTTAGCTTTCAAGTTTATTCTTTAATTGTATTATCAGCGCTACAATACTATTTTCTACGTTTTTTTAATTATATTTTTTGTTATATGATTCTATGATATTATTATATTAAACTAAATCGAACTAGCACCGTATTCCATATTCGATGTGATTCTGATCTCTGATCAAGTTTCAATGATATATTCCTATTTTCTCAAATATCCAATTTCCAATCACATTTTCATCTGTCTTTTTTTTTTTTTGATTCTTTTTTAAATTTGATTGCCTAGTCTATTTTTATTCAATTTCAGATTGTTTTTTTCTGTCTTCCTACCAACTTATTTTTCTTTCGATATTACATTCATCTCTCCCTAACTCGATATTGAAGGGACCATCGGGTTAGGGAGGTATCGAGTTACAGAACACAAAACCGATGCAAGTGCGATCCAAGGGACCATCGAGTTAGCCATGAAAACCAACTTTTACTATGGTTCTCTAACTCGATATCGAGATACGGAATATCGAGTAAGGGAGAGTTAACTGTATTTCTTCTACCCTTTTATTCTTTCTTTATTTTCCCCTCTATTACCCATACTCCATAGTTTACTTCTGTTTCCACTAAATTTTTCATTATATCTTCTATTACAGTTTTTACATTTTTTATTTGCTACTTATCTTTTACTGTTTCCCCCTGTTTTGTTGCCTATTTTGTATCGATTCCTTCCCTACTATTGTTCTATTTTATTTTTCATACTGCTTGCAATTATAGTTCCTATTATGTTTCTTTTTATGTTTCTCATGCCTGTTTGTATTTTGTATTTGTATTTCACAGTGAGTTATCCGTTCTGTTTAACAGTCCAATTCGGTTTACTATTTGATTTACTATTCGTTTTCCCTGCTTCCTGCTTCCATTTTATTTCATACTTCCTTTTATTTCTTCATTTTATTCTTTTATCAACTTTTGATTCGATAACCCATTACATTTTGTGTTTGATATTCCTCTGGATTTTTCATTGGATTTTCAATTAATTTCTCTCTAGAAAATATATTTAAAAAATAAAATGGTATAACATTCAACATTGAATAAAGCTATTTTCAGATTTCTCAAGCGTTTCTCCATTCGATTTTCCGTTCTTATATTAAGTACTGTTTTTTCCAACCATTCGATTTTCCATTCTGTCTTCTAATACACATTACATTTCTTTATATGTTTCTTATCTGTTACTGTTTTCCCTGTTTTATTTTGATTTTTTTATACTTAAGTCTAAGTTTGTTTTCCATACTGCTTTTAATTCTAGCTCTATTTGTTTTTCCCTTTCTTTTTCACCTTACTGTTGGTCATTTCTCTTCTGTTTTCCTGTTTTTTTTCTATTGATTGATTTACGCTGGTTACTACATAATACTCCTCCATATTTTTTATTCAATGCCGCAGTAAATGTTTAATGATTCAGGCTAATTCAGTTCGTTTTTTTAATTCGTTTTGCGTGCCATTTCTATTTTGCTCTCTTTTTTATTATTCATTTCAAAAATTTTGTTGCTTGTTTTTTGCTTCATTCCATTCATTCATTCTTTATTTTAGTTGTTGTCATTTCTTTTCAATTTTTTTTTCTCTTATTTTTTCCATATGATTCTTCGTTCTCTTTTTTATTCATCTTCCAGTTTATTTTCCGATTCTTATTTTCCCATGTTTCGTTGGGTTGTGTGTCTCGATTGTTGATTGTATTTTGCATTCCGTTAATCTTTTTTCCCACTCATTTTCCCGATCACCATTTTTTCCTTCTTTTCGTTAAATTTTTCATTCTGTTTTCTTTTTTAACATTTTATTTTGCACTCTACTTTCAAATTATTGTACATTGTATTTAGCATTCCATTATCGAATCTCTTTACATTTAATTTTTCCGTTGATGTTACCAAAAAATATGAAAGAATAGATGAGACGACACAGCAAATATTAATATGGATAATTTTCTATTTCCCATGAAAATTTTTCATGTTCCTTTTTTTCTTCTTTGTTTTTTATTTTTAATGTATTTTATTCGTTTTTTCATTCTCCTGTTTTTTTGTTAGGTTGCCTCTAAAATTTTGTGATTGTGCTACCAACTCTCCCTAATTTGATATCCGGAAGACCATCGAGTTATGGAGGTATCAAGATACATAACATATTTTTTCGAAGTTTATGCTGTATAGTTTCTTTTTGACAAAATACGCTACAGACAGTTATGTTAACGTAAAAATAAAAAGAATAACAATTGAACCTAACCATTGTCACGGTTGAAATTTCTACAAAAAAAAAATAAAGTTTCGTCGCCCTAAAATGCATTGTCAACTTTTTGTTGAAAACATGAATATAATATTTGCTATAAACACGAATATTTAAATTTAAAATTCACTATTTAAAGAATTTCAGAAACATAACATGAATTTTTCGAGTAAGAGAGATAAACTTGCATGGGAATCTGAAACAGATAGTATCAAATTAAATAACATCGAGGTAGGGAAGTATCGACTTACAAATGGATCATAGTATGCTAGATAATAGGGACTGCATATTTCAGTGAGTTTGAGGAAATATCAAGTTACAGAATATATAGAATGGTAAGGGAGAGTTTACTCTTGTATATTATTCAGATTTTATTTGTACTCTATTTTTCAATATACTTTTGTTGTTTTTTTGTTATTAGGGAAAGTGTACCAGTTATGGCCATAGTGGTTCCCTATTTGGCCATATGCAAAATTTGGATAACTTTTACATTTTTAATCTTTTTGAATGATTTAACATCAAGATTTATGCTTTATTTTACTGCTAGAACGCAGAAGATTTTTCAAAATGTAAAGGCATTCAACCACTATGGCCATAACTGGTACACCTACCCTATATGTATTATTTCAGTTTAGATATTTTTTCTTGTTTCATATCAAGTATTCTTTGCTGATCTTATTTATATGCGGTTTTTAAACACTTGATTTCTCTATTTTTATTAAGTTTTTATTTCAATTACCTTTTTTATCAGTTTTTTCCATTCTTTGTTCCGTCTTTTTTCAACTAATATTTTCATCCTTCTAATTATTTATTTCGCCGTCATATTCATCATTCGTATTCCACTTTCTCTAGCTTTTTGTTAATTTTTTTTTTATTTCAAATAATGTTCTTTTTCTTTTAAATTTTCTCAAATATGTTTTTTTTTAAATTTCTTATCACTTTTCTACTCTTTAGTCGTTTTTTTATTCTCCTCCATTTTTTATATTCGTTTGTGATTTTATGTATATTTATTTTGATTTTTTGTATTGCACTTTATTTTTCATGAGTTTATTTGTTATATTTTGCATTCCATTTTCGATTACCTCCTGATTTTCATTTTACTTTTACGATGTAATCGGAACAAATTGAATTATTGTCGAAAATTTTCTTCTGTAGTGGCGTGCATTTTTGTGACATCAACGTAGGAAAAAACAAAGCACTATATGCAGAATACACCCGTCGTCCATTTTATTTGTTTTATGCCAGTTCACAAGAAAAGTCAAATCCTCATAGATGAGCATATAATGAAACAATTTGCCATGATTTGAGCATAAAAACTTTGAAGGTTTTCATGACGAATTCTCTTCTTTCTTTCTTCCAGGTAATTTCCGCCGAAATGCTTCGCATTTTCCTCCTTGAGTCGTGCGTAAGTATCGACACGTTTCTCTCTTTCAATAGACCACCACCACCTCCTATCCGAAACCCGAACGGAAATCAGAAACGAAATCGAACAAAAGGTAGCGTTTCGTTTTCTCCCTCCCTCCAGAGTAGTATCGAACCTTCGGATTGCGTGTTTTGCGTCCATTGAAATTAGGGCTCCTCCGCATGCCTTGGATCGATTCGATCGTCGAACGAAAACACTGAAGCCGTCATTAAATCGACATTTTTTTCCCCGGGGCTGATAATTTTGTTCAATCAATCGGCCGGATCGGAGCCCGGAAGTTGGTCTCCGCTTCGTTCGGAGGAATTGTGGGCTTTTTTGCTCCGAGGTGGCAGTGGGGTTATGCGTGTTGTTGTTGACTGCTGGTTGGAAGCAAATCGAGGAAGGAAGTCAAAATTAGCTAGAGACGATTTATGGCGTTTTTTGGTGGCGTTTTGATCGATCGTTACGACTTTCGATACACGTTTTCATGAGGAGAATAGTCTACTTGAAAACTCTTCAAGGATATGATTGTTTCTATAGTTTTATTACAAATTGAAATTTTTAACCTCTCTACAGGCAGCATTTTTCTAAAATTCCTACTAACCCTTCGGTTGTCGCGCGGTATGCCACCGCTGACGCAGTGTACGATAAACGAGGTTTTTCCATCACTGTTGTACAAAATACAACAGCGCGACGACTAAAGTGTTAACAAAAAATTGAGATTTTTTTTTTGTAGAAATTATGCTACTAGTAGTTATAAATGTGACATTTCAATGTTTTATCACTAACTAAGAACAACAGAAATAGAACCCTAATTTCCAAACCTATAATACTAAAATTGATCGTTCACTTCTAAACTATCCCACCCAACTGCAGCGAAATATTAATTGTTGGTTAGTTGCAATTGCAGTTCCTCCCCTCTCTGTTATCGATCTTAACAGACAAGCTGATGCCTGCGATGACTATTCCTCAGTGCACCACTTTATGCATTCTCCATTCCCCCTTCCAACAGAGTTATATCGAAACACCGACGGGGGCATTCCACTTCTTTAAATAGTATGCAAAGCCATCGGCAAACCCACATACATGCACATATTCATGGCGAGTGCTCAAAATTGTGCTGAAAATAATCGATAAAAACCCCGATAGCAAACAACAACTGCCATCGGCCGGAGTGACACTTGCTACAAGCATGGTTGCATAGAAACAACGAATTAAAAACCCGAGCAGGGAATTAGATTTTATTAAAAGTCAGTTCGGATATTCTCTGGCCAACCGTTTTGAATGACAGTGTATTGGAAATTATGAATTTCTGCTTTTCTTAATTATTTGACCTTAATTATTTTCGTGATATACAAACACCATTCCATTTTTATCTACATAATAAAACATTGTGAATTATGTAAGACAGCCATAATCGTTTCGTAACCTTTGATACCTACACTGAAATGAGCACAAGTTTTGGCAGTTTTTTTCAAATTGCTTAGTAAAATATTTCTCTCAGGAGTTGAGCAGTGTTGCCAGATTATCAAGTATTGCATCATTAAACACCATAGAAAAAAAAATGGTGGAAATTCGTTTTGAAAACTAGTTTGAGTAGGTTTAGCTCTAAAAAAACGTATAATGAACATAAACATTCAGTAGAAAAAAATTTGATAGAAATGTATGACATTAAACAAGATGTCGATACCGCCCAGACAACCAGAAGTCGCATAACAGTTTACGAACAAAGTCGTTTATTTATACAAATTGCATCACATCCACACTACATGGTGGATGAAATCGTTTGATTGATGGATTTTCTCGCATAAAACGTTATTTTATGAGTTCATATGTACATTTTGTTTCGCCCCGTATACTCGTACAAAGATAGTCGGATCAATCCGTAGCAGCTGTCTAATGAACTTTGTTATCATAGATTAAGTCGCATAAGAGTACAGATTAGTTCGCAATAAAATCGATACACTCGTATTGCATGCTATTTTTCATCATATAAAAATGCACGTATATCGCCTCCACTTTTGTACGTATAAGGCCTTTTCGCACCATCTTATACGTGAAACTTTCCACATATAAGCATCGCATAACGCAAAAGGTGATTCCGTTATATGTACAATCTGGTTGTCTGGGCGTCCGATGAGGCTTCAATTTCAACATTCTTCAAATTTATGGGTTTGTATCTTTTAAATTATAGACAGATTGTTTTTCACAAATGTTGGTAGAAGGTTTCGAAATGCGCAACTCTGTGATAAACTTAATTCAACTCATAGTGTAGCACTTCGTCGGGTGACCCCTCCATATATGATCATTTTTGTTCCAATAAGGTCATACCTTCCTCCTTGGGACGCGAAAAATCAGGGAAAAATGCTCGAAAAGAATACATGATATCAGCCGGGCTCTGCCGACAGTTGCCATATTGACAACACAATGAAGATGACGATATGCATCGGCTATCAAGGTAAATGGCAACATAATGAAACAACAGGGGCAGCAACTACCGTCGATGGAATGGTGGTTGTTGGTGTATTGAAAAATCACTGGAACGAATAGTTTAAAGAGATAGGAGTGATTATTCATTTATGCGCTCCGACGGCTGGCGGCGGGATGGATGAAGACGACGAACCCGAATGGGGGAATGGAAACATCGGACGGAACCATTGATTGCGGTCAGAGATAAGGGCACTGGGCTGGCTGTGATTGTTATATTGCCGGAACAATAATGGTTCCAGTGGTGATTGGAAATGGGTTTTCAGGGTTGTGGAATAATGACTACTTTAGGAATGAAAAGTTTTCTGGTAGGGCAAGCGCTCCCTTAGTGGAGGTAGCTCCAATAGTGGAGGTAGTGTGTTTTGGCATGTTTTGCGCTAATAAATGATTATGTGATATTTTTATATTATGTACGATGCGAAAATGATACAAGTAATCGAATAATATTCATGAAATTTAACCGTAAAACTATTTAAAACAATTATTTTGCTTAATTTTTTTGCTCCTTTGCACCTATAGTGGTGCATCAGTACCCATAGTGGAGGGTCCCATAAGAAATCAATGGTTTGCGCCACTAAAGGAACCATCCTTAAAATATACCTCCACTAAAGGAACAGTGTTCATATTATTGGTGCAAGGCTTTTTGCAGGGAAATTTCAAATGAATGGTGATTTTTATGCATTTGAATGATAGAAGGATTTGAGATCTATCGAATGATACGTTAAAATCATATATTTCATGATCTTAACACCGTGTTTTAGCAGTTTTTCTTGGGTGCACCACTAATGGTACACTTGCCCTATAAAAAAAACCTTGGAAAAACCCCAGGTTGAGAGGAATGGGTCAACAGTCGTACAAAATTTTCATTCCGATAGCTTTTAATCATTAGAATTGAACCAATTCAGAGTTACACATGCGGAGAGTATTTCAGATTGTGCTATGGTTCAACATTCAGATAGGGTTTGTGCAACGTGTTTTCATTCAAATCTAGCTATCGATTGCACTTGATCGATTGCCAAAAGATAAGTTCTGAATGCATATATTATTTTCCATATAATCGAAAGTCGTTTTTCTGTTTTGGGGTAACTTTGATAATGGAGTATAAATCGAACAAAATTAAATGAATTACGAACATTATAGGGCGTTGCATACCTCTAGGCGTTTGACGCTATGTGGAAATTTCTGACTTAAATTACAAAAATGGTCCCAGTTGTAAAAATAGTTTTCGCTAAGAGATTTCAGACCGAATTTATGTTCTACTATAACAAGGCTGTCAAGGATAAGTGACGAGCTCATTATGACTTCATCGAATAGTGATCGTAGAACAGATTGTTTGTAAGCGTTGCAAAAATGCTAAAATCTTATATTTTTTTTATATATTTGCATATGAATCATCAAATGCACTTCATTGCAACGAAAATAGCTTTGACATAAAGTGTCATACTAATACTCTTTACTTTAGCATTCGTTTTGCCTAACTGATTAACAGAAACTTCGTTATTTCGTTTAATATGTTGTGGGTCAAAGTCACCCGCATAGTCAAAGTTACCTCGTTTTACGGTACTTTTTAGTGCTGAACAAATTGTACTTTAAAAAAAAAAAAAAAATTTCTATTGATACCTTTACAGCTTTTCTCGGTGAACGCGATACTGCTCAAAATGGAAGGGAGCAAGGAAGGTAATGAATGAAAGTCGCCTCGACCTGTTAACTATATTGTTCGGCGGATGTTACAGTTCTATCCAACAATTTGTAGTTTCGATTGTGTTGTTCATATAATTCAACTTCTATTCATTTCTTTCGTTCGCTTGTGACTCTATCCACCACATTCTTTTATTACCTTCCTTGCTTCCTTCCATTTAGAATAGTATCGCGTTCACCGAGAAAAGCCAATAAATATTCATTTTTTATCTGATCCATTTAGATAAACAAACCTTCAAGGATTCTTCCAAAGAAATATCCCTTGTGATTTTTTCATGAACGTTTCTGGTACCGTCGTGCGGGGTGACATTGGTCCATAAGGGTGACTTTGGGCCAATATTTTTACAGCAAACTAAAACCAGAATCATTAAAACAATGTGGCAAGCCTTAAGAATGCGTTATAAACAGCCACTGGATGGTCATGGATTAGTTTTTTACCTCCCGTGCTAGTCAAGAGATGCATCGAACAGGGCGGTCAAAGTCACCCCCTGGGACCAATGTCACCCCGCACGGCGGTACCAAGTGCTTTTAGGAGGTTCCTCTGAGAATTTTCATGGGGATTTCTTCATGAATTAATTCCGTTCTATTTCAGTGCTTTCACCAAGTTTCCCTAAGTTTCCTCGGGATTCCCAAATTATTCCCGGGATTTATAGTTTCTATTCAACAGATTTCTCTTGAAGTTTCTTTAGGATTTCTCACCAGAGAATTTCTTGAAGCATCTCTATCAAATTGCTTAAAAAATCTCTTGAAGAATTCTGCAAGAGAATACTTTCCGAATTCTTTAAAACATGTCTCCAGGAAGGTCTTCTAGATACTTATGACATTCAAAATCCCATTGTTAGTTTAATATATCATCCAGCTACTTATTCTTATTTTTTTAAAATTTTCTGATATTACTAATGATTTCTCCAAGGTATAGTACAAGAATTTCTAGAAGTCTAGCCAAAACTGTCTTCAAGTTAAACAAACAAGGATTATTTCCACAAATTTTTCAGAGAGTTCACTAACAGTTTTTTTCAACAATGCATTTGAGATTCTTCCCAAACTTTCACTTCAGATCCCTCCAACAATTCTTTAAGAAAATTTCTCAGAAATTGTTCAAAGATTATTTTGAAAAATTCACAGCAAAAATTGTGCAGAACTTCCTACGAAAACCATTGAATGATCTTTCAGGTGTGACTCTAAGAATTCTTCCTAATACTCCAAAAAATATTCATAAGCGATTCAACAGGATTCGATTGGGAAAATATTCTAAGCGATTCTCTCATTTCTTTCAGTGGAAAACTTACAGATGCATGTTGTTTTTTTTTGTGGGTGTTTTTTTAGAATTCTCTAAACTCTAAACTCTCTCGTAAATAATATTTCAAAATTTCCTCAAAAATACCACTCTAAGAAAAGTTAAAATATTCGAACTTTTTTCTATACCTTCAAATGGTCAATGTAAAACTGTTCTTTTAAAAAATCTACCGCGGAAATACTCTAGAATGATCCAAGAAATCAGATCAAAGATTACTTTAGAGAATTAAATTATTGTTTCCCCTGGGATTTGAGTATTTTCATTGGACTTTTTTCTTGCACTTGCGAGCCATCTGGGAATTTGTTAAATTATTTTACAACAGGTTTACTATGGAGGTTACCCATTTCGCATAGGGATGTTTCGCATAAGGCCGTTTGGCATAAAGCAGTTTCTCACAAGAACAGGTAGCATTTCAAAAAAGGCATATCATTCTCATTGTACCAAAAGTCCATTATGCCAAATATTCTTACGCGAACCGTCTTTATGTGAAACGTCGCACCCCCGGTTTATTAAAGTATTTTGAAATTCATTCTTGAACTTCACAAGAAATTACTCCTATCCGGAAAACAAAAATTATATGCTCACTAGCGCTGCCTGGTGGCAAAATTTCGAATCTCATAACTTTTATAATGATAGCGCTTGAGCTACTGAATAACTTTGCCGAAGGCGCCATCTTCCTAGGTGGCTAGGATCCTAAGATAACCACAAAACAAAAATTCTATGCTCACTAGCACCGCCTGATGGCAAAATTTTGAATCTCATAACTTTTATAATGATAGTCTTTGAGCTACTGAACAACTCTGCCGAAGACGCCATCTGTCTAAATGGACAGGATCCTGAGATATCCGCAAAACATTAGTTGCATGCACACTTGTACTGCCTGGTGGCGCAATTTCACTCAAGCAGTGTTGCCAGCTACGAAAAAAAATTGAACCCTTCATGAAAAACTGGATTACAGTTGAAGAGTATTGCTATGTTGCTAAGCATTGTATTTTTCTGTTCCGCTCAAGTTTGATGGTTTTGATCTTTACTTTATTCTTCTTAAACAGTGTTGCCAGCCACATGAACATTTGTGATTCAGCCGACTGTATGGCACGCAACACTTCCTTCAACTTAGGTGAACATTCGGTATCGCTATCTTTAATTTTTTTTTGGTATTTGCATATCACACCCCCATAAAACTGGCTCTTTTGATAACAATTGTTGCCATCTATTACCAGAATATGAAAACTTGAACGGTCATTTTGGAAAGTTCTCTACCCATGCTTCAACTTTGCCGAATATCTCGAATCAGTATTTCCACATCTAGACGTTGCATTTTTCAAAAACATAATTATAACCCTGGTTTTTTTTACGACCCCCCGATAACGGTCGTAAAAAGAGGTTGGGGTGTACTGATAAATGATTTTTCGATGAAATTACGTGAGTAATCTTCGAACTTTTAAATGTCAAAACATTTTTTCCTAATTGAATCCGGGAACATATTTAGGAAACAACTTGTAGATAGAAAGTAGACATAGAAGTAACTGTTGCCTTCCAGGAGAATTCCAGGAGAAATCACGTAAAAAGTATGAACAAACCTCACAACTTTTTTAACCAATCTCCAAGAGGTTTATAGCAAAAGTTCTGAAGCCGTTCTACGATATTTCTTGAGGAATTTGATTTCACTAAAATTCTCCAGGAATATCAAGGATGACTTTAATAATTTTGTTACAAATCTGAGGAAATAAGTCAATAATTTTTTCGAATATCTTAAAAATATAAAATGCTATTTCACCAAAAATTTCCGCTGTCGAACACCACGCTGATGCTGTGTACGACAAGCGAGGTTTTTTCATTGTTGTCGTACAAAATAAAAGCAGGTGACTGCTGAAAAAAAAATGTTATCAATAATAAGAGTTATGTAAATTGATTCAAATGGTTTTGCGATATGAAAACTGATTATTTTTTTAATTTTTATATTTATTATCATACAAAATTCTGGGACAGGGGATGGGTGCTGGATGATTTGGGAAGCGTTTCCTGCATCAAATACTATAAAAGTTCTTAGGGAATCTGGAAGAACATCATTAGCGATACCAGAAGTAATATATTAAAAACAATCTAGAAGAATTCTTGAATGTATCCTTGGATGACCTCCTGGTAGAATCGCTGGAGATATCAATTAAGCAACATGCTGAATTCCTTGCATTCTTTTGAGAATCCACTATAATAAGTTCTGATTACCGTTGAGACTGAAAGCCGCTAAGAAAATCCCCGGAGTATAATATTTTCTGAACGAATCGGCTTAGGACACTTTTTTCAAAGACACCAACACGTTAATGCATCCAGTGGATGATTTTTCCTTTGAAGAAAGTACCACACTAGACAACGGACTAGCATGCAACACCCAGTGGCACAGTCAAAACATGTTCCTGACGAAAGTTTTTCCGGCCTCAAGCGGAAATCGAACCCACACTCCTTGACAAGATACGGCTTATTAATTGGTTACACTAACCGCACGGTCACGAAAGGAATAAAGGAAATCGTTTGGAAAAAATTCTGGAGCACTTTTTCGAAGAATTTGTTAAGAAATTTCTAAAGAACCTATAAAAAGTCGTTTAGGACACCCCAGGGTTTAGATTTCCATCAGGATTTACTGAGAGAGTTCTTATAGAAAACTTGCAGGAATTCCATATTAACCTTTACAGTACTGGGTGCCGAGATAGAAGTTTCAAAGTTCTATAATTTTTTCAACATCGTTCGATCGATTTTGATGACATATTCCGGGTAAATCACAAATGAGTTATACTTTTGATTAATCTAAGATGGTTCAAAATTCATGATTTTCTACCCAAAAGTGAAAAAAAGCGATGTCATGAATCTTGAAGTGGTTCTGATTATTTTCGGACATTCGGTGACAGGCCAACTTTTGAGACCTCTTGTGCGGTTGTCGTGTGATGCCTTGAATAACATAATTTATCGCACAGAATTAAACATAAATCTTCTCATTTGTTTCCGTTTTCTGTTTGCCCTTACGACGTAATCGGAATAGAGCCTTCTTCACAATTTGTCGTATTTCTATGAAATATTTTCCAAGCTCAAAACAGTTGATACATTCTGCCGAGCAAATTAATTTTACAAAATTTTTGATAAGTTTCTTGAGTTTCCTCATATTTTTTTTTCTAAGTACCCTAGGTACCCCGTCAAATTTTAAATTAAGTCCAAAAACGTCACCGAATTTGAAATTTCCAGTGCATTTTTTCATTCTCATCCCTACGACTGTGTTTCAATTATATTAACAAAATATGTTCAATTGATATCTCTATGAATTCATTAAGAAATTTCCTTAATTTTATAACAATGCACAGTGGTCCAGGAATCAGTTTTACACGGAAAGACGCATTTTGAGCTTCAGAATGAAACATTAGACAAAAACGGTCTTCTACAAAGTTCTTTGTATTAGTAAGGCCGTTTGTTTGGTGTTATTGAAAATTACTGGATCACATTTTCATAAAAATTGTGTAACTAACTTTCCTATTTGTAGAAATTATATTATACATGCTTCAGCAAAGTTGTAGACCATTCAATTTCAAGCAACTTTGCCAAAACAAGTTTTTTTGTATCTCTTAAATTGACCGATTTAGAGCTTTTTTCCTACGGCGACATAGGGTGGTCCGAACAAAACTGGTTTTCTGGCTCTAGAGTTTTCAATTCAAATTTCTCATCAAAGTAGTCTATGATACACTTTTAGATCTTTGAAAAATGCGTAATTTGGTGAGTGAAGAAACTCTCTATCTCCTTCCGTTTGGGAGTTATTGTTGTTTTACTCTCAAAAACATGCCTACTTTGATTGAGAATATCTCTGATTGGGGAAAACATAAAAAATATCTTTTGACGGCATTCAAAAGACAAAATGAAATTGTATATTGTATCAAAAAATTACAGATGTGTTATTTTTGTAACTCTAATAAAATGCCCTGAAACACAAAGGATTTTAAGCAGAAAAACTTTAATAACTTCTGAACTAAAAAAGATATCATCAATATTTTTGCATGAAAATTTGCGTTTTGTTAAGTTCTTAAAGTCCTTCATAGACCGCTGTGACGAGAAATCTGAAATAAGTAAGATAGGGCTCTAAAACTATTTTGAAGATTTTCATAATATGTATTTCTTTATTATTTTGCATTGTGAGCATGAATATAAAATTTTAGACAAAAATGATCCTCTACAAAATTGTTTCTAAAAATGTAAGCTTCCATACTGTGTCATTTAAAACTAGGGTGGTCCACAATATCACACAAATCATATAATCAACTTTTTTATTTGCAAAAATACTGGTATATAATCTTAGGCAAAGCGGTAGAACATGAAATTTCGATCAACTTTGCCAAAAAAGTTTTTCTGTAGCTCAAAATTTGACCAATCTAGAGCATTTTTTCCTAATCATCGCAGGGTGGTCCAACAAAAATAAGATTTTTAACTCTAGTTTTTTTAATACTAGTTTCTCGTCAAAGACATCTATGAACGACTTTTAGAAAAAAGATTGTTGATATCTGTTTTAGTTCAAAAGTTATTAAAGTTTTTGTTGTAAAATATATTTGTTTTTCAAGGCATTTTATTAGAGTTACAAAAATAACACATTTGTAATTTTTTGATATAATATACAATTTTATTTTATCTTTTGAATGCCGTCAAAAGATATGTTTTATGTTTGCCCCAATCAGAGATATTCTCAATCAAAATAGGCATGTTTTTGAGAGTAAAACAACAATAACTGCCAAACGGAAGAAGATAGAGAGTTTCTTCACTCACCAAATTACGCATTTTTCAAAGATCTAAAAGTGTATCATAGACTACTTTGATGAGAAAATTGAATTGAAAACTCTAGAGCCAGAAAACCAGTTTTGTTCGGACCACCCTATGTCACCGTAGGAAAATAGCTCTAAATCAGTCAATTACAAGAGTTAAAAAAAGTTAAAAAAAACTTTTTTTGGCAAAGTAACTTGAAATTGAATGGTCTACAACTTTGCTGAAGCATGTATAATATAATTTCTACAAATAAGAAAGTTAGTTACACAATTTTTATGAAAATGTGGTTCACCCTAATTTTCAAAACACCAAACAAAGGGCCTTACTAATACAAACAACTTTGTAGAAGACCGTTTTTGTCTAATGCTTCATTCTAAAGCTCAAAATGCATCTTTCCGCGTGAAATTGATTTCTGGACCATAGTGCAATGAGTGTTTGAGTCTTAACATTGATATTTATTTAGAAGTTTTACTTCTCACATATTATTGGCATTTACGAAGGAATCTCTAAAGGAGTTGCTGAAATTTTCTGTTTCGCAAAACATGGAAGAGTATTTCGAAAAAACTGTAAGGGGTAAGTTGAACGGGTGGGGCAAGATGAAATGTTAAATTTTGAATATGATGCTAATGAACGTTAGCAGATTTTTGTGCTTTAGAAGTTGTTCCATCTGTTAACTCAATGTTTCTGTTAAATGGCAACATTTTAAAATTTCACAATGATACCTTGCCTGCTCAACTTACACCAACCGTTTCAACCTGCGTCGTTGTCTCTTATGAAAATAGTTTACTCAGGTGGATTAGGGGCCTGCAACTTGACAAAGGTAGGGTGGCTGGTCCAGTGGTAGTGTTTTTTTTCATGCAACTAGGAGTTTAAAAATCTTCATAGACTGGCCTGTATATGTTCATGCTCATGCCAGTGTAATTTTTGGCGCGGTGTGGGATCCACAAAGTGCCTTCCCCACTAAAAACACTCTCCTAGGTTTAGTGCCATAACCCTCCGGAACCACCTTCCAGTATTAATTCGAAGGGGAGGCTAACGTCCTGAGCGCACCTCTTCAATTTGTTATTCTACATGCTGAGCCCTTCTGCTCCTGTTAGCAGTTTTAAAACCGTTCAACGTTGTACCTCATGCTGAGCCCTTCGGCTCCATATGTTAGTAATTTGTTAATATCTACTATTTTCGCCCATTGGCGACCCGTCAATTTGTTGTTACCTACATGCAACATTCTGAGCCCTTCGGCTCCAGTTTGTACACTACTCTGCACTCATTCAGAGCGCGTTCTCACACAGTTACGATGACCTTCTCCTTTTCTTTGTTCAGCTGGTAGGATGCCGAGGTCGGTCCAACGATTCCGGCTGAGCATAACTTCCGGTTCGTAGGCGCCTCGACTACCCATTACCAGCGTCCCGACGTACTCTACTCGACTAGTCCCCGACGGTAGACCTAGTCTACACCGACGAAGAATTCCCCCGGGGTGAAAATTCTCCCGAGACCGATTCTTCTTTTTCTACGTTTTGAGCCGACCGGAAGGGTGCCGAAGTCAGTCCAGCGATTCCGGTGGAGCCTAGCTTTCAGTTCACTGGTGCCCCGATGACCCTAAAACCGACGCTATGACACGTCTATTCAACTAGTCCCCGGCGGTGGACCTTGCCTACACCGACGAAGAATTCCCCGGCGATGGAAGTTCTCCCGAGACCGATTCTCTTGCTGCTGCTGCTGCTGCTACTGTTGATTTTCACTTTTTTACGGGACGACCGGTAGGGTGCCGAAGTCAGTCCAGCGATTCCGGTGAAGCCTATCGTCCGGTACACTGGTGCTCCTACGACCCGGGACCGGTGCATCGCCGCCTCTACTCAGCTAGTCCCCGGCGGTGGATCTAGCCTACTCCGTCAGAGAGTTCCCCGGCAAAGGAATATCTCCCGAAACCGAGCAGCCATTCTTCCTTTTCATGCGTTCACTCTAGCTAGCAGATCATTGGTCGCTACGCCACTTCCTCTGAAGCTCGGACATTATTCTCGATACCGTGCTATCGACAGCGTTCCAAATGCTTTCTTCTCGGCACATCT
The DNA here is from genome assembly GCF_002204515.2 of Aedes aegypti. Taxonomy (NCBI): domain Eukaryota; kingdom Metazoa; phylum Arthropoda; class Insecta; order Diptera; family Culicidae; genus Aedes; species Aedes aegypti. Next base: position 53,059,190 of record NC_035108.1, read on the forward strand.
CTTCGACAACGTTATCGACAGTGACTTCTCGCATGTCCCTCCTCACTTCTTCGAACCTAGGACATTCGAAGACTACGTGCTCCGGTGTCTCCTCCACATTCTCCCACTCCGGGCAAAAAGGTGAAGAAGCATGTCCAAACCGATGCAGATACTTCCAGAAACAGCCGTGTCCGGACCGAAACTGCGTCAGATGGAAGTTCACTTATCCATGCTTCCTATTAACCCACAGTGATACATTTGGAATTAGACGGTAAGTCCACCTTCCCTTCTCCACGTTGTTCCACTCTTGCTGCCACTTAGCCAACGAGTCCGTTCTGACGATCCTTCTCACATTTCTGGTGCCTCTTCGCTCATAACACTCCACGTCCTCGGCCAGGGTGATGCAGATGGGCATCATGTCAGCGATAACGCATACTGCCTCCGATGAAATCGTCCTATAGGCGCTCGCTACTCGTATGGCCATGAGTCGGAATGTGCTGTTCAACATCCTCCGATTACGCTTGGTTCTTACCGCTGCGGCCCAGACTGGGACTCCATATCTGAGAATAGAGACCGCTACACTCGCTAGAAGACGCCTTTTACTACTTCTCGATCCTCCGACGTTCGGCATGATCCTCGCTATCGTGTTGACCGCCTTCGACGCCTTTTCGCAGGCGTAGTCCACGTGAGCGTTGAAGTTTAGACGGTCATCTACCATCACCCCCAGATGCTTCAAAGCACGTTTTAATGAAATGTCTTGTCTACCGATGTTGATTTCAACCCTCTGAACAGCTTTGAGGTTGCTAACCAGCACTAGCTCCGTCTTATGATGAACCAGCTGCAGTTTTGCTCCAGTCATCCACGCTTCAATCGTGTCAATCGCTTCCGTCGTTAGCATTTTGACCTCTTCCAACGTCTCGCCAGTCACCGTTAGAACGACATCATCTGCGAATCCAACGAATGCCACTCCGTTAGGTAGCTCCAGCATTAATACTATAATACATCGTACATCGCATTCCAAAGCGTTGGACCAAGGATTGAGCATTGTGGCACTCCTGCCATGATCCTGATCGACTTTTGACCCAATTCCGTTTCATATACCAGGACTCTGTTTTGGAAATAGCTTTTTAGCATACTGCACAAGTAGCCAGGAACTCGCATTCTATGCAGTAGCACTATAGCCTCCCAGCTGGCGCTGTTGAAAGCATTTCTGACGTCAATCGTCACTACGGCGCTGAACCGATTGCCTCTCCTCTTCTGTTTTTAATGCCTTCTCCGCATTCTGCACAACTGTCCGGATTACATTCACCTTCGAGACCCCTTTCCGGAATCCGAATTGTCTCTTCGATAAGCCACTCTCGCTCTCTGTGCATTGTATCAGCCTGTTAAGGATGATCCTTTCCAGGAGCTTACCAAGTGTGTCCAGCAAACATATAGGTCTATACGATGCTGGGTCCCCTGGTGGCTTCCCTGGTTTTGGCACCAACACCAGCTTCTGAACCTTCCAACTGTCTGGGAAACAGCCTTCATTCAAGAGTTTCTGCAGCTTCGTCCTGAACAAATCCGGGAACGCCAGTATCGCGGTTTTCAGTGCTACATTGGGGATCCCATCCGGACCGGGAGCTTTCTTCACCTTCAGACCCTTCGCCACTGCTAGTAGCTCTTCACCTCCGGGTTCTTCTTCCTCATCTTCGTATGGCGTAGGCGGCCACACTGTTGGGTCATGATGCAGAAACAGATCTTCCACGGTAATCCTCAACTTGTCTGGACATGTTTCGACTGGTGTCGCCAGACCCTTAAACTTCGCCATCACAATACGGTAGGCGTTGCCCCAAGGGTTTTCTTCGTCTTCTCGACATAGCTCCATGTAACAGTTGGACTTGCTCCGCTTAATCTCTTGTTTGAAAGCAGCTCTAGCTTCACGGAAAGCGATTCTCCGTTCCTCTCTCTCTACTTCGGTTCTTGCTCTCTGGACGCGTCTTCTGGCTCGGAAGCATGCAGCACGGAAGGTACTAAGCGTCTCATTCCACCAGTACGCTAGGCGCCTTCGGTTCCTAGGCTCCAACTTTCTCGGCATCGATGCATCACAAGCCGTTGCTACCACTTCTGTCAACTCTTCTGCGTCAAGGTTCGCCCTGCTGTATGTGGCGGTAGTGAGTGTCCCAATAATAGTGGTAGTGCGCTTTTAAGCGTGTTATAGGTAATTTATATTTGTATGTGTATTTTTCTGACATGGTCCTTGTTAAAATAATATGAATGTTTATAAAAAAATCTTGGATATCAGTAAGGAAATAGTAGTAAACAATTAAAAACCTTAGCTTTCTTGCTCCTGTAATAACCAGTAATAGTGGGACGTTCCTATAATCGTGAGTCTTAATGGGAAATCAATGTAAACCACTATTATAGGAACACAAGTTAGCAAATACCACTATTACTGGAACATGTTCCAGTTATGGAGGAAATGATTTTTAGAAGATTCAATGATTTTATCATTCTAAGATTATTTTTACGTGAAATAGAATAGAATAGCTTTCGAATGACGTATTCAGATACAAGAAAAGTGCATCCGTTATTATTTGGCGATTTTTTATTCCTCAACCCGTTACTATTGCCTCTTTCACTGATACAGATGCCCTACTGTCAATCGATTCAGTAACCTTTATTCAATCGAGAGAACAAAACCGATAGTTTGTTCCGTTCTTCTTCTTTTTCGCTACTTCCCAACTGGAACAGAGCCTGCTTCTCAGCTTTTTTAACTGAAAACTTTCTTTTCCAATAAAGTAGAATATTTTTGCATGTGTGCATCGTGTGGAAGGTACGAAGATACTCCATACCAAGGGAAGCCGAAAGAATTTTCATTACGAAAAGATCTGAGGCCGGCAGAATTAAAAACCTACGACCCTTAGCTTGATCAGTAAGAATAGTAGGGCGATTATAAATTTAAAAAGTTTGAAAATCCAATCTTCCATATCTTTCTAACATTCTTTATGGTAATAGTGTTCGGTGAAATTTATAGCTTTCTTGGTAATGATTTAAAGGTGGCCTAACGTTTTTGGGGTTTGTATGGAAATTACTGTGGAGAAATTTTGAAAAATGTTCCAAACACGTTAGTACTGTAATTTGAGTACAAATATATCATCCACTAGTGAAAAAATATTCTTCAAAACTTAATGAAGGATGTTGCTGAAGAATCACATCCTTTTTGAGCTAAGATGTTTGCAGGGCTGTAATCCCGTATGAAGCAAAATAAAAGCAAACAAATTCATAAATATCTCCTCAACAATCTGTCACATTGAACTCTCTTCAGCAAATTTCTTTATTGTGGTTTGAAGAATGAGTTTCCACTATGCGATGATAAGTTTGTACTTACATTCCAGTACTAATGTTCCTTATAGTAATTTACATATAAATCTACATTGTCTCTGGGCCACCTTTTAATCAATACAAAGAAAGCTGAATATTTCAAAGAACACTCTTTTAATGATAAGGATGATAAGAAAGATATGGAAGATTGGATTTTAAAACTTATTCAAATTTTCAACCGTCCGTCTGAATACCTGCGCATTGACCGTTATACCTACTTAACCCATTATTTAGCCAATAAACTGAGTCGTCTTGGACTTGGGTTTGTATATTGCACATGAATGGTCATAAGTAATAATCAAACATCTAATATTTCTCCAAATAGCTTCAAATGACTAAATGAGGTCTGTTATCTTCAAATGGATGTCTCTACTGATGTTTTATGAATCATTCGGAGTATATTCTGTAATATATGGAATAAAACAAATATTGATTATGGAAATCAACACACCGTACATCCTTGCATCCAAAATTTCACTTGTCTCCATTTCCGTAATCATCCTTGGCCTTCATGCGTGGCAAAACTACCACGCCAATTAACCGACTACTACAATACCACATTAGGGCCAAATGTGTGTCTGCTGTCGCCTGCTGCCGCCGCCGCCGCCGCCAGAAGGAACACTACTGGCAGTGTCTTGTATATTATTAATTACATACACACGTTTTATTGGTCGCTTCTGCCACCCTCCTCCAACCCAGATCTGCCACCGCCATTCATCGAAAACTGCAAAATTGGTCCTCTGTCTGAGACACTCGAGAGAGTACACAGAAAACATCTTTCTCCCATAACCCCGCCGCAGCACGTTATCCTTGCGCCATGTTCCGACCGATCGGCCAACCGTTTCGAAACCGAAGGATTGGAGTGTGCCTCAGTTTTACACTAGGGTGGTTCAAAAATTCAAAGATGTTTGACAATACAATTCCTTTTCTTCTTTTTCTTCTTCTCAGCTAATCAGCTTAGTATTCAATGGACACTGCCACAGTTTTTAACAGGGAGCTACTTCTACTACACGTTTGTGCTATATGCACTGGCCCGAAGAAATACCTTCTGTTAAATGTTCAGCTTTTTCGATGATCATAGAAAGGTGGCCCGAAGACGAGGTTGAAATTGAATTTTCACTTGTACTTACATTACAGTAGCTACTAACACATTTGGAACACATTTCAAAATGTATCCATATATTGTTTTTATTTCACATAACTCTATTTTATCGTAAAGTTTTTAAGGTGGGTATGGAAGATTGAACTTTCCAACTTTTTTCAAATTTTAAACCGCTCTAGTCCCACACATCCCCATGTATAACTGCTTCGAATCAGAAAACCGAAAGTGGGTGGGAAGTGCGGTGGTGTTTCTACGGTTTTATTACTGCATATTTATATTTTACACGAATCCATGTTTTGTCCTGACTACTGAATGGCAACCACCGGCGCAAAGGCATGAGCCCTAGCCATGAAGAACCATATGCGAGAGGCGGCGAGATGGGTTTCGCTTTACAGAAGCCAGGTTTGCAGCACAGATTTTATTAATTATTTCGAATTTAAATATAAATTTTCTTTAATGGGTTGTTGTTTGTGAGAGAAATCTCGTTCACAGTCACACAACTGGTCTCGGGTTTCCAATTCTCCGGGACAGACAAATTCACGGTGCTACTGATACCGTTATTATTTATATTAATTCTGAATGTTCTGAAGACAAAATTCTGAAACAAAATTCTGCAGTTGGAATTGCTTTGCAAATTTTTTCATGAGCGATGGGTTGGTAAAAGTAACTTTAAAGCAAATTAACTTGCTGCCCAGTGCATTGAAAAGGCAAATAGGCAGCTATGAAAGTATATATTTAGCAAGCTGTGTTTCAACAGAAACACCCAAAGTTTCAAAAACTTTGGTTTCAAATGACGAAAAAAATTGATGTTTTATACGTCATGAATGATGATAGCAACTCCACCACATGCTCCATCCAGTCGATCATTACGATACACGAGAAAGTTTTGATCTCTTTTCAGTTTGTATCCAGGTTTCAAATAAGTTTCAGTAATTACTGTTATTTATATATAATTAACTGTTAGAAAGTTAAACAGCTCGTCCTCTTTGCCTTTAATAGAACAAGCTTCTAATTCAAAATATTCAAAAAATGTTTATGGATTTCTTTGAACGATTTCTAGCTACCCCCGTCGCATTATTTTCGAAAACTTATTCATTGTTTTTTAAATGGGCTATATCCATTATGGTAATTTGAATAAAACTGTTTTTTTCGTTATGTACATTTTTTTTCTGATAATCACTATCTGGGGAGCACCATGACTTCGGCACACATAGACCATAATGGGATGAATAGTGAATGGGCGAAGGGCTGGATGAGGTCTTCGTCTCTCTACCGTGAGTGGAACAGCATGTTGTGTGTTTGGGAATTAATTACGGACTTTGGCAGGATGGCTTTCAGCTTCTGGTTGCTGCCACTGCTACTACCACTACTAGTGCTACTGAAGTGGCCAAGAATTTAACAACGGTGGCAAAATCAGTTTATTTCAATCAATAGTGCCAGAAGGTGGTTCTCTGTTTGTGTGTTAAGGTGTTCTATTATATTGGGAGAAAGCTCAGTCTATTGGGTTACACTATTAGGAGTTGTTATGGGTTGGAAGGTTATTTTCAGTAAATTAAAATTAATTGAAGATAATATCCAAAACGAGCTAATATGAAACAGCAGTTCATTTAACAACAGATATGAATAGCAGCAAAAACTTCGCTTCTTCTTGAATAGATTCGAAATCGAAGCACAAAGCTCAAATCAAAAAGTTGAACTCAAAAACCATTCTTAATTACAACTTTCGAGCCACTATCAAACAATTACACAAAAAACATTCATAATCCATCCACAATATGAGTCTGCCTTTGAGATGATCACTACCAAAGCCAAAACTGCATCTGACATTTGAACAGTAACTGCTCTTCGTAACACGAAACTTTCATTAAAATGCGACCCCCCAGTTTCCACTTTGTGCCAACGACGAAACAAACTGCACAAATCTCTTGGCTTAGCCCTCGTCCCACCTCACTCGACGCCCTCAGGACCCAGGACAAAGCTTCCAAATCAGCATATTCATCTCGGCACATCACTCCAGACCCGGGTAAATCTGAATGAAATTGAGCAAAGTCTTACGAGATCCTCCCTCTCGGAGACCCTCAAGCCTGCACAAACTTGGAGCCAGCTGAAATATGGCCGAAAAGAACGACCAAGCGAGCCAGCTTTCTGATCCTCTTTTAATTGAAAATATTTATTTGCCTGGAAAGTGATTCCCTTCAGCTCCAAACACACATTTGCTTCCATTGAACGGCTTCCGACGAAACTCGCCCATTCTTGTAATTGTTCATAATCCGGGTGTTGCTTTCCGAGTCAAAAAATGGTGATTAAGTCACATAAAACCAGAACACAAAACCACATAAATTTAAAACAAAAATTTTTGTTCAATTTTTGTTCAAGCCTTGTTCAAATTTTGTTCAAATTTTGTACAAATTCTTATCAAATTCTCATCAAATTTTGTTCAAATTCGGCTCAAATTCGGAACAAATTTTGTTCATATTTTGCTCATTTTTTCATAATTTTGATCAAATTTTGTGGAAACTTTGTTCAAATTGTGTTAAAATTTAAACAAAATTTGATAACAATTTGGAAAGAATAAAAACAAAATTTGAACAAAATATTAATTAAACTTGAAAAAAAAGCAAAATTTGGGCCGAATTTGAGAAAAATTTAGCAAAATTTGAGCAACTTGAACAAAATTTGAACAAAATTTTGAACAAAATTCAAAAAGAAATTTGGAGCAATTTGAACAAAATTTTAACAAATTCGAAAATAAAAAATATTTGAGCAAAATTTGGGTCAAATTTGGGAAATATGTGAACAAAACTTGAATCAAATTTCAACCGCATTTGAAAAAAAAATTTTAAAAATAAGCAAAATTTGAGCAATATTTTGGCCAAATTTCAGCAAAAATTGAGCAAAATTTGAGCAAAAATTTAAACAAAATTTGAGAAAAAATTGAAAAAAAAAAAACATTAATAAAATGTGAGCAGGCCAAATTTGAGCAAAATTTAAACAAAAATTGATAAGAATTTGGGAAGAATTAAAACAAAATTTGAATAAAATATTACACTTGAACAAATAAATAAGCTTAATTTGGGCGAAATTTGAGAAAATTTGAGAAAAATTGAGCAAAATTTGAGCAATTTGAACAAAATTGTATAAGCATTTGAACAAAATTTTAAAAGAAAAATGGAGCAATTTCAACAAAAATTGATAAGATTTTAAACAGAATTTTGAACAAAATTTTCAAAACAAATGGCAAAAAATATTTGAGCCAAATTTGGGTCAAGTTTGGGAAAAATTTGAACAAAGCTTGAACAAAATTTAAAAAGAAATTGAAAAAAAAAAATTGATTAAATATAAGCAAAATTTTGGCCAAATTTGAGCAAAAATTAAGCAAAATTTGAACAAACTTTGATAACAATTTGAACACAATTTCAACAAAATTTGAAAAAAAAATTGGGCAAAATCTGTTCCAAAACTATGTTTTCCCGACCAACCAGTCTTCATAATTCTTTATAGATCTTTAACCAACGATGGCGATCGCTAACGGTTCAAATCGAATCTATATCGATCGCTATCGAAAATCACTGACTGGTTGACCGGGTTAATTCTCATCAAATTTTGTTTAAATTTTGCTCAAATTTGGCCTGCTCATATTTTGTTAATTATTTTCTTCAAATTTTGTTCAAATTTTGTTCAAATTTTGTTCAAATTTTGTTCAAATTTTGTTCAAATTTTGTTCAAATTTTGTTCAAATTTTGTTCAAATTTTTTTTTCAAGTTATGCTCAAATTTTGTTCAAATTTTCTTTCAATTTTGCTCACTTTTGTTCATTTTTTTTTAAATTCTGATGAAATTTTGTTTTTGGAAATGGAATGGAAATGGAATGGAAATGGAATGGAAATGGAATGGAAATGGAATGGAAATGGAATGGAAATGGAATGGAAATGGAATGGAAATGGAATGGAAATGGAATGGAAATGGAATGGAAATGGAATGGAAATGGAATGGAAATGGAATGGAAATGGAATGGAAATGGAATGGAAATGGAATGGAAATGGAATGGAAATGGAATGGAAATGGAATGGAAATGGAATGGAAATGGAATGGAAATGGAATGGAAATGGAATGGAAATGGAATGGAAATGGAATGGAAATGGAATGGAAATGGAATGGAAATGGAATGGAAATGGAATGGAAATGGAATGGAAATGGAATGGAAATGGAATGGAAATGGAATGGAATGGAATGGAATGGAAATGGAATGGAAATGGAATGGAAATGGAATGGAAATGGAATGGAAATGGAATGGAAATGGAATGGAAATGGAATGGAAATGGAATGGAAATGGAATGGAAATGGAATGGAAATGGAATGGAAATGGAATGGAAATGGAATGGAAATGGAATGGAAATGGAATGGAAATGGAATGGAAATGGAATGGAAATGGAATGGAAATGGAATGGAAATGGAATGGAAATGGAATGGAAATGGAATGGAAATGGAATGGAAATGGAATGGAAATGGAATGGAAATGGAATGGAAATGGAATGGAAATGGAATGGAAATGGAATGGAAATGGAATGGAAATGGAATGGAAATGGAATGGAAATGGAATGGAAATGGAAATGGAATGGAAATGGAATGGAAATGGAATGGAAATGGAATGGAAATGGAATGGAAATGGAATGGAAATGGAATGGAAATGGAATGGAAATGGAATGGAAATGGAATGGAAATGGAATGGAAATGGAATGGAAATGGAATGGAAATGGAATGGAAATGGAATGGAAATGGAATGGAAATGGAATGGAAATGGAATGGAAATGGAATGGAAATGGAATGGAAATGGAATGGAAATGGAATGGAAATGGAATGGAAATGGAATGGAAATGGAATGGAAATGGAATGGAAATGGAATGGAAATGGAATGGAAATGGAATGGAAATGGAATGGAAATGGAATGGAAATGGAATGGAAATGGAATGGAAATGGAATGGAAATGGAATGGAAATGGAATGGAAATGGAATGGAAATGGAATGGAAATGGAATGGAAATGGAATGGAAATGGAATGGAAATGGAATGGAAATGGAATGGAAATGGAATGGAAATGGAATGGAATGGAATGGAATGGAATGGAATGGAATGGAAATGGAATGGAAATGGAATGGAAATGGAATGGAAATGGAATGGAAATGGAATGGAAATGGAAATGGAATGGAAATGGAATGGAAATGGAATGGAAATGGAATGGAAATGGAATGGAAATGGAATGAATATGAGTACAATACTTCGTTTCTTCAACGGATTAAATCGTGTATGAATCCAAACCCAACAATTTCACCACCAGTCCTTCCACGTCATGTAAAGGAAGAAAATCGGACAGATATAGAACATAGCTCAGCTTTCAGTACAATCCGAAAGGGAATCCAGCAGCAATCGTCGTAAGCCATATCCGCTTGTCGACGACGAATTATTCCATCGTGCTGAGGCCGACAAGGTCGGAAAGGTGCTTAACTTTTCCGAAAATGCGTTGGCGTGCGCTTTTCTCATCTAAAACGCATTACCGCATTCTGGGGATCGTTGTTGGAATAAAACTCGGTAAGGGGAATAGGAGTTGGAGTAAATCCGAAGTGCAAATTCTTTCCCTGACGATTGGGTAGAACCCCATTTTCTGATTCCTCCGGTTGACGAATTGTGTCGATGACAAAATCTGTCAGTGATATATTTGTATAAAGATTTAGGGTAGCAATAATGCTCTCGTATTAAAACTTTTTTTTAAAGATAAATCTAAAATACTGCTTATTTTGTTTTATTTGGAAATGGAATGGAAATGGAATGGAAATGGAATGGAAATGGAATGGAAATGGAATGGAAATGGAATGGAAATGGAATGGAAATGGAATGGAAATGGAATGGAAATGGAATGGAAATGGAATGGAAATGGAATGGAAATGGAATGGAAATGGAATGGAAATGGAATGGAAATGGAATGGAAATGGAATGGAAATGGAATGGAAATGGAATGGAAATGGAATGGAAATGGAATGGAAATGGAATGGAAATGGAATGGAAATGGAATGGAAATGGAATGGAAATGGAATGGAAATGGAATGGAAATGGAATGGAAATGGAATGGAATGGAAATGGAATGGAAATGGAATGGAAATGGAATGGAAATGGAATGGAAATGGAATGGAAATGGAATGGAAATGGAATGGAAATGGAATGGAAATGGAATGGAAATGGAATGGAAATGGAATGGAAATGGAATGGAAATGGAATGGAAATGGAATGGAAATGGAATGGAAATGGAATGGAAATGGAATGGAAATGGAATGGAAATGGAATGGAAATGGAATGGAAATGGAATGGAAATGGAATGGAAATGGAATGGAAATGGAATGGAAATGGAATGGAAATGGAATGGAAATGGAATGGAAATGGAATGGAAATGGAATGGAAATGGAATGGAAATGGAATGGAAATGGAATGGAAATGGAATGGAAATGGAATGGAAATGGAATGGAAATGGAATGGAAATGGAATGGAAATGGAATGGAAATGGAATGGAAATGGAATGGAAAAATGGAATGGAAATGGAATGGAAATGGAATGGAATGGAATGGAATGGAATGGAATGGAAATGGAATGGAAATGGAATGGAAATGGAATGGAAATGGAATGGAAATGGAATGGAAATGGAATGGAAATGGAATGGAAATGGAATGGAAATGGAATGGAAATGGAATGGAAATGGAATGGAAATGGAATGGAAATGGAATGGAAATGGAATGGAAATGGAATGGAAATGGAATGGAAATGGAATGGAAATGGAATGGAAATGGAATGGAAATGGAATGGAAATGGAATGGAAATGGAATGGAAATGGAATGGAAATGGAATGGAAATGGAATGGAAATGGAATGGAAATGGAATGGAAATGGAATGGAAATGGAATGGAAATGGAATGGAAATGGAATGGAAATGGAATGGAAATGGAATGGAATGGAAATGGAATGGAAATGGAATGGAAATGGAATGGAAATGGAATGGAAATGGAATGGAAATGGAATGGAAATGGAATGGAAATGGAATGGAAATGGAATGGAAATGGAATGGAAATGGAATGGAAATGGAATGAATATGAGTACAATACTTCGTTTCTTCAACGGATTAAATCGTGTATGAATCCAAACCCAACAATTTCACCACCAGTCCTTCCACGTCATGTAAAGGAAGAAAATCGGACAGATATAGAACATAGCTCAGCTTTCAGTACAATCCGAAAGGGAATCCAGCAGCAATCGTCGTAAGCCATATCCGCTTGTCGACGACGAATTATTCCATCGTGCTGAGGCCGACAAGGTCGGAAAGGTGCTTAACTTTTCCGAAAATGCGTTGGCGTGCGCTTTTCTCATCTAAAACGCATTACCGCATTCTGGGGATCGTTGTTGGAATAAAACTCGGTAAGGGGAATAGGAGTTGGAGTAAATCCGAAGTGCAAATTCTTTCCCTGACGATTGGGTAGAACCCCATTTTCTGATTCCTCCGGTTGACGAATTGTGTCGATGACAAAATCTGTCAGTGATATATTTGTATAAAGATTTAGGGTAGCAATAATGCTCTCGTATTAAAACTTTTTTTTAAAGATAAATCTAAAATACTGCTTATTTTGTTTTATTTCCTGTATCTTAATTGAATATATAAATTGAAATGCAAAAATTGCATGTCTCAACGTCTTCACTGCAATTTCGAGGCTCTACGCCCTTCCACAGCAGTGAACCCCTTCCGCCATTCAACTTCGAAGTTCATTTCTCAAACTCATTCGTTCCTGACTGTTAGTCAGGCAACCTCGAATGAAACGATGTGTTCCTCCTTCAGGAAGCGAAACTTGCATTTTTCTTTAAATAATTGAGCGATAGCAGAACTGTCGTCTACTATCCCCAAACCTCGAACTTTTTGAATCCCCTCCTCAGACCTAGTCTCAACAAAGAACTGAAAAAAAACAAGGAAAAGGGTAACTTTTCGCTTCGCTTTTCATGTTCTCTAATGTCACTTCAGCAGGACTTAAAACACACAAAACTACACGAAACTACACTTTTGCACGCTGGTCCGTTTTCCGTTCTCCGGTTTCAACCCCCTTCGACTCTTCCATGCCACACTTCGGCAAAATGACGAAACTTCCGGAAGCATTGTGCGGTGTGAAGACTATGGGGCGAGACTGGGGAAAGGGTAGCAACTTTTTTGTCCCTCAAACCCGGGAGCCGGTTCAACACCAAGCAGAAGGCAAATGCTATTAACTTATTGCTACATGAATTTCTTATACACTCGATTGTTCCCTTTTCGCCGGTTGATTATTCAACCATCTCCGAAGAAGGCTCCGTGTCACTTATTCTCGGCGGAGCACTCTCGGTTTTTTTTTTGTGACTTCTTTCTTCGGTTTCCAGCGCGTACGGGACCAATGTTCTGGACTAGTGGCACTTGTGGGGAAGCTAGCGGTAGCTAGCTTTTGCTATGGGGACAAAAGTGACACTCTTCCGAGTTGGTCCGAGAAAGGAAATGATCGATCGAGTGCCGGGGAGGTGAAAGACCTGTGCGCCGACATAATCCTTTAAAAATGTTCATTACGTCGCGGATTTTTAAAAGAATGATTATGAAACCGTCTATGTACAACTATGAACTTGGTTTACATTTCTGTAAACCTTGAAACCTTGAAACATTCTTTATTTCATAAGCAGACCCTTAAATATCTCTTGTAGAAAATGCTGGTATAACCTCTTATGTTTGAATTTCCATGGAGATATTTTTGAAATTATAAGTACACATAAAATCATAGGAGAATTCATAAGGTGCCCCTGTAGGAGCATCTACATACTTTTTCAATTAGTTTTAAAGCAAAGAAGTTTAGTTTATAATGCAAAGAAGTGATTCTGAACAGAGGATAGAAACAGTTCCTGATATTCCAGCAGAACATTTGAAGTATTTTTCCCAGAAATCGGCAGGGGATTTATTAAAAAAAAACAATTATAAGTAGCAGGAATCTTGCACGAAATATTTGCAGGATTCCCCGAGAATAACTCGGAAGAATCCCGGCAAGCCCATTGAAGAAAATTCCGATGCAATCTCTAAAAATATTGATGACGAATCTGAAAAATTGGAGCAGGAATATATGGAGAAATCTCCGCAATACTAGAGAAATCCTTCGAGAAATCAATGGTAAAATTACAGAAATGGTAAATTAGAGAAGGAATGCTGAAATGAATTCTCAAAGCACTTTCACGACGAATTAATTTTTATTTTTTTCGATTCATTCTGGATGGAATTCGTCAACAGCCTTCCGAGGAATCGATCGCTCACGTTAAGCATTAAGGTTTGGGGTTCCCACCGGAAGCCACAGCTCGAATTTACAAGAGCACAGATTTAGAGAACAACCGATCGCATTAAAAATTTGATCGATTGATTTCTCGCTGGTGATTACTAATCTATTGAATTTTCAGCATTGGTTGGTTCTTCAGATTTGTGCTCTTGAAAAGTCATACAGTGGCTTTGATTTATCTTCACCTAAAGACGGCCGGCCATTTAGATCAAGACGAAAGGGACGATCATGTTGATGACGCAGCAAAGATTCAGCATGGATGGAGTACGATGTCAATCGGTGACTGGTTGCATGCCGGATTAAACCATGACCACGGCATATTGGGGATCGGATTGGAGGATTTTGAGGAGAGCCACACAATCGAATCGCCCAATCGGGGACTTGGAGGATCAGCCGCTCGGTCGCTAATCAAGTGTGCTGCATCGACTGAAGGAGGAGCGGATTATGATTGCTGAACAAAAGGCCAACATGCTTGGCAGCTATCATGACAGTTCTCAAGTCAATCGTGACCCAAAAAGGCAGGTATACCATTGAGGCTGACAGCAATGCTGGCTGTTTTTTATAGCTTGTAAAAATTCGTTAAACGAAAGATTTCATACAACGTAGGGTAGAAAAGCGAAGTAAATGAAACAAAATTTAGTCAGTTACATCCAAACCATTATTTAGTCAACTTTAAAGTTTAATAAAAGTAAAGTGGTCGTAAAGTGCTTGAAGTTTGTGTGATCTTGTGGTGCCCAGTTCCGAAAACCGTACTAAGTCCGGTAGTTCCAGAAACGTCCGTGTGTGACCCCAATTCCCCACCGGAAGCCACGATCCTGCCCTAACAATCATGATGCAACGAGAAAGAGAAAAGTTCAGAAAGATATTAAATAAGGAGTGAGTAGGTGGCAAGACAAGTTAAAACGATAGGGTATAAGAGCAGAAAATAAGATTTTCGGCTTGCGCACATTTTGCTGGGCAGTGCTTCGTGGAACCCCAAATGTTCGTGTTTTAGTTTTGTGTCATCAAAGAATAGAAATATTAGAATTAGAACGCTAGAAGCACTGTTACTTCTATACAATGGTTGTGATTGGAATGAATCTGGGAGGGAGGCACCGATACTACACACGAAATTGGATACAATTGTTTTCCGAATTGCAAGATAACTCCAGTTTGCCAACGACAATCAAGGCAGGCTTAGTGAAAATCGCTAGTTTTCAATTGTTGTGTGCCTTCGATCTTTCTGGACAAACATTGAAAAAGGGCCACAGTTTTCTACGCGTTTAATTTTCAGTTTTAATGAAAACAGTAAAAAAGCCTCATTCCAATACGTTACATTAAATAAGAATTACCGGGGCTCTCGCGACGTTTCTTTTGAATGTGCATGCATTGATTCTAATTCAATTTTTGCTACTTTTGATGAAATGCAAAAATATGCTTAGGCTTATTACGCGCTTTTATCATGTTTGTCCATTGTTTAAGATCCGGGCTCACAGTGACAGTTCGTGACAGCAAAATCTCGGCTCACTGTGACGTAGAGAAATTTTGTATTGGTTTCTTCCTCCCAGGAATGAATCAACCACAGTAGCCTTGATTTTCAATTGGCGCAATCCATCGGTACTCAAAGTGTCAAAACGATTATTTTGTTTTGTAATTCTCTTCGTATCCTGAAGTGAAAAGAAAAGTGATACGAGTGAAATGCGGGGTGCAAGTACCGGTCCTCAAAGTGTCAAATAAATTATGAAATCATCCACTAGAACATGGCATCAAACAAACAATGAAAATATACAGTTAAAGATGATGCTAAACTAATTCAGTTTTGTAAGAACAGCGCCATTAGCGTTCTACTACTAATATTTCTATTGTACAAACTCACAAATCGATAATAAATCTTCGAGCTGTTTAGTAGAATACCTATAAGTAGATGAAAAAACCGAATTTAGTACTATACCATTTAATTCCACTAGAGTTTGTATCCTTTGACAGATACGCGTATTTCGACCTCAACTGTAAGGCCGTCTTCAGTGTCGTGTACTAGACTCAACTGTCGAGTCTAGTACACGACACTGAAGACGGCCTTACAGTTGAGGTCGAAATACGCGTATCTGTCAAAGGATACAAACTCTAGTGGAATTAAATGGTATAGTACTAAATTCGGTTTTTTCATCTACTCACAAATCGAGTCAAACTTCATTTATTTAAATGCTTTGTTGACTGGCTGGAAGCAATATGTGTTATTGGTGTACTTTAGTAAGCTGTGAACTAACGGCTGAATGAATCAGAAATGGACGCTTGAAATCCGATCGGATTCACGTATACCTACGTAATATTATAAGAATTTTTCATTTCAATAAAACGACGTTAATTTGCGTTAACTTAAACTTTTGGTTCTCCTCATTATATCATACTCATACAATTTACGAATTTTGTCTACTGTTGAAAGGAAGAAGCTATGTGAATGATAAGAGACTAAATGATAAACAGTTTAAACAACTCCCAACATTGTCCCATTAGTTTCTTGCGGTTTCCTCGTACTTGTGTACAAAGTTTCCCCATGCGCAGTCGTATTGCAGTAGGTCGCCATCCCTCTTGCCATTTGTTGAAGCATTTAATCTATGGAAACCTAAGAAGTAGTTCAATCAGGCATTTGTGTAATCTGTACAGATAAGAACTAAGTAATCACCTGTGGAACGACACCAATTAGTATCGTCAATGCAATCATGCATCTTTGCATGTACATAAAGATCTTCAGGGTAAATGAAAAACAAATTCTTTCAATACAACACAACACGCACGTGCGTTGCCAAGAACTGTGATTTTGAAAACTAGTTACTACGATTAAATTGAAGAAATTTGACACTTTGAGTACCACCTCTAATATATGCCAACTTGATGTTGGTCACAAGGTTTGCTGCGACATGAGCGATCTCATTTCTTATAGGAAATAAGATAGCGAGTTTCTTCACTCACCAAATTAAGCATTTTTTTGAAGCTCTAAAAGTGATAGATTACTTTAATGAGATATTTGAATTTAAACGCTAAAACCTGAAAATTAGTTATGTTTGTACCACCCTATGTCACCGTAGGAAAAAAGCTCTAAATCGGTAAATTTAAGAGATACAAAAAAAAACTTTTTTGGCAAAATTGCTTGAAATTGAATGGTCTATAACTTTTCTGAAGCATGTATAAAATAATTTCTACAAATAAGGAAGTTAGTTTCACCATTTCTATGAAAACGTGGACCACCCTTGTTTTCAATATCACCAAACAATGGGCCTAACTAATACAAACAACTTTGTAGAAGACCGTTTTCGTCTAATGTTTCATTCCAAAGCTCAAAATACATCTTTCTGCGTAAAACTGATTCCTGGACCACTGTGCACTGTTGCCTGCCGAACAGTTGGTGGAGCATGCTACATGCAAACCCACTTTATGATGATGAATAACAATTTATCCTGACTTCCAATCAAAATTTCACATGAGACAGTGTGTTCACTTTTCCATAAAACATTATGACGAAGAGTTAGAGGGCCAAACACAAAAAGTTAGCGTTTTCCATAGTAATCTCCATACAAACTTTGAATAGCGTGTGCGCAGTCAAATTTGGACCGTATTACTTCAAACTTTGGGAGGGTGCTAACAAACATCCCTTTTTTTTAAAGACACCGACACGGTAATGCTTCCAGTGGACGGTTTGCCCTTTGAAGGAAGCACCACACTAGACAACGGACTGCAAAACCCAGTGGCACAGTTGAAATACTTTTTCTGACGAAAAGTTTTCTGGACTGAAGCGGGAATCGAACCCACACTCTTTGACACGATGCGGCTAAATGCTTGGTAACACTAACTACACGGCCTAGAAGCCCCTTTAAATAACCTTTGTGGAGATGCAGAGGAAAATACGGTCTCCAAATAGCAAAGGTTACACACTAACATTCCTTCCCCAACCCCACCTGACTGCAAGGACGTTGCCGGCTCCGTTATTGACCCTGTATAAATAGAAGCACTGAATTATGTACATCTTCACTGACTTCGGTCATTCACGGAGCAGCAACCATTGATATGTGTAGTAAGTTTAAGCTAAGCTAATCTAGGGTATGCGAGCAGAAAATAAATATTTGTAAAGAAAACTTGATTTGTTGGATTTTATTCAGTTTTGTGTGCATTCCTTGAAATAATCTGGGGCTGATTGAGGTTTTCATTCCCTCCTCGACAGTCACTTGCAACAGTATTACTGATCGAATCTCTGTAAGGATTCCTAAACGAATCTCTTGAGAAATTACAAGAGAAATCATTGGCAGGGTTTTTTATGGAATATTCTGGACAAATCCTTTAAAAAACAGAAGAAGAAGCTATAGCGAAATATCTGAAGGTATTCTTTGTAAACATTCATTCTTCGAAGAAATATTTGCAGGACTCCTTGAGAAATACTCGGAACAATCCTTACAGGGATATTGAAAATAACCAAAATGAAGTCCTTGAAGACATCAATGGTGTTATTCGAGTATCGCCAATGGTGTTGCTACTCCAGTATCGTTAGATCAGCTGCACTTACACAAGGAACTAACCAGATGAATGGTAGGGAGATAGATTGGGACATAAGAAATACCCCGGCGTATCAGTGCTGGTGATTTTTTTTATCTTCAGGTAACAATGGTACCTGCCCCGTCGCAGAGAAATGAGGGAAAGCGGGAGGTATTGATGTTGCATTTAGAACTGGCCCACAGTAGACTGGATATACCCCTGCATCTATGCCAGTTCATGCGGGAAGGAGTAAGGTAATTTTATGGCAGAGAGACTTGTTTTTGGTTCGGCATAAGAAGAGTCGTGCTAAAAATTCTATACCGTTGGGCCGAATGCCTTTAGGCCGAAAGGGTCGTTAGGCCAAAAATGGTAGCTTCAATGACCCGTAAGGTCATATGGGTAACTAACGGGTATACTGCCCTTCTACGCCTACTTGTCCCATGTTCTATGTAAACCTTATGGATCGCGAGACAGATATGCGTAGAACGGCAGTATAGGTCAGGATAATTCACCTAGGAGCCGCCGAATGAATTAAAAGGCAAATGGATTGAAAGTTGTTAGATCAGGATAATTTATATAACCTAGAAACCCACAATATCCGCTGTGAAATATAACTAGAAAGAATAGCCTTTGATTAAAACAAGGAAAAACCCCTCAAGAATGTGTTGAACAATATGTTAAAATGTCAGAGGAATTGGTGGAATTGTTTGATAAGGTTAAAACTGTCCCTGATACCCAAAAATATCATTGTTTTATGCCTATTAGTGATACACAAATTGCAGCCAAACGGTATACCAATTCAGAGGATGAACCAAAAATATTCAATTTATTCAGTAAAGCCCAAAAATAATGTAAATATTCATGTGCAGATACTACGTTTTAGGATATATAGCAATAATAAAAATAAAAACAAACCACGACTTTTTTCATAAGCATAATATTTCCAGACACCTGTTAAGATTGGCTTTGCCAAATAAGAAATTAAATATTATTGTGATATCTTTACAACCATAAAAAACCCATCGGATTTTTAGAAGGAGTTGATTTTCTCATAAGCGGTATGGTGCGAGATCAATTGAATTTAATAAAAAAAAAACTGTATAATTTCGTTTTATTTCTTTTAACTACTCCCAATAAAACAAATATAATCTATTTTGTGATTAAAACTCATTTATCACTTGAAAATATGATCAGACTAGACTATATAAAGGGAAATGAAAATTAAATAAAAAATTCATTTTGGACTTAAAAAATTCAATGTTAGAAAAACTTTTTTCTCTAAAATATGCCCAATTTGCAATGTATGGACGACTTTTAGTAAATTTAATTACGAAACTTTTTGCTCAAGGATGATCAAAATCTGAAATGGCCGTTTATTTTAAATCGATTTTAAAGTTTTGAATATTTTTTTTTTTCAGTGTAGAAAATGTGTTTTTATTTTTTCAATATTTTTTTCTCAAACGTCAGGAAATTTCACGACAGTCCTCCATACAACACTTTTTTGTGGGTCTTACCGTTTTCAAGTTATACGGGTTTATAAAAAAAGTAAAAAAAAACTTTGACCCTTTCCAAATGTTAGTGTAGATCGTTTTTGAAAAAAAACAAAGTATGTAAAGTATCTTAGTTTCACATAGTCTTCACACCCAGAAAGTTCCATTGAATTCTGAAGGGGTGCTGCCAATCCCTTTGTCGAGTTGGCGTGAAATCCGTCTATACACATATAAAATACTACTCTGAAACACATACTACACCTACTGCCTTGAGTTTCCCCTCAGTCTCTTCTTGATACATTCATATTTTATAAATTAAATTTATATGCAATACACGGGATAATCGAGTCAAAATTTCAGACTAATCGAGTCCGACCTGTATTATGTTACAATGATGAAATGTTCACAAAAGATGTTTCAGAAGCATATCTGTGTTATAAAAACCTTGATAGAAATATGATATAAATGTGTTATAATTTTGTTATACCTTCCTGATCGAGATTCTTGAAGATCCCTTGAATCATTTCTGTAAATAACCCTGAAGGATTTCTTAAGGTAAAGACAATTTGAAGCCAAACCTCAGATTTTCAAAAGGACTAATCTAGAGAAACGAATATCCGTTTAATCCGTTAAAATTTGATCGATTGGTCAACACCAGCAAGTGACCAATCGATCAAGTTTGGTTGTGCTCTTGAAAATTTTAGGTTGGGATTCGATGCATCTTCGCCATAAACAACGACAATAAAATTTCCTGCTGTCATACTTTTCTAACTGAATAGAAATCGATCGTCGTCGGCGCACAGGTCTAGGTGGTAGTGCTGCTACTGATAGTGTAGAAGAGTGTGTGTCGAGAGTCACTGCAACTGTCGTCGTCGTCGTCGTCGTCGTCGTCGTCGTCATTCGGTGCGGAGTACTGTCAGATGTTGACTTTCACGCGACCGCATCCGGACAGGCGGAGTGCAGCAAAAAATGCAACGAGGAAAGCACAGAATGACATTAATTCAAAACTAAACAGGAAATTAGCAACTTCCATTGGTTGGCAGAGAAAGTCCATTTCATCATTGTGATGGTTAAGTTCATTCGGAGCAATGGCGTTTTTGCTGCTAGTCTGTTCTCGAGAATGCGAGAATGTGTCGTTGATGGATCGGATTTTAAGGATGCACTGTTCGACAGACATGCTAACAGAATTTTAAACTCACAGAAGGTATGGAGGAATGGAAAATGATCACATCCTTCAAAAGTTATTTTAATTTTTTTTTTAACTTACATTCATTCAATCTAAATCGTGTCTATTATAAGTTGAGTTTTGGAAGCATTAAGAGAAATTTTCAATTTTTGCAAGTATGAAAAAAAAAATATCCAAACTCTTTTGCAATTTACTACAGATGACATGCAGGCTTCGTCCTCTAACGAAGAGGCCTGTGCCATCCGCAAACAAAATTTTTTGACAACCTTGAGGTAATATTGTATTAAATTGGCCTCAAAATTCTGCCTTAAGGAACCACAGCTCTAACAGGAAGTCTTTCAGATTGGGAGCTCAGATAGTTACCATGAAGTGTACGATTTGACAGATTATTCTAACAAAGTATGTTGGAAAACTTTTTTTAACATACAACCAAACACATTCAAATGCTTTTTCTATGTCTACAAAAGCAAGACCAGTAGAAAAGCCTTCTGATTTTTTGGAATGAATTGAATTTGTTACACGTAAAAGTTGATAAGTGGTCGAATGTCCATGTAAAAATTCGAACTGTTCATTGGCAGAAATTTTTTTTTTGTTGATGTGAACCATCATTCTGTTAAAAAATACTTTCTCAAAAATGTATGATGGAGGAATGCAATCTGATTGGACGATAGCTTCCTTGTTATATTTATTTTCCTAATTTGTTTCTGTTCAGCTTCTATATCAATTATAGTATTTTATAGTTTCTAAGAATGTTATCAAAAAATCATGGATCCCACATTCCGTTAGCAAAGCCCTGTCAAACTTCCCCATCATCACATGATCAGCCTCCATCGCAATTCCAAATCCGTTCAACCCAACAGATAAGCAGTATCATCGAACGAGTAAATAAATATTAAGCTTAAAACCTCAGCCCAGACTGGTGAAAATCCTCAGAAACTCTTGCCGCACCACTCAGTACTTGTGGCAGTACCACCTACCCCCTCCAAAAGATAACTGCACTTTCCTAGTTCTAATTACATTTGTGGGCTGAAAACTTTTCGCCGGGAGCACCCAGCCGTGTCCGGGCCAGCCTTTGGTCGTCGGTACCGAGATTCGGAGACAAAACTCTCCACCAAAGTCCCCAACGCTCATAACCGCTTAATCCAATCCGTAATTTATTCTCGCCTCTCGGCGTCCGGAACCCTTTCTTCCTCCTGGGTGCGAGAGTGTGTCCTCCAGGATGGGCACACACAGTGGGTCAGATTTGAAAAATCCTTTAATACATATTCCTACTACTTTACAAGTTTTAATTCTTTTAAGTATAGTGGAACAAGTTTTAGTATTAGAGACCCTATTTTGGTCATAAAGAGTCTGCAATTCTATCACTGTACAAAATTTGAACAAAATTGCTGTTTTTCATACATTTTGAGGCTCTCTTATTTTGCCAAAAACATTGGTTTGACGACAGATGAAAATAAATTTTCATCCAGGAATGTTGATAGTAGATGAAAATGAGTTTCACTACTAAAAATTGAAAAACTTCAGCAATTTTGATGGAGTTTATATAATTGAGTTTTGAAACAAAAATTAAGGTTTTTATGTACACCTCTTTAGGGTCCCAACATAAAGAGAAAAATATGTTGTTGAACTTTTCGTATCTGTTCTTAACTACGGTTTGTCTCAAATTCCGAACAATGCCAATTTCAAAGAAAAAAACCTTCTTAATATAGAGAATCTGTAATGAAAAAGAATTTGGGATTTGAAGGATGTGAATTTGGGTAATTGTCAACTTTTCCAGAGGCTAAGGCCTCTGTGACCCATGCAAGTGTATGACCGCTGCCGACGACCGAAAAACCCAAAACAGAACTTCAAGTGCTTAGCTTATAACTTCATGATCATGCATTAGAATTTTCGCATATTCTATACTGAGGGGGGGCACCACCCACCAGCCCATCCGTAGTCCGTAGTCACACTTTTTCACCAAAGGCATCAACTCTACAACTTGAGCTCCGGGAGGATGAGTCTTCTGTAGCTGCAGGAGGCCAGCGTAGTTTCTGTGGATATTCCGATGGGGATGAAGATGATGACGATGTTGCTGGTGGTTGGTTATAGTGGTCTCTCCAACTCTCCAGAAAGGACTGCACCAGGCAGACTCTGGAACCCACTTTCGCCACTGATTTGCATAATATCGGTTTTATAAAGTATACGTTCGTTGCTGTGCAAGATTGTGTCTTCTGTTTGCGTTCATATGGCTAGTGTTATTGTTGGGTGTATGTGAGATCTGATTGGCAAAGAAACGCAATGTGATATTGAAACCTTCGGGAATCATTACGTGAATGGAGTTTGCGTTACGTAAGTGGGATTCTCAATTTGTGACGAACTATGTCAGCTATATGCTATATTGCCTTAGTATATCACCTTGGGTCAGCTACGTACTACGTAGAAAACTAGATTTCAAATCTACAAGCAGAACCAGTTATCTATCGAAGAATTATGGTCAAAATTGATATCTTTTGATTACTAAAATATTCCAGTAATTGATCCATCAAATATTTTCCAGTATTTTTTCGTAAATTAACATATTGATTGGTCTAGACTCTTCAGTTTTTGTTGTTCCAGATACTTTTGGATACAATTACAGACTGTTTCCATACAGTCGGATAAAGACCGGTTTCAAAAGATTCATTGATTAGATCTAGTAAATATTCACCTGTTACTTCAAATGAGACTTTTAGCACCTGTCGTAGTCGTATCCAGAGTTTCATCCAAGATTTTGTTGAAAAAAAACGATAAAAAACTTACAAGAATTTGTTTTGAAATTCATTTAGATTTTTTTTTTGCAGAAAATTGAACCTAATTTCCTCAGAATCAACATTAGGAACAAACCCAAGAAACTTTTTCCAGCGCATTCATGTAGAAAC
The DNA here is from genome assembly GCF_002204515.2 of Aedes aegypti. Classification (NCBI taxonomy): domain Eukaryota; kingdom Metazoa; phylum Arthropoda; class Insecta; order Diptera; family Culicidae; genus Aedes; species Aedes aegypti. The sequence continues at coordinate 53,083,075 of NC_035108.1, forward strand.
TCTTTAGAATATTGTGAGCAATGCCACCAGGATTTTTTCTTGTAATTTCTGAAATATTTACATAGAGCGTAAAACCCATATAATATAGCTAGTTATAATCTATCTGGCGTTTCTGCATGGGCATCAACGGATTTTCGAAGAAAGTGTCACAAAAATGCTAAAATTTTCTACCCGGAATTTTTCAATTTTTTTTTCAAGAATCCCTACATGAATTATCTTAGGAATTTATCAAGGTATCAACCAACAAAACCAATGAGGAGACCTCTGAGCATTTTCCCCTGAAAAATACTAAAGGAATTTTTTGGCGTACCATTGGCAAAAAATCCTGTAGTTTTCCACGATATTCCTTCTCTAAAAACTCCAGGGATTCATCCAAAAATTATTAGAACGCTGGTTACGCATTCGGATTTTAAATTAATTTCTCAATAGAATTCTCGGATAACCTCACACATTCGTTGGAATCAAATATGAGCAGAGTATAGTCTATTGTGCCTGTTATAATCCTTATAGATGTACCTTATTGTAAAGCTGTCGTCCTTAACTAATAGAGTTCAATGATACCCTTAAGTGTAGTGGAATCCAAAACATAGTCCAACATATTTGCAAGAGCCCACATAAGTGTAAACCTTATGTATTTTTAAACAAGAATTTACTGATTACGTTTGTTGATCCGAAGTTTTGTATTCAACGGAGCCCTTTTTTTTCGTTCTTAGCAATGGGGGAATAATCTGCTGGGGTTGGGGACCATTTACCACATGCAAGCAGTAAACAGGATTACACCCCCGACCCGCTAAACCATTCCCATGTGTCTACTACCTACGAGGGCTACGAGGGCTTCGTGATCGCTAAGGTAAACGGGGTCCTCTTCTGTAGCTGCTATGCGCCTCCGAGTTGGTCGACCAAGCGGTCCACGCAGATACTGGACTGTATGACGACCGTGCTGACAGGGCGAAGGCCAGTAGTAATAGCGGGTGACTTCAATGCCTGGGCCGTGGAATGGGGAAGCCGTATCACGAACCAGCGAGGTCAATTCCTGCTAGAGGCACTGGCCGTGCTAGATGTCGATCTGGCTAATGTTGGTACCAAAAGTACCTTCAGCCGAAACGGAGCGGAGTCGATTATCGACGTTACTTTTTGTAGTCCTGGCCTAACGAGTAGTTCGAACTGGAGGGTAGACAATGCCTACACTCACAGCGACCACTTGGCGGTTCGCTACAGTATCGACTACAACAACAGCAGGCAGCGGGTTGAGGAAGCGGCTAGGTCAAGGTCAAGCCATCGTAGGTGGAAGACATCGTACTTCAATGACGAAGTACTTAGAGAGGCGCTCCGCCGTGAGCGTAACTGGTAGCGGTGCTCTCGCGTGCATGCGATGCGACCATGCCTAGGAAAGTCCACCCTAGGAATGGGAGACCACTGACGTACTGGTGGACTCAAGCGATTGCGAACCTGCGCCGTGCCTGCCTACGGGCCAGGAGACGGATGCAGCGAGCACGTACCGAGCAGGAGCGTGAAGAACGACGGGTGGTGTTCACCGCTGCCAAAGCCACGCTGAAGTCCGAGATAAGGGCAAGCAAAAAGGCCTGCTTTGAGGGACTCTGTCAGAGTGCCAACGCGAATCCGTGAGGCGATGCCTACAGGATCGTTATGGCGAAGACAAGAGGTGCAATGGCTCCTACAGAGCAATCTCCAGAGATGCTGGAGGGGATCATCGAGGGGCTCTTTCCGCGCCACAACCCTAGCCCATGGCCTTTCGTAGAACAGCCGGGGATTAGGGCTGGCGATGAGGATAGGGTAACCGATGAGGAACTTGTAGGGATTGCAAAATCCCTCAGTAAGGCACCAGGTCCGGACGGAGTTCCAAACCTGGCCCTCAAAGCCGCAATCTTGGAGGCTCCCGGGAAGTTCAGATCTGCTATGCAGATATGCCTGGACGAGGGAGTATTTCCAGATGTGTGGAAGAGGCATAGCCTGGTACTATTGCCAAAGGCGGGAAAACCACCCGGTGATCCGTCGGCGTAAAGACCAATATGCTTGATCGACACGGCGGGGAAGGTGCTCGAGAAGATCACCCTCAACATATTGTTGAGGTACACCGAGGGTGTGAATGGTCTCTCAAGCAACCAGTTTGGCTTCCGGAAAGGACGCTATTCTGACGGTTAAGAAAACCGCTGAGATAGCACTCCAGCGTAAGAGGAGGGGGATTCGCTTCTGTGCAGTAGTGACTCTGGATGTAAGGAACGCATTCAATAGTGCTAGTTGGGCGGCTTTTGCTGATGCGCTCCTGCGTCTGGGGATACCCGAGTACCTGTACAAGATTCTCGGGAGTTACTTCCAGAATCGGGTATTAGTCTATGACACAGAGGTGGGTTGGAAGTGCTTTCACATAACCTCAGGAGTCCCGCAAGGTTCCATCCTGGGTCCGGTGTTATGGAATGTCATGTACGACGAGGCGTTGAGATTAAAATTCCCATTGCCGCCAAACCCCTCGTCTCTCCGGGACCACCAAGAAGGCATTGCTTCGGAGAGGGGCTATGGCACATCGCAACTTCAAGGTTAGCTACGTATCCATGCAGCAACGAACATCGATGACACGCTTAAGGGGACCCACCAAGGTGGCATGCTGGCGCTTTGCCAGCTTCCCAGGTGGTCCCCACCTTCCATTGTCCGCTGGAGGCGAGCAGGGTCGACCACAATGCCCGCGCCCAGCTGCACCGCAGGTATCAAGAACTGATACTGCAGGCTCCGTAATTTGACCTACTGAAGGCTCAGGCCCGATCAGCTAGCACCAGCTGGGATTGCTGACGAAGGGGCCTCCACGTGTCCGGAACAACCAGAAGCTCGTACCCAACCCAGTAAGCCGGCGCCACGACAGCAACGCTAGCAACGGGGAGAACATCCGTGGCCACTTAATCGCTGTAAGGGTCGATTTCGACCTTAGGGCACCGGTATGACCTACGTAGCCGACTGTGAACCCTTGGACCACCTGTTGTTTAGCGTCTGCACTAGCCACTCCTCGAGTCCACTCGCTACCTCCTTTGTAGTTCCGAGACGATGTGGGTGATAGCCGTTGAAACGGCATTCCAGCCAAACTCGTCTTCACACATCCTCTGAACCAAATTGTCCGGAGTCGTGTCCCGAACAAAACGTGTTCTGCCGTTTCCTCTTAACCTGCACAAACTCCACATTTGGGAGAACCTGCATGACCGAAACGGTGTAGATACTGTTTAAAGCAGTGTTTCCCAAAATTTTTTGACTTTCGCCCCCTTGAGACCAATATTTATTTTGGAATCGCCCCCCCTGATATGAAATGTCACGCACACTAAATGTCTTCTTCCTCACCTCGGTACATATTCTCATTGGCAAACACCCTGTTTGCATGTGCGAGAAGCGACACCAATGAGTCAGCGCAGATCATCGATTTCCAGCGGTCATTCCCTATTTCAACGATTAACAATTCGATGAAGAGAGACAGCTTGCGTTTTTTGACGTTTTATGATTTCCGCTTGTTCGTTCTTCCGTCAACTGACAGTATGAAGGGTACCTCCACAATGTTTGTAATTCTTTTTTTTCTGTGTCATCGATCGAACCGCAAGTGGAGTGTAAATCAGTTTCGACGAGTGGATTGTTACTGCTAAATTTGGACATCTAGTGTCTAGCATTCGGGTATGTCGAAAACGGGACGAGATTCTAAGCAAGGTTTGATAAGAGCTTAGATTTTCACTGATCAACTCAATGCATGACGAGAAATCATAAACGGGATATAAACTTTCGTTGTAGAGTATTCCCTTATTATTAGATCCTACTACTCTAACGGGCACGTTTTGTTAACAATCTCTACAGTCTAACCTGTTATGCTGCTTCAAAAGGATCAACTAGATTTGGTGTTCCGTAGATCTACGGCGGGTAGGCTTCTAAAGTACCAGAAATGCACACGTGGACCTAGTTGCGACTGGGATGGTTCCCTAAAGGGATAAACGAAATTCCGGTCTTGGCGTAACTATGGCGTAACTAGCCTGATCTGTGACTAAAACCTTTGCCTGAAGGTTCTGCAAGCGAAAGCAAAACAGGTCTGCCCAACCTTTTTAAACCCCGGGCCAAATCGCAAAGAAAATTTTGTGTGGCGGGCCACATTTTTGGATGCTCAAATATATGCATGAAGTCTCACGAAACCACACCTCTAATTATCAAAACCACAAATCTAGAGAACTAGACAATCGTTTGCGCTGAAAATTTCATCGACTTGTCACCAAATTTTCGGCTCGAATGGTTGTGTAGTTCTCTATATTTGTGCTGTTGTGATTTCGAGGTTTGACTTCACTCGTCATGTTCCCATATAATAAACGCAGTTTCAGAATAAAGTCTATGGTGAGCATACCGAAAATAAATCTTAGAATTGTGACAAAAACTAGTTAACGAAGTTAAAGAAATAGGGTTTCGTTCTACTTCGTCGTAAGAGCTACTATTCGTCGTATCAAACTTAAAATGTTCCACTACGGCGGATATTCCGACTTACCTGCAACATAGATTCATTTTTCCAAATACAGTTCTGGAAAAGCTTTTATGATTCGTCCACCTGTACACCAAAAATGCAATGAAACTAATGTATTTCGATAAATAACTTCAGTTCAATTATCCACTTTACACTTTTTCAACGAAATTGCATGGACGAACACGATTTGAAAGAAATGCTTAGAGATCGACATCAGTCACACCACTTTCCTACACAAGTTTCTTCCTGCTCCCGTGGGTGACTTACTTTGCCGGGCACTTATGTTCACTATGGAAAACCTTCGTACTTCTTCACTGAAGGATCTTATTCCAATCACACGCCGTAAAACTACAATAAATCACCAAATTTTACGAAATTTCCTCAACCGCCGCGTATGATTGAGAATGTAAACAAAGTTCTATCCGTCGTACTGAAGAAAAAGCTCGTGCGCATCAATGTGTGTGCGACGCTCGACGTAAAAATACGGTTCCTTTGATTGTGTTGTTTTCGCTGTACTGTGAGCAAATGCCATAATTGTACGGTCAAAAGGAATTGTGTTCATATGTTTGGGCTGAATTTTGATGACGAACAATTAATTTTAAAGGAAATTAGTATATTCCAACATGCTGAAGGAATGAAGGGAGATGCCCGTAGATCTATATAATCTAGTGAAACATTTTATTATAGCGTTGATATATGTATTGTGTTTTAACCACTCAATACATCACAGTGAGCCGTAAGTTGTGAAACGAATCTGGAAACTGATTGCGACGGAGTTGAAAACGATACGACGGATTGAGAATACGATAAGATGCATTTTCTTTGCATTATTTCCAAAAACAGATCAAGATTTTTCAAAATGTTATTGTACAATGCTAAAGCCGTTTTGAGAAAGAATTGTTTGGCATCGGTTTGTATCAGCATCATTCACTGCAATACTGGGAAAATTTCAGTTCTCACTGATCAATGCTTAATACGATGGATACTAGCAATCACCCTATTACCGCAGGAGCCACCACTAATGTCTTTGTAGATCTTCTAAGTTACCTATGTGTAGACCTACTGAGCTAAATTGTAGGAGCTGTTCTTCATACTTAGATTTGTTTCACGAGCTCGGCTGTGCAGATTTCCGTTTCCCTGATTTTAACCGAGACCCAGCTATCAAATTGTCCAATTGCTTAGCAACGAAGCACGATTTACTGATACTCGGCTTTTATTTGCTGAGAACCCAGGAAATTTGTTTGCTGGTCACTCAGCTGTGAGGATCTCGGTTAACATTAGCAGAGATTCGGCACCCTGAGTTAAGTATTGTCAGGGAACGGTATAACTCACTTCGATGGCTCTAGTTGTCGTTCCACCAACACTCGATTTAGGGTTGACCTTGACCAAGGTGAATGGGCATTGGAGTGAATAAACACCGGATTTATCCTTGATTGGCCCCTTGGAGCAGCATGCCGACTATCCAGAGTCTATCCTTGGGGGGGTTTCTAGCGGTCACATTAAATACACTCGCGGTTACAGTTAAAACAAAAGTCTAAAACACACTACATTTATTTTTATCTTAAGCACTAACAAATTTCGTTGTTAACTCTAACACTTTAAAATAACCGTGCGGACGGTCCTACATCCGCGTATACCGTTGACCTGCCGAGATCCAACTGAAGATGTTCTTCACTTTCATCTAACTCGATTGCCCATGCGATGTTTTGGCTCGGATCATTTCTTCGGTTCAGTGAGCATTCTCCGTACCTTTTACTCTCGAGACTAAACTCACTACTGCAAGAAGCATGTGCGTGACGTCATTGTTCCGAGTAGATATGCATGAGATAATCAGCATTTAATCTCCGCTCTCCATAAACCTTCTACCATCTAGCGTCCACATACTACAGCGAGATGATGCGTGTTGACTGCGATCGTCGAACTATCTCAAATGCTGCAGACTCCAGGGTTGTAGTTTAGGAAGGTTGTGTTGATAATAGACAAGTATGTTACTAGCTTAACACTCGTTGTCCTTTAGTGGAAACCTGATCTAATAATTTTCGATTGTCAGTCTTAGAAACCACTGTACCTACTTTATTCATTAAAGATTGAAATCACGTAACTAGGAGAAATTTAAAATTATTTCTTTTAAACTAGCACATTTAATTCCTATTACTCACAATTCTTATGAATTCTGGATATAAATCCCTTTACTTTATACATCTGTTTTATCTGTTTTCTGTGCCACAAGAGTAAACGATCCGAACACTCGTACAAGCCTCAGTAGTGATCTAGATTTCATCAAATCGTAAAGGTTGGCCTGTTTTATCCACTTGGTAAAAACTGACCACGATTTAAAAATTAAACTTGTCCTGCTGTGGTTGGACAAAAAACATCATACGATGTTGTACCACAGAATTAATAAAAAAAGACTATTTTAACGTAGACAAGAACCATAAAAAAGACGCATAGTCCGAACCTAATCCATGGAAATATTAAATTTCAAATACATCTATTTTTATACATTTGGTTTCAACACCTACCGCTGCACTAGTAGTGGAGGCGTAGCAATCACTTAGTGTGCACATGTGTTTTTAGATAACACAGCTAAAAATATGTTGTAAATTTAAGTTTATTTTCATGCACATATTTGGAGCATCAAAATAAACCTAAATTTCAACGACCAATCCATTATTTTTCAATTGAATTCACTTTAAATTTACACGATCATGTAATATTCAACCATATTTAGTTGAAAATTGAATGCATATTCGTTTAATTTTACATGATGCTGTAATAACACACGAATTTTACATTAGACTTCAGTTTACATCACATTGAACATTAAATATTTTTTTCTGTGAACCTTAGAGAGGTATTGAAATCAAATCGTAACAGTTGTATGATCCTGCGTAAGAAATGCTGTTTAGCTGGCTAACTTTATTGCAAAGAATTGGTGAGACTGATCCTACCCAGTGAACCACGTATCGTATAAGAATGTGCATCCAAAATCACATATTCATGCGTCCAAAATCAGAATCGCACAAGATGCCAAATTAAGCGTTATCAATGTCAATACAAGTTGTATATAAACTCCCAATACGATCCATTAACGACAATCTGTGTTGACAACAAAACATGTCGTAAATAGTGCAACATAGAATCGCGTTATGCTATATAAACTGACAGATCATATATCAATCCAGAAAGCATCGTATAAAATCGCAATAACTTATCAAAAATTGCTACCCAAACTTTGTATCTGTTGACGATGGGTCTCAAAGAACAACAACGTATGCGTCGCTGTACATAAAACATGTATTAATATTGGCAAATAATCACTCATCGAATATGTAATCCTTGGTGGTACAGCGGTAAGGTGTCCGTTTCCTGATCTACAGGTCCCGCGTTCGAAACTCGCTGGAAAGTTTTTTTTATTTTCATCCAAATTTTGTGGCATCGTATATCTGATCGCAGAAAGTCTGAAAAAGCCGTGCCAAGTACGTATATAGCCTCCACTTTGGTAGGTATATAGCCTTCTCATGCATTCTATACGATTGAATTGGTTCATTTAGAATGATGTATAACAAAAGTTATACCAACCAAAATGTTGACTGGGTACCTTTCAGATGATCTTTTGTTTAGCAAAAGCTTCAAGGGACAACACATTCATATATACGTTCTAACCAGTTTCACAATGATTTCATTTATGTAATATTACTTGAACGAAATCAAGTAAAAAATAAGAACAAAGAAGTAACGTTGATTGAGATTTTCGTGCATCAAAAATTTTAAGCTCTCGATGAAAAATTCAATTTCAGGAAAATAATGCCACATTCCGTCCCTATTCAATTAGCAGCGCATTTAAATACCCTTAGTCTGTGAGTTCATCCACTTTTAAAAACACTTCCTACGTCTAGGGGCGACCATCCCTCAAATGATAAACTTTTCCATACACTAAAGTCCATTAAAGCCATTGTTGCCTCTCGCGTGCTTCTTGTAGTCTTTCTCCTGTTTGGTGAGCGCCCCAAGATTTATTGAAGTTTTATTTTTGCCTCCACTCCCCTTCTCACCCTCCTCATAGGGCAGAAGCATTTCCACTTCATCATCGACAGGCGCGGCAGCACGCTGCTTGCTGTCGGCTGCGTGTGCTTAATATTCTAATGCATTCAATTTTCCACTGCCTTTGAGTGTTACTTTAGCCGCCGTTGCCTTGTCATGGGGCAGTTCCAGCTCAAAACGCAAATCGAAATGGCATTTTCAGACTGACTATTGAAAATAAAATGCAACTCTCGCGTTCAGTATCATAAGGGCGTAACTGCAGTGATCAATTTCTCTTCATCGATTTTCTCTTTGACTAATTACTCGGCTCAGTGAAAATTTTCAACTGGTATTTTTAATTCATTTCAAGGAACTAATCGTCTTTTATCACGCTCCATCGTAAAATGTTGGGAAAATCGATTGAATTTCGTGTACTGACTCAAAGAGAAAATCGACGAAAAGAAATCGATCAATGCAGATACGCCTGTATGATACTAAACGCGAGAATTGTGTTTGTGTTTTACAAAATTAAGGAAATATTAAAAGTTGTTCTCAGTGTATTTATACACTGAGAACAACTTTTATCATGAAATACTCAATAATTAACCGACAAATTTTGATTTCCCAAAAAAAAAAAAACGTTTGTACATTTTTCAATTCTCATCATGGAATTATAATAGGAAACAGTATTTAGGGCATATCATTTTAATAAAAATATTTCTCTAAGAGCAACTTTTGAACGATTTTCAAATACAATTATTATGAAACATAAAAAAATCGACGATATTGTATATATTTTGTAGATATTCTGAACTTTCATGATCATCATGAATACTTCTCAAGAATTATTTCAAGATGGATGCAAAATGTTTTTATCAAATGATTATAATCTAGGACCTATCATGGATTTGCTTGGTTTTCAATTAGTGTTTTTTTTTTCTAATAGCCCGTTTTGGAAAAGTTAGCGTCCACGCGATTTGCATTTTGCGCTGGAAATGCTCCATGGGTAAAGTTCGTCTTGAGAAAGGAAATTACCGAAAAATGGGAGGGGGACTCCCTCGAAAAAGTTTTCGCCCAAGTGTGCGAGTGCCAAAGTGATTTGTGTCCACGTGATGTGACCGAATGCCGCCCCCCCCTTCTCGGAAGAATTATAATTTATAATTGCTTCCAAGAGAAAATCAGCCGGACAAGTTTTCCTCGACGTCATTCGTTTGAAAGTCCATTGTCCCCTCACCCATTTCCACCAAACTCCAGTCAAGTCCCCTAACAAATTGGACTGTCATTGGGGCTCCTAATGATGGTCGCAACAACTGTCAAATTATGCTGTTACATGCGGAAAAAGTTTCAGTTCAAATCTGAATGAAGTTGCCAATCGGCGCAAGGGGATCGTTCGGGTGAATGCGAAAGTATGTTTGCAGAATTTTCTCAATTACGCCGCCTTATTAGCCTCGTCTTTGTCAGCCTTGTTTTGCCAGCGACAACTATTAGTTATCCATTTAACGAGCCAACCACTTTAATTACTATTATTTCATTTCCTGCAGCTACAACCCCCACTACTATGGTGCCATGCTTGCACGACTACGCGATTCTCTGGGGAGGCTTGCCGTGCCATGCTAGTGGAAAAAATGCTTTTTCCTTGATGATCCCTTCGAATGGTGCCTTGTAGCTATATCGTGGTTTTTGGATTTTCACCCTATTGGCTCGGTGCGAACGAAGCGCGATACACAGGCATAACCAAATTTTGGCAACTTGGGGTTTGCGCTTACTGTACCGAAACTGCTACTAGATGGTAAATCGGGGAAAACGGAAGTCAGATTGGGGCGGGCTATCGGGTAAGAACGTATGGGAACGTTAGCGTAATTAGGGTTGAATAAGAATCTTATTACGAACTGCAACAGCTCATATTGCGAATTTCTCGAGGCCACGTGGCCATGTTGGTAACAGCGACAGCCGTTTATGCATAGAGTAAATGATTGGGTACGATTATCACTTTAGTCGGAGGAAACTTCAGTATATCCAGTCTTTGGCTGAAGTAACCAAAGTACATTATCTTCTCTTGATAAAATATTCATATATTGCAGCACTATTTAATTAAATTTGTAACGGATTTCTAATGAAATTGACCCCACCCCCGGCAGCATCATTTTCCCACGACATTTTTTTTTCAAATCGTGATTACTTTTTGTTTAGCGACAGTTTGCACCATTTTTCACGAGTTCTTAGATTTTTTAAATTTTAGAACCTGTCTCGATTTTGTCCATTGTTTATCTGAATCCCGAGATATTTCGAAATTCTTTGGGGAACCGATTTCTAGCCATTCTTCTTCTTTCTGACGTTACGTCCCAACTGGGACAAAGCCTGCTTCTCAGATTAGTGTTCTTATGATCACTTCCACAGTTATTAACTGAGAGCTTTCTTTGCCGATTGACCATGTGTATATCGTGTGGCAGGTACGAAGATACTCTATGCCCTGGGAATCGAGAAAATTTCCTTTACGAAAAGATCCTCGACCAGCGGGATTATGCAGTACGGTAACAGTCATTATGCAACTGAAATCAGGTGCGTAATGACTTCTACGCAACGCCTTTCCATTACGCAGCTGTTTTGGGTTGCGTAATGGACCATAACACTACAATGTCCCAGTTGGGACGTAACGCCAGAAAGAAGAAGAAACGTGATTTATAAACTAAAACTGTATTTAATTGTGTTCAAAACATTCCTCAGGAATATACTTCACACACACTCTTTCTTTAACCTTTGGTTTGGGTTGTGCATACGAAAATCGTTAATCTTAAATTATTTGGTAATGTTGACTAGATTCAAAATTATAGTATAAAAATCTTCAATGTTTAAAGTATAGACTATGAAAAATCTCAAACAATCAAATTATGAATAAATTTATAAATATTATCAAAGTGTCCGGAAATTGGTACCGTCCGGATTTTGATTCACCACGATAATGCAGCTCAAAAATATTTTTCCAAAAATGCTCAAAGAAATGTAAGATTCAAGTACCATTGGAGAAATTCAAGGATTTTGAATTTCTCCAATGGTACTCAAAAAATATATTTATGAATTCTGCTATGCCTTTGATAAAGAACCTCATCAAGTAGTTTGTCTGGGATTTTAAATGAATTTAACTATGAATTCTTCAAGTGATTCTTGCAGGATTTATCCAGAAAACCCATCAACACATTTGGTCGAAATCTACCATAATGCTCTAGAAATGTTTTTAAAATGCTAAACATTAACTTATTGAAACTCTTGAAAAAAAAATCAGTTTTTCTCCGAGTATTCGAGGTTTTCATCGTGCTTCTAAGTCCATTTAGCAAAGGGTGTTCTGCTACTTTCAAAACAGGCCTACAGCAGCGATAGGCGTGAGTTTCACTAGCTTCGCTGACTTAGATTTTCTCTGCTTGGCTACTGTAGTGGAAATTCCATGACTATTCTCAACTCTGTCCCCACAATCATAGATGTTTCCTATTCTGCTCAAGTGTATGCCTATGATAAGTGAGCATTTTGCACCAACTCCAAGTGGGTAGCAATGAACAAATGCACGAGTTCACTAAAATGACGTTTGAGTGGTGCCGTTTTTACTCGAACCCATGCACAATGGTCGGAAAAAAGTGAAGTTTGGCCAAAACTATTTTTATCGCCTTAATCGATGAAATATGAAATCTGAATATGTTATTTGGCGTTTTTGTTGTTTCAGAAGGGGTTATTCACAAATTACGTAACTTTGAAAAAAAGATTTTTTTAAATAAATTTTTTTATCAAACTGGGCTGAAAGTACAAAGTTTGTTTATATTTGATCGAGTTTGATCAAAATGTGTATGAATAGTGGTTAAATATATTTTAAATAAACTTTGTATGAAAAATATCGTCAAAATATATGTAAAATATTGAATTATTCAAATAGCTCTAACTTGCAAATCAGCAAATTTCTGCAAAAATTTTAAAGGTTTTTTGTAAGATCTAAGGATGCTTTTTGATGTGCAATATTCGAAATGGCGGCGACATGACGCGACAAGAGTTGTTTTTCATGTTCAAAATCATCCAAATTACTGAAGTGTAATATTGAATAGTATTAAAACTTTAACCAAATATTTTTTTCCATCCTCATGCTCGATAAAAGTGTTGAACCATAAGCTTTCAGATAGTGGGTAACTTTGGGGAAATATTGCATTCCTAAATCACAAATTTTGTGCTTTATTTTATTGTCACATTTTTCAATATTTTGACTTCAGCCGGTTTGCCGTCATAAAAGACATATAAATTTAAATTTTAGTTCAATTTCAATAAAGGATCATAATAATATAACACATGAGGTATATTTTAAAATTAAAAAAATCATGAAAATCTCAAAAAAGTTTTTGGTAGTTTTGGCCGCCCCTATATATGGAGCCCGACCATTGTGACATGGTCACAAGAATAGCACGGCTGTACTCAAACGTCAAAAAATGTACTCGTGCATTCGTCCATAGTAGCAACCCGTATGACGTCACCCATGTTTATTTTGGTTTTGCACTACACTAGCACACTCATACACCGACTGTCTATTGACGTCTTATATATCACATTAAACATAGAGGAGCTTGCTCTCCAGGCTTTTGACATCGTTACTCTCAGCCTCTAGCATGGACCATTGCACGAGTTCACTCGTTGACGTTTAAGCAGTGCCGTGTTATTTATGTGACCAGTGAATCAATTGTCACCCAACACGCAGCAGCAAAGACATTGTCACCTCCTATTCTTGTTGCAACAATTTTATTCCGCAACATGAGTTTGTCATCACTTGAACAGAATATGACAAAGATCGATCACCACGTGCGCAATGATTTTCTGGGCTTCGCATTGCAATTTTCGAGAATTTTCTCCGTGTTGGTAAACCTTGACACATTATCAAACAGCATCCATTGAACAAGTTTGGTTTTGAGTTTAAAATAATTAAATCGCGAGTTGAAAAAGTTACAACAATGTTGTACTCTGTGATTGTCATGACAATTTTGCTTTTAATTGTGTCCTTATCCGCAACAGTTGCGACAAACGGTTGTGAGCGTGCTTGCTTTGTTGTTTGTTTTTCGTCTATCTTGATGACAATTTGATTCACTGTATGTGACCATGGAAACGCGTGAACTTGGCACCGCTCAAACTTCAAATTAGTGAACTCGTACATCGGTCCATGGACCTTTGCACGAGTTCACTAATTTGACATTTGAGCGGTGCCGTATTCACTAGCTACCATGGTAACGTAAATAACATGGCACCGCTCAAACGTCAACGACTGAACTCGTGCATTGATCCATTGGAATTTCAATGTCTGCAATCAATTCATCGTCTAGGCTTGTTCCAGCAACATGTTTGACGTCTAGGGACGTCGACACACCGATCCCAAGCACAACAGTTACTTATTCTGGAAGCTCATGTGATTGATGACTTTGTTTCGTTGGTCTATGTCATGTTGCTGCCAAATAGATGCCAAGGTCGGTGCACCGCTTTTGAGTGAAGGGTAGATTCTTGTTTACTTACGCCCCAATGATCTAAACTTGATCTTTTGTCATGATCGTTTCAACTCGGCTTAGTTTCCGACGATGGAGCTAACCTACTACTGGGAAGAATTTCCTGACGTAGGCATATTTCTCTCAATCGATAACCTTATGCGATCTTCCTACTTGGCCCGTCAGCAATGAAGTAGGAATATCGCGGAGATCGGTCCATCTCATTACACTCGAGACAGAATGATAACAACGTTCAATCGAACTGTTTGAAGCACCCGTGGCTTGGCAAGGACAATGTAGGTGGAACCTCACCTTCCCGTACTCTCATCACAACCAGGATCAAGTATCACGGATCAACCCTGCTCAAAATTGAAATGTGTCTATACTATTCATATTTAAAAAAATAACTGGACATCTTCCGGTCAAGCAATATTCTGAATTCTCATGCTAATAACAATGTCTGGTCAAATTTTCAACTCATTTAATATAGATTTCACTATGCTTCAAGTTGAAAATGTTTTTAAGGCTTATTTTAAGTTTTGAAAAATCATAACTCAATACTCATAAATCAAAATCACTTGTTATTACCACATATTGAAAGCCAATTCTATTCTGTTAAAGTTTGTCGAACACGCCAATAAGATTAAATTAAGTTCAAACATCGTTAGATCAAGATTTGTTCTCCACAGTACCCAGAAATCACGGTTTCCGGGGGGAAATGTGTGTTTTTCTATAAAAAACACACATTTCCCTAGTCAACGGGAAATAAACATAATAAATCTATGAAATCATTAACCATTTGCAGCTTACATGTTGCTTTAGGAAATAAATTACAAAAAATGCCCAAAGATTGAACAACCCATCCCAACCTGATGTTAGTTAAATCGTGCATGACACATGTACCGTCAAATGAATGAATTGAACAAGTTAACATTGCTTTTTCTTCCCGAGTAATGATTGTTTTGATCGTATTTCACTGACTATTCAGAACGATTTGAAAACAATCATTATCATCGACTGTGAAAAAGCAGTGCTAACGTGTTCATTTTTTACTTTCCTTAAAGCTCACGATGGTGTTTTTGGCTCACCCACAGCAGATTTACCGTTTTGATTCATATTACGGACACTTAAGGCCTCAGTGAAGTATAACCCAGCTTGGACTATACAAAATAAATCATTCTGTATGATTTTTTGGCGTTATCGAGCGTCGGAGCGTTATCGGCGTTATCGAGCGTCGTTCAACCACTTAAGAGACATCTAAGGTAGTTGGGCATTATAAATTTGCAATGATATTCATGGAAAAACCTAATGAGAACTTTTGGACGGCGAAAATTGAAACATTTCGTGTGAAATGTTTCCCATACAAACGAGAGTGTCCGGAATTTGAAGCTGTCCGTAATATGAATCAAAACGGTACAAATGTGCTTCCTAATTGCCTATTTTTTAAGTTTATTTCGTAAGATAAAAGGTATCTTTAAACGGGATTGAGTTTTAGAAATACATAGTCATCATGTTCTGGAAATTCGAAATCCGAAATTTTCATACAGGTATGTTTTTCAGGGAGAACACTCCCTAAAAATAGTGATTTCCAAGAACCTTGAAGCACAAACCTCAACCAAACTATGTTTAAACTTGCTCCAATCATAAAACCGTGTTTGACAAAAGTTCGTAGAATTGAATAAACTACTATGTAGAGGTATTTCCGATAAGTTAAGATAATATATTGTTCCATTCAGTAGTAATGAATTTTCAAAGCTTGAAAATAGTCCAAAAACACATAATTGATTTGAAGCACATCCAAATTTTCTCCAAATTGACTGAAATTTTGACCAGAAGTTCATTATGACATGAAAAATCAAAATATTGGTTGACTGAGGAGCTTCCATACATTTGAATAGGTCTATCTGTAGGCCCATCTCATATCCTTGGAGGCACCCCATTCTTGTACACACTTAGCCATCGACCTTATTCTCGTCAACTTTCTTACTATCTTCCCTTCACCAGCCAGGCATCCTCTCCGTGCTCCAGAATGAAGCTACATATCGATATTGACACCCTTCTATTCATCCTACTGTTTTCAAACCCTTTATGCTAGCCATAATCCTTGTTATAACGATGATAGCTGTCTTCTCACATGAACAATCGACATGGTTGTTGAAGTTAAAGCCGATTATCAAGCCAGGTGTTCTAACGATCGCTTTGATGGTAATCTCGGCGTATTACTTTGCAGTTGCCATTCCTGTTCTGTGGTGGGCTTTGACTTCCTCCAACCAGTTTTAGACCGTGCTAATTAAAAACCGTCTTTGTAATCCGCATATGATCCTGATGGATTCTTGGACGGTTTTCCTGGTGCTGTTTCCAAAGTACAAGTTATCTGGATCTTCCGTATAACTTGGAATTGACCTTCACACATACATTTGGTCTTCAGTGCTCCACCGTTGCTATTAGATCTGACGAGCTTTGACGTTTGCTTCATTTTCGTTGCCGTGGCTAATCAAGTCATTGGAACATGCAACTGATTTTAGCCATTACCATTTGATAGGCATCCCCCAGGATATAGCGTCAGATGCAATCTGATCTCCTCTTTTTTTCTGTTTTTTGAACCTTCTCTTAGCTTAAACAAGTACTGAACACCTTGTTCCACTGGTAAACGGGACGCCGATTGTTTCTTAGCAAATCATAATTAACCTTTTTGTCAGCTCTGCCACATCCGGGTCCATGGTTTAGAAACCCAACGACACATCTTCTAGGAAGCATTTCCAAATGTAATGTGACTCTTCCTTCATTAACAACCCCTTCAATTTCATTTCGTCTGCATACGCCCCCGTTTACCATATTTTAACGGCTCTTTATTTTCGCACAAGCAAAGAATCACAATAAATAAGCTCGCTAGTTATTGTGATCATGATTATGGGATTTTATTTCCTCCATTAGAGTCGAGCCATTTGTTTTCCAACGAGCCACGCCGATGAGAGCACTCGCATGAAGAGAAGTTATGCCGTCTTCGGTTCGTTCGATACCTTAAGACGACGCTGTGATGGTGATGGTGGTCTTTTTTCCTCTACGAAGTCGGATGTGATATCTGAGATGCGGTTGTTTGATAGGAAATCATTAACCGAAAACGAAAGTTAATCTCAGTTTGCGATAATTTATAATGTGGGATATGCGATCGATTGGGAATTAGAATTAGGAAAGGATTGTACTTTTCCAATATTATGATCATCTTTAAGACTATATATGCCAATTAGATTAGACCGTGATTGAATCGAAGAAATACTTAGCAACTAAAGTTGATATAAATAACGCATCCAGATATTGAGTTATCCTTCTGTTATGCCTCTCCTGATCGGGATCGGCTCCAAATTGATTTTCCCGGCACCGCACCCCATTTACCGGAAAATGCATTCGCATAAATCAGCCGGTCAACCAAGTGGCGCGTACGGTCAACACTTCATTGAAAGAAGACAGACGACGTACGGTTTTTTGGCGCGGCCGGCCATCAGCTTTTGCTGACGTTGAACGTTCTTCCTAGAATGCGAAATTGGCCACCGCCACCGGTGTTGTTCCGCTGTTGCATATGAAATATGTCCCGTCTGGTGCAAGCTGGACACACCGGCACGTGGTGGAAAATAAGAGCCATTCCGGGGTGGTCCACCAACCAACCTCCTTCGGTAACGGCATAATCATTATCATCCATTCAGAGGACGGGAGGAGGCTGGCCTGCATTGGAATCGAAGGGGGCAACCGGAGAAGAATGAAATGACATAAATAAAGAAGAAAGGCGATTTAAAAATAACCATCATATTGCATAAATCATGAAGCCAACCCGCACCGTACCGTGGTGACAGGGTTGCCAGGTTGTTTTGAGGAATTTGCGGCAAGTTGCCTGCTCGATTTTGGAGAGAACATAGGAAAATTTTTGGAGACTTTAAATACCGGTGGACTTATGCTGTGACCTTAATTTATTACACATATATCAACGGATAAATTTGAAAAAAACATATTGAATTGAGGCTTCGAATATGCTACTTTTCCCAAAAGTCGTTTTCCCGAGTTTTCTTTCACCGAACCCCCAGTTCCTTGAACAACCTGTTTCTCCGATAAGATATTTATCATGGGGCACGTCCATAAATGACTTAGCATTTTCTGGCAGATTTCCGAAACCCCCTCTCCCATCGTTGCCTTTTTTCTATACTCAATACATTATTCGTCACCAAATCGTAGACTCCGCCTCCCCTTTGAAATGTTACATCATTTATGGACTGTCCCTTGTCAAAAATGCTGAGATGAGGGCAACTGGAAAGAACCGCCAATCCAAACAAAAATGGCAGAAATGACCAATGTGTTTTAGTCTTGAAATGTATAACCTTATGATAATTATGAGTGCCACATTATTTTCGGGGAAACGAGGTATTTGGCATTTGGGAAACTGGATTTCTTGCAAACGGCATTCGGGAAAAGTAACACAACCGAACCAACGGTTCTGGTATAGTTATTAGAGCAAATACCTTTTACGTCGATAAGCCGAGATGAACTAGTTCAGGGCTTAAAATATCTTATTAATAAATATTATAATAAAACTAACATTTTCCAATTTATTATCTTTTTTATGGTAAATCTAGAATTGGTGTATCGTTGCTTGGGAATTATTCCAGTGATATCCTTGAGCAGCGTTATAATTTTCATAAAAGTCGCTAATTACCAGTATTTAACCTTGTTTAAAGAAGTCTTTTTTGTTTCGTAGAAAAGCAGACTGTTATTTGCAAATAAAATCATGAGTTCTGAGCTTATCAACTTTTTTTAGGTAGATAACAATACAAACATATTCTTAATTCTTATTCATCTGGCGTTTAACGCAGGTACGTTTAGTAAGTTTTTTTTTCACAAAACTTTTTCTAGAAGAGAATTTAATGGGGTATGGATATGGTTGTTACTTTTCAATGTTTGCAATACTGTTGTGATACCTTTCAAACCATAAAAATCCGTCGGATTGTTAGACGGAGTTGATTTTCTCATAGGCAAAGGCGAAGTTTATTGATTGTCTGCATTTAAAAAACATAATCACTGTATAATTCTGTTTTTTTTAACTATTTTCAATAAAAAATACAATCTGTTTTCTGAATCAAACTCATTTATTACTTGAAAACACGATCATATTTGACGGTTTAAAACAAAATCCTTGAAAAAATAAATTTCAGTTTGGGGACTTGAAGTATTCGAAGTTAGAAAAACTTTTTTCCCTTATATATGTCCAATTTGCAATGTATGGACGACTTTTAGTAAATTTAATTACGAAACTTTCTGCTTAAGGATGATCAAAATCTGAAATGGCCGTTTTTTTTTTAAATCGACTTAAAAGTTTTGAATTTTTTTTTTCAGTGTAGAAAATGTGTTTTTATTTTTTCAATATTTTTCTCTAAAACTTCAGGATATTTCACGACAGTCTCCCATACAACACTTTTTTGTAGGTCTTACCGTTTTCGAGTTATACGGGTTTACAAAAGAAACTAAAAAAAAACTTTGACCCTTTCCAAATGTTAGTATAGATCGATTTTGAAAAAAAAAACAAAGTGTGTAAAGTATCTTAGTTTCACATAGTCTTCACACCCAGAAAGTTTCATTGAATTCTGAAGGGGTACTGCCAATCCCTTTGTAGAGTTGGCGTGAAATCCGTCTAGAAACTAATAGGCAAAAATCACCTACAGAATTTAGTAGAATCAAATGGATGACAGCTGAGAAATTGCGGTGGGCGCAAAGTGGATGACAGGAATTGGAAGCCCACACAATAGATACCTCAGCCAGCGCAGTTGCTGGCTAGTGTAGTGTGCTATTCCTACACCTAAAAAACAATGCGCTCGCGGGCTAGGCATTGGATATATATAGAAAGCGTTGTGTTTGGATGGGCATCTAATTCTTCCGAAAGGGGTGCACTTTGCGAAAAAGGACCACGGGGAGTCGTGAGTTCGATTCTCACTGAGAAGACGTGTAACTTTTTCGCCAATTTTCACATCAATTTGTCCATCTAATCCAATTGCAAATTATATGTAATGTTTAGCTTTTCGGTAGTTGTTAAATTTTTAAGTTTAGAACCAAAACAATTGTATGTAGCGGGTATATCAGTTCAGTATGGATGTAGTTACATGATAGATATTGAATTTTGAATAATAGTTCTATATTTTTTAAATAAAGCATATACCTCAATAATAGGACAATGAAAATAGCTTTATGCCTATTATTGCGGTATCTGTAAATCTCATTCAAAAGTTCGATATTTCAATAGTCATTTTTAATTTTAATTGATGGAAACATTAATTTTATTATTGGGATACTAACTAAGGACATAATTTTGAGTTATTCATACATTTATTTGGTCAAACAAAAGGTTTATGTTTATTTTTACCTTGTAGTTCCTCTTTTTTACAAATATTTCGCAAATAAACACAATGTTTTACCAAAAAATCACGTAAACTGACTGAAAATCGGAACACATGCCAAAAATGAGGGATTCCACGGAGGCATGCAAGTCGATTCTGATCGACCATTTCAAAAATATCTGAAACTTTGCACAGTTTTTCAGTTCCATCTAAATCGTCATTTTCCGATATCAAATCTTCAAGTTGAGTCACGACTAACTTTTCAAAAGGGTGTATGTGAAAATGGTTCAAACATATTCAAAAAGCTGCACAGCAAAAACGGTTCGTTCGATTGTTAGACAACTAAAGAAACAAAGTTAGACAACTAAATAAAGATTCCAAAAAAAATACACACAGTAAAAAAAATTTTTTTTGCATTAAAAAACATCATTTTTGTCACAAAAACTCAAATATCTCAAAACCCTATCGGAATACCAACGTGATTTTTTGAGGGAAAACGGTCCATTATATTAGCTATCTACCATAAAAATGGTGATGGTAAGCCAATAAACAAAAAAGTTATGACATTTCAAATATTTCACAAATTTGACACTTAGTGAAAAAAAAATTATTTTTTTTCATTGTTAATTTTTTTAGGACCGCAGTTTATTGCTGAATTTTTTGTTAAGGGTACCACATGAGGTTAACAAGTTGTTTTCATGATATTTTATTTAATTATTTATAACTATTATAGCATCTATTAGAAAGTTAGACGCGATCCAGTGTTGTGATCTAAAGTCTTGATAGTGTCATATTTTTTATTGTACGTAACTGAAGAAAAATTCTCTCAATAGTGTTGAAACCTTTTGATAAAAGAAACCTATAAGAAATCTAATATTGAAGACAAAAGCTACAAAAAAAGTTTTCTATACAGGTATACGACTAGTTTACCTGCAAAAAGTTTACCTCGTAGAGAACAAGGCGGGTCTATACCCAGGTGATCTAGTATACGTAAAGTAGGTCGGTTTTCTCGGCGCTGGTTTTCTCCACAAAGTTAAAATCTGATTACACCTGGGTATAGACCCGCCTTGGTAGAGAATAGACTTTGTTAATCATATTTGGGAGAAAGCGAGTAACTTCAACAACATCAAAAACATGATAGGTACATACCATGAACATACTCACGAAAAAGCTAAAAATATACTACCACTATGAGCTTGAGCTTGAGCTTGATTGGCCGCCCGTGGATGCTACTCCAGTATCGCCAGATCAGCTGCACTTACACAAGGAACCAACCGAATAACTGCTTGGGACTAACAGGCATCCTCAGTGTATAAGTGCTGGTGATCTTCTATTTTTAGCGACAATGGTGCCTGCCACGTCAGAATGCAGACCAATGTGGGGAAGGGGGAGGAGTTGATGATGCATTGAACTGGCTCCCACGTAGACCGTATATTCCACTGCATCCACGCCAGTTCATGCGGGAGTGTATGGATTGGGGTAAAGGCATGGTAGAGGGGTTTGCTTTTGTGGTTAGCAGACTGCCTATGTATCAGGCGTGCGCGTGGAAGTAGGAAGCGTTAGGGAAACGGTTTCTTGTCCGTCTCTGGTTCTAGCGTTTGCTATGAACGAATAGTTTGACTGTGATATATTTAGAATGGAAGATAGAAGCAAGTGAGAGTTATACAACTACAAAGTACGAGGAAAGGGACGGGCCTGGGATTGAACCCATGACCTTCTGCATATGAAGCAGAAACGGTAGCCATCAGACCACCAACCCCGTCTCTCTAAAAATATACTACCACTATGGTTATAAAAGATTTAATTGTAAAATTTTTCTTCAGTCAAGCAAACGACACCAAACTAGTCAGTAAAAACTTAAAAGTGATTTTGTTTATTATAATCTAACGAGCAACATGAGTAGTCGCTTTCTCAACTGTTGCAGGCCGTTTGCAGAAAAAAAGTGTTCGAAAGAGCTACGAAATCTCACCGAAAGCACCATAGATAAACTGAAAGCGGCTGGTTATGCTCCAATGTCTACATTGAATACAAATTTACGCATTTGTACGTCCTGCCGTTTAAACGTTGACAAACGGGCAATCTGTACATCATCGGTGGATCAGGTTGCAGGAAGTTTGAAAACAACAACAACTGAGGAATTACTAGATGCACCGACAACAACTGAGGAGTTACCAGAAGTACCAAGTGCAGATAGTCTTGCCACGGTACCATCAGCGACATCTGTTTCAACAAATCAATCAGAAGATGAGTGCATCCAGATGGTCAACATCGAACGCTTCAACGAAGGGATAGCTGGAATAAAAGTGACTCCGATTAAATGGACGAAGATGGGTTACGTCAATTATCCCGAGAAAAAATACCGTGAAATCAACGAAGCTGTACGAAGAAACCTCTTCAAATTAGGACCTGAGGATGTAGAAAATACAGACTACGATGAGGTAATTATGAATATGAAGGAAAGGTTCTCGAATCTAGCCACGACAAGGAAAGAAAAAATATTGATTTTGTCGATGCTGCCAAGCTCGTGGTCTATTCAAGACGCCATTGATGAGTTCAAAACCAATAGAAATACAGCAAAAGAGGCAAAACAATTCAAAAATAAATGTCTTGCAACCAAAAATGCTAGGTCGAGTACTTCATTAACAGATGAGACAAAAGAAAAAATAATTAATAATAATTAACGGCATCAGAGCTCAGCGAGCAATATAATAACGCGAAAACGATCCAAGGTACCCAAAAATTTCACTGTTTCATTCCATTGTCAGAAAATAAAATTAAAGCAAAACTATACTCGAACTGTAATGATAATGATGAAAAAGTGTTCGATATTGTAAAAAAATTGAATAACAAAAAATAAATAAATAAGTATTAATAAAATGTTTTCATGATCTCATAACGCATACCCAAATCCAAAACTTTTAAAGTTTATATATAACATTTAGAAACTCATCGATCATACTCTAAAAAAAATATCCTGGTAAAAAAAAAATATTTTCGTGTAATCTGTTAATTCATTTTAATTTATACATATATACATATACATATAATATTTATACATATACATAATATTTATACATATAATATACATAATACTTATGAATACATGAAAACGACTTGTTTAATTCACGCAAGGCCCTTAACAATGAAATCAGCAAAAAACTGCGGTTCCCGTAATAATTTACACCGAAAAAAAATTTTTTTTTTCTACTAAATGTGAAAATTGTGACATGTTTGAAATGTCATAACTTTTTTGTTTATTGGTTTACCATCACCAAATTTTTATGGTAGATAGCTAATATAATGGACCGTTTTCCCTCAAAAAATTACGTTGGTATTCCGATAGGGTTTTGAGATATTTGAGTTTTTGTGTCAAAAATGATGTTTTTTAATGCAAAAAAATTTTTTTTTTTACTGTGTGTATTTTTTTTGGAATCTTTATTTAGTTGTCTAACTTTGTTTCTTTAGTTGTCTAACAATCGAACGAACCGTTTTTGCTGTGCAGCTTTATGAATATTTTTGAACCATTTTCACATACACCCTTTTGAAAAGTTAGTCGTGACTCAACTTGAAGATTTGATATCGGAAAATGACGATTTAGATGGAACTGGAAAACTGTGCAAAGTTTCAGCTCAATAGAAAAAAATGAATTAAAAAATTTACCAAATTTTGGTGCTGTTGCTTGGAATTACTCAAATACGTTTAATAACTAAGGTATAAGATGATTAAAAGGAAGCAATCCTTTAAACTTGTGTTGCAAGTGAAAAATATTTTTAAAAGCATCAACATTGTAGGTTATACTTAAGTCAATAAATTCATTTCTTAAACAGCGACTAGTGGTCTCAGATGGAAGAACCTTGTCTATTCACTTCAACGTGGACTATGTTGAAGTGAATACGACGAAAGAGGAGACGAAACCGGCAGAAAATCATTCGATTCTGTTGATTTGTTTTCGAATCGTGCCATAAAGTAATGAATTAGTTTTCCTCATAGATAGGTCCAAAGTCACACAAACTGACTGTACCGTGCAGTGTCATTAACATGGAGTAAGCATAATTTCAATGCTCGAACATTGTGTGGTATTGAATGTATATTGAATGTAATAAAATCTATGATTTTTGGTATACCGCAATAATAGGACGGCACTAACGCAATAAAAGGACACAATACCGCAATAATAGGACAGAGGAAGAGCATCAGATTTATGTCAAAAAATGTATGTATGATTCCAAAAATTACTTTTCTACTTCACTATACTCCAGATAAAGGATAGTTTTAACACTTAACATTGCAAAATACCATAATATTTAGATTTTGGACACTGCAATACGATTTTAATTTTAACACCGTGCTTAAGTTCTCCATAATAGGATGGATACCCTAGTAGGTCTTATAATTCTTGGGTGAGACGTCCCCCCTGATCTCTCTCCCCTTTCTAGGTAACGGAAAATTGGCCTCAAACGGATATCTCAACAGGCAAATGAGCTAGAAGGTTGGTATCTTAGCTACACACCAAAAAATCTTAGATTTACACGTAACGTTATTTTAGTTTCGATCATGTAAAGCCATCTCTCATGTATTATTCAATGATAAAACCTATAAACACATCTATTATATACAACATTGTTACCAAATTCCTTAATATAGAACGCGAAACGCCTTCTCTCAAAGAATGTTGCTTGCAAAACGGCTCGGTTTACATGATTTTCCCGCTGAAAATTCAATCATAAATAATGCACATGGAATGACACGCCGTCGATTCATCCATGTGCATTATTTTTTGGCATAATATTCAACGTGGAATCATGTAAACTGAGCGATCTTGTTTTCAATTTCACTTTCAAGATGCAAGAAAGCATGCAATATTGGCGAATGTTGCATGCAAGATCATGAAATGTTTCAGTTTCACTCAAGTTTGCAAACATTCCTGAATGCAATGAGGCAGTTTACATTATTTATTGTTTAATATTGCGCATTTCTTTCACCACTGGACTATCGCAGAAGTTTTTACAAGTGCGGGAACGCTAACAAAAGTGCGCGATTGCATCAAATCGAGTCGGTGTCTTCAGCGGGGTTATTCATCACAGTCCAAAGAATAAGTGCCCTGAAGATACCAACATGATTCGATGCAATCTTGCACTTTTATTCACATTTTCGCAATTATGAAGCCGCACTTCGCAGTTCAGTAGTGAAAGAAATTTATTTATTTATTTATTTATTTATTTCGTCAAGCATAGGTAGACTACATACAATAATTACAATACTTTCTTACATGCTATGGATTACTTCTATTGTTCTTTAGCTGTGTTTTAAGCAATATCAAATGATAAATCGATTCACATGACAATCATGAAAGTTTACGTGCCATGTAAATTTAAGATTTTTTTGCTGTGTAAGTTATTCAACAGATCATTCATCCGCTACGTGGTGCTTGGGATAAATTTTCTTAAATCGTCTGTATCTCAAAAGCCTTATAAGCTATAAGGTTGGTGTCTTCGTAAAAGATATTCAACAGACTATCTTGAGGTAAAAAATCTGGTTGAGAATTCATCCGCTAGATGGCGCTAGTAATATTTATTCTTCAATTTTCTGTAACTCAAGATCCTTGTCATTTAGAAGGCTGGTGTCTTCAGCCAAGCTGTTTAGCGGAATAAAAATGAAAATGAATGAGAATTTATCCACATGTTACAAATTTCCTTTGATTTTATGTAGGGGAAAAGCACTAATTTTTGACCTTCAAAAATTCTGTGTTAATTTTCGGATTTTCATACAAAGTAGGCCAAAATCGTATGAATGGGTCGAAAATTGGTGCTCCTTCCCTATCTTGAGATTGTGTCTTCGGCAAAATTATTCAGCAAATTGAAGGTGATCTGCAGGTGAAAAATATTAGTGCTTTTATTGTGGCACACGTTTAAATTTAGGAATAATTTGATACATAGCGCTACAGTCATCTCTCCATTGCTTCATGTGCATAATCTTCAACATTGAGTATAGAACTATTTTCAATTTTCAATTCCCTCTTCACCACCAGATAGCCCTTGGTCTGCTTAACAGCTTTGCCGAGAACACCAAGATTCTACCTAATTTGAATGTTGAGATATCCGTTTGCGGCCAATTTTAATCCACTCATGTCCACGTTTTCTCGTTACCTAGAAAAAGGAGAGGGGTCAGGAGGAATGCTCACCCAAGGATTGCAAGACCGCATTCTCTTCAAAATTTATTTAACATAAATTGATCTACTGGTCTCCAAATTGTGTCCTTAAAAATCGAGTTTCGTCTCGGGCTTTTAAGGGTTAAGCTCGCTGGGCATACATTTCTTTATTGGAAAATAGCATATACACATTTAGAGATTCATCCGAATATTTTCTCCAATGATTTTTCATAAATTTTCTCAGTATTCGTTTCTGGATATTCTCAATATTTGTTCAATTATTTTATAGAATTTACATTTATTGGAAAATTAATTTCTATAGCGATTCATCGAGGAAGTTCCACCACAGATTCCATGGATATGAATATGAGAAAAGAAATTACAACAAATATTGTGTAACAAAATTTTCTAGGAATACCAGAGGAGGGCCATCATAAATCCATAATCTGCATGAAGTACTTTAAAAAGTCTAAACATGTAATACATTTGCAGCTTTTTCGATGTTCCATACAAAAACAATCAGCTTTTAAGGGTTGCATCTACATAACTGAAATGATTAGAATAAAATTTCCACAGCACTTCATACATAAATTGAGCTCAACTGTTTTTCGACGAGTACAAAAGCATTAGGTAAGGTGGGGCAAAAGTTCGACCTTAATGGTAGAATCAATATTTCCCGAAAAACAATAACAGTTGAAACAAAACCACACAGTGAATTTTCAACATATTGGCTACAATTTTGCAGCACAATATTGTGTAAAAATATTTACCCATTTTGAGTTATAATAGCTTTGAAAATGATAAACTTAAACAAACTTTTGTTACACTGATGGGGCAAACACACACTTTTTTTTTCTAATGAATAAACTTTTATTTTATTTTAAATAATATCCCACAAAAAATTAAATGTAATAATAGCAGTTTTTTTTAAATAGGGTATACCTTTTTTTATTCCATGTAATAAAAGTTCGACCAAAAATTACAATTTTCACGTCTAAAACCATTAAATAGTCATAACTGTCACAAATATCATTGACATAACATAGAACCTTATAGAAATAGACTTCACAGTTCATAATTCATCAAAGATGACCGTTTAGACAAATGGACAAGTTATCTGAAAACCTTACTTACATAATGTCATTTTCAACAAAAAATGTTGGCAATTTTCTTAAAGTGTTTCACTTTGACCAACAAATGTTATAAAGTTTGAACTCGTTATCGGAAAACTTATTCATTGATGTATTTTGAAATTTTTGTTACTTTTACCTAATCCATCAAAATTGATAATTTTAGATAGAAAATCGAAAAAATTACAAACGTATTATATATTATAGTTATCACCCTTTGAAAAAGGCACAAATACTACATACGAAATATGAAACAACGTTTTTTTAAACTGCAAAACAACTCCAGCTTGCCAACTACTATCAAGGCATGGTTGATAAAAGTCGTTAGTTTTCTTTGATTGTGTACTTTCGATCTTTCCAGACAAGCAAGGAGGAAAGGCCAATGTTTTCTATGGATTTGATTTTATTTTAATCCGACAAAGTATGAAAAATGCGCATTTTAATACTTTATATTTAATCATATTAAATGGCATTACTTTTGAATATGCATGAATTAATTCTCATTCGGGTGCCCCCAAAATTTTATAATAACATTATTCTTCCAAGAATTCCTTAAAAGTCTAATCTACAAACTTTTGTAAGAGTTTTCCTGTTAGCTTTTTTTTTCATGAGAATCCTCCAGGGAATCCTTGGAGAAATGACACAGGTTTTTCCTGTGAATATCTTTAGGAATTGCTTCAGTGTTTTTTTCATTGAATTTACAAAGAAGAACCAAAAAAATAAATTATGAAAATTCATGGAAAAATTGCTGGACGAATATTGAGATATTAAAAAAATGCTGTTAGAACCTCTAAGAAAATACTTCCAACAACCTATGGCACAGTTTCGCATATCTAAAAAAATAATAGAGTAATATAAGTCCAGTCTAGTACCGTGGTGCATCAATACCCGGACGCTTAAGCTGGGACACATATTCAAACTCAGTTTCAAACCATTTTCATCGAAATATATGTGAGTTCATTTTCGCTACATATAGTTTTATACTAGAACTCGGCAAGAGAAGTAAATTTTATGTTGAAAGTTATGATAATAACATGAAAATCATTGAAACAAATAGCCTTGTCTTGTCCTTAAATCCGGACACCAGAAGCACTACCTGTCTATAAAGCCGGACACTTGTGAATCAAAATCCGGACACCGCTTTTGCAGTATGGAATATTGCAACAAAATTCATGAAAAATTTATCTGCATTTAATCGTATGTCACATTTATAAACACTACATGCATGCCTTTGATCAATGATGTTTATGATAACGAAATTATTGTAAATATGTGGTACAATCACCCCAACTGTATACAAGCATACCGTGATGAATCAATACCCGGACGCTTAAGCAGTGTCAAATGTTCAGATACTAATTTTTAATTCAATTCCGTTTGATTTGAATAATTTACCACCATGTCACGAATCGTTTAGACATCTATCTTTATGAAAATGACAAGTATTTCTGTTAAAATCATAAAATTATTACTAAAATAACCATATTAATTTCACAAGTCTTGTTTTTAAATCCGGACATATGAATCAAAAAGCCGGACACTTTTGAATCAAATTCCGGACACTTGTACTTTAGCTTACTAAATTCACTATGAATTTGAAATAAATGCACCCAAAATTCGGCCAAATGTAGTTTTATTAAGTTCATTGCATGGACACACACAATAATACTTGTAATTGTGAGCAGTGAAGATTGTTTCATGATTCGGTTACTTACTTTCCTTGGTTGTAGGTAGACTCAGATTACCTGCAATAATCATTGCCATAGGAGCAATTTCACCGCAATTCTCTTATTTTTCTTCCAAATATATCAATGTTCTTGCTATCCCACAATATTTCTCTGCATTTTTCTTCCAGAGCAGTTATTTTTTAGGCAAAATATATCTCGAACACTTAACGTCCGGATTTTGAAACCATGGCTCACCGAACCGGACACGCACTAATCGCTCTATAAATAC
Organism: Aedes aegypti; assembly: GCF_002204515.2. NCBI lineage: Eukaryota > Metazoa > Arthropoda > Insecta > Diptera > Culicidae > Aedes > Aedes aegypti. Next base: position 53,112,693 of record NC_035108.1, read on the forward strand.
CATATTACACTTCTTTTCTACACTTATGTATGCTTAAATTGTTTACTTAATAGTTTTCACACACTAATGATCACAATAATTCACAAAAATTATACTCTTCAATGAATAATCGTTAACTCAATGTTGCCCTTCGTTTGCTGACAAACTTGAACCACAAAAACTGCATTTTGAAAAGACGGTGCCTGACTGGGGCAACAATTATGTTTTTATGTTTATTAATTTTCTGCCAATGATTACTAGATGAGAAATCGTTGTAAATTGATGAGCAATGTTACAAATCTAAGATGTGAATAATTAAACTCACAATATTATTCAAATTCACATGTAAATCAGTTAATAATATCAGAGTGTCCGGGTATTGGTACCGTCCCACCAAATATCCACTCTTAGAAGTAAAACGCCGTGCTCTAGAATCCTGTCCGGATTTCAAACCACTTGTCGACGATTCCGGACAGTCTCTTTTACACCGTCTTATGCATATTTATACGAATTTCACGGCTGTAGTGCTTCCGAATACACATACGAACGTTTATTTCACTGTTAATCTCAAAATACTTTAAGATTAATGCAATTTAAACACATAAACTTAACACAAAAACACAATTGAATGTTAAGGCACGTTCGTCGCAACTCCTACCGAAAATGATTCAAACTGCAGAAAATCCCCCTGCAACAGGAGCGATTTTTTTGTTTTGGTTATTATTAATGTTTAGGCAATGGTAACTAGATTACGACTGATGGTAAAATGATCAGCAAAATTAAAAGTGAATATTATGAATGAAATTTACCACATATGTACCGTGCTGCATCAATACCCGGACTTTAAGCTGCCATGAATGTTCAAAATCCGTTTTGAATAGGTTTCCTTCAAAAGTGATCAAAGTGTTTTTATGTAACAAATACTTTCATGTTTTATCTAAGCAAATATGATAAATTTTCCGATAAAATTTAAGAATTTACCATAAAAATAATTAAAACAATGGAGCATGTCTTGTTTTTAAATCCGGACACCAGCACGAATCATGTCTGTAAATCCGGACACTTTTGAATCGAAATCCGGACAACTATTTATTAGCATACTGTAAATAAAACACTAAATGTAAAACTTTTTAAATCATCTGAATTTATCACGCTCTTTCAAACTGGAGCAATGCGTATATTTTTTTAATAGTTTATACACATAAAAATATGAGAAAATGTGTGGTTTGATTACCTGGACTGAGACGACCGTGGGTTGAACTGCATCAATCACTTATTAGTTATTTTTTTTCGCATAAAACAACGCTCTGATTATTTTTTATCATTAATCTCACTTGTATTAATTGTCTTGAAAGTTTTCTTCCGGTTTTACTTGTAAATTATGTTTTTACACCTTATAAACACAATATTTGATTTTGATGTCCGGGTTTAAAACACTTGGCTCCAATTCCGGACAACCTTTTTCTCAAGACGTTTTCACTGTTTCAAACGCGTGTTTACTCCAAATTTTTGTAATGCTGTAACGCTAAACTATTAAACAATCACTTCGTGCACAATTATATTCAAATCACTACATTAGCAGTATAATTTCACAACCAAACATTGTGGGTGCGTTCGTCGACACTATCAACAAAATCACTTGCACCACGTAGAAATGACGTTCAACTGAAGTAACTTTTCTGTTTTGTTATTTTTAAATGATTTGAAATGGTAACTAGATGATAAATGAATGTCAAACAATCAGCGTTGTTCAAAGCAAAAATAACAATATAAATTGAAAATGTTAACATATTAATTTTGCCTTAAATTAACGATTATTATCATAGTGTCCGGATATTGGTACCGTCCGGGTTTTGATTCACCACGGTATTTAATTTATAAGTTTAATCATATATCCTATCAGAGTGTCCGGATATTGGTACCGTCCGGATTTTGATTCACCACGGTACACGACACTGAAGACGCCCTGACAGTTCAGGTCAAAATACGCGTATCTGTCAAAGGATGTAATTTCTAATAGAACTAAATGGTACAGTACTAATTTAGTTTTTCATTTGTTTTAAAGGTATTCCGCAAAACAGCTCGGAGATTTATTATAATAGAGTAATTCCTGAAAAAGTTTTCAATGTTCTTGGGAAAAATATCTTGTTGAATTCCTTCGAACAATGCTTAGGTAGCATTATGGCAGAAGCGCTGGAGGAAATATCTGAGAAAGCGCACTTGAATTTTAGATAAAACAACTAAGAAAATTGGTATTTAACTCTTGAAGAATTATCATTGGAAACTGTAAGCTGAATCCTTGGATGATTTTTCAGAGGAATCCACAGGTCCCCGCAGAAATCGATGGATCTGGAAACCCTTCCCGGTGATGCGATTTCCCAGAACGTATATCAACTGGAAGCGTGGTGCATTTCCCTGCTCGACCCGACGGCAGAAAGCACAGAGGATGGAGTTCACGATCCGCTTCGGTTCCGGGGCTAATTAAATTGGACAGATTTTTAAATTATACTAATTCAAACGAAAGACCGGCATACGGGGGAGCTTGGGAGCAAACTGAGGGGAGTTACGGGAAAAATGGATTCCAGACAATTGGCATCTATTTTAAAAATCGATGTGTCCCGATGAAATTGGGTGTGTGTGTGTGGGTGTGGGTGTGCGGGTGATTGGCTGGGTGCACGTATCAGGTAATGTGACAATCGAATCGAAATCGGGGACAATATGGAAATTTAATGGGTCTTGGCACCCCGTTTGGCAGCCAGCAGAGTAGTCGACCGTGCACTGCGCGCTGCTCCATTCATTGCATTGGCACTCATTTTGCGGAATGAACACACACGGGTTCAAATCGGATCGATGGTCAATATTTAATGGCGACTTTTGAACAATCGCTGGGGGAATTGGCGTTGCAGTTCATTTTGTTAAAATGCTTTGGTTTAAAAAACTGAATTGGAGATGTATTATTTTGGATGAGCATTGACGGTATGGGGTAGGGACTTGGGAAGACCAAAGCAATGCTGGGCGTTTCTTTCAGGTTGTCAAATCGGCATTTTGAAGCCTCCTCTTACATCCTTTGCCAGCATATTTCATTTAATTAGTCTTCATCAAAATTTCTTATTTGAATACTGATAACTTATCTTCAAATCTACACGCGTCTGGGAAAACATGTTGAAATAACGCACTTCACTGCTTAGACCAACTACCGTACCAATCTCCCAAGCAGTCCAAAACATCTCTACCTTTCCATTAACCTCCAAGTAATGGTGAGGTTCATCAGAGAAAACCGGGTGATAAATAGTCCTCACTTTTAACTCACTCACGTTTCACACCCGAGCATCATCGTTCCTTCGTTACACAGCCCAAACGTGTGATGGCAGGTTTCGATGCCAGAGCAGAGGAGCCAGTGCTAGCTGATCCGAAAAGGTCGTCCGTTATTTCCTGACAATTGCCGGGGTGGGTTCCCGCCATAAAAGACAACAGTGAGTGCGCGCTGGCTGTCTGATGGTACCTTTCCTTGCTTGTCTTGTGCCGGCAAATGGGTGACAACGCGACGCGGGCTGAATTGTGCAGTAAAAGTAAATTAGAACCGAGTTACTACCGGAGCACAGTGGATCGAAGGTGGCCTCTGAACAATGATATTTTTCCCAGCCTGATTAAAACTTTCGTAATTAAAGTTTAAAGTTTTAACAGATTCAATATCGAATATTTCTTAAGTCCAAAGCATTTGCAAATAAAAGTCTGAGAATTTGAGGTTTTTGCGAACATGAATTCAAAATCAATCCTCTGCGCAAAGGTCCGCTGGATGGGTTGGGGGTACTTGCAGATAAGGGAATTGCTTTGCTACTACATTGATTAAATGTGACTGACTTCGGTTTCCTGGCGAGAAGGTACGCTTCCGGACGACGACGATGCCGACGATGATGATGATCACAAATGCTCTCTGTCACTTCATTGTGACAAACATCAAGTTTGTTGTTCAGGAAGAGGGGTCGGGGGGCGATGTCACGTAAACCCTCCGTTCGTTGACGGTTTGGTAACCCGACCAAGCAATCCCAAAAGTCTGCCTGTATGCTGATGCAGCGACCGGCTGCTGGGCCATGAATTACGTAATAATGGAAATGTTAAACTGCACTTGGTGGGCGAAAGGACGACGACACAACAAACGGGCTTGGTCCGCTTTCACTGCTGGGTTGGTGGGTGGATTAGGATTTCAATCAAGCTCCGGATTTTCGCGTGCGTAGGCCATTTGTCAGGTGAGATGGTGTTTGGTCCATGTCGTGTCCATGTGGATCGTATTGCAGGGCGCGATGGTCTCGTCGTCTGCTCGGCGCATGGTTAGCAGTATGCGGTATGCATTTTTGCATGTCGATACGAATCAAAAGATGAGGTATATGAAAACAAAATTTGAATAAAGATTAAAAAAAAATATAAAATTTGAGCAAAACTTGAATAAAATTTGATCAAAATTTGATCAAAATTTGAACAACATTTGAGCAACATATGTTTTTTAACAAATTTTGAACAAAATTTAAACTAAATTTGAGCTGAGAAAAATTTGAGCGATAGTTGAGCAAAATTTGAGCAAATTTTAAGTAAATTTTAGCAAAATTTGATCAAAATTTGAACAAAATTTGAGAAAATTTAGAGCAAAATTTGAGCAATATTTGAGCAACATAAGTTTTTAAACAAATTTTGAACAAAATTTAAACTAAATTTGAGCTGAGAAAAATTTGAGCGATAGTTGAGCAAAATTTGAACAAATTTTGAGATAAATTTAAGCAAAATTAGGGCAAAATTTGAACAAAATTTGAGAAAAGTTTGAGCAACATTTGATTTTGAGCAAAATTGGAACAAAATTTAAACGAAATTTGTTTAAAATTTGAACAAAATTTGATCAAAATTTGAACAAAATTTGAGAAAAGTTTGAGAAAAAATTCAGCAAAATTTGAGCAAAATTTAAACAAAATTTGAGAAAATTTGAACAAATTTGAACAAAATTTGAACAAAATTTGAACAAAATTTGAACAAAATTTGAACAAAATTTGAACAAAATTTGAACAAAATTTGAACAAAATTTGAACAAAATTTGAACAAAATTTGAACAAAATTTGAACAAAATTTGAACAAAATTTGAACAAAATTTGAACAAAATTTGAACAAAATTTGAACAAAATTTGAACAAAATTTGAACAAAATTTGAACAAAATTTGAACAAAATTTGAACAAAATTTGAACAAAATTTGAACAAAATTTGAACAAAATTTGAACAAAATTTGAACAAAATTTGAACAAAATTTGAACAAAATTTGAACAAAATTTGAACAAAATTTGAACAAAATTTGAACAAAATTTGAACAAAATTTGAACAAAATTTGAACAAAATTTGAACAAAATTTGAACAAAATTTGAACAAAATTTGAACAAAATTTGAACAAAATTTGAACAAAATTTGAACAAAATTTGAACAAAATTTGAACAAAATTTGAACAAAATTTGAACAAAATTTGAACAAAATTTGAACAAAATTTGAACAAAATTTGAACAAAATTTGAACAAAATTTGAACAAAATTTGAACAAAATTTAATTTGAACAAAATTTGAACAAATTGAACAAATTTGAACAAATTTAAAAATTTGAACAAATTTGAACAAATTTGAACAAAATTTGAACAAAATTTGAACAAAATTTGAACAAAATTTGAACAAAATTTGAACAAAATTTGAACAAAATTTGAACAAAATTTGAACAAAATTTGAACAAAATTTGAACAAAATTTGAAATTGAACAAAATTTGAACAAAATTCGAATAATATTTGAACAAAATTGGAATATAATTTGAGCAAAATTTGAACAAAATTTGAACAAAATTTGAGCAAGATTTGAGCAAGATTTGATCCAAAATTTGAACAAAATTTGAACAAAATTTGAGCAACATTTGAGTAAAATTTGAGAAACATTTGAGTAAAATATGAGCAACATTCGAAATATTCGAACAAAATTGGAACATAATTTTAGCAAGATTTGAACAAAATTTGAGCAAGATTTGATCAAAATTTGAACAAAATTTGAGCAACACTTGAGTAAAATTTGAGAAACATTTGAGTAAAATTTGAGCAACATTCGAACAAAATTTGAACAAAATTTGAACAAAATTTGAACAAAATTTGAACAAAATTTGAACAAAATTTGAACAAAATTTGAACAAAATTTGAAAAAAATTAAAAAAAAAATTTGAACAAAATTTGAACAAAATTTGAGCAACATTCGATCAGAATTTGAACAAAATTGGAACAAGATTTGAGCAAAATGTGAACAAAATTTGAACAAAATCTGAAGAAAATTTGAACAAAATTTTAACAAAATTTTAACAAAATTTGAACAAAATTTTACCAAAATTTGAACAAAATTCGAACAAAATTCGAACAAAATTCGAACATGAATTAAATTTGAACAAAACTTGAACAAAATTTAAAAAAAGTGTGTAGCTTCTTACTTCTAGCTTCTAGCTTCTGCCTTAAAGCTTCTAGCTTCTAGCCTCTAGCTTCCAGCTTCCAGCTTCTTGCTTCTTGCAAGCTTCTAACTTGAGCGGTTTCATTTGAATTCGAATGTCGGTTTACTTTTGTATTTTTTGATTTGGCATATGCTTTCTTTATACCCAAAAATGCCTATTTGCATCATCGGTTCGCCATTTTTACCCTAGCGTTACTTTTGAGAAGGGCCTTAACAATTTTCAAAAAATTAATACTAAGAAACTATTTGTCTGATCGGTTTGGTGTCTGCCGCAAAGTTTAAGGTTATTGTTGGAACTATCTGGAAAAAATATACACAGTAAAAAAAAAAAATTGTATTTTTTTTTTATTTCGAAAATAAAGCTTAAAATCCATTTTCACAAAAATCATTTTCTTGATTTTTTTTATATTTTAAAGAAGACAAAAAATTGAGTCTTTTGCACAGTGGGTCAAGATGGAGAAATCATGAACAAAAAAGTTATGATTTTTTGAAAAAAGGTGAATTTTTGAAGATGGTCATATTAAACTTTTTAAAGATTTTTCAACTCGATTTTATGAAAGTACGCAAAATTTACAACAAAAAAGGTATACGGAAAAATCAGGCTAACTTTTACCGTTTTAAAGATACAGCGATTTTAATACAAAATTATGATATAATTTTCAATTTTCGTTCATTATAATATAACTTAGGAACGGTTTGTCCGATCAGTTTGGTGTCTTCCACAAAGTTTTAGGTTATTGTTGGGACTATCTGGAAAAAAAATATACACTGTAAAAAAATGTTGTAATTTTTTATACATAGAAAAAACAGCTTAAAAATCAATTTTCTCAGAAATCGTATTTTTGATTTTTTTTTTTATTTTTTATATGTTTTACGGTACAAACGAGGTAACTTTGATAGTTTTTTCGAAGAAAACTTGAATATTTTTGCATGCTGTTTCAAAGATTTACAATTTATATTTTTAAAACAAGTACTGGCATCCTAGCTATCGATTACAGTCAATAAATTGGCAAAAGATTCATTTTGAATGGATATATAATTTTTCATATAATCGAAAGTTGGTTTTCTGTTTTGGGGTAACTTTGATAATGGAGTATGATTCGAACAAAATTGAATGAATAACGAACATTTGTAGGGCAGTGCATATCTAGGCGTTTAACGTTATATGGACATTTCTGACTTAGATTACAAAAATGGTCCCAGTTTGTGAATATGCTTTTCGCTAAGACATTTGAGACCGTATTCAAGTTCTATGATAACACGGCTATCAAAGATAAGTGGCCAACTATTCAAAACTACATCAAATAGTAATCGTAGAACAGATTGTTTGTATACGTTTTGAAAATGCTAAAATTGTGTAAATTTTTTAAATTCGTATAAAAAGCCTAAAATGTTCTTGATTCAAATGAAAACCGCTCTTACATGAAGTGTCATACTAATATTCTTTAGTTTTGCATTCGTTTCGCTTAACTGATTAACAGAAATTATGATATTTCATTTAGTATGCGGTGGGTTACGCACTATCAAAGTTACCCGCATTATCAAAGTTACCCCGTTTTACGGTAGACAAAAATGAAGTCTTTTGCACAGTGGGTCAAGATGGAGAAATCATGGACAAAAAAGTTATGATTTTCTAAAAAAAAGGTGAATTTGTTGAAAATGGCCATAATAAACTTTTCAAATGTTTCGGTAGCAATTAGCAAAATTTTCTCATAAACCTTTTTTGTTGAAAATTCTGCGTACTTTCATAAAATCGGGTCGAAAAGCATTCAAAAAGTTTATTTAGACCATATTGAAAAATCAACCTTTTTTTAAAAAATCATAACTTTTTTGTCCATGATTTCTCCATCTTGACCCACTGTGCAAAAGACTTCATTTTTTGTCTACTTTAACATATAAAAAAATAAAAAAAATCAGAAATACGATTTTTGAGAAAATTGATTTTAAGCTTTATTTTCGATACATAAAAAATTACAACATTTTTTTTACAGTGTATATTTTTCCAGATAGTCCCAACAATAACCTAAAACTTTGCGGAAGGCACCAAACTGATCGGACAAATCGTTTCTAAGTTATAATTTTTTGAAAATTATTAAGGATTTTTTTCTTAGGCCCTTCTCAAAAGTAAGGCTAGAGTCAAAATGGCGAGCCGATGATGCAAAAAGGCATTTTTGGGCATAAAGAAAGCATGTGCAAAATTTAATCCAAATCAAAATGTATAAAAATGAAATTTGGGAAAAAAAAGTCGTCATTTTCTGTGGAACCGCTCACTTCTAGCTTCTAGCATTTGGCTTCTACCTTCTAGGTTCTAGCTTTTAGCTTCTAACTTCTAGTTTCTAGCTTCTAGCTTCCAGCTTTTAGCTTCCAGCTCCTAATTTCTAGCTTTTAGCTTCTAACTTTTAGCTTCTAGTTTCTAGCTTATTGCTTTTAGCTTATCACTTTTAGTTTCTAGCTTCTAGCTTTTAGCTTCCAACTTCTAGCTTCTAGCTGAGAGCTTCTAACTTCTAGCTTTTAGCTTCTAACTTCTAGTTTCTTGCTTCTAGCTTCTCGTTTCTAGTTTCTAGCTTCCAGCTTCTTGCTTCCAGCTTCTAGCTTCCAGCTTCTAGGTTTTAGATTCTAACTTTTAGCTTCTAGCTTCTAGCTTCTTGCTTCTTACTTCTCACTTCTTGTTTCTTGCTTCTAGCTTCTAGCTTCTGGCTTCTAGCTTCTAGCTTCTAGCTTCTATCTTATATCTTCTATCATCTATCTTCTTTCTTTTATCTTCTATTTTCTTTCTTCTATTTTCTATCTTCTATCTTATAAGTATTTTCTGTCTTATATCTTTCACAGTCAAACCTCCATGAGTCGATATTAAAGGGACCATCGACTCATTTTTTTTTTTTGGAAAGCTGTTTGAGGGGACCATCACAGTCACCATGATTTTTTGTTTCCTGTATGTTTCGATATCGAGTAATGGAACATCGACTCGTGGAGGGTTGACTGTATCATCGGAATTTCATGTAGACTACATTTGACGGAATCTTTTAAAATATCGCACACCCTCACGCTCGGCCACACGATGGTGCACCGTCTCCGATTTCAGCAGACACCAGAAGGATTAGACGGATTAGAGTTACAAAATCTGTGCTCGCGAAACATGGCAGATCACCTGCATGGTCCAGCAATTTTTGACTATCATTCGGAAAATTGAAAGGGAACCGAATTCATAAAATTGAACCACTTGGGCCTAGAGATTGATTGTGGTTTGGGAACAATTTTGCATGCATCTTGTCATTCTGCTTTCTGGCTTGAACATCACCCTGCATTCGAGCAGACCTTCCGGCAGATGGAATCTCACCACAACAATAAAACTATTTAGGAAGTAATAACACATAATGGGGCTCTGGGAAATTAAATACGATTCCATTTCCATTTTTGCCATTAGAATGGGAAAACCCACTTTACACACCTAAGGGGCTGCCACATACCTACTCAGATTTGATGTTCCGTAAAACGTGTTGAAAGGTCGGGGGGAGGGAGCAGAATTTTAATGACAGCTAATTTAGCCCACATATGTTCCGAGTTCTTGAGTTTTCCGGGCACAAAGTTTTGTCTGCTTTTGGGGAAACATTTTCCTTCCGAACAAGAATACGAGATTTTACGGTTTTTTTTTTGTTCAATCGTGTTCAGCGGTGGGTTTCTTTGTGAATGAGCCAATGGAGCTTCGCATTCTGTGGTAGACATTACAAACGCATTTACACATTTATTGGTGCTGATTGGTCGTTTTGGAGCAATTTAGTTTCTTATCTTTGACAAAGTGGGGCAAAATGCGTTTTCGATTTGGATGAAGTGGATTGTGCACCTTGTCTTATTTATTTTTATTGCTGGTGACATTTACATTGTACTTAGGATAGGAAGCAACGAAACCGTAAGTAAACGATCCAGAAAAACTGACTAAACTGCTGAGAACCTTGTTCTGGATGAGACTTTACGGCGCTTTAGCACAACTATTCAAACCACGGTTCTTTTTTATGTGCGGAAAATGGTGCGAAAATTTGTAGTGGCACTGATATGCGGCTACTTTTCATTATGGGACAATTTGACTTGCCATTTTTTACTAATTTTTCCGAACAAATAATATCATCTCATTAGTGCAGCTTATTATGTTGAAATATATATTCCAAAACTCGTTTCCGTAGTGATTATTACACAATTCCCAATGGAAAATACTGTGCTTGAACTGCCATTTTTCGTTTTCTACCGTTTCAGCTTCGCTCTTTATATCAATACTAATTATACAATTTTTATTTTTTCTTTTTTCAGGTATCACCACGAATCCATCGAGTAGATAACTGTTATTTTGGGATCAATCAAGACGGATGATTTCAGGATTGTCAGTTTGGTATCGACAATGCATAACATTTTATAAGCTGTTCAGTTTTCGCAAACAATTGTTATATTGAATAATTACCGTCATACCCGACTAGAGGCTTGTAACAAAAATATAATAAAATTTTATCAGAATATGATATGCATATCATATTATGATATAATTTTGTTAGGCTCCGTTATCCATAGAACATAATAAAACAGAAATATAACATTATGTGATTTATTTCCCTTTAAGATATTTTTTTGTTCATTTTTAACAACTTTATAACAAAATAAATAGATAGTTATGCATTTCAATAATATACAATATTATCGCATATCGAACATTATTATAATTTTGATATTTTGTATCAAACATTATAACTTGGTTTGATATGTTTTTGATAGAATCAAAACACATTTTGTTATGTTTATGTTACTATTCATACACTTAATGTTATAATTTTAGTTATTTTAACAACATCCTACATCAAAATTGTAACAACATATGTTCGAAAAAACCCTATAATATAATAACATATGCTGATATAATTTTGTTATGTACCCTTAGTCGGGTACCAACTAGGGGTAGGGGTGGACAAATTAATAACAATTTTTTTACATATGTAAGCGAATAAAAAATAATGATAACTGACAAAATACCTGAAAATTTCTCCTAAACTTACATAAAGGTAGGAGAAGGTTTCGACCGTGATTGTTTTAAATTATTATTGTTTTATGGCTATATCGGTCATGCGACTCAAAGGTAAAGGGAGTCTATAGAAGTAAATGATGGAAACGAATAGGTGCATAGGCGTCGCAAGGGAGCGACAAGATTGAAATTTAATTAGGTGGTGAAAATTGAGCAAGCCATTTTAAAGTCAGTAAGCATCGAAGCGTCCTGTATTTTGCCTAGCTTCTCTACTGGAAAAGGGTTGGCTCAAAGCTTTGAGCTTTGCTACCAACACAGGCAAAATACAGGAGGCTTCAATGTGCTCATATACTGACGGCAATCAACCGAACGGTTCTATCGATCGATGACTGATATTGGGAATTTACATAAAGGTATGGAACTATGTTTTTCAAAAAAAGTTTGTACCGTACCGTTAAGTCACCAGTCACCGTGCGGCCTCCATTCACCGTGCACATATACAAATTCCTACATAATATTCATACAATTTTTACAAATTATTCTTATGTCAGCAAAATAAGATAAAACTGATGAAATGAAGTAGTTTTTGTCACAAAGAATTTTGAAAAACCTAGTTTATGTAGTCAAAATTATGTGAATTCTGATTGATAATGAGATTTTTCAACATTCTTAGTAGAAACGTCAAAAATTCTCATTTTTCATTTTAACTATAGAATATGAAATTTTTCAAAATTTCGACAAGTTTTCACTGTGGATACTATTAGTAAGATGTATTTCATTGTATGAGCAATGAGATTTTATGCAAATTTGAATTTTTCATTGTGTTTCAGTCTAAACCCAAATGCACGGTGAATGGATCCTTTTCAATACATACGGTTCCTATTACCGTGCATTAGTGTAAAAGGCATGAAATTATTCAGTAATATTAGGTTTATTGTTATATCGTCATTAAACAACTTCATATTTAGTTTTTGAGTGAATATGGAATGGTTTGGACAATACAGTCAAACCTCCTATAACGATTTTAATGAAAAATAATTATTTAGCCAATTTTTAAACTTTTTATGGTTTTTATTGTAAATAAAGATTTGAATACTCTAAAAAATGAGTGCGTCTAACATAGTTGCTCCATCAACAACGTTTCTTCAAGATATAAAATTAAATCATGACGAAAACTATACGCACGGTGAATGGTGCACTAGTGTGCACGGTAAATGGTGATATAGAACGGTACGAGGCGACCCTAGCATGACATATTAAAACATATTTTTTGAGTAATTTTAAGTTATGCATAACTAGTTTTAGATTTTTCCCTGAATTATTATATATTTTCACGCTACGTAGTGGTATTCTAGTACGCTTTAAATTATTCGGAAAAGTTATATAATTTTTTTAAGTGCCATTTTTTCTTAAATGCACGGTGAATGGTAGCTTGACGGTAAAACAGGGTATCTTTGATAATGCGATACTTTTGTCGAATGTTACAAATATGCAGTTATGGACAGTATTGGTTTTGCCGGAAAAACATGTTCAGACATTGTTTGCCACATCTAGCTTCTTTTCACTGTGTCGTACGCCGTCCTGAAATCAATAAACAGATGGTGCGTCTGCAAGTTATACTTTCGGAATTTATCTAGGATCATTTGCAAGGTTAACATCTGGTTCGTTGTCGAACGGCCCTAACAAATACCAGCTTGGTATTCATCGATGAAGGACTCCTCGAGCGGGCTCAGTCTGTTAAACAGGATGCGCGATAGAATTTTGTACGCCAATTTCAGCAGGATAATTTCTCTGTTCTTGGCTCATTTCAGTCTATGCTCTTTTTTGTAGATTGGGCTATGGGGCCATTCAACCAGCCAGTGGGCATTTCTTCGTCCCCTCATACCTTCAGAAGTGACCGATGGCTATCAGAACTAAAAAGGCCGGACACGATAATAGGCCTCCTTATTTAGATATGATCGTCTGCCGTATCAGTCTACTAAAACGGAATTGTATTGCAAACCTGTAGCATTGGGCCGTTTCTTAGTTTTCGTAGAATAACACCCAATAGACTATTTTAACACACTTGTCATGCATTCAATATTGGACACCCATCTTAACTTTTACCAAAAAAATCAATACAAAATGACGGTTGAAATAGCATAAAACAGTGAGCGAAACTGAATAGTGGACCGTTGTCCAAGTTTTCCGTTTGTAAACCAGTTGAATAGTTGGTTAATGTGTTCAGTGTTGAAAAATGTATTAGTGAAACGTGTCCGTATGTTGAAAATTTTTTTAGAAAATTGAAGAACACCAAAAACTTGACCCCAATTCATAAAAACTTACCACCAGACTGAGAACAAAAAATGTTGTAATTATCAGTGCTTTCTCGTTCATATAATGTATGTAACAATGTCCAATTTGTCATTTAGACCTCTTGAAAAAGATCTAAAATACAATCAAAACGTTTAATTTAGCTCTGATTGCCGTTGAGACTGAAAGCCGCTACGAAAATCTCCGATGCAAAATCCCTTCTTGTTCATTGTACTTGGTGTGCACTGATACGGTATTGTGTCACGCGTCATTGACCGTTGCTTGAAATCTACACATATCGTTCCCGTTCATGCTATTTTGAGCTTCAGCTACAACACTTTCTTCATGCTGCCTTTTCTTACTGCGGAGGATTCGCTTTACTTCGGCTCTCGCTACCTTGTACCACTCTTTGTTCTATCGGGTACCGGTCACAAGCATACGGCTCCTGGTGACATTCTTCATGTCTGTCACTCTCTGACACTCTTCATAGAACCAGTCGTTTTGTCTTTGACCTGTGCCAATCACTTACTGCGCCGTTTTTGTCACAGCTTCGTTGATAGTGTTCCACAGGCTGTCGACATGTCCAGAAACGTCGATGTTTACCAACTGCTCGTCTAGTACTCTGCAGCTTCCCGTCAGTCGACAAATGTTGGATATTGAAGAGCAGCGTTCTGTTAGTTCAGGAACTCATGACGCTGGATAACCTCGCCTGAGTTTTATTAACAGCGAGTTGATGTTTGGGCCTTGGAAGGTCCTGACATCCAGGTTGTCTGATGTATGTCGCCCATTAACCAGCACGTGGTCGATTTGGGAGCAGTCATCGCCACTCAAGTGTCACCAGCTGTGTTTGCGGATATTCTTTCGTGCAAAGTAGGTACTGCTGATTGCTATCCCTCTAGCAGCAGCGATGGTTACTAGCCGCAGGCCATTGGGCGGTATAAATAAAAAGCATTGAACTTCACTACCGTTTTGATTCATATTACGGACACTTAAGGACTCAGTGAAGTATAACCCAGCATAGAGCATACAAAATAAATCATTATGTATGATACCTCAGCGTTATCGAGCGTAGAAAGCCCTTATCTTTCGAATGGTGGGTAAAGAATAAGCTTCGGCAACTTGAATAATTTTAAATAAATCAAAATGTGTGGCCTTTGCATGATTCTTATCCGGACGCTTCCTCACTTTTGCCTCATATTCCGGACACCTCATGGTAATCATTAATGGAACAGTCAAATCAATACAGAGTCAGAATTAGGGCGAATGTGAAGTCTAATACATTCTCAGAAAAATAGATTTGAAATTCAGCGGATGTAATTTTAATTCTATATTATGTTTCCGATCAATTTATTCGCATGATGCATTTTTGTAGGATCCGTTACAATATTACTTTTGCAGCAAAACATTTAATTTATTTACATATTATGAATAACATGTTAAAATAAATAAAAATCCATCATGCGCCATTCTTCAAAATTTAGAATTGTTGCGTCCCTCGGTTTTTCGTCTCCTTCAGTTTGACAGCAGCGATTGCGCCTTTTGAGCTCGTCCTTCTGGTTTGACAATCATCAGCTTTGCTGCCGTTTGCTACACGGAGACGGAATTCAACTCAATTTTGGGTTGTTTCAACGCAATTCCGTAGTTGAGCCCAATAACTCAATTTTGGCTAAATTTCCAAGGTCCCCACTAGGTAGTTTGGCTTTAATTCCATTAGAAAAATATACTCAATTTTGGGTTGATTTAACGCAAAATTGAGTTTTTTCGACCCAAACATAAGAAAAGTTGCATTTACCCAAATTTGGCTTATTGGGCCAAAGTACCCCCATTGGGTAGATGCAGCTCTCTCTATTTTTGACAACATTCGTGTGGGAGAAAGAGAAAACCGAGAGATTTTGGGTTGAAACTATAATCGATATACCTAATTTTGGGTAAAGTAAACTCAAAAATTAGGTAAAAATATTTCTCCGTGTACGCTCTTTCACACGAACCTTCTTCACTATCGACCTTCTGCACACTCAGTTTTAAATGCGCCCTGCTGCCACACTCAATCTCAAATGCGCCCGGTTACCGCAAGGGGGGAAGTTGGGCGAAATTGACATCAGAGTTTGTATCGAAAGAGAATATCAAATGCGCCTTTATGTTTTTCTCACTTATTTCGTGAAAAACGTTATTTTTAAGGAACAGATGTGAATTATATGATTGTAATTTATCAAGTAAAGTGTTAGGTGAATAAAACTCAGTTTGTTTACATTTGTCAGTTAGGCCGTTAATCTGGTACTGTATTGAAATCGTCAAGCCACTAAATAGACATCCAAGGTAGTTGGGCATTATAAATTTTCGAAGATATTTATGGAAAAAGCTTACTGAAAAGAGCCTCGAAATTGAGAATTTTTGAACGGCAAAAATTGAAATATTTCGAGTGTCCGGAATTTGAAGCTGTCCGTAATATGAATCAAAACGGTACATGTAGCAAAAACAAAATCCACAAAGTTTACTACACTTTTGGTATGAATAAAAAACCTTTCTAACATGTAATACCTACTACTTTCGAACATGAGCAGTGACAGATGCTGCACGTCAAGAAAATTCTATTTAGAGTGCAGAGTGATGCTGCACGTTAAGAAAACTCGGTTCCGGGTCATTTGGCCGAATGCCGTTTGGCCGAACGCCATTTGGCCGAAAGGGTCATTTGGCCGAATGCCATTTGTCCGAATGCCGTTTGGCCGAAAATTCAAACAATATGGAACTGTAACAGTTAGCATGTAATTGAAATGAATTTCATAGAACAGCTTATTTTTGAAGAAGAATTAATCATCATAATGAGTCCAAGCAACAGTCAGAGCTGAAAGAAGATCATCCTTAATGTAAGCAACTATTCACTTCTCTACTACCCGGAACAGCTGCCAGTTGAGGTTTTTCTCATCGCTTTTGTAATCAACTTTTGACAGTGACTTAAATGGTTAACGACTTCAGGATCGGTTTGGTTAGATCCCCCAAGAATCGTACTTAGAAAATTATTTCATAGTACTAGCAATCAAAGTAACATGCAGCTTATGCAAACACGAAATATTGGCTTATTCTTTTGACTTTTGATAACGGAGAAACAGTTAGCTTCTTTGACGTGAGTGTACGCCGAGTCACTTGATTTACGGCTTCGCGCAAACAACGGTGCAGGGTTCAGTTCCCACGTTGCAATCCTAATTTTGGAACAGTAACATCTCTGATAACCCTTGTGCTGGTTTGAATAAGTCTCTGTGATCGTTTATAATACGTTCTTAATGCCTTAATTCCAAAAAATATGAAATAACAGCCTTTGGTAAAAAAAGGAAAAATCTCATATGAAAATATAAGCAAGGGTAATGCAAATAACCATTATATTAGTACAACTACGAAGAACTGCCGATGATTTAAAGAAAATAAAATCCCTAAACTATTGCCAATAATTATGAGCAGCCTTTTGTCAAATGAATAAAAACACTTCTATGAAAACATTAGCAAATGTATTGCAAATAATCGTTAGATCGGTATAACCACAAAGAACTGCCGATGATTTAAAGAAGGTATAATTCACAATCAAAATGTAAGCGAAATTATTGCCAATAGTAATGAAACCAGTAGAACTCGAAAGAAGAGCCTATTTCTAAGAGAAGGAAAAATTTCGGATGAAATAATTAAAAATCATCTTAAACTTCAGCACACCGTTGATAACCCAGAAACGAACCAATCATTAGCTTAGAGTCTCGAAACGGTGTGAAGTTCGCAACTTCGTCCTGAATTAACAAGTCAATTTTTTTCATTCTCAACAAAAATGACGACCTATCCTATCACAGTTATGGGGCCACTCTACAGAATCCTACACATCAGTGTTGAAGCAATTGGAATATTTTTTGTTCGTAATTCGGCCAAACGGCATTCGGTCAAATGACCCGCAGTGCTGGAAAAGTTCGCATCACGATGCAGCTCACGAGTAATCGAGCAAGGTGTGATTTATTATGGTTTTGACAGACAAATTAATTATATAACCATCATATCGACAGTAAGCTGCTAGTTTGTAGTCAAAAGCCCTTGAAAACCATAAATCTCGGAGAGGAAGCAGCTTTTTCCCAAAAGCACAATATGACTCTGAACAGCTCCGAACACGTTCCCGAATCACTTTTAGCTTCAGTTACTCGGGAGCCGACAGATGCGAGTAAACCAGCGCTCTGACGCTCGGGAGCATTTGGTTTTGTTTTTGTTCCAGTTCAGAAGTTGTTTTTGTTCCATCACTGATGACCCGTTCGGCCAGATGGCATTCGGCCAAATGGCGTTCGGTGAAACGGCATTCGGCCAAACGGCGTTCGGCCAAATGGCCGGACACCGACGTGAAAATATGAATATTACTACATACCCGCTATGCATCAGAATGATGATTTTAACAGCACGAGCCGTACATTTTACGGATAATTACGACGAGTGCTGTAAAAATCGAGTTCTGCAACGAGTTACGTACAACTCTTTTTGTAATTTCGTAGAATACCACTTGAGGGTATCAGAAATAATATCGGAATACATTCACCATCATTTTACAATTTCTGAAAAATTGTTGTGTAATGATTCATTACGCAACTCAAAACAGTTGTCTAATGAGGAAGCGTTGCGTAATGAATCATTACAGCACTGGTTTCAGTTGCGTAATGACTATTCCCGCACTGCATACTTCAGTGCAGGAAAATAGGCCGTTTCATGACAGATTGGTGTGATGAAAATCAGCCTGAGAAATTGCAAAAACTAAACTTTACTACATTTTATTCATATCGCCCATTATCATTGGTTACGAAATGGAGGCTTTCCATTCGAATGACGGGTCGGAAGAAGTCTTCTTTTCCGATCTGCGCATTTACCACACCGATGACTATTACAGTCACCCCACAGTTATGGATAGCACACAGATATGGATCAGAGTTGGATTAAAACGGGAATATCTCATCAAATAGTGTTGCGATTTCGCAGAACACATTTTACCTACGTGAACCATAAATCCGTACAGCATTGAAATCAATTGTAATATGCTTAAGCATATTTTTTTCGTCCGTAGGAAATAAAATGTCAACCATTTTCCCAGAAGCGTTGATTCATAATTGTGGGGCTTTGAAACTCATACCACAGTAATGAATCAAAGATAAGGCGATTCCGAAACAAACGCCAAAACGTATGCTTTCACTACCACGCCATTCGTTTACCTCGCAGATAAATTGCTGTTATAGTGTTTTGATCCATAATATGAGTCGATTTGATCCATAATAGGGATCCTCCTCTCCCACTGATCCACATCTGTGGGGTGGACATCGTTTGCAATTTCTATCGAAATCGACACTTTTTCGTAAATAACCGGGTATTTTGAAGTGTATTCTCAAAAACAACTATATTATGCAGTGCCAGGGAGGTAATTTTGTTCTGTACAGCGTCTCCATGTGTTTTAATCATATTTTGTTCTGAAAAATGACGCTTAGTTGATCCATAACTGTGGGGTGACTGTATGACATTTTGTTTTGAGCACTCTCCATAGGCCTTATCTAGGCTTTCAAAGAGCTCATCCTGCATGTCTTCGGGCTTATCGATTTGCATTCGGATCATGTCCTACCTATATTTGACTCCAATAAATAATTTATTTTTAAATAAAAAATAAAAAAAAAATCAACTCATTTTTCAGACCTGCAAAACCTTTGTAACAGTTAGAATTTTGGTTGGAACCGACTCTGTTTTTCAATCAATCTTCAAGCGCCAAGCGAGTCGATAGAGTCGTTTTCATGAGAAGCAGCAAGATAAGATACCCGGCGAGACTCAGGACGAGTCCTCCAAAAGCTTAAGAATCCCAGAACGAAATCCGACCAAATCAAACGCAACTTTTGCCAGAAATTAGACCAAACTTAATCGTTCCATTCAAAAACGATATTCTAGTGCCAAACCGAACCGGTATTCTGTTATGTGTATTGATCTCGAATTGCATCCTATGATTTCTGATCGATTCCGATTTGGATTCGTTTAGTGGACGGCCGTTTTTTTATAATATTATAGTCCCTAAGTCAGTTGGGACTCTACAAACGCTCAGCAACATATAATAAAGGAGTAGATCTGTCCTTGTTTGTGTGTGGATCCGGCTCGAGCTCAGGCAATTCCAGCAACGAATGTGATGATGGTAGTGGTACTTGAAGTAGCCATGATGGTAGTGGTCTTCAGGTTACACGTGTCTGCATGACGAATCCCCTGATGCTGTCAGTCGGATCGAGTCTTGGCTACGCTGCTGCTTTCGCTTTCTCCGTTTGCGTGCGATCTGGTGGGCTTTGGAGAAGTGTGATTCTATTCCATGCTCCTGTACAACTTGCGATGGAATGAAGGACAATCGTGTCCGATGCGAAAATGTATTCGCGTTCAGTGGAGGATGGATTACCAACTGGTGAGCTCGTTTCATGCTTATGATTACACATTTATATTGAGGCAATGTTACGTTTTTGTATTTTAAAACAAACTAGAGATGGTTCTTTACTACAACTGTCGGCATAAACCCTTATTCTGTTTTAAATATTTTCAATTTACATCAACCTTTTTTTTCCGTCATGACTTAAAATAACCTTTGAATAGTTTGACATTATGGATGTCGGCGAACTACAGGGCAACGTTTTCTAAAAAACAAAAATCTTTATTTTTGCTTTTTTACTTCTTAAAGATTTATTTTTGTTATTTTTAAACATTAAATTGATGAGCTTAAACTTTTTCTTTAAACTTTGTTTTTAAACTTCTATCAATATTGACAGTGCCTTCCTTTTTTTGGCATTACTCAAAATAACATCTGAATAGCTCGATATTTCGAATGGTGCCGTTTTTTCTTAATCTTCTATCTTAAAATATATTTTCATCGCAAGACAAAATGAAAAGAAAGTTTTAGTTTTTTTTCTCGTCGTATTTTCCTCTTTATCCATGGATTGTATCGCCGACCAAAGGTGACGCCCAGATTTTTTTCCTTCCTCACTAATAAAAACCCTTCCCGTGGTGATTGTTGAGATGTAGAGGTATTCTCGGTCTCTAGAAGCAACAATCATTACACCCTAACAATCCATACTCTTCTCAACTGACTCTAAGGGCTTAGCCGGCGTCGTTATTAATAAATAATATGAGATCTGCTAAAATTGCACTACAAGAGTAAGCGGAAACTCCCATCCCTTATTCATTTGGATCGAAGGGCAATTCTTACCGATTGTACCCCGTTTGGCATAAAGTCGTTTGGCATAAGGTCGTTTGGCATAAAGCCGTTTGGCATAATGGTCGTTTGGCATAATGGCCGTTTGGCATAATTGCCGTTTGGCATAATGATTGACTTAAAATAAGTATAGGCATTTTTTAAGCTTTTACTGAGATCACAGCAAAAAAAAAAATGATAGATTCTAAACAAGCGTGGTGTACGTTCAGAGATTTTCCAAGCTAAGAATTTCAAAAATTGTTGTGACATTAGAGAGCATTACTAAATAAAACTCGTGTTGGGTCTCTACATCTCAGAACATAGAGAATATTTGAGCTTGTTGCGACATATTTGGAAACAGTAATTTGGCAAAGAAAGTTCGCAGTTATTCATCAAGGAAACGCTCATAGAATATTTCGCTGCAAATCAAGCTCTGTCCCAGTTTGGACGTAACACTCGATGAAAATTACTTGAGAATATTTTTTTGCAAAATATCAAAAGCTCTAATCCAAAATCTATCAATGCGACTTATTGTAAAAATGTTTAAGGCTCTAACGCAAAAAAAATCTTATCACAGCATAGCTCAAATGAACAACACATCTTTAAAAAAAATATTTGTGGCAAAACTTTTTAACGGTTCAATATAAATTCTAATTTATAACACCGTCTATTATCGAGAGAAGGGAAAATTTGTGATTGATATAATATTTTTTCCAGCATATCTCGGAAGCAGATCACGCATTTGCCCCAAAAAAGTATATGTTGAATATTGGCAGGTTCTAAAGTAATTATCTTTCTAACAACACATCTGGAATTGATAAAACAGCAAAATATAAAAATGATTAACATTTAGCTTTACTAAATAAAACAATTTAAAACAGTATACATATAAAGAACAGCCTATTTTTAAAAGAAGGCAAAATTTATAATTAAACCAATAGAAGAATGGACGCCCAAAAACTATTGCGGCATAATAAAACAAAAATACATAATAAGTGCGTTCAGAATCATCGAAATGATTGTGTTACTTTTCCCCGAATGCCATTTCTCCGAATGACTGGTTTCCCCGAAAATTGGTGACGAGAAAGAACGATTAACAGTCAAAAGAAGGAAGTATTCTGTCATTCTCGGCATGTTCGCAAAAATGCTGAGGACGGTAAAACTCGGAAGAACCGCCAATTAAATAAAGAAGGGTGCATATCAGATGGTTAGTTCGTTCGATTGTTGGATTGTCGGGGAAACGGGATATTCGGGGAACTGGCGTTCGAGGAAACGACATTCGAGGAAAAGTAGCACAACCCATCGAAGTAACAGCAGTAATCGATTTCTCTTTTCGCTGATAATTTGAGCAGATCAGTCGGAAACAAAAATATACTTTAAAAATATAGCTCCAAAGAACAGCCTATGCATAAAAGAAGGAGAAATTTATTGAAATTTAAATCAACAGTTTTCATACCTATAATTATGGTAACATCATATATAGAAAAAAAAAGAACAATTAAAAGAATGCGAAAAATTGCTCCAATAGCGAAACTCAAAAGAAAAATTAATGTTTGAAAGAAGGGTAATTTCTGGATAAATAATACAATACTATTGTCAATAACTTTCCTAAAGTGCACAGCTAAAAATATGTAGTAAATTTCAGTATATTTTCATGCATATATTTGGAGCATCAAAATAAACTGAAATGTCAGCGACAAATCGCTTATTTTTCAATCGGATGCACTTTAGATTTACACGATCATGTAACATTCAAGCATTTTAAGTTGAAAATATAGGGGGGTCTGTAGCCTTGAGGTTACGCTTTCGCTTCATAAGCGGAAGGTCATGGGTTCGATTTCCAGCCCCTCCACAAAAAAAAAACCGTCCAGCCACCAGAAGACGCCTCACGGAGGACCGTGGTTTGGGGAGCTCATCCATCCTCCGTCAGTATCAGATGGTGACTGAGACAAACTGACCCTCTTCGCAGGCAGCTTACCTCACTAACAATAGAGCTCTCTCCTACCTGCTCGGTGTGAGAGTAAAAGAGTAGGAGAGAGTTGAAATAAGATGTAAATATAGATAAGTTAAAAATAGATCTGTATCGGTAAAGAAGAAGCTACAGATCAGTTGATTCCGGCACAGTAGTGGCCACAAGCACAAAGTGCCTTAAAAAAAAAGTTGAAAATAAAACGTGATGCTGTAACCATATATGAATTTGATTTACTTTTACTTTACTCTTCTGTTTACGCTACATTGAAATTTAAATATTTTTATCTGTGTTTAAATTTATTCAAGAGCGAATGATTGTTAAATAAAGTGTCATTTTGTATCAATTGACTCCAAAAGAAAGATTTAATAGAAACGTAAAAAACGAAAAATTGATAAATTCTTGGTTTATTATGCCAAACGACCTTTATGCCAAACGACCATTATGCCAAACGACCATTATGCCAAACGACTTTATGCCAAATGACCATTATGCCAAACGACTTTATGCCAAACGGCTTTATGCCAAATGACCTACCACCATTCTTACCAGTTCCAATCAATCACGGAGTAGCAATCATTGACATGTTTATTTCGATCTTGTTGCTTTTAACTTTAAAACGATTTCAATCAACTATTCGAAACGAAAAGTAAACCAATCGAAAATGTAGAAAAACGGTTTCAACTTGTACAACCACGTTTCACCTTGATTGTCCTTTCTGTCATCATTGAAGAAATCCTTATGCACAATCTCGAAAGCAATAGTTACAAAGTAACAGCAAATTCTCGCTCTTCTCAAATGCTCCAGTCCTAAGGGCGCCTTTCCGCCTATCACACACAAAAGTACAATTAATTATCCCAGAGAAGAAAACCGGCATTCTCTGCACTTTTCAACAAGCAAATGTAATACCTTCCCCAACGTGAATCCCCCGCTTTTGTCATCCCCCAAGTAGTAAGCGCCATGTACCACACTTCTCCGTAGATATACCACATAGCTCATCGGGTATTTCTGCCAAGCTCGCACCAAACTTGCAAACAATTCCCGGGATTGTGTTGCAAACTTTTACACAGGACACGCGTTCCTGCTGCACCGTTCCCGAGCCAGCTTCCTTTGAAACAATTCCGGATCCCGAGGCTATTTCTACTGCTCTACCTTCCGAAGTAAGTGCTGTATTTCTAACCAAGGCTCGGTTCTTCCTCCGCTTTCCGGTAAAGACTGAAGGAGACTGAAGAAGATTGCTGCTCCCCATCAAACGACACGCAGTTACAGCTTCTTGACGGGGAGGGTGCGGCTCCAACTAAATGGGATAATGTTGGAAACTATTTAGAATTTAATATTTAGGTGATAATAAATCTTAACGTGCAAGTGCTACAAGAGCAATCCGACCAAGACGACGACTACGAGGAGGAAAAGATGCAACAACCTTTTGCGAACAATTGTTGTCGTCGGTATTGTTGGGTGTCCTGTTTTAGATTCAATTTGTGGTTTTGGGTGGACGTCGTCACCAGGGAGGGGGGATGGAACCGGAAGAGAGGAAAGCATGTGTTGATTGCCTCCGGGAATTGGAGGGAAAAGTTTTGCGCTTAGAATGTGTGCATTTCAACGCGATGATTGGAACCCGTGACATTGGGAGGAAATCGTTTCCGACAGATTTAAACGAATGGTTGCTATTCTAGGGATGGGAACAATACCTTGTAACGAAATTGCCTACCGAAGAGATCTATAGGGTAACTCGGTATTATACGCCCCACTCGGGCAATACGCCCCTCCTCAATATTTAACGGACCAGATTCAATATGAAATTGAAAATGACTGGGGATCCTTACAGTTCATGAGACTGTCTCACTATGAAAAGTTGACAGTAATAACTTGCAGCAAAACAGAGATAAAGCAAAAAGTATCAAAAGTCGAATATCGATGTAAATTTTCTCGCAGTGAATTTAAGCATTTTTTGAGTAAAATAGCACAACATCAGAGCAACCAATTGTAAAACGTTGACGCTTTAACTAATGAACGAATATCATTAGTTAGAATGACCAAAAAGAGTGGAAATTCACTGAAATATTCATTTTCCAACAACTTCTCATCTCTGGGCAATATGCCCCATCACGGGCCGGATGATATGCCCCATTCTTGATGCCATCTATTCCCAAGCAAGCTCGTTAGCAGATTTTCAGCGTGCATAAGCAGCTGACAGTCCTGGGGCATATAACCCCTGTGTTGTGGGGCATACTGTCCATTTGTCATGGGGCGTACTATCCGTTTATTGTGGGGCATATTATACTGATACTGGGGCATATTGCCCAGGCTCTTTTTGAAGTGTGAGATTCAGATGATTGTAAAAAAGATTTTATTTTCAGTTAATTAAGTAGATGTTGCGGAAAAGCTCACATTTTTTAAACAACTGGTAAGGTAATAGTCTTATTGAAGTGGTTTTTCCATTAGAAATAGTGCTTTCGACAGAGATATATCCATTTTTGTTTAAGGGGGGGCATATTATACCGAGTTACCCTATCTTTTATGTGTTCCCAATGAATTCGGTACGGTCATTCGCTGACAACAGACGGTCCATAAATTAATCCCGAATGCTTTTGAAATTGAGAGCCAGATGAAGAGAAAAACAGGGAAACAAGTAACCGCAATCGAGAAAAACCGCTACTTGAGCACTTTTTTTCCATGTCCTGTGTTCGGTCGGTCGTTCATTCATTCGTTGTGTCCGCTTCTGGTTGGCTGATGACCACTTGTTTCGATTTGAACAACGAGCATCCTGCAGCAGTAGTGGTTGATTCCTGCAGTAGCCAAGGACAAAGGATATAAATATCGACGAGTGGATCATTTGTCAAGTGTTGCTTTTGATTCCGCTTTAGGAGCGGCTTCGGAATAGCAAGTCTTAAATCGATGATTACTTTTCGTTGTGAACTGCGCTTAAACTCTGGTCGGAAATTCGTTGCCCTTCTTGCAAAGGTAAATCTCAAATTTG
The DNA here is from genome assembly GCF_002204515.2 of Aedes aegypti. Lineage (NCBI taxonomy): Eukaryota > Metazoa > Arthropoda > Insecta > Diptera > Culicidae > Aedes > Aedes aegypti. The sequence continues at coordinate 53,138,633 of NC_035108.1, forward strand.
GGCACAATTAGCTCTAGAGTATTTGTGCTCTATAAGCATTTCTACTTTGAGTGTAATTATTTTCCAATGCCATTGTGTTGCAATCGATCAATCAATTTTTTCGAGCATTCACTTCACAGTAAGTAACTAAAACTCTTTTAGTTTTAGTTTAATGGTTCAAAAAGAAAAAAAAACTTTACTTATTTTGAATGCTACCAAGTCTTTCAATACATGGACAGCACCACAATGTTGCGCCAATACAATCGGTAAATTGTTTTGTCTCAAGTTTCACAATAGTCTCATTCTTCAAAAATCCTGTTCCTCTGGGTGAAATCCTATAGTTCATTGGATTCGAGTTGAAATTGATTTTTGAAGGATTATTGTTCGACATCTTTACTGTTTACACTTCCTGGATACTGGGTGCAAACTAGAGTTGAGTAGGCGTATGGTTTCATTATTTTTCTCCATACGTCTTCCTAACGTTCTTCTTCTTCTTAGCATAACGTCTTCACTGAGACAGAGCCTGCTTCTCAGCTTAGTGTTCTTATGAGCACTTCCACAGTTTTTAACTGAGAGCTTTTTTTGTCAAAGTTGCCATTTTCGCATTCGTATACAGTAACCCCACGCAGTTGAATCACCCACAATTTATGAATCAGCTGATTTAAGATGACAAAATTATTATCACAAAACATCACAGAATCATTTTTACTGTGTTGCTCACTGTTCAGCCATTTCAAGCCTTTTTATCTCAGTAAAAAAGCTCTTGATCGCGGTATGAACCAACAATATTACTAAATTATTTTTGTAGCTATTTGGGCTGTATTTTTGGCCAACTTTGTAAGCCGTGTGGTGTTTGACGCTAAGCTAGAAACGACGTTTTAAAGTTTGTTTCAAAGATTTTTTTGTGAGAGATTAAGCCCCAGACAACTTTTACAGATTCAATAAACATAGCTATGAGAGATGAATTTTCAAGTAAAATACTTGATCAATAAATTGTGCGAAATATACACACCAGTCACAATTTATGAATCAGCGTTCAAACTACTAGTGCTCAGTATTTTTAAAAAAGATTCTTAGTTTCAAGTAATTTCAAATATTATATTTTGTTACGGGAGACCAAAAGTGGTTTGGGACCGTTCATAAACTACGGATTTTTTTTTATTTTGTGGAAAAGGAATTTGAACAAACAAATGAATTTCTATGATTTTGAAAAAAAAAACAAATTCTTATGAAAAAAGTTATTTAGGGGGTTTATAGTCTTATATGGCTATAAAAATTGAGGACGTTTTTTATTGCAAGGCCTCAAAGATTATTATGTTGAATAATTTTTGGATAAATAAACAAACCTTAAATATGTGAGAAACAAAAAGAAACATAATAGGTGTAAAAAATGTAGACAATGTATTAAGCTACACCTGATAGGTTCTCCACAATTTCGCTATAAAAACGGGGTATCCCTTCTTCAGAAGGATTAAAAAGCAACGAGTGGAAAAGAAAAGAACTGGTTTGCATCCTCTCTGATTGATATCAATACCAATTGTTTGTCATTTTTATAATCACTTACTTTTGTTGCACGTCAGTTTTTTTAGATTACCTCTCAGGCTAAACTGTTGGCTCTTTTATCAGACACATGGAGAAGTTAAAGATATCCAGGCATGTACGAGTTCTGCAATCTAGATATAATGATTGTCTAATTACACTGCCTGCCATCATCCTCCAAATAAACATGCTACAAAAGCATATAAATCCACAAATTCAATGATCACTAGCTCAGCCCGCTCAGTAGCAACATAAAAAATCATGCAATGTCAAGTAGATTCTTGAAATACTTGGTTCCGGTTCACCTCCGAATATAATTAACGTTGTCCGAGGCGGTGTTCTAATAAACATATGAACTATACAGCATTTAATTGCAAAATAATTGAAAGTAAATTACTGATAGTTAATCGTGTTCACATTGATTCATATTTATGGACAACTTTTTTGCTGATTCATAAATTGTGGTTTAAGACAATGATCAAATAGGTGAAAATTTCAATTGTTTCAACGAATTTAATTATAACATTGTGTATGAACTGCAGGTTTATACCCCACTTTACCATTTGGCATTGATTTCATAAAAAAATATTTTTTATTTTGCTCTTTATAATTTTTCAAATTTAAGCTTAGTCTTAAATTATTCATAACTGTGGGACCAGTGTATCTTGTGGCAGGGACAATGATACTCTATACCCAGGGTAGTCAAGGAAATTTGCATTACGAAAAGATCCTGGACTGACCGGGATTCGAACCCAGACACCTTTCAGCATGGCTTTGCTTTGTAGCCGCGGACTCTAACCACTCGGCTAAGGAAGGTCCCAACAACACTAAGGAACAAAAGGCTAAGGAAGGCCCTAACAACACGTCGTATTAAAATTTCTTGTAGGTCCTTTTTGAGCATTGATTACATATCATGTCCGTAGAGTACTACATGTATTATCAGCGTCTTGTACATGCTACACTTAGTACGGAGGTGAAGACCGCAAGGTCTTGTGGAGTCCGTAGTAAGCACGACTTACAACAATGATAAGTCTTGGATTTTATCTGCTGCAGTTATTATCCGACGTTACCAGTGATCCGAGGTTTAGTTTTCATTTATTTATTTAACATCTTAACATTTCGTAGCCGTAACTCTCCATGCTCAGTTCTTCGATTCCTTCGGTTTGGCCACCTTCTGGATACTAGGTTCGCCGTAGAGTTGGACGAGCTCATGGTTATTCCTTTGCTGCCAAACACCGTTTTCCTGCACACCACCAAAGACCGTCCTAAGCACCCGTCGTTCGAAGACTCCAAGTGCTTGCAAGTCCTCTTCGAGCATCGTCCACGTTTCATACCCGTAGAAGACTACCGGCCTTATGAGCGTTTTGTACATAGTACATTTGGAGCGAGTGTCAATCTGTTTTGACCGCAGCTTCTTGTGGAAGCCATAGTCTATTACCGTTTGTAACAATAAGCCTGTTAGTTTGTCAGTTTTTGTTTTTTTTTCTACTATTATTATTATTTATATGTCCCCGTGAGATCTCAAATTTAAATTCTATTGCATGCCATAAAAACATCCCTACACTTGATATAAAAGTTAAGTACCGTCGATGGGGGTGACAATGGGTCTAGGGGGTGAGATTGGGTCAAAACGGAAAAATATGTTTTGTGAAATATTTCAGCTAATAACGCTGATATTACTAAAATTAATAATTCATATGTTAGGGAACATTAGGGCGGTTCAAAATTTAAAAATGTTGGATAATCCAATCTCCCATATGTTCCTTATCATCCTTACCATAAAAATAGTGTTCTGTGAAATTTTCAGCTTTCCAGGTGGTCATTTAAAGGTGGCCCAAAGACATTGTGTGTTTCTATGGAAATTAGTATGTAATTTTTTTGAGATATGTTCCAAACACGCTAGTATTGGAATGTGAGTACAAACTTATTATCTCATAGTAAAAACTTATTATTCAAACCATAATGAAGATGTTTGATGAAAAGAGAAATTCAATCCGACGCTTAGAAGAGGAGATATTCATGAGTTTGTTTGATATTATTTAGCTTAATATGGGATTATAGTCCTGCAAACATGTACAAAAATCCGAAACAAACTTAGCTCAAAAGGGATTTGTTTCTTCAGCAACATCTTTCATTAAGGTTTGAAGAATGAGTTTCCAATATGGGACAAGTTTCTACTTAAATTACAGCACTAGGGTGTTTGGAACATTTCTCAAAATTTCTCCATAGTAATTTCCATATAAACCTACTTTGCCTTTGGGCCACCTTTAAATCATCACCTAGAAAGCTGAAAATTTCACAGAACGTTATTTTTATAGTAAGGCTGATAAGGATCATATGGGAGATTGGATTTCCAAACATTTTCAAAATTTGAATCGCCCTAGGGAACATATTATTACACATAATTCATAACAATATACATTGTTAGAAATAGTAGTTTTTGTTTACTACATCAATAAACTTGCATGTTGAAACTAAATAAAATTAACAACATTAAATTTCTCCTGTACAAAGTATCACGCATGTACTCTAGCCTCTATCGTTGTATTAGTAGAATGTTGAAAGTCTTTTCATAACACATCACAGGTATTTTCCGGAATCTGTTTGATTTTCCCACAAAAAAATAATTTTTTTTGGTACGATGTCTAAAACATTGAAAATGGGGGTGACATTGGGTCAAGCAAGAACGATAGTAAATGAAATTCCAAGTTCAATTTTTTGGACATTTTACGGTGCCAGGTGTTCTCTTTTTTCATTAAGATGTGTTTATTCTTTCTATATACAGCATCTCTGAAACATCAAACAAGTCTACTTGAGTATTCCGTGCATTGAATAACAATACAACGCATTTTGACAACTTCTCAAACCAGCAACTGTGTTTCGTGCGCAGCAACATCGTAAATTTTTATCAAAAGGGTGTTTTTTTCTAAATTTGATTATTTATCAGTGTTTTCATATAACAGAAACATCTCACGGAAGTACAAATGAGTTGGATCGCTGAAATACTGGGATTATGACGTCAACTTCTGCCTGAAATTTATTGATCGTCGAATGTCGCACCGAAATTTAACTATTTGCGAAGGTTTAAAATAATCACTGTTTCAGTACACCTTTGGGGAAACTGAATGGGCTTTATAGCAATGGGGATGAGACTTTGAAGACAATTTGAGGGAAAAATCAAGAAAATTTATGTAAACTTGACGATAAATGTTGGGTTTACATATTTTTTTCTCATAGCTCTTCAATTTTCTGTATAATTTTTCTTTTAAGTGGGTTTATCATACTTGTGAAACTTCTTAGATATCTTTTTGTCTTGTTTGCATCGTTTTTTATCAATATTTTTCAGTTGTGAATGGTTTTGAAATCATATTCTCAAAAACAAGTTATTTCAATTACAGTGACCCAATGTCACCCCCTCTATGGGGTGAGATTGGGTCATTTTTCATTCACTTGTGGTGCCGCTGTGAATACATATTTGTCTTTATTTTTTTGAACAGTTGTTAATGTACCATCAAAGTAAGTACACACCAAATTTGAAGTTTATTGGAGTTAAATTGCGATAGTTATTCAAAAAATAAATCGCACATATCCCTTTTTGACCCATTGTCACCCCCAACGACGGTACACTTCAATAAAATTAGCCATAAATAAAAGAGTTCAGTGGAGTAAAAGAAAGATGAATAGACTACCCAACGGTAGAGGGATTAGAGAACGAAAAAAGGTTGAGTCGGTCTAATTCCCACAAGGATCGCATTCAAACCGGACGTTGTGGCTAACGTCCCCTATGGGAACGGCTTGCTTTCTTCTCCATGCTCCCTCTTACTTCGAGCAAAATAGACCGATATGCCGATAAACAAATTCAAAATAAAATTATCACGGTCGATACCTTTGTATGTAAAATAACAAACGGCTAAAAACAAAAAACGCAGTTCATAAATAAATGATCATGTGTGTGGCTTATCGGGGAGAAATACACATGATATGGACAAACCATCCATGATTGTGTAATGATTCCCCAATAATATAAGCCATCGATCGATAGAACCTGCTTGATCGCCAAACAGTATTAGGGCGCTTGAAACCTCCTTCCTTTTGGCTGTCTTGGTAGTGTCATTCTCAAAACACACCCAAGCCGTTCCCATAGGGGACGTTAGCCACAAGGAAGTGACGTTTCAAGCAATACTATTTCATATGGTATGCCCTCTTCAACATCTAATCAAATTTCTCTCGCCGTTCCCTTACGGTACCTATCCATCTAGTATTCATTGCTTTCTTCTCCATGCTCCCTCTTACTTCGAGCAAAATAGACCGATATGCCGATAAACAAATTCAAAAGTTAATTAATAAAGTGAGGAACATTGATGCGTATCAGGGCCCGTGTAGTTTTATCTCGCAAACTACAAACGAGTTCTAGAGCGATTGAACCTAGTTGGTTCTGAAGAACCCCAAGCGACCTAGTTGGTTCTTCTCCAACCCCCAAGCGACCGAATTCACAGAACCCCTAGGACGAGTAGGTCCTAGTAGTTGAGTCCAACGAACGCCCATTTCCAGTACCCGTTCGGCGTTTCCACGCTGCCGCCTCCATCGAAAGAGTTCCGCAGTCTACCGTACCACCATCCCTCCAGAGATCCAGAGCTTACCGGCCGGTTAAGTAGATTTAGATTAAATTAGTTACACTACACTACACACCCACCACACAGCTATGTACAATTAGGACAATATACAGGATAAATTGTGTAACACCAAAGCCTTTAATTACACCCATCCCAATATCCGAGGCCTGATTATCCTAATAGAGTACTCCAGCCGACCTTGAGACCTGAGAGGTGCTCCAGATCGTGCTAGCTGTGGTGTATAGTATGTGCGTAATAAAAATATGAAGAACAATTCATTCAGTGTATCGTTACACGGCAAAATGAGCACGCACACGCACGCGTGCTTTTCTTCTGACAACTTACGCAAGCTCATGTTAGTTTCGGCTTGCGTTTGAATACTCTGCGAGCCCGATGATAGCCTTTGGTTGTGTTGATGAAGGATGAGTAAAGCGTTGAATGTGAAGCTCAACCACGCATACTATTAAGCATCATTATAGAGCATGCTTTATCGACAGAATGAAAGAAGATGCTTGAATGAAAGAGTGAGTGAGAAAGGACTAATAATTGGGAAGGTGGTGCGCGGATGGCATGATCATTGATCCATTTGGGATTTTCTTCAATTTGTCAACGGCTTTTGGGGTTAACAAACACCTTAAGTTTAATTTTGCAATTTCTTGCAAAATTATGCTCCGCGAGTGCCGGTTACCACACTAGCCAAGAAAAAAGTCTTTGACGCACCCAACCTCACAAGGCAGCTTGCTTAGCCAAGCTTGTCGTGGTCTTTGTCCTGGCAGCCCATATGTTGCCCAACCTAGCAGTAACATGTCAGTCGTCAGCCAGGATCGAAGGTAGACTAACTTGTCGACCACCTCGAACGTATCTTCCACTGCTACTTAGGCGAGCCCTGTCTTTATCTTTATCGCATTCACCACTGGTCAAACTTTTGCCACCTCGCGTTTCAGGTGGGTGTACAGGTCTGCCACCTTTTTGCCTGTTCGGTCGACAATAACCATATCATCCGCGAAGCAAACAAATTGACTGGATCTCGTAAACATCGCATTCCTGCTTTTAAGCCCGGCTCTCCGCATAACACATTTTAGCGCAATATTGAACAACAGGCACGAAAGTCCGTCACCTTTGTCGTAGTCCCCGGCGAGATTCAAACGAACCTGAATGTTTGCCTGGAACCTTCACACAATTTTGCACACCTTGCTCATATCAGTCTCGTGAGCTTTCCGGGAAAGCTGTTCTAGTTAATTACTCTCCATAGCTCTACGCGGTCGATACTATCGTATGCCGACTTGAAATCGATGAAAAGGTGATGCGTTGGGACCTGGTATTGACGAAATTTTTGGAGGATTTGCCGTACAGGCTTGATAACTTCCCACGGATTCGTTTACTACAGGTGACAGACGATGGAATATGATCTGGGATAATACTTTGTAGGCTGCGTTTAGAATGGTGATTGCTCGAAAGTTCTCACAATCTAACTTGTCGCCTTTCTTGTAGATGGGGCATATTCCCTTCCTTCAACTCCTCCGGTAACTGTTCTGTTTCTTAGATTGTGCCTATCAGCCGATGCAGACAAATGGCCAACCCCTCCGGGCCCATCTTTATGAGTTCAGCTCCGATACCATCCTTACCAGCAGCTTTATTGTTCTTGAGCTGGTGAATGGCATCCTTAACGTCTCTCGAAGCGGGGGCTGGTTGGTTCCCATCGCCCGCAGTACCGACGAAGGTATTTTCTCCGTTGTTCCGTCCTTTATTGTCTGTGCTCGCATTGCCATTCAGGTCTTCATCGTAGTGCTGCTTCCACCTTCCGATCACCTCACGCTGTTGCCGTTTCCATCTATATCGTTCCACGTTCTACCGGGTCCCTGCCTGTAGCATAACCGAACGCGCTGCATCCTTCTCCTCTAGAATCTGCCTACATTTCTCGTTGAACCAATCGTTCCGTCCCACGTACCCGACGTTGCTCTCAGCTGCATCGTTGATGGCTGCTTTCACTGTTCTCCATTAGTCCTCAAAAGGCGCTTCATCCAGCTCACCCTCTTCCGCGTACGCAGTTGCGATATCTGGTTGCTTAAGCCACTCTAGGTAGTACCGGAGCGGCCGTCGGTACCATACGTTGTTAAGGACGGAGAGTTATGGGCGCAGTTTAACCATCACCATGTAGTGATCAGTGTCGATGTTAGCGCCACGATAGGTCCAGACGTCGATTATGTCGGAGAAAAGCCGTCCATATCAATCAGAACGTGCTCGATTTTATGATCTTTAGGTGTATCGATATGGAAAGCTGTGCTGTGCTAGGTGTTACGAACGGCCATGTTATTGAAGGCGGTGAAATTAATCAATCGTAATCCGTTTTCGTTCGTCAGCCGGTGGGTGCTGAACTTTCCAATAGTCGGTCTGAATTCCTCCTCTTGGCCAATCTGAGCGTTTAAATCTTCTATGATGATTTTGATGTCGTGGATTGGGCAGCTGTCGTACTCGCGTTCGAGTTGCGCGTAAAAAGCGTCTTTATTACCATCAGGCTTCCGGAGTGTGGGCTGTACACGTTTATTATGCTGAAGTTGAAGAACCGAGCCTCAACTTGCACTTTCTCTGATTATCACCCATCACTATAAAAGCTGTACCCAGCTCGTGTGTGTTGCCGCAGCTCTGGTAGATGGTATAATTACCTCTGAACATTCGCACCATTGATTCCTTATAAAACATTTCCACACGGAAAAAAATTCGTTGCCGGATTCATGAACAAAAAGTCATGATTTCATAAAATTTTATGTTTCATGATATCATGACTAAAAGTCATAAAATCGTGACTATTATGCAAGAATTCGTATGCTCAGGGCGTTACACAAATCTAACTGTCACTGTCTTCACCTTAGTCAACGTGTCTCATGGCGATCGGTGATCTTTTCTAGTGAAATTATAAAAAAAAGTTTTGTTTTGAAAAAAATTAAATTATTCGGAACTTTGTCATCATATCGATGACATTCTTGGTGAAATTCTCGTGAGTTCCCACATCGTTTCACGACACAATCAATGTACTTACATTCCTGACTTTGCAGAACCGGGCAATGTTTGACTTTGAGCGAAGATTTTGCTTGACAAGCTCGTCGGCGATTTGAACTGTTCGGAAGTCATGCATACCCCATGACTCATGCAATCCACCAGCCCAGGGACCATTTACTAATTCAATTTATGCTCGAAACAACATTTTGCGTACAAACCTAACCACCGAATGTTCGCGTTCCTGCTAATCATGTCACACTCGTTGACATTTGTGGAATGTTTTTACGGTTTATTACGAAACTATCGGCAAAAAATCAGTAACAATAACAATCTTTATTTTATTTTTTTTACCAATGGCAAATATAAACTGGGATCTAAATTGACGTATAATGTTTCGTTTTCATGAACTGAGTTCATGATTCAGGGATCCTACTTCATGATTTCATGACTCAACTTGCCACTTCTCAGCACCGAAATTGGAATCATAAATGACAGGCATCGGAATACATGAAAAGTGCTTATGTTTTCATGACCTGTGTTCATGATATCAGATCCTGCTTCATGACCGAAATTGTCACTTTCCGTATCAAAAATAGGAATCATAAATGACAGATGACTAAATCCATGAATAGTGCTTATGTTTCCATGAATTTTACTCATGGTTCCAGCATACATGCTTCATGATTTGAGAATTTTAATTGCCATTTTTCTTTGCTAAAAATTGAAAAAGTAGCGTACAGCAGGCGTTACGGTAAAATGCTTCATGATTTCATTACTTTTGGTCGTGGTGTATTTTCATAACATGAAAACACACTTTCCTCCCGAAATCATGACTCTTTCTCCTGTTGCCGCATTTTTACCCGTGCAGCAACGATACGATGCCGAGTCCGCGGTCCTTCAGCACATTGGCAGAGCCTGGCACAAACCCCCTAGATTTCCGTAGGAACATTCCCCCTAAATGTTCGGAGGGCCTTAGTGCGCAGTTTAACGTAGAGTCCTTCTCTGGCGCTCGGACGATGTTCAGTCGCCTCTGACATGGGGAATAGACGCTGTTGTGAGCCACTCCTAATATGGAGTACAGACGCTCCCCCTTCCCTGTCAGCATACGACCAAAGTTCACACCGGGTTTGGTTACCAGATCTCGTAAGGTCATAAGGTTGCTCGTATCCCGGTCAGTACACGAAGAGGTAGGGATAGCGGTTGCTGGGCAGGAGGCTTAGTACCGTAATCCGGGGTATCATTGATCAGCGGGGTAACATTGATCGGAATGACCCATCTCGTTAAAAGTTCGTATCGTCATTTATTGAAGGAAAATTTTCAAGCCATGAATGGTGCTTCTCTTTCATATATTCATTAGCTAATAAAAGTGAAGATTTTTGCGCAAATTGTGTTTACCTTATGCGTAAATTTGTCAACTTTTCGAAACAATTATTTCAATGGGTTAGGATGACACTACCGAACATTCTTATTTCACATAAGTTCTGCAAACGATATGAGCAAGGAAAATATGGTTCTTACTAAAAATGGCATAGCTGAAAACGATTCCGTTGTCAAAACTTTCATAAGTATGCTCAATTAGGCAACATTAACGAATTACTGTAAAGAATATAGAATTCCCTTAGGAAATTGCCTACTTTTAGGCGTATTCCGTGGTTAGAGGTGTTTTTAATTTTTAAATAACTTAAAAAGTAAATGACTTGTAAGCGTTTGGCCTTCATATTCGGCTTCGGGAGCCATGATTTAAGTAAGCAACGATATTATCAATATTACCGAACAATGTTTACATAGGTGATCAATGTTACCCCATACCAGCCAAATCAAATAATCACTTAAAACATTTTTTTAAACATGCTAAAACCTTTCTAAAAAGAAATACAGTATATATTCACGAGCTATGTGTGGGAGTACTTGTTTTAAAAATATAAAATGTACAACATTTGCATTTTCAAACGAAATATTTAGGAAATATTCAAAAAAATGATCAATGTTACCCCGGATTACGGTACCACCTTTTTTTCTCTTAATTCCGCAACGTCCTCCTGAAGTCTCCGATAAATACTGAAAAATCCCAGAGGTGGTCTAAGGGTTCCCATCAGTGTGCATGCGGCTTTCGAGTAGTTTTTCAAAAGATTTATAGATATATTCAAGGGTATTCAAAATATCTCTATGGTTTAGGAGGAATTCATAAAAAGATATATTGATGTTTCCAAGCATTGTCTGGTTGTTTGCCTACGTTTCTAGTTGGTTCATAGGAAGGAATCCCACGATATTTAGAGGGATGCTTAGGTCCGTCGAACCTCATCAATTCCTAATGGTATTCAATTATTTTCAATTTCTATAAATTTCTAAAAGACTTTCATTAAACTAGGCAGTTTTCTTAAGAACAATGTTTTATAAATGAATTATGTTGGTAGGTATTTATCATCAGTTTAAAAATATCGCTTTCGCTTTGCAATCAGTGTCAAAGTCCTAATAATTGTTGTTCAAATTCATTTATTTCATTTGCGCCACCTTATATCCTTAAGCAACTTCACAATTACGATTTCGTTAAGAGCCCCTCCAAATTCGAAGCTTGCATTGACCCCGACTTCCATCCCTGGACACCGTCGTCGCCTTGTATAATAGGTAACAGTTTAACATTCAATTACAATCCATTAATAAGCATTATGGCAGCCACTAGCGGCAGCAGCCTTATATTGGTCCTTCCACCAGAGTGCCATATTACTATCGAATACCAAACCACCTCCTGCCTCCATCCTCGCGGTTATTTTCCACGTCCATCGCCACTTGCTTGGCGTTTATTTTTCTTGACCAAACCACCCCACCAGTACCTGGTAGAGCTTCTTCCATAAAACAATAGTCACCCACCAAGCAGCCGGGAAAAATTATGTTTGTGAGTTTGGGGGCGGCCCGGAGGCATCCATTTCTCCTCCATTCGGGTCATTTATTTATTGATTAGTCAGTTGCTTTTTTCCTTCTTTGGCTTTTCCTCAGTCTTGGTAACAATCGTTTGCTTTTCCAATCAAATGACGACGCACCGTTGCACACAGGAGTAACTGGGATGAACTTCTGGTCATAATTATTATTTTGTTGAGGATTTCTACATGCTTTTATTTTACCCTGAGTTTAGTTGCTCACGATTTGTTTTGATCTCGTAGGAAAGTATTTCTTACCTAAGATTACGTATTTATGCAGAAATGAGTGAATTTTTATAAGTTTTGATGTTTAATTTAGAAATTAACGATAATAGCAATTTCAACTGATAGCATGCATATTCAGAGCAAGCAAAATCCGCGGTCTACTCAAGTCTGCCTCGCTAGGGATGCTCAAAAATTATTTTGATTTACATGCATTATTGTTTAGTAATCGAGGGTCATTCGGGTACGGCTTGTTTTTCAAAAGTTCTCAATACTAAACATTCGTGTGTTCTTATGAATTAAAATCACATTGAAAAAGAAACCTCAAATGTTAAGCCAAAAATATTAACATTTAAAGATGGTGCAAGCGTCATGAAGGCGAATTTTCAAGTTATAGAAAACTGCATTCAGTGAAGTCATCATAACTTTGTTATTTACTAATCAATTTGAATCTTTTATCCTTAAAATTAAGTTTATGAAAACTTTGTTAAATACCAAATGTGTCTAAAATCAAAACTAGTTTTAGTTATAAGTAGTTTAATCCAAACTTTTCCTCATTTTACTAAAAAAAAATATGTTTGTTTGAGCATAACTTCATAAATGCTCAACCGATTCCAAATATTTTTGCATGCTTTTGAAGCTAATTCAATTGTTTCCAAACTTTTGATACTGTTGCGAAACAGATCGAAGTAACCTATTGTTATGTGTAGCTTAATTTGACAAATAAATTTTGATCATTCTTGTTCCAACCTTAGTACGAGCTAGTCGACTATTTATTGCGTACTCAATAGGTTATGGGTTCAAGTATTCAAGATGCTTCTGAACTGTTAGCCAATCAAGATTGCAAGATGACCTCCAATACAGCTGGATCCTCAAGCGCTGCGGGCAGTAGCATAGTCACTTCAAGCCTTCCTGGAATTGAACGACTGACCGGAAGAGACAACTGGGCCACTTGGAAGTTCGCCGTGCAAACTTTTCTGGAGCTCGAAGATCTCTGGTGCGTCGTGAAGCCGAAGATGAAGCCAGACGGAACCTACGAAGCCGTAAACGCGGACAAGGATCGCGAGCCAAGAGCGAAGATCATCCTGCTTCTTGACCCCATCAATTACGTTCATGTCAAGGAAGCGACGTCGGCGAGAGAAGTCTGGTCGAAGCTGGAGAAAGCCTTCGAATACTCGGGTCTGACCAGGCGGGTCGGACTCCTCCACAAATTGATCAAGGCGGACTTGGCGTCGTGCGAATCCATGGGCGATTACGTGAACCAGATTGTCTCGATTGCTCATCAACTCAACGGGATCGGATTCGCGATAACCGAAGAGTGGGTCTGAACGCTGCTGCTGGCTGGCCTGCCCGACGAGTACCGTCCAATGATTATGGCGTTGGAGAACTCGGGCATACCCAACAGTGTAGACATCATCAAAACAAAACTTCTTCAAGAGGTCCAGGCGATGTCCAACGATTCCGCGTTTGCAGCGAAGAAGCGAAGCGGAAATGCCGGTAAGCAAGTGAAGAAATCGGATCCTCCCAAGGGGCCGAAGTACCGGAAATGTGCGAAGTACGACCACATAGCGAAGGACTGCCTAAGCTCGAGGAAAGACAACGCATTCTGTACCGTGCTTTCTACTTTCGGATCGATGCCGGACTCGGAATGGTATTTCGACTCCGGAGCGAGCGTGCATATGACGCGCAACAGCAGCCTTCTGGAGAACATCAAACCGTCAAGTGGTACCGTGGTAGCAGCAAACGGAGGTAACATGAAGATTACTGCGACGGGTTCATCTGTACTGCAACCATCCTGCAACGACGATGAGATTCCTGTCCATGACGTTCAGTTATTACCGAATCTGTCTGCGAACCTACTGTCGGTCAACCAAATCGTGAAGAGGGGCCATACCGTCGTCTTCAACAACGATGGGTGCAAGGTGATCGACCGGGACGGCGATGTAATCGCTACTGGAAGCCACCGCAACGATCTATTTAAACTTGAACAACGGAAACAAGGTAAGCAAACCGCTTTATTATGTTCATCAGCAGGAAGCTTGGAGATGTGGTACCAATGGATGGGGCACCTGAATGGCAACGGCGTGCGCAGCCTGGCCAACGTACTGGTGACTGGCGTCAATATCGTTGGAGGAAAAGGAAGCATGGCTGACTGTAAGGTGTATCCGATGGGCAAGCATAGTCGACATTCGTTTCCTAAGCAAGGTTCTCGCGCGGAAGGAGTACTGGACGTGGTCCATTCCGATATCTGCGGGCCAATGGAGGTGAAGTCGCTTGGGAGAAGCCGTTATTTCATCGTTTTCGTGGACGACAAGTCGCGCAGAATGTGGACGTATTTCTTGAAAACGAAGTCGGAAGCTGAGGTCGTTAAAACTTACCAGGATTTCCACGCTATGGCGGAACGACAATCTGGACGAAAGCTGAAAGAACTCAGAACAGACAACGGAAGAGAATACGTCAACGCGGGCTTCAAGAAGTACTTGGAGCGACACGGAATCGTCCACCAAACAACGAATGCGTATACCCCGGAGCAAAATGGCATGGCGGAGCGTGCCAACAGGTCGATCGTGGAGCGTGCGAGGTGCATGTTGCACATGGCGAAGCTATCGAAAGGATTCTGGGCGGAGGCAGTGGCTGCTTCCGTGTACCTGCTGAATCGGTCGCCAACCAAAGGTCACGACGTCACCCCGGAAGAAGCGTGGTCTGACAAGAAGCCGGATTTGTCCCATATACGGATTTTTGGAACTCTTGCCATGGTCTTCGTTCCGAAACAGAAGCGCAAGAAGTGGGACGCAAAATCCGAAGAATGCGTTCTTACGGGATTCGACGAGCAAACCAAGGGATACAGGCTGTACAACCTGCAGTCGAAGATGATTGTCATCAGTCGGGAGGTCAACTTTATCAACGAAGGTGAGTCTGTTCCGGCTCAACCAACAAGTCCGGTCAAGAAGGTTATTCTCCTGGAGCACGAAGAGGTGGTGTCCCTATCACCGAACGATGTTGTCCAGGACAAGGTATCAAGCGAGGACGAGGAAGAGGATGAGGAATTCTACACCGATGTTAACGATGAAACCTCCGACGACAATGAAGCGACCTTGAGTGAATCTGAAGATGCCAACAGTACCGTGATCAACTTGACCCCTGTGCTCCCACCGCGACAAAACTCATATCCACCTAGGTCAGAGGTGTCGAGGCGCAGCGGTCGGGAGCACGCCCTTCCAGACAAGTATAAAAATTTTGTAGTTCCAACACGAGGTCTTCCCAGTTCCATTCCTTGCCAAAAACAAAATGTAATGCCCCCGGGACCGAGGAACCAGAGTCAATCCGACGATGGTACAACATCCCAAAGCAAAGTCCGTAGTTCACGTGATGCTCCCAGACCCGAGAGCCAGGGTCAATTCAGCGGGATCGTAACGTCCGAATCCAAGGCCAGGATTTCAACAACGGTTGAAGATCCGTACACCCATCAGGATGCACTGGCGCGTGACGACTCCGAGCGGTGGAAGGCGGCAATGTGTGAAGAATACCAGGCACTAATGGACAACAACACGTGGACGCTGACGCTGGAAGGAAGAAAGGCTATCAAGTGCAAGTGGGTATTCGAGCCCAAGCACGACGCAGCCGGGAACATCGATCGCTACAAGGCGCGGCTAGTCATCAAGGGGTACTCTCAGCGAAAAAGGGTGGACTACGACGAAACCTACTCGCCAGTGGTTCGTCACAGTTCGCTTCGGTTTCTGTTTGCGCTAGCTGCCAAGCATAATCTTCTCGTCGACCAGATGGACGCCATCGCCGCTTTTCTCCAAGGCGATTTGGACGTGGAGATATATATGGAACAACCCCCGTGTTTCGAGCAACCCGGAAAGCGACCAATAGTGTGCCGTTTAAATAAAGCCCTATACGGACTGAAACAGTCAAGCCGCGTGTGGAACGCGAAACTGGATGCGACGCTCAAGAAGCTTGGGCTGAAGCCTTCGAGATACGATCCGTGTCTTTATTACATTGTTAGCGACGGGAAAGTTCTGTTTGTCGCAATCTACGTAGACGACCTGATGCTATTCTCCAACGACGAAGATTTGAAGAACGAAATCAAGGCCAAGCTAAATAGCTTGTTCCGTATGAAGGATCTCGGACCCGCAAAGAGTTGCCTAGGGATCCGGATCACGCGCACGAAGGAGGGCATAGGACTTGATCAAGAAGCCTACATCGAATCGGTTTTGACCCGCTTCATGATGCAAGATTCAAAACCCACAGGATGAACACCGCGGTCAAGCTGACGAACGAAATGTCTCCGCAAACCGAAGAAGAAGCCAAACAAATGGCGGCGGTACCTTACCAAGAAGCGGTAGGGTGCCTAATGTATCTCGCTCAGTGCACCAGACCCGATATCCTGTTTGCCGTCAACCAACTGAGTAGGTACAACACCAACCCCGGACCAAGTCATTGGCAAGCCGTGAAGTACCTGATGCGATACCTGAGAGGAACATCGACGTTGAAGCTGCAGTACTCAAGAACTGGCAACGAGGACATCTGTGGTTTCTCCGACGCTGATTGGGCCGCTGATATGGACGACCGGAAGTCAACCAGCGGATACATGTTCCTGTTGCAAGGCGGAGCGGTATCCTGGAGCTGCAAGAGACAACCGACCGTTGCATTGCCCACCTGCGAGGCGGAGTACATGGCGTTGTCTGCAGCGGTACAGGAGGTTTCCTGGTGGCATGGACTCGTGTTGCAGTTTGGCGGTAAACACACAATAGATCTCTACTGTGACAACCAAAGCACCATTTGTATAGCAAAGAATGGCGGATACACCCCAAGGACAAAGCATATAGATATTCGTCATCACTACATCCGAGACGCACAGGATCGGAAAATTGTGAAGATCAACTACATTAGTACCGACGCTCAAGTAGCTGACGGATTAACGAAACCACTCCAATGGATGAAGCTGGAGCGGAATCGACAAGCCATGGGAATCGCATAACTGGCTTAAGGAGGAGTGTTGCGAAACAGATCGAAGAAACCCATTGTTATGCGTAGCTTAATTTGACAAATAAATTTTGATCATTCTTGTTCCAACCTTAGTACGAGCTAGTCGACTATTTATTGCGTACTCAATAGATACAATGCATTTTACTAAACATTGTTTTGACCAATTTATTCAACAAAAACTGCACAAAACATGATTTTTTACCGAATAACGCCAGTTTTTTTATTTTCAAATATTTGCGAGTTAAAAAATGTATCCAAAGCTGAAACTGGTTTTTCTCATTTGTAAAAGCTTTGAAAAGGACTTTGCAACAACTTTTAAAAAATTTTGAAACAAAAATATGTTCGCACATGTTAAAAAATATGTGCACTTTTCAACTCGTAATCAAAACAAAATACTCAACGAACGCAGAAATACAGAACAAATGCAATTTCCGGCGAAAAAAACTTCTATATTCCAAAAAAAAAACTTATTTTTCCATAAAAAAAAATGTGTTTCGGGTTGTTTTTGTTAGATAACTCAGTCAAACCCATTTTTAGATTACTTTGTTGTATGAACAGTTTGCAGACAACTAAATTTTCTTCAAAAACATGTAAAAAGATTGGGAGTCGGTTGAGTATACATGAAGTTATGCTCAAACAAGGAAGATTTTTATTAGTCAAATGGGGAAACATTGGAGAAAACAATTTTTAATTTTTAAGATATTGGTTCTAAAATTTTCAAAATTGGTTAGAAAATAACAAAGTTATGGTGACTTCACTGAAGGTCATTGTTTATAGCTTGAAAGTTCACTTTCAAGACGCTTTCGCCACCTCTAAATCTTAGTATTTTTAGCTCAAACTTTGAGGTTTCTCTTTTAATGTGATTTGAATTCATGAATGCACACAAACTTTTGGTTTTGAGAACTTTTGAAAAATAAGCCGCACCCTAATGGACATGAGATCCGTGAATTTTTTTTTTAAATGGTTTGAACCGTTGCTGGGATGTGGCTGATTTGAATTTAAGATACAACTGATATTTGACGCCGCTTTGAATAACAAGCCATTTACAGGTCTTCAAACATGTTGTCCAGAAAATAGGTCCTGTTACTCCTATGTGCGTTGCTTGGCCGTTTGATTGCTGCATGATGGGACACTTTTACGTGCTCATTTGTCACTTCATGAACGCGGTGGAATGGGAGAGAAGATATCCAACTCAAGTTCTAAGCCAAGGCGATTATCGGTCAAGACAAGATCGCCGTTTCTCGTCAATGACGACTCGCAATTACGCAACACTTACGAGGAAGACGCAAACTGCCGAGGCTAACTGCCACTTAATCACCTCGTATCTGACGTGGCAAATCCGGGGGCTGAGCCATAAATGGTACCAATTTCGGAACAATGGAAAACTTTGCATCTTGGCACTTTTTAACGGCTGGTCGGCTTTTATGAGTTCCTAGATGTCAAACATCTCGCCAGATTCCGGCGGCACCGGAGCAGAAAAAGTTCTAATTGGTAATTCAAATTAGAAATAAATTCAGGGGCTACGTAATTCGTTTAAACTTCCGTGTATTAATCTTTTCGAAACATTTAACACTTTGCCTTTTATGGGATTTAAATTGCCATCATTCTGGACCCAAAAGACTAGGCAGCAAATCTCTAAGCTCGAAGAACTTTCAGAAATACACCAGCATTCTGAGCCGGAGCAGGAATGGAGCAGAAAATTAGTTTCTTGGCTAGAGAGCACAACGACGTCGAATTTGCATCTGAACTCCCCATTCCCCAACAACGATCGGAGTTCTCAGAAAGTGGCAAAACTTTATGTGTCCTAACGTGTGTTTTGTCGACTAGTTTCAGCCCGAGAACAACGAATGGTCTTCTAAGCCCATCAAGCAAAACCCGGTAAGAATTAGTGTCTTTAAGGGGAGGGGGGAAGCAGTTTTCCACCTTCTTATAGTTCCCACCCACCTCCCTATCCAGCTTCAGGAGAGTCTATCCATAAAACAGATTTATTAAAATTAGAATACTTTCGAAAGTGCGTTCCTCTTGCATCTTACAGGCAGCAGCAACAGCAGCGTGCTATTTCTCTCTGGACGGAAGCAGGAAAATTGCAACGCAATCAAATATGTTCCGGTGGGTTAGAAAGAGGAACCTCTCGCTGTGAAAGTGCACACAGGATCATCTTTCAGATGGTGTTGTGTATCAGACCAAAGAAACGAGGCCGGGTTTGGGGTGGTCTCATCTCATCATCTTTTGGGATGATTTTCATTTGAATGCTTTGGATAATTTGTGTTGGCTCAGAGCAGCTTGTGTAATACCGTATTTGCTGAGCATATTGAAAATTCTTCTTAAGATCAGTTTTGTGGATGTAATAGTGAATAATAATTCTAGGATTTTTTTATGATTGACGATCAACGGTTATTGTTTGAATTTCAATATGAATGATTTCATATTTAATATTGGCTTTGGGCAACCTAACACAACAACACAAAATAAGCAGATTTCAAGGAAAATTGAAACGGATCAGCAAAACTTTCATACGATGGCTTCAGCTTACTTCAAGAATTCGAGAATGAGTCTAAGATAAAATAAATAAGTAGAATTTAAGTTGCTAAGCACCACGATACCACCGAGGCAATGAACTGCTTAGTATTAATGTAGACATTATTCGTAGAAGGGTGGGCAAGAATGTAGAGTCGTCCAAAGGTCAATCGATTCTACTAATACCGATAAGGTACAGTGGGGTAAGTGGATCATTCGTCAATATTGAGCATAAATACTTGAATATGTTGAATGTTTTCGCACCATTGCTTCGTTTTAAGTTGTATTGTTACGCCCACACTGATACTATAGCAAAACAGGAACTACATGTACACTAACACAAGCAAACTTGTTAGCTGCAAAAAATGATTAATTTTAAAATTGATCTCCATCAATCAAAAACCCATTGTATCTCTGTCTAAAATCGAATGCTATTAATTTTTTCTACTCATGGTAAGCATTTCAGTTCTAATTGAATGAATCACAATGAAAAATATACGATTTTTATAAATAAATACAGATATATTGTACATGGTACACTTACCCTTACTTTTTAATGGGGTGGGGTAAGTGGATCAAGTATTATTATCATTTATTGTCAGACTGCTTATTAGAATTTTAATAAATTTTAATATCCGCAAATGTTGTTTTCCTTTATTTTTTTCATTTCCAGCTTAAATTTGCCAAATTGACCATAGGAAATTTGAATTAATGCACTTAAAAGTTTTCTGGTATAAAAAAATATAAAAGAATAAGAATTCCAAAATGCACACGCAACTTTTCATGGTTTAACTAAGCTGAGTTGCGAAAGAGCAAACTATACTAATTTGCCAGTTGAAAGCATAGTATCGTACTTTTTTTTGACCATATAAAGAGTTCTAGACAGATGATATCAATATATTCATAAATAGAATAGAAGGATTTCAGTTTGTTATTCAAAAGTAAAAGTAACTAATATTTTTACACTACGAGTGTTTTTCGAAAACATCGTTAGGAATAATCCTACAATACTTCTGTATAACTTATGTGTATAAATGGATGAATTTTCAACAAATTATTGTAGTTACAATGTTTTTTTTTTGTTCGAATTAGTGTGAACTAATGCATAGGGGGAGATCCCCCAGTACCGGACAGCACCCAATACCGGACAAAGTCGAAACATTGAGAAATCATGGTCCAATCAAGATGGCGTATTAGTAGTAAAGGAAGCTATTATGGAGACTAATGTTTGCTTAGCTTAGCTTAGCTTAGACTGACTACACATATCAGTGGTTGCTATTCCATGATTGACCGAGGTCAGTGAAAATGCACAAAGAATCAACTAGTAGATCGGCTGGGATTGGCCAAAATCTTCTTCAGTGTGCATAATTCAGTGCCTCTATTTATACATGGTCAATAACGGCGCCGGCCACGTCCTTGCAGTCAGGTGGGATTGGGGGAAGGAATGTTAGTGTGTAACCTTTGCTATTTGGAGACCGTGTTTGCCTCTGCATCTCCACAAAGGTTACTGGGAGGGATGTTTGTTAATGGGGAGGATCGTTGGGTCACAGGATTCACTTTGATAAGCGATTAGACCATGATAAATAATTATTTGTGAGCTATAAATATGCTTATATGTAAATTTAAAATTTTCTATTTGGTGTGAACAATATCTATGTAGAGAAAAATTATGCCGACACATGAGGTGACGAACTTATCAAAGTTTGTTGAATAAAGTGAACCTTTCGCAAGTCTACACTCGTAGTGTCGAACCATTCAAAGTTTTTTTTTAATTACAAAAATAAAAGTAAAAGGAAAAAGGAGTTTTGAGTAAAAAAAAATTGACGTAAATAATTTATGAATCAGAGTTTATGTCGACACTCACAGTGACGAACATTTCATAGTTTGTTGAAAAATTATTAAAGGTGCAATCATACATATTTTATAGATTAGATATAGTAGCATGAAACGAGCTCACCAATTGATCCGTCATCCTTGAGCAGCAACAATCCACTTTCAGCTTCACTCGTTTGCTCGGCTATATAAAAACACACAGAGAAAATAGGCGCGCGACCCGAGAGGGAAAACAACTGACGACTGCTCGGGCTTTCTTGACGCACTGCCAAGGAGCAAGCGTCAACGTCGAAAGATCAAAAAGAACTTATCGAACGCGGCACTTTTTCACTTTACTCGACCGATGCGCGACATGTTTGATCCTGCCCTCATCGCCGGCCCCCGCAGGAGCAAGCGTCAAGGTCGAAGGATCAAACACAACTCTATTATGGAGACTAATGTTTGCGTAGAATAACACATCCTTGAAATATGCATGCCTTCTTGAAAAAGTACAAAAGTTCGAAAATTTCAAAAAAATTTACGTGTTGCCTTAATTTTGAGCCTAATCAGTAATTATTTTGAATATGAAAAAATACTTTGGATCACGCAAGCATATTCGAACATAATCCTATTTTGATAGTATGAATGTATTTTGTACCATAATTGGACTAAATATGGACAAATTACAATTTTGGTTAAGCACCTCCTGTCCCCCAGTTTCGGACAGCCTGATTTGTTATATGATATCTTTGTAATTATTGCACCAGTGTCTCAAAATACATTCATTTTTCATGGATTCCGTCGATCATGGTATCAAAGATGCAATAAAAATAAGGGAAATGAACATTCAGAACAACATCGTAAAATGTGCTATTTTTCATCATATAAGAAAGAGGTTTTTTATGTACATCTTGCTTACTAAAAAATACTCAAATTGTTCTTGTAAATGTTGCAAATGCATTGAATTGGTAATTATATACTATTCATATAGTAAACACATTTAATGATGTTCAAATTTACAGAATTCGAGGCATTTCCAGATCGTGTCCGGTATTGGGTGCCACCTTTCAAGATCGATCAATTTGGTACTAAAATACATAATCAAAATGCAATATCAAAATTCATATTTATATTTTCAAATTTATTTTTATACACTATAAAAATGATAATATTTACCATAAATGAGTAACACGAGCACATAAAACCAATATTTTACGAATTATGAATTTAGTGGCTTAAGTGTCCGGTACTGGGGGATCTCCCTTTACATGTTTTCCATTATATTTGATTAAATAAAGATACTTTTTTAATTTCAAAGTAATAAAATGTAACATTACTAGCACTAATAACAAGAACGAGAGTAATATCATTGTTACTATACATAATTACACCACATTTGTTTGATGAAAGATTTTTTTTATTGGTGATCCACTTACCCCACCATGGTAGGGCAAGTGGATCATTTGGTGCAAATTTTCAAGTCCCTCATACTCAATACATAACAATCAGAAAAATCGAAATAAATAACGATTTGAAGTACCCACAGAAAAAAGTTTGAATTACATTATTCACGTTAGCTGTACATAACAATGAAGTTGACAATTGATTTTTCTGTATCCACTTACCCCACGGTACCTTACTTATACTAGTAGCTTAGCTAGCCAGGTTGCATCGCAACATTTTCTTTTTTGTTTATCGAACAAGATGAAACAGAACAGCAGTGAATTATTTGAATTTGAATGATTGGGAATTTTGTAAGCTTTCATAGCCGAGCGTTTAGAGTCCGCGGCTTCAAAGCAAAGTCATGCTGAAGGTAATGGAAATTTCCTTGACTTTCCTGGGAATATAGTTTCATCGTACCTGCCACATGATATTCGAATGCGAAAATGGCAACTTTTGAAAAGAAAGCTCCCAGTTAATAACTGTGGAAGTGCTCATAAGAACACTAAGCTGGAAAGCAGGCATTGAATGGGAACATAATGCCAAGAATAAGAAGCTGAAGCCTTTCAAATTATGTGGCATCATTTACATGTAAAATTGATGTTTGTGAATAAAATCTGCACACTTTCCAAATTTTATTCTTCTGATTGAACTGATTTTTGTATAATAACTTCATCAGAGACTTGGCTTCATTTTTGAGAAAAAAAATTGCAAACTACGAAATATACCAAATCTCCGCTCGGAAGATGATTCTGCTTTTTCCCCCCACGTCAGCACTCGCCAGATAAGAGAAAACAATTATTTGTTTGACTTTTGCTTGACGTAAAAGTTGTCCTCTAGGAAAGCGCACCGTCGACAGCAGCACAACTCCACCCAGAAATTATGTTTCCACAGCAAACAGCGAACCGTGAAAAAATGCGAAACATCAACCAAACGACAAAGAATAATTTCTAATTTCGCTCAAACGAATGTCGTTCTCGTCGTCGTCGTCGTCGCCTGTTTGTTCGTCTTTTCTGGTGCTTTCGGGAAAACTTTGTACGCAAACTGATTTAGAGCGGCAATACACACACATTGGTCCCTCACACAGCACAAACTTGTGTAGTCGGGTGCACTCTGGAGATGCAAAATTGTCTCAAGCCGTCACGGCGTCGTCGACATCTCGAAATCCGGGGCGGGATGCAGAATTCCATCAGTCATATCTCGCGGTATGGTTGCTGTTCTGGGAGCCAAACAGGGTAAGTGCAAATGGCGCATGCATGGGCGTAGCTGGAAATGAACAGGGGGCCGTACTCCATTTATTCCTAAATTCTCAACTTCCTTCCAGAAAAGTGGGATTGGACGTGACAAAAATGAAAAAAAAAAAAAATATGACGTTTCTCCAGAATGCTCGTTTTCTTCCTAGGTTGGAAATGAGCAATTAGTTCGATGCTCTAGACACATTTTCCGAACACCAAATCGAAACAGTCTCTAGCCCAGGCTCTTTGATTCAAGTGAGGAAGCAAAGAGTGCCGCCTATCGTGGTCATTTGTTCCGAATTTGGAAGATTTAGGCAGGAGATCTTGAACTCCATCAGGGGAATCAAGGTTTCCTTCCAAATCGCAAAGAAAGGAGACTGTCGCGTTTTTCCGGAAACTCTTAAAGATCGCGAACTTCTTCTCAAACATCTTGAAGAGAAAAACCACAATTTTTTTACTTATGACGACAAAACTGAACGTTTGTTCAAAGTTATTTTGAAAGGTCTTTCAAGTGACTATAAGTCATCTGAAGAGATCAAAAATGGAATAAATGATTCACTTGGATTTTCCCCAGTCCATGTAATCATTATGAAAAAGAGAACCCAATCTGACATTGTTCGGAAAGGGCTTTCTCGAGAATATTATTTAGTTCACTTTAACAAAAAGGAACTAAATAATATTAAAGCTTTAGAAAGAGCAAAACTTATGTTCGATGTCCGTGTGACATGGGAACATTCCCAGAAACCTGAAGGAAATTACCAGATCCCGCTCGGTGCCAAAAGTGGGGCCATGGAACAAAACATTGCCGCATGGATGCTAAATGTATGATTTGCGGAGATTCTTCTCACGCTTAAGACGTCTGTCCTGTGAAGCAAGATACCAAAAAGTTTGTATGCGCAAATTGAAGGGGAAACCATAAACCTAACTTTTAGGATTGCCAGTCTCGCAAACGAATCGTTGAGGCTAGTACCAGGCAGATAAATGGAGATTCCTTCAATAGTTCACCTCGATATATCTCCAGGAATTCTTTCGAAGATTCCTCCATGGTTTCTACCAGAAAATCTTTCAAGAAAACCTCTATAGTAATCCCTACAGTGATTTCTCCAGGAATTCCACTAGGGCTCTTTCCAGAGAATCCTCACGGAAGAATTGTTGTTCGATACCAAGTTTTTGAGGCCGTTCCCAGAAATTCCTTAAACAATTCGTTCAGGAATTTTGCCAGGAGTTCCTACAAGGATTACCCCAGAAACTAAGGTTTATTTCTGCAGGGGTTCCTTTAGTGATTTCGCCAGGAGTCCTGAAGGAGTTTCTGCCGGAATGTCTCCGATGATTTCCTCAGTAAAACCTTACTGGGATTTCTACGGGAATTTTCCAAGAGTTTCTTGGGGAATTATCCCAGGAATTATTGCAGAGATAACTTCTAAGACTCCTCCAGAGATTCTTTAAAGATTATTCAAGCAATTTCTCTTCATGTTGCTCTAAAACTTTTTCTAGAGGCTCTTCCAAGGATTCGTTCATGAAAATCTCTTCATGGATTTTTGCAGAGGTGTCTTCAAGGGTTTCCCCACGTTAGGACAATTATTTCAAGAATTCTTTCATACATTTCTCCAGTGATTTTTCCAGAAATTCCTCAGGTAGTCCTCTAGAGATTCCACTAGGAATCATTCTTGAGATTTACTCTAAGATTCGCTTCCAGAATTCTACCAGCACTTACTCCGGAGATTCCACCAGAAATTCATCTAGGGATTCTACAAGAAACAACTTCAACGATTCCTTTAGGGGATCCTCAAAAGTTTCTTTAGGGAATTCTCCCAGGGATTCACCTAGAAATTTCTGCAGTGATTCAATCTTGGCCTTCAAAAAATCCTCGGGGATTCTTCCAAGAATTTTTCTATAAATTCTCACAAAGATTCAAAAAGGTCTCTGTTCGAGTGCTGTGTTACATTGACGGTCCAAGAATCCTTATCGAGGAAGAAATGCTACATCCGAGGACGAGAACATCGAGTGATCACTCATTCAACCGATAGAGGAGTGTGAAATACGTCGACAAAAGGCTCAGACGGAGCCGAGATCCCAAGTTTAGAACCGTGTAGGGGTAAGAACAGACGCCTCTCACGACGAGGACCTGGGATCGAATCCCATCCCCGACATAGTCATTTATAACGTAAGAGTTATAGTGACGATTTCCTTCGGAAGGGAAGTAAAGCCGTTGGTCCCGAGATGAACCAGCCCAGGGCTAAAAATCTCGTTAATAAAGATAGAAAAAAAAAGAAGATGTGCAATCCATTCATCAATACCTGATCGATTCGGGTCCGTTTGCAATGGTGATCGCCAGTTATATTAGTTCGGGAGATTTTCTTGGAAGTAGGTGCTGCGAATGACCATATTCTTAAAGGCGGCAAAACAATTAAGCGTAGGACATCCATGTTTGCCAGTCGGAGAGCACTGATTTACCCAATCGTCCATCTCTATTCCTAATCTTGGCGTTCTAATCTCACATGATGATCTTGACGTGGAAGCTTGGGTGGCAGGCCTACTTGCGTTCCAGTTGCATCTTTGTCATCATCAGTGCCGTTGATCGACCGTTGATCCTCAACCTGCACATTCTTTTGTTGATCGACCACCATCCGATTTCATGTTTTTGCATGTCGTTCATCACGATGAAAGCTGTTCCCAACTCAAGTGTGATTACTTCTGAACATTCACATTATTGACATCCTCATGAATATTTAGCGATCTTAGCGAAGCATTTGTGGAGGTACACGTGCTTAGGCGTCGCCAATGGAACTGGCATTGATAGCAAACTGAAATGATTCTGCTCGGATTATTGGCAGTTTGTTCACAGTAAACAGTCAAACACTACAGTTCCAGTTCAAATGATTCCCTTCTCTGAGAAGCAATAGCATGACAGTATTATGTTATTGATATCAAAGATAGAAGTGTGGTAACTGTCGCGCAGATTTCCAGCACGCTTAAGCTGTGTACGACAAGCGAGGTATTTCTACCAGCGTAGAACAGAATCCAACAACGCAATCACTGTAATGTTAAAACGGATATAGTGTGGAAATTCGTTCCTGAGTACATGAACCGCTGGTTTATACAAACATATTACTAGAACACTGAATTAGGATAATCCAATTTGATATTTGTGTCCAACTGTTACCTAAAGCGACGTGTTTGTCAAACGCATATACCTATATACTTATTATTTTATCTCCGTATGTTTTTAATATTAACATTGCAGCAATACAAAACGTCCTGAAATCTGTGTCAAATCACAATATTTGAAAAATATAAACGGGGTTAAATAAAAACATGCATAAGTGCAAACATACGCACGAGCTCAAAACATTTGCGCAAGAAAATATTATTTCAAAACATACCTCTTTTCACATCTTTCCAGCTTACATAATTTTTTTCTCCCACGACGAATATGTTTGGCCCCATATCAACTTTTTCTTGTCTCATTTAGATCTTTCAAATGATATATGAATCATCCGTGTACATTTCGGGACCAAACCCCATACATTTTTGCCCAATCTCCTTTAATTTTTAAAAGAATTATACTAAAAGCTTTAAAGTATTTCATATTTCATAACTTGAAAATTTGTCTTCAAATCGCTTGCACCTTTAAATCTTGTTATTTATGGCTCAAAATAAGAGGATTCCCATCCAGAGCACACGAATTTCTGGTTTTTAGAACATTCGTAAAATAAGCCGCACCCTACTTTGGAGAAATTCTTTAAGAAATTTCTGGAGGAGTTCCTGAAGACATCTCTGAAACATCAAATATGCTTTTCGACTACGCAGTTTTTTTTTGTTTGCAACGACTGCGTTGACAAAAAGCATATTCCGTTAAAGTATACGGTGGTTTCTCTATCAGCCCATCTCTGAAACAATTTCTGGAGGAAACCATATAGAGATTTTTGTGGAGCAATGCTTGCAGAAATTCCTGAAGAAAAAGCTGGAGCAATCTCCAGATAATTCCCTAGAGGAATGCCTGGAAAACTTTTTAGATAAACTCCTATAGGATTCTCTTGAAGACTATGTAAGTATTTTTTTCTGGAGAAATTAAAAAAAAAAATCTCTGGAGGAATCCAGAGAAGGTATTTTCTAAAAGGAATGTATGTCGAGATTTTACTGGGGATTACTGTAGACATTTTTGTAGAAACCCCTTGGGAATTCTATGAAAGATGCCCTGTATATTAGGGTATCGCTTTTCTGCAATTGATTTGGTCTTAACCGACTCTAGTCATCTTTGTAGCCAATTAGTTACTCATGCTGATTTTGAGGCAGATCATGCCCCTGTTACGTTTCAAATATCCCAAGAAGCGATTCTCAATCCTATCAGCTCTACTTTCAACTATTTTCGAGCCGACTGGATTATACATATAACATATATTTCTCTAATCTTGATGTTAACATTTCTTTATAAACAAAACTTGATATTGACAATGCTCTTGAAACTTTAACAAATTCTATTGTTGAAGCCAGGAGCATTGCAATTACAAAATGTGAAGTAAAATTTGAATCCGTGATTATAGACGATGATCCTAAACTCTTGATCCGTCTTAAAATCGTGAGGAGAAGGCAATTTCAACGCACTCGCGATCCTGCTATGAAAATTATATGGCAGGATCTGCAGAAAGGAATCAAGAAACGTTTTGCACAATTAGGAAACAAAAATTTTGAAAATAAAATTTCTCAATTGGACCCTGACTCTTAGCCCTTTTGGAAATTATCTAAAATCTTGAAAAAAAAAAACTCAGAAACCAATACCGGCAATGAAAGAGAATTGAAATTATTACTAACTAATTGCGAAAAAGCTCAAAAACTTGCTATGCAGTTCGAAAGCACGCACAATTTCAATTTAGGACTCACTAGTCCAATTGAAAATCAAGTTACTCAGGGCTTCGAAAATATTCTCAATCAAGAGAACATTTTCGAAAATTCTTGGGAGGCTGATTTGGAAGAAGTGAAAACTATTAATGAAAAAAACAAAAATTTGAAAGTTCCTGGCGATTCCATCATCCATTCCATTTTCTATATCCTCATCAAGAAACTTCCAGAAAGTAGCATATCATTCTTATTATTAGTATATTTTCCTGACACATGTAAAAATGCTAAGGTTGTACCAATTTTAAGACCAGACAAAAATCTTGCAGAAGCTTCAAGCTATCGTCAGTTTGCTTTCCTCCATCAGTAAACTTTTTGAAAAAGTCATTTTGAACAGAATGATGGCCCACATCAACGAAAATATAATTTTTGCCAATGAACAGTTCGGATTCCGCCATGGACATTCGACCACTCAACAAATTTCATCCATTCCAACAAATCTGAAGGCTATTCTATACTGAGGTTGCTCTTCTAGACATAGAAAAAGCATTCGACAGTGTTTGGCATGGAGGCTTGATCGTGAAATTAAAAAAACTTTTATTTTCCATCATACATTGTTAGAATATTTCAAAGTTATCTGTCAAATCGTACACTTCAGCTTAATTATCAGAACTTCAGGTCTGAAAGACATCCTGTAAGAGCTGTTGTTCCTCAAGGCAGCATTTTGGGACCAATATTATACAATATTTTCACATCTGACTTACCTGAGTTACCTCAGGGATGTCAAAAATCCTTGTTTGCGGATTACACAGGCCTCTCCCTCAAAGGACGAAGCCTGCGTGTCATCTGTAGTAGATTGCAAAAAAGTTTGGATATAATTTCTTCATACTTGCAAAAATGGAAGATGGAAGACTTATTTGAAATGTTGGTTGTTGTGTAAAATTCGTAAATGAACTATTGATTTTTTAACTCACCCCTGATGAAACCCCTGACAACGCCCATGGCTGAACGAATGGCAGTGGCGAGCTTTTTTCGGTGACGATCTTGTTGGCATCTGTCATTTGTTAAGGGTATGCGAAATACCGAATGATTCCGTCAAATACGCTTCGAAACGAAATTCCGCGGAATTCCACGGAACTTGCACAGGCGAAATTTGTTTTTTGCTATTTCGTTTCGTTTCGCCAAATTGTTAAAAAATTTCCACGGAAAATTGAAAACAAACGGAATAAAACGGAATTTCGCGAAATTCGAGTGTAATTTCGAACAAAAAAAGGCAAAGCGTTCGCTTCTACTCCTAGCTACAGTCAAAAATGGGTCCGTATTATGAATCAAATCGACTCATATCATGAATCAGAACACTATAACAGCAAATTATCTGCGAGACAAACGAATGGTGTGCTAGTGAAAGCATACGTTTAGGCGTTTCTTTAGGAATCGTCTTATCTTAGATTCATAACTGTGGTATGGGTTTCAATGCCCCACAGATATGAATCAACGCTTCTAGGCATATGCATGACATTTTATTTCCTACGAATGGAACAAATGTGTTTAAGCATGTTATACGATAGACAAGGGGATGACATACGATTTTAAATCTAAGGTGGCAAAACATATCTTTTCAAAAGGACATACAATTACGACGGCCGATATCAAAATGTTGAGAACTACTCTATTTGATGAGATATTCTCTGTTTAATCTAACTTTAATCCATAACTGTGGGATGACTGTAGTATTGACTGGTCCGCAGGATATGGTAAACTGCACTGCCGTTGTAAAGTTTCCAAAAACGCCCATTTGCCCTAAATTCCTCGCGGCAAATAGCCCAGGAAAGGAACAACTGCGTTTGATGAACGGTTGTAGGACATTTCCCAGAAAGTCAAACCCCAGAACGACATTCCCCAGAATGACGTTCCCCAGAAACCCATTCCCCAGAATGGGACATTTCCCAGAAATCCATTCCCCAGAATGGGACATTCCCCAGAAAACCATCCCCCAGAATAGGACATTTCCCAGAATGGGTTTGGAAAAAAATTGGTAGTTTAGTTTGTTAAGAAATGCACCTACTGAATTTGTTCGAATTCCGGACACAGACGTCAATTCACCCAAAATATTATTTTGTCAAATTCATTATTATGGATCTCAAGCAAATAAAATCGGAATTGAGTTAAAAAATCTTTTGAACGGCGAGTGTTTGCTTCCTTTTTGTTAGGCAAACCATCTAAGCTGCCGTCCATAAATCACTTGGTCTTCTATGGAAGGGGGGGGGGCATACAAATTTCAAAAAGTTTGTACGGTCAAAAAATCACGAAGGGGGAAAGAGGTGGTTTTGTGGCTAAGTGGTTCATCGGCAGACTCAACCATAATCTTAGGAGGAAAATGCTGTTTAAAAATTTTCCTAATTGTGTCTTCATTAATTTCATAATTGTGCTACTGTCGTTTCCCTGAATATCATTTCCCTGAATGCCACCTCTCCAAATGACCCGTTTCCCCGAATAGTGATGCAGTTCAAACAGGTGCAAGAATAGTCTTTAAGGACTGGGTGCTGAACTAGAATGATTATTATTATTAATAACTTTATTTACGAGACTTTCAGCCCGTGGCTGGTTCGTCTCGGGTAATATAGAAAAACATTCTGGAAGTACCTTAAGGGTACAACCAGATACAGAGTTTTAGTACAGAGTATAAGGTTTCTTAGTCAATCTTAGTCATACAATAAATTTACTACTAATATTAAAACTACTTAAAAACTATTGTATAGTGTTAGCCAAAAGGGGCCTTACAATTTGTTTCACGTATTACGTTCTGTCCGATTTCAATTTTGCCTGAATTTCATCATCTCAATTTCCATTTACGTAGCCAGTGGTCATGTTTTTTTTTTAAAGAAAATAAAGTTCAAACAGAGTTTGAGCTGCGACTGGTGATATTTTGGGGTGGGACTTACGACACCGGGAGATTGTTTCCCAGGCTGCCCAAACTAGAATGAATGATTAGCAATTAAAAGAAGAAGATAATATAAATTTGAACGTCATCCTCGATTTAATATATCTTGCCAAAAATGCCAATGATGGTGAAACTCGAAAGAACCGCCAATCAAGTGAAGAAGGGAGCATATTAGATGACCGGTTCGTTACCACCTCGAAACACAAAAGTTATGATAATTATAAGAGCTATAAACTTTTCGGAAACTAGGCTATTCGGGGAAACGGATTGTTCGGGGCACTGGCATTCTGGGAACTGGCGTTCGGGGAAACGACATTTGGGAAACCGACATTCGAGGAAAAGTAGCTCAACCGTTTAACATAAGCTGTTCTTACATATGCCATACTGTGTTTTATGATCAAACTTGATCCAAGCTATTGTTTTTTTTTTGTTTTCATAGTTATTCTTCCTTCTTTTAAAATTGGCTGTTTTTTCTAATTGTACTTTCAAAGGGAGATTGGTGTAGTGTAATATGTCACAAAGTAAATTAATGGAATTTGTTTTTCGGCTTTTATGGCATATTCTCCCTTCTTTTGAACATATGCTGTTCTTCCTAGGTTTATTGTCTAAATAATTAGGGATGGTACACATATTATGTCACGCTAAATTTTTACTTTTTCGACGAGAAAATCGTCAAAAAATATAAAAATCGTCCACTATTTATTATTTACCATTTTCCTGGATTTGAACACCTCAAAGATCTTTTGTTATTTTTTTTTCTGGGGAATGTCCCATTCTGGGGAAAGGTTTTCTGGGGAATGTCCCATTCTGGGGAATGGCGTTCTGGGGAATGTCGTTCTGGGGAACGTCATTCTGGGAAATGTCGTACAATCTTGATGAACTACCGCAATGTTATCTTCCATAAGAATGAAGAGAGCAAAACCACGGTTTCCTCCGGGGAACATCGCGTGTCTTTTTGAGCAAATCCGTTAATATTTCGCAAAAATTGTTTGTACATAAACGTCAAAAAAAGCTGCGGAGCGTGAGTCCCTGATGTTCTGGATTTACTCAGGTGGCGCAGATTATTGATGCGCGCATTAGTTCTCTCTCTTGCTTTTCCGCTATGACGTCACTTTTAACTCTGCATAAGAACAGTGGGGGAATAGAAGAGAAAACTAATAGCACGTATCAATGAGTAAAGGCTCTCCCAAATCAACTTGATTTTTTCCGCGATGGCGACGAAAAATCGCGTTGATTTGAGTGATCGAAAGCCACACCTCAAATCTTCAAGGGCACAAATCTGAAGAACCAGACGTCCATTCAAGCTGAAAACTCTATCGATTGGTTACTCGATGGCCAATCGATCAAGTGTTCAGCTTGAACCGCTGTCGGGTTCGTTAGATTTGTGCTCTTGAAATTCTGAGGTATGCCTTCGATTTATATTCACCTTAAACAAGGAAGATGCTTACATTATTTTATATCGAAAAATGAATCTAGGTTTATTCACGCTGTACCACACCACTAACTCCTCTCTCCTCTTATAACGTGACATAATTTCCTCACGACCCCCAATTAAAAAAATGCGAATATTGATAATATATCGTTACAAGTATTGGAAGCCAAATGCCGCAAGGCAAAGGGCTTAACCTTTTCAATACCGACAACAAGTTTAAAAATTCTTTAGTTTCGCCATCTTTCGATCGATTTTGATGATTTATTTTAGGAAAAATCACAAATCAGTTATAAATTTGATTCATGCATTGCATGCACCATCAAAATTGTTTCCGGATATACACTACTCGCCATAAGTATAGAATCGCGTATTGCAACACTCATACTGCAATATTCTGCACCTTGAAAAGTTTAGCATCACCTAAAATGAATATTGTCTCGCGATTCTGAGGTGCTAGATCAACATGTTTTTGAGGTCATCTTTAAAAATAATAACACAGCGTAACAAAAATGACATTTTTGCGTGTCTCGAAGATCAAATTATGTGTATCTAGTAGATTTGGGATTGCTGAATGTGATGTCATTCTCAGAAATGTTCCAGCACGTCACAATTTTTATCTAAATGTCGCCAAAGTTGTATAAAACACTGGTTTCATTGATGTTTACATGGAATTTAAAGCACAATTTATCAAACATTTTTGTAATATAATCCACCAAGCATGGAAAATAGAACTTAAACTTTCATTTCAGAAATAATTTGATTGAAATTGCATGATTAAATTTCGATTAAACCGATTTTTTCGACATGCTTGCAGTCTCCATACAAAATCTTTCGTTTCTTTTATACGGCGATATATAATAATTCTCTGAACCATCAAAAAATAACTTTTCCGCATCGAAAGTATTGTAAACGTTGATGATAAGTACTGTTATACACATAAAGTTTGAATTCTGTGACAAATTAAGCAAATAAATTGCCTTACAAGCTGGCAAACTTGTATACAAGTTGGCTGAAATAGCCATTTTTTACATTTTAAACAGCCAATATCTCAAAAACTAGACGTGTTATGATATTTCTGAGAACGGCAATGGATTCAGCAACCCTTAATTAAGTGAATATCGGTATTTTGGTGCTGGAAACAAAAACGTGTTCCGCAGTTTAATAATTTCAGCCCCTGCTTATTTTTAAATTCAGTTGAAGATACTATTATCACTGGATTTGGGTGATGCTAAATTTAAAAGTGCTGCAATACTATGTATTGCAACGATTTCATACTTATGGAGGGGAGTGTAGATTCAAGTTTGGTGGGGTACCTAAGATATTTCACAATGGAAAAGCGCAACATTTTTTTTTCGATTTTCGCACATCTAAATCTCGATAACAAAAAATAAGCCAAACATTAAATTTAGCTCATTAAAAGACGGATTGCTTGAACGAACATGGGTGAACTTGTCAGTCTTATTTGCGGTTCCTCTATGCTATGTAGTCCAGGTTCAAAACTTTTTTTTTCTAAATTTTCAAATATTTTTAAAATACTCTCGAGGCTCAAAATTAAGTGTAAATGTGATTTTGAAGTGAGTTTTAAACAAAGAATCTGAAAATGAGATAATATCAACAATCCTTAATTCTTCCAGAAATTCTTTCACAGATATTGGAATAGGATCATTTCTCCAGTATTTGCTCTACAAAATAATAGAAATACATTCAGTATTTTCTACAAGGTTTACTCTAAAATTTTGCATTCGTCCAAACTTGATCCCTCCAAGAATTAATTCACAGTTTATGCAGGGCTTTTCCAGAAAATTTATTAGGAACTTCTAAATTAACCCCAACAGGCAATCCTGGTTAAGTTGCTGCCGCAATATCACTTGGAGTTTATTACTTTTGCAGTTCTTCTAAATTTATCTTGATTTATTTCTTAGGTATGTGTTGATAAATTCTTTTAAATTTAATTTAATTCAGTACTCCAGCTTTAATTCATACTTAAGCAAATATTCCAGTGATTCCTCTGTTCTACTTATTTTTCTTCTTTCTGACGTTATGTTCCAACTGGGACAGAGTCTGTTTCTCAGTTTAGTGTTTTCCTAATCAGTTATCGACTTGTGTCCCCAATCACATTCATTCAAGCCACAAAGCATAAAGTACAGCAAAAACAAATGAATATCATTATTCCATGTTTTGTGGTATATATTAGCATAACATCACATCCACATGATTAAATATATGTAAGGCATTTCTAAAAATCAAATTAATTTTGGGCTCCTCTCAACATTTTTGAGATTGTTTTAAATGTTTGTAACTGCTTTTCGATCCACTTCTTAATTGTAACATTTAAATTAAACCCACTCATTGCCTTGTGTGAATGTCAGATATGTTGAAATGAAACCTTATAAAGTTTTATTAAGAAGATTTCAAACAAATAGAAAAGAGTCTTATCAAAACATGTAAGGACTCCGCTGAGCAATACTAAGGTTTCGATATGGTAGAGGATTTAACAAGACGTTTTTTTATGCCTATTGTCAAATTTACAGCTTTTGAAAGAAAAAAAACTTAAACGTGTGTTCCGCGAAACAAATTCAAAAATTTCGTTTCGTTTCGAAAAATTCCGTGAGATATTTGATTTCGTATCGAGTTACACGAAACATTTTGAAATTTCGTTTCGTTTCGTCATTATGAGCGCAAGATATTCCGCGTATCGTTTCGTTTCGTATCGACATGGAAAAAATCCATATCGCATACCCTTATCATTTGTGCAGCACACCCGAACTCGGACCCGGACTCCAGCTCTGAGCACACCGCAAACGAACGAACGACGGATGATAAATGCTAAATATACACCGAACAAGACTGAAACACACTGGGAAAACATGCCAAATCAAGTTTATCTTGGAAAAGCTATTTGTTTTAATAAGTTTTAGGCGGATTTTTGCGCCGCACTCCGGGGAAGGTACCTGCTGCACCCAATTCTAGATTTAATGTCTAGAAAAGCCACTTCCACCCACACAGGTTCCATGAACTCCGAACCGGTTGCCGCTGTTGTTGGAAGACAACGTCGAGCAGAGCAAGTTAACACACGGCCAAGTTGCAATTTGTTCCAAATTTAATCGAGTGGAATTCCCATCGGAGAATCCGTCATTTTCTGGTTAGTGATGGTGACACAGGATGCCAGGCAGCGAGTTGGGTCGAGTTGAGGCCATAACCGGGCGAGCGGCTGTCATAAAGCGAACAAGCTACATAATTTATTGATAAATTATTCGTGGCATTGCAACTTGGATTGGTTGGCGTTGTCAGGGATTGCCTTCCTGTCCTCCCGAACAAAGCGCGGTTGAAGGTAAATTTTAGAGGTAGTCTTAGTGGAACCACTGATCACTGGAAAGTTGAGGTGAGAAAATGGACGGTAGAAAATCGACAAAAAAAATTTTTAATATAATTTGTTTCATTGAACAAGATTTCTTACATATCACATCACTACCATATACCGCACCATTTTTATTATAAAAAAGATGTTTTTTTTTTTAATTCCATTACGGTATACGGAAGTCTCTCAGGAAACACAGGAAACCCGGAAAACAGAAAATAAGTTCCCGGGAAACAGGAATCCCGTAAAAACTCATTTCCCGGAACTGGAAACTCTACGGCTGATCAAAGGACCGAAGCAGAAAAAAGGACTGACATTTCTAATGTCGAAGTATTCAAAGGTTTTTGTTCCTATATTAATACGATATATAGTAATACGAAAAATAAATTAAATAAAAGCTATGTGTATCAAACATTTTTAAACAACAGGAATAAGTGCTTATGTCGACACTTATAGTGATCCATGGTTTGTTCAGTAATTACACAAATGTGTGTTATCACAAACATGGAACGAGCTCACCAGTTGGACATCCATCCTCGACTGCACAATCGAAATCTTGGCATAAACACTCAACAGCTGGAATATCAAATCAATCCACGACTCATTGAGTTAGAGATTTTTTCTCAGCTTGGTGTTTTTAAAAGCTCTTCCACAGTTATTACCTGAGAGCTTTCTTTGCCAACGCTGCCATTTTCGCATTTGTATATCGTGTGGCAAGTACGATGATACTCTGTGCCCAGAAAAGTCAATAAAATCGAACCCAGGCACCTTCAGCATGGCTTTGCTTTGTAACCGGGGACTATAAACACTCGGCTAAGGAAGGCGTCATCAGCTAGTGTAAAAATGTTTGCACCACGAGACATTTTAGTTACCTTTCAAACACAAAGTTACAAAGAACTCTTCAAGTTCACTCTAAAATAATCCCCCAAAATAAACCACAGAGGCCAATAACGTGTTATCATTTCTAATAACGTCGCACAGTGGGACGAAACTGAAAATTGACGGTCAAAACCTCTTAGAGGCGTTTTAGCCCATAGGTGTCTTCGGGACATTGTTTTGAATTAGCATCCCGAGTAATAATAAAAAATAATATTTATATTAGACTAAATAGGGCACCCGAGCAAAAATATTTTTTTGAAAATAAAATTTTTTGGGCGGTCATACTTCAGCAAAGTTTTAGTTCTTTTTATTTTCAACAGGTTTGCTGAACATACTTGATTTTTTTGACTTCGTTTTCACGGTTGAATTTTTAAATTTAACCTATTTTACCATAAAAATCAGTTTTTTGACCATTTCTATGCTCAATGTGCAATTTACGAACATGACATGTTCTACAACATTTTATATATTACAAAAATACACAAATTTTCTGAATATACCAAAGCTGTGAAATCTTCACATTTCAAGATATAATAAAATTATGTTAAAATTTATATAATTTTCGACCATTTTTCTAAGCAAGTTTCTTCTGAATCGGCACTTTTCGGCAGCCATATTTAGTATACTTCGATGCCTTATTATATCAGTTAAAGCCCCATGGCAACAGAATGATCGGGTCTCACAGGGCTTATTGATTTCAACCATTTTTTGAGAAGCATGGAATTTTATTTTGTCATCAGATAGTTTTTGACCTTTTGTACGCTCATAGTGCAATCAATTAACTTGGGATTTCTTATATCACAAATCTCAACAACTATGTCGAAGACATCAATATAAGCTGACAAGCTATCAAAAACAATGTTTTATTAAAATAAATACTATTTTTGAGAATTTACTTGGTAGGTTTCTCATGTATCAGCAATTTCGGACAAAAGTTTACTTCGGCCGGCACAACGAAATGGTTGAAAATGGTAATGGTTGAAAAATGAGAGGAATTGTGTTTAACAGGTGAAATTATGTTTTGCTCTCAATATTTTTTGCTTTTTATCATAAAATACATATGATCGGTGTTCAGACAGACTGGACCAGATGATATTTTGGTGTCATAGAGATATGTTGGTAACACGATTTTTGATTTTTCTGATGGTATTTTGATACAGACGTATCATCAAAAAGATAAGTTCCATTATCATAACAAATAATGCAAATGTTTTGATATTTTGAATGCCTGGCGTTTTCCTAAAATCAATAAAAACACTTGGTTTAGTCTGTTTGAACACCGACCATATTATTATTTGTTCTTAAGTTTTTCACGCACTGTGACCGAAGCCAAATTATCGTCGACAACTACGATTTGATGCTAAAATTGAGCAGTTTTAGTGTGTTAAAGGTGTTTTCTAATATGTTATTTTATGATATAACTAATACAGAGTATTGCACTGTGAGTATACAAAAGGTCAAAAAACTATTTAAGATCAAAATTTCAAGCTCGTCAAAAAAATGGTTGAAATCAATAAGCCCTGTGAGACCCGATCATTCTGTTGCCATGGGGCTTTAACTGATATAATAAGGCATCAAAGTATACTAAATATGGCTGCCGAAAAGTGCCGATTCAGAAGAAACTTGCTTAGAAAAATGGTCGAAAATTATAAAAATTTTAACATAATTTCATTATATCTTGAAATGTGAAGATTTCACAGCTTTGGTATATTTAGCAAATTTGTGTATTTTTGTAATATATAAAATGTTGTAGAACATGTCATGTTCGTAAATTGCACATTGAGCATAAAAATGGTCAAAAAACTGATTTTTATGGTAAAATAGGTTAAATTTAAAAATTCAACCGTGAAAACGAAGTCAAAAAATCAAGTATGTTCAGCAAACCTGTTGAAAATAAAAAGAACTAAAACTTTGCTGAAGTATGACCGCCCAAAAAATTTTTTTTTCAAAAAAAATATTTTTGCTCGGGTGCCTTATTTAGTCTAATATAAATATTATTTTTTATTATTACTCGGGATGCTAATTCAAAACAATGTCCCGAAGACACCTATGGGCTAAAACGCCTCTAAGAGGTTTTGACCGTCAATTTTCAGTTTCGTCCCACTGTGCGTCGGCTGCATCCTTTAAATCAGCTTCTGCCGCAGTTGCAGTAGCAGCAAGCTTCACTCACATCCTCCGTTTGTTCCCCGGCTCATGTTGCAAAAGCGACACAGAAGGCTAATTCTTTTGATCCGTTGGCGCTCCTCGGTACTCTTCGGCGACGGCGGCGGTGGCACTTGCATTGCATTGTCCTGTGGGAAGACACGACCAAACTTTACCTCTCCAGCTCGCTGCTGCTGTTGATGCTACTGGATGGTTCCGGGAATAGACGGAATGCAGTGAACACGGTGTGTCTGAAGTAAAACTGAGTTTGAGGTTTAGGACCATTTTCAAGGGATCTTGGGCAGATGCGAAGTACTGACAATCAAAACGTGATATTGACTTGTTTGACATAAGAGATAAAAGATTTACAGAGTAATTGTCAGAAAAGATGTAAGGATAGTTTGCATTTTAAATGTCTATTGCCATGATAAAATTTATAGATCCAAGATGAACATAAATGTGAGCCGTAAACTAAACCTTATGAAAATGGTATGAAATAAAAACTTCATATTCAAAAAAAATTGCCTAAATATCACATCTTTTGGAATCAGAATTTGTATTTGATTTTAATTTGACTTGTGTATAAATGGTCAGTAATGCACTGAACAGGATTTTTGCGGACATGAAAAACCCATTAAAAAGGCGTTGATTCTTACCTTTTGTAAGCCTCAAGGCCGGCTTGCTGCGCGTTCCTCCCGTCCGTTTTCTCCAATAAAATCTCGCGGAACATTACTAAAGGACCTATGTACAAATGAGAGATTCTCTCCTCTCTCGTTCTCTTTCGATTATAACAGTGGAATACTAATGATTTTGGGAAGTTTTTCACTACAGATCGAAAGTCAATTCCCTTGACTAGCGTTTCATACAAAAAACGCAACAGAAGAGGTTAATGTGACTCAGTTATTAATGAAAGAGAAAGTAAACAAAGAGAGCCTCTCAATGTTAGATAGGTCCTTTAGTAATGTTACGCGAGAAATGTTGTGCTACGGTTGTTGTCAATGTTGCTGAACAACGATCGGAAACGCGAGGCACGATGAATTTTCGTAGGCATCAAAACAGAATCTGCGAATAAACACTAACAACCGTTCGGGCGCTTCATTTGTTCGTGTTTCATTTTCGGATCGCTGTTTCTCCCGACGCTATCATCGGGTGATTTTCCATCTCTCGGAAATGTGAACGGTACGATCCACGCTGCCTGTTCTTCGCGAAGAACAGGAAAATATTCATTTCGATCATCTTCAAACGGGCTCGCAACAATCACGCTAAACTTGCTCCGCTCAGAAATGAGTGCCGAGCGCACAAAATTGGCCTCTTTTCATGCAGCACAGATTCAGTGCAAAGGGGCTTTACACAGTTTTGTGCAAACGGTGGTAAACAAAACTGAATGAGTGAAATGAGCACAGAGGAGGAACGCTTGGAATGTGGAATTCAGTTCCAATTTTAACGATCAACGCTCCGTCATCGTAATCATCGTCATCATCGAAACTTCAAAAGCAGTTTTTCTGTTCAAAACTAAAAATTATTCGATAAAAATGTGTTCACTGTGTTTCGGTTGGAGAATAGAATACAGTGAACACATTTTCCTGTATTTTTTTTTATTTTGAACGAAAATACTGCTCTTGAAAATTCTGAAATCAATGACGGATCCTGCCCCAGAGATTTTTTCATTTGAATAGCCGAAGTGGAAGCAAATGGGGAAAAAACTTTCGCATTTGCGACCATCTTCCGGCTTCTCGCTAGAAAACATCTCAGAAAACTCCCCATCTTACCAACGGTCAACTGTTTGCTGCCGCGCGGGAGATCATTAACAGTTCCGTCTCCATCGATCCCCGCACAGCCGAAGGCCAACACGTCGGCAACTCACAGCATGAGTGCGACCTACACAGAATTTTCACTCAGTCAGCCAGTTCTGCATTAATTGCTTCATTCTGTGTAGTTTTAATACATGCGTTGCGTGGAGCTGGCTTAGCGTGGAGTGTTTGCTTGACTTTACGAGAAGAAGCAACAGTGGCGTAGCTAGGGTTTTTGGGGCCCGGTGCGTAGCTTTATTTAGGGGCCCTCAAAATTAAAGTGAACACCGTCCAAATGAAATCCTAGTAGCACGTGAAAGGGATGCTTTCTAAAAATAGTTTCAAGCACGTATTAATAAAAGCATCTGTAACCTACCAAGTTCTAGTTCGATTGCATATTAATATCAAAAGCTCATAAAGTTTCATTGCCGTTCCAAAGAACATGCATTTCACTCCGTGTTGGACGTCCAAACTTCTGATACAATAAGATTTACTGCAAATGTGCAATAATGTCAAGTTTATGGAAGGGATATTCTCTTACTTCAAAATATTCTTCGACGGTCCCAAAATTAATTAAAATTTACAAAGAAGATGCTTGGATATCACATGTTTTAAATACTTAATATAAAGCTGATCGTTACTCAACTGGTCAAAAAATTAACTATGATGCACCGTTGGGTAATATTTTGAAGCATGTGAAATATCCCTTCCAAAATAGCTCAAAACCTTCTAATCACGATACCTTTCTATTCCCTCGTTAGAATATTTTCAAATTTACGGAGAAGATATCTTTCGAATGGTAGGTGGTGTTTGTTTGTTTGAATGGTGTTCTCATGTATCGCGCAAAAGTTTTTGCGAAAACTTTAGAGTATTTCAGGCGTGCTAGGCGCAAATTTTAAATCTACTGTTGAAATAAACGACGACCTAACAGATTTCATAAAATTATGAATAAATTTATGGAACTAATGTCGGTTAACGACAAAAATGTCAATTAATGAGCCAACAGTTCTTCTATTCTTGAATCTTGTTCATAAATACAGAAGTTTATTGAAAATTATCTGGAGGCTTTCAGTGAATAGCCATGGAAGTGGAACTAAGTAACACTGGAAAGCAATGGCTCATATACAGCTTTAATTGGATATTCCTGGAAACATTGGACGTTTCCTAAATTTTGTGTTTTCGAGTCGTAATTGATTTAGAAATTCTTGATGACAGAAATGCCGTAAAAAGCAATATAGGTATTTGCTCAAAGTTTACTTTAAATACATTTATAAAATAAACTCCAACGATTTCTTCAGAAGTCCATTTTGGGATTTTGACAAACTTCCCAAAGTTTCCTAAAATTCAACGTAGAATTTTTCCTAAAGACAACCATATACAGGAATGTATCTAATGATTTAACCATCATATTCCCAATGTTCGACCATGAGTCCCGTTCACAATAATTCAAGATTCCAATAAGTATTTGTACCAGGGATTTTCTAGAATTTCCTCCAAAATGGTCTATCAAGACTTTTTAAAGATTTCAACCAGAGAATTCTTTCCAGATTTGCTAGAGATTGCTTATAAGATTCTTCAGGAATTGTTCTAGAAGTTCTAAGAAAAATTTCCCAAAGATGTCTTCAATAAATTTCCCAAAGTAAAATAAGATGAAACTTGATTTAGTTTTAAAGTAACCTTTGATGAACTTCCGCAAAGTTCTCTGAAAGAACTCGTAAAATTGAAATGAAATATTTCGTAGCTATAATAAAGAAAAAATAAATAGAATAAATAATAAATAAATAAAGAATGTTTAGTTGATTGGAATTACCAGAATATTTACTGTAGTATTAATTGAGGTGAACCCTTTGTAAAACTTTTGAAGAAGTCATGAAGATTCTACTTGAGAAAAAAACGAGAGAAATTGCTTGAATTTCGCATAAAATGTCGGAGAAATTTCTGAAGAAGTTTCATGAGGAATCCCAGGTAAAATTTGAAAAGGAATACTTGTACGAGTATTATTAATCTTAAAGTAAATAACGAAGAAATTCCTCTCACCATCCCTTGAAACAACGCTGGAAGATTGTTATGGATTGGTGGTGAAATTGAAGAATTCTTTGTAAAAATCACTATAAGAATTTTTGATTTTTTTTTTCTTAAGGAATCTGAAAAGAAATTCCTGACGGCTCAGTAAATGTCAAGTTATAGTCTCTGAAGATTTCGCTGGGACCTCTTGAATTTGGCAGCCGGGTTAACAAGCAGAATGAAGAAAATAGTGATTATGGGCTCGCACATTTAAGTAGGAGGATCCGTTTGAATTACAAAATTAAACCTAGTTATCGAGAATGAATTTTGAATAAGTATTTTTCTTATCAATAAATAAACCATTGATCATGGGGCCCCAACACAATGATCAAGGTCTACTTTAAACTGATTTTTTAACTGTTTATTAACTAACATGTTTCCATAAATCAAATTTTTTATATTAAATTAAACTCTTACCACGATTTGGGGGCCCCCATGAACTCGGGGCCCGGTGCGGACCGCACCCACCGCACCCCCCTAGCTACGCTACTGAGAAGCAACCTTGCAATGAATCACCAGAATGAAAAGCGCGTGGATAAATGAATCCTACGAGTGGAAAGGCTTCGCGAACCACTTATCGGTGTGTTCATTTTGCTTCTTCGGCGTTGCATCCGTTCGCTTTTTGCGATGCTCTTCGTGACTCAAAAATGAAAAATGAATTTTGGCGAATGTTGGATCGCGAAGATGCGTCGATCATTGTTCACGAAGAAGATCCACCGCAACACTGGTTGTTGTAGCTACGATCACACCCTCGTCCATTTCCAGTACCCCAACGCTGCGTAAACTGCTCCCAAAACTTCCACGGGGATGATAACGGTGAATCTC
This sequence comes from Aedes aegypti, assembly GCF_002204515.2. Lineage (NCBI taxonomy): Eukaryota > Metazoa > Arthropoda > Insecta > Diptera > Culicidae > Aedes > Aedes aegypti. The sequence goes on from NC_035108.1 coordinate 53,183,161, forward strand.
CGTCGTGCCGGAACTGTAAGGGTGATCATCGGCCAACCAATCGCCAGTGCCCAGCCCAGTTTATAAGAAATAAATGGAAGTGATCAAAGCGAAGGCGAGCGAAAACCTGAGTTTTCCAGAAGCGAGAAAGCGAGTGGAGCAACAGCCATGCAGTCACACCTAAGTAGCCGCCCAACAAAGTGTGTTCGAGAGAAAACTGGAGGAGCTGGAAGCGGCTATGCTTGCGAAAGATAAAAACCGCCAAACTTCAAGAAGAGAACAAGCGGAAGATCTAGAAGATGGAATAGATGAAAACAAGTGAAGCAGCAGTCAAACCCAAAGCGAATATACCATGTCATCGTCATAGAGAAGCCTTGTCACAGCCGAGAACAACAAATGACCAACAAGACGACCGACCGGCCTAGTGACTCGGTCAAGGAACAGCTCTCCGGCCGTTCAGGAGACGGAGCGCTGAAGATTTGCAAAGTTCAACTTCGCCAAACCGGCCATTTCACCCTACATCAGTCCCCCACCACCAAAGAAAACCGCAACCAGTACACACAACCTAACGCAAATGGAGTACTCCGTAGGAGAGTCTTTGGTATCGGAGACACCCAGTAACCAGCGTCTTCGATAGTTCTACTCTCCGAACCCGTTTGGACGCAAGTACGGCAGGCTGAAAGAGTCATCCGAGACGTCTTACCCCAGCCCGTTTATAAAGAATTCTCCTCCGTTGCCGATGGAACTTTAGATCACAACACAACTTCTCAAATTCACCGAAACAACACCCACCCTACATCAGAAACAACCAGCAGCATCGCAAGCAACAAAGAGAACACCGAAGATACTACACTAAATCTTTCCCCAGTGCCGGCTGTTGCTGGTATTTCTAGAAGCAGTCGTGTAGTAGTTTCGGCAATGGCCGGCACTGTGTGGCAAGACGTTCCACAGGTCAGTTTTCAGATACAGCAACCACGAACAAATACCGCCGCGCCTTATATTCTTTCCAATTATCCCTCGTTACTGCTGTCTCCCGGAGAAGGTCCGTCTAGAATCCATCGAGTCAACATTACACAATGCTCTTCTTTATTGCCGACTGTTGTCGGTATTGGTAGAACTAGTGTAATGGTTTGAAAAGTGGTTGGCATTGTGGTGCAAAGCGTCCCACAGGCAAATTGTATTCCCGTTGAATCCCTACCAGAAGCTTTCTTCTCCAGTTGATTCGCTCACGCGAAAAACATCAATTTCACCGTCCAGTTCTCGTTCAAACATTGACTATCATTGGCTGCTTTGCCTTTCAATAGAATCTTCGTGGTCTCAGGTCCAACATCAGCTCCTTATCCTCAACTTCGAACCTTGCGTGATAGCTCTACAAGAAACCAAAGTTGGCCAGTACATGGTACCTCTCGATTTCATCGGCAGGCAATATACACTGTTGCTAGCATCGAACACCGTACACTACTGGTAGGATTTGGTATCCGTGATGGTATACACCTCGCAGCTGCACTATCTTCGCATCTATCCGCACCTATCATGATTTCGGTGTATATTACGCCGAGTGCAACCCAATGCCCAACCGCTTTGGAAGAATTGTTTGAACAGCTAGAAGGCCCGGTTCTTCTTCTGGTGGACTTTAAGGTGAAGATGAATAGAAGCTTCAAACTTCAAATTTTCAAGAGCACGAATCTGGAGAACCAAACATCCGTTTAAGCTGAAAACTTAATCGATTGGTCACTAACTGGTGGTGACCAATCGATTAAGTTTTTCGCTCAAACGGGTGTTCGGTTCTCCCGATTCGTGCTCTTGAAAATTTGAAGTTTGAAGCTTCTATTCATCTTCACCTTAACGAGCATAATCTCGCATGGGGGTCTCACCAGTCGAACGTGCTTAGCCGGTTCATTGCCGAAACAACTTGTGATCTTGAACGACGACTCCCCTACTCGTATCGACCCGGCAACAATCAACAATCGACGTGTCCATCTGTTCTGAGAGTCTGGCGCGAAGGTTCACCTGGCGGACCATGTCGGACACACACACAACAGCGATCATTTTCCGATAACGGTGTCCATACCCGAATGGTCCAATTGTCGAACGACATGACAGAAATGGATGTACGACCAAACTGATTGGTCGTTGTACGTCGAACGCTTCACAACGGAAACCATTCGCTTAGATGTCGACTGAGACGTAGAGAGCTTTGCGGCGAAGATAACAGCAGCAGCGAAGAGGTCTATACCACGGAGTTGCGGACGTATTGGACTGAAATTGGTTCCGTGGTACTGTGCTGAAGTAAAGTCGGCGATCTTTTCGACGTCTTCAACAGCGTGATCCAAAGAATTAGCGAGCTTCCAGGAAGCTTGAGCTTGAGCTTGATTGGCCGCCCGTGGATGCTACTCCAGTATCGCCAGATGAGCTGCACTTACACAAGGAACCAACCGAATGACTGCTTGGGACTAACAGACACCCTCAGTGTATAAGTGCTGGTGATCTTCTATTTTTAGGCTATAATGGCGCCTGCCACGTCAGAATGCAGACCAATGTGGGGAAGGGGGAGGAAATGATGTTGCACTTACAGTATTGGACAAAACATTTGCAACTTTTTCGATTTTCCATACAAAATGACCAACTTGGGTAAGCTAGACCTCAGTTATTTATGGACCGATTTGAATGAAATTTTCACAGAACATCAGATACAACTTGAATTTTAACATATATTTTTGAATAATTTTTCCAATCACGAGTTTATGAGTAATAACGGTTTAACAAAAGTTTAACAATTTTTGACGAAAAATTCAAAACTATTTATCTCAAAATCTGATAGCCTTACACAAAAACTGTCTTCAGCAAACTTTTTCATCTCGTTGAAATCTATAACTTTGCTTAAGATACCATGAAGCTATTCCTTCAATATGTTTAGTTATGTCATTTATAAAAAATCGTCAAAAAATTCACTTTACTTAAACCGTTACTGCTTTGAAACTTGTGAATGAAAAAATCATTCAAAAATATATGTTAAAATTCAAGTTATGTCTGATGTTCTGCCAAAATTTCATTCAAATCGGTCCATAAATAACTGAGATATAGCTTACCAAAGTTAGTCATTTTGTATGAAAAATCGAAAAAGTTGCAAATGTTTTGTCCAATACTGTATACTAGCTCACTGTAGACCGTGGAGTCCGACTGCATCTACGCCAGTTCATGCGGGAGTGTATGGATTGGGGGAAAGGCTTGGCTGAGAGGTTTGCTTTAGTGGTTAGCAGACTGCCTATATATCAGGCGTAAGGAAAGGCATGCGCGTGGAAGATGGAAGCGTTAGGGAAACGGTTTCTTGTCCGTCTCTGGTTTTAGCATTTGCTATGAACGAATAGTTTGAGTGTGATAGATTTTGAATGGAAGACAGAAGCAAGTGAGAGATATACAACTACAATGTACGAGGAAAGGGACGGGCCTGGGATTGAACCCATGACCTTCTGTTTATGATGCAGAAGCGGTAGCCATCAGACCACCAACCCCGTTCATTAGCGAGCTTATAGGAAACTGTGAAAAATCAGTCAACCAAGCAAAGCAGCAGACATGGGAAGATTTCGTAGCGAACATATCACCAAGCAGCGCGACGAACGAACTGTGGCGCACAGACAACACACTGCGTGGCAGCTGGCAACAGCGACCGGTGGTACTCAAGAAGGCAAACGGATTTACAGACAATTCCGAAGAAGTAGCGGAAGAACTGGCAGAACTACAGCGAAAGATCAGCGACTTAAAGCTACCCTTGATCTTTCCAGAAGACGGAATTGGCAGCTGAGTGAAAGTCAATAGATTTTTCGCCCAACACCGACATTACACTAGCCCATCTTCTGTGGGCTCTCGTCAAAAGGCGAGATGTCTCTACAGGTGCCGATTCAATAGGGTACCATCTGCTTTAACGACTTCCTTTGTCTGTGAAGATGACACTTCTTGAGTCACTCAAGAAAATCTGGCGAAATGGCGAGTTTCCCGTCAGCTGGCGGAATGCTATCGTCGTCCCCATCCCGAAACCGAATTGCCAGGATTCCGGAACAGCTGTTTTCCTACCAATCTCATTCACCGGTTGCATGGAAAAAGTTTTCGAGCGCATCATCAACCGCCGTTTGATTACGGAGCTTGAGTCGGGTGGACGCCTTGATAAACGCTTTTCGTGCGGGACATGGTACCGACACCTACTTTGCCGAGCTGGAGAGCTCATAGCCTCTTTAGATTTGTCGAAGGCGAATGACACGACCTGGTGGAACGGAATATTGCGCACCTTAAAGTCTTCGTGAATACGTCGTCGAATGATCAACAGGCTGCAAAGCTTTCTCTCGGAGCGAACGTTTCAGGTGGCTGTAGCAGGACTTTTGTCCTTCGACCATTATCTGGAGAATTAGTTGTCAAAGGGTTCCATTTTATCAGTAAAACTCTTCCTCGTCGCAATGCAACCCATTTGCCGAATTGTATCGACTGGATTAGAAGTTCTTTTGTACGCCGACGACGTCCTCCTTATTGTACGTGGGCCGAAAAATGAATGGTTTCATCAAAAACTCGCCGTGAAAGCGGTTGACAAGAGGGCAAAAAGTGTGGGTTTCGCTAGATCTGCGACAAAGTCAAACTGTTTCTATTGCAGTTTCTAATGTACGCCGACAGCCGGCAAAAGAGATCACCATTGATCGAACCGCCGTTCTGAACATCAACCGTCTGCAGATCCTGGGCCTAATTCTGGATCGAACGCTTACATTCAAGACTCACTGCCAGGTTGTGAAGAAAGCGTGTGAGTAGCGACTGCGGATTTTACAAATGATCGGCGTCAAACATCCTCGTGGCAATCGTTCTACACCCGATTCTGTTTTTGCACGGGGGATACGTACCGTGCAAAAAAAAGTTTTCAGTTCAAAATTTCAAAACCGTGCAAAAAAAGTAACACCATTTCTCGACGTTTCATGCAAAAATAAGGTTTTGGCGAAAAAAAAGTATGGAAACTTTTTTTGCACGGCCGTGTAAAAAAAATCCGTGTAAAAACAGAATCGGGTGTACTTTGTTGCAGGTTGGCTTGGCACTGCGGAGCTGATGTTCGGGATTGCATTAGTGAGACGAGGAAGACCAGCATCTCTGATGATTTTGCTTCCGGAACGTTTGTCGGACTGGTGATACGTTCGGTCATGGCTGAAGCAGGCACACTTCCTTTAGAATTCTTAGCAACACAATCAACACAAATCGAATAGTGAGTGAATAGAAACTCAAGAAAACAACAATCTGCCGTTGATTCAAAGAACTTCAAATAATCTGATCGAACTAACAGGAGCAGCGCTGCCTGAAGTCGGTCTTCGTAATAGACCCGCTCGGTGCGAATCGTGTGCGAAAACCATCTTTGATATGGCATTTAAAAAGAAATATTCGAGCCGGTGATCTACCGGAAAAAGTTCATCCCGCTGTGCAACAGTTAATATCGGCCTGCTTTCATCGATCAACCGTCGTGTACACCTATGGGTCCAAATTTGGAAACACTGTAGGTGCCACTTTCTACACTGTCGAATTGGAAGATACGCACAGCCTCCCAAAAGAATGCAGCGTGTTTTCTACAGAGGTTCACGCTATTAGATGGCAGTTTGGATACCCAATGTGCATTGTGAAGTTGCCTGCTGGTCTTTGAAGGAGGTAAACCCAAACGCCCTTGGATTCAGGACATGGTGTGTGTAGCGAGGAGCAAACCGGTCCGATTATGCTGGATCCCTGGACATGCAGTCTGAAACTCACGCCTATCACTGAAGCTGTTCAACTGGCACTAGATTTCAAAAAGGTACATGAAAAGTCGGGATTTTTGATCTGGCACTGGATGTCTAGGTCTTCAGAGGTCCTACAGCGAATTGGAGAACAGAATACAATGGCAGTAAAGAGTTTCATCATGGACAAAGGCAGCTACATGGAACGCGTCATGGGGATGGTTTGACCATCGCAATAAGATATATTTGTGTTCTCGCTGACACTACGCGATGACCTACAGTGCTTGATAGGCATGCAGTTTCGACTAAATGCCAACTGGATACGGACTGATCCTCGAAAATTCCGGCAGTTCGTGGCGTTCCGGGTCACTGAGATTCTGAAAGGAACGGAGGTTGGAGACTAAAGAAAATTGCCATCAAGAATGAACGTAGCCGACGAGGCCACTTAGTGGGGAACGATAGCCTTCGTTCTACGGTTCGGCAGCAAACAGAAGCAATGCAGAGCAGCAGTTATGTTCGGTGAAGAAAAGAAGCAAGCGAGATCCGCTATAATTAGGCTGATTCAGATGATCAGGTATCCAGAAGAACAACGAATTATTCGGCAAAATCAACAGAAACAAACTATCGCCGTTCTAAGATTAAAGCGAACTCATGAGAATGGGATCACACATCCGATACCAAGTACTCTGTGATGCTACCAAAGGAACACTACGTTACACAGCTGGTTCCATAGGAACGGGCACGCAATCAGCGAAACCCTGGTTGATTGTACGAAATAAATTCCATATTTCTGAGTTACGGACAGCGGTTAAGGTGAAACAGTTTAAAATCAATTTCTAAGATTGCACTAAAACTTCAAAGGCACAAATCTCGCGAAGAAAGCATCCAACAACAGTGAACTTTTTATTTTGTCTTTGTGCACTAGCAGAAATCTTAAAATAAGAAGATCAAATATGTTTGGCAACTATTTCTCTAGTTTAGTGTCTTTGAAATCGTGAGTAGGGGCACAAGTCGGCCATTGTGAAGGCCATCTTTGTATTCCAAGATGTTTCACCTTAAGAAGGTCACTAAAAGCTGCGATTGGTATAAAATTTACACGTCCAGACCTCAAGTACCTGCTATGGAACCATTACCAGCGGCTCGTGTTACACCATACTTGAGAGCTTTCACGTTCACTGGTTCGGACTGTTTTGGGCCGATCACTGTGCGATGCAGCCATGGTAGCACTAAACGATGGGTTGATCTCTTCACCTGTCTAGGTACACGAGCCGTCCATCTATAATTCGAACATACGCTATCCACGGAGTTCTGCAAGATAGCGATACGCAGGCTCATTTCTCGTCGAGGAGCTCCGCAGCAGATCTACTCAGATCAAGGGACGAACTTCGAGGGAGGTAGTGCCGAATTGAGGCAGCAGATTGGGGCCATAAACTTGGACATGGAGCCTTACATGAATACGGCAACTCAATGCATTGCAATGCATTCCTCCCATATGGAAGGAATACGGGAATGGCTGGTGAGATCGGTCAAGTCTGGGTTATCAACCTTAAAGAGGAATTCAGATGAAGAAACCCTGCAGATGGCTATAGTGGATGTAGAATCCATTGTCCACTCGCGACCTTTGACCTATTTTCCAATTGACAGTCAGGAAAGTGAATCCTTTTGCAAAGTTCGAGTGGCGCGGTTCAACCAGCAGCTCGACCAACTGACGAAGTTGCAGCATTAAGGACCAACTGGAAGCACATTTAAATCATACTAGACCGTTTCGGGAACCGTTGGCTGCTGGAATATTTACCAGTCATCGCCAGACAGCCAAAGTGGTTCAAGAAGGTCACACTGATCAACGTTGGAGATCTGGTCATCATGGTGAACAAAGAAACTAGAAATAGTTGGACGGATTGTTCAAGAGCACCCTGGACGATATGAACAAGTTCGTCGTGCAGACATTTAGACAGCAACAGAGGTGATGCGACTAGCAATGAAGATAGCTGTCCTAGATGTTGCCGGAGAGGAGGTACAGCTTGAGAAAACCTAAAACAATAAGTGCGGGGCTTGTTGACAACCCGGACCAGTATGCTCGGTACCAGCCGTTTAATACTACCCACGGTGAATACTGATAGAACAGCATTAGGGAAAACTGTCAAAAATACAAAGAGAAATCGCTGATAAACATAATTGATTGGCATTCTGGATTTATACAAAGGTGGAAAATCACGATCGTTTGATAAATATCCTAAATTTGTTTCCTATATTTGCTACAAGTGGCTAGCTCAGAGTCAGCCTTCTCAGGGTAGGCACTATATCTGCTTGAAGCTATTCACAACCCAGTTCAAGGCAGAAGCGGACAAAGGGTACAAGGAACCAACGAACGTGCATGCATACCTTTCCCTTTTATCATTGAAAAGAGCTAGAAATACATTTTCCTAATTTTTATTCATTGTGTTGTGGGGTTAGTGTTAGGGTAAGTTCGATTGTGGTGTTGGAGCTCATACTGACGTGTGTAGGATGGGGAAAGCTTATCATGGACATACCTTGCACGGGGTCTAGAAGGGTTTCTCGTTGCTGCTGCTGCTTGGCGGGGTTCAGAGGCCCCCGAAGAAAAAATCCTCAATGGTGGGCAGGGGTGGGTGTATGGTTCTGCTGCCTAGTTGGAGCCAGGGTTCCGGTCACGTGGTTGCCAAACTACAGCTCGGTGGACGAATAAGTGGTGGTCAGCTGAAACTGTCGACTTGGCCGGCCTTCTTAACCCAAGATCGGTCGCATGCGTGTACTGAGTACACGCACCCTGAAAAAAGTTCGCTTTTCATACACAGCTCGAGCGACGTGGCGTTGGCAATGGTTGAATGCGCGACCGCTCTTGAGTTAAGAGACCACGAGGGGGTCCACGTCCAACCTGGACGTCGGCTTCGTAGGGAATACAGGTGCAGTTGACCAGAATTGCTTGGCCACTGAAATCGATAATGATACCGTTAGGGCCCTCCGAAGCAGTACAATAATGGGGCTAGATGGCCGGTTCGAGATGGGACCTCCGCAATGCAGTCTGGGGAAGCTTTCCTTATTAGGCCACGTGCGGGTACAAGAGCCCTCCGTTGCCGTACGGGAATGGGGCTTGATGGACAGTTCGGAATGGGGTCTCCGCCAGGCTGTCTGGTGAATCTTCATACTGGGAAAGTCGGGTAACGCCGCCGGGGCCGAATCGAAAGGTTGAGCTTGATCGTTGGCCGACGCCAACGGGTGACGCTACTTGGATGGTTTACGCGGATGATCTGGCTTGTAATTTCTCGGAACTTCAATTTGCGAATGCGGCTCAGGTGATCGGCTGCTTAACACATTTTTTAACACTTGGCACGTGCACTTAGCGGTTACTCCGGTTATCAGGAGCCAAATTCCACGACCTAGCCGTTGTGACGGTTCGCATTCTACTATATTCTCTCTATGCTTTCTCCTCTCCTTTTTTCTTCTTTCTCCTGGTCCTCTCCTCTTCGCCCCGGATATGGGGTTACCCTCGTTGAATTCGCCTCCATGGGTGTTATGCATTAGTGAGACATCATTAACGAGGGGCACTACATGCATAGTTTCACAATTGTGGGGTTAGTCTTTATTAGGTCATTTATACATGCAGGCTAGTTGATCCATTGTTACCGTAAACGGTAACATATTTGTTAAAGCTACTATAATTGCTTCTACTTAACCTTAAGGTGAAGATGAATCGAAGCCAAACCTCAAATTTTCAAGAGCACGGATCTGGAGAACCGAACACTTGTTTGAACTGAAAACTCAATCGATTGGTCACCACCAGCGAGTGACCAATCGATTAAGTTTTCAGCTTAAACGGATGTTCGGTTCTCCAGATCCGTGCTTTTGAAAATTTGTGGTTTAGCTTCGATTCATCGTCACCTTAATAATTGATCTTATGTCACAGAAACATATACTGGATCACACGATAGTTACACATAAGACAGACAAATTGTCCATGTAGGACTACAAAATGCCAGGTAGGGTAAGTGTTCCCTTAGTTGTGGGTGTTCCTATAGTTGCTGTAGTGCCATTTTCACTGCTTTTATTACATTAACCACAGAACCGACACTACGAATTGACGTATTGGCTTGTTGATACGCGGAAAAGTTGAAAAGAGCGTTCAAATTGCTTGAAAACTGATGAAATGTCACTTAAATTGCTAAAACCTTACTTGCTTGTACCAATAGTTGCGGTAAAGTGTTCCTATAGTGGAGGATCCCATAAGAAAACAACGAATACCGCAACTATAGGTACACAAATTAAAAATATACCGCAACTAAAGGAACAGTGTACCAATAGTGGAGGTATTATTTTTCACTGACATTCCGTGGATTACTGCGATGAAATCATTTTTCTCATTAAGTTAACGGTCGTTACTTCTCGTTACAACATTAACATGTACATTATTGCAATTTTAGGGAAAACTTTCCATTTTACGGTGCAATGAAAAGCTACCGCAACTGTCACATCACTGATTTGCACTGGTGAATCATCAGTAGGCTTCAATGATACCTTCGATACCGTCTTGATGATCGTTGTTTGTTGCTATTTTTCATACCGTTTTCTCTTTCAAGCATACTATGATTGAATTGTTTGCTTCAATGATGGAATGATTTCGAAGCCTGCGGTAGAACTTTGACAGCTGCGGTAGAACTCTGCGGCTACCGCAAACCGGAAAATTTCCTTAACAACCGTAATAATTGCGCATCTTAAATTTGGACGTTTAAATGAAGCTCAATCGTGCTTAGTACCTCCACTATTGGTATATCTACCCTAACATAAAATTGTAAACACACGAAAAAAAACCTGATGAATTAAAACTATTTCAGCTTAGAGCTAACTCTGAAACTAAGTGAAAATCTGTCCAAAAAGAGGTCCGAAACTTCGTTCGCTTCTGAGACTGGCCGATTTGACATAGGATTCGCCCATATTTTTCGAATGGTGGATGCAGAATGGATGGCTTTTTTTCATTAATAGTGGTTTCAAACCCACCGTGGCGAATGATGACGACGACGCAGATTCTCGAAAGCCCGAAACCGTCTGCTAGTTTTGCTGTTGCCGCACAGACACGATAATGGATGCCACTTAAAATGTTGTTCGGTATTATTTTACACAAACTATCACAATGTCAAAAGTTGATTTTAAATTCATTAATATTTCGTATTTTCTCCTATGGTTGTTGGATGAAGGGGAGGGAGTTGAAGAGGGGGACTTCGCTCGCTATCTATCGCGGAACTGACTCAAAGCACAGTGGGAAATGTTATTGCAGTCGGCAGCCTTTTGTGAGATGATTGACTTATGAGGTTGGTGGAAATTTTCGAAGGAACAACGGATGCATTAACTGCACCGACGCCAAGTCACGAAGGGTTGTCAGTTCATATGAAGGTAATGGTGTCAGCGTTGGGCCGACATGTGATGGTGAAGTAGCTTTCGCAAAATTTGGAACGCTGTCGATGATGGCTTATTTGATGTTTCGCTAGTTTCATTGACAGCCGAAGTTCTTTTGAGTCGTGTCAATCTGGCAGCCCGAGTTTAAAAGTTTCCGACGAGCTCAATTGAATCAACATTTTGCCTGCTTTAAGCTCTCACTTCAATTAGCATAATGTCCCAATTCAATTCTCGAGTTCATATCGCCATATGGCACTTGAAGCTCCAATCGGCCATCGAGACGAAGAGGGTCATCATCATTACCAATCATCCGATAATAATACCATCACCGCACCGCAATCTCAGAATGTTTCCAGAACGTGAGTTGAGTCTGAGGCACCCCATTAGCAGCTAGCTCTATTCTCTGTGTGGTTTGTGCGACTACATCAATTGTCACTTTGGCAAGCCCATTTTCGCTTTATAGTCCACCTCCTCGAAAAGCAGATTCAACATCATCGCCATCACCATCATCATCATCATCATCATCATTTAGGACATGTTCCCAGAGTACGTACGAACGAACGAAGCTGTTCAGAATTAATTTGCCCGGCATTCTAATTAATCACCAGAAATTTGCTGAATCAAGTGACATCAATATGTCATTGGGGTGGCTTGCCTTTGCAGGATCTGCGCTACCGAGTGTGAGTATCGCTTTCTCGGCCCAGATTTTCTGCCACGTCACCAGCATCCTACCTTGGCAATGGGTAGTAGCCAGGATTTCCTCCAGAGGGAGCATTTTTCGAGACTTTTCGCATCCTATTTTGAGGTTATCCTAATCTCTTGTATGAATTGTAACAATTTAAATGACTTAAGGGCTTTCTGTTCTATAACACAGTTCAAATTTTGTAATTTTGGATCAATGAATGGATTTCGATTCACAATGACTCCAGAATTCATGCAGGCATCATGCAGAGTCATATTTAAAGGATTAGGGGAAAGTGGGGCAGTTTGGCCACCATTAGGAAAAGTCGATAAAAGTGCTGAAAATATTATGAATTTTTCGAATGGAGGAATCTTCAGAGAAAGTTTTGGAGAACTCACGAGAGAAACATGTTGGGATTGCCTTGTGTAACTCCTGGGGGTATCCTGGAGAAAGCCTTGAACATATCTATGCAAGAATACTTGTAGAGATTTTCCTGCGGAAATCCTATGGAAGATTTTCTATGGGAATTTCTGAAGGAATACAAAAAAACCGCTTGAAATTTCGCAATATATCTGGAAAGATTCCTTGGTGGAATCCCTTGTCGAATCCCTGGAAAAACTCAAGAAGGAATTGCTAAAGTATTACTGTAGGCCTTTCAGAACCGGTCTAAAATAACCTACGGCGAACAAAAGTTCTTACTGGTGGAATATATGGCAAAAACCTTAGTGGAATTTCTGGTATATTTCGAGATAAAGTTCTTAAGAAATCTCTGGAGGTTTTCCTGGAGGAACTCCTGGAACTCCATTTAAACTGGTCACATCCACTATGTGCCAAACGTACAATTCATCTGACACAAATTTCAAAATTAAATCAGAAAGCAATTCCATACCACTGTTGAAATTTTACTGCTTTCGACGTTTTGTCCTTTCGACGTTTTGGGATTCTACATTTTGGCATTCGACGTTTTGTCTTTCGACATGTTGTCCCTAAGCCGGTAACGCCCATGGCAACGTCCCTATGCAAGACAACTCAAGTTGGAAGAAAGCTCTAATGTGCGAGTCAAAATGTCAACGTGAAACGGGATATTACAGGAAAGATTCTATTCTTCCCCTTACAGAAATCTTCTATCACGTTGCGTAGCAGTTTCGGTAGAAAGGAATTCCGTCCAATCTATAAAATAAAATTCCAATCCACTTATGAAAAGGTGAATATTGATTTTGAGCACACAGCCAAAGGGTGAGGCACTTTGACCGGACTACAGCAGGATGCCCCCCACAGGACAGGTTTCAATTTCTCTTTTATCCTTGCCAAGGGGGGTGGGAGACGGCAAACTAGTGGCTTATAAGCTTGATTATAAAAACGACCAACGCAAAACGCTGCTGCTGGTGATAATGCTTGCCACCGGGTTTCAGGATTCTCTCCCCTTTGGGGATATTTGCGGGGCTCTTCGGTTTAAGAGGGTCGAGATCGGGATCATCGTCGTCGACAGCAGCACTGCTTTCTATACCCACCGATATGACTTTGCTTACTACGAAGGCCATCCTAGAGAGCTGCTACACATAGGACACTCGACATGGCTCGGTACTTCACATTCCGCAACTTCAATGATTTGGTCATAACCGGCTAGCAACAAGGTTTCGAGAATGGGAAGTAAGTGACGAGTTTTGGATCAGGGTTACCAGATTAAAAAAAATATTCGTAATTACGATGTGCGCAATTTTTCAAATTCATGTAAAGAAGTCTAACAAAGAATATTTGCATCAAAAGTTATCTAAGTTTTAGGGATCATAGTAAACAAAATCTCTTATCATGGGGAACAGTGAAGTTTTTTTTGTCACTGATCCCATGATAGGTGCATCCATTTTATTTGACAGAGTTTGCATTTGGTTCTTCGTTGCTTTTAATTTGCTGTTTTTCTTTGCTATTTATTTAATCTGTGTGATTTTTCTTCCATTTTTACTTTCATTAAGTTACTCAGTGTTTGCTTTTTGCCATTTTCTGTTGAGGTTTTGCAATTCTCAATTCACTATCCATTTTTTTCTATTTGCTCACTTACACTTACTTATTCTCTATCTGACATTTGCCATTTTATATGAGCTACTCTGTCAGCGAAATTCATGCTTCGTTATTCCCTATTCCTGTCCGCAATTCTTATTCCTATTCGCTATTCATTCGCTATTCGCTATTCGCTATTCGCTATTCGCTATTCGCTATTCGCTATTCGCTATTCGCTATTCGCTATTCGCTATTCGCTATTCGCTATTCGCTATTCGCTATTCGCTATTCGCTATTCGCTATTCGCTATTCGCTATTCGCTATTCGCTATTCGCTATTCGCTATTCGCTATTCGCTATTCGCTATTCGCTATTCGCTATTCGCTATTCGCTATTCGCTATTCGCTATTCGCTATTCGCTATTCGCTATTCGCTATTCGCTATTCGCTATTCGCTATTCGCTATTCGCTATTCGCTATTCGCTATTCGCTATTCGCTATTCGCTATTCGCTATTCGCTATTCGCTATTCGCTATTCGCTATTCGCTATTCGCTATTCGCTATTCGCTATTCGCTATTCGCTATTCGCTATTCGCTATTCGCTATTCGCTATTCGCTATTCGCTATTCGCTATTCGCTATTCGCTACTCGCTATACGCTACTCGATTCTCGATACTCGCTATTCGCTACTCGCTATTCGTTACTCGTTATTTGCTATTCGCTATTCGCTATTCGCTATTCGCTATTCGCTATTCGTTATTCGTTATTCGCTATACGTTATTCGCTATTCGTTATTCGTTATTCGCTATACGTTATTCGTTATTCTCTATTCCCATTGCTCCGACTCTTATTCCCGTTCTTATTCCGATTCTTATACCGATTCTTAATCCGATTCCTATTACTACCCCTATTCATATTCCTACTTATTGATTAGGGATTTTTTGGTAACCCTATCTCTTCTCTTTGTGTGAACCCGAACCTCAACGTACTTTTTTTTTCATTCTACCACAAGCCCATCTCTCCATTTTCCAGCTTTTCTCTCAGTTGTCTAACCGTCATCCTGGTTGCCCCCCGCACTTGGCATCCCCAAATGACAGCGTTGCTCAGCCATTATGCAAAAGAGGAAAAAAGAACCTGTTTCAAAAAGGGGACACACAACAAAAGGATTAGTTAAGGGACCGTGGAGATTGTTGCGGTGAGCCTCCGAACCGGTGATCTTTTTCTTGTGCAAATTTTGCTCGATGCAATCAATTTCGAAATGAGTGGGTTTTGGGGAGGAGGGGAGGTCATGAAGTGGGACAATGACGGTGCAAAGTACCGACCAGCATGGATTCTGGGTTCAATGGAGCTTTGGGTTCTGTGTTCTAATGGCGAACTTGTTGAAGTGGGTGGTAATGATGAAAATTTTGATAGCGTTGCAAAGTGTTCAATTTTCGTGGCAAAGAGAATAGTGGGATTGGGACGGGTTAATAAGAATTTGATTATAAGAGTACTGATCGAAATATTTTCTCTTTTCATTTCATTGCAGAAAGCCTTAGAGATTACTTTAGCAAATTCGGAGAAATCACAGAAGTCATGGTGATGAAGGACCCTACGACGAGGAGGTCGAGGTAAGTGCTCACCTGGACAATAACGTGCTTGAATGACAGTATAGAAATCTTCACTGATATGCCCTTAGTTAGTTGTCTGTTTAATATTATGTTTTCGTTTTGTTTCTGTTTGCCAATTATACCTAAGCCGAACTCATCAATAATTCTACACAAGTGAGCATTTTTAAAAATTCAAACATGTAACAATACATAATATAATGATCTGAATTCATTATCTTCGAAACTTGTTTTTCTCAACACTTTCAAATTTTCCGAAAATACCCTTTTAGTTAAAAAACATGTTTGAAACTAAAGTTTTCGAAGCAATATGTTTAATATCCGTTTAGAAGTTCTAAGCGTTTGTTAGTATGCATAATTCAAAGAATTAATTCAAAACATATTTTTAAAGATCAAAAGATGTTTCTTTAGAATTAAAACTAATCTTTTGAAAATTATATAAAACGAGCTCAGCAGGGTGTTTCCCGATCATATTTATCATATTTATATTGACTGTTGAGTTGCTCCTCACAGTAAGAAGAAATTAAAAAAATTTCAGAAAGAACCTTATCCGTACAGTTTGCTTAATAACTATTCTATTCTACCTCAACTTCACACCAAGGATTACCTAGAAACTATCTTGCAGTAATTATTGTTAAGTTTACAAAGCGAACATCAGCCAACCAGACACTTCTTATTTACTGAAGAATTAGAAAGTTTCCCATCCGCAAGACAGAGGAAATTGGAAAAGCGTTGTGCACCGCTTGGACTGCACTGACTGATGCTAGGAAGTTTTCCCCTGGGAACAGAAAACCTTCCAACTGAGACAGCTGTGTCTAAGCTGTGTCACCACTCCCCCCTCCCCCCATCATCCGATGGAACCACTCCCTCAAGGAAGTTAACGCGCGCCACTAAGCCAATTGAGTGGAATTAATTGAGTGTTGGTAATGCGATAAATTTTAACAAGTTTATTGGAGACAGAGTCCACTGCCGCAGCGGAAGTCTGACTCTCCATCTCTCGCGCGGCGGAACTTTTCAACCCATCAACCCATCGCGTAGTGGCCAACCACACTCACACAGCATCGTTACTCCGAGACAGAGTACCTACCCTCACTGGGAAAGTTT
This sequence comes from Aedes aegypti, assembly GCF_002204515.2. NCBI lineage: Eukaryota > Metazoa > Arthropoda > Insecta > Diptera > Culicidae > Aedes > Aedes aegypti. Next base: position 53,199,664 of record NC_035108.1, read on the forward strand.
TTCTTTTCAATCATCGACTTCTCTCCCGGTGGATGAGGAGGGCTCTGACTGGTTCATGGGCGTCGTCAGAGGGGGTATGGAACAAATTTCCCTACGAGAATTAAGGTATTAAACTTATCAAATGTTGTCTTCAGCACTTTAGAAAAATAATTATGAAATACTGCCAGAAGATTCACTAGTTATAATAAAAAAACATCAAAGATGTTTTAGGAGAAAGTTGCAAATATTTTCCCAGGAATGGCTCCTTGGATTGATCTAGATATTTTTCCTGAGATTCTTTGAAGACTTTCTCCGATAAACACTCCAGCCACTGCTCGATAATACCTGGAAAGATTCTTTCTGAACTTCATTCAAAGATTCCTCTAAGAGCTTCTCTCGAGACTAGGGGAAATGTTTCAATAGTGGAGGTACTAATCACGGTTCAACTTAATTTAACATCTCAAAATTCAAGTAGCGCAATTATTGTACATCACATTGTTGTAATGGGAAGTAATGATCATTCACTTGATGAGAAAACTGATTTCATCACAGTTACCATCGGCATGCCAGTGCACAGTGGGACGGATTGAGGTTTTAGGAGGAAAGATGGAACTCACGCCTTCAATTGTGATTTTACGTAAAAATAATGTTCTACAAAGTTGTTTCTAATATAAAAACAATTTTTTTGGTCGGAACGAAAATTAGGGCGGCCCTATGTTAAAAAAGATAACCATCAAAACTCTTTTAATTTACGGAATATTGATATAGTTTGTTCTACAAAGTTGAAGATCGAAAAATTTCAAGCTGATTTGATAAAAAAAGTTTTTTCCTAGCTCAAAAATTGACCGTTTTAGAGCATTTTTCGCTATTAATGTAGGGTGGCCCATCAAAAATTGTTTTTTTTTTGTGTTTAATTTTTATTATTTAAAGTTTCTTAGTAAAATTGTCTTCCCATTCCTTTCAAGACTAATTGAAACGCAAACATAAAGGATATAGCTAATGCAAACAAATAGATACAAGAGTCTTTTTGTAATGAAAATTTAATTTACTTCCTTGGACATAAAGTTTCATCGATACTAATACATACGATATACGAATGTTAAACGAAAAATTTGGCAAAGAAAGCTCTCAGTTAATAACTGTGGAAGTGCTCCTAACAACAATAACCTGAGAAGTATGATCTGTTCCAGTGACGAAAAGTTGAAGACTTTTTGATAACCAAAAAAAATATGTTTATATGTTTGTGTAGTTGGGAAAACAAAATTAATTGTGTTGACATGACGATAGTGTTTGTCAGCTTAAATATGTGAATAATCGTATTATACTTCGGCGGATCTGTTTGCTAATGATATGACTGGTTCATATATTAATAACCGTTACTAACTGATTTTTGAAGGAACTCCCAAATTTACTATAATGTTCGATTTTTGGACATGGCTATCTCTAAATTATAGCCTTAATTAATCAAAACATCTAAACATTACACTGCGGAACACGTTTTTGTCTCAAGCATGAAAATACCGCTATTGTCTTAATTAAGGATTGCTGAGTCCATTGCCGTTTTCAAAAATATCGCAGCACGTCTAGTTTTTGAGATATTGCCTGTTGAAAATGCAAAATTTTACTATATCAGCCAACTTGCATGCAAGTTTGCCAGCTTGTATGGCAATTTATTTGCTTAATTTACCACTGAATTCAAACTTCATGCATTAAACATCATTTATCATAGGAGTTCGTAATATTTTCGGTGCTTAAAAGTGATTTTTTGATGGTTTAGAAAAGTATTGTACTTTGTCATATAAGAGAAACGAAGAATTTTGTATGGAGACAGCAACCATGTTGGCAAAATCGATTTAATCAAAATATAAACGTACAATTTCCACCAAATTATATCTAAAATGAAAGTTCAAGTCCTATTATGCATGTTTGGTGGATAGGATTACAAAAAATTTTGATGAATCATACTTTAAATTGTATGTAAACATCAATAAAACCAGTGTTTTATACAACTTTGGCGACTTTATAAGAATATGAAATAAGTTAGTTTTTTATTTCGATTTAAAGCCGAAAGATAAAAATTGTCATACAAAAAAAAAAGTCTTTGTTAGGCCCAACTACATTTACATGTAAAAAAACGTTTGTTTTTCATGAAAAATGCTTATAACTATTCACCGACAAAATTGTATAGGCCTTAAAATATGCGTCTCAATCTAAAGATGAAGGAATGACAACTTTGATGAGATATTTAAAAAAAAAAAAATATAACACAAAAACCTATTTTTGAAGGGCCACCCTACATCAATAGCGAAAAATGCTCTAAAACGGTCAATTTTTGAGCTAGGAAAAAACTTTTTTCATCAAATCAGCTTGAAATTTTACGATCTTCAACTTTTTAGAACAAACTATATCAATATTCCGTAAATTAAAAAAGTTTTGATGGTTATCTTTTTTAACATAGGGCCACCCTAATTTTCGTTCCGACCAAAACAAATGTTTTTATATTAGAAACAACTTTGTAGAACATTATTTTTACGTAAAATCACAATTGAAGGCGTGAGTTCCATCTTTCCTCCTAAAACCTCAATCCGTCCCACTGTGCAGTGATAAATAATACCTCCACTATTGGTACACCGCTCCTTTAGTTGAGGTAATTTTTTAATTTGTGTTCCTATAGTTGCGTTATCTGTTGTTTTCTCCATTATAGGAACACTTTACCGCAACTATTGGTAATAATGAAAAAAGTTTAAGCAGTTTTAGTGGTATTTAATCAATTTTAAAGCAATGATGTTTTCAGCTATTTCGTGTATTAATAAGCCAATACATCGATTGGCAGTGTCGGATCTTCAATTAAATCAGTGTTAACGGCTATAGGAACACCCACAACTAATGGATCACTTACCCTACTAAAAATATTTTTTTTGTGTCTTCATTTTTAGTTGTATTTACCACGGAACACGCACATGTTTCTAAGAGCGCGATAAATCGAGTTGACTCTAAAATTTGGCATTTTTTCTTTTAAGAATTACATGTTTTACAAGCTGTCCGGATTTCGATTCGTAAGTGTCCGGATTTACAAACAAGCTTTAATGCAGGTGTCAGGATTTAAGAACAAGACAAGCTTAATTAATTTAATTATTTTTATGGTAAAATCTTCAATTTTATAAGAAAACTCATCATTTTCACTTAGTTCTAACATATACGTGTTCGTTACATTAAAAGGGTTTCATTTATTTTGGATGCAACCTATTTAAAACGTATTATAAACATTTGTGTCGACATAAGTGTCCGGTTATTGATGCAGCAGATGCAGATTAATTTCTTAGGTGTTCGGTACCTCTAAAAACTATCACCAACGGAGCCCGTATATTCCACCTACGGGTGCGACACTACAATCCTGTCCCCCTAAAAAAAATCAATAATTCATTATTTAATTAAACCAAAATACAAAGAATTTTTGATGAATTATTTCAGGAATTCTAACAAAGCATAATAGAAAATCCATAGTACAGGTCGGACTCGATTATCCTGAGTGTCGATTTTTTTTCACTCCGGATAATTGAATTTTCCGGATAATCGAATCACTAAGAAAAATATTGAAATCTTTGATAAAGGAACTAAAATATTATATTTTTTCGTTATTTTATTTATATGATGCGGTGGTGTAGCCAGAATTTTTTTTCTAGGAACAGTAGGGGCCTTTACAAGAAGAACAAATTTTTGACCAGCATACACAAAAAAACACTTTTTCAAACCCCTTCTTCTTAAACACGTTCTTAACTGCAAAATCATTCATATTTATGGCAATACCAAATTTTCTCAGATTTATGCATAAAAATTGAAAAACAAGAACATCAAAAACCAAATTCCGGATAATCGAGTCTAAAATTCCGGATAATCGAATCCCGGATAATCGAGTCCCCGGATAATCGTGTCCGACCTGTATTCCTATAATATAGCAGTTCAGGAGGTGTCGTCCATTAACCACATGGTCATTTTCAAATTTTTCAGAAGGCCTCTCACTAGGGTGGGGCTTGTTTCCAAAAATCTTCCGTAGTCAGGATTTACAAAGTGGAAAATGATCATCGGTCCCAAAATAACATCCTGTGAAAAAATGAGAATTTTTGGTGAAGGTTTAGAGGTGGCGCAAAGGGCGTATGTGCAGTTTTCCCATTTTAGTGAACTCTGAAAAATTTTGGTATGCTTTTCAGCTTGTTTTGGTTATTTTAGGACCCTTATGGGCAAAAAATCACCTCAAAATTGCGATATCTCCACTCCTTTAGATGATATTTGACGAAATATATTTTATGCATGCGGTTTTTGGCCCTTGAATAAGTAGGTTACGCTGACTGATTACTATGAACCCGAATAAGCACATTAATAGCTGGGGAGGATTCCTATGCTTGTAGAATGAAACAAAGAGCGAAGAAGAATGAGAGAAAGAACAAAGAACACAGAAGAATGTAAGGTGGGGGTGTAACTGATGATATTATATTAGAATCAACTACGGAACCGTGAAAATATCTCGGTTGGATGTATGAGATGTGATTGCATGCAAGTTTAACACTAATTTAGTATTTTAAAAAGTCCGTTTGATATAACTCCAGCAATTGCTTTTAAGATCTGAACGAAATAACAGAGGGGGCCAAAATCCATACAGGCTCAAAATCCGTACACTTCATACAAATAGAAGGAGTTTTTTTTATGAAGTGGAAGGGTTTAGATTTATTTCTTAGGTGTTCGGATTTTGATCCCGCACAATATATCCTTATTAGGTAAATCCATAAACGATTTCTGCTTTCTAGCAATAACACTTCCTTTTAGATTTTCCACACAGGAATATCTGAATTAGGATGCCATTTCAGCAATTAATTACGTTTGGGCCTCCAATACTTCACTTTTGCCACAACACCTTCAACACAACTTCGGACAAACGAAAATGCAGTTGAAGTTCAATACATCGTTCTATTTGAAATCGATGTATATAAACAACAGCAGGAAATCGATGTATATAAACAGAAGGAAAAAATCGGTAGTCAAAATTCAAATTAGTGCACGAACTTCTATAAGATGCAAGAGATAAAGCATTTCAGGTTGGAAACCTCTCGAATAAAACAAAAAATAAATCTTCACAGTTCTGAAACATATTTTTTTAAGGAATTGCGACAGAGCTACATGAAGGAATTTTTACAGGATGTCCAAAGTATATATTGATAATTATATAAATTGATTATATAAATTGATAACTTGATAGATACTACGTGAGGCTGAATTTCCAGGATGTATATTTTTCAACGGTCCCTTTCAAACGATTATTGAACTAAAGCAGTAACGTGGACATGCATTTATTTATATCTACCAAGAGAATAATGATGAAACTTTGCATGGAGTTGAGGACATTTTAGCCGCTACTGCAATTTGTCCATAAAGAGTAATCTAAAATCGTATGCATGGGTCGAAAACTAGAGATTGTTCAAAAATTGGAGCTCTTCCCCTACTTGAAGAAATATTGTTCGAAATATTTCTGAACTAGATAATATTAAATAGAAGTCAATATAATCATCGTTTTCTACTGGATCTTTTCGCCATTGCGTAAAACTGAGATTTTTCAATATTCCTCAGTTACACTCAAGATATCACTAGTTTCACCGTCCCACCTGTTTAACCCACCCCACCTTACATTCTTCTGTGTTCTTTGTTCTTTCTCTCATTCTTCTTTGCTCTTTATTCCATTCTACTAGCATAGGAATTCTCCTCAGCTGTTCATATGCTTATTCGGGTTCATAGTAATCAGTCAGCGTAACCTATTCAAGGGCCAAAAATCGCATGGATAAAATATATTTCGTCAAATATCATCTAAAGGAGTGGAGATATCGCAATTTTGAGGTGATTTTTTGCCCTTAAGGGTCCTAAAATCACCAAAACAAGCTGAAAAGCATACCAAAATTTTTCAGAGTTCACTAAAATGGGAAAACTGCACATACGCCCTTTGCGCCACCTCTAAACCTTCACCATAAATTCTCATTTTTTCACAGGATGTTATTTTGGGACCGATGATCATTTTCCACTTTGTAAATCCTGACTACGGAAGATTTTTGGAAATAAGCCCCACCCTAGCCTCTCACCTCTTGTAGTTTTTAGTCCATACCAAAAAAATCAATTCGCATGGGCCTTCTCACTTTAATGACCCCTTGACTTAAAGACAGCTCCTCGAAGAATTTCTCTACATATTCTGTTACAAATTTCATCGTGCATTCTTTCATAAACTCATTCAGAGATTACTTTCTGGTTTCCAATCTAGTTATTATAGTCTTTCGGGTTTATTTCACTAAATGTCTTATGTTATTCCCTATTGAAACCATCTAAGTTTCACTTCAGTTATTTGTTTCAAATCTGGGCTCCGTTACGTTTTCTCAGACAGCAGTTTTAGAGATTATTTGAAAAAAATCCTTCGAAAAATCCTTTGTTTGTGTGGCGGGTACGATGAGTATGATGATATTTTCCATTACCAAAAGATTCTGGACCGACCAGGCATCGAACCCAGACACCTTCAGTATGGCTTTGCTTTGTAACTGCGGACTCTAACCACTCGGCTAACGAAGGTCCCTGGTTAGAATGATATGACAAGTAAATTATGCGAAGGTTTTTGTTTGAAAATAGATGAACAATCCTTTTTAATAGAACTACGGGAATCCCGGGAAACAGAAAATCATTTCCCGGGAAACGGGAATCCCGGGAAATCTCATTTCCCGGGAAATGTTCCCAGGATTGCAAACTCTATTGGATATGTGATTCGTTAAGGAACTTTTGGATGAATTTACAGAAAATTTGTAGGCAATTTTATGTTGAAACCTCTGGATAAGGAATTTTAAAGGTTATGCTCTCAGAAATTCCAAGATGTGCTCCTAATAAAATATGTTTATCATTTTGTTTTTATAGATAACCCTAACAACCAAGCGTTTTAATGTGGGGACATTTGTGATTTATCAAAAAGAAGCCATTTGAACCATTAGGCATAAGCGATAATTTGATAATTTTTAGCGAAAAAAAAACAAAATCTGTACTATTGTATTGCACAAGTAGTTATTGTATTTTCACTCGATTTTGTATCGAGTAAGTACTCTAATAATTATTATTCTCTAAGAAAAATATAGTAATTAGCATTAATTACCCGAAAAATTCCAATAAATCATTGAAACTAAGCACTTGAATTTTGAAAAACGATAATGTGAAATTAAAAATAGGCACTAATTTTTCAAAAAGTTGCCAATCAATAATGCAAAAATTGATTGTTATTCAAAAGACTTATAGTGCTATTTTCAATATTTCTTTGAAAAGTTTCTTATATTTAGGTACTCATATTTTGTTTTGTTTTGGTAAAAAATTATTATTTTATACATAATTTAAAGCTTGTTTCGAATTATTTTACTGGCTGTTTTGGATAAACTAGTGATGATCACCATTTTCCTCAGGGTCATGATAATATTTTTCCTTATAAGCAATCTTCAATGAAATTTTAATATGATCCCTCACAAAAATTCTGTGACCTGAAAGAAAATCCTGGAAGTTTGGAGATCGTATCGAATCCGATTTCGTAGGGAACTTTAAATGAATACTCAAATAATGTCTCAGAAACATTTCTAAAAGAAGTTTTGTACAAATCCTTGGATGCAATTTATTGAGAATATCCAGAGAAATTACAGAGGAAAGGTAACAATGGATATGTTTTCTACTTAATTCATGGATTTGTTTTGGCACGGCCTAACTCTGATAAAATATTTTAGCATACGTAGTCCATTTATCCTACTAAAAAAATTGCTGTTGTATTGACCTTTGGAGGCTGTTGGCCCAATACCGACATGGACTCCGAAGGACCAGATGACAAAACATCCACCAAATTTTCCACCGGAATCGCTCGGATGGCTAACTGCTTCCACCGACTCCTCTTTGTTAATCAAACGTCACATCGCATTGTCTGCCTCCTAGAAATCTAGCTCTGAAAAGATCTGGATCGAAATAACTTTTTGTAAAGCGGCAGACAGAACAATCGGCGACCATGAAGGCAATGGAGCTAGCAGATACAGTTTCCGAGGATGGATGGACGACGATGAATTCGCAGGAACAGCAGCATCCAAAACTGGAACGGCACAATCTTCCACATCACAATCACAGCAAAGTACAGCTCCGGACGAAATTGATCACATTCGGTTCAAACGGTAGAAATTCGCTGCTGCCGACGAGTTTCGGATGATCGGCTAGTAATAATGAGGCAAATCACTTTACTTATACTTTACTTTTATTCCGTACAGCACAGTCGTACTATAAGAATCGATCAATGATTACAAATGTTCCCCCCGTTTTATACCCTCTCTCTTCGATGCGATTGCATCATCTTTCTTTTGATTGGTTAGACGCTTTTGCGCAGTTAGGTAGAGAGAGAAAAAACACATACACACAAACAAAATTCACTGGAACTTTATGCGCTTCTCTGCTTCTTCAATACCGTTCGTGCACAGGGATTGAATTCTGAGAAAATTGACAGAATCTCTCACGTATCGCTCTCTGTAACTATCATAAAATGCAGCTCATTATGAGAGACTGTTGATCGTGTACTGCTACAACTTTGATCAGATCGGGGGGACAGCAGCGCATGATAAAAACCCCTCTAAACAAGCTCCAAATCTGGGGGACACTATTGCTATCGGGAGTTCGAGGATTGTTTATCGTGCCAGTAAAGTAAATACCCCCAACGGTAAACAAGCGAGAGAAATGGATCTTATCATTGCTCTCTCTTTGGGACTCTCGTTCGCTGCTCCTATTTATCAGACTTGTCACAACTTTTTGATTCATTGCCGATCATGGTCCGCAACAGATGGGATGTTTTTCGTCGCTTGCTTTGATCGTGCTTTGATGATGCATTCTGCAATGCCTGTTCTTGTATAACCAAAGATGTTAGTACACGTCCCATACGAGTGGATGTTAAAATGGCAAAATAATGTGGCAAATGCGCTGATGAATGAATTAATGCTTTTATTAATCGGTTTTATTTATATTGGATATATTTGAAATATTTGATTCCGTGAATTTGTCTTACGTGGAGAGAAAAGTTAGCGATTTTTTAGAATTTAATCATTTTTTCAAGTGCTTTCTAGCAGTCTTCAAAAAATCTCACTCCAAGAGCTGCTGAGATTTAAAAACTGCGGGTCAAGATCGATTGCGCGCGCTTATTACGTTTCTATCCGAGCACGCATTGAATCATGCGTTTTATATGAGATGATTGAATCCCAGTATTCAATCCTTGATTGATGAGAGTTATTGAAGTATATCAAGTTATCCATGATAATGCGTCACACATTCGTGGGAAATTGTCTTTGACAGGACACACGAGTCGCGCTTGAGCCTTTGGGTATACTTGGTAATCATTCTTGAAGAATTTTTTTTATAGTTTTGATGCTCATATTTTTTGTTTGTTCCAGCGATAGCTATGAAACTGTTAGATGGCTTTTGTTCGTGTTTGGTGAAGTAATTCGATCAGATATAACTTCTACAGCGTCTATGGAGCTAATATGACTCGGAATTGGATTGCAGTTTACAATGTCGTAATGATTTGTTACATGAAAAATATACCTAATGTAAAAACAGGAAGCTTAATGCTCAATGTGATTGTTACAAATAAAAGAAAATTATATGTGGCACAACTTCTACTTTCTTTTCTGCGCTTTGTGCCCATTGGCTATTTTTTATTGTTATGCTGAAAATGCAGTTTTCGGTTTTGTTACAGAAACTAAAGCATAATGGGGCTATAGTCATAAAACTGTACTTATACCATTTTCACACAACAAATCATACTACGGGAAACTCTACGGCAGCAGAGTTTCTGAGGGTGGCATTGGATTCAGCAACCCCAAATTTAATGAAGCACAAATCTTGTTGTTTGAGATACGCAATCATGGTAATTTTGTGCCTCTGTGTTGTCAGTGACCTGCCTTAAAATTGATAAAAAAAAAACTAGAACACAACTGGCGTGCGCAATATGGATGCCCTATTGAATCTGAGATAGCTAAGATGGACAACTTTGTATGATGAAAACGCAAGTCAACATGTTACTTCTTGAAAATACATACAATTCAATTCGAATACATACAATTTAATTTATACATTTTGACCATCACTTGCGATCTTACATGAATTTTCCAGTAGAATTAGCTATTCGGCTCAGGATAATGTTTTTGAATAGTAGAGGTTTTATTTCTAAATAAACAATATTTTATTCTATATACCTACGACAAAACGTGCACTTGCACTTTAGCTGAAGGTAAATGACAATTCCTATCATAAGGATTCATCCTGGGATTGAATCCCAGAACAAATCCTGCTCACTGTGATTGGCAAAAAATCAGGATTTGAAACGATCCTGCTTATTGAGATGATTTCAAAGCATGCTTGTTTAAATCTCAGAGTATAAAGATGATCTTAGAAGACTGCTTTCTAGCAAAGCCGAATGCAATTTAAAACAAAAATTCTTGTGAAACATCTTCGATATAAGTACTTGAACTCTCCACATCGAAGGATTTCGATAAAAACATTTATTATTAGTTAAGTTCCAACAAAACTCAAAAGTAGGGTCGGTGCTGGCTAGATAAGAATAGATTTTCTAATGTCAAAAATTTTAATCTAAAAATTTTTTTTTTCAAACAAAATTTTTACAAACATCATTTGAAATACCGTAATCCGGGGTAACATTGATCTTTTTTTTGATTTTTTTTTAAATATTTCGTTTGAAAATGCAAATGTTGCAAATTTTATATTTTTAAAACAAGTACTGCCACCCATAGCTCGTGGCTATATACTGTATTTTGTTTTGAAAAAAAAAAAAAAATAAGTATCGTAAAAAATGTTTTAAGCGATTTTTTGATTAGGCTGATATGGGGTAACATTGATCACCTATGTAATTAACATTCGGTAATATTGAAAATGTCGTTACTTACTTAAATCATGGCCCCTGAAGCCGAATATGAAGGCCAAATGCTTACAAGTCATTTACTTTTTGAGTTATTTTAAGATTAAAAACACCTCGAGCCACGGAATACGCCTAAAGGTAGGCAATTTCCTTAGGGAATTTTACATTATTAACAGTAATTCGATAATGTTTCTTAATTGAGCATACTTTTGAAAGTTTTGACAACGGAATCGTTTTCGGCGATGCCATTTTTAGTAGGAACCGCATTTTCCTTGCTCATATCGTTTGCAGAACTTATGTGAGACATGAATCTTCGATAGTGTTATCCTTAATCATTAAAATCATTGTTTCGAAAAGTTGCCAACTTTACGCATAAGGTAAACGCAATTTTCGAAAATATCTTCACTTTCATTAGCTTATGAATATGAGAAAGAGAAGCACCATTAATGATTTGGAAATGTTCCATCAATAAATGATAATGCGAACTTTTTACGAGATGAATCATTCCGATCAATTTTACCCCGCTGATCAATGATACCCCGGATTACGGTACCCCAAAGAAAAATACAAAAATAAAAAAAAAATTCACACTCTATAATGGAAAGCACGTCAACGGTACCAATTGTAAGGTTGTTTCCTTTAGTCGGTGCAGTGGCTAACCATTTACGAATACTTTATTAAATCACTTCGTTTGCAAAGGGTGACGTCTATTCGCGACTTGGGCGTTATCATCGACGAAAGGCTTATGTTCAACGAACACATAGGGGTTATCTCGGCCAAAGCCTTATCCACTCTTGGATTTATTCGTTAGTATGCTGCAGATTTCTGCTGGCAGCTATCCAGGATATACGCTGGCCGAGAACCGGAGAACGTGAATTCCGAGCGGTGGACCCCATCGCCAACACTTCATTCAAGTACCACATCTACTACAGAGGTGGCGACAGAGCAGAACGTGGAGTTGGCTTCATAGTGATTGGGAAGCAGATGAAACGAATTATTCGGTGGAAACCGGTAAGCGACCGAATCTGTGTGTTGAGAATGAAGGGCAAGTTCTTCAACTACAGCCTAATCAGCATATATGCGCTAACGAACGATAAGCCCGATGACATTAAGGATGAGTTCTATGAGAGCCTGGATAAGGCCTACGGAGAGTGCCCAAAACAAGCTGTCAAGATAGTCATCGGCGACGCAAATGCGCAGATCGGGAAAGAAGATTTCTTCCGACCCGTCATTGGAACGGAAAGCCTTTATTCCGTTACCAATGATAATGGCCTGCGGCTAGTGACCTTCGCTGCTGCTAGAAGGATGGCAATCAGCAGTATTTACTTCGCACGAAAAAAATATCCGCAAACACACTTGGCGACACCCGAATGGAGATGCCTGCTCCCAAATAGACCACGTGCTGGTTGATGGGCGACATTTCTCAGATGTCATTGATGTCAGGACCTTCCGAGGCCCTAATATCGACTCAGATCATTATCTCGTTGTAGCTAAAATTCGGGCGCGGTTATCGAGCGTCACGAGTTCCACAACAAACAGAACGCTGCGCTTCAATATACAACGCTTGTCGACTGATGGGGTAGCTGCGCAATAACGTCAGCAACTAGACGAGCAGTTGTGAAGAATCAACGTTGCTGGAGACGTCGACAGTCTGTGGGATCCTATCCACGAAGCTGTGACAACAACGGCGTGGGTAGTGATCGGCACTGATCAACGACGAAGAAGAAACGGCTGGTTCGATGAAGAGTGCCAGAGGGTGACAGACATGAAGAATGTCGCCAGAAGCCGTATGCTTGTGGTCGGTACCCGACAGAACAGAGAGCGGTACAAGGCAGCAAGAGCCGAAGAAAAGCGAATCCACCGCATAAAGAAAAGGCAGCACGAAGAAAGTGTAGTAGCTGACGCTCAAGAAAGCATGAACCGGAATGATATGCGGAGATTCTATGCAACGGTCAATGGTGCGCGGCACATTACCGTACCTGTGCCCGCCATGTGCAATGATCGAGAAGGGAATTTGCTGACCGATAAAACGGCGGTGGCTACCTGGTGGAAGGAGCACTTTTAACAATTGTTGAATGGTGAGAATGGAAATGTAGCGAGGAACAGGATGAACATAGATGATGACGATCAAGCTGTGGACTCACCAACCATAGGAGAGTTTGAAAAGGCTATCAGTGAGCTGAAGAACTGTAAGGTTGCTGGGAAGGACGAGATCCTGGTCGAGCTTCTCAAGCACGGAAGCGAGCAACTTTATCAGTAGATCCACCGAGTACTGCTGAAAGTATGGGAGGACGAAGAATTGCCCACCGGCTGGTTGGATGGCCTCATCCGCCCTATCTACAAGAAAGGGCACAGACTGGAGTGTTCCAATTACAGAGGAATAACCCTGCTGAATTCGGCGTACAAAATTCTGTCGCGCATCCTGTTTAACAGACTGAGACCGCTCGAAGAGTCCTTCGTCGGCGAATACCAAGCTGGTTTTCGTGAGGGCCGTTGGAAAACGGACCAGATGTTTAGCTTGCGAATGATCCTAGACAAAGTCCGAGAGTATAACTTGCAGACTCACCGTCTGTTTATTGATTTCAAGGCGGCGTACGACTCAGTGAAAAGAAATGAGCTTTGGCAGATAATGTCTGAAAATGGTTTTCCGGCGAAACTAATAAGGCTGATACGTGCTACGCTGGTTGATTCGAAATCAAGTGTTCGGATCGCGGACGAGGTGTCAACCTCGTTCGTGACGTTAGACGGATTGAAGCAGGGAGATGCACTTTCGAATTTACTGTTCGACATTGCATTCGAGGGTGCTATTAGGAAATCTAGCGTGCAGAGAAATGGCACTATTATCACAAGGTCGCACATGCTCCTTGGCTTTGCGGACGATATAGATCTGATTGGAATCGATCGCAGGTCAGTGGAAGAGGAAGAGGGAGACAGCGAGGATAGGCCTGAACATTAATTCTACCAAAACGAAGTACATGGTTGCAGGTAGAGACAGAGTCAGGCATGGTGGTGTAGGTGCTGAGGTAGTGTTTGATGGGGATGTGTTTGAAGTTGTTGAAGAATTTGTTTGCCTTGGAACACTTGTGACATGTGACAACGACGTTTCCCGCGAAGTGAAAAGACGTGTTACGGCTGCGAATAGCGCTTTTTACGGACTACGTAACCAGCTTAGGTCCCGCAGCTTGCAAACCGAAACAAAATTCGCCCTGTATAAAACATTGATTCTTCCGGTGGCTCTCTACGGGCACGAAGCGTGGACGTTGAAAGAGTCAGACCGGAAAGCTCTCGGTGTTTTCGAGCGTAAAGTGCTGCGGACAATACTCGGTGGGAAACTCGAAATGGTGTGTGGCGCAGACGCATGAATCACGAGTTGTATCAAGTGTACAAAGATGCGAATATTATCAATCGTGTAAAATACGGCAGACTTCAGTGGGCTTGTCACTTAGTGCGAATGTCGGAAGAAAGAATTGCGAAAATAATATTCAGCAGGGAACCAGGTAGAGGCCGGCGGCTTCGGGGAAGACCTCGAATACGCTGGCTGTACGCAGTGGAAGAGGACCTGGCGACCCTAAACGTTCGGGGCAACTGGAGAAGTTTTGCCCAAGTCCGACGAAGATGGAGCTCCCCCCTGATGGACAAACCCTCGTTGATTACGCTTATGGACGGGTTACTCGTTGATTCGTTCGTTCGTTCAGATGGTGGAAATTGTTGATTTAATCTTTATTTTTGCACCCCTACTCTGTCTCAGCCTCAACACGGAACCTAGAAGATGGCGGCGAGTATTTATTTTTCCTCGAGGGGTGAAAATCCGTTGCCCGTTCCGGTCCACGGTGGAAAGAAATCTAATTGTCTTCTCGGTGGAAAATAAATCAAAACTGCGCTATTTTCAGTGAAAACAACGACAAACGCTGCGCTTCTGGTGGTGCTTTTGCTGGTGGCTGATCGGATGTTGGTCGCCTGATGATGACGATATTGGCTTCCCCTTCGAAACCAATATACAAACGGTACCTAAAACAAGTTCCAGCTACTGGGTTGATCCTGCAGGACAGTGGTTTTCAAGCTTTTTGTTCAGTTGCTATCCGTCTCTCTACAAGACAACACGCGTTTGATTCTTTTGTGCTTTATTTCGTTGACATCATGCCAGTGACAAGAAGAAATTGTATTGTGCTGGACACATCAGTCCTCCCAAAGCGACCTAGCATCGCTGATATTAAACAGTTTCTGGATTGTGAACTGAAACTGGACATGACGCTAGTGAAGAGTGTCCAAACTCACAACGTTAGAAACGCCGTGTTTCTAACTATGCATTGCGAAGAAACAGCAACAAGAATTGCTGCTAACCACCATATGAAGCATTACATGCATTGCGAGGGGAAGCGGCTCGCATTTCCACTGCCGATCTACATCGACAGCAGTGCTGTGGATGTTCGGCTACATGATCTCCCAGAAGAGATTGAAAGTCATGTTATCATCAGCCATATGCAGCAATATGGCGAAGTTATTTCTCTACGGAACGACTTTTGGAGAAGTTATTTTCCGGGCCTCAGCAATGGGATACGTGTATTACGCATGAAGCTGACCAAACCCATCCCGTCATATATCACCATCTCCGAAGAAATGACATACGTGTCTTATTTCTCGCAGGTTAAAACCTGTAAAAATTGCGGCAACAAAGAACATCCAAAACTACGGTGCTCTGAAGCTGCAAAATCCATATCAAACCCAAATCACGCAACAGCAAACCAACAACCTAATGCATCGGATGATTCCCAACATTCATCTACACTTGCCGAAAAACAATGGCCAGCTCTCTCCAAGCCGGAGACCGTTGGTAAAATTAAATCAAAAAAGCAAATTACCAGTAAGCAGTAGCCGAAACGACAAAGGTCTATCGAGTCGGACACAACAATCACTGACAATGCATCGAAACGCGTCGCACCGCCCATCTCCGTCTCAAGCGAAAGTGATAGCAACGAAACTCTTTCTAATGTCCCCCGTGCTGCTGCAAGAGCTGGGATGCGACGTGGCTCATTTTCGCATGTTGATGACCCTGTTCTTCGCCAGCAATACATCGAGGAGGAAACGCAACATATAGAAGAATTGTACAGGCTAGGTTATAAAATTTAATTGATTTGTAATTAAATTGTTCGGAATATTCGGCTCCGTTATGCCTAGTGCGCTTGAGCCTGTCAAATAAATAAATAGAAAAAAAAAGCTTTTTGTTCGTTCCGTTTATTGTAATTTTTACAAGCATCGTTGTTTCCAACGCACTAGAGGTCTATTATGTTTTGTGATTTTTAATGCTTGGGCTGATACTTACGTCAAAACTCAAAGATACAGTTCTAACATACAGTTTCATCATAAAACAACGTATTTTTAACTAACGGAAATATAGAAAACCACGAAACCTGGGAATAATTCAGTGATAATAAATTGTGAATATCATCAACGCAATTAAATTCAGGTGAATTTCTTGGACAATAGATTCCCCCTAAGAAGGTCCAATTCCAGTTGAAAACCCCTGCCATAGCCACCAGCAGCCAAGCGATTGACGACGATAACGGTGCTCTCAGTCAACAAATAGAGACGCGCGCGCTTATGGCTTCCGTAACTACAGCAGGCTGGGGGTGTGAGAATCCAATACCGAAGCAAGTGGATTGGAAAGTCTCATGAATAAATTGTTTTTCTATTTCCTTCTAGCGTAAATAAAGAGTTGTTTTCTTTCGAGCTGCACTCGAGACAAAGTCCTTTACTGGCAGTTGTGGGTTTCTGTCCCGACCCGATTGCCGGGGCGTTATCAGTGAAGTGTCGGATCATCCGCTAGAATGGAATTGAAATTGACTTTAATGTCTCGAAATGGTTACAGTTCATTGTCGTTCCGAACGATAATTCACGTTCTCTTGGAGTGTTCATGCAATTGAATCCCTAGCTAGGGGAGGCCTTTAGAATCTTACGAAATACACCTTTCAATCCACCAATTTCTTCCCTTAATATCGTCATTTAACTTGTCTGCAAAAATCCTCAATCTCCATCCCACTTACAACGATTCAATTCGAGCAACCCGGAGAGGCAAAGAGATTACGCAAGCAGCCGTAGAACTCGCGGCTTATATTATACCTGTGTTGCCATGAATTGCCATTCCTTGTGAACCTGAGCCATCATCGGAGGGAAAATGTCCTTACGTAACCACCATCAGCAGCTCAGCCTCGAAAACCCGATTTAACGCAAACACATCCCCGGCAATGCTGGCTCGCTGGCTTGGCTGTCAGCTGCCAAAGTGTGACGAAAAACACGGATTAGGCCATCACAGAATCTCCTCCGCCGAGGTTTTGTCGGCCTTTTTCCAAAGCCGGAGAATGCTGGCTCCGACTATGTGTAGATATTGGAACCCACGTGTTTCGTTGATGAATTGAATGCCGTGTCGTTTTCCTTGGGATTTTCGTCCTTCCGATGAAAGAAAAATCCGTAATGAATTCACCTGACGGGTGTCGTCGCGTTTCTTGAATTTAGGTAATCAACACACCATCGATGTCATAAATTCATCAGATTTTACGATTGCTCAGGTGCGAAGAAAAAAAGCAACGAGACGACCGTTTTAGAACGGAACAATGGGATAATTTCAGAAAACAAGGCGATCAAAACCTCTGAAGTTCTAAAAGAGCATTTTTGCCCGGCGGTTCCTGGAAAAATTCGGAAGGTTCGGAAGGTTCTGCATGAGCATGATTGCAAGAACAGCTATACTTACACAGGGAACCAGTAGACGCGACTCAGGATCAGTTGCATCTTCAAGGTGCAATTACTGGTGCTCTCATTATTATAGCAAACAATAACGGCACCGGCTGCGTCCAAATGCAGGTCGATTTGAGGATGGGAGGAAAATATTGACGTGTTACTTGCTCTATGGAAGCCGAGGAGCCCTTTGCACTTCCACAAGTAAGTACTGGGAGTTTGGATATGGGAAAGAATTCTTAGGGTGCCTACTTTGTTGTTTGTTTCGCGTCTGTTTGGTCAAAATTTAACTCACTGGACTGCATATATCATAAAAACGCGTTTTTATAAGCTTGACTTTAAAAAGTTACGCTACTTTTTGAAACAATGGAAACATCAAGTTACATACAGCTGACCATCCGAGTGGAATTACCGTAAACTAAACATCTTATATACTTTGAAGTTGGATTAAAGGAACAAATTGAGAAATGTTGAAATTTGTTGAAAACTAAATAAACGTAAGTAAATGGAAAACCCGAATTTAGTACTATACCATTTAATTCCACTAGAGTTTGTATCCTTTGACAGATACGTGTATTTCGACCTCAACTGTAAGGCCGTCTTCAGTGTCGTGTACTAGACTCGACTTCAAATAAAAAATAAAATAATCAAAATACGTAATCCCCAGCACAACATATTTTAATTGAAAAAGTCCCATTGTGCCAGCCATCCACTGAAAACGATTTTCACGCGTATTTCTCCCCTTACTCATTCGCGAGCGTCATTTTGCGTTGTAAAAAACCCGAATCCGGCTGATGAATTTATGAGTGAAGGTATGTATGTATGTGAAAGGAGCGTCAATCCGCACCTAGCCTATTTGTTGTGCACGAGTGCTGATCCGAAAATGCCTCGGCAGCCAAATGAGGGTTGGTTTAAGTGATTCTCCTCTGGATAGACGCGCCCGCGGAAAACCCGTATAGGAACTGGAAGTGGTGTAGGTAATCGCTTGCACAACCACTCACAGGCGACGGTGGTAGCCAGTGTAAATCACGAATCAAAGGAATTTTGTTTCGTCTCACTGAGCTTAATGCTTGATTTGATAATCCGTCGCCGTCGTCGTCGTCGTCGTCGTCGTCATCGTAGATGTAGGAAAACGTGGAATTTTGTGTGGTTGATGAGACTTTCCTGCAGAACTATGTACACCCGATTCTGTTTTTGCACGGGGGATGCGTACCGTGCAAAAAAGTTTTCAGTTCAAAATTTCAAGAACCGTGTAAAAAAAGTAACATTATTTCTCGACGTTTCATTTAAAAATAAGGTTTTGGCAAACAAATTTGTATGGAAACTTTTTTTGCACGGCCGTGTAAAAAAATCCGTGCAAAAACAGAATCGGGTGTACTCTACTTTCCATTAACTGTGAAAGATGTGTGAATTGATGGATTCTATGCAAATGAATAAAAATGATTTTAATTGCAGTTTTAAGTCCCACGGTTGTATGCGATCTGAACAAGAGGGTGTTTGAATATGTTTTGTTTATAAGGTCAAGAAAAAAATCTTTTCTTCTACAGGAATTTAACTAAGATTTTCGCTAGGTTCTTCTCAGAATTCAACTTGAATTTGAAGGCACCTTCAAAAAGTATCAAATATTCCTTCAAAAAATCGTCCAGAGATTTGTACAGAAGCTAGATTGAGATATTTCCCAGATAATACTTCTAAAGACATCTCCAAGAGCTTTTCAAGTGACTACTAGAAAAACTATTAAAACCATTTCTTCTGGGATTGGTTCAGAAATTATACTTAGAAATTTAGCTTGTTAAAATTATTAGAGAACTCATTTCTTAAATCACTCTGAGGATTTGTCAAACATTTCTGTAGGAATTATTCAGGATGTTTCACATAAAAGTATATCTTTGATACATCTACAGAAATTCTTTATATTCCGATAGAAAGTGTCAATCACTTGACACTGAAGAAGTATGTAAGTTGCAGACGAAATATACATATCTGTCAAGGTTAACAACATGCTAGAGTTTAAAGATATTTGCTCGCCTTACTAGTGATTTTTACATCATATTTATCTTTTTGCTTTTGCAAAATTGAAGTATTAAAATTCAATAAGTGTTAATCCCTCCATAAATATAAAAAAGTGTAGAGAAAGTTTTGTACCGAAATCCTTGTAGAACAACCGAAGAACGTTTTCAACAGATCTAGTCAAATTGTCTGCTTCGCGGATGATATGGACATTGTGAGCCGCACATTTTAGTTAAAGTTAGTAAAAGTTGCTTGAAGATTCCTAAGATTTAAAACGAATCAAGTCAGAAATCCATTAAGAATACCATAATAAGTCTGTCAACAGTATGGCAAAAGATCTGATAGTGACCTGTTAATGAACTGATAATAAATAATCCTAATTTCATCAGAAATCTGCCGAATATCTCCTTGAAAGAGCGTAACCATTTAAGTTTAAGAGAAAGTAATCAAACAAAAATATTCAAAGTAGTACAATAAACTCCCCTTAAAAACTTTCAAGAAAGTTGTTAGGCACTTTCCGCACAAGAAAGTGACAGATCATAACATTTTATGAAGTTTTAGCGTAGGCCCAATCTTATTCGAAATCGATGGTGTAAGAAATGCAAAGATTAGGACTCCTTCTCAGAACTAGTCATCAACAAGGCCGTTGAAATTCCATAGAAAATCAAAAAGAGATAAAGCTTAACCAAGCCTAAAGTTCAATGAATTCCTTGGAATTGGCTCATCAAGGGTTGCATCACTATAAAAACGTAACCCTCTACCACCCAAATTTTTATTTTCAATCTAAATATCATTTTCAAAACAAAATACGTTATGGGCAATGCATTATTTTTATTCGCAAATCTATGAGTTTTGATTTTTGATTTTTATAATTTTTATTTTTGAACATCCCTACCCTTTTTCATTTTTCTTGAAGCTTCTTCTAATTACTCATGTTTGACAATAATAAAAATCCAAGTTTTTACAGAATTTTTAGAAATATTAGATAATTATTTTTCTTAATTTTTTTATTTTTCCGTGTAATTAACGGAAAAAACTGGTTTGAAATTATTTTAATACCACCATGCTCTTCTTCTGTGATAGGTTGATCTTAAAAATAGAAAAGGCACGATTTTTCATTCTACACTTTAAATGGACTTCAGGCATTTGGGAATTTTTTTATTTCCGTATGGGTTTGGGCCGAAAGGTTTCAGATTTTCATGAAACTTTTTCCACAGGCAGGGCTCATCAATATATGAATAAAAAAAAATGGAGAAAAATTCAGGGTCGACTATTTTCCCGGAAAACTCAGTTGGATTTTTTTGTTTTCCCCTGACACTACTTTCTTGGAAAAATCATAACTCAAGAACGAAGCATCATAGAAACAAAGTTTTTCATGAAAATGAATGCAAATTTTCTCAGGAATGAAAAAAAATATTAACTGGAAAAAATTATCCACAAAATTTTCCACCGTTGAGAAAATAAGTAAAGAAAAGCCGGAAAAAACTATGTTCCAATTAGTGGAAGACTTTCAAAAATATATTTTTGAGAAGATAATTTCATAATCGCTGAAATTTTTGAAATGTACTTTTTTTTTCGTTTTTCAGTTATGGCCAATTTTGTGGAAAATGACCACATAAGCCTTTCTTTGAAAACCCATATTTCAATCGAAGCATCGGAAAAACAAAGATTTTTTATCAAAGCAATTGCAAATTTTCTAAAACATCTGAAAAAAAAAGATATGGGATTGGTTTTAATGAAGTATAAGTCGGAATGGATGATATTTTTCATGAAAATTTACACCTCTAAGAAAAACTGAAAAAAACTGTTTCTGCCTCAATTTTTCATTACACTGAAACAAAAAAGGTTATAATTATTGATTAATTTTATTTTATTATTAATCTTTTTTATTAAATTATTCAGTTTATAACTTACATTTTCATCTTAATACTATCTATTTTTTCAACCGGGAAGATTGTCTTTGGTTGCTAACACCACCAAATTGGCCATAACTCAAAAAAGAAAAAAAAGTACATTTCAAAAATTTCAGTGATTAAAGCTTATGAAATTATCTTCTCAAAAATATTTTTTTGAAAATTTTCCACGAGTTGTAGCATAGCTTTTCCGGCTTTTCTTTACGAATTTTCTCAACGGTGGAAAATTTTGTGGAAAACTTTTTCCAGTAATTTTTTTTTTATTCCTGAGAAAATTTGCTCCCATTTTCATAAAAAAAACTTTGTGTTTACGATGCATCGTTCTTGAGTTATGATTTTTCAAAATAAGTAGTGTCAGAGGAAAACAAAAAAATTCCAACTGAGTTTTCCGGGAAAATAAGCGACCCTGATTTTTCTCAATTTTGTTTTATTCATATCTTGATGAGCCCTGCCTGTGGAAAAAGTTTCATGAAAATCTGAGACCCTTCGGCCCACTTTGTACGGAAATAAGAAAAAATCCCCATTTGTAGATTTTTTTAAGACAATTTCAAAAATTCCAAAAATAGTTTCAAAAGTCATAAAAAACTTTTCTTAAATGCGTGTTATGAATCAAGGTTTAAGCCGAAAATAAAATCATTTTGAGATCCGAGGTACGAAAAAATACACAAAATTCCAAAGTGTACCCCGTCTAAAGGCGGGGTTGGATATAAGAGGGTTTAATATACTAAATTCTCAGAAAAATATTACAATGGATATTAATGAATCCATGGATGGAAGCCAAGTCTTTCAAAAGAAATTTGACCAAATTACCACAATAAATTTTCCAAGTTAGCTTTTTTCCAAGAGTTTTGCCATGTATTCTCTTCAGTGAGGATAATTTTTAAAATCGAAAACCTGGTAAAAATCTCCTAAAACTCGTAAAAAAACTTTCAAGCTACACTTTTTTATATTAAACTTTGGGAGGGATTATTAGAGTATGTTTAAAACTACAAATGAACTTTAACACTTCACTTTTTGCAAAAAAAATAAAATACTAAAATCACTAAGGTGAGCAAATACCTTTAAACTCTAATATGTGTTGCTTATCTTGACAGATAGGCCTATTTCGTTTGCGACTTACAGTCGAGCACTCGACACTGAAGAAGTCTGTAAGTCGCAGACGAAATAGGCCTATCTGTCAAGATAAGCAACACATATTAGAGTTTAAAGGTATTTGCTCACCTTAGTGATTTTAGTATTTTATTTTTTTTTGTAAAAAGTGAAGTGTTAAAGTTCATTTGTAACTTTCAAGCATTAATTCCACTTCAAACGATGATCTAAAAATAACGTACATACATTTTACTACTAAAGTAAAAGAAGTTAATCTTGCGAAAAAGTTATTCGTCTTCTCGGTGAGAATTGAACTCGCGGCTTCCAACTCGCTAGACAGATACCTTACCTACTACTCTACGATGGTTAGTACCCAATTTCTGCTTTATTTGTTAAGAGAAACCTGTCGTAGACTTTGCAAATCGATCCAGGAGAAGGAAGTTGCTCTTCTTCTTTCTGGCGTTACGTCCCCACTGGGACAGAGCCTGCTTCTCAGCTTAGTGTTCTTATGAGCACTTCCACAGTTATTAATTGAGAGCTTACTATGCCAATGACCATTTTTGCATGCGTATATCGTGTGGCATGTACGAAGATACTCTTTGCCCTGGGAAGTCGAGAAAATTTCCAATCCGAAAAGATCCTCGACCGGTGGGATTTGAACCCACGACCCTCAGCTTGGTCTTGCTGAATAGCTGCGCGTTTACCGCTACGGCTATCTGGGCCCCAAGTTGCTCAGTTACTGCAAAAATTACAGTATAGAACATCGGAGTAAATTTGAAGTTGAAACAATGTTGGCTAAGCAGACGTTAAGGAATTGTAAGCGATAATTTTTAGAAAAAAAAACTAGCTTTTTCATTTACTTGAAGACTTCTTAGCCAACATCAGTGATGGAAAGTGATGCACATGTATGCTTTACCGGAATAAAAACAAAGCAAAATGCTCGTGAGCATCAGCGTGCTGATTGACTCGCATCTTAAGCAATTCGTGAACGAGTTCGGAGCTGTTCAGCTGTCGATTGCGCTTTTGGGAAACAAGCTATGTCTCCTCCGAGATATCTGATTTTCAAGAGTTTTTGCATACAAACTGGTTTGATGAACAGTTGATTTGTCTGTCAAAACCATAAAAAGTAAAGGCCCAAACGCAATGAAAGCGAAACGGCAACGGAAAGCGGAACCGGTTCACCAGCATGAACTTTCACGAGGTTGTCGGCTCAGTGTTGGTTCATTTTCGTTCGTTGATAGTTTAGTCGAGATGGTGTGATTCATGCTGGCGAACCGGTTCCGCAGTCCGTTGCCGTTCCGCTATCATTGCGTTTGGGCCTTATCACCTTGTTCTATTATTCGCGAGTAAAAGTTTGCGAGCCTTCTGTTATTTATTTTGGTATATATTCTTCTGAGCAGGCGGCTGTAAGCTTACTCACACCAAGCTTGTTCGCGAGTCGGTCATGTTGTTTTGCGTTGGTTTACACTCGTGAGGTAATTTGTGATGCGAATATTTCACCACTGGCTAACATTGTTTCAATTACATAACCTTAGTCGGAATTCATCCAGGAGCAAATCTGAACCATCCTCAACAAACTTTTGGAAATATTTCGAAGGGCTCATGGAAAAGTAAATATCAAAATCTCTGAATGTATTTCGGATGAATGATTTCCACGATGAGCTTCTAACAATAGTACTTATTACCGTCATAGTATTTCCGAGAAATTTGCAAAGTTATTTTTGGAGAAATTCTTGAACAAATTTTTGGATAAATTGTACTGCTCATAAAAGCGTAACTGCACAATGGTCTGAGCCAACAATTTTAGCAGGTAAAAATTTATTTTTCCTTTTCCAGTCGATGTTGGACGTATGATGCCTTTAGAGAAGTTATCCTTAATTGAGTTTTGCATCTTATTAGAAAAAAAAATGATAGGGTTGTCCTTATTTATGTTTAAATGTTGACTATTTTTTCCATTAAATTTGTAGGTGAATAATGTCGTTACTTGAAGTGACGAACCATTCAAAGTTTGTTGAACAAATAGCTAATAGCAACATTCCTACAGCTGTTAGGACCAAAGCATGTGTAACAATATTTTACTCAAATTGAAAAAATAAATCGATTGGCTGGACCATCCCATAATATTCTTATGCCGACTCTTACAGTGGCGAACCATTCAAAGTGTTTTGAGTAAAATTAACGTTTTGCAAGTCTATACTTCCAGCACAGACAAACAGACCGAACCATTTAAAGCTTTTATTCATAAAAATAAAGGTAAAAGCAAGGGATTTTATGTAAAAAAATGAATAAGAGTTTATGCCGACACTTACAGTGACGAACCATTCATAGTTTGTTGAATAATCATATTTATGTCCCACCGTTGTAACGATTAAATGTGCGGTCATACATATTTTATAGATTTAAAAAAAAAGCATGAAACGAGCTCACCAATTGATCCTTCATCCCTGATTGAGCAGCCACAATTTTCAGCTTTATTTGAAGCATACATACTAACTGAGAAACGCGAATCTTTTTTCGCACTTGCGCCACGCGGACCGAAAACAATTGGTCTTGATTCCGTCGCTCGCCCTGCAGGAGCATGCCATGGAATCGGAAGACCACACACTACTCTCAAAACTTTCAGAATCAATTTACTTAGCTCAAATTAAGAATTAGAACAACGGTGTCATCGACAAAGTTATTTATAAAAACGATTTCTTAAAGTTTGCAACGGGTGCAGGTCGTTAGGCCGAATGCCGTTAGGCTGAATTTCGTTTGGCCAAAGGCCATTAGGCCGAATGCCATTAGGCCGAAAGGTTCATTAGGCTGAAATAACATTTGATCATTTACTACTTTTGCATGTGGCTAATGCAATACCTTAATGTTTTTTTCCTTCTTTTGTTCAAAGGCTGCTCTTTCTAGTTATATATCGCAACAAATATCGTGAGCTTCTATGTAATGCAAATTATCCTTATCATTAAGACTATCGATCATTTGCGGCCTAATGACCCTTTTGGCCTAATGGCATTTGGCCTAACTGCATATTGCCTAACGGGATAGAACCGAGCGTAACCACAAATTTCCACAAAAAAATTTTAGTCAAAATTAAATCCTAAACAAGGGCCACCCTGTTTAACTTTTTTTTTCAACTCAATTACGGAAAACTTCTCTAAAGAAACTATGTGTCTAAAATCGACAAGATCAGAGGAAACTCTTTTTTGTACTAAAATGTGGATACGGAACAATGTGAACTGTCCCGTATAGATTCTCGAACCAACACCTTTTTCGTCACAATATTCATATTTTAATTATACAAGGTGTTTGGTCCTGGGTTTCCAATAATTTCAAGGTTAAAAGGTTTCCATGGGATATGGAAAAGTGCCCATGGAACATAGGGTTGCAAATCACTGCTAAGTGAGTTATTCACCGTTTGATGATTTTCAACTTGGTCATCTTTAAAACCTCATATTTAATCAACTATGCGTCATACATAAGATCTCAGCGCCTATAAGGTGGATTTTCAAGTTATAAAAAATGTCCTTCAGTGAAATCACCATAATTTCTTTTTTCCTAATAAATATTGAAATTATCTGCAATATTGAATTTATAAAAACTTAGTAGAACATCAAATTTGTCTAAAATCGAAACTAGTCTTAGTTAATAATAGTTTTCTCCAGATTTTTCCTCATTCTACTTAAAAGTTCAGATTTGTTTGACCATAACTTCATAGATACTCAATCGATTCTAAATCTTTTCACAAGTTTTCGAAGCAAATTTGTATTCAAACTGTTCATACATCACATTTAAAAAAAGGGTTTTGACTTAGTTATTCAACAAAAACTAAACAAAAACATGACTTTAATGGAAAGAAAAATCAAATTTCTTTGGAATATTTGAGTTTTTTTTTTGAGTAAACCACTTTTAACCAAAACTAGTTTTGGTCTTAGACAAATTTGGTTTTCTATAAAGTTTTCATAAATTTCATTTTAAAGAGAATACTGCAAAAGTTTTTTAAAAATTAGTTGAAAAACAACAAATTTATGTTTACTTCACTGAAGGTCACTTCTTATAACTTAGAAATTCACCTTCAAGACGTTTGCGCCACCTCTAAATGTAAGTGTTTTCGGCACAAATTTTGAAATTTCTCTTTTCATGTGATTTGAAATCAGAGAACACGAATTTTTAGATTTGAGAACTTTACAAAAATATGCCACACCCTAATGAGCATAAACTTTTACCCACAAAGGAGTATGCAATAGATTCAACAGATCAAACACTACTCTCTTTTTAAATAATCCTTAGAAGCATTTTGAGTGGAATTCCAAGGGGATTATCTTAATGTATGATCGAGATGATAAGAAATCGTTAGTAGAATGAATACTTTGAAATATTTCTGAGAATAATTTTCAAAAAACCCGAGGAGTATTTATTAAAATTTCTATTCAAAGATGACCTTTCTTAGCCTTGTGATAACGTCCACGGTCCAAAGTCATGCCAAAGCTGTCTGGAGTTGATTCACAGTCGGTCCAGGAGCTTTTCGTAATGGAAATATTCTTGACTTCTCACTTGCCTGCCACACGATATACGAATAAAAAAAATGACAACTTTGGTAATGAAAGCTCTCAGTTTATTACCCGTGAAAGAGCTCTAAGATACTGTTCCAGTAGGGACATAATGCCAAGAAGAATAAGAAGAAGAAGCAAATAATATTAAACGAAAAACATAAAAAATACGACAAGAAATCATGAGATAAAATTATGAAGAACAAAATCATCTTTACGAGAAATTAAATCAAATTGCATAATAGACCGCACTCTGATCATTGCAGGGGAAGGGCACTAATTATCGACCAATTTATATGATTTTGGCCTACTCTGAATGATAATCCGAAAATTGGCAGAAATTTCTTGTAGGTCAAAAATGAGTACTCTTTCTCTAATAGAATCATGGAGGTAGCCAGTAGATGAGAGTAATTTTTCGTGTGAAGCAGTCCGAAGATGTCATTTTATGAAAAAATGGTAAATAATGTCTTTGGATTGGTTCGCCTTTGCCCATCCTTCTTCTGGGATTCCTTGCTCTTTAATTGAATACTCGATACAGAGTCAATCCTGTCCATGAATCTGAGTGTTTCTCAGACTGAAAAAAGCTGTTTTTGAAGTAGAAAATCAAAAAAAAAAAGTAATGTTTGTTGGACAAGTGAATGTTGTTAACTCTCTTTAGAGAAACATTTTTTAACTATTGAAATGTTGAAACAAGTCAGATTCTTATCGAATTGTCTTCAATCGCAGAATCTTCGAGAAACATCCAACAACATATTGGCTGTGATGTAAATCTGCAATTTCCCTTCAACCGTGTTCCGTTCATGCATGATACACGAACGGGCGCGGCAACCCATCGCAAAGGGGTTCCCATCCCTTCGGAATATGAAAGAGAAAGGGGACGATCTCATAAAAATGTTTTATTGAAAAACGCCGGAGAATATCCTTTTGCTCCGTTGCCGCCCGGTGTCGTTGTTTGTTTTGCACTCCTCGAGGATATAAGTGCCCCTGCCAATCGGCACGTTCAGCACATTTCTTCGTGATAAGTGAAAACAGGTGCCAACGAACCGCTTCCGTTCAGATAGGGTTGTTTTTGCGAGTTTTTTTTGTGATGGCTGGGAATGAGATTTTTCCGTTTGAAAAATTTAGCATCGAAGCTTTAAGATGAGCTACGAGCTGATAAATGGATTCAGTCTCATATCGATAAATATAAATTCCCAGGGACCGAGATTTGCCTATCCATCGGTACCCGCAGACTATCCATTCCCATTATACAAAGGGAAAAAATGGTAAATTTGTCGAACGTCACAAAACATCCCGCATGCAATCAATATCACTTCCTGCATTCGATCGCACTAAATAGCACCGTTCTCATTTTCGCTCACACTCATCCTCGGCCATGAATATTTCGCGCTGGGAAAACTCAACCTCGGTGAACTCTTTTTTTCTGCTGCCAAATCCTCAATCCGAAATCGAAGAAGTTTGCCTTGAAGCAGTTTGTCCGAAAACCCGAAACACCATAACAGTTTGTCTTTCCCGATAATGATGAAATATTGAGCGTCTTTTTTTTCCACTCGCCTAACGCCCGTTCAGTTAAGAAGATTCTCACGAGTGCAATTTTCTCTCCTGGAGTGGTTTAATGGCCAAGCGCGATAATACTGTTCTATGCGCACTCCGTGCTGCCGTTGTCAGTCTTGGGGTCTCGTGAGGTTCTCCCATCAAGTGAGAAAGGGGCGCGCAAAGAATCCCGAAATTTATCACTTTTAATTTAGAGGCTGAAGCGGGGATTGTGCGCTTTTTTTCTGCTGCTTCATCTTCTGGAGTGAACCGACCGACGAAAAATCGGCAAATGCCTCAAGGAATTGATTGCTCTTACTCCGGCTTCGACCGACGTGACGGGTAGAGTTTGGTGGCCGTGGGTGAATCTGGTCATTACCGGTAGGAAACAAACGAGCCCTATCTGGTCATTACTCTGCTACATGCATTGACTGTGTGCTTCGGGATGGTATGGTAGTTTTGGGCCGAGTTTAAGAGGTTTAATTTGCAATAACTCTTGCTTTTTCGATGCTTGAGAAGCATGATTTGTGGTAGTTGCAAGTGCTTTACGGGGTAAGTTTTATCATTACCGACTTCGTCATATATTTTTCTGCTGTGATTAGTTTTCTGTAAAGTTGATTAAATTACACCATTAAAACCAAACTAATAGGACATAAATATATCGATATTCTATAATAATATTTCTTGAATTCTTGACCTTGATACTTTGATGATTACAGCGTAGCGTTACACCCATTGTAGAAAGTGTTGTAGAGCTGCTTAAATCCGGCAAGTATTTTTAGCACAAATCCTTAAGTAATGTCTGATGAAATTTCTTGCTAAGCTTAGCTTAGCTTAGACAGACTACACATATCAATTCCGTGATTATTCGAAGTCAGTGAAGATGCACAAAGAATCAACTAGAAGTTTTACAGGGATAGGCCAAAACCTTCTTCAGTGTGCATAACTCATTGCTTCTATTTGTATGGGGCCAATAATGGCACCGGCCACGTCCTTTCAGTCAGGTGTTGTTAGTTAGTGTGTAAACTTTGCTATTTAGAGACCGTGTTTTCCTCTGCATCTCCGCAAAGTAGAAAGCAGAAGTACAATAAGTAGAAGACAATACTCATATATTCAGTCAGACTTATTTTACAGATTTGAAATAAAAGCATGAAACGAGCTCACCAATAAATCCTTCATACTTGACTGAGCAGCTCGGACTTCACCAACCGTAATCCCTCTAGTAATGTCTGATGAAACTTCTGTAGTAATTCTTGATGAACTCTTGAAAGGATTTCTGAAAAACCTCCCCTATTCCTAGGGAAGTCATAATAAGAAGATTTCTAGATTAGGATTTAGATTTTATCAATACATTTTTTGAAAAAAAAATCGAACAAAAATTGTAAAACGTAGGTCTTTTTGAAAGAAAAACAAAATCTAACGCTATCCCGAAGGAAGTTTGTATAGGAACGATCGGAATAATTGCTGCACTTACTGTTAAAACATGAATCAATGATGTTGTCATCGATAAATACCGGGAGAACTGCTAGAGCAGTTAGTGAACGAAATGTTAGAGAAATTTCTAGAAAACATCCTTGAGTATGTGCCCTAATCAAACTTGGTGAGGAATTCTTTGAAGAGCTCTTTTCAGATTTCCTGGGATAATCCCTGGAGGTATTTTGGAGAAATTCATTGCTGAGATAAACCTTCGATGAATACGTGAAGATTCCAATTTAAAACAACTGAAACAATCGTTGTAAGTAGTCGTTGAAGAATTCTTGTCAAATCGGTCAGTCACTGAACTCGACCATCTTCGATTTGCAGTCAATTTTGCACATGTTTTCGGTATAGTAGAAGAGGCCTCTGCACTGTTTTGATTCTGTATGGGGTTTTGACTTTCGCAGGCCTTGTTCTTTACAAATTTCATGAAAGTTTGGAAGGGAGAGGTACATTTTTGTGCAAAAATTTATCATTTTCACTCGAGATTAACTTTTGAAAATGGCCTTTAAGTTTTTGCATGCAATATATTTAAAGAATTCTAGGAGTTCGGTTTTGCGTCGTCCGATAGATTTGGCTCACGGTTTCGCGCGTGTTTTCGTCGCTGGAGTTTTTTTTTTTGTTTTTTTCCTGTTTTGGATCGTCTTGCTGGGTAGTGCTTCGTGAAGCCCAAGCAGGACAGTTTTTACATTCAGAAATGGAATAGTGAAAAGTGAAAAATGAAAAAGTGATTTGTTTGATTTGTGTCGTCAGTACTGTTGGTTTTTGGCTGCCCTAAGTTCACCGAACCATCCGGAAGTGACAGGCAGCACATAAATTTTGAGAATCAATCCGGTGAGTTTGTTCCAGTATGATACTTTTTCTTTTGTGAGCCTTCCGGATCGTTTTTGTCCGCGTCGTGGAACTTCTGATCGTTTCTTGAACGGAAAATGTTATTTTCGGAGTTTGATAATTATGTTCAGATTGCGCATTCTGTCCGGGCGGGTGTTACGCAACTAACAATCGGTTGTGGATGCTTTTTAACCGTTCGATGACCCTGGAGGGATCGATTTCTGCTTTTCGTATCATTTTGAGCAGAAAAACCGACTGTGTTATCCTAGGGTGTTTAGTTAGAACGCGCTTCCTTTCGTATTTCGATTATCTAAAAATACAGTACCACCCAGTACAGTTTTTCAATGGGCGTGATTTTTTTTTACGCGTATCGTTATTTTATACAATCCGATGACCCTGGAGGGATCGGTTTTGCTTTTTACTGGTTATTGAGCAAAAATATTACTGCACAATCGACAAGCATTTCGCGAAATACTATTTATACTATAAATAAGCTATTGTTTTCTCTTTTGATTGCCGGCATTCAAAAGATTAATTTGAAAACGCTTAAACAACAAATATTTATGGTCCATCGCCAGCTTTCTAGGCGAATCCTGACAATATACCTTCCCCAACCTCCAACTCCGTAGCACTTATGAGGGTGTCGCTGAGTCGGTGGCCTCTCATTAAGTAAGTGCTACATCAACATTTCCTTCCCCTGTCCCAAGTTACGGTAAAGATGGGCGTGGCCGAGAATAGCGATATTCATGCTTTTAGTATTCTTGTTTATGATTTGAACAAGGTATAGTCCCCTGCCTTGTTCTTGAAAGTAGTCAGGATGAGATTATTAAAAAGAAACATTAATGTTGCTAGTATCCAATCTACGAAGAATACCGTAAACTACGCTAACGCAATATATTTAGAGAATTCTAGCTCCAAAACTGTTGATTTAAAGAAAAGTTTTCTACAGAGAAGTTTGTAGCGAAACATTTGGACTTTCAAAAAAAAAAATGTACTGAAAAAATAATTTATATATTTTTTTAAAAATTCAAAAATACAGTCAAAGCTCCTTATAATAACAACTTTTGTTGTCGCTCGCTTAAGCGACATTTTTCAGCCCCTTGGAAATATTTCGATGTTATAACTATTCGCTATAGAGCGGTTCCACAGAAAATGACGACTTTTTTTCCCAATTTTCACTTTTATATTTTTTTATTTGGATGAAATTTTGCACATGCTTTCTTTATGCCCCAAAAATGCCTTTTGCATCATCGGTTCGCCATTTGACTCTAGCCTTACTTTTGAGAAGGGCCTAAGAAAAAAATCCTTAATAATTTTCAAAAAAATATAACTTAGAAACGGTTTGTTGTTGTAATTTTTTATAATTCGAAAATAAAGCCTTAAAATCAATTTTCTCAAAAATCGTATTTTTGATTTTTTATATTTTTTTAATATGTTAAAGTACACAAAAAATGAAGTCTTTTGCACAGTGGGTCAAGATGGAGAAATTATGTTTGTCCATGATTGTTATGATTAAAAAAAAAGGTAAATTTTTGAAAATGGTCATAATAAACTTTTTTAAATGGTTTTCAACTCGATTTTATGAAAGTACGCAAAATTTACAACAAAAAAGGTGTACGGGAAAATCAGGCTAACTTTTACCGTTTTAAAGATACAGCGATTTTAATATAAAATTATGATATAATTTTCAATTTTCGGTCATTTTCGAATGTCCGAGGCTCATATGCCTAGAAATTTGTTCATTGTCTGAAATAGCAGATAATTTTTGACTAAAATGTTTGATTTGGTAATTTTTCATGGTATGAGGCGAAATAAAAAATGTGCCCTGTAAAAATGACCATCAACAAAGGTTGTGTAAATGTGTTTTCAAAAAAGTGTTCAAAAAGTTACCGAAATCTCACGGAAAGTATTATTGCCAAATTAGTTGCACTAGGATTTGCAGATGAAAATCAGCTTAATAAGCAATTTAAAATTGGCGATTCGTGTCGTTTACAATTGGCCAAAAGAACAGCATTATCAAGAAGTGATGACTTATCAAGTAGTGAAGAGGAAGATGTTTGCATGGAAGAGAAAACAATAGAAGCATCAGCAACTGAAATACAGTCAACGGATTCCAATATGAATATTCCTAGTCAGGAGTCATTGGAAGCAACGTCAGCTACTTCAATAGAATCAACGAACTCCAACTTTAATGTTTTGTAGTAAGGAGACATTAGAAGCAACGTCAGCAACATCGATTGAGACAACGGATTTCAACGTCCCTGAATACATCCACAAAGTGGATATCGATATTTTCAATGAGTCAATATCAAGCATACTCGTAGCGCCGATCGATAAGACAAAAATTAGTTCTACTAAATATGTCACAAAAAATATCTCGAGATAGTCAACAGCATTAGCCAAAACATCTTTGTGCTAAATAAGGAATTCTATGAATTAATTAAGCAGCTCAAAGAAAAGTTTACAAGTGAAGGGACGACAAGGGCAGAGCAATTTCAACTCTTAACTGTATTGCCTAAATCATGGACCGTTGATAGATCGACTGTAGTTCGTTGTTTGTGATATATTGGCTTTTCAGTCTTGACAAAATTAAAAACTGTTATTTTATTTTGTCCAACGTTTCGGTCCATTTGGGACCTTACTCAGGGACTCAATCGTTACAGTTCTTTCGTCCAGTGTGGTTCGGTAGAACCTGTAACTGTCTGGTGGATCGATTTTTCCCGCACGACCACAGCCAGTTTAGGATGCTTTTTCGGTGGGAAAATCGAACTAAAAGCTGCGCACCGGAATTAAGTACCTGATCCAATATCAAAGCAATGGTGATCGATATTGGATCAGGTACTAAATTCCGGTGCGCAGCTTTAAGTTCGATTTTCCCACCGAAAAAGCATCCTAAACTGGCTGCGGTCGTGCGGGAAAAATCGATCCACCAGACAGTTACAGGTTCTACCGAACCACACTGGACGAAAGAACTGTAACGATTGAGTCCCTGAGGAAGGTCCCAAACGGACCGAAACGTTGGACAAAATAAAATAACAGTTTTTAATTTTGTCAAGACTGAAAAGCCAATATATCACAAATAAATCATGGACAGCCGAGACAATTATGAACACATTTGAAACAACTTTATACACGGCAACGTAAGCAAAACAATTACTGAACAAAAAACGGCGTGCATTCTATCATTGATCCGAGGGCAACCACTGGACTGGATGAAAATATCAAGCATGCGGTTATGCAATTTTACGAGGATGATGAAACCAGTCGAGCAATGCCTGGTCAGTGTGATTGTGTAACAATTAGGAAGGACGGAAAACGCCAAGCTGTTCAGAAAAGGCTCATGACTACCACATTGCGAGAGGCCTACAACCGATTCCAGGAATTGAACACTGAAATACAAATCGGATTTTCATCCTTTGCTAAACTTCGGCCTAAAAACTGTAAACTCTTAACTAGCTCGGGAACTCACAACGTTTGTGTATGTACCATTCACGAAAATGTGAATCTCATAACCCACAGCTTAAACAAACGGTTTATCTCTACAACAGAGTATGAACATATCAAGGAACAGCTTAATGAACAATATTCGAAAGCAATAGCTATTCTGGGAACACAAACATACCATTCAT
Organism: Aedes aegypti; assembly: GCF_002204515.2. Taxonomy (NCBI): domain Eukaryota; kingdom Metazoa; phylum Arthropoda; class Insecta; order Diptera; family Culicidae; genus Aedes; species Aedes aegypti. The sequence continues at coordinate 53,234,351 of NC_035108.1, forward strand.
TTATTACAGTTTCGAAAAACATCCGAAAACAACCAAAAGTTGTGAATTTTCAGTAAATTTAATTTTAAAACCAATTAGCAAATTTTTTTTCATATACCTTTTTGTTGCAAATTTTGTGTACTTTCATAAAATCGGGTCGAAAAGCATTCAAAAAGTTTATTTAGACCATATTGAAAAATCAACCATTTTTTTTTTAAATCATAACATTTTGTTCATAATTTCTCCATCTTGACCCACTGTGTAAAAGACTCCATTTTTTGTCCACTTTAAAATATAAAAAAAAAATCAAAAAAACGATTTTTGAGAAAATAGATTTCTAAGCTTTATTTTCGAAAAAAAAAAATACAACTTTTTTTACAGTGTATATTTTTATTCCAGATAGTTCCAACAATAACCTAAAACTAAAAGCTTCTGATTTTATTTTTTTTTAAATTGTTAAGGCTTTTTTCTGAGGCCCCCCTTCTCATAAGTATCGCTAGGGTTAAAATGGCGAACGATGATGCAAATAGGTATTTTTGGGTATAAAGAAAGTATATGCCAAATTTCAGCCAAATCAAAAATACAAAAGCAAACCGACATTCGAATTCAAATGGGAACCGCTCTATAACGACTTTCTTTATTACGACGTCCCTTGAGATGTCGTTATAACAAGTTTCGACTGGTGAAGCTTAAACTTTAAATTACACAAAAAAATATTTAAGGAAACATATGTTAATGACAAAGTTTCACGATGGAGAATTTTTTTTCCACTTGTGGTCGATTTTCAAAATGTTCACTTAGTGTCAAACTTAATAAAATAGGCCTTTTTATAGATATTCACAATGAGTTTGCTTTCATCTGCTGTCACGAACGGTTGCAGCAAAACTAGCCTCTCTTTGCCGCTGTTCAAAGTGTGCTTCGATATGGTCGAAATCAAGAACACTGTGAGGTTTGCATTTCCTCCGGCATCTGCGCGGCCATCATATGAAGAGATCGCCAAATTTGTGAAATCTTTGGATGTCAGTATCGTCGAAATGGATACGCTGTATAGACGAGCAGAAAATCACAGCGTTTACCTGAAATTTAGGAGTCAAACAGCATTCAAGCAAGCGTTGAAAAACAATGGGCATGCACTTCGCTTTGAATATGCGAATGGGACAACAGTGATGGTGCAAACATCAGACGCGGAGGGCAATTTCCAATACGTTCGGGTGTGTGAACTGCCACCGGAGCTACCCGATAAGGAAATATCGCTGGTGCTAGGAAAATACGGAGAAGTGAAACGAATTGTACGAGAGAAGTTCCCTGTTGGTCTAGGGTTGGATATATTCAACGGCGTTCGTGGAGTGTATATGAACGTGAAGCATGAGATACCGCCGGCGCTTTATTTCCTCAATTGGAGAGGTAATGTCTTTTACATTGGGAATAAGGAAAAATGTTTTATTTGTGCCCAAGAAGGACACAAAATGAGCGACTGTCCCAGGAAAAAGATTCAACGCCCTAATGTGGACGAGGAGAGGACTTATGCTGGAGTGGTGAAGGTGAATACAACGGTGGATAAGAAAAATGAAACGGAACTTTTGGAGATCGAGGTACTAGAAACGGAAAGCATTCAATCGGAAGAAGTATGTTTGGAAATGCAGGAAGCTGAGGAAGTAGTGGATCCCAAGCCTGAACCGGTACCGATAAGATTTTGGAGGTCCAATGGGAAAACATATACGCAGTATGCAGGGATTGCGAAGATTAGAGTGGAAGACGAAACGGAACCGCAGAAAAAACGGGACTTGGAGGCCAAGGCATCAAGGAGTTTAACACCATCCAAAGAAAAAAAGCAGAGAAGTTCTTCCCGACTATCTTCTATCGGTTCAAAGTCCGATATATCTGATTAGTTCGCCTGTTAGTTTTATTAGTTTTTTTTATTAAATTGTATAAAAATAATATAATTTAAAAGACAATTGGCTCCGTAAAGTGTTATACACGTATGAGCCCAATAAATAAACAATTAGAAAAAAAAAAAATAGATATTCACAATGATTCATCAAGAACAACACGTTTTGAGGGTAAATGCCATATTTATCTTCACTAACTTATTTTCCTTGATGGAGAATCGCGAATAACTAATGAAAATTGCCCATTTATTATTTAGTTAATATTTTTTGCTTTAAACAATATATAATTCGAGAATGGCTTCTTCTAGAGAAGTGATCGTGATAATGGTTAGAATGATCACCAGATTATATTGTATCATCAGAACGTATTTATTTTGACAAAAAAAAAAACAAACAAGATTTGGAAATCGACCAAAAGTTTGTTCCTACAACAACTTTTTTATTAAAAATTTCGTTATCATGAAACTTTGTCCCGAACAACTGTTTCTTATCAAGATTCAAGATTAACAGTTTCAGAGTTAGAATTTTTCAATTAAATTGAATGCAAAAACATATAGGCCATTTTCAAAAATTGTTCTTGAGTCAAAATGATCGGGTTTCCTTTGGAAAACACTTAACCATATCAAAAACATGTGCCAAGTTTAATCCAAATCGAAGATTATCGATCACGGTCTTTTTTTCGACTCATTCTAGATGAATTTGTTCAGAGAAATCTCCTGAAGAATTTCTTCAGAAACTCTAGTTCTAAAGCCACTATCACCAGTAATTTCTCCAAGAATAAATTTCGGAAATTTTCGCATGATACTATTCCAAAACTTCCTCCAGTGATTTTTTTCCACAAATTCTTTCATTCTATTGCTCCAGTAGTTTCTCTGAAAAAATCTTCTAAAGCTTGACACAGTTCTTTCAAGAAAATCCACATATGTTAATGTGAAGCTGGGAGAAATAGATGGAAGAATTTGTGGAAAAAATCACTGGAAGGATGTTTTGGAATAGTATCTGAGAAAATTTCCGAAGTGATTCTTTGAGGAAGTTACTCGAGAGAGTTGCTCTAGAATTCCTGGAGAAAATCTGAGGAAATTTCTTGCATTATTTATTAGGAAGTCTCTGGAGGAATATATCTCAAAAGGAAGTTCTGGAGGGATGCCTGCCTAAGTTCTGAAAATATTTCCAGAAGTATCTCTTAACAAACCACTTAAAGAACTTTTGAAGCTTTGGAGTTTGCAGCAATCAGCAAATAAATTCTCTGGAGAATAATCGCGTGAGAGTATCAAAAAGTATCACTGGACCGTCTAGAGTTGATGCACCAGGTTTCAATGCAAGGATCTAGAGGAAAAAATGTGACATTAGTAACAATTTTGTTTGAGAAAAAGAGCCTTTATAAACTTTTCATTAAAATTAGAGACTTGTTAGCTGCCTATAACTGCATATTAGTAAAATTCCACAAGGGTAGTATTGATTAAATGGACTACCTAGTGAGGCATTTTATGCTAGTATGGGAGAAATCTGAAATTTCTAAAAATTCATTGCTACTACATTTCGAGGCTCATGTAATGATCTGAATGTGACTGTTATGCGTTTACAATTACCAATGTGATAAAACATCTTGGCATTTTTTTTCGAATTTTATAGAACAATTCTAATAAATTTCAGTAAGTTGATCGAAAGAGGCCTTCCTTAGCTGAGTGTGTTAGCGTTCGCGGCTACAAAGCAAAGCCATGCTGAGGTGTCTGGGTTCGATTCCCGGTCGGTCCAGGATCTTTTTGTAATGGAAATTTTCCTTGACTTCCCTGGACATAGAAGTATCATCGTACCTGCCACATGATATACGAATGCGAAAATGGCCAATTTAGGCAAATAAGCTCTCAGCTAATAACTGTGGAAGTGTCTTAGAACACTACGCAGAGTAGCCGGCTCTGTCCCGCAGTGGGGACGTGAATGCCAGGAAGAAGAAGTAGAAGTTGATCGAAAGTATTTATGATTTGATGAAACTCCTCGGTATTAACTAGTTAGAGTCTTGTACGAAATAGAGACCAAGTCTCTGAAAAGCACCAGCTACCAGCCTTGCTGTTTCCTTCCATCAAACATCACATACAGATCGACTCTTAGCGCAGTTACCTATTGCGTAAAATCCACGCATATCATTCTAGTTCATTGCTATTTTTTGCTTAAGGTATCACAGTTTCTTCGCGCTGCCCTTTATATCTGCGTTATATTTGCTTTTATTTAGCTCACGCTACCGCTATCTGTCCAGCTGGCTACCGGCCACTAACCTACGGCTCCTGACAGCATTCTTCGCGTGTGTCACATTGTGGCACTCATCATCCAGCTGTTTCTTCTTCTTAGATGGCTAGTGACAATCCCTTCTCGTGCAGTTATAGCTACAGCTTCTTGGATAGGACTCCACAAGCTTCAGAAACGTTGAATCCTTACTCTAGTCCTTCACTATCCTAATACCATTATTTCGAGCGATTTCCCTTGATGTTTATTTTTTATCAGGTGCTTTGAAAAAGTTTCCATTGACTTTCTGGGCATGGAATATCGTCGTACCTGTCATACGATATACGAATTAAAAAATGGCAATTTTGGCGAAGGAAGCTCTCAGTTAATAACTGTAGAAGTGCTCATAAGAACACTGAAGATGAGAAGCAGGATCTGTCTTAGATATGTTTCAACTTTTGTTAAATTAAAATTGAGCATATTTGTTGTTCTCTGTCAAAATTTTCTTCGAAGAGGGACAGAATGCCAAAATTAGGAATTATTGAATCTGATTTCACTACTATTTTTCTGAACCCAAGAGATGTTTTAAAAGCATAAAGTATTTCTCCCAAAGCTACACATCCCCAGATGAGATTTTGGCAAACTTCTTTTCTCTTTTCCAAAATATATTATTTGAAATAAAACTAAATGATTACAAAACCAATTAAACTGTTTTTCTCAAACCTTACACATAAACCCTTCTTTGTCTCGAGCTGCAAATCAACCGATAAGTATGCCAAGTCACATCCCATTTCCAACGAGTTACCAAAAAGCCATTCCGGCTTAATCGTCATTTTGAACAAACCATTCAGCTTTTCCACCTTTCCGAAAAAATACTAAACCAAACGCAACGTTCAATGGAAATGTTGGCCCCATAAACAAGTACATTACGTTTCATTTAATTATCCTCGCAGCAACCAACGAAGCAAAATAACAACCCTCCTCTCCCGGTGGTGGTCGTTGCTTTTATTATTGTGGACCTTTTGATTTTTTTTCCCTGCTCTAGGTAGCTGACACTGAAGCGCCACTCTAGAGCAACGTGTAGATTCGAGTCCATTTTGGATCCCATCAAATTCAAAACGGTCCCATTGCGGTCCGACTGCCACCTTGACTGCCACTTCATGGTGTGTTCGAAAAGCGTTATCACAGAAAAATGTATAATAAATCGTCCCCTTAATGCTACTACTAGATAACTCGAAAATCAAAATTTTGAGCTGTGCAACTTTGAAAGTATGACCGTTTTAACAAGGTGATGGTTAATCGCAGAGATTATGATTGAAAAATAATCTTTAACTTGTATATTTTGAATCACACGCTTAAGACCGTGGATATTTGCAGATCTAATTAAGAAAAATGTTTTGACAAATTGAAGTCAAAAATTTCAAATTTCGAGTTATCTAGTTGTAGCATCAAGGGGACGAAATGGAATGCCTTTTGTGCATGAAAACCGAATTAAGTGCTATACCATTTAGTTCTATTAGAGTTTGCATCCTTTGGCAGATACGCAACTGTAAGGCCGCTTATTGTCGTGTACTAGACTCGGATCCTAGACGAGTCTGATCTAGTGATGAATTTTAATTTATTAATTTTTAACGGTTTCAAGACACACCGTGACCTCCAAAGCACACTTTTTCTATTGAGCTCAATGAAAAACAGCACAGCAGTCCACCTCTGGCAGCACGGCCACTCGCCGAACAACTCCCCAAGGTCAGATTCAACAGCTCTATTAGCTGGTAAATGTTATCGTAATGAATATTGCCATTATTCCACGTCTAATGGTGTATATATTTCCACTTGACAGGCTTCGTCATCATCCTCCGGGCCGGCCCGGATGTGGCAGTGAGCAGCCAGTGGTGAGAAAAACTTCTCAAGAACCTGCCCAGGCCAGGCCATCCCTTGCAGGACCTCCCCGATCGTCGTCAGGGGGAGGCAATGCCAAAAACTGTCGATGGCAGCAGATTTTCCCATGCGATATCGATTAATTAATTTAAACAAGCTGCAAGCAGAGTGGCTGCCTCGCTGTTGGCCTTGCCATGTGTGCTTCGTCTTGTGGAGCCAAAGTTCTTGTGCTCGTGGAAGTGCTGACTCAGCTAGATTCCACAACAGAAGCAGCTTATTAGCATGCTGTGCCGAAGGACTAACCATAATAGTGGTAGCTCTATCATGTTTAAGCTGCAAGAGGGATCGAATGCAAACGAGGGACAGATTGTGTTACTTTTTACTAGGAGGGAGAGAGTAATGTTTGGTGGAAGGTCTGTCGGGAAAAAGGTTGAGTAATGGAATGGGTTTCACTTTGTAACTTCATCAAAAGTGCATTTGGAAATGGTTAATGGGATGCATAAGAAGAACTTCTCGTGTTAACAAGTTGGAGATCAGTTACCGAATTGTAGCTAAAACAATTAATGAAATATGAAGAAGGAATTCTTACTTTCACCGATTCCTACAAGGATTTTGCGAGAAATGCCTTCCTACGGCGATTTCTTTAGGGATTCCACTAGGGGTTTTTGCAAGAGATTCCTCCAGGAAGCACTTTTGTTCGCCATGAGATATTTTAGACTGGATCTGATTTGGGCTTCAGGGATGTTTCAGGAATACTCTGGAATTTCTCCGGGGAAATCTTCCAGAGACTTCTCCAATGATTCCTTCAAGAAAATCTGTTCAAGGACTTTAGCAAAGATATTTTCAAGGCTTTACACTAGGATCAGTAATTTCTTCAAAGATTACTCGAGGCCTTTCGCTAGTGATTTATCCAGAATTTCATCTGAGGATTCCTCCACGAATACATGCAAAGATATCCCCAAGTAGTCTTCTCGAGATTCGTCCAGGAACTATTCCGGAGATTCCGTCACGGATAGCTTCAGGGATAGCTCCGGTGATTCCATTAGGAATTCTTACACGTGTTCTAAAACCCCCGAAGTCTGCATGGGATTCCTCAAGAATTCTCCCAGAGTTACCACCAATAAAATTGATACATGACTTACTCTAAGGATTTCTTGAGGTAATCCTCTAGGGATTCCCCAGAAATTTCTCCCGCAATTCGTTCTGGGTCACCCAAAAATCACACGGGGTTTCTTTCCAAAGTTCATTTCGACATTCCTCCCATGAACTCCAGCAGCAATTTCATCAAAAATTATACTAAGAATTTTCTTGCGATTACATTGAGAAAATCTTTACATGAATTTCTTTTGGAAAGTCTCTTCATGGATTCTTTCAGAGATGTCTCCATATATTCCTCCAAAGATTATTCCAGGGATTTTTCCTGAGAAAACTATTTGGATTTTTAAAGATTTCTCTAGGGATTCTACAAACAAAATCGCTACAGTAATTATTTCCGGGATAATTCCAAGTATTTTTAAGACATGCCTCCAGGAGTCCTCCTTCATCCTTTGGAGAGTTTCTCCAGAGACTCTTCCAGGGATTTATCTAGGGATATCCAGGGATTCCTGAAGAAATTTCTACAGTTTTTTGTTCAGGAATTCCTCAAAGGATTGCTCTAGAAAAATTTTAAACATGGTTCCCTCTACAAATTGTGCCAGGGATGAGCTGGTAGAGAATCGACTGTTTATTTTGAATATATGTTCTTTTTGTCTACACTGTCTTTATTACAAAAATGTCGTTAAAAAAATAAAAACTGCGAAGCCGAAGAGCATATTTGATGTTCCAGGGATTTTCAAAGAAATTTCATCGAGAATCTCTCCATAAGTTACTGCAAGAATTTAACTTGGGATTTATCTAGGATTTTGTTTTTCTAGAAATTTCTCCAGGGATTGCTCCAGGAATCCCTCGAGCAACGTATCCAGGAAGTTCTCAACAAAATTATTCAGGATAGCAGTTGTCGTGAAACGATCTCTGTCGAGATAAAAGGGCTTTGATCGGGCCGGCTAGCAACATGAAAACGCCACAAAATAGAATATTTAGTGTGCAAACCTTTTATTACAACTACTTAGACATTACTTATTCTCTCCTACTAGCCCCTAACTACTCACGCGCGCCTGCTTGGGTGCACCCTGCTTTCTCGCTGCTTCCTTGAGGCATCCATGTCCCTGGGCGTGGGCCAGAAACGAGCGAGTGTGACGCTGCTCGGGCAAATCTTCAAGGGAGATCGCCTGCGAAGTTGCGGCCGTGCCGCCTCGCTCCTCGGAGTAATTGTCCATCCTGGCCGGCGATCCAAGCTTCTATCGCGCTTCACACGCCGATGAACGCTTGCTCCGGTCTCTTACGTGCGACGCCGCTTCTCGGAGTACTTCCCCATCTCGGCTGACGGCCTCTGAGCCGGACAAAGTGGTCCTCTCCTATCGGACCCCAAGCTGCTGTCGCGCTTCGCACAGTGGTGAACGTTTGCTCCGATCCGTCACGTTTAATGCTGCACCAACCAAAACTCCCCCCGTCCGAGATGTCTTCGCTACGAAAGGTCGCAGGCTGTGAAATGAAAAAGAAAACAAACTTATTCAGGAAAGCAGTTCCTGGAGGAATAAAAAAATAAATAAAATATGAAGAGGAAAAAAAAATCACGGCGAAATCCTGAAGGAATTCTTTTTTTTTAATTGAAATCACAGGAGGAATTCAAGACGGGGTTGGTGGTCCAATGGCTACCGCTTCTGCTTCATATGCAGAAGGTCATGGGTTCAATCCCAGGCCCGTCCCTTTCCTCGTACTTTGTACATGTGTCTTACATTTGCTTCTATCTTCCACTCTCAATCTATCACACTCACACCCTTTCGTTCATAGCTAAAGCGCTAGAACCAGAGACGGACAAGAAATCGTTTCCCTACGCTTTACTCTATTTCATCATTATAGCATGCCTTTCCTTTCGCCTGATACTTGGGCAGTCTGCTAACCAAAGAGCAAACCTCTCTGCCATGCCTTTCCCCCAATCCATATACTCCCGCATGAACTGGCGTAGATGCAGTGGTATATACGGTCTACGTGGGAGCCAGTTCAATGCATCATCAATTCCTCCCCCTTTCCCTTCATTGGTCTGCATTCTGACGTGGCAGGTGCCATTGTTGCCTAAAAATAGAAGATCACCAACACTTATACACTGAGGATGTCTGTTAGTCCCAAACAGTCATTTGGTTGGTTCCTTGTGTAAGTGCAGCTGATCTAGCAATACTGGAGTAGCAACCACGGGCGGCCAATCAAGCTCAAGCTCAAGCTCAATTGAAATCACAGGAGGAATTCATGTGTGAATAACGTGAGGATTTTCTAGATGAATTCCTGGAGGATTTTTTTCACATCCAGAATGAATCTCTGGAGAAATTTTAAGGGGAATCCCTGAAGGATTACCTGAAAAAAAAATTTAGAATTATTCATATAGCAATTTTTCTGGAGTTATTCCTTAAAAATCACAACGAAAAGTCTTGAGGATTCTCTATAGGAATTCGTTACGTTATTTCTTGTAGAATCCCTGGATGAGTTTCTGGTGAAATCTTTGGAAGAAATCCTGCAGCGATCCCTGGAAGAAATCTCAGGAATAATTCCTAAAAGAATATCGATAGGACTACCAGAGGAATTTCTGATGAAATATCTGAAATAATCCTTGAATAAATTGTCATAGTGCAACCTGAAGAAAGCTTTGCAATAATCTCTGTAAAGATTTACACGAGAAATCCTTAGAGGAGTATCACGACGAATTTGTGGAGAAATATTAGGGGAAATCACTTGAATAATCCTTGGAGGAATCTCCAGAGGAATCCTTGAAGTAACCTCTGTCATTATTTCTTGGAAAGTTCCCAGAGGAATCCTTGGAGAAATGTCTGAAAAAATCCCAGGAGGAATTTATGGAGCAATCACAGGAGGCATTTTGGCGAAATTTCCTTCAGAAACTACTGACAAAATAGAGACATCCCTGCAAAAAGTCCAGGAATAGTCCTTGGAAGACTCTGGATCCCTTGGAACCAATATAAAAAATCTGATAGTGAACAAAACTTGTTCCTGAAGGAAGCTCTAGCAAAAACGCTAGTGGAATCCCTATAGAAATCGCTGTAAAAATCATGAGTTTTGAGCCGTCGCATGATAGATCAATATGATGGTCTGAAAATGTTCACATCACATCCTACCGTAATTACGCGTAACCGGTTCAGGAATACTCCGAGCAAATCCGGCCAACTCTAATTATTAGTTTTCTTGATACTCTGCAAATCGGAATGAAATACCATAAAATTTGAACCGTCGTATCTTTCATATGAACCAAAAAGAACGAAAATCGGCTCAAAAATGAATTTTTAAGAGCGACAACATCGGGCAGAAAATGTGTTAACACGTAAGTACGTGCCACGCGGTAAACAGAGCGATAACGTATATCATGTCGTCGTTGCAACTGACCATATGCCTAGGCCAAGTATTTCAAGCGTAACGTAGTACCGGTGATGGGTAACCGGGGTACCTGCGAACCGGAATTCATAGGTACTCCACCACAATCGCAGGACCGACTTCGGCATCTGCTCGCATAGCAGCGGATCAAGAGAGCTTCCGCCGACGCACAGAGGAGCACCTAGAACAAATTCATGGCCATAATTTCGATTTTGAAAACTTGAGATTTTTGACCCTGCTATATTTTTTAAACATAGCAAATAGTATGCCGCATGTTGTGGCTACATTGAAAAGACGTCAAATGACTTTGAAAAATGTTATAAGAGTTCAAAAAAGCAGGTTTTTTATGGCGTTTTCATTTTTTTTATATTATATGATCAGAATAATTGTTTCCATGTGGACATTTTTTTGAAAATAAACATATATTTTTTACTGAACTTCATGTTTATGAATACAAAAAGAGCTTCTGCATAAACTTTTCCAAAAAATATTTTTATCTGTTTATTTTCAAGGCAATTTTGCATAACCAACTTTTATTCATTTTTTGTAAACTTCAGTATTGAAAAAGTTACCTTATACGGCAATATCCGTCAAAGTTTCGATCCCAGTGTGAAACTTACATATGTTATCTATCAGTTATAGCATAAAACTCTTCCGCATATTTCCGCACTTAAAATTTTAAGCCTTTTGAAAATATATTTTTTTATCGCTTTTTCAAATATTTTAGCCCGCTTTTCAATAACCTTCTATCCCTAATCAATTAGAGTGCATGTTCTTAATGCGTTTGTTCAATGTGGTGTCCGAGAAAATAATAATTTATACATTTTTCTTTTATTTGCATAACTGACTTAAGTAAAATTGTTAATTTTATAAATCACGTATATCACAGTTTTTACACATGACCTCGCCAAATCAGATTTTGCAAATTTTTAAATGAACAGAAATGCTTTGTAAGAGAAACAATGGTGCCAGTGTTTAAAACTCCTTATCTTTTGAACTTATTATTCTTCTTGAAATTACGTCCTCACTGGGACAGAGCTTGCTCCTCAGCTTAGTGTTCAATGAGTACTTCCACAGTTATTAACTGAGAGCTTTCTTTGCCTAAGTTGCAACTTTCGCATTCGTGTATCGTGAGACAAGTCCGATGATACTCTATGCCCAGGGCAGTAAAGGAAATTTCCATTACGAAAAGATCCTGAACCGACCGCGAATTGAACTCGGACACCTTCAACATGGCTTTGCTCTGTAGCCGCGCACTATAATCACTCGGCTAAGAAAGGTCTATAAAACTATGCAATTTAAATATGGGAGAGTTTTAAGTAACATCACAATAATAGGTTTTCAGAAATATCGTAATTTCGGTCGAAATGGATCACTCACTGGCTCATGTACAGAAATTTTCTAACAATTGTGGTTTTAGTGCTTAAAATAATCTCTAAGATAAAAACTGGGGGGACCCATTTCGTGGTGAAAATGATCACTTATCAATGCGATTATTGTGAGTTTTTGAAATTACTCTACATTCTGAATTCCAGCTTCCTGAATACGAATATGCTTTCTAAATTTTAAAAAGGAAACTATATTTCTGAAAATAATGAAAAAATATAAAGAATTTCGCGGAAAATGCCTCAATGTAGGCAATTTAGAAAGAAATTTCCTGGTGTCTAACAGATACTAAATTATTTCATCAAAATTAGCTCATTGGTACGAGTTTTGTTGGTGAAATCTGGTTTGGAGATGTAATTTAAGCATCCTTACAAACTTTCAGGCTGTTTTTGAATGTTTGTCAATATCGTACCGTACATGATTCTTGAATTCTACATTATTTTTATAGAAATAAACATTCTTCAACGCAAAAAAAAATCTTCACAACACTCGATCCAAAAATAGTCAACAACGTTCGTTCACGCCATTGATTGAAAAAAAAAATCGACAGTATGATACGCAAAAAAGTCATTTTCATCGAGTTTTATGGCCCCAAATTTCAGAAATGACGGGTATCTCAAGGATTCTCAATGGATTTGAATGTTGTATGTGAAAATTGGATGAATTAACCAGTAAATAACATGATTTTATATTCATGGGAATGGGAGTTGTTCCAGATGTAAATTTTTACCTAATTATGCTGTCAAACTTTCACCTAATTATGCAGGAATTCTTTTGAATATTTGTCTTTCAAATTCATTAAAATTTTAAGACTGATGGGCTTATGCTGACTCCTTGTTTTGTTGATGCGATTCACATTTACAAAATATGGAGTGTCAAAATAATCCGTTCGTGATATGTTGAAGTTTTTGAATCAGATTTTTTGTACAAATGAAGCATACATAAATTTTTGCAAAAGGCATGGAGAAAGCGTTTCAGATAAAACATACCAGTCAATTTCATTATTCCATTAAAAAGAAATTTTATTTTATGAATTCCAAATGCAATATTGAATTGTATTCATTTAGAAGAAAAAGAATATCTGAAAATGAATTTCTGAGCATACTTACAAAAAAATGTTTGAGCTGGAATATCCAATAACTTTTAAAATTCTAATTATTAATTGATTGCTTACCCTCTTGGTGCGGTAGAGGCGCATCAACTTATGTCGTACAAATCTATTTTCCATATGTTGCTAGAATATTCAAACGATTGGTCATCAAAAATGAACTCATAAACTGTTTGTCTTCATCGGCTTTTTTCGATACGAATACTCAATGATATGTGGATAATTGTCCTGAAACGGTTCGATATTAATCCTAATTGAGTTATAACAGTTTTTTAGTCAATATTAAAGCATGAGCAGATCATTTAGGGGAAAACATAATTTTGGACATGATTTACTCAAATTACTCTTGTGTGCGACGGGGAAATCTACGTCAGAGTAGGATAAACCCACCGTCGGGGGTTATTCTGAGTAGTACGTGCGTATCATCAGCGTGAGTTGTCGGAACACCAGTGAACCAGAAGCCATCTTCCTACTGGAATCGCAGGACCGACTTCTGCACTCTACCGTGCAGCAACGAAGTAAGAACAACGCGTAACGCTACCGGTTTTGGGAGGTATCCCTCCATTGGGGAACTCTCCATCGGATTAGGCTAGCCTCACCGCTGGGAACTACGCCGATCGATAGTATCAATAAGCTTTGCTAGAACTGCAAACATTCTATTAAAAAGAGAAAGAAAAAAACATGCGTCGTACAGAAATGCCTCTTTTCATAGTATCAACTATACTAAGTGACATATCACGGATGAACGGGAATAGCATTTTGTAGGTTTTTCACCACTTATACTTTGCACGCTTTCAGCTGTTCGTCGGTATTCTACTTCCACCTTTCAACCATCTGTCATGACGAATTCCTTATGATTGAATGTATTTGTTTCGTGCTTTAAATGAACTATGAACTTGTAACCTTCCAAATTACACTCTTATCGATACGACGACATATGATAATGAATAAAAGAACATGACTGCAATGCTTTTCATCCAGATGGCATTTTAAACATCTCTCTTAAAATACTAGGAGAAGACAGCCTGTTTTCTTGCTTGTCTATAGAATTCTACGTATTGCTGGGTTCACTGATTCAAGATTATCTTTCTGGTATGAGTCATCCAGCAATATATATATTGCTCAACAAAAGCCATAACATCCCAGCAAATCACCGACCACTGACAGGACCGGATTGAACCCACTTAGCGTAATTTCATGCAAAAATAATCCCACCAAATGCACTTCCACAGGATTGCGTTTGGCATTTGGGACCATCCATACGACTCTCTTTCCACTAAAACGACCTCCAATCGTATCGCGCTACTCATTGGTAGTATGTCGAAACGGCAGCAAAAAAAAAGTCAACCGATATGATAGCGACGGCTCATTAAAATTAAAACAACGTAAACCAGAGTCCCGAGCTTAAATGCAAAGTTGCCCTTTTCCCTCGCACCACCACCACCACCACCACCAGAATCTGCTGCCCAAAAATCCGATCCAAATTTCCCGAGAAGGGTAAATCCCGACATCCATCGGTTACCCGCACGGAATCTGCTCGCATGAATAATAAAAATGCTCGCAATATATTCCCGGCCCTCCTCGGCTGGTTTGGCGTGGTGGTGGAAGCCCGCGGGGTTCTGAATGTGTCACAGTCACAGATTGTGTTTATGGCATTTAAAAATTCAGTTATTACCTCGCGGAAAACAGTGGCGAATGGCTTGCAGGAGCAGTTGCGAGCACAACAGGAAAAAAATGGCAAAATTTTACGACTGAAGTGTGAGCGCGCAATTTTGCGGCCAGAAAGGATGTCTCTGAAGGGCTCAATTTTGGTTTTATTTTTTTGAACAGTGCGATAGGGTCTGTAAAGCTGTGGTCATAATCCATTTGTTGGCAGGTCATACAAACTTTAGTGGAAAGCAAGAAATGAAATAGGCAAAAAATCAAACAGATAAGTTTGAAATCAATAGATCATAAGAAACATATTATTAATATGTACATCAATTTTTGTGAAAATTGAATATAAATGGCTTAATAAACACATAAGTCGCTATTGGTGAAAGATATTTAGAAGCTTTGTCAAGATATGTTAGGTTAATTCAAAGTGTCAAGCCTTTGGTTTATAATTACGTAACGTGATTCTAAATTATTGAAAATTCTGGCAAATTCAACCAATTTTTATCGAACTCCTCCCGTTGTGATTCCTCTGCATGAGCTCTACCTGTCATAAGTCAAGGACCACCCCAAAAGGGTACATATCGGCTAATTTTCATCCATTCTTCATACCGTTTCATGCTCAACTGCATAACCAATCCAGCTTTGTTAGCTCACGTTTTGTATCCTAAAAAACGGCATAATTAAGGTATCATTAATATCGCACGCATCCCAACGATCGTTCCCACCAATTCCGGAGACAATGCAAAGTAGGTACTTGGAAAATATGCGAGAACACCCATTTCGGTTCCCATTAAGGACAACTACCAACAGCCTAGTGGTACAATTTATTGCATGTGTAGCAGATACCTTCCTCCTCTCTTCCAGGTTCTGGTCCAGCGCTTTGCTACTGGAAGCGTGGCGTTGAACGGCCTGGCGAAGGAAATATAATAAATTTAAATAATTTTATCATTATCATGCGGGAGCTGTTATTGCCTTTTTATTCATCGTTAATTTATTGGAGCTCTTCTCTTTTGTCTAGGGTATAAGTTGTCTTCTTATGTCAAACAATGCAGAAATGCCATATAGATTTGCTGTCAACCAGTAATCGTTCTAGAAATTGATGCTCATGATCATTAACACTAGTAATGATAGAAACCTTCCAGAGCCACCTGGTAGAAGCCTTCCAGAACTTCTCGAAAAAAGCCATATGAGAGAAGCCATCAAGAGGTTCTTGAACAAGCCTTGCAGAGCTTCTAGAAAAAGCTTTTCAAAACTTCCAGGAGAAACTTTTCGGTGCATCTAGTAGACGCTTTTCAAACTTCACGGAGAAGCCTTCCAGAGCATCTCGAAGAAGCTACTCAAAAAAGGTTTTAAGAGCTTTTCGAAAAAGGTTTTAAGAGCTTTTCAAACAAGGTTTTCAGAGCTTCCAGGAGAAGCCTTTCAGAGCTTCCAGGAGAAGCGTTTAAGAACCACTCGGGAGAAGCCTTTCAGAGCTTCTCGGAGAAGCCTTTCAGAGCTTCTCGGAGAAGCCTTTCAGAGCTTCTCGGAGAAGCCTTTCAGAGCTTCTCGGAGAAGCCTTTCAGAGCTTCTCGGAGAAGCCTTTCAGAGCTTCTCGGAGAAGCCTTTCAGAGCTTCTCGGAGACGCCTTTCAGGGCTTCTCGGAGAAGCCATTCAGAGTATTACGGAGAAGCCTTTCAGAGTTTTACGGAGAAGCCTTTCAGAGCTTCACGGAGAAGCTTTCAGAGTTTCAAGGAGAAGCCTTTTAGAGCTTCCCGGAGAAGCCTTTCAGAGCTTCTCGGAGAAGCCTTTCAGAGCTTCTCGGAGACGCCTTTCAGGGCTTCTCGGAGAAGCCTTTCAGAGTTTTACGGAGAAGCCTTTCAGAGCTTCAAGGAGAAGCCTTTTAGAGCTCGTCGGAGAAGCCTTTCAGAGCTTCTCGGAGAAGCCTTTCAGAGCTACTCGAAGAAGGTTTTAAGAGCTTTTTGAAAAAGGTGTTAATTGCTTTTCGAAAAAAGTTTTCAGAGCTTCTGTGAGAAGCCTTTAAGAGCTTCATGGAGAAGCCTTTAAGAGCTTCCAGGAGAAACCTTTCAGAGCTTCTATGAAAAGCCTTTCAGAGCTTCTGTGAGAAGCCTTTCAGAGCTTATGTGAGAAGCCTTTCAGAGCTTCTATGAGAAGCCTTGTAGAGCTTCTGTGAGAAGCCTTTCAGAGCTTCCAGGAGAAGCCTTTCAGAGCTTCCAGGAGAAGCCTTTCAGAGCTTCCAGGAGAAGCCTTTCAGAGCTTCTCGGAGAAGCCTTTCAGAGCATCTTGAAGAAGCCTTTCAGAGCTACTCAAAAAAGGTTTTAAGAGCTTTTCGAAAAAGGTTTTAAGAGCTTTTCAAACAAGGTTTTCAGAGCTTCCAGGAGAAGCCTTTCAGAGCTTCCAGGAGAAGCGTTTAAGAACCACTCGGGAGAAGCCTTTTAGAGCTTCTCGGGAGAAACCTTTCAGAAGCCTCTCGGGAGAAGCCTTTTAGAAGCTTCCCGGGAGAAGCCTTTCAGAAGCCTTTCAGAGCTTCTTGGAGAAGCCTTTCAGAGCTTCTTGGAGAAGCCTTTCAGAGCTTCTTGGAGAAGCCTTTCAGAGCTTCTTGGAGAAGCCTTTCAGAGCTTCCGGAGGAAAAGTCTGTTAGAGCTTCAGGAGAAGCATTTCAGAGCTTCTAGGAGTAGCTTTTCAGAGCTTCTAAGAGGTATTAGAACTTCTAGGAAAAGCTTTTCTGAGCTCCCAGGAGAACAATTTCAGAACTTCCCGGAGAAGCATTCCAGAGCATCCCGGCGAAGCCATTCAAAGCTTACAGGAAAAACCTCTTGGAGCATCAGTAGAAGCCTTTCAGTGCTTCTAGGAGTAACTTTTTAGAGCTTCTAAGAGACACCAAAACTTTTAGGAAGAGCCTTTCAGAGCTTCCAGGATCACACTTTCAGAGCTTCCAGGAGAAACTTATCAGAGCTTCCAGGAGAAGCTTTCCAGAGCAACCAGGAGAAACATTTCAGAGCTGTTCACAGATCAGAAGAAATATTTTACGAGAAGCCTTCCAGAGCTTCAAGGAGAAGCCTTCCAGAACATCTAGGAGAAGCTTCTCAGGGCTTCTAGGAATACCTTTAAAGTGCCCCTTGGAGAAGCCTTTCAGTGCTTTTAGAAGCAACCTTTTAAAGCTTCCAGGAGAAGTCTCGGATAAACCTTTTAGAGCTTCTCGGATAAACCTTTCAAAGCTTTTACGAGAAGCCTTTCATTGCTTCCAGGAGAAGCTCAGTGCTTGCAGGAAAAGCCTTTCGTACTTCCAGGAAAAGCTTTTCAGGACTACCAGGAGAAGCCATTCAGAGCTTCCAGGCGAAGCCTTCCAGAGCTGCAAGAAAAAGCCTTTCAGAGCTTTCAAGAGAAACCTTGCAGAGCTTCCATGAGAAGCCTTCCAGAGCTTCCAGAAGAAGCCTCTCAGAGCTTCCAGGAAGTGCCTGGTAGAGCTTCCAGGTGAAGCCTTTCAGAGCTTCTCGAAGAAGCTCTTCAGAGCTTCTCGGAGAAGCCTTCCAGAGCTTCTCGGAGAAGGCTTTTAGAGCTTCTCGGAGAAGTCTTTCATAGCTCCTAGGAGAATCCTTTCAGAACTTCCAGGAGAAGCCTTTCAGAGCTTCCAGGAGAAACCTTTCAGAGCCTTTCAGGAGAAGCCTTTTAGAGCTTCTCGGGAGAAACCTTTCAGAGCTTCTCGGGAGAAGCCTTTCAGAAGCCTCTCGGGAGAAGCCTTTTAGAAGCTTCTCAGGAGAAGCCTTTCAGAAACCTTTCAGAGCTTCTTGGAGAAGTCTTTCAGAGCTTCCAGAATAAGCTTTTCAGAGTTTCTAGGAGAAGCATTTCAGAGCTTCTCTGATTTGCTTTTCGGAATTTCTCGGGAGAAGCGTTCCAGAGCTTCCCGGAAAAGCCTTTCAGAGCTTCCCGGAGATGTTTCTCAGAATTTCTAGTAGAAGCTTTACAGAGCATCTCGGATAAGCCTTTCAGAGCTTCCAGGAGAAGCCTTTCAGAGCTTCCAAGAGAAGCCTTTCAGAGCTTCTCGGAGAAACCTTTCAGAGTTTCTCTGAGAAGACTTTCACAGCTTCTTGGAGAAGCCTTTCAGAGCTTCCGGAGGGAAAGTCTGTTAGAGTTTCAGAAGAAGCCTTTCAGAGCTTCTAGGAGAAATTAGAACTTCTAAGAAAAGCCTTTCGAAACTTCCAGAAGCAGACTTTCAGAATTTCCCGGAGAAGCATTCCAGAGCATCCCGGCGAAGCCATTCAAAGTTTACAGGAAAAGCCTCTTGGAGCTTCAGTAGAAGCCTTCCAGAGCTTCTAGGAGTAACTTTTCAGAGATTTTAAGAGACACTAATACTTTTAGGAAGAGTCATTCAGAGCTTCCAGGAGCACACTTTCAGAGCTTCCAGGAGAAACTTATCAGAGCTTCCAGGAGAAGCCTTTCATAGTTCCTGAGAGAAGTCTTTCAGAACTTCCAGGAGAAGCCTTCCAGAGCAACCAGGAGAAGCATTTCAGTGCTCTTCAGAGAAGCTTTTCAAAGCTTTCAGGAAAAGCCTTTCAGAGTTTCAAAAAGCAGCATTTCAGAGATTTTAGTAGAAAAAGGCTTTTATAGCTTCGAAGAAATCAGAAGAAATATTTTACGAGAAGCCTTCCAGAGCTTCAAGGAGAAGCCTTTCAGAACATCTAGGAGAAACTTCAAAGGGCTTCTAGGAATACCTTTAAAGTGCCCCTTGGAGAAGCCTTTCAGTGCTTTTAGAAGCAGCCTTTTAAAGCTTTCAGGAGAAGTCTCTTAGAGCTTCTCGGATAAACCTTTTAGAGCTTCTCGGTTAAACCTTTCAGAGCTTTCACGAGAAGCGTTTCAGAGCTTCCAGGAGAAGATTTTCGGAGCTTCTAGGAGAAGCCTTTCAGAGCTTCTCGGAAAAGTCTTCAGAGCCTCTCGGAGAAGAATTTCATAGCTTCCAGGAGAAGCTCAGAGCTTGCAGGAGAAGCTTTTCGTACTTCCAGGCAAAGCCTTTCAGAACTACCAGGAGAAGCCATTCAGAGCTTCCAGGAGAAGCCTTTCAGAGCTACAAGGAAAAGCCTTTCAGAGCTTCCACGAGAAGCATTTTAGAGCTTTTCGGAGAAGCCCTTCATAACTTCTCGAAGAAGCCTTTCGGAGCTTCTCGGAGAAGCCTTTTAGAGCTTCTCGAAGAAGCCTTTCGGAGCTTCTCGGAGAAGCCTTTCAGAGCTTCTCGGAGAAGCCTTTCAGAGCTTCTCGGAGAAGCCTTTCAGAGCTTCTCGGAGAAGCCTTTCGGAGCTTCTCAGGAGAAGCCTTTCAGAGCTTCTCAGGAGAAGCCTTTCAGAGCTTCTCAGGAGAAGCCTTTCAGAGCTTCTCAGGAGAAGCCTTTCAGAGCTTCTCAGGAGAAGCCTTTCAGAGCTTCTCAGGATAAGCCTTTCAGAGTTTCTCAGGGGAAGCCTTTCAGAGCTTCTCAGGAGAAGCCTTTCAGAGCTTTTCAGGAGAAGCCTTTCAAAGCTTTTCAGGAGAAGCCTTTCAGAGCTTCAGAGCTTCTCCAGAAAAGCCTTTCAGAACTTCTCAAGAAAAGCCTTTCAGAGCTTCTCAGAAAAAGCCATTCAGAGTTTCTCAGGAGAAACCTTTCCGAGCTTCTCAGAAGAAGCCTTTCAGAGCTTCTCGGAGAAGCTTTTCAGAGCATCTCGGAGAAGCCTTTCAGAGCATCTCGGAGAAGCCTTTCAGAGCTTCTCGGAGAAGCATTTCAGAGTTAGGAATAACTGTTAGGTGGATTAGCCAATAGGAGCACGACGTGGCGCATCACGCCACGCGGTCAGGTGTTAGGGTATGGAATGCGCTAGCTAAGCATAATAATTCAATAAAAGCGACCCGGCATCGGAGCTCGCCCTCTTTTATCACTTGTCAGTGTAAGTAGTTGGTTTTTAAAAACGTTAGCCGGAAAAAGAATTCCCTGACTGGTGTCAGAAGTGGGATTTCTACATAGTGAGTGTGAAAATAAAGGTGATTGGTGAAACTGCTCCAGGAGGACCGGATCACGCTAGGCATAAGCACGAGGACTTCAACATTTGCAGACCTTCGAGCATCGCAGCGACATCGACCTACTAGGACGACATCAACCAATCCGCTCACCGAACCTGAGGACCGGATGCTACAGATTTTATTGTAAGTACCAATCCTCTTTTAATACCGCTTCGCTTTCCTACCACAATGCCACGTGACAATAACAGTGAAATTGAGCAGCTCAAGCTCCAAATAGCTGAGCTTACAAACATAATCAGCGGCAACGCTAATGCATACAGCGTCCCTGATCCCATTAAACAGTTATCGGAATTTAACGGTAACAAAAAGGAATTAACAATTTGGCTCGACGAAGTCGACCAATTATACGATACATTTAAAATAAAGGGCCAGAATGGTGGACCCGATACCATGAATGCCTACTACGTGCAGGCAATAAAAAACAAAATCAAGGGTGAAGCCCGCGTAACACTATGCGCAAACGGCAACCCGACCTCCATTCCGGAGATAAAAAGAGTGCTTTTGCAGCACTACGGCGATCAGCGCGATATCGCCACAAATTTGAACTTACTATTTAATATCAGAAAGGGTGACAAAACCCATAATAAGTTTTACATGGAAATTAAAGAGTTGGAAACGAGAATTAAGTCCAACCTGCAATTAAACCCTTTATCAACTATAGAATTGCTAGAGAAAATAACAATAACAAAATACTTGGATAATATCCAAGAACCACTAGCTAGCATTATAAGAACCACTAATCCCAGCAATCTTGAGGATGCGTATCAATACGTTACGTTGAATCAAAATGCCGAAAGGCGAAAACCAGTGTACAAGCAAAAAACGTTCAGTGCCCCGCAACAAACCAGTGCAAGCAGTGCAAGTGCAAATAAATTTAGGAAACCTGATGCCGCCTCACAGCGACGGTCGTTCCACCAAAGACCACGTATAGAAACTAACAATACCGAGGAAGTAGACCTAGTGGAAGACGAATATGTAGAAGAAGAGGAAGTTGAAGAAGAAGCAATTGAATTGGTAGAAGATGATTTAAATTTTCAACAGGTTCGTGTAAAGAACGCGAAGACCTAAATTTTATACCATACTTCAGATTTCCGACGACTAAGGGCTACCTGAATTTTCTGATCGACACAGGAGCCAATAAGTCCTATATTAATCCGGAACACGTTAAAAAGGCTTCAATAGCTAAACATCCATCGATAGTAACAAACAAAAATGGAAAGTTTACCATAGATAAACTGGTACACGCAAATTTGTTTTCAGAATCATTCTCCGAAACACTTCCCTACCATTTATTTAAATTTCATAAATTTTTTGATGGTCTCGTTGGCTACGAGAACCTAGCCAAGATGAAAGCCAAAATCGATTCCGGTAAACATCAACTTGTCATTGGAGATACAAGGTATCAACTATCAAAATACAGTCCGTGCTCGATTAACCTTCATGAGCAATCGGATAACTTGCTTGAGATAAGCACCACATCCGATGGCACCTTTCTCATTGAAAATGAAATGAATTTAACAAGCAGCGTCAAGTTACAACCTGGACTGTATTTAGCCAAAGGTAACCGTGCTAAAGTTCATTTATCTAGCACCAAGCATGTCAAGGTAAAGGAACTGCAACCTTTCGAAAATGAACACTTCGTTCTTAATCAAAACGAAACGCATTGTAAATTGAATTTCCCCGCGGATCACCTGAACCAAGAGGAAAAGCGTGAATTGATAAAGGCTTTGAAACCATTCAGAGATGTATTTTTTTACGAAGAGCAAAAGTTGACTTTTACACATGAAGTCAAACATCGTATCGAAACAAGTGACGATAAGCCAATACACCAAAAAACTTACAAATATCCGTATCATCTGAGAACGGAAGTTTCTGAACAAATTCAAAAAATGCTCAACTCGGGCATAATAAGGGAATCATCTTCTCCGTGGACTTCACCCATTTGGGTCGTCCCCAAGAAGCTGGATAACTCGGGCAAAAGAAAATACCGGATTGTCGTAGACTACAGGAAGTTAAATGAAAAAACTCCTGCAGATCGGTACCCAATCCCGGAAATTAGTGAAATCCTCGACCGGTTGGGAAAAGCCCAATATTTTACCGTATTGGATTTGGCCAGCGGGTTTCATCAAATAGAAATTGACCCGAAGGACGTGCCAAAAACCGCATTTAATGTTGACCATGGCAAATTCGAATTCGTTCGAATGCCATTCGGGTTAAAAAATGCGCCGGCCACGTTCCAGAGGCTGATGGATTCAGTACTCCGGAAGCATCTAGGAATTCGATGTTTCGTCTACATGGACGACATCATTATTTTTTCGACGTCCCTAAAAGAGCATATCAAAGATATTTCAATGGTGTTAGAAACTCTTCGTAATGCCAACCCACTATGGCTTATCAGGTGGCCAATAATCAAAAAAGTGATGTGCCTCAAATTTTATTTCTTGTTCGCCATTTCATTGTAAACATGTCTGCTAAGAAATCAACAAAATATTAGCGCATGATTTGCATTGCACACTCAGATATGAGGTGCCAAAGTTGAGCCTATGAAGAAAAACTTGTTTTTATTAACAAAAACTATGGTTTACTCAAATGAATATAACTTTTTTTCTATAATACTTACGTAAAATATTTTTACACCATTTGAAAGCTTACAAAAACGGCTTCCTAGAAACAATAAAAAAAATAAAAAACAGCTTCAAAATAGTGGCTTTTATGATGTTTTTTTATGAAGCGGTTCGAAAAATCGAATAAGCTTATAGTTAACACATCGAGTACTTTTTTGTCCCAAGTTGTCCCAGGCTTAAATCCAGTTCCAAGGGTACTTTGAGATGTAAACTAAAGGATCGTGAAGAACTTAGCTGCACAAATTTGCACTTTTTTAATTTAAGGCTTCTTGAATTTTTCCAATATTTTTAACCATTTTCTATTAAAAACAGCTAAAAACTAATTCAGAAAATAACTGAATTTCGCTAAATCATTCACATCATCATTTCTATGTAAGTTTTAATATATATAATGGTTTGCACAACGTTAATCGCATAAATGGCTTATATGAATTATAAGTAACAAAGTTTAATATTTCGCTATAGGCCCTATTCAAAAGTTAGTCTCGAAAACTTGTTTTTGAAAATAAAACATCAAATTTGTATCATAACACTCATAAATACGACATGAAATGGAAAAAATATTTTTGGCCGCCAGTCTGTATGGAAACCGCCCATAGTGCAACCTTAAGGTTCAGTGCGATAAGTCCGAATTCCTTCGGAAAGAAGTTGAATTCCTTGGACACATCGTCACAACAGAGGGCGTAAGGCCAAATCCTCAGAAAATAAAGGCTGTTTTAGACTGGCCTCTACCTAAAACTCCAAAAGAGTTAAAATCTTTCTTGGGAACCGTAGGATACTATCGGCGATTTATCCCAGGTTTTGCTAATATTGCTAAGCCCCTCACTAGCCAGTTGAGAGGAAAGAGCAAAATAATAAATTATGAGACAAATGAATTCGAAACCGCTTTTACAAAACTTAAACAAATCATGTCCTCAGACTTGTTACTAGTTTATCCCGATTTCGGAAAACCATTTATATTGACGACAGATGCTTCCAACATTGCTATTGGAGCAGTACTGTCTCAATTGGTAGACGGAAAGGAAAGGCCAATAGCCTACCTCTCGCGTACACTTTCTAAAGCTGAGGAAAAGTATTCAGCTACAGCGAAAGAACTTCTTGCTATTTATTTTTCTGCAAAACGGTTTCGGCCATACTTGTATGGAAGACCTTTTGTAATTTACACGGACCATGAACCACTTACGAAAGAACTGAAGTTGACCGATGCCACGGGTAGGGTGACACGTCAACGACTATATCTTGAACAATATGATTTCAAAATCATTTATAAAAAGGGCAAACAAAACGTAGTAGCAGATGGGCTGTCAAGAATTCCACCCAGTGAATTAAATTTGCATGAACTGTCGAATGAATGTTTTGATAATGACGAAATATACGGGCCAGAAATTATCAACAAATTTAAAAATCAAATTATAATAAGGGTGAGTAACGACCCCTCGAAAAGCTCTCACATCATATGCAAAATATTTCCTGGACAAGTCCGCCACGTATTTCATCAGGAAACTTATACTAAAGAAAATCTTACTGACATTCTGAAAAAATACATAAACCCTTCAACAAGCAACGGAATTTTCGCACCAGCTGGAATTATCAGAACATGTGACGAAATACTCAAGCAGCATTTCTCTAAACGCCTTAAGTTTCACTATTCTAATATTCTTTTACCAGATATCATTTCAGGAACGGACCAACAAGACTTCATCGAAAAATGCCATAACTTTAATCACAGAAACTATAAACTGACATACGAGGAAGCAAGAAAATCTGCTTACTTTCCTGGTATGTTAGGAAAAATTAAAACGTTCATCAAGAACTGCGGAGATTGCAAATTCGCAAAATACGAACGTAAACCTTTCAAAATTCCGATTTCTAGAAGAATATATGAAGGTCCTTTTGAAAATGTTTTTATCGACGTCTATATTAAAGAACAATATAAATTTTTAACATTAGTAGATTCTTTTTCAAAATTCGCGCAAATTTTCCAAATTTCAAATGAAACTACGGACGAGTTGATCAGTACTCTAATCGAGTATTTCAAATTCTTTGGTTTGCCAAAAATGATCACTTGTGATCAGGCACCAGGATTTAGAAATCCCCGATTCAGAGAATTCCTAGAACAACAGGGCATCGCATTGCATTTCGCCAGCAATAGCAATGCTAATGGTATTGTGGAACGCTTTCACAATACTTTACTTGAGATGTATTTGGCGAACAGACAAAAATTTGAGAACCTTCCATTACCTGAAGGTTTAGCATTAACTACCTCACTCTACAACGACTCAACCCATAGCACGACGAGCCTTAAGCCTCGAGAGATTATTTTCGGCAATTGTTCTTCTTTGAACCGAGCTGAGATTAATGCCTCGAAACTTAGGAAGATACAGACTGCAAGAGACCATATAAAATCCATAGCAGACAAACATAATAGCAAATTACCCGTAATAAATAAAGACGACTACAAGACTCTTACAAATCCCATTCTAGTGAAAGGGAAAGCAAAACCGAGCCCTTATGGTCATCGATACCGTCAAGTAGAGATTGTTAACCAGACTGAAAAGACAGTGACAGACGGACAAAATATAAAATCACACAAAATAAACGTAAAGAGAACTTAATTGA
Source organism: Aedes aegypti (assembly GCF_002204515.2). NCBI lineage: Eukaryota > Metazoa > Arthropoda > Insecta > Diptera > Culicidae > Aedes > Aedes aegypti. The sequence continues at coordinate 53,260,222 of NC_035108.1, forward strand.
TTAATACTTTTCAGATTATGTCTACTGACGACGACGACACACGCGGACTTACTAATACACGACGTAGGGAAAAACCCATTGATAATCATTCCAATAGGTACAGCCAGAATCAGTAGCGGTTACTTGAGAATAGGGCACCACATTAATTTAAATCTTCTCGCAAATACTATTCAAAATTTAGATACAACAATTCAGGCGAAAATCTCTGACCAACACATGTTAAGTTCGATTGTTAAAGTAAAATCTAAGAAGCTTCACTCTATGTTTAAAAAATTGAGACCCTCTAGGCAGAAACGATGGGAAAGCTTAGGCCGTGCGTGGAAATATGTGTCTGGTAGTCCAGATGCAGATGATTTGGTAATTATTAACAGCACACTTAATTCTCTCATTGATCAGAACAATAAACAGGTCAGAATTAATAGCGCACTCGAGATCAGATTGAAAAACATTACCGAAGCTATCAACTCAATTGCAAATATTCAGGGCAATTTTCAGAACAAAATTATAGAAGGCTTTGACTCCGTTAATTTGATTTTCAATTTAGATGAGCTAATTGATCAGCTAGAAGTACTAGAGGAAGCAGTTACATTGGCCCGAAGCAACATCCCCAGTAGCCGCATCATTTCACCAGACGAGATAACCATAGCCCAGGAATTCCTCAAGAACAGCGGTCTTAGAATGAGTCTACTGGATAACATATTAGATATTTCCAGTGCTTACGTGCTGTTTGGTAAGGATGAAATTATCTATACCCTCAAAATTCCACGAGTCAAGGAGACAGAGTACCAATTATGCTACATAGAACCAGTCATTTCCAACAACCATAGAATTCATTTAACTACAATGTATTACCTGAAGGGACCGAATTCGTTCCTATCCAGTACACCATGTACAAGATATAAGAATGAATATGTCTGCAAAAGCTCTCAACTAGAACCACCAGGTGAATGCATCCAACAACTAGTCGCTGGTAAACCAGCTAGTTGTCCCATCGAAAAAGTCTACAACCAGGACGTGATTAAGAGAATAAACGATGCCAACATCTTGATTAGCGTAACGAACATCACCTTGACGTCAAATTGTTCGGGACAGGGACGAGATCTACAAGGATCATACCTTATCTAGTTCTCCGGTTGTACCATCAAGCTAAACAACGAAGAGTACTCCAATAGTAATGTTGACGTATCACCGAAATTATATCTTCCAACAACGGGACTTACGGTAACTCCTTCAAAAGTTATAAACAAAATGCCTTTAGAGTATTTACAGGATTTTAACCTGGAACACCGAAGTCATATAGAGCATCTTAATATGACAACAGACAACATACACTGGAAATTACATCTGGTTGGCTGGCTCTCATTTGGAACATTGTCAACAGTAATAATTATACTCCTAGCAGCAGTAATCACGTGGACCGTTCTATCATTCTTACCGTGCAAATCGAAGACGCTTTGGGCACCAAGACGAACCAGTACGGGAACCATCGAGACGGATTTAGAGACCCCGACATCAACCCAAGAAGACAACAAAGACCATCTCATCAAGCAACCGAGGCTAATTCCACAATAACAAGGGCCGACGAAATCTCCGCAGCAGCAAAGGATCGTGAAAGCCGGGGACGGCTTTCGAGTAGACGGGGAGTAGTTAGGAATAACTGTTAGGTGGATTAGCCAATAGGAGCACGACGTGGCGCATCACGCCACGCGGTCAGGTGTTAGGGTATGGAATGCGCTAGCTAAGCATAATAATTCAATAAAAGCGACCCGGCATCGGAGCTCGCCCTCTTTTATCACTTGTCAGTGTAAGTAGTTGGTTTTTAAAAACGTTAGCCGGAAAAAGAATTCCCTGACTCAGAGCTTCTCAGGAGATGCATTTCAGAGCTTCTCAAGAGAAGCCTTTCAGAGGTTCTCGGAGAAGCCTTTCAGAGTTTCTCAGGAGAAGTCTTTCAGAGCTTCTCAGGAGAAGCCTTTCAGAGCTTCTCAAGAGAAGCCTTTCAGAGCTTCTCAAAAGAAGCCTTTCAGAGCTTCCCGGAGAAGCCTTTCAGAGCTCCCCGGAGAAGCCTTTCAGAGCTTCTCGGAGAAGCCTTTCAGAGCTTCTCGGAGAAGCCTTTCAGTGCTTCTCGGAGAAGCCTTTCAGAGCTTCTCGGAGAAGCCTTTCGGAGCTTCTCGGAGAAGCCTTTCAGAGCTTCTCGGAGAAGCCTTTCAGAGCTTCTCGGAGAAGCCTTTCAGAGCTTCTCGGAGAAGCCTCTCAGAGCTTCTCGGAGAAGCCTTTCAGAGCTTCTCGGAGAAGCCTTTCAGAGCTACTCGGAGAAGCCTTTCAGAGCTTCTCGGAGAAGCCTTTCAGAGCTCCTCAAGAAAAGCCTTTCAGAACTTCTCAAGAAAAGCCTTTCAGAGCTTCTCAGAAAAAGCCTTTCAGAGCTTCTCAGGAGAAACCTTTCCGAGCTTCTCAGGAGAAGCCTTTCTGAGCTTCTCAGGAGAAGCCTTTCAGAGCTTCTCAGGAGAAGCCTTTCAGAGCTTCTCAGAAGAAGCCTTTCAGAGCTCCTCGGAGAAGCCTTTCAGAGTTTCACGGAGAAGATTTTCAGAGCTTCTTGGAGAAGCATTTCAAAACTTTCTCGGAGAAGCCTTTCAGAGCTTCCAGGAGAAACCCTTCAAAGCTTTTAGAAGAAGCCTTTCAGTGCTTCTAGAGCCCTTGATGTACGAATCCCAGTTCTCAATAAATATATCCATATATTTTAATGACGTTCTTCTTTTTTTTTAAATGTTCGTATTTCAAACAAATCTGAATAATTCTGTAAATCACTTTGAATGCCATTAACCTTATGACTTCAACCCTTCGCTATAAAACTAACTCATTTCAAAACTGGCCATTAGGCACGTTCAATCCGTTCATTGGCATTTTACTGTGCCACTTGGATGCTGTCCTGAGGAAATAATCACGTCATTCCAAGGACAAGCCCCTCCCGGTTCAGGTCGAAACCATCCCCGGCTCTTCGCGCTGATAGCCTAAACGCTGTTTGCTTGTCACCGAAAGGGTTACATTCAAATCTTTATCTTCATTTCTTCCATCTCATTAATCCGTACCAAATTGTGCCAGGAATCTTGGCCGACAACCTGGGTCGTCGACGGTGGCAGTTCATTACCACGCTGTTCCTTATCAGTGGGGTTCGGGGCTCGGAATCAACCTCTATTGCAGTGGTTCTCAAACTTTTTGAATCTGCGACCCCCATTTCAAAAGGTTTTCTCCAGATTCGAAAGATTCTGCTGGTAGATACGAGAGGATTCTGCCAATGTTCAGCTAAGAATTTCGAATTTCTTCAAAGTCACCAATAGTTTACCAAAAAAAAACTGACAAGTAATCCTTAAAGAAATCCGGAAAAAATCCAAGGATAAAAATTTGGATACAAGCATATATTTCAAATGAGGAACGATTTCAGATGGCTCTTTAGTTGACCATAGCTTAGATCTTCGACATTTAGTCCTACAACTCTTGGGAAGTCGAATCACCGATTGGGAATCCCTGCTCTATCGGGTGTGGGGGGGTAGATACGAAGTCCATCTATTTGTTCTGTTTCAATTATACTTCCTGCGTGCGCTCGGCAGGGGGGAAGATCGGTCAAAACAGTACCATTAATTGCGTTTTCCTACACCCGTCAGGGACGACCGATTTGGACCGTCGTTCGTTTGTGTCATCTCCTTGTTCCGTACGGTGAATGGCAAGGATCGAGAATGACAGTGATAATAGGGGGATGGAAGACAGCAGTTTTTCCATGCGCCTTTGTTCGGTGATGATGGCCAATTGTGAATTGTGGACTTCCCCTCTTCCTTTCTGTGATTCTCAGAATGGAGAGGACCGCTTATCCCTTGCTGGTGGCGATTAAAATCTATTTTGCTGAAGCTCATTAGAAGGTTTCTTGGAAGTGGTGTAGTAAGGGATAGGGGAGACTTTTTTATGTTTAAGAAGGAGATGTTAGGAATGCGTACATTATTTTTTTCTGTTAAGGAAACGAAGCCGTACATTTTAATTACCCATATTTTTGAAACCCTTCTAAAAATTTAAAGGCAACCCTGCTACCATGTTCACATTTTTTTTCAATCGACCCAAAATCTTCCCTCCAAGACACGTGTCAAATTTTTCCCTCGGGTATTTAAACAGCCATCATCGTCTCATCTGCAAGCTTCGGAGCGGGCTTTCCTTTGCCTTATGGTTCCTGGTAGGTATCAAAAATGAAACGATGACAATGACGACATTGTCACGCTTAAGGGTATGCGATATAGATTTTTTTATATAGAGATATTTTTGTCATTCATTTCCTGAAGATACTTCCCGAAGGAACTTCCTAAGCGAATTTCCTGAAGGAATTTCCTGAAGGAACTTCCTGAAGGAACTTCCTCAAGGAACTTCCTCAAGGAACTTCTTGAAGAAACTTCCTGAAGTAACATTCTGGAACTTAAGGTATTTCATTTCGAACACAATCTTCCGAAGTGTGGCATACCCTTAGTCACGCTCATGCCGGCAAAAGCTGGGAAGGGGAATTGAAACGCCGAAATGAGTGTCATTATGATCTGGGCACCGCAACATTTCATCAGCACAAAAAAGGAAACGAATGATGATGAAGCGACTGCATAAAAAGAATGAAATCTTTGCGGTTGTCTGGCCGGTGGTTTATGTTCTTCAGGCAGCCTTTCGGACTTCTTTTTTTTTTTTTGGTCTCGTGCTGAATTGTCACTTTGTTCTTGGTTCCTGGAAACCGTCACCGGCATGCACCACTCACGGCTGCGGTTGACGCGATGACAGCTCTTTTGGAGTTTTGCGAAAAGTTGAAACCCGTTTTTGGGTTGGAGTTTTCCGGGTGACTCTTCCCAAAAGTTTGAACCCGAAGTGGATTGCTCCACTGAAAATGAAGCGACCAATCAAGAAACTTTTTGATTGGCAGTAGCCGTAAAATTATTATCAATTATAGAATAAAAGGCGTCAAATGCACAGCACAGAATACACTGTGAGGAAAATTGGTTGAAAAATATACTGCAGATCCGTTATGGAAACTGCAAATAGAACAATCGATCAAGGATGTTACAAATGTGCCGAAGGTACTGTGATCTTTTTCTTGACATTACGTCCTCACTGGGACAGAGCCTGCTTGTCAGCTTTATTATTTTTATTATTAACTGAGAGCTTTCTTTACCAAAGTTACAATTATCGCATTCGTATAACGTGTGGCAGGTACGATGATACTCTATGCTCAGGGAAGTCAAGGAAATTTCCTTTACGAAAAGATCTTGGACGACTAGAAATCGAACCCAGACTCCTTCAGTATAGCTTTGCTTTGTGGTCGTGAACTCCAACCACTCGATTAAGGAAGGCTCCTGTAATCTTGGAAAGTAATACATATAAATGCATGTTGTACTTGTCATAAGGGTAACAAAATCAAAAATGTAACTAATCGCTTGTTGTACAGAAAATCACCATAGGATCGATAGAAAACCTTCTGGTTTAATGATCTCAATTTTTTATTGTTAATTGAAAGCACGAATGCATAGCATAGTTTTAAACGCTTCCGTAATAACATTCCACTAGAAATTGTCACTCATTAGTGGTAACTCAAAATGTAGACTCACACCCTTAGAATCGAACCAGCTCCGTTTTATAAATTAATAGGTTTCCGTATATTTATGCCAGGAGAAGGAAGCGGAGGAGGAGGACACCAGCCATTTCCATCGCATTTAGACTCCCCGTGCGCGGTTTGGATTCTTACGGTTTTTCGAAAGCGGATGTGGAACGCTCGCTTGTTAAACCAAAGTAGAGTCTCTTGTTACGGTAAGCGTTTAGCATCAAACCGTAGAGTAGAATTATAGAGTTTTTGGAAAAAGACAGTTTTACTGGTTGGTGGAGATTTTTCTGTGGATTCCGACTCCAGTCAATCATTTTTCTAGAAGAACGTCTTTATTGAATAGTTACCTCCAAAGTTGAGATAAGTGACCACAGACAGCAATGAGGACATTTAAAAAAATATGATCTTCACTTGGTTTATAAATAACAAATAATATATATATATATATACAGTCATTCCATGAACAACCGATCTAGCGGGTCACCGAATTCCGTGAAAATTTGCTATTTTGTTCCTTATCTGAAATAAGAATACACGTGTTTTTGGATTTTTTTGATTAGGGTGACCATTTCCAAACAGGGTAACCAGAAAAAAAAACGATTTTGCAAAATTTTTATTAAAAAAAAATAAACCGTTTGACCGATTTTCAATCTTTTTGGACAAAATGAGAGCTAATAATTTTGACTTTTCAGGAAAAATATAAAATTCTACAAAAAAATGTTATTTAACATTAAAAAAATCAATAACATAGAGCATGGGACAAGTAGGCGTAGAACGACAGTAAAAGTCTATCGTTATCAAATCATAACAACTGATCACTCGGATTTTCCTGATTAAGCCTTTGAGTGTACTTCAGAAGACCTCTGTCATGATTGTGAACCTTATTCAACCTCTAAAAAACTTATTACACTTACACTTGTTACACTTGTATGGAAGCTACAGGCTTGATACTTCCCCTATGAATGGCAAAATGAACAGGGGTGGTAAAATGAACACCGCGGCTTTTAACCACTTTTGAAAACATAAACTGATGTATCTTTCAGCTCGGAGATCAAGATGTTTTTCAGTGAGGTGAATATCGTAATGAAATGATGCCAAATCTGATACCTTTAGATTTTTTTTGAATGGGTCACAATCATTGCTGGATATGTTTTCGGTAATGCAATAACATTTTATAAAAATATTTGTTTTGCTCACGTATTTTGAATGATGTCCATGTATGACGTGGTTGGTGGTCTAATGGCTACCGCTTCTGCTTCATATGCAGAAGGTCATGGGTTCAATCCCAGGCCCGTCCATTTCCTCATACTTTGTACTTGTGTCTTGCTTCCATCTTCCACTCTCAATCTATTGCACTCACACCCTACTCGTTCAGGAACCAGAAACGGACAAGAAACCGTTTCCCAACGCTTCACTCTATCTCATCATTATAGCATGCCTTGCCTTACGCCTGATACTTAGGCAGTCTGCTAACCAAAGAGCAAACCTCTCTGCCATGCCTTTCCCCCAATCCCTACACTCCCGCATGAACTGGCGTAGATGCTGTGGTATATACGGTCTACGTCGGAGCCAGTTCAATGCATCATCAATTCCTCCCCCATTCCCCTCATTGGTCTGTATTCTGACGTGGCAGGCGCCATTGTTGCCTAAAAATAGAAGATCATCAGCACTTATACACTGAGGGTGTCTGTTAGTCCCAAACAGACATTCGGTTGGTTCCTTGTGTAAGCGCAACTGGAGTAGCAACCACGGGCGGCCAATCAAGCTCAAGCTCAAGCTCGTATTTTGAATGATGTCCATGATGTCCAACATAGTGCAGGTAAAATGAACATTTCCATCGTTTTTCGCTAACGATATAAATATGTGAAAAATTAACTATTTTAGTCTGGATTTCTGTCGCTGCTTTAGATAACATCGTTTTTTCATCAGAAACAAGATGATTTCCTTAAGGTGTTCATTTTACTACCCCTTCCCCTATGTTTCCGAAGCTACCCGCATTAGCAAACATTATATGAAAACATGTGGGCTTCGTAGCCGTGCGATTAGCGGCGTCAGTCGTTTAGGCGTATTGTGCTACAGAGTGTGGGTTCGATTTCCGCCCCAGTCGGAGAAAACTTGTCGTCAAACGAAAAATTCTTCATTGGTTCACTGGTCGTTCCGTGTGTCCGTTGCCTAATGTAAGTTATGTTCAGTCTGTGCAGCCTATGGCTGAAGACGGTGTAAATTGTCTTATTGTCTTATCAAATATATCTTATTTTATTAGAATTTATTTAAACATTGAAAACACATTACAACATACTATAAAAATAACACGGGTTCAAAAATAACTGCAAAACAAAATGTTCCTGTATTATTTTGAATGGAAATGCTAAAACATTAAAAAAATATGAAATAACGCAGTTACGGATATCTTGAATCACTGTAAAAACTGTTTTTCATGATAGGGTGCAGAAACTCATGGGCACTTTCATGATAACTTTGGAATGAGGGGTTTTCCTCGGCCGAATGATCTGAAACTTTAGGTACAATAAGAAGCACTTCAGTACGACGCTTACGGTGGCCAAAAATGTGCTCTATAGCTTTCAAAAAATCCCACTGCCAAAGTGAATCAAAAGTACCAAGAATAGGATCCTGCTCCCTATTTGAGAAAAATCTTTACGTAAATCCCAAAAACATACAGGAACAAGTGTTTAAGTATTCATGAATTTAAAATAAAGACTCAGATTTTGAAATTATATGTTTGATTTGATTTGACCTCTCAAAAACGATGCCGAAGGGAATAAGGTTTTGGTTATTTCAGTCAGAGTTTCTTCTTCTTTCTGGTGTCACGTCCCAACTTGGACAGAGCCTGCTTCTCAGCTTAGTGTTGTTATCACTGCTTTCTTTGTCAATTGACTTTTTGCATGTGTAATCGTGTGGCAAGCATGAAGATACTCTATTCTCTGGGAAGTCTAACGAATTTCCATTACGAAAAGAATCTCGATCGGTGGGATTTAAACCCGAGACTCAAGGGTATTTTTTCCAATAATTTTCGTGGAATTCTTCAGCTCCCTTCAGTTTAGGGTCGATAATAAATCGAAAGCACTGAAGTTCAAAAATAGTTTGAATTAAAAAAAAAAAACTATCATGGCCTTGAAAAAAAAAACAGTTTCAAGCTTTTGTCGATGCATGATTTTCTCTTAACCTCTTGTCTTTCGGATCTTTTGTCTGTTGACCTTTTGTTATTTTGACGTTTTGCGATCTTTTGTCACTGAAACGTTTTGAACTATGAAACTTGAAGAATATCATTGATAATTCATAAGAGATGTCTTCAATTACATATGAAAGCATCAACCACCCAATGATTCCATAACAGATTTGGATTGTTCACTAAACCTTCATTTTACGAAGTGTTTTTACGTAAATTCAGGATTAAAGACGATTAAATGGGAAATTTTGTATAAGACTGTTATGCTAATTGTAAATTCGGGGAAATATAATTCGGGAAAATGAAATTCGGGGTAATGGGGTAGAATCGGTATATGAATCTTTAAACATCTTTCATATGAAAAGAATTCAGAGCAATATTTTGTTTTTATTTTGAAGCAGTTCTGAGCCATCCAGTTCCAAGAATAAAACTAAAAGTCGGTATATGCGAAGGACTAGGAGTATATACCCTTATTTAAAACGATCAATGTACAACTGCTTACGTTTGTAGATCTTAAGGCCTAGGCTTCATGGAGTTCTTGCAGGATCGAGAACATCGGTTTAAATCAAGAGAATACTCCGTTACTTATGTGACTTTAGACATAGACTTGTCATACTAAATCATTTTAAAAAGTTACACTTGTATTTTCTATATTCGATGGAGTCTTTGCAGGACCAAGAACATCCGGACAAAACAATGCAGTACTCATTTTAGTTACACGTAGGAGTCCTTGGAGGACCAAGAACATCGGTAGTTATTCAAACATATTACGTTTATCTATATAAATAGTTAAGGACTGTTCCTTATTGAACAAACCATCAAAAGATTGTTAATAACACCAGTAGATTGAAGGTACCTATTTCAAGAAGTTTATCGATGAACTAGAATACATGTTGCACTCGCTAAGCTTCGAACACGGGGGCCTTGTTGAAACGGATGATTTTGCAAAATAAGAAAATTTTCTAGTTATCAGAATAACAATATATTTTTGTACATAGAAATGACGCATACGTCCATTTACGCATGTAGAATAATTTGCCCAAATTTCAAGGAATTGTTGGAAGACCTTAACTTGCGCACATTTGTACTTAAAAAGCATAACTTCTTGAAACAATTGAAATGAATTTCTCACAAGCAGAGTCAAGGAATTTTCTGATTTAATTCCCGAACAAAATCAATTTCGTACCCATTTGAAGTGTCAGTGTACCAGAGAAGTGACCAATTTTAATGTAAGGAAAGGCTTGATGCGGCACATCAAAATTAGCAAATTATCATAGAGAATTTATGAAAGGTGTATTCAGCCTTTTAAAAAATCAATAGCTACCTAGTGCTTGTGGTGCATCTAACTGAATTTTACTTAAAAAATAATAAAATTAAAAAAAGAGATGGTTTATCGCTGGGAGGGATTAGAATGTGAAAAGTTCTATAAATTGTGAATTTTTAAAACTTTGGATCCTAATATCTCAGAATCAGTTCAATATAATGTTAAACTTTTTTCGGTGAAGATTTGCAATAGGGAAAGGGCTACACATTGATTTCTTGGGAATTTTACCGCATGATGGCACTAGCTCAAATACATTGTTCACTGAGTCATCTAAGCGACTATAACGTTCTGTTACTTGATCTTAGGATGGTTCTAAATTGTGATAATTTGGAATATGGATGTCTTCGGCAGAGTTGCTCATTAGTCTAAAAGATTTATACTACATGTTTGTTTAGTTCAACCAGTATTGTATTCACTAGCGAAATTGAATTTGCTGCCACCGAATGTCAGTAGGCGGATGATTATCAGTGTTGAAAAAGTAATTGAAAAACTGAATGCACGTTCTACCAGATTCGTGCATGTATTGTCAAAAAAAACATTCACACAAAGAAGAATTCAACGATGACGGATCCTACTGAGGATCGGCGTTGTTAACTGTATATTTGAAATATGCAGACACTGAGTTCAACAATCTGCAACTAGGAGGCATAGTGAACTACAAATATTCCAAACTCACATATTTCATGATGTAGAATAGCTGGAAAGTCAGCATTTTCAGCAAAGTTGTTCGTTAGGTTTAGTAGTACATATATGCTGCATGCTTGGTTAGTTCGGCATTCTATAACTAGGAGGCGCTAGTGAGCACTGAATATTTAAACATCGAATATTGACCGATACAGTTTTTATGAAACGGCTATATACTGCATGTCTAACATAATAAACGTATTGCCGCTAGGAGGCGCTTTTCAATGTATATCTTACGATGCAAAACAGCTTTTAAGCGAATGTTTGCTGCAAAATTGTTCTTTAGGTTCAGGACTATGTGTTATTACGTTATTCTGCCACTGAAATATATGATACTATTCCGTACTAATCAGGTATGCTATTTGCTGCTTCTAAATCAACTTGTTTTGTTCCTTTTATATCAACTTTTACCCAACTAATTAATATAAATCTTGTTCGAATAGTTTCGACTACGGGCATCATGTGAGAATTAGATTTCATACTGTGACCAGTATGAAAGGTCAAAGACCTTGAGCTAGGTCTTGAGTATTTGTTCGGTTCTATAAGAGACCTCCATGGAACCGGCCCCAAAAAGGTCAATTTTATATTTCATCAAAACTTGTAAATTTGGGTGTCAAACTTTATCATTTTGAAAAACGAGCTCAGACCTAATTGAGAAAAAAAACATTTTAAGAGTATTGGCGACCTTGAAGTAGAAGAGTTCACAACTAAGTCACAGGTGGTGGTCAATATCCTTCAAATAATTTCCCAAGACCATGTCAAAGATATCTTTTGAAAATGAAGAAGCTTCCAATAACCATTGAAAAACAAGACATCCCGATGATTACATTCGAGCTAGAACGAAGGCAAGAATTGACGAAATGGCATCAATTTAATCGTTTTCCATTTGCTGGGCGAATACGGGTTAAACAAATTAACAACTTTGCTAAAGAAACTAGTCTTCTAACATAGTTCAAACTGTATGAGTTTGTAATAATAAAAGCTCATCAGCGCCTCCTTGTCGCGAATTGTTGAATAAAGCAGATAAGCAGCATATAGCTTTTGATTCAACAGCAACTATGCTGAACTTATCAGTCTTCCGAATCTTCAGTATCTTGAGATATATTCAACCTGAGACCTGACTACATTTTCGGAGCTAGCGCCATCATACGGTGGAATTCCCAACTAACTATTGCACAGCTGCAGATTTGTGCTATTTTTTGACCTTATTTCACAAGAACCCCTCTCTGCAATCCACCTTTTGATTTTTTTATATTTTGTGGTAAAACTGCATGAATGAATCTGAAAAATTGAAAAATCTGTTTAAATTTCGAGAATTTATTTGGAGTCAATACAACCCCAAGGCAAAGACAACATACTGTTTTCATGGAAATTACGCAAGAAAACTATTTTTCAAGATAATTGAAAAAACAATCCATGCTCTAATAAAAAACTTGCGGAAACGCACCAACGTATGAAAACAATTCACAAATCGATTTACTAGCAAAAAAGTTACAGCCCTTCAAAGTGCTCTGAGGCCCCAATACACAGAAAAAGGGTTAAGAGCCCCTAGGTACTGACCTACGATTATTCCAAAGATTTTCAAAACATGAATTACAAGAGCTCGGACGTTCTGCATGGTTTAAGAATATTCTTCGTGATATTCCTATTTTTCTTGACATGACGTTTCCACTGAGACAGATTTTGCTTCTCAGCTAACTGTTCGATAAACACCTCAAAACTTATTAACTGGGAGTTTTCTTTGCCAAATTTGCCATTTTCGCATTCGTATAAAATATGTCAAGAAAGATTATGCTCAATGCCCAGGGAAGTCAAAGAAATCGCCATTACTAAAAGGTCCTGGACCGACGGACAATTGAACCCAAACACCTTCAATTCTACAGGCACATGGGTACAACTTCATATATAGGCACAATTTTGAATTTTGGTGGTTCCACCCAAAATAAAATCTTTGTTGCGCTTACACATTGTATAGAGGATATCAGAATTGATAAACGTCTAAACGTAATTCTGGAGCTCTGTACGACTATAACATCCAAAACAATGAGCAGAGCCACTTAAGACTTTTGAGCCAAATTCGCATGGATGCCAAATTTATACAACCAAGCAATGTATCAATTTCTCTAAGCGCAAAGTAACTGTAAATCATCAATTTTCGCTCCTTCAAAACACCACTGTCACTTACGTTCTCGAAAGAAACACGCTTATCCGGCGGTAAAACTCCCGCAAAACATCCAATGAAGTGAATCCACGGAGAAAATCCTTTTCACACGCGTACAAACGCCTCGGTTCCGTTCCGGATCCGACTGATCCAATATGTCGAACATTTTTGCTTGCGCAAATGCAAAAATTCCATTCCGTCATATGATTGATGAGGCTGTTCGTCCAAAATCCCCCGTTATTTCGATTTTGGTAGTTAGCTAGAGTATCATCGCAATTATGGTTTACGTTTTGAGACGGCGTCTTTTTCGTAGTCCTTGCTTCAGTGTTTGCTTATCATCATATTTTTTTGATGTTCCCCTTTTGTTTGCCCTTTTTTTTTCCTTACTGAAGCTTATGATTCGCTTTGCCAATAATCCCTCGCACTTATTTTGAACTCGATTCAGCTGTTTTGATGTATTTGGTGCTTTTGTTATTTTTTACTTCCTCAAATCTTCCGTTGCGAGTACTGCTCTAAACTTTTATGAATTTTATCATTTCTTGCTTTTTTAATTTAACTAAAATGACAACCTTCAGTAGCGATTTTGATAATTACAACTTTCATGAAAAAAAACAGCAGATCCAAACACCAAAATGCATTTTCCTCCTTTTTCAGCTCGTCTGCGATGGGATTGGCTGACTCCTCTGCTCCCCTGTACTCGAGGCCAAGGTAGGTTCAAATTGGATGTTTAAGAACTTTGTTAAGATGACAATAATTGATTTGAATATGAGTACAAAATCTCCAAGTTAGGGACTCTGTATCTTAGCTTCTGTTAGAAAGAATTGGCTGAAATTTGAATAACGATCCTTGAAGGTGCAGCAAAGTTATCTCTTAATTATTAAAGCAATGAATGTTATTTTTTAAAGTGTTTAAGCATTTTATTTTTCGCGGATTGGAAAAGATCAAGTGTCGATTCAATTTTTCGGTCGTATCATCATTCTTACAAGCTTCAACGGCGTGTTGGAAACATCGGAGAACTTCATCCAAACTATCGATGAGTAAGCAAGTTCGTTTTTCCAAATACCAGTAAGGCTCCTGGACAATGGTTTTGTTTTGTCAGAATTAAATACAATTTTGAACTTTAAATATACTCACGATCCGTAACACTTTCCACTGTAATACCACCATCCTCCTTTGGCGTACTTGTTCGAGCAACCGAAATCATCATTGTCGTACGTCGAGAATCCCGATCCTTTATGAGGCTTCAAGGAATCCCCATCTGTCGTTCCATTAAACGTCCCCAACTCAACCAAAGCGTAACGTTGTTCCTCGGGGCCCACCACAAATTTATCATACCAAGCATACTTCAAGCTCCCATTGAAGTCCTCCATCTCAACCATCAGTTCGTACGATTTCTCCTTGGTCAACTGATGCAGTCGCTCCAGTCCGTACCAAAACTCCTGCCCAACCATTCCGAACCCATCCCGGTACTCGGCCCAAGTGCGATCGAACTTTACGGAGCCGTCATACCGATGCATCACAACCAACCAATCTCCTCCGTAGCGCTCCCGTTCGTACAGAGCCGGAACCCTAGGCTCGGATCCAATCGGTATGGTTGTGAGTCCGGGCGGTTTCGTTGCCGAAGCTGACGATGACGATTCGTTGGATTGAATGCCATCCAGCGCTTGCTGAATCTGCTGGTCCAGTTCGAGTAGATTGGTGTCAATGGAAATCTTCAGCGCCGAGACTCGATCCGTTACTTGCTGGGTGTGTCGGTAAAATTGCTGGCTGAACATTTGCGTGAAGCTGAATGGGGGGAACAGCTAAGTAGCGGAAATTTTGCTGGAAAGGAATAGTTTTAATACTCACCGGTGATCCAGGTCGTTCAGCTTGATCAATATTGAGTGATTTTCATCGGCGCGAGCTGCGAACAGCACGGAAAACGTTACGACCCAGAATTGGAGTATCATTTTGAATGAATCTTGTTAGATACGTAGAGAAATCATTGCTATATATAGCTGAGCATTACCTATGAATGGGTTGAACGCTGTACAAACAAGGCACGCTAAGCAAACATATCGTCGTTCGTAATAGCTGAGACAGTTTTAATGATGATTGATTGCCATCTCATATTTCAATGAGTTGCTACAGTAACTTTACAGTTAATATTTTTTCAGAATTTTCAATACACTGGGAGCTTACGTCATTTATTGGGAGTACGTACATAAAATTTTGTGTAAATGAAACAGTTTCGTACCGTGTTGAATAAAGTTGCTCAAAAGGTTCTAATTAGAGATACTGATCCTCAATTTACTCAAAAAATTTGAGTAGTCAATCGTGAACTTTGAGTAGAAATGAAAATTGACTGGTTTACTACGAAGGTGAATATTTCTTTAGAATCTTTAAAAACATGTTTTTGTTCAATTGCATCATGATCTTCTTTTTCTTCTTCTTCTTACGTCCTCACTGGGACAGAGCCTGCTTCTCAGTTATTAACCCATATCCGCCCAGCGTCCTAAAAATAGGACAGAAGCCCCGAACGCCCAGCGTCCTATAAATAGGACAGTACTTGTAGTGCAAATATCTTGAAAATAAAGAGGTTTAGGAGAAAACTGTCTTCTGCAAAGTTGATCACAGGACTGCTGACTTCCACTTGGTAACTTTTTTGATTCAGAATTAACTCACCAGGTGGCGCACAGACGCCAACAAATGTCGCATTTATAAGCAACATATGAAACAACTTTCCAGCGTACAAATATTTGCTTTGTTTATATCTCAGTCCAGCGATGAGATACAAAATTGGTGTCATCGACAACGTTGAACAACTAAATAATACCTATTCGCATAGAACCTTATAAATTCGGAAAACACTCCCAAGATGGCGCTAGTGAGCCAAAACTTTATTTGCTTATATCTTAGTGCAGTTATGAGATACAAAATTGGTGTCTTCGATAAAGTTGATCAACTAAATGAGAACTATTCGCCTAAAACCTTATTTGTTCGGAAAACACTCAAAAGATGGCGCTAATGGTCGAACAATTTGATTGTTTATATCTCAGTTCAGTGATGAGATACAACATTGGTGTCTTCGACAAATGTGTTCAGCTGAATGAGATTTATTCACCCGAAAACTTATTAGTTCGGAAAACATTCACTGGATTGCGCTAGTGGGCAAATATTGTATTTGCTTGCATCTAAGTTTTGTTATGAGATACAAAATTGTTGTCTTCGACAATGTTGAACAACTAAATGATACTTAGTCACATAAAACCTTATAAAACTCACAAGATGGCGCTAGTGGGCAAAGATTTTATTTGCTAATATCTCAGTCAAGTGATTAGATACAAAGTTTATGTCATGGACAATGTTGAACAATTAAATGAATCGTACTCGCCTAAAACCGTATTAGTTCGGAAAACACTCACAAGGTGGCGCTAGTGGGCAAATATTTCATTTTTTTTATATCAGTCCAGCGATGAGACTGAAAAAAATCGAACTCTCGAAATTGGTATCTTCGACATAAAAGGAGATATTTTCGCAAAAAAACATATTAGCTGGGTATTGTTATTATGTGCGAAACATCAAGGAAACAACCAATAAGAAATTGGTCAGCCTAGATCAAAACAATGGATACTTACTATCGATCCGAGCAACAATCGCTTATTTCGGATATGCTTCTTACATTTTTAGATGAACCTTGACACCATTTAGATCTTTTGATCTTTTGAAGGGAGTATTGAACGAAAAAAACGACAAATTGACTTATCCATCCAAGGGTGAAGGGCGGTTGTCAAATGAGAGTAAAATTGAATAGCCGCCAACCTAAGTCCAGAACCAGTTTTATGACTTAAACGTGGAAAAGTAAAAATTATTTTTCGCAAAAATACAGGTAATAAATGCGCTTGAAAGATATTGTTTACAAGCAGTTATTTACTACGCGCTACTGCAGTGCGTTGTTGCCAATTTAATCAGAAAATTCTACTTAATTCCCAAAATGAATGTTTTCGAGAAAATTGATTACGCCTTCACCATTGTTTGATCGTAGTTTTGTATGGTTGTTTACTTTTTAGAACCAGTGACGCGTTGAGGTAGCAGTAAAGAGCCTTCCTTGCTGAACTCACTAAGACCAAGAATTGTGACATTTGAGCGGGCACGCTTCAGTATGCTCCCCAGGTATTCTGGCCAGCTCTAGTGTCAAAAATCTTGGACCGCGTGGATTCGGTTCTATCGGTAAATATGTGAATATATGCATCAGTGATGCAGTAATTTCAACGTTATATCCGAATAATGTTGGCTTCAAGTATTCACATCTGTAAAGCATGTAATAGTTGGAGTCCAATATTTGACTGTCATTGGACTGAAGAACTAACTTTTGATCAGCACTAACAAAATTCTGATATTGCCAAATATATATTTCAATTACTGTCAGATCCGAGCCACATTGTATACTAATAACTTGACCCAGAAAAAAATATTTTGATAGTTATGTTCCCATTATCAGCTGGCAAGTTTTATATAATCTTTTTAAAGACTATTCTGAAACATCTGTAGGTTTTTTTTTCTAAATCAAAATATTTGATGTAAGATTTTATTTTGTTTTTGGTATAAATGGTTTAAGTGTGCATAATTGTTCATGTACATGTATGGAAATGTATGTATGTCTGTATTTTTCTTACGTGGTAGAGCAGAAATTGAATTGAAGTCACTAAATGATTTAGTTCTGGCATGAACCTTTCGCCTCTGAAATTTTTATTCTTTATAGTGCAATTTCTTTATCAAGGTACGTCCATAAATTACGCCACGCAAAGTTTTGCCGTATTCATCCTCCTAAATTTTCCTCTGTTTCACACTTTTTGTATGGATTCCAATTTTTATACGGGTAGTCACGTTTCATTGTAACCCCCTCCTTCCTCTTCTGTACGTGACGTAATTTATGAATTACCCCTCACCAGCAGTTTTTTTTCAACTTGTTTACATTGTAATGGGTCGAACTGCATGAAAGTATATTTGATTAATCTCGAAAATAAACTTATAGAACAGCTAGATATGGACGACACACTTTCAAGAATTTTTTTGGATCCCCACCATAGACTTGAATTTTTTTGGTGAAATAAGGTTTAATTTATGGGAATACGACTATGAATAACAAAAACGGAGCTGAATTCCAATTGTGAGATACCTTGGGCGTTAACGGGTTAACTGAGAGCTTTCTTTGCCAAAGTTGCCATTTGCCGTTTTCGCATTCGTATATCGTGTGGTGGCAGGTACGATGATACTCTATGCCCAGGGAAGCCAAGGAAATTTCCATTTTGAAAAGATCCTGGACCGACCGGGAATCGAACCCAGACACCTTTTGCATGGCTTTGCTTTGTAGCCGCAGACTCTAACCACTCGGCTAAGGAAGGCATCATAAAAATCCTTTTGAATAGTTCTTGGAATTCAACCAAATACACTGCGGAACACGTTTTTGTCTCCAGCACCAAAATACCGCTATTCATTTAATTAAGGGTTGCTGAATCCATTGCCGTTTTTAGAAATATCATAGCACGTCTAGTTTTTGAAATATTGACTGTTGAAAATGCAAAAAATGACTATTTCATCCAACTTGCATGCAAGTTTGCCAGCTTGTAAGGTAATATATTGGCTTAATTTGCCACAGAATTTAAACTTTATATGTATAACAATACATATCATCAAAGTTTGTATTACTATCGATACGGAAAAGTTATTTTTTGATGGTTTAGAGAATTGTTGTATTTTGCCATATAGAAGAAACGAAGAATTTTGTATGGAGACTGCAAGCATGTTGAAAAAATCGGTTTAATCGAAATTTAATCGCGCAATTTCAATCAAATTATGTCTGAAATGAAAGTTCAAGTTCTATTTTGCACGTTTGGTGGATTAGATTACAAAAAAGTATGATAAATTGTACTTTAAATTTCACGTAAACATTAATAAAACCAGTGTTTTATACAACTTTGGCGACCTGTAGCTAAAAATTGTGACGTGCTGGAACATTTCTGAGAATGGCACCAGATTCAGCAACCCCAAATCTACTAGAGACACATAATTTGATCCTTGAGACACGCAAAAAAGTCATTTTTGTTACGCTGTGATATCTGCCAAAAGCTTTACCAGAAAATATGCGAAGGTTGAATCTACAATCCGCGATGGATCTTGCAAGGAATCTGCCACAACAACTGTTATGAAACTCAAAATGTTTTTGCCAAGCATCGGTCAAGTTATCTTGGAATGATCATCTAGATTTGTAACTAATCAAAAAGTTTGTTCAAAAAATTGTCTTAGAACTCCTTCAAGAACTCTTTTGGAAATATTTCCAGAAATTCCATTTAACTTCCAGAATGAATGCATAATTTAAATAAATTCTGCAATATCTCAGTAAATTTTGCTTAAAGCTCTAGGATTTTCCAAGTGATTACTCTAATGATAGTCCATTAATTTCCTTTTTGTAATTTTAAGGTATTCCAAAGATAATTTTTAGCATTGGAGTTTTTCGAAGCATTCCTACTCGGATTATTCTGAGCAGTACCCCAGGTATCACACAAAAAATCATAGACAATTCTTGCAATAATATCGCAAGAGGTTTTTCTATGAATTTAATCTAGAAATCATCCCTGGAGTAATTTTTAAGGTTTCTTTAAAAGTTCATCAGAAATTCATAAAAAAAATCCGATACTTGGAAATTCTCAAGGACTTCAAGAATTTAACCCGAAGTACCTTAAGTGATATGTCATGGTTTCTTCAAGATAGTATACCAAAGTTTGTCCAGAAGTTAAACTTGTAACCTCCCTAAAATATTTTTTTTTAGAATTCGTCCAAATATTGAAACAGGAATTCTTTCAAGGATACATAATAAAATAGTTCAGATATTTTTCTGGACTTCATCCATCACTTTCATCTGCTTTTATTTTTGTTTAATTTATGAATATCTCTTATAACATTACCAGAAATTGATGTGTAGAAACAAAATAAAATTACTTATTGGATTCCATAAATTTCTGCAGGAGATATTCATAGAAAAGAAAAACCACGATGAATTCTTGGAGGATTTTTGGAGGTTTTTCCGACGTATTTTCAAGAGTTATACCTAAAAAAACTCCTGAATGGATTTATTAGGAAGTTGTTTTGGAATGTTTCTGTAGAAAACTTTTCGCATTTATTAGTTCATAATGCTTGTCAGAGTTCCTCTAAACATTGAAATACGAATTCTTTCAGATAAACACCAGATGATTTTTTTAGGACTTCATCCAATGCTTCCTCTAGGTTTTATAGTTAGAATTAATAAATGAATTTCTCTAAGAATACTACAAAATCTTATCCGCAGAATTCAAAAGAAAATTATCAATATATGACTTCTGGGATTACATGAATTTCCGCAAGGGATATATTTAAAAAAAAACTGTGGATAAATCTATGGAGTATTATCTGAAAGATTTTTTGTGAAACTTTTGATGAAATTCTCTAACAAACTACAGGATGATTTTTTATCGAATGCTTTTAAAAATTCGTTCCTCCGCATAAATTTCTGGAATGCTGGACTCGGGAAAAACGAGACACACAAAAATTATTATCAAAAATTCATTTTAAATCGACTTCTAAAATTTTCAGGGATGAAAAACTATGTTTTGGCATAATTTATTTATTGGATTTCCTCCCCCAAGCTAAATGCTCGTACATTTCTCTTAACACTGTTCATGAGATCTTGGGCGAGGCTTTGCCCATCTTTCTTACCCGATTTCTACCAGTTTTTCTTGAAAGCTTCATTGGTTTTGAATGTTTTTCCACTTTTCTTCAACTTCTTCTTCATTATCGCCCAAAACTTTTCAATCGGACAAAATTCTGGTGTTTTTGTCGGGCTTGCCTCCTTCGGGACCACATTAACGCCCTTTGCTTTGTACCAATCCATTACAAGCTTTGCGTAATTACACGAAGCGAGATCGGGCCAGAACAGCGTGGGACCACGGTGAGAGCGGAGGAAGGGCAGCAAGCGCCTCTGCTAGCATTCTTCTCGATAAATCTGCCCGTTTAGGTGCCGGTTGTAACGAACGGCTTGTTGTACCGTCCGTACTCGCAGATCACCTGCCACAACAGGTACTTCTTCGCGAATTTGTCCATCTTTCTCTTCCGGAACTTTTCCAGAACCTTGATGCGGGACATAGGGTGATGTGCTAGTATCCATCGTATTAAGCATTGATCAGTGAGAACTGCAGTTTTCCCAGTATTGCAGTGAATGATGCTGACACAAACCGATGCCAAACAATTCTTTCTCAAAACGGCTTTAGCATTGTACAATAACATTTTGATAAATCTTGATCTCTTTGTGGAAATAATGCAAAGAAAATGCATCTTACCGTATTCTCAGTCCGTCGTATCGTTTTCAACTCCGTCGCAATCAGTTTCCAGATTCGTCTCACAACTTACGGCTCACTGTGTGTATTGAATGGTTAAAACACAACATATCAACGCTATAATAAAATGTTTTACTAGAATATATAGATCTACTGGCATCTCCCTCCATTCCTTCAGCATGATGGAATATACCATTTTCCTTTAAAATTCATTGTTCGTTATCAAAATTCAGCCCAAACATATGAACACAATTCCTTTTGACCGTACAATTATGGCATTTGCTCACAGTGCAGCGAAAACAACACAATCAAAGGAACCGTATTTTTACGTCGAGCATCGTGCACACATTGATGCGCACAAGCTATTTTTCTCAGTACGACGGATTAAACTTTGTTTACATTCTCAATTATACGCGGCGGTTGAGGAAATTTCGTAAAATTTGGTGATTTATTGAAGTATTACGGCATGTGATTGTGATGAAATCCTTCAGTGAAGAAGTACGAAGGTTTTCCATAGTGAAAATAAGTGCCCGGCGAAGCAAGTCACCCACGGGGGCGGGAAGAAACTTGTGTTGGAAAGTGATGTGGCTCAGTCGATCGCTAAGCATTTCTCTCAAATCGTGTTCGTCCATGCGATTTCGGTGAAAAAGTGCAAATTGGATTATTGAACTGAAGTTATTTACCGAAATACAGTAGTTTTATTGCATTTTTGGTGTACAAGTGTACAAACTATAACAGCTTTCACAAAATTACACTTGGATAATGAATCTATGTTGCAGGTAAGTTAGAATATCCGCCGTAGTGGAACATTTAAAGTTTGCTACGACGAATAGTAGCGCTTACGACGAAGAAGAACAAAACCCTACTGATAAAAAAGTTGAGGCCGGGTATTTGTTTGGTGTCCGCCTTGATGTATATCTCGTCGTTCATGACGAGACAGCCTGGCTTGACCAGCCACTCACGGTACAACTTCCGCGCACGCAATTTGGCCACCGTGTTTTGCTTGTCAGTACAGTTTGGCGCCTTCCTAACCTTAAAAACACGTAGCACAGCCTACTTCATGGTCTGCTGGACGAATCACTTCGAGGAATTGACCTTTTTGGTCACGTCTCGGGTGGAAAGGTTCGGGTTATTCTTAAAGTACTGCCTTATATTCCACGCCTCCTCTTGGTATCCCTTTTCGGTTTGCGACTGCTTCCTGCGCGCCGCTCGATGGTATTTTTTC
This sequence comes from Aedes aegypti, assembly GCF_002204515.2. Taxonomy (NCBI): domain Eukaryota; kingdom Metazoa; phylum Arthropoda; class Insecta; order Diptera; family Culicidae; genus Aedes; species Aedes aegypti. Next base: position 53,282,762 of record NC_035108.1, read on the forward strand.
CTGGAACATTTTCAAAACGTGGGACACTGTGGAATGGTGGATTCCAAGCCTTTTTCCGATTCATCTGTGCGACTGACCAGGATTATCGATCACTGCGCCCAAAATTTGGTGGCGTAGCTCTTCTTGTTTTGAGTGCATCTTAAAAACTACTTGACAGGTGAAATTTTTCACACGTAAACATTACACAGTTCGAACGAAACGAGTAAATTTCTGAGACATATAATGCACATAATTGGAGCGTGGTTTATCATGGATATTTACATGATATGTCATGTAAACTTCAATTATATGTCATGTAATCCAGCAGGATCCTGAGTGATTACGTGACATATAACACATATTTACATGATTCCAGAATTAAATTTACATGAAGTTGTATTTACATCGCATAAATGAAGTTTACATGACGTGTAATCTTCATTATTTTTAACTGTGTACACTCCAAATTAGTATTACCCAAAATTTCGTTAATTTTCACCCACGCAATAAAAAGTTACACCCAAAACAATTTGTCGCATTTTTAATCTTTACTTATAAAATTGCCAAGTCGAGCCTCTGAGAAACCTGTAGAGAAGTTCTTATATGAACCTTTTTAGTGATTTTGCTGATCGAATTCTTAATTCTTGGTACAGCCAAACCTCTTTTTGCGCCCCTAACTGGGGGAGCGCAAAAAGAATCGGAGCGCAAAAGGAGGGAGCGTAAGTTGGAATTTTGAGCGTAAAAAAAAATTAGAGGCGTAATAAAGCATATATTTTTTTCTCGCGAAGTTTTGCGAAGAGGTGGGGTTTATCCGTGGTACTTCTCAAGGGTATCAATAGGGATGACGTAAACCATAGTCTGATGCCATTTTGAATCCAAGATGGCAACTTCCGGTTTGTGAAAATAACTTGAAACCCACGAAATATGGGAATTTTTGGAACGGGACCGAAGAGTAGATGACGGAAATCGATGTTAGGCGCCAATTTGAATTCAAGATGGTGACTTCCGGTTGGGGAAAATCACTTTAAACCCACTAAATATGGGTATTTTTGGAACGGGACCGATTTGTAGATGACGGAAATCGAATTTTGACGCTATTTTGAATCCAAGATGGCGACTTCCGGTTTGTAAAAATCACTTGAAACCCACTATAAATGGATATTTTTGGAACAGGACCGATGGGTAGATGACGGAAATCGATGTCCGATGCCATTTTGAATTCAAGATGGCGGCTTCCGGTTTGTGAAAATAACTTGATACCCACGATATATGGGTATTTTAGAAACGGGACGAAGAGTAGATGACGTAAATCGATGTCCAACGCCATTTTGAATCCAAGATGGTGACTTCCGGTTTGGGAAAATCACTCGAAACCCACCATTTTTGAAGCGGGACCGATGAGTAGATGCCGGAAATCGATGTCCGACGCCATTTTGGAACTTAAGATGCCGACTTCCAGTTTGTGAAAATCACTTGAAACCCATGCAATATTGCTATATATGGAACGGGACAGAAGAGTATATGCCGGAAATCGATGTCTCACGCCATTCTGGAATCCGAGATTGTGACTTCCGGTTTGATTTTGGAACGGGGAAAATCGATTAAAACACAGGAAGTCGTCATCTTGGATTCCAAAATGGTGCTAGACATCGATTTCCGCCATCAATGCATCGGTCACGTACCAAAAATACCCATATTTAGTGGGTTTCAAGTGATTTTCACAAACCGGAAGTCGCCATCTTGGATTCCAAAATGGCATCAGACATCGATTTCCGGCATCTACTCATCGATCCCGTTCCAAAAATACGCTACTAAATTGGTTCTTGTGGATCGTTATCAGGCAGGAGCGTAAATGGAATATATGGAGCGTAAAAAGAGGGAGCGTCATTTTGAATTTCGAGCGTAAAAAGAGGGAGCGTATAAAAAAGTAAGCGCAAAAAGAGGTTTGGCTGTATAGTTGTTTGTGTTATCTCTGGAAGAATCCACGAAAGGATGTAAACATTTCTGGAAAAAAAATTAAAAGATTTTTTACAGTCGTTGTTGACAAGGAAATTGTCTTCGTCACTCAACGAGCATGGGATGACTATTTGCTCCAGTGAACCATCACATAGGATTAGCGTCATGACGAACAAGTAAACTTCCTTTGTTTCACCCACCGCCAATACAAGCATTTCTGTGATGGCATCCGTCGTCTGGTGTGTAGCAAGCGAATAAACACTAAACGTCTTCTCCATTTGAGAAAGAGGAGCAAAAGAAATGGAGGATTGTTGTTTGTTGATTATTTTGGATGAAGTTCGTCAAAGATTGTCAGCCCTGTCAGACAGTATCAAATGCTAAACCTGGATGCCAAAGTGTCCATATCAGAGCTGTTAAATGTCATGAACATCACGTGACTTTGACAGTTTAATATTGCCAATATCATCCATCCCAGTGGAAAAAGGGGTGTTCAGAGGGGTCGAAAAGTACATATAACACAAGGCTACACTAAGGAATCAGATAAAACCATTTTAGAGTTTTTGGAGAAGTCTCTAATAGTCCATCGAGGATTTCCAATTGCAATAGAAATGTGATCAAGGTATACTGAAATAACCATCCAATGCTCCTGGGAGAAACCTTCTTTGGTTCCTCAGATTTTCCACCAAGTTAAAGTACTTAAAACAATCTACCAAGGATTCCAGAAAAACCAGGGCTTCTAGGTCACGTCTTCCAAGGACATTGTAAAAAAAAAACTGGTGAAAACGTTGGAAGATTACTTCTTGGAACTGCTTTCTGGTTTCTAAGAGAAGCCTTTTGAGGTTGTTGGGAAACATTTTCCACGAATTTCCCAAAACACGCCAGATATTCTGAGAGGAGCCTTCCATAGATTCTGAAAGGTACCGAACAGAGCTTAAACAAATACCATTAAGGATATCTTGGAGCTTCTGAGAGAAACTTGCCAATGTTATAAGCCTTTCGATGTTTTGGAATTAACATCACAGACTTCAACAAACAGATTTCCAGATCCATTGGAGGAAGATAGCTTTTGAAGCTTTTGAAACTATTCTAGGAGCTCCCAGTCATAGCAAACAATAATAATAATGTAATAATTGGGGTTCTATTGAGGTTTACCTGGTGACGACTTGAGAAGCGAGTTATGGTAGCACTTTCAAGAAAAGCCTTTTGAGTATTCCATGTTTATGGAAAAACATTCCAGGAAACTTGAAATAAATATTCCAGGATTTTATAGATATGCGTTCAAAAAGCTTTGGAACAAAGTTTTTGAACATTAAAGAAGGTGCTTTCTGGGCATTGCTTTCGGGTGCCTAAGGCGCCTCTCTAAGCTTTCCAAAGCTTCAGTATTCTGCGAGAAGCTTACCAGAGATTTTGAATGATAGCTTCTGGAACGATAACCTTTCTAGAAATCTTCTGAGTAATGTCTTGAACAGCTCCACAGCTTTCTAGAGCATTTGGTTGTTACCCTCACTCCACTGAGCTCTCTAACTCTCTGCTTTGCATCTCAATACATTCTTTCAGGATTTGTTTGGATTCTGATTGAGAACACAACACGAGATCTTCTCTTAATTATTGATAATTTATTGATGTTACTTATAATATTCAGTGCTTAGTTTTACAGTACAGCACAAACAAACTTCAGTAGCTTGGCCTGTTGTGTGTTGCCACGGCTCATGCACTTCGTCAGCCTCCATCTCAAGCTGTTCTGCTAGTTCGCTGTTGGAGCTTAACGTCGTCAAAACCGCTGGTCCCTGGCAGTTGAATCCCGCCGGGGCTTTGTACAGCTTTCTGTGCGACGACGCATTTTACTCTTCTGCTAGTTTCACATCATAGCCCTGCTGAACCTCTATTGGACGCTCATGTACACTTCGCTACTCTACGACGACTCGTTCTCTGATGCTGCTTTTCGAGCTCTCCTGGTAGACCAGTTGGATGCCGAGTTCGGTTCAGTGATTCCGGTTAGAGGATGACTTCCGGTTCACTGGCGCCAAAGCCGGTGATGTGTTACGTACTTCTCAAAGTAGTCCCCGGCGGTGTATCGATCCTTCTCTGACGAAGATTTCCCCGGTGGCGGAAGATCTCCCTAACCGATGCTATCCGTGCAGATTCCGAGGTCGGTCCTGCGATTCCGGGAGAAGGATTCTTCCAGTTTATAGGATCCTGACGACGACCATTTGTAGGTACTGTTCCGCGATTTACTCTGCTAGACCCCAGGGGTGCACTCATCCGCGACATTGGTCGGTCAAATATCTGGGTCGTTTCTGCAATCCCGGTTAAAGGATGACCTCCGGTTTGCAGGCGTCCCGAACACTTATTACCGATTCTACGCTACGCCCGCACTACTCGATCTAGTCTCCGACGGAAGCCTACTCTGATCGCGGCTCGGCGCTCTCTGGTCTTCACGCCACCTCCTTTGCAGCGAAAGTCTGCGTTATCCCTCTGTTCACCGCATTCCAAGAGCTTTCATGCTGGCCCATGTTCTGCACGATGTTGTCCGGATTTAAAATGCGTGCGGTTTCTGACCTCATCTCGCTTCGTATATCCCTGAATCTAGACTAGCTAAGATTTGAGTAAGTGCCGCGCACGTTCTTCGGTGACCTCTTAGCCAAGATGTTTTGGATAGTTGACAGTAATGTAACGTAACTGCAAACTTGAAAAAAAAAACTCCACTAGGCTGCTTTCTTATTCTGTTTCGCAAGAGCGAACCAATCTCGCTGTGTTATGGTTCCTCTTTTAGGGTAACGAACCTAAACGGTAACAAGGTAATCGTGAGGAAAAATAGTTCTAGGGGTCCTGAAAAATCCTACTGGGATATGTTAAAAGGGACTTAAAACATAGCCCTTTACAGCTTCCGCAAAGCAGTTCTATCAATGAATCAGAAATAATCCTAATGAGTTTACGGGGCAAGTATTCCTCTGCAACCGGAGGACTGCTTCTTGAGCCTCCGTGAGAAACCTTCAAGATCTTCCAGCCTACCAGTGCCTTGTGCGTATCTTCAAAGATATCTTCCAGGGTTTCTAACATTTCTTTTCGTATTTTTGGAGAAGCTTTCCGTGACGCCCTGATGAATACTTGTTTTTAATTATGAATCGTGGTTTACGGCTAACCAGCCGAGTGGAAGTTTAACAACTACCGAAAAGCTAAACATTACATATAATTTGCGATTGGATTAGATGGACAAATTGATGTGAAGATTTGCGAAACGGACTCATGTTCCGTAACCGGTCGTTTGAGAACGTCGCGACCCATTGGAAGCCCACACAATAGATACCTCAGCCAGCGCAGTTGCTGGCTAGTGTAGTGTGCTATTCCTATACCTAAAAAACAATGCGCTCTCGGGCTAGGCATTGGATATATATAGAAAGCGTTGTGTTTGGATGGGCATCTAATTCTTCCGAAAGGGGTGCACTTTGCGAAAAAGGACCACGTGATTATTGAGCTGAAATCGAATTCAGGTTAACTTCTGCGTTCATGAGTCCTCTCATGGCGTAGTGGTAACACGCCCCAACTAGAGATCGGGGAGTCGTGAGTTCGATTCTCACTGAGAAGACGTGTAACTTTTTCGCAAATCTTCACATCAATTTGTCCATCTAATCCAATTGCAAATTATATGTAATGTTTAGCTTTTCGGTAGTTCTTTCTGAGCATTTTTGCTTTTAAAAGTGATTGAAAGAAATATTTTAGAACTGCTAGAGGAAGTCTTTCAGGGCTTGAGGAAATAAACTATCTGCGTTTCTGGAAGAAATTATGATAATTTTAGCTCTGGCACAAGCCATTCTCAGGCTACTGGGAGAAGCTTTCATAGGCTTTCAACAATAGTCTTCCTGATATTTGGAGAAATAAATACCATCTAGAACTTTTGGAGGAATTCTTCCTGAATTTCTGGGGAAATTTTAATGTAATACTTCTATGACCAGCTTTCACTTCTTTGTGGAATTGCTTCCCTACAGAGTCAGAGCCTATTTCATGTCTCAGTGTTCTATGAACACTTCGATAGGTATGGTCAGTTATTTTGTCTATATTGAAGAAATAAAAAACTTGTGTATGATAGAGTGTTTCAAGCCACTTTTTTAATTATATTAAAATAATGATCACAATCCAACATAATTTACAAGATTGTATCCTCTCTGGTCCTTAACATCACGTTCAACACTATTCAGCCGTTTTCAAGCGCATCATCATTCTCGCAAACTTCAGCGGTACCTGCTTCTTCTCAGTCGAAAACCACACCCAACTAATCGATTTCCAATCTTGCTTGTTCTGCCATATACCAGTAAGGCTCCTAAAAACATAGTCCACATTACTTCACATCAATCATCCATCACAGCCATACTCACGCTCCGAAGCACGATTTCCGGTAATACCACCATCCTCCTCGCCCATACTGGTTCGAACACCCATTGTCATCGTTGTCATACGTTGAAAATCCATATCCTCGGTGTTTTCCGAAAGAATCCACATATGCCGTTTTATTGAACTTACCCACTTTTGCCAAAGGATACCGCTCTTCTTCCGGTCCCACAGCAAACGCATCGTACCCCGCGTATTTGTAGTTGCCCTCAAAATCCTGCATCTCGATCATCAGCTCGTACTCTGCGTCCTTCGTCATCTGGTGGATTCGCTCCAGTCCCAACCAAAACTCGTGACCGACCATTCCGAATCCGTCGCGATACTCGGCCCAAGACCGGTTGAACCGAACCGTTCCATCGTATCGTTGCATCAAAACGATCCATCCGCCTCCGAAGCGTGTCTGCTCGTAGGATACTGGGATTACCGATCCGTTACTTGTGGTCACGTAGCCTTGATCTAAGGCAGGGCCTTCGGCTTTGGCCGAACACAGATTGCATTTTTCTTGAAGCAGATGTTTGATGCGATGCTTGATCTGAGTAATGCTGGCCGTGGTGGTGAGTTCCAGATCCGCGAGTACCTGACTGACCGCTTCTACGTAACTGTAGAACTCCCTGGTGAAGTTGTTGATTGTTCTGCAGAAGAAGAAGTCTTATTAACTTATTTTCAACTCGCATGAAAATGGAATGTGTTAAGAAAACATACGCGATTCCAAGTTCTTCCATTTTCTCCGTAGTAGGATTGTCTTCCTCGGCCTGAGCTACGCACAAGATGGCGAAAATGATTATCCACAGTTGACGATTCATCTTGCTGGAAACTATCCTATCGAATGTACACAACTTTCAACTGATTTCCTTTTATAGATTGAACTTCGTTCCGAACATATTTGAAGATGTGAGCTGATACATTTTAAAAAGCTCAGCGTGAATCGTAGTTGTCCAGTTCATCATTTCATAATCCCTTGACAATGATTAATGCAGAGCAAACATTGCTACTATAATGAAGTTGCAGTAGCACCGCATCCCATTAATCGACGTCGAACCATTGGACAGAGGCGCTATTATTTGCTTCGCCGTATATTTGTTTCTATTCTATTCTGTAGCAACAGTAGATTGTCCATATATGAACCATTAGCACGATACAATTTAACTATCCTTCATTACAAGATTTTTTAAGCATTAAGATGCAGCAATTGTAAATCGCGAGGTAAGCAGTAAGATTTTTATGCCCTGGGAATTCTAGTAGATCTTCAACCGAAAACAAATTTTGACCGCTCTTCAGCTGCACATTTAACGAAGCTTTGGATTATTTTGGGCCTTTCGATTAATGGTTCCAGAGGCCGGAACCTCCACAGATTTAGATGTTCGTTCTAGATAAATTGTTTTATTTCATGGCTTGCCCAGACAACCAGAAGTCGCATCAAAGATTGGAGAGTTTGCTCGTATAAAACGCTTTTTTTCTGAGTTCATTTGTACATTTTGTTTCGTCCCGTACAGTCGTACAAAGTAGGGGAAGACGGGGTAAGACCGCCCGCCTAAGCAATTTAATTAATATGTCAAAATCAAGAATTAATATATCCTTTTTCGACGCAGCATGTCGTTTTTTGAAGCCTTAGGCGTGATCAAAAAATATCACAGGTGTTGTATATCTAAAAAATATTTATTTCTTGAAGCTTTTAAAAAGTGATGTCTTATCACGATTATTTTTAGCGACGGGGTAAAACCGCCCACCCACGGGGTAAGAGCGACCACCACGATTTACGTACACAATTTTGCGAAAAAATATATCAGTTCCCTGTGATTCGCAAAAGTATAATGTTTTATGAATTCTACATTGATTAACGTGAATATTGAATTATTTTTATGGTTAATTATTTCAAAAAACTTAAATGTATACTTATTATTACCTTAAAACACCCATGTTTTGGAAAAACTATGCGGATTTGGCTTGTATTTTTCACAAAATTGATTTCATTTCACTTGAACAGTAATGTACAACGTAGTTAAAACTTTGAATATGGTTTACACAGTTATTTGATACAAATTAGGGGTGGCAGTCTTACCCCGTCAACAGTGCTCGGTTTTACCCCGCTTGCGCAATTTTCACAACTATGGCCTTATTTCAAAGCTTAATATTTACAATTCATATTTCACTTCACGGAAGTATATTTCACATTTCTGTTAAAGCATGGACGGGTAATTTGTTATGTTTTTCCAAAAAAATCCCTTTCAAAATCCTTAAGTAAGCATCTGTTAAATTAAGATCAAATTCAATATCGACGAGCAGAAACTTTGTTTTTGACATTTGTTATGAAAATTTTGATTTAAATATCACACTAAATACTCCGAAATGTCAAAAATCTTGTGTTTATGGAAAGTGCTTCAAGAACTTATAGGAAAATTTCAATTTTCATGTCAAACTGAAGGTGGTCCGTCTTACCCCGGCGGGCGCTCTTACCCCGTCTTCCCCTAAGTCGAATCAATCCGTAGCAGCTGTCAAATTAGCATTCGTTATCATAAGTTAAGTCGCATAAGATTACAGGTTAGTTCGGTAGAAAATTTATACACTCGCACTGTATGCTATTGTTCATCACATAATATATGTACGTATATCGCCTCCACTTTTGTAGGTAGAAGGCCTTTTCGCGACATCTTATAAGTAAAATTTTGCACATACAAAGCCTCCAGGTGATTTCGTTATGCGCACATTTTGGTTGTCTGGGTGGTCTGTCTGTTCAACGCATGCTCGGTAATGCATGAATCCAACAGAACGCTTCGAACTTATCATGTAAGTGCGACTATTGCCGGCTGCTTTAGTTTCCCATAAACACAGCGGGTTTATCTACTATTCAATTATCAATTTTTGAATTATCCTAAGCCGAGTGGTTAGAGTCCGCGGTACAAAGCAAAGTCATGCTTAAGGTGGGATGGCTTAAGGTGGGATGGATTCCCGGTCGGTCCAGGATCTCTTCATAATGGATATAACCTTGATTTTCCTGACCTAGCCACACGATCGAACATCAAGCTGAGAATCTGTCTCTGTCACAGTGAGGAGGTAATGCAAAGAAGAAGAAAATGAAAACAAAGAAGATATTACAATCATTTGTGAATTTCTATGCACCTCTCTGAAAAATTATGGTAAAAGAGTTTGGAATTTTGTGGAGCAATCGACTGTATATTTTAATTGTGCAATTTACAGCTACGCAGTCTTGGAATGATTAAAACGAGTTTTATTTCAACCCAACGTTTCGACACGGGGATTGTGTCGTTTTTTGTATAGTATTTGGTCTAACTTTAAATGTCCTATGTTTATATTGTCGTTGGTACATGACTATTCGGAACCACTTTCAACTAACTTATGTCTTGTTTGTCATCCTGTGTACACTGCCACGACGCTCCATATTAGTCTTATTATTGCACAATAAGTCCATAAAGGCGAATAGATGTGCGAGTTATTCCTCTAAGGTTCTTACCAAATTGTTTGCAGAAATTAAAGTATGGCCGATAAAAATGTAAAAATCATCGTACCATTAGTTGTTAAATGGAAAATAAAATCAAATAGCTAATTTTACATTCAAGTTAATCTATTCATTCTTTCTTTTAAGAACATGAATTTTGGTTTATATGTACCGTTTTGACTCATATTCCGAACACTTAAGGTCAACAAGGACTTCAAATGCATCTGATTGACATAAATTAGCTGATATTTGTGTTGATTTTAATTTCTTCGCAAAGTCTAACGGTTAGCTATTGGGTGTACCAATAATAATGTTGATTTTATTAGTTTTAATATTGTTTTTACGTAAAAGTATGGAACAACATTTTGATTCAAATGCCGAACACTGTGTTTATTCTGTCTCATATTCCGAACACCTTGATTCAAATTCCGAACAGCACGAATAAATCGTATTCAAATGAATAATTTGGCAAATTAATTAATATGAGCTTGTTCTACTGGTCTCAAAATAGAGAATCATCACTACTCCCGCGGTATAAATTATATTGGAGACGTTAAAATTGAATTGCAATTGACTACCATTTTCTTGTTATTTGGTGACATATTTCAGCGAAACATTTCAACCAAATCGCCATACAAAAACCGAGTGTTCGGAATATGAGTCTGTTCGGAATTTGAGACAAAACGGTACTCAATTTTAATCTGTCCATTCCTCTTTACAAAAAAAAAAGAATTTGAAAGCCTATTTTCTGAATTTATCATGTGGTAATCCAGTTGAATAACTTTATGATGAAAGCTTCTAAAACTTCAATAATCTGGTAAAATTCTTAACATACTTTGTCTCGAACATTTGCACTTGATGAATTGTACAAAGTGTTTATATCTGATATGCTGGAGAGCTTATCATAGTTTACCTTAAACTGTTTGCGGTAGAAAAGTGTTTCACGTTTCATTTGAGTATGATAAGCGGCTCTGTATTGCTGAAAAACGATGAACCCTTGTTAATCTAAATTGTCCCTAACTGAAGGCACACATTTCTTTTTCAAAATGTGTGTATAAACCTGTATTACGGATTATTGAAGCACATTAAAAAATGCAATTGCTTCAAAATTAAGCCTACATTTGAAACAAGTTTTCTAACATCTTCTCCAACCTCTGAGACCGAGTTTTCTTATATTTTAACAACTAGATGTGATTTGTGAAAGTGTTAAGTTCATCATAGGAGCATGCGACAATCAAAGTCTTACTCTGACTAGTACATAACAAAACTTTTTTGCTTTAGTACATGAAGAAGGTTACTAAAAAAATATGATAATATGATTGTCTTACATGGCGAAGTCATATTTCAATGTACTACAGTAATCAAAAAATAAATCTAATAAAGGTAAAGGTGGTTTGTTATTTTGTAGAATACACAAACAAGCTTCTTATCATTGTCGTATGGAATGATTTGAATTGAGCGTGATATATGTTATAAACCTACACAATCAACGAAAATCAAAATAAAAAATTCTTATCATATTTTCGGGTGCTCGTAACGAATCTTCAGGAACACACTAGGGCTCTGTAGCATCTTGCTAGGAATCCGCAGGGTCCCACCTAGAATTTTCAGGAACTTGATCAGGAATACGCTAGAAATTAACATGTAAGGATTTTGCTACGATATTGCTGAAAATTTTCAAAAGTTGATTATTCTTAGGCTACCATCTACGTTTCTCAAATTACTTTGGAAACCTTTTCAAAATCCCCAAAAATGTATCCAAAACTACTAAAAATACCACTAGAAATCCATATTGTCCCGCTAGGGATTAATAGGATACCCTAGAAATCATAAGAGATAAAGAAGAATCACTCGTGTTGAAATGTTGGAAGTGATTCAATATTTTCTTATAGCAGATCGACAGTCCGTTCCATGTTGATCAGCCTAAACTAATTAGATTTATTGAAATCTTTTGACTAAATGTTACTTCATATCTACTTACAAATATCAGTCTTTCTATCCGTTTGGTTTCAAACCGTTTATCAACGATTTATAATTAAGCAGCATTCCATACATTAACGATTTATAATTAAGTTGCTTTCTATAATTCGCGAATTCAACTCTTTACAGACCATTTCTTCCAATGGTTTTATTAAGTGTATCACACATTGGCAGACTCAAGTAGGCTGGTCACTCAGTATGAATGCCTAATAAAAGAGGTTGTTCTCTAGTTAAGACGCTGGTGGAGATAAATGCCCTCATGAAGCGTTGCGAATGCATGACAAAAGACCATCCCGAAGTAAATAGCCGGGATCACGTTCTTAGTAGTTGATGGGATATTCCCCATCGACGAGAATAGAGCTCAGGAATGTAGTTGGTATGAGTTCGACTTGCTATTCACATGATTAGAACAAACAACACAATAAGATTTACTAAAATTAAAAAATTTAAACGGTATTCAAAACTGTTGCCAACAACGAATCCACTTTGTTGCCAAAAATGGGGGGGGGGGGGGGGGGGGGGGTGCCAAAAACGGAGCATGCCAAAAACGGAATCCCACTGTATTACAAAATAACACCTGTGATTGCTAAATAAACGTTCGTAATAGAGATAGGCAAAACGGTTCATTAAAGTGAACGGATCCAATCTGAATCACTCATTTTAGTGAACCGGATCTTTTGAACGGTTCAGTGACTCAGTCGCTCGCAAAGGAAGAGCGAACTGAACCGAGCGAACGGAGAAAAGAGCAGTTCACTCTCTGTTGCGCTATATGCATCGTACTTTTCGTTTATTTCTCTCTCTCATTCTTCGTACATTTTTCTCCAGAAACTCATGAGTACCTATCGGCCGATTTCTCACAAATATGCTAAATTCTTCTTCTTTGGATGTATGCTGTGGCGCGCAAAGCAAACCACGTGTCAAGCGTTATAATAATGCTGAAGAACAATCGAAGAAAAATAGGGGAAAAGAATCGGTTCGTCCATTTTCCGGGTCACTTTTTGTCTGAACCGTGCTGACCCAATGAACTGACTCTCATTAAAAAAGAGCCACGGATCATTCGTTCTTTTAAACAATGGCTACTTCGTTTTGAAGATATTCCGAAATTTCATGGGACCGGCATGTTCTATATAAAACTCCGTTAGCCGCCATTTTCTTGTTAGTCTATTTATCAAAAAAAAACAAATCAATGCTGTTAGTAAGGAGTTTCTTCCAAAAAATCATAAGGTTCGGTTTAGTTATCGCTAAAAAACGACCAATTACAAAATAGTGTTTTTTTAAGCTTTGAGATCGTTATACTGCAAAGCTTATAACTCAAAAACGGTTGCACCGATTCGCTTTATTTTTTTATACAACAGTCTATTATCAACAAAGCGCATAACCGAATATGAGAAAAATTCTGTGCTTGAGATATTTACGTGGGTCATGGCTACACATCGGTTCCACAAGGAGTTTTGGAAAATCTACTGGACCAGATGACTGATTCTCAATGCTTTTCTCTTTTTCAAGTTTCTTAAAACAGAAGCTTTTGAAGAAATTTTCAAAAATCGAGAAAGTTATAGTGAAAAAAAAATATTATGGCGATTTAAATATTTTTATGTGGTAAAACAATTATGTTGCTAGTTAAGGGGCTAATAGCTCCTTTCAGAGATTTAAAACTTCCAGGATCTCCTGAAGTAGTTCAAGTGATATTCTAAGTAAATTATTTAAGACGCATTTATCTGAACCTTCCAGCCCTTTTTTTTATTCCTTGAAGAACTTTGATTTGAGTACACACCCAAAAGGTTTAACAGATAATTGTATGTAATTGCTTTTTTCAACGAATACAACAGTTCCTAGTCAGTGCCGTTCAATCTGAGGCTTTCGGGCCGCAAGTGGTCAAAGCCTTAATTATGCTCAAGACGATCCGAGGGACCCACTAGGAATCGTCAAGATTTCATAAGAAACACGCTTGGAATCATTGATGAGGGTCTCAAGCACCTGCTAGATATTCACAGGATATTGCATAGGAGCTGCTTAAAATGTTGAAGACTTCCACGTAAATATTCAAGAGTCTTAGAGAGGCATTTAAGATCGAGCTACTGCTCCCCAGATTTCATTAGGAATCCTAACAGAATCCACAAGATTCCGCTAAAAAATCTCATATGAACTTCAAGAATTCCCGATAGTTCGATAGGGATCACTTGAGGTGCACAGTATTCTCAAAAACCAAATAACCAGCATCACAAAAGAAATTCAAGGATTCCACTAAGAACCTCAAGGCTCCATGCTTCAGTAGTAATTTTATTTTTGAACCACATTAGATGTACTCAGGATACCATTAACATCGCAGTAATTCTTTAGTTCCCACTGAGAATTTCTATATGAATCCCATATCTGTAGATCACTCGGGATTGATAAAATCCTTTGGATCTCGACAGGATTCTCAGAAGCCCGAGAACGGTCTATTAGGACCCCCTTCAAATTTTCCAGGAATCTCCAGAATTTGTTGGAACTGGGTGGAATCCACACGAATTTGTTCAATATTTTCAGAAATCCACAAGATATTCTCACTAACAAGAAATAAAGGACCTTGTTTGGAATACTCTTTTCTAGCCATGACTTCAAATGCATCTGGCAGTTATCCATCAGCTTTTTAAAATATTCAATTTCTTTGGAATTTGTATCTGTAAGTCCTTCTATTATGTATTAGTTTTACACAACAACACTCGGTTCCATATGCACAACACTGTGTTCCTTCTGTCTCATATTCTGAATACTTTGATTTTAAATCCGAGTAGCTCAAATAGATCAGATTAAAATAAATAATTTTGCAAATACATCCAAGCTAGTTGTACTGACCTTTTAAGACAATTGACTGCCATTTCTTGGAAATTTGTCCACATATTCACTGATATATGGCAACCTAAAAGCATAGCAAGCAAAGAATGACTGTACATTAGGGTGCGGTTAATTTTTCGAAACTTCTCAAAAACCAGAATTGCGTGTGCTCTTCTGAATTCAAATCACATAAAAAAGGGAAACCTCAAATTTTGAGACAAAAATATTGAAGTGGTCCAAGTGACTTGAAAGTGAACTTTCAAGCTATGAAATACAGTACTGACAGCCTACCCGAGTAGCACACATGTTATAATTGAGACAGAATAACTCTTTTATGACAAGATCCAGTCATATAAGAGTTATTCTGACTAAATTATGACATCTGTGCTACTGTGCTAAAAATTAAAAAAAATGTCTTCGTTATGTTTTACCACGTTTACATTAATACTGATGATGATGATGATGTTCAATGTCATGCACGAATGGGCGTAGCCAGAGGGGGCAATGACAATGCCTCCTGCCTTCTGTCTGTTTAAATTCTTCAAGTATTGTCTCCAGCACTCGTATTTATGCAATAATTACGTCATGATTTTATAATATAAAATTTAAAGAGACTACCATACAATCAGGCTTGATTTATATTGCAATCTCCAATTGAAATATTCTATTAATGATACTTAGATAAATTTCAAGAAGGCCTTCAAGGCAATTACTGATGCCACTTTGAGAGAATTAAAAAAAAAACCTAAAAATTTGAAAAAACATAAACAAAAAAATGACCCAATTTTGTCAGGTTCCCCATTTTGTTAGCCTAAATTTCATCGAGGGGTTGCCAAAATCGGGTCCCTACCCGGTCAACCAGTCAGTGATTTTCGATGGCGATCGATATCGATTCGTTTTGAATCGTTAGCGATCGCCATCGTTGGACAAAGATCTATAAAGAATTGTGAAGACTGGTTGATCGGGTACTGTATACCTTTCAGTGAAGTCTTCACAACTTTGTTATTTTTTAACCAGTTTTGAATCTCTTAGCATCATTCTCTACGAAACCAAATTTATGAAAATTTTGTAGAACATAAAATTTTGTAGAACATAAAATTTGTCTAGAATCTAAACTAATCTTAGTTAAAAGTAGTTTGCACAAAATTTTCCCTTTTTTACTCAAAACGCTATCTTTAGTTGACCACAACTTCATGAACACTTAACCGATATCAAATTTTACATGCCTTTGAAGCATCAATAGAAAATAACATATTTTTCAAAATTTTGTCAGTTTAATGTTAATATTTAAGCTGCAATTGGGTTTTCTCTTAAAAGATTTTTTTTAAATAATTTATTTTTAAATATTCTTGAAATTAAAAAAAAATAAATGCACTTGTTATTATAACAATATGCTTCCTAAACTTCGGTTAAACAGTAAAAATGTACTTTCCAAAAAAACAACAATTCAAAGATATATGATTTTTTTTCATTGAAAAATTGAGTTTTTGAATAGTTTTTTTTGTGGAATAATTAAGCCAAAACAATTTTTCATTAAATTATTTGTACACGAAATTAAAAAAAAAGAGATAAATTAGCTTCAAAAGAATTAAAATTGATCTGAAATCGGATGGAGATTCATGAAGTTCTGGTCAAACAAAAATAAAATTTTCAGTAAAAAGTATAAATAAATAAAAGTTTTTTAGCTGAGAGTTTTGTTTTTAGACAAATTTCATATTCTACAAGCTTTTCATAAATTTAATTTTAAAGAGAATGATGCTAAGAGCTTCAAAATTAGTTAGAACAAATTGATGAAGACTTCACTGAATATCATATATCATAACCTGAAAATCAAGTCGCTGAAGAGACGAACCAGCCAAGGGCTGAAAGTCTCTATAATAAAGATAATTCAATTCAATTCTTTCAAGTCGCTTGCGCCACCTTTAAATCTTAATTTTTTTGGCTCAAAATTTGAGGTTTCCCTTTTTGTGTGATTTAAATTCGAAGAATATGGAAAAACACACAATTTTTGGTTTTGAGAACTTTCAAAAAATAAACCGCACTCTACTGTACATGTACTGTACATGCACTTTGATCCAAAAAAATCAGGGATGAGACGTTTCACTTACTCTTAAAGTGCACATGTCAGTAGGTTTAATATTATTGATAAATAACGGCGCAGGCCATGTCCTTTAAGTCAGCTGGGATGGAGAAGGAATGTTAGGGTGTAATGATTTTTGCTTCTGTAGACTTAGAATACCTCTACATCTCCATAATCACCAAGGGAAGGATGTTGATTAGTGAAGGAAAAAAAGATCTGGGAGTTATTTTTGGTCGGTGATGCGATCCATGGATAATACAAATATACGACTCTTACTTAATCTAGTTTCACATTTTTGTCTAGCAGTGAAAAGACATTGGTAGAAGTTTAAATAATTATTAATGTCGAACTTTGCAAAGGCTATTCTTAATAATGACGAAAAAAGAGAGGTATGTGCACATATAAATTAAATGAACCATGAAGAAGGGATTATATCGGCACATTTAGTAGCGAATTATCCAAGATTTGTTTGAAAATCAGAGAAACGTAGCGTAACCAAGTAAAAAATGTGTTGTTATAGCTATGAAACCAGCTCACCATTTCTAATAAACTTAGCTGGAACTCAGAGATTTTCGTAAACAATCTTCTCAGATATCGCAATCAAATTTTGAGCATGAGCATGAGCATAGATATCCGTACAATTCGTAGTTGCTACTCCGTGATTGACCAGAACAATTGAAGTTGCACAGGAAATGAATGAATGGAGATTAGCTTACTATTCTTTAATGCGCACAAATCGAGAGCAGATATTACAAGTCAATAACGGCCACGTCCTTACGGTCATCGGGGAAGAGAAGGAATATTAGTTAGAAAACCGTTGTTACTAGAGACCGAGCATACCTCTGCATCTCCACTAGATATAATTTTAATAGAACAATATGCCTCGCTGCAAAATCGTGCCTTTTGATAATACACACAAATTTGTTGAATAACACTTTTCAGTAAAACTGTTTGTTTTTAAACATTTCCGAAATAAATTTTCGCCATTTTTTACAATATTGGATTTCTGTAACCACTCAGGCCTGAGTAAAAGATAAAAAATCTCTAATAACTTAACGAATTTCAGTTATTTTTTGTCAGTATACTCGTACCTATATTTTGGTTCTAAAAGTGGCTAAAGAATGTGGCCGTAGTTATTCCGGTGGGTCACTGGGTCAGGTAAAAAAGGTGCTGTGTTTTTGTGCCTGTAAAGGTAGGCATATTTCAAATCCCAGATAATCTCCGGAATCGTTTATAGTGTGGCCACTATATCAAATAATTTTAAGAAAAACGCATCACTTTTTGATAAACAATTAAATTGGATAAACATCTCTACTTTTCAAGAATTGAAACAGTTTTGTATCTAATAAATTTATGGTCGGTTCTTCAGGGCATTGAGGCCGATTGGCCACATCTGGTACAGTCTTAATAAACCAAAGTTTATCATTCAAAATGTTTTTTCATAAGTATTTTGTCATCTCGTATTACTGTTCATATAGCTGTTTAACCAATGCGTTTTCCTTAAAAGCAATTCCCTAATGATGTTCTCCTTCTACCACTTTTTTCTATTCCAGAGGGTTTGGCTTCATCACATTCGGCGACCCCGCCAGCGTAGACAAAGTATTAGCACATGGTACACACGAATTAGATGGCAAAAAGGTAAGCTTTCCAGTGCCAAACAGCGCATTAATTCTAATCCTTAGAATTTAAAACCTTTACCACGGAAATCGGTAACGCACACACATGAATTTCAAATCACTCAATTTTGTGGTGTTGTCAGATGCTATTGTGTCCTAAATCCACACGGAAAAACCGAAACAATAAAAATCAGAGGCGAGATCTTCATCTTTTATTCAGCGAGTTGACTTTTGGATTGCGTTTTCCGACACACGTTCTTCGTTGTGGGTAATGTGGGCACTCTTTTTTTAGTAGGAAGGACACACACTCGTGGGTGCCTCGAAATAATAATCCGGTTTTTATTTGTTTTCAATTATGCTGCGAATGTGGACCTGTTTGATGCCTTGATGATCCGATAGAGAGCGAATCCACTTTAAGGATCAACAGTTTAGTCGTGTTTGTCTCTGGGAAACTTTCCTCGAAATAAAAAAAAAATGCTGTTAGTTAGTTTGTTCAATATTGAACACATTTTTTTTTCTACTTCAGTTCCAAACAATTCGTCCCATTTTCACCGGTATGCAAATGGTTACAGATGTTCATGTGTCACAGTTGAACAACATTCTCCAAAGCAAACATAACTCTTAACTAAACCATCCCCTGGGAGGCCATATATTTCTATTATTCATTTTAATTCCACTTCTGGAATCGGACAATGGCTCACCTGAGAAGAAAGAAGTCAAGAATTGTGAGCGCTTACAAAACACATAGACAAGGGTGGTAGATCATTTGACATAAAGTCGTTTGATATAAGGTCGATTGACATAATGGTCTGTTGGTACCAAAATATGTAAATTATACAGTGACCTGTAAATTTGGCCATTTTACAAAATGCATTTTTCCAAACAGCTATTTTACAAAATGATCATTATGTCAAACAATGATTAAGGCAAACGACCTTCATGCAAAACATCTTTATATCAAACGACTTTATGCCAACAATCCACCAACAACTCCGGAGATGGACACTGTCCCCCCTTGTTCAAGTTCCGAAACAGTTTTGCAGAAACCATTCAAGAAAGGCACAAGGACACAAACGGAACACTCTTTTATTATTTGTGAGAAAAGCCCAGTTTCGTGTGCGTCCATTCGGGGACACCCTTTTGGTATCATAAAAAAAGAAACTGTCCGAAACTCAAACAGCACATCAATGTGCTCGAGAAAACGATTGATGGCTGCCAGCTCACTTCCAACAATCGACCGCTTCTCGTTTCCCTTCTTTTGGTCGTGCACCAATTTGGATGCATTTTTAATACACGATGACAAACACGCGGCTACGGTAAAAACGACGACGTTCGTCTCACCCTAAATGGAAATTTATCGTGCGGAGGGTTTCAAGTCACATGCATCCTCCTGGTGGTCGACAAGTTGGGAGACGACTCTACTTTTTAGAGTAGATATGAACTTCCTTTGACTCAATTGATTTATGGGTTTCCAGCATTTGTTCCCCCCTAGGTTCAATCTGCAGGTTGATCTCTAAGGGAAGCGACACAACCTAATCAGATGACAACGCAGAGCATATCGCCAGGACTTGCATTCGATCAAAGTGAGGAAGCGGGAAGCGGAATCATTTGTCGTTTATTGCCGGTATTTGGTCGGATTGAGCTCAAGTGTCAAAGTGGAAGGAGGGGGCAGAATGGCACTTCTCGCACCAGATAATGGCATCTCAGCGGGGATTTTTACCAACGAGGGGACCCTCGAGTGGCACGTGTTTTCAATTAATCTTTTCGACACAGTTCTGATATTTGTCCAGCAATTGACTTTGGTTGTTAACGTGAGCACTTTTTTTGGGGGAAGGGATTTTCTATGAAGATGTGTATCTACGCCACACCACTGTGGTCGACGCATGAAAAATCTGTGCTTTATTGTGGTAAAATCTGTGGTCAAGTGAAAAAAAAAAGTTTCAAATATTTTTGAGACAAATTTAAAACAAATTTTGGTCTTCAAGTTAGTAGTAAAACCATGAATATGATTGAGGCGGTAGATTACACTGCGGAACACGGTTTTGTCTCAAGCACCAAAATACCGCTATTAACTTAATTAAGGATTGCTGAATCCATTGTCATTTTCAGAAATTTCATAGCACGTCTAGTTTTTGAGAAATTAGCTGTTGAAAATGCAAAAGTTGACTATTTCAGCCAACTTGTATGCAAGTTTTCCAGCTTGTATGGCAATTTATTTGCTTAAGGTGAAGCGGCGTGTAACTCAAAGAATCATTAGAATCATCATTGATGTAATAGTAGTCGCCTTTCCATGTATATTTTCAAAACAAACAAACAAAATATATAACATTTGTGTTAAGCATATTTTTATGTAAACAAATGGGATATTTAGTAGATTGACGAGTATTGGAAATCAAAATTAACTGTTCAATCGTATATATCAAAAGAAAACATTACAATTCAATGAAGGGCAATGGAATTTCTCTGTTTTATTATTAGATTTATCGCATATTTTTGTTAAGCATCGGTACGGTTTATGTTTGCAAGGGATGACGGTGTTGCCAGGTGATTAATGACAGATTTTTCTAGCAATTGTTATATGCTTGTTTTCGGAACATTAGCTGCATATAATGAAAACTTATCATTTTGCAAATAGTTTTCCATCACAAGATCACTGATTTAATAAAATTTCAATGATTTTTGTGATCTATCCACATTAAATGCTATGATTTTACTGATAGCAACTCTGACATCACTGCGCTCAGCGATCGCGATGATTGTGCACACATGATAGACGCGTCTCGACGCATCCCGATGCATCGCTCTGTGGAGCTTTTCAATTATTTTGGGTGGTCCAAATTGATAAACACTTGGTATGATTTTATGCTTCGTAGAGATGGTTTCTGTAATATTAGAGAATCTAAAAACAAACAACGTATGAGTATCAAGTTTCTAAGCTTTGTCCAACCTTTCCGCACTGAAAATTAATACAACATTCGATTCGCAGCAAGTGAAAACCATCGCCATAATAGTTTTGAGTGATGCGGTTAATAAAACTTTATAAATATTTGATTCCCGTTTGAAATGTGTTACTTTAAGGAAAGTGAATGAAAGATTTGTTTAGTGGAAGTGTAGTGAACGCAATATGAAATCCAAAACACAAATGCTTGCTGCAGAATTACAATGGAAAAGGTAAGCACCTTCTATTTACAAGTGTAGTTGTGTGAGGCAATGAAATGCGGTATGAAATCGGAGATTTTTTTTTGAGAATATAATTCTCATGTATATTGTCGCTAAATTGTTAATGCTGTATTGAAAAGTGTTGAATTAATATTGAAATACCACCTGAAGCATTTTTCTTCGCATAAATTATCCATTAAATCATGTGATAAACAGTTATATTTCATCGATGTTGCAAATACCAATACTATCATAACAATGTGTTAATGATTTTGGAAGAAGCCATTTTGTGATGACGCACCAAAAGGCCTTAATTTGCCTCAGAATTCAAACTTCATGTGTATAACAATACTTATAAACAAAATTCATAATACTTCCGATGCTCAAAAGTTAATTTTTGTTGTTTAAGAAAAGTATTGTACTTTTCCATATAAGAGAAACGAAGAATTTTGTATGGAGACTGTAAGCATGTTGAAAAATCGATTTAATCTAAATTTAACCGTGCAATTTCAACCAAATTATATCTGAAATGAAAGTTGAAGTCCTATTTTGCATGCTTGGTGGATTAGATCGCAATTTGGATAAATCTTTGTTAAATTTTTATATAAACATCAATAAAACCAGTGTTTTAGGCAACTTTGGCGACCTGTAGCTAAAAATTGTGACGTGCTGGAACATTTCTGAGAACGGCATCAGATTCAGCAGTCCCAAATCTACTAGAGACACATAATTTGATCCTTGAGACACGCAAAAATGTCATTTTTGTTGCGCTGTGTTTCTTTTTATTTTATTTTAATCTAGGGCCATGCTAAACATTTAACGATTGCTTAAATGCTAAACATTTAACCCGTATAGGCCTGAGTGAAAGAAAAAAAACTAAAACTCTCACCGCTCAGCGACTACTAAACAGATTTCTAATATTTTATTAAATAACCATATCAACTGCATTTGATTGATCCTACAAATGATCATTTTCGAATCTCCGGGATACATCAAATTTATGACAAAGTGGACGATTTGCATATTAAGCTTATGGGAACACATTTTATTGAACTGTTATATTTGATCTCTACTATTAAAGATTTGAAACGGTTTAGTATCTAACAACACATCCAGTACACTCTACACGTTGCAAAACCATTAATTTATAATGTTGAATATCAGATCTTAATGATTTATACAAATTAAAATGATTGCCATTAGTTTAAAAAAAAAGATAACTTAGCAGGTCCCAAAAATCGTCTTTTTTACCTGACTTGACCCAGTAACCCCACGCATGAACCACAAAGATGCGAATAATACCTAGCGTGTAAAATACGGCAGACTTCAGTGGGCTGGTCACTTAGTGCGAATGTCGGATGAAAGAATTGCGAAAATAATATTCAACAGGGAACCAGGTAGCGGTCGGCGGCTTCGGGGAAGACCACGAATACGCTGGCTGTACGCAGAGGAAATGAATCTGGCGACCCTGAACGTTCGGGGCAACCAGAGAAGTTTCGCCCAAGACCGACGAAGGTGGAGCTCTACAATGCGTCCGGCAATGGCTTGACGCTATGCTGTAGCCATCAAGGTAAGGTAGGTTTACCGACAAAAAAATATTTAAATTTGTTTAGTATTTGCTGAGCGGTAAGGGTTTTAGTATTTTTACTTTCATTCAGGCCTATACGAGTTAAGATAAACATTTAACTTTCATAAATCACATTGAGGACATTCAGGCAAAAGGTTAAAAATTAATAAAATATATGTACCCACTTATTAACAGAAAATTGAAACTTTGTGTTAGGAACAAGCATTTGATCTTCAAACAAATTTTCAGGCCAGCCATGTTCTATGCTGTACCAATATGGATTAACTGTTGTAATAACAGAAAGAAAGCTCTGCAGAGAATTGACATTTCTAAACGAAAATATTTAAAATTTTAAAAATGATTCTAAAGCTCCTCTCCTGGAAAAGTACGAATAAGTTGCTAAGAATATCCAATGTTGAAACATTGGAATAAAAGTCAAATTGAACGATCAATTATTTTAGACAAAAATTGTTGCAATCTTCTATTGCTACGATAATTGCGTTGTATATCTAGGATTATTTAGGTGTACTTAATTGAAAGCTTTTTTTTCTTATTAGTAGGTTAAATCGATTCTATCCCATTACCCCAAATCTCTTTTCCCAGAATGCCATCACCCCGAAATCCATTACCCCGAATTCCATCACCCCAAATTCCATCACCCGAATGCTATTCCCCCGAATTTGCAATTCTCTTGACATGATGACATTGATGACATTTCCCCATGATAATGAAATTCGGGGTAATGTCATTTGCGGCTATGGGTCGTTTGGGGTTTTGGAATTCGAGGTAATGGCATTTGGGTCAATGTCATTCGGGGTAATGGCATTCGGGATAATGGGATAGAATCGGTTAAATCAACTCACCTTCAAAAATTATATGGCAAATAAAATGTAATGTGTTGTTGAATAATATAAAAAAAAATCTTAATTGAGTTTTACCAGGTCTGTCGGTGATAATCGATAGAGGATTGAGTAGCGCATTAATGTAAACAGACAAACCCGTAATTTGACTGCTGATGTCCGAGAAAACTACAAAAGATGCGCGGCACCGACTTAGACTGCCGAGAATATGTTAATTCCTCCATTAGAAATGAGTGTGATGTTTGGAATGGTACTAAAAATTATACAAGAGTGCGTCATCGAAACGTTACTCCAGACATTTTATCGGAGTTCTATCAAGAATCTTCTACAGAAAAATTTTCCTGGGATTCCAGGATTTGCCAAAATTTTAACAGAACTTAAGCTTGATTGGTCGCCCGTGAATGCTACTTCAGTATGACCAGATCAGCTGCACTTCTACAAGGAACCATCCAGAGGGAGACACCTCAGTGTATTTTAAGGCAACAATAGAGTTTACCCCTTTAGAATGCAGACTAATGTGATGAAGGGGGAGAAGTATATCTCTGCATCTACGCCAGTTCATGCGGGAATGTATAGCGGTAAGGTAATTTAAGGGCAGAGAGGCTACCAGGATTTGTTAGAATTTTTCTAGACAGTTTCCTTCAAAAATCCTACGCAATTACGTGGAAACCTTTTTGGCCATGATTGTTTCCCTAACTACCCGATATCGTCAGCAAATAGGTCCAACCCAAATGAGTTTCCGTAAATAACACAGTTCGACAAAAAAGTCGATATGAATGCACAGAGATCGGACACCCCGGGCTTGAAAGTATAAAAATAAACAAAAATAATGGCGTTTTCAGAATGTTCGTGTCTCTGGGGCAGCATCATTTTTAAAATATACTTGAACTTTTTGCATTTTTTATTTAAAAATCTAATCTAATCAATAAACTGACACAGTGTTTTATATTCAGGACAGGGGAATTCATGTGCCATATAATGTTTTCAACTTTAAATACAATATGAAGAGTTGTAATAAGATTTGCAGGGAGCCCTCCCCCCTTTTTTGTACTCTCCCCATTTTTAAAGTATCGCAAATGATGGAATATTTGATATACAGGGGGTTGTCAAAATAACTGGGACAGGCAAAAATTGGGCCAACTTTGGAATGCTGTAACTTTGACAAAAATTGACCGATTTCAATTCTTTAAGAAGTAATGGACGGGTCAACTAATCTAGTTTTGAGGTGCATCCACGGAGATGAACTATGACCACCGGATACCGGTGATAATCCGGATTTCCGGAAGCATGTCTTATGCAGTAAAATTATGACGTGTTTTTAGCAAAGGTCTCGGCTAAAAAATCAAAATTTTACTACACATGAAGATAGAAGATCTAATTCTGAAGCGATTGGTGCGCCAAGTATTAATATTGGTCCAGAAACAACCAATATATGGCCATTTCCCCGGAATCGGTGCCGGTAGTGGATCCGAATTGGGATCAAACAATTTATTCACTCAAAATATGTCGCGAAATATTGTTTTCTCCCTAGCTTATCATAAAATACCCTATTATAAGTTGAAAATGAGTCTTGTACAGATTTGGCCACTCATGGCGCCGCCCAGTGCCCCGGGGGAACCTTGCATAGGGGACATTTTGATTTTGACACCAAAGCATATCATGCGACAGCTCATTCTTCATGTCTTGTCGTAAATAGGGCAACTGTAGACTCAAAATGGATAGTTGACTACAGTGACTACATCAGGGAGCCAAGTATTTGTTGAGCCTCTACGCTCTTCGTCACCTTTCTATTCGCTCTGGCTGCAATTTGTCTTTTCAACGTCACTCATATTTTGGGGTCAGCAACACACCTGAGCCATGTGAGACTTTTAGCGATAGATGCTACTGTGTTTGTTGGTACGCTTGACTCCACCGCTTTCGTCATACTCTTCGGACGGACCAGTTGGATGTCGAGGTCGGTCTTGTGTCTATGCTTCCTAGTACTTACTGAAAGCAGCCGCCACCGTGTCTCGTACTATGTTGAACCTCGGACAGTTGAAAACAACATGTTCTAGCGTTTCTTCAATATCCATCCATACATTCGGGACAAAATCGTGCAAACACATGGCCTAATCGACACAGATACTGCTTGAAGCAGCCGTGATCCGACAGGAGCTGTGTCAGGTGGAAATTTAGTTCTCCTTGCTCCCTGCTAACCCAGGCCCCTGTACGGAGTCGGAATTTTCTGTTTAACCTCTCCCGATTCTACGTGGTCTTGGTCGCCTCATACTGCTTCTAGGACCACCTATGTTGGGCATAACTCTTGTGAGAGCATCACTCGCCGCCTTCTCGCATGCATAATCGATGTGACTGTTGAAGTTTGGCCGACCTTTTAGCATTACGCCAAAGTGTTTCAGCGTGTGATTGGCATGTCCCCCGACAATGATCTCGGAGTGCACAACTGCACCTAACTAATACCTCAGTTTAGTGTTGAGCAATCTTCACCTAGAGTCTCTCCATCCAATCTTCGATCAAGCTAATTGCCTCCATCGCCAGCGTTTCCACTTCCTCCTGTGTTTCACATATTACCGTTAGGCTAACGTCATCGGAGAAACCGACGAAACACTGCACTCTGTCCTCCCAACTAGCGCTGTTGAACATCTATAGTGACTACGGCACAGTAACGATCTCCTCTACACTTTTGTTTCAATACTTTCTCGGCCCTTTCCAGCACCGTCCACCGTTAACCTCCCTTTCCGAACGCCAAACTGCCTTTCTGATAGTCCGTTCTCGCTCACTCTGTTGAAAATAACCCGTTCCAAGAGTTAACCGAGTGCGTCTAGTATTAAGGTATACATTAGGGAGCCAATGGAATGTATGGGAAAAATTTTGCCATCGAATTTCAAAAAATGGTAGTGCTCAAAAGTTTTGTCTCCTCGAAAAAAGTCCCCATGCTAAATTTGAACTCAATCGGACTTCATTAAGGGGACCCCCAAAGCGGTCAAAGTTTGGCTTTTTTGACCCATGAAAAATCTCCCAAGAGGGGGGGGGTGTACATGAAATTTCCGAAATCGATTTTTTTTTTGATGCCAGATGTCTTAGAAATGCATGAAACGTCGAGATCTGGTGTTATTTGGAAATTTTTTTTTTTTTTTGAAAAAATCGACCTTTTGGGACTTTGAGTTGGGGGAGTGAATTGAATTTGAAATGAACGATTTGAATTCAATTGCTGAGAATTTCAAGGCAATAGTATTGAAACATATCCTATATCATTGTTGGCCACTAAAAGCATATGATATGTGATATTTCATTAGGGTGGTTCATTTACTTTCCATTAGGGTGGTCCTTTTTGTTAAAAAATAAAAATATAACAAATAGAATTTTAGTTGAATATTGAAGACAATAGTATTGGAACATCTCTCACATTATCGTAAGCCATTTTCTACATTTAATATGTGGTATTTTATTAGGGTGGTTCACTTATTTTCCATTAGGGTGGGCCTTTCTGTCGAAAAATCATAATTTGAATGGGATATTGAAAACAAAAATATTTTATCACCTCTTTCATCATCGTAGACCATTTCCTTCATTAGGTTCGTGATATTTCATTGGGAAGGCTCACTTATATTCCATTGCGGTGGTCCTTTGAAAAAAAATTGAGAATTTGAATGGAATAATAAGTACAAGAGTAATTAAACATCTCCTATGTAATCGTAGGCCACTGTTAACATATAATATGTGATATTTCATTGGTGCTATTGTCCTCAGTTTTGCATAAGGGTGATCATTTAATTTGTAAATTAAAAAAAAATATTCTCGACAGATCTAACAAATCAACTTTGTTTGTATAGTTTTGAATCATGATTCTTCATTGGCATGCAACTTTTCGTTAAGATATTTTCATTAAGGTTTTCTTTTGAATAGTTAAAATAAAACGTTCCAATAACAATAATCAGTGAATTCAGTGAAGCACAACTCTAACTGCCATAATCAAAATACAGATAAAAAAGGAATGAAATAATTTTTGAAATATTCATATTATGACAATAGCATGATGGGCGACGATGAAGGGCAACAAAAGTGTTTAGTTTATGTTTTCAAAAAAGATTCTCAGCCTTGAGCTCCTTCATTCCCAAAACAAAAGTACGTTGCCTTCTGCTTGCTATAGTACACGCGATTCGGTTGTGACAACGTAGGCAATTCCAGTTTTAACAATCAGTTCTCGTTTATTCTTCAAAGTTGTAACAAAGTTCCTTATAGAAATTTCGTCGGAATTTCATATGGATTTTTTCGTTGGAGTTTTCAACGGAATTTTCTTTGGAATTTTTTAATCGGAATTTCCTTCGAAATTCCTTTAAAAATTTTTTATTGGACTTTTCTACCAAATTTCCTTTGAAATTTTTTACGAAATTTTCATCAAAATTGGAAATTTTTCCTGAATTTGCTTCGGAATATCCTGTGGAATTTTCTTCGGTATCTTTAGAAGTGCCCTTTTGAATTTTTTGTGGTATTTCCTTCGAAATTTCCTATGAAGTGTCCTTCGGAATTTCATTCTGAACTTTTTATTGGAATTTTCTTCGAAATTTACTTCGGAGTTTCTTTTTGAGTTTCCTTCAAAATTTGCTTTGGAATTTTCTTTGAAGTTTCCTTCCGAATTTCTTCTAGGGTTTGTTTCGGAATTTCCTGTGTAATTATCTTTGGAGCTTCTTTCAATATTATTTGGAATTTCTTTCGAAGCATTGGAATTTATTTTGGAATTTCCTTCGAAATTTTCTTTGGAGCTTTCTTCGGAATTTTATTTGGGATTTCTTTTGGACCTTTGAATTTTAGTGCGGAATATTCTTAGAAATTTCCTTTATAATTTTCTTTGGAATTTCTACAGAGTTTTCTTGAGAATTTCCTTACAAATTTGCTTTGGATATTCCATAGAAAATTCCTTAGAAATTTTCTACAAAATTTCCTTTTAACTTCCTTTTTTTATTGCAATTTGCTTCGGGGTTTGCTTTGGAATTAACTTTGGACTTTCCATCGAAATTTCCTTAGGAGTATCCTTTAAAATTCCTTTACAGTTTTCTTTGAGGCTACTTATCAAATTTTCTTCAGAATTTCCGTTGGAATTCCTTTATTACTCTCTTCAAAATTCTCTTTGAAATTTCTTTCGGAATTTCGTTTGAAGTTTACTTCCAAATTTATTGTAGAGTTTCCTCGGAATTTCCTTTGGAATAACCTTTGGAATTTCCTATGGAGATTTCGGAATTTTATTTAGAAGTTTTGATTGGAATTTTTTACGGAATTTTCCTTTGGACTATTTTGCGTAATTTTCATCGGAATTTCCGTTGAATTTTTCTCGGAATTTACTTTGAAATTTCCTTCGAATTGTTTTTTCGGAATTTTCTTAGGAGTATCCTTTAAAATTCCTTTGTATTCTTTGGAACTTCATATCTCATTTACTTCAGAATTTCTTTGGAATTTCTTCATGAATTTCTTTCAGTAAGTTGCTTCAGGAAGTTATTTTGGATTTCTTTGAAATTACTTTCGGAATTTCCTTCTTCAGTTCTTCAAAATTTTTCTTCGGCGTTTCCTTTGGAATTTCTTTCGAAATTTCTTCAGAAATTGCCTTAGAAATTTCCTTTGGAATTCGCTTCGGAAGTTCCTTTGAAATTTCTTATGGAATTTCCTTCGCAATTTCTTTTAGAGCTGGCTTCGGAATTTCATTTGGAATTTTCTGCGCAATTTTCGTCCGAGTTTTCTTTGGAATTGGCTTCGGAACATCCTTCGGATTTATTTTTGTGGAATTCCCTTTTGAATATGCTTTGGAATTTCTTTCGGGATTTGATTTGGAATTTCGTTTGGAATTTCTTTTGGAGCTACCTTCGGGATTTGATTCGGAATTTTCTACGTTATTTTCGTCGAAATTAACTTTGCAATTTGCTTTGGA
Source organism: Aedes aegypti (assembly GCF_002204515.2). NCBI lineage: Eukaryota > Metazoa > Arthropoda > Insecta > Diptera > Culicidae > Aedes > Aedes aegypti. The sequence goes on from NC_035108.1 coordinate 53,312,533, forward strand.
TTTTTTTCTGGAGTTTCATTCGGAATTCCTTTTGGAGCTTCATGCCAAATTTGATTCGGAATTTCTTTTGAAGCTATGAAATTATTTCGGAATTTTCTTCGGAAGTACCTCTATAATTTTCGTTTCCTGGTATTTCCTTCGGAATTTTATCTGGATTTTCCATCGGTATTTCCTTCGGAATTTTCTCTAGAATTTCCTTCGGAATTTCCTCTGGAATTTCCTTCGGAATTTTCTCTGGAATTTCATTCGGAATTTCCTTTAGAATTTCCTTCCGTATTTCTCCTAGAATTTTCTCTAGAATTTCCTTCGGAATTTCCTCTGGAATTTCCTTCGGGATTTCCTCTAGAATTTCCTGCGAAATTTCCTCTGGTATTCCCTGAGAAATTTTGTCTGGAATTTCCTTCGGAATTTTCTCTGGAATTTCTTTTGGAATTTCCACTGGAATTTCCTTCAGAACTTTCACTGGAATTTCCTTCGTAATTCCCTCTGAAATTTCCTTCGGAATTTCCTCTGGAATTTCCTTCGGAATTTTCTCTGGAATTTCATTCGGAATTTCCTCTGGAATTTCATTCGAAATTTCCTTTAGAATTTCCTTCCGTATTTCTCCTAGAATTTTCTCTAGAATTTCCTTCGGAATTTCCTCTGGAATTTCCTTCGGGATTTCCTCTAGAATTTCCTGCGAAATTTCCTCTGGTATTCCCTGAGAAATTTTGTCTGGAATTTCCTTCGGAATTTTCTCTGGAATTTCTTTTGGAATTTCCTTCAGAACTTTCACTGGAATTTCCTTCGTAATTCCCTCTGGAATTTCCGTTGGAATTTCCTTTGGAATTTCCTTCGGTATTTCCTCTAGAATTTCCTTCAGAATTTTCTCTGGAATTTCTTCGGAATTTTCAAAACTAAATTGAAAGGTCACTGAGGCTCAATCCTTGATCTCTGAGATGAGTGCATCTGAAATCACGAAGTAGCAAGCGGATTTTGTATGAGACGAGGACTCCGAACTGGTTCAGCTTAGTGAAGTGTTGCATTCCGAATGAAAATCACGCAAAACTTTTCAAAATGACCTTTCTAACAATGAGAGGCTTTCTAGAAAACTTTTTTTGTTGTTAACTAAGTTACCTTTACAGTTTTTCGACGAACATTACGCAAATATTATGTAGTAGTCCACACCATAATCTTTCGGTCTGTAGATATTAAGGTTGAACTTTTTACAATGACACCGTAATTAAGGAAAGTGGACGAGACTTTTGCGAGAAATCATGGTTTCAAACTATACGAAAAATGATGCACCCTAATGGAAAATGAGAGAAACTCCCTAATGAAATATGTTAACAGTGTCCTACGATGATGTCGCATATCAAATGGAACTGGAGGCGCATGGATTCAGAGGAATATAAAGCCTTTCTAAACAAAAATAAAGACAATGGCCTACGATTATTAAAGAGGTGTTTTAATACTAATGTACTAAAAAAGGATCAAATTCAAAATTTCTTGATTTTTTTTTAATTTTCGGCTAACACCAATGGAAAATAAGTGAGCCACCCTAATAAAATATCATGAATCTAATGAAGGAAATGCCCTACGATGATGAAAGAGGTGATAAAATACTATTGTTTTAATATCCCATTCAAATTATGATTTTTCGACAGAAAGGCCCACCCTAATGGAAAATAAGTGAACCACCCTAATAAAATACCACACATTAAATGTGGAAAATAGCTTACGATAATGTGAGAGATGTTCCAATACTATTGTCTTCAATTTTCAATTAAAATTCTATTTGTTATTTTTTTATTTTTTAACAAAATTGTTTAACACCTTAATGGAAAGTAAATGAACCACCCTAATGAAATATCACATATCATATGCTTTTAGTGACCAACAATGATATAGGATATGTTTTAATACTATTGCCTTGAAATTCTCAGCAATTGAATTCAAATCGTTCATTTCAAATTCTATTCACTCCCCCAACTCAAAAATTTACTTTGTCCCAAAAGGTCGATTTTTTCAAAAAAAAAAAAATTCCAAATAACACCAGATCTCGACGTTTCATGCATTTCTTAGACATCTGGCATCAAAAAAAAAATTTCGATTTCGGAAATGTCATGATTCATGATGATAACGAGAAGATTTGTAGAGCTTCGCTTGCATTCCTGGACGTACATCTGATAAGATCATCCCAAGTAACTTTCATTGTTTTCATGATATTGATTTTCATCTCTCTCGCCGCATTCTTCGTAATAGATTCAATAGTATTCTCTCCAGTCCAACTTAACATATTGCATCAGATGAATTTTGTAGCCGTACATTAGTTTTACTATAGAAATAAGAATAATTTATATTACTAGTATTAAGCAAAAATTGTATCATTTGGAGTGTAACTTTCTGTTGGTACTAAAAGATGAGGAGGTTTTGCGCCCATTTGAAGAAGAGTTATCTCAGCTCAACTCAAGTGGGCTTTTCCCTGCTCCAAAAAAGAAATAAAGAAATAAAGAAATTGACAGCTAGATACTTCGGTTCTGAACCTCATAGTTCTTGATCCTTGTCAGATGAATGTTAGTAGGCAAAGGTTTGCGTTGAATGATTTGCAACATCTTACGAGATTGTACAAAAAACTTATATACCATTCCTAGTCAATTTTATGATCATTTTCTCGAAGAGTTTCTTGGCACCACTAGCTAAAACTACTAAATGCCGTACTGCTGGTAAACAAAATTTGTGCACATGTCTTAGATTCACTCTTCAAGCCTGACATAAATTTAGTGCAAATTGCTGATTTCCCCTTTTTATTACGATTTTTGAGATTCCTGTGTGCGTGACCGTCGAATTCAATGTTTACTCAAATACTTATTTTTTATCTTTCATCCCACAGATCGACCCCAAAGTAGCATTTCCCAGGAGAGCACATCCAAAGGTAAGTAATTATACGCCGAAAAGTTCCTTTTATTCGTCAAATCCCTCTCAAACCATGAATCCAACTCTGAATAAAACCCGCGTCAAAACATCCAGTAAATAGAAATTAATAGAGCCGAATCTCTAAATAAATTAGACACTCTTCAAACCGACATCATCAATCATATTCAACACCGGATGATGGACCACGGCATGAGGGACGAGACGAAGTGGTCTCCAATATTAAGACCAATGAGACTAGGCTTTGGTCGGGGCACGGGGAAGGCACGTGGCAAGGCTACACGAATTGAAGGTTCGGGAGAAGCACCTCATTTATTTCAATTATTTTTCCTCGGAAATGCGACGCCCCTTCTGCACGCGAATACCTGTTCACACCGGAATGCGGTCAGTTGACAAGCTAATTACGGCTGCATACAAGGAGAAGGATATTGACAGACAACCGGCCAATGAAAGTTCTAGAAGCTTAAGTCTACCTTAAAACCTGTGGATGACACAGGAAGCGAAACTTCACCCTTCTTTTTGCTCGGAGCGCCGGAATGTTAGAAAGTGTCATTTACGAATTAATCAATCATCGATTCTCTCGACCGAGAGTGAGAAACTTTGCGGTCATCTCACATGGGAAAACTTTTTCCGACGCCAAACCGACCGTCACAACGAGCGCAAAGGCACGGAAAATTATTAATCAATTTCCTTCGTCCGGGCTCCGACGTCGTCGTCTTTGTCGCTTTCCACGTGGGTCTCATTATTCGAAGGCACTCGTCGAGATTGTAGCACTGAAATCAGATACCTACTCATATGGCATAGTGGGAAGAGGCGCAGAATGACGATATTTTTTTTATTCATGGTCGCCAAAAGCTCCAAAGCCTATTTGTTTGTGATGTCAAATTTGAGCACCCGAATAAAAATATAAAAAAATTAAATAATAAAAAAAATAATAAGTATAGAAAATTTTACTTCTTACGACTTTTTTCCATTCAACGTGTTGTCATTTTCGACGTTTTCGATGTTTGTCTTGAAGAAGAATTTGTTCAGAACTTATTCAGAAATCATCCTTGACTTTCTAATCGGGTATCTCGATTCGGTACCTCCATCAACGTAGAATACTTTTCTCAAAGAAAACAACAATTCACAACTACAACAACTTTGGCCCTGGGCAACGACGATGACAGCAACAACAAGTCCACAACACAGACTACGGAAGCTTCCACGGCCACCACCATGCGGGAAATGGTTAATAAATTGCTGCCAATAACCGTAACCAATAAGCATCTTGCTGGGATTGTACCAAACGATGGAAGGAAGCTCCTCAACGAGTGAAGTGGGGTCTTGTACCGAAACGACTGACTTCGGTGTGCCATTGAAACGACCAACCGACCGACCGATGAGCACCATGTGGGGCGAAAACAATGGGAATATGATATTTTGACGATATGTTATCATCGTTTTTCAATTTTCCATCGATAACCTCGGTGTTCCGTAGAGGCCGTTGACGATTCGATGGAATGTTCCACGTCTCGGTCACCGGGGATGAGTGGTGGTGACTGATACGAGCGATGATTCACAAGAATACCATTTGTCGTCGTTCTGCTTATCATAGAAAGAAGAAAAGTCTTCCAGGTGAGCGATTTTTCATTCTTGTGGCCCGAGACCGAGTGAGTGGCCATTATTGCCCAAGGGATGTCCCAATGGGGCGATATGGGTTACGAGAAGAGAAGTGGTCCTTGTGGTGGGTTGGATAACGAATCTGGAGGGAAATTAAAGTTTGATGAAATACTCAATACAAAATTGATTAATATGGAATAGATGTCAAGATCAGAAAAATTTACTAATTTTGAACACAGTTTGATTTAGAACAATGTTTGCACAATATTTGAACAACATTTGAACAATATCTGAACAAAATTTGTAAAAGGTCAACAAAATTTGAACAAAATTTGCAAAAAATGTGAACCAAGTTGGAACTAAATTTGAGCGAAAAATGTCCTAGAAAGGATTGAAATGGGGTCAATATGATCAAAAAGTTAAGAGTATCGTTTTATTGTTTAAGAGAGTATCAAAGCTTTGTCAGATTTTGTGAGCGCATAGCACGAGAGTATGATATCCACTAAAATCATTGTCAGCGATTCTATTGAAGTCACATGTAAAGGTCTCAGGAGACTAGCAAACAAATGGCTCAACATAACTTTTTCTCATGCAATCAACCAGTAGCGCAGTCCTCCCAGGACAAAGCCATCCGGGACGAATCACGCACTTTCGCTGCTAGCTTTTTTCCACCATCAATCCAGAGAACCTCCAACGATGAACGTGGCGGGTACGAAGTGGCAATTATTATTCATCTTTATTGCATCACGTAGTTTTAATAAAAACAATCGGACTCTCGTACGCCAGCAGCCACCATGCCGAGAGTGTTGAACCTGCTTTCCACATGAAGCTGAATTTTTTCGTTAACATTCTGTACTGAGAAACGGATAAATTGGGGGCAACATTTGGTGGGTTATTTATTTGGACGAACGCTTAGCGCTTGATTGCTTCTGCGTGCGATGGTAGAATGTTTGTAGAGGTAAGTAAGTTGTATTTTTCATATGATCTAGTTTAGTTTTGGAATCAAAACAGTAGCATCTCAATGAAGCTTTACCGGGTGGAAAGCGAGGCTATTGATAATAATAGTGTGGAAATCGTGTCACACCTTGTTTTTTAACCAGAATTTGGATAAACTAGTTTTTATCAAAAACCTGAAGTTCGTAGAAACAAGAGTCAACTTGAACAAATTGAGATGCAAAATTCTGAAAAATAATAAAATCGTTCCCGTGGGCTTCAACTTATACAACTACGCTACAGAACGGGTAATGATTCTGCAGCGCCGTCGGCCAACCTGAAACCAAGGTGCGTCACGACCTCACGTTCTCCTTCACAACTCTGCATCTCCTCAGACTGTCTTAGATGCCCAATTTAATTCTTCTAAGCGTGCCTACGAACAACAGTTTACTTACTTACTTATGGGTCCTCAGCACACATTCTGGTTCATAGGGCTGACGTCAAAGACTTCCATCCTGGATTCCAATCCAGCGGTTGCTTGTAGATTCCGTTTCCACCTCGACGTAGAGTGTGGCCGACCCACCCCCACTTTCGTTGTCGAATTTCGGTTTGTATCGGTTGCTGGTGGCACCGACGATGGAGCTCAGTATTAGAGATCCAGTTGTGTGGCTACCATGCTCGAATTATATATCGTAGACATCTGTTGATGAACACCTGCAGCCGTTGAGTGTTCTCCGCTAATACAAACCATGTTTCACTGACGTATAGCAGCACAGATTTGACATTGGAGTTGAATATTCGAATTTTGGTTCGTTAACTAATATGACTGTTCTTTCAGATATTTCTTACACTCGCAAAAGCAGCCCTCGTCTTCTTGATCCGTGCACCTATGTCGGTGAAACGGAGCTCAAGAAACGATTGGTTCGACAAAGAGTGCAAGCAGGTTTTAGATGAGAAGAATGCAGCGCGGGCTGCAATGCTGCAGCATGGTAATCGACAAAATAAGGAACGATACAGACTGAAGCGGAAACAGCAAACCCGCCTATTCGGGGACAAAAAGCGCCGCCTGGAAGAGGTGGAATGCCAAGTGATGGAGTTGCTGTACCGTTCTCAAGAAACGCGGAAGTTCCATCAGAAGCTCAACACATCCCGCAAAGGCTTCGTGCCGCGAGCTAAAATGTGCCAGGCACAGAAGGTCAGGACAGCAAAGGCGATGGCTACGTCAGCACAGCGGACAGTGGAAACTAATCAGCTCCCACGATGGGAGAAGTTAAGGTTGCATTCAACAGCTCAAGAACAATAAGGCCACTGGCAAGGAGAGCCAAACTCATCAAGATGGACCCGGACAGGTTGGTCGCTTGTCTGCATCGGCTGATAGTCAGAATCTGGGAAACAGAACAGCTACCGGATGAGTGCAGGCAAGGCGTTTTATGCCCTATTTACAAAAAGGGCGACAAACTGTAGTGTGAAAATTATCGTGCAATCACTATCCTAAACGCCGCCTACAAAGTGCTTTCCCAGATTCTCTTCTGTCGTCAATCACCTATAGCAAACGATTTCGTGGGAAGTTATCAAGCAGGTTTCATCGACGGCCGCTCGACAACGGACGAGATCTTTTACGTCCGGCAAATCCTCCGGAAATGCCGTGAGTACCAGGTCCCTACGCACCATCTGTTCATCAATTTCAAGGCTGCATACGATAGTGTCGACCGCACAGAGCTATGGAAAATCATGGACGAGAACAGCTTTCCCGGGAAGCTCACAAGATTGATCAGAGCAACGATGGACGGTGTGCAAAACTGCTTGAAGATCTCAGGCGAACACTCCATTCCGGTCGAGTCTCGGCGGAGACTACGACAAGGCGACGGACTTTCGTGCCTGTTGTTCAATATTGCGCTTGAAGGGGTCATGCGGAGAGCCAGACTTAACAGTCGAGGCACGATTATCACGAGATCCGGACAATTTGTTTGCTTAACGGACGACATGGATATTATTGGGAGAAAATTTGAAACGGTGGCAGATTTGTTCACCCGCCTAAAACGCGAAGCAACAAGAGTCGGGCTAATAGTGAATGCGTCGAAAACAAAGTACATGCTGGTTGGCGGAACTGAGCGCGACAGGGCTCACCAGGTAGTGGACGAGTTCGTCTACCTCGGATCCTTGTTGACAGCTTAGTTAGTCAGGAAATACGACGGCGATCATCAGAGGAATTCGTGCCTCCAGAAGAAACTACGATCAAGAAAGATTCACCCCGCACTAAATGCACGATGTACAAAACGCTCATATGACCGGTAGTCCTCTACGGGCATGAGACGTGAACTATGCTCAAAGAGGTCTTGCAAGCTCTTGGGGTTTTCGATCACCTAGTGCTAAGGACACTCTTTTGCGGCGTGCAAGAAAACGGCGTGTGGCGGCGAAGGATGAACCACAAGCTCGCTCAACTCTACGACGAACCCAGTACCGTGAAGGTAGCTAAAGCTGGAAGGATACGCTGGGCAGGGCATGTCGCAAAAATGCCGGACAACAGCCCTGTAAAGATGATGTTCGCTATGAATCCGGTTGGAACAAGAAGGCGTGGGGCGCAGCGAGCTTGATGGATTGACCAAGTGCACCAGGAGAGCGTAGTTCACAGTCGAGGATGGAGAGAAGCGGCCATGAACCGTGAATTGGCGAAATATTGTTGGCGAGGCTTTATCAAGATAATTGATGTAAAGCCAAATAAGTTAAGTTACCTTTGTCGGTCTTGGTACCACCGTCCGACGCCAATTGACTACCAAGATATTGGAAGTTGCTCCATAGTAATAGGCTGCCACAGCAGTCCACGGTTTTGTTCAAGGTCAATGGTGCCTACCAGGATCTCATAAATCACGATGAGGAACAGTAGCGGTGATAGTATACATCCATGCCTCACTCCAGCAACAACATGGATGGATTCAGACAAGACCCCTTTGTGCAATACTCTGCACGTAAAAGCCTCGTACTGCGCTTCGATGAGGCCGAATATTTCCTCAGGAACACCCATGCGTCTCAGGGCACTCCACATATTTTCGTGATTGGGTCGGTCAAAAGTGTTTTCGTAGTCAATGAATACCAGAGACTCTTGAAATTCATTGACTTGTTCCAGAATGAAACGGAGCGTGACAATACGGTCCACACAGGATCGTCCGGCATGGAATCCCGCTTGCTGCCTACGGAGAGTTGTATCGATCTTCTCCTGAATTCGGTTTACGATCATTTAATATAGAACTTTGATGCCCCGCATACAGTGAGGTCACCCTTTTTGGGTACCTTCACTAACACGCCTTGCAACCAGTCGTCCGGAAATGTCGCAGTGTCCCAGATATTGCGGAATAGTTGATGCAGCAGTTTAGCGGATATTGCGGGGTGTGCTTGAGCATCTTGGCCGAAATGCGATCGACCCCAGGGACTTTGTTAGATAAGCATGTCTGTTTCTATCGCCTGTAGTGATGGAGTTTCGGTGTTGACGCGACTAATACGCCAAACCCTAGGCGGATCATGCTGAGGTGTTGGGGGTCGGGTGGGTACTTGAAAAAGTTGTTCGAAGTGTTCAAACCAGCGTTTTAGCTGGTCAGTGGGGTTGGTAAACAGTTGTCCAGTCGTGTCTTTCACAGGCATCTTTGCCCCGCTAGGGCGTCGTGAGATATTGTAGAGGAGACGAATGTCTCCGGTTGCTGCGGCTTTCTCACCTTCGTCAGCAAAGGAGTCCGCCCACGTTCGTTTTCCCGCATACAGGAGGGCCAAATTCGTTGACGGGAAAGTGCCTTGGCTCCTCTGGCTTACGCCCGCTCTATCGCACCTTTGACTTCTCTCCTTCCTCCAGGTTTCATCGGTGATCCACTGCTTTCTCCGAGTGCATAGCTCACCCAGATTATTTTCGCTGGTAGTGATGGAGGCATTCTTGATGGCATTGCTCTACTACGCTGTCACCTTCCGAAATATTTGCAGCACGAGTTTCCAGTTCTTCGACGAAGAACCTTTTCACTGTGGCATCTGCCAGGCGGCGTGTATTAAATCGACGTCCGTCTCTTTCCTCCTGTCAATGAATCCTCGCAATGCGCATACGCACCTCGCCGATGAGAAGGTGATGGTCGGATGCGATGTCAGCACTACGTTTATTCCGAACATCAAGAAGGCTTCGTTTCCACTTTCGGCTGATACAGATGTGGTTGATTTGATTTTCGATAAAGCCGTCACGGGAGACCCACGCGACCTTGTGAACCGGACGATGGGGGAAGAGCAATCCCCTGATCGCCATGTCGTTGTTGGAACATAACTCTGTCAATAGCTCTCCGTTTTCGCTCATTTCTCTGATAACCTGGCGTTCCATGACCCTGATATCACCCTTCGGAATCTTATTCACGACATCATTGAGTTGACTGTAAAACTTCTCTTCGACGTGTAATTCGGCAGCATCGGTTGGCGCATAACATTGGACTATGGAAAGTATTGGAACCCGTGTTCTAAATTTGGCGACGATTATTCTTTCATTTATAGGCTCCCACTTCATATGCGCGGCGTATACATAGGCGCTAAGCAGAAAGCCAACTCCACGGTGCCGAGGAGCGTATTCACCACGCAGAACAGAATATAGCAGAATCTGTCCCGATGATATTATGTGTTTTTCAAAGTTTGGCCAACGGATTCCGCTCAGTCCTAGGATCTCAAGCTTCATGCGATACGCCTCGTTGAGTTGAGTCGAGTTGTGCCAGTGTACCCTGCTGGGCTAGGGTTAGTACGTTTCATATTCCGAATCGTGTCCGTTGTTTCGCGCTTTAAGTCGTTGTCGTTAAATCAGTTCGTAGTCTTCCTGAAGTTTCGGAGACAGCAGGTTAATAGCCTAAGATTCCCTATCCACCGTGATGGGACTGCCATTTTAGGTGTTGTTTCCGGGGAAGAGCATTTCTTATTCAGCTGCTGGATGCTAGTCAGACACTGTTAGAACCGCGCACCACGCTTAGTGGACGCACCTCCTCAATCTAGCTGAAGTCAGAAGGACAACAGGGCCCAGGCTGCACTACCATCTAAGCAAGCAACTTTTAGTTGGCGGTCATTTGTCATCTGTCGACCCATGAGAGTATGCGGTAGAAACTTGTGCGGACTCCGTCGACTCACCAGTTTGCAACCCTTCGAACAACAGTGAGAAATTTTATTTTGTTGCATCGCACCATACTACTCATAAGCCAGCGTTGGCTCAATGAGATGTTTAGTATGGGTCAGGCTTTCGACCAAGTCGTATCTCTTCGCAGGACCCTCTTTGTGATAGAGAGATCACCACTCGATTTTACTCTATTAGGGTTGTCATGTCTATTCGGCTTCAGTTTTTTTTTCAAAATGCTATTGGCTGGTTTAATCCGTAATAGACAAGACAAGCCTAGTTGAGCAGCTTCAACGCTTAACCCATTAACGCCCGAATTATTTCACATTTGTAGTAATCACCTGATTCTTTCTGGAGTATCGCATTATGATAAGCGAATACTTAAACCGTCATTTAAATGGAAATCTACGGTCACATTTTGTCACAGTACACAGTGGGTCATATGTACGCAAAATATTGAAAAAAATTAAAATACTTGATTATTTTTGCAAATGTTTGAAGGTGGTATGGTGCATTACAAAGTGACAAGATATTATGACAAACATAATGTAAAAGGTAAGAACATGATACCATAAGTATAAACAACAAAACGAGGCTTACTTGAAAACTACACCACAGAATGATGCTGAATGTGACCCGCGTATGAAACACACACACACACGATCATATACACGTACATGCACAACACATACTCATTTGCACACACAAACATGAATACATTCATACACACATAGCCGCAGTAGTCGCATTCTCCTCCTTTATTTTTCGCCAGGCTCGTTTGTATCAAATGGTTACGGGGTACACACATATGATATTTTTTTGTCGTAATAAAAACCAGTAAGGATTTAGCAGGATTCCCAACAATTACATATTGTTTCTACAGAAAGGCTTCGCACAGAATTCCAACAGGATTCCCTCAGAATTCTCGAAGAATATCACAAAATTCCCATTGGAATTTTTCCAGGATGCTCATGAAAAAACACACTGAATTCTCATAATGTTCACAATTCCCACAGTATTTCTACACAATACCCAAATAATTCTTACAATTGACTCTTACCAATAAGACCAATCTAAATTCCCAAAGTATTTCTACGTGATTCTCTCAGGAATACTAACTGTTTGCCATATAACTATAAGATAAGATTTCAACAGGGCCATCACAAGAATCTCAGCATTCTCGTTAGATTCCCAATGTATTTAAAACTTTTTGCTCACTATTTTCGCATTTTTTTTACAAAATTTGCACAGTCTTTCAACATAACAACAGGATTCCCTCAGTATATCCTTGGGTTACCATTTAACAATTCCCACTGTAATGCCAGAATCCTCACTGGAATACAAGCATCTACACTAGAATCCCAAAATCCGCACTAGAAATCCATAATCCAAGGATCCACACTTGAATTCAAGAATCCACACTGGAAACTCAAACTCTTCACTGGTATCCATCAATGATACCCTCGGATCCACATCTGAAATCCATACTGGAATATCCCAGGATCCACAGTGAATTTCAAAGATCTACACTGGAAATGCATAATCTTCACTGGTGTTCAAATATCTACACTGAAATCCTAAAATCCACACTGAAATCCCAGCATTTATATTAAAAACCAAAAACCCATGTTCCAATCCTGCGGTTCACACTAAAATCGTAAGATCCATACTGGAGTATCAAGATACTGAAACCCCAAGGTCCTACTAAAATCTCAGGTTTCACATTAGATTTACACGACCCATGTTACAATCCCAGGATCTAAACTGGAATTCCAGGAATTTCAATATCCACAATGGAATACCAAGATTCGAAACAAAAGTCCAAAGATATACACAAAAATACAACAAACCTAGTGGAATTCTAATATCCACATTAGAAACCAGGGATCCACAATGCAGCAACACAATCTACACTAGAATCCTATGATCCACACTGAAACACTTGGAACAGACTGGAACACCAGGATCCACATTGTAATTCCAGGATCCACACTGAATTCCAAGAATCAATACTAAATTCCCAAAATCCACACTGGGTTTCGCAAATCCACACTGGATTCCAACCACTGGATTCCCAGAATCCACACTGGATTCCCAGAATCCACACTGGATTCCCAGAATCCACACTGGATTCCCAGAATCCACACTGGATTCCCAGAATCCACACTGGATTCCAGAATCCACACTGGATTCCCAGAATCCACACTGGATTCCCAGAATCCACACTGGATTCCCAGAATCCACACTGGATTCCCAGAATCCACACTGGATTCCCAGAATCCACACTGGATTCCCAGAATCCACACTGGATTCCCAGAATCCACACTGGATTCCCAGAATCCACACTGGATTCCCAGAATCCACACTGGATTCCCAGAATCCACACTGGATTCCCAGAATCCACACTGGATTCCCAGAATCCACACTGGATTCCCAGAATCCACACTGGATTCCCAGAATCCACACTGGATTCCCAGAATCCACACTGGATTCCCAGAATCCACACTGGATTCCCAGAATCCACACTGGATTCCCAGAATCCACACTGGATTCCCAGAATCCACACTGGATTCCAGAATCCACACTGGATTCCCAGAATCCACACTGGATTCCCAGAATCCACACTGGATTCCCAGAATCCACACTGGATTCCCAGAATCCACACTGGATTCCCAGAATCCACACTGGATTCCCAGAATCCACACTGGATTCCCAGAATCCACACTGGATTCCCAGAATCCACACTGGATTCCCAGAATCCACACTGGATTCCCAGAATCCACACTGGATTCCCAGAATCCACACTGGATTCCCAGAATCCACACTGGATTCCCAGAATCCACACTGGATTCCCAGAATCCACACTGGATCCAGAATCCACACTGGATTCCCAGAATCCACACTGGATTCCCAGAATCCACACTGGATTCCCAGAATCCACACTGGATTTCCCAGAATCCACACTGGATTCCCAGAATCCACACTGGATTCCCAGAATCACACTGGATTCCAGAATCCACACTGGATTCCCAGAATCCACACTGGATTCCCAGAATCCACACTGGATTCCCAGAATCCACACTGGATTCCCAGAATCCACACTGGATTCCCAGAATCCACACTGGATTCCCAGAATCCACACTGGATTCCCAGAATCCACACTGGATTCCCAGAATCCACACTGGATTCCCAGAATCCACACTGGATTCCAGAATCCACACTGGATTCCAGAATCCACACTGGATTCCAGAATCCACACTGGATTCCCAGAATCCACACTGGATTCCCAGAATCCACACTGGATTCCCAGAATCCACACTGGATTCCCAGAATCCACACTGGATTCCCAGAATCCACACTGGATTCCAGAATCCACACTGGATTCCCAGAATCCACACTGGATTCCCAGAATCCACACTGAATTCCCAGAATCCACACTGGATTCCCAGAATCCACACTGGATTCCCAGAATCCACACTGGATTCCCAGAATCCACACTGGATTCCCAGAATCCACACTGATTCCCAGAATCCACACTGGATTCCCAGAATCCACACTGGATTCCCAGAATCCACACTGGATTCCCAGAATCCACACTGGATTCCCAGAATCCACACTGGATTCCCAGAATCCACACTGGATTCCCAGAATCCACACTGGATTCCCAGAATCCACACTGGATTCCCAGAATCCACACTGGATTCCCAGAATCCACACTGGATTCCCAGAATCCACACTGGATTCCCAGAATCCACACTGGATTCCCAGAATCCACACTGGATTCCCAGAATCCACACTGGATTCCCAGAATCCACACTGGATTCCCAGAATCCACACTGGATTCCCAGAATCCACACTGGATTCCCAGAATCCACACTGGATTCCCAGAATCCACACTGGATTCCCAGAATCCACACTGGATTCCCAGAATCCACACTGGATTCCAGAATCCACACTGGATTCCCAGAATCCACACTGGATTCCCAGAATCCACACTGGATTCCCAGAATCCACACTGGATTCCCAGAATCCACACTGGATTCCCAGAATCCACACTGGATTCCCAGAATCCACACTGGATTCCCAGAATCCACCACTGGATTCCCAGAATCCACACTGGATTCCCAGAATCCACACTGGATTCCCAGAATCCACACTGGATTCCCAGAATCCACACTGGATTCCCAGAACCACTGATTCCAGAATCCACACTGGATCCCAGAATCCACACTGGATTCCCAGAATCCACACTGGATTCCCAGAATCCACACTGGATTCCCAGAATCCACACTGGATTCCCAGAATCCACACTGGATTCCCAGAATCCACACTGGATTCCCAGAATCCACACTGGATTCCCAGAATCCACACTGGATTCCAGAATCCACACTGGATTCCCAGAATCCACACTGGATTCCCAGAATCCACACTGGATTCCCAGAATCCACACTGGATTCCCAGAATCCACACTGGATTCCCAGAATCCACACTGGATTCCCAGAATCCACACTGGATTCCCAGAATCCACACTGGATTCCCAGAATCCACACTGGATTCCCAGAATCCACACTGGATTCCCAGAATCCACACTGGATTCCCAGAATCCACACTGGATTCCCAGAATCCACACTGGATTCCCAGAATCCACTGGATCCAAATCCACACTGGATTCCCAGAATCCACACTGGATTCCCAGAATCCACACTGGATTCCCAGAATCCACACTGGATTCCCAGAATCCACACTGGATTCCCAGAATCCACACTGGATTCCCAGAATCCACACTGGATTCCCAGAATCCACACTGGATTCCCAGAATCCACACTGGATTCCCAGAATCCACACTGGATTCCCAGAATCCACACTGGATTCCCAGAATCCACACTGGATTCCCAGAATCCACACTGGATTCCCAGAATCCACACTGGATTCCCAGAATCCACACTGGATTCCCAGAATCCACACTGGATTCCCAGAATCCACACTGGATTCCCAGAATCCACACTGGATTCCCAGAATCCACACTGGATTCCCAGAATCCACACTGGATTCCCAGAATCCACACTGGATTCCCAGAATCCACACTGGATTCCCAGAATCCACACTGGATTCCCAGAATCCACACTGGATTCCCAGAATCCACACTGGATTCCCAGAATCCACACTGGATTCCCAGAATCCACACTGGATTCCCAGAATCCACACTGGATTCCCAGAATCCACACTGGATTCCCAGAATCCACACTGGATTCCCAGAATCCACACTGGATTCCCAGAATCCACACTGGATTCCCAGAATCCACACTGGATTCCCAGAATCCACACTGGATTCCCAGAATCCACACTGGATTCCCAGAATCCACACTGGATTCCCAGAATCCACACTGGATTCCCAGAATCCACACTGGATTCCCAGAATCCACACTGGATTCCCAGAATCCACACTGGATTCCCAGAATCCACACTGGATTCCCAGAATCCACACTGGATTCCCAGAATCCACACTGGATTCCAGAATCCACACTGGATTCCCAGAATCCACACTGGATTCCAGAATCCACACTGGATTCCCAGAATCCACACTGGATTCCCAGAATCCACACTGGATTCCCAGAATCCACACTGGATTCCAGAATCCACACTGGATTCCCAGAATCCACACTGGATTCCCAGAATCCACACTGGATTCCCAGAATCCACACTGGATTCCCAGAATCCACACTGGATTCCCAGAATCCACACTGGATTCCCAGAATCCACACTGGATTCCCAGAATCCACACTGGATTCCCAGAATCCACACTGGATTCCCAGAATCCACACTGGATTCCCAGAATCCACACTGGATTCCCAGAATCCACACTGGATTCCCAGAATCCACACTGGATTCCCAGAATCCACACTGGATTCCCAGAATCCACACTGGATTCCCAGAATCCACACTGGATTCCCAGAATCCACACTGGATTCCCAGAATCCACACTGGATTCCCAGAATCCACACTGGATTCCCAGAATCCACACTGGATTCCCAGAATCCACACTGGATTCCCAGAATCCACACTGGATTCCCAGAATCCACACTGGATTCCCAGAATCCACACTGGATTCCCAGAATCCACACTGGATTCCCAGAATCCACACTGGATTCCCAGAATCCACACTGGATTCCCAGAATCCACACTGGATTCCCAGAATCCACACTGGATTCCCAGAATCCACACTGGATTCCCAGAATCCACACTGGATTCCCAGAATCCACACTGGATTCCCAGAATCCACACTGGATTCCCAGAATCCACACTGGATTCCCAGAATCCACACTGGATTCCCAGAATCCACACTGGATTCCCAGAATCCACACTGGATTCCAGAATCCACACTGGATTCCCAGAATCCACACTGGATTCCCAGAATCCACACTGGATTCCCAGAATCCACACTGGATTCCAGAATCCACACTGGATTCCCAGAATCCACACTGGATTCCCAGAATCTACACTACAATCCCAGCGTCCACACTGAAACCCTACGATCCACACTATAACTCCAGGATTCACACTGGAATCCCAGGATTCTGCACTGGAAAGCCTGGATCCACATCGGCATTGGGATATATTCGAAAATCTCAGAATTTACTCTGGAATCCCGGAATCCACACTGACCTCCGGCACAGGAACCATTCTATAATTGTTCAGGAATCTCTGATTTGCAAACCACGCTTATGGTAGTATAAGACGAGCGTGGTGATGTCGACAAAAGCTGGTGACAGAACAGAAATGTTTTATGCTGATAGCGCAACCTAGTGGAAGAAATATGAATTAAAAAACCTGTCATTAGACTGCCCATAATGTCTTTCACAACTTTGCCAAAGAAACCAACCATCCATTTTGTCTAAAAAACTAACTGTATTCAGAAATGTAACTGATCTCAAAATAGATCACTGGGCGTTAATGGGTTAATGTTCTAGAGCGTTTTGATCGTTACAACATAACTAGTTAGCATCTATACATATAACAATTGATCAATATTTTTTTCAGGCCACAATGTTCGGTTCGTATCCGCATCCATTAATCGTATCGTTGAGGCATATGCTGATGGAAAAAATCAAAAGTGCGATGCCTGAAATGCAAGATGTGAAGTATACCTTGATAGTACTAGAGCTAGACGCCAAGCTGTTGAAACTGATGAAGTTCTTCCAAGTAATCGAGGTTGACACTCCAATTTGATGTGAAACAATCAGAAAGTCGTTTGTAAATCTTCAAAATGAAGAGTGCTTTATAGTACGAACACACATGTTCCACTTTTTTAGATTTCGTCCCCCTGTGCGCCGTTTTCCTGCACACTGCCAAATATCGTCCTAAGCACCCGACGTTCGAAGACTCCAAGTGCTTGCAAGTCCTCCTCAGGACGATGTTAACGTTTCATGTCCGTAGAGGACTACCGGCCTTATAAGCGTTTTGTACATGGTACATTTGGTGCGGGTGTAAATCGTTTTTGACCGGAGCTTCTTGTGGAGGCCATAGTAGGCCCGACTTGCATTGATGATGCGCCTCCGTATGTCAAGGCTAACGTTATTGTCAGACGTCAGATTAGAGGTAGACTGAATCGTCGACCACCTCGAACGTATTCCCGTCTATCGTAACACTGCTACCTAGGCGAGCCCTGTCGCGCTCGGCCCCACCAGCTAGCATGTACTTTGTCATGGTCGCATTCACCACCAGTCGAACTTTTGCTGCCTCGCGTTTCAAGCGAATGTACAGGTCAGCCACCTTTTTAAATGTTCGGCTAATAATGTTCGTATCCGCCGCGAAGCAAAAAAATTGTCCGGATCTCGTAAAAATTGAACCCCGGCTGTTAAGCCCAGCTCTCCGCATAACACCTTCTAGCGCAATATTGAACAACAGGCACCTTCCATGTTTGCTCTTATCAGTCTCGTGAGCTTCCCGGGAAAGCTGTTCTCGTCCATAATTTTCCATAGCTCTACGCGGTCGATACTATCGTATGCCGCCTTGAAATCGATGAAAAGGTGATGCATTGGGACCTGGTATTCACGACATTTCCGGAGGGTTTGCCGTACAGTAAAGATCTGGTCTGTTGTCGATAGGCCGTCTGCCCACGCTGCGTTCTTCTCCACCAAAATTATTCTACCTACACTCCTCGTTGAACCAATCGTTCCATCGACTCCGTTCAAGGTACCCAACAATGTTCTCGCCTGCATCGTTGATGGCTGCTTTTATTGTACTCCAGCAATCCTCGAGAGGGGTTTCAGCGAGCGAATCCTCTTACGGCAACGTTTGTTCGAGACGCTGGGCGTATGCTGTGGCTACATCCGGCTGCTTCAGTCACTCAAGGTCATACCGCGGCGGGCGTCGGTACCGCAGGTTGTTAACGACGGAGAGTTTTGGACGCAGCTTTACCATCTCCAGGTAGTGGTCGGAGTCGATGTTAGCGCCACGATAGGTCCTGACGTCTATAATGTCGGAGAAAAGCAGTCCATCAATCAGAACGTGGTCGATTTGCGATTATGTTTGCTGTGGTGATCTCCAGGTGTATCGGTAGGGAAGGCTATGTTAGAAATAGGTGCTACGAATGGCAATATTCTTGGAGGCGGTGAAATCAATCAGTCGAAGCTCGTCTCCGTTCGTCAGCCGGCGGGATCTGAACTTTCCAATCGTCGGTTTGAACTCCTCTCCTGGTAAACCTGAGGGTTTAGATCTCCTATGATGACATTGATGTCGTGGCTTGGGCAGCGATCGTATTCACGTTCAAGCTGCGCGTAAAATGCGTCTTTATCATCATCAGTGCTTCCGGTGTGTTGGCTGTGCACGTTGATTATGCTAATGATGAAGATTCGGCCCTTAATCCTCTACTTGCATATTCTCTCATTGATCGGCAACCATCGGATCATGCATTTTTGCATGTCGCCCATCACGATGCAAAGTGTTTTATTTTCTCGATTTCATGCGCTTTTTGAATAGCACCCAAACCATTGATTTTAGCGATATAGTTTGTTCGGAGAAGTTTCTTGGTTCATTAAAACGCAACTTTTGACGAGAAAAGTTTTGTGATCAATCCACCTAGCAGTGAGATAGAAAAACTATTTTTTTAAACATTTAGATAGACATATGGTGTCTTCGGCAAAGTTGTAGAATTGGCAATTTGAAACAACTTTGTCGAAGACATGATTTTTCTATCTCTTATACTTTTTGAGATATATGCCGTTGTATGTGAATGGCCCCTAAAAATCATATATTTTATTATAACTTTTTTCCTAGATTTTTAACAGTTTTTGTGTTTTCTACAAAGTTGTTTGTCATGAAAAAACCTGTGTTTTTGTTGAACATATCATCACCCTATCTTTTGAAATAACAAAGTAATTCATGAATTACTCTTTTTTCGAGGGGTAGTTTAGGCCTCTATAACTGGCTTCGGCGCAAAATGGCGCAGACAAAAAAAAAAGAGTAAAAGAGTTATGAATTTTTTAACATAAAGTACACAAATTTGTATGAAAAAACTCGTTTCAAATCATTTTTGTTCATAACTTTTTACTTAAATTTTTAACATTTTTCATGTCTTCTACAAAGTTGTTAAATATCTTAAAGCGCGTGTTTTCGCACCTCTCTATCTCTTACGAAAAAAAAATTATCAGTCGAGTTCGTTTTAATAAGGCTTATTTGTTTGATAGTAAAAACCCATGCAAAGACGCTTATAGACAAAAGTTTTTATCAACTGCCGAAAGGGGAGATATGGTACTTTCATGATTTGTAAGAGTTGTCTGCGCCATTTTGCGCCGAAGCCAGTTATAGAGGCCTAAACTACCCCTCTAAAAAAGAGTAATTCATGAATAACTTTGTTATTTCAAAAGATAGGGTGATGATATGTTCAGCAAAAACACGGGTTTTTTCATGACAAACAAATATGTAGAAAACACAAAAAATGTTAAAAATCTAGGAAAAAAGTTATAATAAAAAACATGATTTTTAGGGGCCATTCACATACAACGGCATATATCTCAAAAAGTATAAGAGATAGAAAAATCATGTCTTCGACAACGTTGTTTCAAATTGCCAATTATACAACTTTGCCGAAGACACCATATGTCTATTTAAATGTTTTGAAAAAATAGTTTTTCTATCTCACTGCTAGGTGGATTGATCACAAAACTTTTTTCGTCAAAAGTTGCGCTTCAATGAACCAAGAAACTTCTCCGTACAAATTATATCGCTAAAATCAACGGTCTGGGCGCTATTCAAAAAGCGCATGAAATCGAGAAAATAAAACACAGTGCGATGGAAGCTGTTCTCTGCTCGTGTGTGCGGTCCTTCAATGTATCGGAGAGTATGCGGGTGCTTCCGATGAAGTTGAGGAATTTACATTTCCACTTACCGAGTTTCCAATCGTTAGTCCTTTGTCGTCGCATTGGACTATGCCGATTGTTCCGATTCGTATTATTCTGTTGACGTTCCTGTGCTTGTTATATTTTACGTTTGGCTTGCAGGGCCTTGCACCAACGCCCTAGATTTCCGGAGGACCATTCGCCCTAAATGTTTGGAGGGCCATAGTGCACAGTTTAGCTTAGAGACCTTCTCTGGCACTCGGACGACGATCAGCCGCTCCTGACATAGGGAACAGACCCTGTTGTGAGCCGCTCCTAACATGGAGTACAGACGCTCCAGGTTTGCAGAAACAAAAGCAAACCCTCCCTTTCCTGTTAGCATACGACCAGAGTTCCCACCGATGTTGGTTACCCGATCTTCCCTAAGGTTACTCGTACCCCGGCTAGTACCGCGAGGAGGTAGGGATAGGCGTTGCTGGGCAGGAGGCTAACGAATACACAGAGTGGTCTTTTCCATTCCTTCAGGTACACGAGGTACCAATGGTACGCTATGCCCAGCATTTACCAACCAATGACGTTACAAGTGCACAAGTGGTATGCAGGTCAACGACGTTCTAGTCACAGAATTTTGGAATACATTTTCCAAGTAGCCGGCTAACATCGAAAGGGAATGACCAATCTGAAAAGTCCCTCAGTATCCCGAACATGGATAAAAAAATATGTTAGTTGATTGCTGCTGTAGTGAGAACTCGATCCACAGTCAACCAGGATACTTCTCCTCGCAGGAAACTTCTCGCAGGATACTTCTCCTACGTGCTTTTTCTTCGTGTAGCTGTCTACATTCGCCTTCCACCAGTATTCTTGCCAGTATTACCCTGGATATCTAATCTACACTTTTGGAATTATAAAGGTATCGTGATTTCTTTTCAATCAAATTGTCGAACCACAACCGGGCCATAAATCTCCTAAAATGTGCAGTAGATGTTCTGGATATCTCGATGCAGTTAAAAAGAGGCCTGAGCCATTAGTCCTTCAAAAAACATAAATTTGAAGCTTTTATATTGAGAAAGATACTTTTCATGACTTATCACTCTTATTAGCATCTTCAAAACCAGAAAATTTTAAGTAGATGAAAAACCTATTTTGTATCCTTTGACACGTACGCGTATTTCGACCTCAACTGTAAGGCCGTCTTCAGTGTCGTATACTAGTCGAATCGAGGATACAAACTCTAGTGGAATTAAATGGTATAGTACTAAATTCGGTTTTTCATCTACTTATAGGTATTCTACTGAAACAGCTCGAAAATTTAACATCAGAAAATTTTGTTAATTCATCCACCAAGTGCCACAATAGATAGCCACCAGGTTCCGAAGTCTAACCCTTTGGAACTCCCGATTATCACAAATCAATCAGTGTAGGGAAACTGCTCTTTCGATCGCCGTCTCGATGAACCATGACCCGCATCCCACGAAACAGACAAACGTGTACATAATTTGTTGCCAATTTCACTCCCCGGGAAACTCCCACACACAGACCGGTGGGGATGAAGCCGAGAACCGGCTCTATCCAACAGTCCACCGTCAAAGACAACAACCTGGACCGACACTTTGAGAGGCAGCATATTTCTGCTTAGTTGAACAACAACAACATCGACCGACGGCCCAGAAAGCCATCCGACACCTTTCGAAGCTTACAGACGCCCATCACCGCATAGTGGTTCGATCTAGAATAGATGGTGGCCAAAACCTCATTCTTCAAATTGAATGGTAATTATGGTAGTGTTTTTGTTTAACTTATAGGGTGAAAAAGGAGTACAAGTTCGAGTAGGGCAAGATTTTTTAATTAAGATTTCTTGCTCAATTCAATTTTTTTTTTTTTCAAAGATGACGTCCACTATTCACTTCAAAATTGAATTAAATTTAAAATTAACCTAAAATTTTGGATTTAAAAAAATCGCCGAGAAAAATATTACCACTCGGAGAGAACTACTTTGACTTCTAAGATTTTGGTCGCCTGTGAACAACTGTGCACCGGATCCGAGATGAGCAGAGATGTGCTCCCATGATGGCGAGGTTCGGGCGACGAATGGGTGCCATCCACGTTCCACACTGTTCGTTGCTGCTGTTCTGCCTCTTTCGAATGGAGCATTTTCCACCCAGCAGAAGAGTATCATGCCATTCGTGACTCCTCCCTCTTCTCGCCCGTCGTGTGTGTGTCGGAGGATGGATGTCTTCTTGCTCGAAGCTCGGATGATGGGGCGTTCCGATTGGAGCAGGAGCACAGCGTCGGCGTATTGTAATATATCAAAACGATTGCCCTGATTGATTTATTAACTTTGGTTGGTTGGTAAACAATAATAACTACATCAGGTTCGCTTCCTTACTGACTGGGGTCTTCCTGGTCGAACGACGAGTTTCTTAGATGACTCTTGGAAAGTTGTACTCTTGCCGTACTAGGTGGAGGTGTTTTTCCATTCCCTGGACGCCCGAAGAGAAGCTTTCCATAAAAACAATAACAGCAATTGCTCAGACAGACACTGACGCCGGAATGGCAAGAAATAAGGAAAAAACTCCAGCTCGAAAGCTTCAGTATCCGATGGTGGTCATAAGTGGAACGAGAGAAACATCCTCGACTCGATATCTGACATCTTGTTCCCGACACGAGCATCAGCAAGACTACGACCACCACGGACCCCAAACGAATCCTTGGCGCGTTGTTGTTGGTGATGGTGGCAGTGGAGGAATACACTGTGGCAGGGCTATCGCGTGTGATTGTTGGTGCCTCTGGTTGGTGTGTCAGCATCATCACCAACAACATCATCGTTGTCGTGCTTGATTTCCTGTGCTGATACTGACTGTGGCGTGTTAAGGCTCTTGATTTATCGCGAAAATTTAATTAAACAGATTTTTCATGTGAACTTTAGTCATTTGGAAGAACTAACAAAGGAAAATTGACAAATTATAAACAATAAATTTCGAATGACAGACCTTGAATCACATATAACAAATAAAAGATCAAAAATGATAAATGACTAATTATGAACTATAAACATTATAATATAAACTGAAAATTACGATTGTGCGATATTTGCCAGAAAACCATTCGCCAGAAAACTATTCGCCAGAATGACATCTGTCAGAAAACCATTCGCCAGAATGTACCATTTACCAGAAAACCATTTGCCAGAATGTACCATTCGCCAGAAAGTACCATTCCCCAGAATTATTTTTCTTGTCGATTTTGATCATGAAATATCTCGGAATCCAAGGATTGCCGTCTCAATATTCGACTTGTGCCACTTTTCACATGTTAAAAAGCACTAAATTGAACAAATAGTACGGTAACTATCTCGTTCTTCTCATTTTAAAATTTCTGCTAGTGCACAGAGCGAAGACAATATAACACTGTTATTCTACATCTCTTGCGAGATTTTTTGGCTATGAGGTTTTGATACAATATTCTAAGCTGTTTTACCTAGTTTTAAGAAAATTTCATTTCCTGTCACCACGAGCTGTTCTTTACCAGAATATTGTATTGTACAGAATTTCTCGTACAACTACCAGATAGTTTATGCTTTTCAATGGACAGTTTATTGGGGTTGTGCTACTTTGTCCCGAATATCGATACCCCGAATGTCGTTTCCCTGAAAACCACTTCCCTGAATACCCCGTTTTCTCAAGGAAATAGGTCCCTCGATAATGTTTTGGCACTCATAATTATCAAAACTTTATTGATTATTTCAGGCTGATGTGGTTCATATGAAATGCACCCTTCTTTTTGGATCAGCGGTTCTTTAAAGTTTCTCCGAACTCAGCATTATTTCTTGTTTTCTTTATCGTTCACCACTCTGTCTCTGAAGATTGTTTTTTATCCATTTTGAACTGCATCTATTTTGGGGCCGTCCATGAACCACGTGGTCGTTCAAGAGGGAGTAGAAGTGGGTGGTTCTATCATAATACGACGATCCATACAAATTTTGGGTCATTCACGGATAAAAATCTGATCCCCAAACCATGATTTACAAATCATGAAATTCATAAATTGGTTAGGTCATAATATCAGGATCTCAAATCATGGTTCGTGGAGTCAAAATCATGATTCTTCATAAGCGTAACATCCAGGTTGTAAACACAAACCGGTGCCCTTTGCTTCAACTCATTCGTATCGATTACCCATAATTCAAGATAACGAAGTGGTTCAGTGGTAGAGAACGTGCCTTTAATCGAAAAGTTCTTGGCTCAAATCTCAGTGCATGCCATTTTTTTTATTTTTATTTCTTTTCTTATTTCGTCGATCATAAACGGATGTGCGACTCAGCATTTTTGGCACTTGAATCATGATTTCACAACGCGTGTGTAGCGTTACGGCAATCTGACTCATGATATCATGAGTTCAAATTATGGTGTATTTTCATAAGATGAAAACACGCTGGAATCATGATAACATGAGTCATAATATTGTTTTTGGATTCAGATTTCTTCCCGTGTTCGAGAGAATGGATTGCAGGAAAAATTGTCACTCGGGTATCTGGCGTTCGGGGAAATAATATTCGTGGAAACAACATTCAGGTAAAAATAGACCAAAAGGTTTTTACTAATAATGGTCACCTATCAGTACATGAAAAAATATTCAAAAAAGAATATATGCTTACCGCTACTTGACATGGTTTTGGCAAATAATAATTCTTCATTCCCCATATATAGGATATTTTTCTTGATTTTACAACTGTCTTATTTGTCTAAAAGCTCCTGAAGTTGTTATAGTAAATGTAACTTTGGTTTACGAATGGAGGCATTCATTACTTCATCGAACGGACGGCACAAATAGTTGCAACGTATATCGAAATCCTGTAAATATCCAATAAACTAGCTCTTAAGAAGCAACAAAACTTTTAAGAACAGCTTATGATGAAAAGAAGGGAGCACCACTTGTGAAATATTCCAAACCATAATTCCCTGTAAAAATTAATTATCTAAAAAAAACATTTAATTGAAACTGAAAAAACAGAGAGATGGAATTTAATAATTATAAAATAGCATAATCTCATGCTATAACATCTGTAGAATGATAGTTGCAACGTATATTGAAAAGAAGCAACAAAACTTTGAAGAACAGCTTATGCTGAAAAGAAGGGTGAATCGCTTGTGAAGCGATACCAAACCATAATACCATTTTACAGGGACAACATACATTTAAAAAAAACTTACTTTACTATCTGTCATGCTAAATATCCATTCTTTACATCAGTAAGCAGTATCTTTCATACATAGTGAAGCAGCTTTTAATGAATGCAATCGTTATTCTACTGTATATTTTTTTTCTTTCTAGTTCCACGGTCCCCCAGTATTAAGTGTTGCTTTTTCAATTCATTTTCATAAAACTTTAAATATTGCTGTTGATCGTTGAATGCTCGAGAAATCGATATTTTTATTATATGTACCTAGTCCAACAATTAGAATATGGATATTCGAAGGTGGCTCACTAAGTCAACGGTAGGTTGTGTCCAAGAGACCCTGTACTTTTTTGAGTATAATAACCAAAAAAATCTCACACATTTTTTAATGCTCTACGATTGCTTGATTCACCTGAGAAAAAAAAATAAAAATAAAAAAAATTCTAGGGGATGGTCAATTCTGGGGAATGGTACATTCTGGCGAATGGGTTTCTGGCGAATGGTACTTTCTGGCAAATGGTTTTCTGGCATATGGTACTTTCTGGCGAATGTCATTCTGGCGAATAGTTTTCTGGCGAATGGTTTTCTGGCAAATATCGCACAATCAAAATTACAATACACGATAAAAATAACATTAACCCCTCTACCGGCAGCTTCATTTTTACCGCAAAATTCAAATTCAAATCGTTACAACTTTTTTGTTTTTCAATATTTTTGCACCATTTTTTCAAAAGCTCTCAAAAAACTCTTCAAGTTTAAGGATCTGTGTCGATATGGATCATTGATCATCTGGTTTTGAAAATATTCCTAAATTCCTTGGGAGTCCGACCCGTAACTAGAACCCCCTGTTAATTTCTCAGGCTACAGAATTTTAATCGTATTCGGATATTCATTCTTCGGAACCATACATTAATGAGAGTATGTTGTGAAAAAATGAAGCAATTTGATGCAACCGTCTTTAAGTAATGACCATTTAGGTTTCTGGAACCACGCTGGCCAAATAACGATCTTAAAAACTTCAAAAAACATCATATCGTAATTTTCAGATGTCTTCAAGAATACTGAACCGATTGGTATGATTTTTTCAGAAAAGCCCTTATTACCTGGCATTATATAGCTGACATTTTATTTTTTTGATAAATTGATCAAAAACAAAATGGCCGCCAAAGGCATTTTATATGGAAAATGTCGGAACCCCAAGGAACATCGGAATATCTTTAACACCAGATCACCAATAATTAATATCAATACATTTCCTAAAACTAGAAGAGTTGTTTGAGAACTTGTGAAAAAATGTTGCGAAAATATTGAGAATCAAAAAAGTTATAGTGGTTTGAATATTTATTTTGCGGTAAAAAATGAAGCTGCCGGTAGAGGGGTTAATAACTCAAATTAGTCGAAATAAATTGAAGTAGTCAAATGACACAAATGGTTCCAATATCAAATAACAAATCATAGCTTGAATAATCTTCGTTAATAGATAGTACATACCAAATCATTAAAACTTTCTGATTTTAACATAAATGTTATTCGATAACACTTTAACTGAGAGCAAAGGTCATAGATATTTGTCGAAATTTGCGACAATACTTAACCATGTCATAACTAAGAGATGGTTCCTAAAATAGTTAAACCCCATCAATGGTTTGAACAGGTTTCAAAACTCAACTTTCTCATACAGTGAACATTCGCCACCTGCCCAGCATCGTACACACAATTGTGCTCGCATGGAGCCCCCTCTCCCCTGACGGAGGATGCGGTTTTCCATTTGCCAATCCAATTCGAACATCACCTCCCACACGACTCACGACTGACTGTCGAGTTGTCGGTAGTGTTCCTGACTAAGAGATGCGCTTTTTCCCAGATTGCAACATTGCAACTTGCACAACCGATGGAACCAATGGAACCAACCAACCGATTGCGGATGGGAAGCGAATCAGTACAAAAATTTACAATTCATTGACTATCGATGTTCCGGTCTTACACTTTTGGCTTCGATCCGTTCGTTGTTGGTACGTTGAAACCCGTTGCCGTCGAATGTCGAATATGTGTCGATGATGGTTGCCGTTTGTGCCGTTTAGAATGAGGAGAGCGACCCGATTAGAAGAACATAATAAAATTACAACTTACTGCTCTCGGATGAAGCAGTCTCTAGCCCAGGCTCATTAATTCAAGTGAGGAAGCAAAGAGTGCTGCCTATCGTGATCAGTTGTTCCGAGTTTGGTGGATTTATGCAGGAGACCTTGAACTCCTTTAGAGGAATCATTCCAAATCGCAAAGAAAGAAAACTGTCGCGTGCCGGAAACTCTTAAAGATCTCGAACTTCTTCCCAAACATCTTGAAGATTTCTCACATTTTTTTTACTTATGAAGACAAATCTGAACGTTTATTTAAAGTTTTCTTTAAAGGTCTCTCAAGTGACAAAAAGTCACATGAAAAAATCTAAAATGTAATAAATGATTTACTTGAATTTTCCCCAGTTCAAGTAATCATTATGAAAAAGAGAACCCAATCTGGCATTTTTCGGAGATGGCTTTTTCAAGAATGTTATTTAGTTCACTTTAAAAAAAGATCTTAATAATATTTAAGCATTAGAAAGCAAAACTCATGCTCTAAATACTCTAATATGTGCATCATTTTGTTTGTTTGTCAATGGATTTTGTTGGAATTTACAGAACTTCCCGAAAAACTCTTCTGATTTATGGAGCCAGAAAGATTGTAAATAGGGGGCTTCGGAGTTTTTTTTTATCTTTGTTAACGAGATGCTTAGCCCTGGGCTGGTTCATCTCGGAACCACCGGCTTTGCTTCCCTTCCTAAGAAACTCGTCACTATAATCCAGGCCTGCCCAACCGTCTTAGCCTTTTTTTAAAATGGTTGGTGCGATTGCAAGAATAGACCGATATGAACAAGATTAGTCTCACATGAAATCTTGGTAGTATATCTGCCCAATCCATGCTTTACGTGTGAATTGACTATCTCGGAGATGGGATTCGATCCTAGGTCCTCCATGTCCATGCTATCTTTCAGTAACAAATTTTATTGAGAATTTATCCGCTAGTTGGTGCCATGTTGATTCAAATTGCCTTGACGATTCAAATCCCGGACATTGGCGCGGTAAATGGCTGGGCATGGCGTACCATTGGTACCTCGCGTACTTGCAGGAATAAAATAGACCCCTTTGTGCGGTCCTTAGCCTCTTGCCCAGAAACTCCTATCCCTACCTCCTCGTGGTACTGGCCGGGGTACGAGTAACC
Source organism: Aedes aegypti (assembly GCF_002204515.2). Taxonomy (NCBI): domain Eukaryota; kingdom Metazoa; phylum Arthropoda; class Insecta; order Diptera; family Culicidae; genus Aedes; species Aedes aegypti. The sequence continues at coordinate 53,341,865 of NC_035108.1, forward strand.
TTGGGGAAGATCGGGTAACCAACCCCCGGTGTGAACTTTGGTCGTATGCTGACAGGGAAGGGGGGGTTTGCTTTTGCAAAACTGGAGCGTCTGTACTCCACGTTAGGAGCGGCTCACAACAGCGTCTGTTCCCCATGTCAGGGGCGGCTGATCATCGTCCGAGTGCCAGAGAAGGACTCTAAGCTAAACTGCGCACTATGGCCCTCCGAACATTTAGGGGGAATGGTCCTCCGGAAATCTAGGGGGTTGGTGTCAGGCCCTGCAAGCCAACCGTAAAAACACATCAGCACAGGAACGTCAACGAGAGAATACGGACCGGAACAATCGGCAAAGACCACAGCGACGAAAATGGACTAGCGATTGGAAACTCGGTACGTGGAACTGCAAATCTCTTAACTTCATTGGAAGTACTCGCATACTCTCCGATGTACCGTTTTGATTCATATTACGGACAGCTTCAAATTCCGGACACTCTACTTTGTATGGGAAACATTTCACACGAAATGTTTCAATTTTTGCTGTTCAAAAGATCTCAATTTCAAGGCTCGTTTTAGTACACTTTTTCCATAAATATCTTTGAAAATTTATAATGCCAAACTACCTTAGATGTCTCTTTGGTGGTTTAACGATTTCGATTGATGATTTGACAGTTCCATTAATAATTATCATGAGCTGTCCGGAATTCGATTCAAAGTGTTCGGAATATGAGGCAAAAGTGAGGAAGCGTCCGGAATAAGAATCATGAAAAGGCCACACATTTTGATTTATTTAAAATTATTGAAGTTGCGGAAGCGTATTCTTCACCCATCGTTCGAAAGTAAAGGGCTTCCGACGCTCGATAGTGCTAAGGAATCATACAGAATGATTTATTTTGTATGCTCTATGCTGGGTTATATTTCCCTGAGTCCTTAAGTGTCCGTAATATGAATCAAAACGGTACTGAAGACCCGCGGTTTCGACATCGTAGCGCTGCAGGAGGTGTGCTGGACAGGAGCATTGGTGCGAACGTTCAGTGGTAATCATACCATCTACCAGAGATGCGGCAACACACGCGAGCTGGGAACAGCTTTCATAGTGATGGGTGATATGCAAAGGCGCGTGATCGGGTGGTGGCCGATCAATGAACGAATGTGCAAGTTAATAATCAAAGGCCGATTCTTTAACTTCAGCATAATCAACGTGCATAGCCCACACTCCGGAAGCACTGATGATGACAAGGACGCATTTTACGCGCAGTTCGAACGCGAGTACGACTGCTGCCCAAGCCACGACGTCAAGATCATCATAGGAGATTTGAACGCTCAGGTTGGCCAGGAGGAGGAGTTCAGACGATTGGAAAGTTCAGCGCCCACCGGCTGACGAACGAGAACGGCCTACGACTGATAGATTTTGCCGCCTCCAAGAACATGGCCATTCGTAGCACCTATTTCCAGCACAGCCTCCCGTATCGGTACACCTGGAAATCACCTCAGCAGACAGAATCGCAAATCGACCACGTTTTGATCGATGGACGGCACTTCTCCGACATAACCGACGTCAGAACCTATCGTGGCGCCAACATTGACTCCGACCACTACCTGGTGATGGTAAAACTGCGCCCAAAACTATCCGTCATCTACAATGTACGGTACCGACGCCCACCCCGGTACAATCTCGAGGGGCTGAAACAACCGGATGTCACCAATGCGTACGCGCAGCATCTTAAGGCAGCGTTGCCGGATGAGGGTGAGCTCGATAGGGCCCCTCTTGAGGACTGCTGGAGGACAGTCAAAGCAGCCATTAACGACGCTGCCGAAAGTGTTGTCGGATATGTGGAACGGAGCTCAAGAAACGACTGGTTTGACGAGGAGTGCCAGGAGGTTTTAGAGGAGAAGAATGCAGCGCGGGCTGCAATGCTGCAGCATGGTACGCGGCAAAACGTGGAACGATACAGACTGAAGCGGAAACAGCAAACCCGCCTATTCCGGGACAAAAAGCGCCGCCTGGAAGAGGTGGAATGCCAAGAGATGGAGTTGCTGTACCGTTCTCAAGAAACGCGGATGTTCTATCAGAAGCTCAACACATCCCGCAAAGGCTTCGTGCCGCGAGCTGAGATGTGCCGGGATAAGGATGGGAGCATCTTGACGGACGGACGCGAGGTGATCGAAAGGTGGAAGCAGCACTACGATGAACACCTGAATGGCGCAGAGAACACAGGCACAGAAGGTCAGGACAGCGAAGGCGATGGCTACGTCAGCACAGCGGACAGCGGAAATCAACCAGCTCCCACGATGGGGGAAATTAAGGATGCCATTCAACAGCTCAAGAACAACAAAGCCGCTGGCAAGGATAGTATCGGAGCCGAACTCATCAAGATGGGCCCGGACAGGTTGGCCGCTTGTCTGCATCGGCTGATAGTCAGAATCTGGGAAACGGAACAGCTACCGGAGGAGTGGAAGCAAGGCGTTATATGCCATATCTACAAAAAGGGCGACAAACTGGAGTGTGAAAATTATCGTGCAATCACCATCCTAAACGCCGCCTATTAAGTGCTATCCCAGATTCTCTTCCGTCGTCTATCACCTATAGCAAACGAGTTCGTGGGAAGTTATCAAGCAGGTTTCATCGACGGCCGCTCGACAACGGACCAGATCTTTTCCGTGCGGGAAATCCTCCAGAAATGCCGTGAGTACCAGGTCCCTACGCATCATTTGTTCATCGATTTCAAGGCGGCATACGATAGTATCGACCGCATAGAGCTATGGAAAATCATGGACGAGAACAGCTTTCCCGGGAAGCTCACAAGATTGATCAGACCAACGATGGACGGTGTGCAAAACTGCGTGAATATCTCGGGCGAACACTCCAGTTCGTTCGAGTCTCGGCGGGGACTACGACAGGGCGAAGGCGCATCATCAGCGGAAGTCGTGCCTACTATGGGCTCCAGAAGAAACTGCGGTCAAGAAAGATTCACCCCCGCACCAAATGCACGATGTACAAAACGCTCATAAGACCGGTAGTCCTCTATGGGCATGAGGCATGGACTATGCTCGAGGAGGACTTGCAAGCTCTTGGGGTTTTCGAACACCGAGTGCTAAGGACGATCTTCGGCGGCGTGCAGGAGAACGGCGTGTGGCGGCGAAGGATGAACCACGAGCTCGCTCAACTCTACGGCGAACCCAGTATCGTGAAGGTAGTTAAAGCTGGAAGGATACGCTGGGCAGGGCATGTTGCAAGAATGCCGGACAACAACCCTGTAAAGATGGTGTTCGCTACGAATCCGGTTGGAACAAGAAGGCGTGGGGCGCAGCGAGCTAGGTGGATTGACCAGGTACACCAGGACCTGGAGAGCGTGGGTCACAGTCGAGGATGGACAGAAGCGGCCATGAACCGAGGGAATTGGCAAAATATTGTTGGCGAGGCTTTATCAAGATAATTGATGTAAAGCCAAATAAGTAAGTAAGTAAGTAAGTAAGTAAGTAAGTAAGTACATTGACTTAAAAATATAAAATAATTATTTCGACTACTCTTATGCATGGAGAATACGTCGTTTTTATGTATTTTAGTACAATAACTTCATGAATAATATGGATATGGGTTATGAAAGGGGTCCGCGTGGTCTGTAGGGATTTGAATTCTAAACTTGAAACCAACTCAGTTATTGGGTCACCAAGTGGCTCGGTAGCTTAGTTGGTTAAGCGCTCGTCTAGCATACAAGAGTCCTGGGTTCAAATCCCAGCCGAGCACGTGGATTTTTTTTTCATAATTTCACCCATAATTTGTCCATTTTTACCACATGTAATGAGTTAATAAATTTAATAACCATGCGGATTGGATTACCGAACAGCTCAATATAAGCGTCAATTTATATTCATAAAGAAGGCCACTTTCAGGCTTTCTAAGCGCTCGGCAATTCAAAACAGCACGGAATATCGTAAAATTCTAAAAAAGATAGGAGGTTGGTGTCTTTTTCAATCTTCTATATATAAGGACCCATATGAGTCAAATGGTTGGTGTCTTCGGAAAAGTTTCGAATCAGATCTAGAGCTATCTGGCAGTTACAAAACTAATTGAAAAGGTGTCGCTAGTAACATATTTCATTCAATCTTCTATATCTCGAAATCCTGATAAGCTAGAAGGTTGGTTTTTTAGACAAAGTTGTTATGTAGATGCCTATCTGACAATAACAAATCCAAATCGGAATTCATCCGCAAGGCAGCGCAAGAAACAAATTTTCTTCAATAGTCTATATCTTAAGACCCTGATGAGCAAGTAGGTTGGTGTCTACGACGATGTTGTGTAGAAGATCGAGGACTATATGGCAGTGAGAAACCTGATTGTAAATTCACTGGGTAGCGATGGTAACAAATTTTCCACAATAATATCTATATCTCGAGATCCACATAAGCATGAATATTAATGGAATTAACTTTTCACACAATTAATGTAAACAAATGTTGTCTCAAACTATTTTCATCAAGTTTCATTAACAATGCCATTTTATATTATTACTGAGATATTTACTTCTGCTCTGACTGCACTTACTTTAAATGTTACGGCGCTCAAGTTTAGCATCAAAACCTTCGTCTATAATAATTTCAATTCGGAACATTAGAAATTATGTTAGATTTCTGTTTAATTGTTCAAAATTTACCAGATCACTCGGCATACACAATTTGGATCAATTGGATAGCTATAAGTAAGTTGTTTGAACCATTGCCTAAAATACCGACACTCTACCTTGTGAGGATCTTGGGATAGACATTTTCTTAAAAAAAAAACGGCTGATGAACTATATTTTGACAAAATTGATCCCTCTCAGAAAAACCTAGGCTATCGAAAAGTAAAAAAAAATCGAACATACTAACCTTCAAACTTATCATGTTCTTAAAATAGAAAAATTTTCTGAAAATATCATAATTGACATCTACGGAACAAAATGTTGACAGCTTAATCACTATCAGACTGTTATTGGGGCATACTTAGAACTGTTTGGTAAAACACCAGATTTCTAGTTATTCAGATGTATCTTTAGATCCAAGAAATTTGTTCTTAGCACCATCTATTTAATAAACATTTGTTCAGTTTTCTTCTTCTTTTTTGACCTGTTGAAAAACTTTACCACCAATACCAACGTTCAGGAACAGAAGTCTCGGAAAAGTTTACAAATTTTTTTTACCTAACCGCCATCGATCTGATTTAAAGCTTTCGATCTATTGAAGAACTTTGCCACAAAATAACTTATCAGGATCCTGAGATACATAAAATTGAAGAGAATTTATTACTAGCGCCACATAACAAATGAATTCCCGATCAATTTGTTACTGCCAGATGGCCCTTGAAAGAAAAGAAATCCTTATGCGATGAATTTTCATTTAGACTTTTCACTATTAGGCAGCACTTGATCTGCTTAACAACTTTTTCGAAAACATCAACCTTCTAAATTATCAAGCTCTCAAGATATTGAAAATTGAAAAAAAATATTAACGTCACCTAACGGATAAATAAGCAGTTTGATTTGTAACTGCCAGATAGCCGTTGATTCAACAATTTCGTCAATTACCCCAACCCCCAATATTGAAAGAACTTTATTACAAACGCCACCTAGTGGATAAATTTCCAACCAAGAATGTCACTGTCAGATCGCTCTTAATCTGTTGAATAACTTTTTTTAAGTCACCAACCTTCTAGCTTATCAGGATCACAAGATATTGAAAATTGAAAATTTTCACTAGCGTCTCCTAATCAGACTGACAGAAAGCCCTTGATCTCTTGAACGTTTTGCCAAAGGCACCAACCTTCTAGCACCACGTTCCTCAACAGGGGGTCCGCGGACACCATGTAAAATGCCCGTTGCGAGCCGTTTTTCCGCCATTACCAAGGTTGAGAAACAGTGTGTCTAGCTCACCAGGGCCTTAAGATATGGAAGATTGAAGGAAACTTATTATAAGCGCAATCTAGCGGGTGAATACCCAATCAGGATCATCACTCGCAGTTGTCTGCTTCACAAATTTGCCGAAAATACCAACTTTCTTGCTCAGGGGTTTTCAGAATTTTTGGCTCGCGGAGCACTTTTGGAATAGAATTTTATCTGTTCTTCACTCCGTTTGGAATCCTGATATGAGACAAGCTTAAATTGACCCTATAAGTTCTATGAAAACATTAAAGAAAGATTTATGTTGGTCAATCTTTCAATAACATTAATTTTATTTTAAACTTTAAAGTTTTATCGAAAAAAAATGTTTCATTTGATTGAGAAAGCTATTTTATTATAGACCTAAACTGGGACAAATAGCCATCTAAATGAAAGTATAAATGAGTTTTCTTCAAATATATTAAAATATGTGACCTGAAAATGACAAAATTGGTTTGGTAATTTTTCGGCTTTTGTTTTAAGTCCGTACAACAGACCGATTTTCTGCAGCAAAATGTTTTTTTTTAAAGCCTTTATTAATGTGTTTGAATGGAATAAGCACAAGTTCAACACTCACAGAAATATGCATAATCTTGATTTTACTCGTGATATATTCCTAACTGTGTATCACAATGTAAAAAATTGTGCCTAAAGGTCTCCTATAAGACGCTGCCACCTACTTTCCTCCCACTTTCCCAGCTGATCTCAATCGGGTGAAAATGAGTTTTTAGTTTGTGACTGAGGCATAGTATGAGCTTATTACCTACCAAACTTCACTAGAATCCATTAAACGACAACTAATAATTCTGTATCTTCTGAACGCAAGGAACGCAACGAGTAATCCTTGAGAAAGTACCTGTGTCATATGAAAAAATGTCCAAGAAATTCAATGAAAGCGGTACTGATGGCCGCAGTTCTCATTGATGCATTTTATCCATATTCCCATTTTTATTAGGTTTTTGATAGGATTTCTCACATTATATGCAGGGACACTGTGTATGAACTTTTGAAATAACGATTTTTAGATGATAGGGATATAAATTTGTGAGTGCAGGAGTTGGACCTGGCCGCACAGATAGTTGTCATGCCCATTTCACCCAAATTCCCCATTTAAGCAGAATGTTCATGAAATTTATCATACTATACGTAGGGAAACCTCTTATTTGCTATTGACATAACGATTTCTAAGACATAATAGCCTGGAGAAGGGAGCGCATAATTTAAAACTGACCACACAGATCAATAATCAATATGACAGATATCATCAATATCATATTACCCAGACACCCCAATTTATCAAGTTTTTATTATGATTTCTCATATTTAGAGCAGTGAAACTGATTATGAGCTAATCAAATAACATTTTCTAAGCAATAACAGTCTTAGTATGTAAGTTTAGGTGGTGGAACCGACCGCACGGATGATTATAATGCCCATTTCACCCGAATTCCCCGATTTTATCAGGTTTTTAATAAGATTTATCATATTATATGCAGGGAAACAGTTTATTAGCTATCGGCATTACGTTTACTTGGCGATAATAGTCTAGAGAACGGATTGCATGAATTTAAACTTACCACTTGGATAGGTGTCAAGCTCATTTGGCCAAAAATTCCTCAATTTATCAGGTGTTTGATAGGATGTTCCATATTATATGCAGGTAAACTGTTGAAGCGCTGTTCAAATTATTTTATTTCAATCGCTCATAAACAGTATTCCTGCTTATAAAATGGGAAATCCTATGAAAAACAGATAAATCGGGGAATCCGGGTGAAATGAGCTTGACACTGACCCGTTCGGTCAATTCAATTCATGCACTCCCTTCTCTAGACTAATTAAATGTTATTTAATTGCTAATAAACGGCTTCTCTGAGTATACCTAATATGATTATTCATATGAAACAATATTCTATTATCATGCTAAGTGCTCTAAGTTTTCAGGTTATGTTAGGTTAAAGTTTATTAAAAAGCTTCAGTTTAATTTTGTAGATTTAAATAATGCACCCGTAAAAGATCTGTACTGCTATGACAAAATAAATAAAAATTGTTTATAATAGCTTAATATAGTTTTACCAAATTAAGATGATGGTGGTGCTCTGCCTCGTGATGACTGTAGCTTATGTAGTCACATAAGATTGTTTTGAAAGTAAATCATAGCTTGTTTGACAATACATTAAAATAGTGTCCAGCCATTTGTCTGAATACCGTTTGGCCGAACACCATTTGGCCGAATGGGTCGTTTAGCCGAATGCCGTTTGGCCGAATTTAGAAAAAAAAAACATTTTTTTTCCACGTTGTTGTGTACAATTCATAAGTGTGTCCCAATAATTGATCTGCTAGTTAGCTTGTTGATCTTTATGATGTGGCGGGACGTCATATTTGTCGCTAAATAAGTGTGCCAAGAGAATACGTAAAACTATCCGTTTATTCAGGACGAAGTTGTGAACTCGCGTGCTAGGGTTTGAAATGTTTTTGATAATTTCATAAGAAATTTTTCCTTCTTTTAAACATAAGCTTCCAAAATTCTTTCAACTTGTAGTGGTTTCATTACTATTGGCTATAATTTAGCTTATATATTAATTGGGAATTCAACCTTCTTCAAACCATCGGCAGTTCTTTAAAGTTATATTGATATAACAAATATTTGCATTGCATTAGCTTAAGTTTTTATAAGAGATTTGTTTTTCTTTTGATCATAGGCTGTTCTTTCATATTTTTAATATGTTTTAATGTTATTATTATACGTTCATGAAGTTTAAAAAAAAATTAAACCTAACGACTCGGTGTACACTTATGTTAAGCAAGCTGACTGTTTCTCCGTTGTGAAAAGAAGAAGTTAAATTTGTGGTTGCTAGTGATTATTTAATATACTAAGTATTATCGGAAGGGTTGAAGCAAATCGATGCTACAGAAAGACGAATAAGTCGTAAACTGTTTTAGGTTCTATTCACAAATTAAATAAAGCCATAAATGGTCCCAAGTTACGCATTTTGTTTGAATATTTTGTAATTTTTTTCTGAGCCGTAACACCACGAGGACATCCATCCACCCCCACTCTGATGAAATTTGTGAATGGGCCCTTAGTAACGCTGACTTCAAGCGCCATGTGAAAACCTATGCTGGTAGTTATTACTGCTAGCAGAGAAGTATAATTGCTTTCATTTAGAATGTTCATCTTTTAGCATTGACTGTTCCTTGAACTAACATTAAAGAGCTATATATCGATGATGATTTATACTTCTTCAAGAATAAACTGTTCTTTGAAATTCATTAGAAATGCATGCTAACCGTAGTTCACTATTGTTTTCAATTGCATTCGGCCAAATGAACTTTTTGGCCAAATGACCCGGATATAATTCTGTTTAAATTTTGTTATGCCTTTCTGATCGGGGGATGAACCCAAACTCGTTGGCACCATCGTCGTCAGCAGATTTTCGATTCCTTCCTCGATGGGAACATGGGCACTCTCGGCAGTGGACAGTGTAGTGGCGCTTGCAGGCGCTGGCTGTTTTCCCCGTGTGGAGTTTCGGAAAATGATAAAAATTGCAAATTTGATAAAAACACTTTAAAAATGCATGCCAAAGCAATGTTGGGAATGTGGAGCCGTTGTAACTCCCACCCGAAGTGCAAAGGCGCATTGGGATTGAGGCCAGTAGTGCACTTTCGAATCCGACTATCACACATATTGGCCGGAAAGGACCGATTTTGGGATAGGGAGGGGACTCGAAGAGAAAAGCCAAACTGAATCGATTGGCAATAATCGATTTAGAAAGTGATGGACGGTGGCTTTTTGTGTCAAAATTGGGACAGGTTCTGGAAACAGGGAAACGTCGGAGTGGCGATGGAATCGATTAAAACAAAACCATAGATCCGGTCCGTTCGAATGGAAACCATCTGTTCGGTTCTCGGTGAGAAGAGAACGGTGGGCATTCGTGGGCGACCCGGATGTGGGCAGAAATCAGGTCCGGAAGCGGATTCGAGAGGCGAAGGTGGACTGGTTGGATGCTGATTTTTTGCGCTTCTGGTATCCGTTTCTACTTTGACAGTTTAATGCAATTGTGCAGCTCTGTTGTGATGTGATATGAAGGGAAACGGGATACGGAATGGACGATCTGCTGGATGGAATCAATTAGATTACGTTACTGCCGGATTGATTGAAAGGTTTTGGATGTAGGGCAGGTTAGGTGAAAATGTTAACTGGATCTTGGAATTTGAGAAATTGTAATTCTTCGTATGTGATAGAAAATCTGTTTTAGTGGTTTCAATGATAATCATATTGTCAAAAATGTATGAATTCTATGAGATGAAATCTACATTGTGTTACATTGTAAGGTGGTGAGTTTGAATAATTTTCCAACGAAGAATGCTTGTTGATGACAAAACAATTTGTAGTTCCTTTACTGTAACTGATGAGAATTATTGAAAGCGAGGGGGTCAGAAGCAAAAAGGTGTAAGTATCAAATATATCGTTTTGAGAAAAACTTTTGATTTTAAAGTTTTTTTTGAACAGTTTTTCGTTACATACAAATCGCATAAAAGCCAGAAAAACAAGAAAATCTTCTACGAACTATTTTATGTTTCCTGTTTGACGGATAACGCCATAAGCTTTAAGGTATAACTCCCAAATAACAAGGTCTACCTTTGTCCTAGAATATCGATAAGTATCTTATTTTGCCAACTCACTTGCCACTTGAATAATGGAGCAGCAGCTTCCTCTTCCACCTACAACCTTCTCCGAAAAACAGCATAATTTCTTCCTATCTCTAATAGCCCAGACAATCGGCAGAAGCAGTTCCCAGCACAAACTACCCGCCGCCATCTCATGACAGCTCGCATAACTTATTAAAATCTCATTACCAGCAATAATCTGAATAATGTTGTTCGGCTTCCATTCCGTGAACCCCCCAACAACTCAGTTCCAACTCATTTCGGACTAGCTATTTCTTTCCCAATTGTTGTTCGTCCAACAATGCCATCGCAGCTATCTGGCTGCTGTCTCGGAAAAAGTTTTTCTCTTCTCCGTAGATATCGATATATCCGGCTGAGCTGGGCCAAACAACAGTAGTAATATAAATGCAATTAATCATATTGAAATAAATAAGCTGGCTTCTCTCGTAACAAAGTTGCTTCTCTTAGTCCCCAGAATCCACAGTCCCACCGCCACAAGATGATGATGATTATGATGATTCGCCAAAAGTTGTTCCGAATCGTCATAATTTGACGCTAGAATGTTTACGTCTCTATTTTTCCCATGTGATACGGGGAGTAAGGGTATGCGAATGATTCCGTCAAATATCATTCGACATGATATTCTTTGAAATCCCATTGGAATAAATTTTAGATTCCATTTTTTGGGTGTGCTAACGTTAGAACTTCCACTACGATCACATAAATTTTTAGCTTTTCAATTTCGTTTCGTTTCATCAAATTGATAATGTTCCACCGATATATTTCGATACTTCAACTTTTTTACAACGATTCCTCAAAATTGCCTGCCTAAAATGAGTCTCATATACTCAAACCTTGATTCACGAAGTTTTTTTTTTTACGTGAATTCAATTCACGTTACTTTGTTTTACGAAGGTCGTTAAATGCGTAAGAACGATTGAATGCAAAATTGTGTATTATGTATGTTCAACTTCGTCCTCGTAGTTCAGTTCAAACATGGAAAAGATGAAATAAAATCTTCCTTAGTCCCAACAAAAAGATAGAAATTATGACTTAGAGTCGTTTTCGACCCGACAATTCAAACAGATCGCAAAAATCAGTGTGTTGACCAATTTCAGTTCTGTTGGGCTTGTATGAAAGGCACACATTTCTAGTGCCAGAAACACTACAGAAGGTCCAAAGTTGGCCACTGCGGCCGCCAGGAATCTTCTACATCAGAAGAAAGTCCCTTTAGAGGCCCTAACTTTGACAATCTGTAGTTTTGTAACCAAACAAGTAATCTGAACCGCCCTAATATGGTTAAAATGGAATTCACGTGGACTGTGAATGAAGATTTTATTATGTATTATGGAACTACTAAGTTGCAACACCCGTTAAGGCACCGCAGTGCCTCAAGCGGGATTTTCTTTCTCGCAAGGAAAAAAACACGGGTGAAATTACTGTTCCGCTGACATTTTACTTTACTTCATTTATTCACTATTTTGAGCTCCAGCCAGCTCACTTATCACTACTTGACCGTTAGCCGGGTTAGATTATATTGTTCGAACATTATAGACACATCGGGAATCTGGGTGCACTGCCACTCACGCTGTCCTTATCCATTGCGCGCGATGACAGTGATGATGATGACTTTTATATTCTGCAAATAATGAATGAAATGATATGTTAATCAGTACACAATACGGAAAGTTTACCCTCCAGCGCCAGTATATAAAGCCCAGATTTCACATTAGTACGAACAAGTAAATTATACCAGAATAGAGTGTCCATTTCCCGGCTATTTTACTCGTCCCGAGACTCGGGACAAAAATCTAAGCTTGTCCCGGGAAATCCCAAGATCCTGGGATTTTTTAAATATTCAATTAAAATAGTACTTTGGTTGAAATGGATGTAGGGATCCAAAAAATACAATGTTTTTTCAAAGAAATCAATAGACAATATAACTTTGCAAGATAATATGACAAATCATATGTGACTTTCTCATTCTGATGAAGTTACTTAACAAAAATCAAAAATAAACTATCACTTATGAATGGACGTATGGGGATTTATTTTTATTTCCGTACGGGTTTGGGCCGAAAGGTCTCAGATTTTCATGAAACTTTTTCCACAGGCAGGGCTCATCAATATACGAATAAAAAAAAAATCAGGGTCGCTTATTTTCCCAGGAAACTCAGTTGGATTTTTTTGTTTTCCTCTGACACTACTTACTTTGAAAAATCATAACTCAAGAACGAAGCATCGTAGAAATAAAGTTTTTTTTTTTATAAAAATGAAAGAATGAAAATAAAAAAATAAATATAAACTGGAAAAATTTTTCCACAAAATTTTCCACCGTTGAGAAAATTCGTAAAGAAAAGCCGGAAAAACTATGGTCCAACGCGTGAAAAATTCTCAAAAAATATTTTAGAGTAGATAATTTCATAAGCTTTAATCGCTGAAATTTTTGAAATGTACTTTTTTTTTTCGTTTTTGAGTTATGGCCAATTTTGTGGAAAATGACCATATAAGCCTTTTCTTTGAAAACCCATATTTCAATCGAAGCATTGGAAAAACAAAGATTTTTTATCAAAGCAATTGCAAATTTTCTAAAACATCTGAAAAAAAGATATGGGATTGGTTTTAATGAAGTATAAGTCAGAGTGGATGATATTTCTCATAAAAAATTACATCGCTAAGAAAAACTGAAAAAAAAAAACTGTTTCTGCCTCAATTTTCCATTACACTGAAAAGGGATTCTTTCTTTTCTATGGAACAAATAAGATTATTATTTTTTTTAATTTTATTTATTTAATTATTCAGTATATAACTTACAATTTCATCTTATTATTATCTATTTTTTCAACCGGGAAGATTGTCAAATTTCAAAAATGTATGCAACCATGAAAATGATTTTAAAATTGAAGCAGAATGGTGAGACGGCTGCCTCAATCAACTGCCCAAGCATTGAAGTCGCCAGCGATGACGACTGGTCTCCGGTCGGCTAGCTCGCCCAGCATCTCGTTGAACTGGTCCAATGTCCAGCGGGCGGGTGCGTAGCAGCTACACACGTACACATCGTTAACCTTTGCAATAACGAAGCCTTCGTCCGCATGGAACACTATTTCCTGGATAGGATACCTCCCCATCGTCCAGATTGCCGCTGTCTTCGCCTTATCAGCGATCCAGTTACCGTTTCCAGCTGGTACTCGATACGGCTCGGCAAGGATAGCTAGGTCGCACTTCGATTCCGATACGGACTTCCACAGCAGCTGTTGCGCTGTGTCACAGTGGTTGAGGTTTAGCTGAGTTACCTCCACTGCGGTTTAGAATTTCTCGCTCGCTTGAAGGCCAGACACTTAGGGCCTCCCATCGCGTGTCTGTTGCGACTTTTGTCCTTGCACATCAGGCACCTTTGCTTATTGTTGCAATCCTGCGCCTTCTGACAGAGCTTACTTCTGTCTTGTCCTTCGCAGTTTCGTGCCAGGTGGCCGTATTCCAGGCAGCTGTAGGCATCCCTCCGGTCTCTGGGAGATCTTCAGTGGACATACTGAACAACCGACCCGAATTTTCCCGACTTCCAGCACTTTGTTGGCTGCGTCTATTGGGAGCTTTATCGACGCCGCCTGTGTTTCTAGCGGTGCTCTTCTTAGCCGAACTGTCATCTGCACCGTTTCCAGATCGCACTGCTCCTTTATGGCAGTCCTCACTTCCTCTTCGGTGGTGATTCAATCCAGATCCCGCAATTGGAGTGTCACTTCAGGGCACATGGCTTTCACCTGCACCTTGTTGCCCATGACTCTCTCGGTTAGCTCTTTGTATGTCGAGCTTTTGTTCACCGAGTTTTTTTTTTGTAGCTCGATGAGCATGTCTCCCGTCTGGGTGCGTCTGATCTTCTGAACGTCGGCACCAAACTCCTTTAGTTGAGGGTCCGTCCTCATGGCCCGCAAGACTTCAGCATAAGTGTCCTCGCTAGTTTTGACGACAACAGCTTCGCATTTTGCCTTCTTCCTGATTGGCCTTTGCTTTCTGGCACTCTCCTGTTTGCCTCTCTTCTTCTTGTTCCGGACCTCTTGCCATGGGATATCGCCAGGTCCTCCACTGAGCACTTCATCCGTCGGTTTTGGATTTGCATTTTACGGCTTCTTGGATACAGCCTGTCTTTCGTCTCCTGGTGACGACCTATGTCTTTTAGGGGTGAAACTTGGCGTAGTTCCTGTTCCCGCTGACCTTTCTTTCCCCTTGCTATCTTTCTGAGGGGCTATGCCGGTTTTTGCCGGCTGCACTACCGCAGCTGCCAGGGCCTTTTTGGTCGCCGCTAACTCGGTTTCAACAGCTTCAATCCTCTGCATCACTTTCCTCCAGTCCTTGACGGCGGATCCGAGGGTTCCTTGAATCCTTGCCACGAGGTCCTTAATGTCTTTGTGCACGTTGTGCCTCTTATCGACGAATTCCCGAAGCTCATCTACGACGGTTTTCGCCGCTTCCACCTTCGATTGCCTCGGGGGTAACTTCCACACACTTTGCAGCTGATGTTGCTGCTGTCTCTCACGCTGCTCCTGCTCACTTTGCGACCTATCCCGCCGCTCCTATTCACGTGGTCGCTGCTCGTGCAGCTCATCTTCGCCCTGCTGGTGTTCCAGCTGCTGCTGTTGGCATTGCTTCGGTGGCGACCTCGGGAAGCCACTTTTTGCGAACGGATTCGCTGCTTCACCTACGTTGATGTTGTTCACTTCCATGCTTAAGGGTGCCCCCTCCAAGCCGCTATCTCCACCCGTCGTAAGTAGTCGTCCTTGTGATCCCATGGGTATTTTGCTTGCAGTGAGGTCCACGTGAGAGGTGACACGGTCCTTCATGGGGTAACGGGTTCAGAGCAAGATCGACGCTAGTCAGGAATATCCATCTGAGCCAGTCTTCAATGATCATCCTTCTACTCCAGGATTCAAACAAGCATGCTTTGAATAAATCCCAATAAGTGGGATCGTTTCGAATCCTGATTTTTCAATCTCAGTGAGCGTAGTTTTGCTAGGGATTCAATCCCAGGATTGAATCCTTTCTCATAAAGTGTCATTTTTGTATCTCTGTACGGGAAATGTTTGTTTCAATTTTGTGTGGAATCCTGACAGCTGAATTCTGTCCAGCTTTTCGCGAACGCCGATGGCCACACAGTGGCACCCTTCCTAGTAGGAATCAAACGATCTGACAATCGGCTTGGGTGCGTTTTGAAACCAATAGAAAATATATTAGTGAAAGATCGGCTGTAACTCAAATATTGGAAGAATTTTTGGTTCTCAGTCATTAAGCCTCAATCAAAACAGTCTTTTCTACTGTTCAAATTAAAGATTCAAGAATGTTCTCCAATAGATAAGTTTGATGATCGAACTTATAAGCTCCAGAAAAATAACGCAAGATCCCTATCAAGAAGAGAGCTTACTTGTAGTGGACATTTGACGCTTTCCAGTTTTTTAGGATTGGTTTTGTTTTTATTATTTTTATGTAAAGATTGAAAGGTTTTTCTACGTGCAACGTTCCAGCTCCGCTAATGTGAAAAGAATAAAATACCTTATAATCTAGGGACTTCAAGGATTTTTAGTTTTGAATCTCGCTTGCAATTCAAGAAAGGGGGAAAACACAATTCTGCACAAAACCGTTAAATAACAATAATTTTATTTTTGATACATTTAATTTATTTTACAATATTTTTGGTGTTCATTTTCCAAGTGTTTTCTTAAGGTCTCCAACTGAACAAGGGACGTCTGCATTCTTGAAACCAATTCGAGTCAGTTTTGATTGATTTTAGTTAGGGACATAAAAGGTTCCAGTGCCATCATAGTTACGATATGACCTTTGCAAACTACACCTTCTGGATCAACATTATCAACGTTGGAAGCATTAGACTTGGAGGAACATTGACAGATGCGTTTGCTTGAAATTGTTTACAATATTTTTACGTTGGTTAGAAAAGCTCTGATATCATATTAATCGTTTCACATATGCATCGCTAGGATCAACTCAAGTTTCCCACCAATATCGCAAAAAAATAAAATAAAAATACACTGCAGTAGAGAATTTGTCCTGTCAAACTAAATAATTGCTTACACTAAATCATCTACGGTAACTAGATATATTTTCATTGAATGCCAGACGTAATCTTCATCAAGGATTCAATCCTGGGATTGAATCCTCTCATACAAGAGGCAAGATTCAAAGCGTGCCATGATCAAAAGGAATTGAGCGCACGCAAACGATCTTGCCTTTGAAGATTTCGATCTAAGCAGCTCTTGGAGTGAGACTGATGTGATGTCATTCTCCACCAAGATTAATATTACAAAGTGTTAATTAAACTCTGCACCGTTGACTGCGTATATCAGTAAACCGGACGAGTCGCAAAATACTTACATCAAATAAGCTCACTGTTTCACAGTTGTGGAGACGAAACCAAACTTGTGGTTACTAAAAATTAATTAATTTACTAAGTATGATCAGAATGATTGAAGCAAACTGATGCTACAGAAGGACGAATAAGTCGTAAACCGTTTAAGTAACTTTCAAAAGTTGACTGACTACAAATGCAATGCGAAAACCTATGCTGGCAGCTATTTCCGCTAGCAAAAAAGTGAAAAATTCCTTACATCTAAGATGTTCCTCTAAACTGTTCTTTGAAATTAATTACAAAATGCATGGTTATTGTAGTTCACTATTTTTTTTCAAATTTGGCCAAACGGCATTCGGCCAAATGGCATTCGGCCAAATGGCCCTTTCGGCCAAATGGCGTTCGGCCAAATGACCCGGAACCGTTTTGAATATTATGTAAGCGTGCAGTGTTATGAGCATATCCACAGTATAAAATATTATTTTACTTTAAATTCTATGCTGATTATCAATTTGTTACCAGCGGCTTTTCGTACTCATGTTGTTCGTTGGGGGACCACTTAGCGTTCACGTACGTTCTTTAAATTTTTACCTGATTTTTTTCTTACCAAAACGAGCACTTTACAATGACGAACTAATAACATTTTGCATTTTCGAAAAATAAAGGACGGCCTCCTTGTTGCCAAGTAGAAGGTATCGATTTTCTCGCTGATCGGCTAGAACCTCTCAGGGTCTGTTGTGCGGAGATTTCACACTCCCTGGCTCCAAACTGTGTTCGTTGGCACCGATCGTCACGCTGATGATCGCGTCACTCATGAGTGATTGTTGAAATCAGTGAGTGACCACGCACTGCTGCTGGATTCGGGTGGGTTGCATGCTGCTGTTGAGCGGCGTTGGTGGTGTAGTGGTAAGCGTGATTGCCTTTCACCCCAGTCGGTCGGATATCACTTCCAATCGACGCCGTCAGGATTTTCTGAGGCAAAAAATCTCTGATCACGTCTTCCTTCGGAAAGAAATTAAGGCCGTTGGTCCCGGCTCATGCGTTCATGGATTCGATATGTAGGGTCCCAGGTGTGTGGAGGCCTCACTAGGCGTAGTATCAGAAATAAGCGGACGTAAAACTACAACCAGTGCCAAAAGGAGTCGGTTGGAGAGAAATAAAAGAAGTGGAAGAAGCTGCTGGTGATGATGTTGCTCCCGCATTTGATGTTTCTCGTCAATGCTCTTTGCTGTAGGGGATTTTGTCAACGATCGATGCGATCAATTCGGGAGTGAACACCACAAAAACTGGGTATCTGATGGCTCGATCTCCAGAATTTTGAATACCTGTGACCAGGCTTGATAGAAACTTCTCTGCGATGCAAAAATGAGGCGATTTTGCCATTTTTCTGAGTACATAAATTGAACTTAAAATTTTCTACACAGAGCCTCAAGCGACTCGAGTGAGAGTGCAAAAACAATGTGAGGATTTTTTCAGGTACTCTCTCTCACTATCTCTCTTGTTGTGATGCTCACCTTTACTCAAACTTCAAAAGAACTCTTGACTGTGCCGCCCGAACAAGACAGTCCTCGGGGAGTTGTGAAGGGATTCTTTTCTAACAAATATTATCAAGCCTGCCTGTGACTCTTCTAGTTCGATTATAGATGAATGACAACTGTGGTTCTATTTGACCACCGAAATAGCCCAGGAATGACCAACGGTGATACCAGTATTGTGGGACATTCCAATTTTTGGTTAAATCCTTCTGATTTTTAGAGCAAGTAATCAATCTAACACAATAACGAGTGATAGTTCATTGTGGCCAACGAAATAACTAAGGAATGCTCCAAAACTAATCATCTGACGGCTGTTTTTCATGTTTTTTTGAGCATGCGATCCAGATAACAGAATAATAGTAAAAACTACTTTAGTTTTTTTTGTTGCCATTAAAATCGCTCAATAATAACCACCGAAGAAACTCGTTTTAAATGTCATTGTTTGTTTTCGAGGCATTCGATGGCTCCATGTTTCTGGTTATTTGGACAAGTGACCTATCCCTTTTTGGCAAATGTGTTGCTAGATTTTATTGTTGTATTGTTTTTTTTTATATATATAAAAATGAAATGTTTTGAGTCACACAAACACTTTCTGGATTAATGGTCTTATGATCTACATACGTAGAATCTGCACTTCTATTACGCTCTTGACGTATTTCCGCTCTGTGCTCTTGCACTCTGCGCAGTCTGCCAGTGGTTTGATCTTGCATGTTGAGCAGACTGCCTTTTCATCTTCCTCCGCATCTCTGTCTCCTTCCGTCGTTCATCCTGTTCTTTCCTACCGGCGGCTATAGCAGGAGAGATCTAAGTTTTCTACTTCGTCAGGCTAACTCGAGTGCCAAGGTCGGTCAAACGATTCCGGTTGGGGGTTGACTTCCGGCTCATAAGTGCCCCGACGACTCGATGTCAGGCACTGTACTCACACATACTGCCTCCGATGATATTGTTCTGTAAGCGCTTGCTTTTCTCATGGTCATGAGCCGGAACGTGCTGTAAAGCTTGTCTGGATTGCGTTTGATTTGCAGTGCTGCACCCCAGACCGGAACTCCGTAACTCAGTATCGACGATGATGCGCTAGCCAGAAGACGCCTCCTACTGCTTCTGCTTCTCGAACCATGAGAGTTCGGCATGATCCTTGTAAGTGCGTTGGTCGCCTTTGCCGCCTTCTCCCCCGGCGGTAATCTCAGCGTGATGAACCGCCTTGCGATTGCTGACTAGTAGCACCTCCGTTTTGTGGTGGGCTATCTTTGGCATGACTCCATTCATCCAATTCTCAACCGTGACCATTGCCTCCGTGGCAAGCTCTTTCACTCCCTCTAGCGTTTCGCCTATTACTGTTAGGAAGACGTAATCAGCAAAGCCGACTATCTCAACGTCTTTAGGTAAATCCATTGATGGGACCCCGTCGTACATCCCATACCACAGCGTCGGACCCAGTAAGGACCCTTGCGGAACTCCCGCCGTTACTATCAACTCCTTTCGGCCTGATTCTCGAAGTAGCTCTGCAGAATCCGACACAGATAGCAAGGAACCCGCATTCTATGCAGCGCTGTGGCGATAGCTTCCCAACTGGCACTAATGAACGCGTTCTTAACGTCTATCGCCACTACGGCATAGTCATGATTTCCTCTTCGTTTTTGCTGCGATGCCTTCACGGCCCTTTCCAGGACCGTTCGAATTGCGTCTACCGCCGACTTTCCCTTCCAGAATCCGAACTGCCTTTCTGATAGTCCGTTCTTTCCGTACATTTAGTCACCTTGTTTAGAATGGCCGGGTGGTTTTCCTGGCTTCGGTGGCTGCACCAGCTTTTGGTTCTTCCATATATCTGGGAAGTGACCTTCGTCCAGGCATTTTTGCATAACCTTCTGGTTATCATATCATATCCGGGTACGTTAGGTTCACCGCTTTTAGTGCCACATACTCGCTCTCTAGTATCGTCTCCAGTCAATGACTGTGGAAGTGCCCATACGAACATCTAGTTCACATGGTCAAAATTTTGAAAACTAAAATTTATATTTGCTATTCTCAATCTATGCTTTATCTTTGTCGAACATCTAAAATTTGTTTTTGCACATCCAGACGTTGCATTTATCAAAAATATTGTTGAAACCATACTCTCTACGATCGATTCTTCTTGCGAGCATTTGGTCGTAGGGGTTGGAGTACCCCACAAATTCCGGGTATTATTTTGCCATGAAATAATTACATATCACATACCCTTGAAACGGAGGGAGCCCAATCGAAGAAAACCGAATCGGTTCCATCCTAATTCCATTACCCGGATCCGGACTCGAACCGCGCGACTAAGCATGTTACTTGTACAAACTGTCTGTTATTGGGCAAATTAGGCATTTCCCCGAAAGATGGAGAGTTCGGTTTTCGGTAATCCAGGTGACAAGGCTCCGTTGCCCAGAAAATTGAAAACGGTGCGGATACGGGTACCGAGAGTGCGGAAAATATGTGTCACTTTTACATTCGTTTCAATACGACACGAAACACAACCCAACACAGGAGGAACAGCACCGAGATCGAGATTCAAGGATTCGCCGACATCAGCAAATGTAGCTCAAGCTTTTGGCCATGTTTCACGTCGAGACAGTGGCTCATAGCTGGTCAAAAGTTAGAACACCAACATGAAATGTTAGAATAATTAAAGTTATCTGTCAAATCGGTTCAGGTTAATCATCAGAACTCCAAGTCTGAAGGAGCTGGTGTTCTTCGAGGCAGCATTTTAGAACCAAAATTATACGACATTTTCACATCTTACCTATCTGAGTTACCTCAAGGATGTGAAAAATATTTGTTTGCGAATGACACAGGCCTCTACGCCAAAGGACAAAGCCTGCGTGTCATCCGTAGTAGATTGTAAAACAAAAAAAACAATAGATTTTTTTCTCCATACTTGCAAAAATAGAATATTTCTCCGAATGCTTCCAAAACTCAACTTATTAAATTCCCACCTAAACCAAAAGCTCTTCATTTGAAACCTTCAAGTAGACATCTTGTTTCTATGAGAGGGGTTTCAATAAATTGGTCAGATGAAGTTAATAATGAAAATAACAACAAAATCTACACTGACTTTGACCAAATTATAACAGATGATGAGTACTTTTGGTCACCATATGTACGGAATGTGGCCACTGTGCGCCGGGACAGTCTGTTCAATAGAGGAGGCGAAGGGAACATGACAGGAGGAACAAGATTTACCGTTGCTGTCTACTCTGGAGCAGGGCAACAAACATGGACTACAGTGAGGCAGCCGGGATTGAGACATGCACAACAGCAACAACAACAACACGGGACTAACAGTGTGACATGACAGAAGTGATTTTCGGGGCCGCTACACACATCTACAAGCAAAATGCATGGTTCCCACACCTTCCAGGAGTTCCATCCATCTCTGTCGTCCTCGTAGGTTCCACGCCCCGGCAGCCAAAGGTCCTGCTCATTGTGCTGATTTCGATTTGAATCGCTTCGGTTGTGTTTCTCTAGGCTGCTGACCAAATGCATGTTTTAGTAGGTCTAGTCTGGCATCGGTTCAGAAACTTTGTTGGGCTTGATTTGGGTCTGCTGGATTCGATGTTCCGGGTGGGGAGAATTGTTTAATCGATTCAATGTCAATGGCGGAGGAAAATTGTGCGAATTATTGAACATAATACATAATACGAATTTAGGTTGTAGCTTGGATGCAGTTTCCTTCATATATTATCAAGAAAAGATGCCGAAAATAGTTTAGTTTCCTGTAAAAAGTGTTCTGAGCCTCCTGGAGAAAACATTCAACGCCTTTCGTCCTTCTCAGTAATTTATCCTTTTTTTTTCGACGCCTCCTGCAGCCACTTAAGGCCAACAGTGACTTCAAATGTTTTCGATTATCATAAATTGGCACATATTTGTGTAAATTTTAATTTTTTCGCAAAGTCTAACTGTTATCTGTTGGGTGTGCCAATAATAATGATGATATAATTTGTTTTAGAATTGTTTTTGTGTAAAACTATGAAACAACACTTCGATTCAAATGCCGAACACTGTGTTCATTCTGTCTATTCCGAATACCTTGATTCAAATTCCGCACACCACGAATAAATTGTATTGAAATGAATAATTCCTCAAATACATTTATCTGAGCTTGGTCTACTGATCTTAGGCTCTGATCTTGATTCTCTAAATCAAAACTAATCTCGCAGTATAAATTATATTGGAGACGCTAGAATTGAATTGCAATTGATTGCCATTTCCATGTTATTTGGTGACATATTTCAGTGAAACATTTCAACCAAATCGCCATACAAAAACCGAGTGTTCGGAATTTGAGACAAAACGGTCGTCAGGATCCTAAGATATCAGAAAAAAAAACAATATTTATATGCTCACTAATTCCGTCTGGTGGCTTAATTCCGCATTTCAATGCACAATACGGAAGAAGTCCTGAAGAAATGTTCTCTTTTTTTCAACTTCCTGAAGAAAGCTTTTTCAGCATCCTGAATGAATATTTTCCAGCATACTGAACAAAGCTTGCTAAGCATTCTGGAGCATGCTTTCTGGAGGAAGCTTTTGCAGTGCCGTAAAGAAAGTTTCCTCAGTATCCTGGAAGAAAATTTCTAAGCTTACTGAACCTAGTTTTTCAATATCTTGAAACCAGCTGGAGAAATTTTTCTCAGTATTTTTGAAGAACTTATCTCAGCATCCGGGAGGAAGATTTCTCAGCATCGAGGATGAAATTTTCTCAGCCCACTTGAAAAGCTTTCTAAGCGTGTACTCAGTATCCTAGTGAAAGATTTTCCGGAATGCAATTTTGTCAGCTTTCTGTAGAAAGCTTTCTCAGAACCCTGAAGGAGCTTTTTCAGCTCAGTGGAAATGAGAGGCGAATGACCTCTTTTGCGGTTAGCCTCTTTAAACTAACCAATGAATGAATCAGTGGAGGAAGCTTTCTTAGCTTAAAGAAAAAAAAAGTTTCAGCTCAGTTGAAGAAAAGTTCTAAGTAAGTGTTTCACCTTCTTGGAGAGACTCTTTCAGCATCCCGAAGGAAATTTTCTCTACTTCCTGGAGGTAGCTTTCTACGCTTTCTGGAGGAAACTTTCTCAATTTCCAAACGAAATTTTTCTCAGTTTCTTGAATATAGTTTTCTCAGCTTCTTGGAGGAAACCTTCTCAACTTCCTGATGTTTTAGTTTCATCAGCAACATGTAGGATTTTTTTTCAGTTTCATATTAGTAGCTCTTTCAGCATCTTGGAGGAAGCTCCCTCAGAGTCTTGGATCACGCTCTTCTCAGAATTTCCGCAGGAAGCTTTCTCGCATCCTGGAGCAAGTTTTCTCAGCATCCTTGAAGAAGTTTTTTCAGTGTCCTTGAATAGCAATTTTCATCATTCTGAACAAAACTTCCATAGTATCCTGCGAGAAACTGGAAGAAGCTTTCTCAGTATCATGGCATCCAAATGAGTATCCTTTTTCAACTTCCTGGTGGATACTTTCTCGATGTCCTGAAGGAAGCTTTAAGTTCGAGTTCCTGAAGGAATTTTCTAAGATCAGTGGAGGAAGCTTTTTTATCATGTGGAAACAAAACTTTTCAGTTCACTTCAGAAAGCTTCCTAAGTTTTCTGGAGTTAGTTATTCACCTTCCTGAGAAAGCTCTTTCAGATTTTTAGGGGTTGCTTTCTTATCTTCCTGGAGGAACTTATTTCTACTTCTTGTAGATAGCTAACAAAGCTTTCTGGAGCGAGTAAGCTTTCAGAGCTTCTAAAAGGAAACTTCCTCAGCTTCATGAAGGAAGGATTCTCAGCTTCTTGAAAGAAGCTTTCTCTAACTCTAAAAGTTAGTTTTTCAGCAACCTGGGGGTAGTTTTTCCAGTGTTATGTTATAATATTTTTCGCCATATTTAAGTCAGCTCTTTCAGCATCTTGGAACAAGCTCTTGAATGATTTTGAAGAAGCTATTTTGAATTCTTCAGATAATGAGTAAGCTCTCAGCATCCAGGAGAAAACTTCCTCGGTATCCTTCGAATTGACAGTTCAGATTTGAACCGATTCAGCTTATTGGAGAAAGTATTCCAGCTTCCTGGTACAATTATTTGTTTCCTAGTTTTCTGTAGGAATCTATTCCAGCTTTCTGAAAAAGCTTTTCAAACTTCCAGGAAAAATCTTTCCAAGCTTCCTGGAACAAACTTTTCAAACTTCCTTGATGAAGCTTGCCAAGTTCACTGGACCAAACTTTTCTTGTGTCGTGTGGAAGAAGCTTTTCAATCTTCCTAGGGAAAGTTTTCCAAGCTGCTTGAGAGAAAATATTCTAGTTGTTGGAAGATGTTTTTCAAGCTACCTCAAAGAAGCCTTTCAAGCCTCCTGATAACAGCCTTCCATACCTTCTAGAAGAAAGCTTTTAATCTTTCAGGAAGAAGCTTTCCAAGTTCTCTGGAAGGAGCTTTCCAGACTCCCTGCAAGAATCTTTCCAAGCTTCCTGGAAAAACCCTTCCAAGTTTCATGGAAGAAGCTTTCCAAGCATCCTGGAACAAACTTTCAAAACTTTCTGGAGAAATTTTTCCATGCTTCCTGGAAGAAGTTTTCCAAACTTCCTGGAAAAAGCTTTCCAAATTAAGTGGGAGAAGCTTTTCAAGTTTCCTGGAGAAAGCTTCCCAAATTTCCTTTAAGAAGCTTTTCAAGCTTCCTGGAAGAAGAATTTCAAGCTTCCTGGAAGAAGCTTTCCAACCTTCCAGGATGAAATTTTCCAAGGCTCCTGAACGAAGCTTTTCAAGCTTCCTGGCAGAAGTCTCCAAGCTTGCTGAAAGAAGCCTTTCAAGCTTCCTGGAAGAGGCTTTCCTAGCTTCCTGGAAGAAGTTTTCCAAGCTTCCTAAACGAAGCTTTCCAAGCTTGCTGAAAGAAGCCTTTCGAGCTTCCTGGAAGAAGCTCTCCAAGCTTCCTTTAAGAAGCCTTCCAAGCTTCCTGAAAGAAACCTTTCAAGCTTCCTGGAAGAAGCTTTCCAAACTTCGTGGAAGAAGTTTTCTAAGCTTCCTGGACGAAGCTTTCCAAGCTTCCTGGAAGAAACTCTCCAAAATTAAGTAGATGAAAAAAACCGAATTTAGTACTATACCATTTAATTCCACTAGAGTTTGTATCCTTTGACAGATACGCGTATTTCGACCTCAACTGTAAGGCCGTCTTCAGTGTCGTGTACTAGAGTCGAGTCTAGTACACGACACTGAAGACGGCCTTACAGTTGAGGTCGAAATACGCGTATCTGTCAAAGGATACAAACTCTAGTGGAATTAAATAGTATAGTACTAAATTCGGTTTTTTTCATCTACTTATAGGTATTCTACTAAACAGCTCGAAGATTTATTATCTCCAAAATTGTTGGATGAAGCCTTTAAAACTTCCTGGAAGAAGCTTTCCAAGCTTCCAGGAAGAAGTTTTCCAAGTTTCCTTGAAGAAGCTTTCCATGCTTCCTGGAAGAAGCCTTTCAAGATTACTGGAAGTAGCTCTCCAAGCTTGCTGGAAAAAGCTTTTCAAGCGTCTTGGACTAAGCTTTCCGAGCTTCCTGGAAGTAGCCTTTCAAGCTTTTTGGAAGAAGCCTTTCAAAATTCCTGAAAGAAGCCTTTTAAGTAGTATTTAAATATTCCTGGAAGAAGCTTTCCAAGCTCCCTTGAAGAAGCCTTTCAAGCTTCCTTGATGAAGCTTTTCCAAGCTTTCTGGAAGAAGTCTTTCAAGTTTCCTGCAAGAAGCCTTTCAAGCTTCTTTAAGGAAGCCTTTCAAGCTTCCTTGAGGAAGCCGTTCAAGCTTCTTTGAGGATGCCATTAAATCTTTCTTCCAAGCTTTCTAAGCTTCCTGGAAGAAGTTTTCCAAGCTTCCTGGAAGAAGCTTCCCAGAAGCTTTCCAAGCTTCCTGGAAGAAACATCCCAAGCTTACTGGAAGAAGCATTCCTAAAAAAGCCTTTAAAGCTTTCTGGAAGAAGCCTTCCAAGCTGCCTGGAAGAAGCTTTCCTAGCTTCCTGGAACAAGCTTTCCAAGTTTCCTTGAAGAAGCTCACAATGTTTCCTGGAAAAAGCCTTTCAAGATTACTAGAAGAAGCTCTACAAGGTTGCTGGAATAAGCCAAACTTCCTGGAGGAAGCTTTCCAAGCTTCCAGGAAGAAATTTTCCAAGCTTCCTGAACAATGCTTTCCAAGCTTCCTTTAAGAAGTTTCCTTAGCCTCCTGCAAGAATCTTTTCTAGCCTCCTAGAGCAGTGGTTCTCAACCTTTTTAGTGCCGCGACCCCCTTTGAAGCTTTACAAACGTCTCACGGACCCCTAAAAATAGATGTTCTAAAAATCTATGTTTATGGAAATAAAGAATCTATCCAATAATTTTCCCTTCCGGTCGCCACGCAGTTGACCATTGCCAGAGAAGCACAAAGTTGTGGCTGTGATCGATAGCGAGGTGGTTTTCTCAACTATGTTGTACAATATACTCAATGCGACTATTGCAGTGTTACCTAATGTACTGGACAGGCACTTCTACAAATCATGTCTGTAATCCACAACAAATTCTAATGGAGAAATCATCAATACAAGAATACTGCTGTAATCTTTTGAAGGAATCCACTATGAATTGAGTAATGAATTTACCTTGTATTTTCCCATAAAACGACAAGTAACTTCCATAAGGCATCTTGACAAAATTCAACAATTCATGCAGGGCAAGAATGATAAATCACTGGGGGGTTTTCACCATCCAATTGTCTGAAACAAAACACTAAGCTGCATTTTTGTACGGTTCAGAATTAACTAAAAAATTTTGCACTTCCAGGATCCACTTTAACGGGGGGAGTTCTCTAGGCTGAATTGTCTGAAACTTGGTAATAAGAAGCGCTTGGAAACAACGCATATTGTGATCAGTAGTTTGAAAAAAAAAACCCTGTCGAAGAGAATGAGGAGTGCAAAGAATAAAATACTTAACATGGAATAACTCCGAATTTTGCCTTCAAATCGCCAAAAATATTGCCAGGAGTTAATTGCAGATTTCATGTGTTTCATACAAGCCGTAGGGGAAATTATCAAAAAATCGTTAGGAAATCTCCGAAAATGTTGGATCTCGTCAGTAAGCTCGCAAAATCTACTAAAGATTTATCTTCAAATATTTCAGATATTTTTTATTGATACCTCCAGAAATTTTCTTAGTTTTTAATTTTTAAGATCACACTGGATAGAAATTGCATGGTTGTGCGTTGAGTAGCTATAGCTGACTTGCAACCCTTAACTGACAGTATCATATTGATGATATTTTTCAGTATTATCACAGTTGAAAGGAATTATTGGGGGTTTTCTTTGATTGGTTGATTTAAACAGCGAAAAATGACATTGCTCTATTTTTACTTGGGCCTTAAAGATTCATCACATTTTTCGCGTTAAAATTCCAATGATCCAATTGTAAAAAAAAATCGGACTTTGATACAATTCGATTGTATCTCCCAACACACACAAACTATACAAACATTGTCAACATAATCATAAAACTCGTTATAAAACGTTATAAACTCGATTTTCAAAACAGCCAATACCTGCTTTTTTCCAAATCATTCATTAGTCCACTGCTCAAAACGGCCGATGATCGGATCTTTCTCCATCAAGATGGCCTACAATCGGAAAAAATCGAAAACTGTCATTGGCCAATGACTCTCTCTTGCTCATTCGTTGGAAACACAAAGGGGCTGTCCTTGAGCCACGGCACGCTAACAAAACTCATACATAGGCCAATGTCTGCTTAATAATCGAAAATGGGTAAAACATTTACTCTCATTTCCACATTTTTGGCAGATTTCATAATAATATCTTTTATGAACGTGATGAAATAGTAAAATGCAATCAACGAGCAAAATGTCAAATAGATGTATTTGAATACAGAGAAATAGGAATTGAAGTTCTAGTGATCAATATTCACATCAAATTTTCTGAGGATCGGCCCTTTTAATTTTTTACGCGAGACTTATTTATCAGTTAGGAGAAACGCAACTTTTATCAATGGCTTCGCGGACCCCCTGGGAACTCTTCACGGCCCCCTAGGGGTCCGCGGACCACCGGTTGAGAAACCCTGTCCTAGAGGAAGCTTTATGAAGAAGTTTCGTAAGCCCTGTTGGAGAAGCTTTCCAAGCCTTCTGCCATTTCCTCGAATGCTATTACCCTGAATTTCATTACCCCTAATGTACCATTACCCCGAATGCTATTTCCCCGAATTCACAATAATCTTGACATGTTGACATTGATAACATTCTCGCATGATATTGGAATTCGGGGTCATGGGTCGTTCGGGGATTTGGATTTGGGACCTTGTGGATGAATCATAGTGAGATTTGTTGTAAGAGACTTTCATAGATTTCTGCGAAAATACTCTCCAGAACTCCTGATACAAAAATCAGAAGCTTCTTGACATGAAACTTTTCAAATTTCCAGAAAATAGGAGATTGACAAGTTTCCTGGAAACAATATATATTTGTTTCCAATATGCTGCAATGTTCCTGGAAAGAAGCTGTATTTGAAACCTTCTTATTAAACATCGCTTCAACCTTCTTGAGAGAAAATCTGGAAGCCTATTTTGAAAAAAAATTCTTGGTCTCTTCGGTAGAAAAACTCAAAGATGCTTTGGTAGTAACTTTTGAAATTTCTTCTGTAGAAATTTTCTAAATTTCTTTGGAAGGAACTTTCTAAGTTTCTTTGGTAAAATCTTTTTAAATTTCCTTAGAAGAAACTTTCTTAGTTACTTAGAAGAAACTCTCTTGGTCTCTTGCTAAGCTTCAGTTTATCCAAAACTTCGTGGGAAGAAGCTTTCAATACTTGCTAAAGCGAAGAATTGAAGGCTAAATGAAAAGAATCTATCAAAATTTACAGAAAATAAGCTTCCTATGCTTCCGGCAACACAATTTTCAAGCTCTTTGAGCTTCTTGGGACGCAGCTTGCAAAATATCTTGTGTAGAAGCCTTAAAACTTCCTGAACAGGAGCTTTCAAAGCTTTCATGATAAGAAGCGTTTTGAAGTTGCATGAGTAAAGCATTCAAATTAACCCAGGAAACAGTTTTCAAAGTTATCTGGGAAGCAGTTTTTAAGGGAAAAAGCTTACAAAACTCTTAGAAGAGCAACTTTTTTCGCTCCCGCAAAGAAAGTTTTCTGAGTTACAGCTTCTTATGCCTTCCTGGATGAAGTCACTAAAACTCTCTGGAGAAAAAAAATCGAAGCTTCCCGTAAAAAACTATAAAAACTTCCTGAACATAAATTCTCAAAGCTTCCTGAAAAGAAGCTTTCGAAGGTTTCTGATAAAAAGTTTTTAATGCTTTCTTGCAAGAAGCTTTCAAAACTTTCTGAGAAGAAGCTTCGGAATGTTTCTGAATATATGATAATGGAAGTTTTTGGGATAACATTTTAAAAAATGGCAAGCTTTATTCTTTTTGAGGTAGTAAGTTTGTGTCTCTACTCCGTTACACCATCGATAACGTAAATTTCTTTAAAGAACAAATTCCCAATAATGGTACATATGCTGAAGCATTTCACGTAACCCGATCCTCTTGCCATAAATCATATATCGTCCCCATTATAGATATCATCCATACCCCCATCTAGAACACCCGCAATTGGCACACGAGCAACCGGCTGTAGTTTCTTCCAAACGGCAAGCCCCAACTAGGTTTTCAAGTATGAATAAATTTATCTAAATCAATGAATATGCGTTTGCCAACCCACCCATGGAACTACTCCCTGTAAGTTGTTGTGCCTCATGGAGCTACGACGGCAGCAGTGAAGGAAGGTTATTATATGCAGACTCTTCGGCACACGACTCCTTCGGTGGTAGTTTCCGACTAACTCGTACATCTGAAACAACGGAAGCGTATTTCTTCCAAGATCAGATCAATGGGGGAATGAGGGTGGGTGCCTGGAGGAAACCGACGAAGGTTGGTAAAACTAAACGAGCATGATTGAGATAAATTTGGTTTTTTTGCTGGCTAGATAAATCATAAACTGAAATATGTTCCCTGCGAGTGTGCTTCAAGTTTTCAGAAGGGGGTGGGTGGGTGTTTTGGAGAAAGGAATATGCTCCGTCGGAATCTGGGAAGTGTTGGGGAACGTGTTTGTGTGGTTTTGCTGCTGGGGGTTTTTGCGAGGAATCTCTTCGGAATGAGGTTGGAACGTGTCTGTGTGTAATCTCAAGCGAGCAAATTGATTCGATGTTTATACGAATCAATTGACGTCTATTTATTTGGTTTCATGGCGTGAGGTCTGGGGGAATTTTGGTGGTGAGAAATTTTTCAGGTTGCTTGATAGTTAGTAATCGTTATGTTATGAATAGTTGATACTTATGCTCAAAAGCTTATTGGAATTCCCAACGGACAGGATTGTTGATCTAATTACATTTATCATAACTCATCATTATTCGACCGGCTTAGGATTATTGCTCACATTCTCATACATTCGTTGAAAATGATCCAATTCTTCTTCCATATCCAATTATAACCCGACATTGGAGGAATGAACGATGAATATGGGTGTCGGCAAACCTCTCCTCCCAACCATATCTTGAGTAATAGATAAATAATATGATAATTTATTAACAATATTCCCATAATCATCCAACATTCTAGCCGGCTCGGGCTAGAGTACTGGAGCCGTACGTTTCCAAAGGGAAGTAAATATTTTGCTTCCATTGAGGCAGTCGCTTGGCTACCGTCGTCCACCAGACAGACAGTCCAACGGTATAGACCGGGGCACAGATTCCAGCCAGTAAATGTGTGTACATGTTTGAAATAATTCTCACTTAGAGTTATACGAAACATGCACCCGGTACCTTCCCCGGGTGGATGTATGGTTTCGGTTCTCTTTCCTATTCCGGTATCCTCACAGTAAGTCATGGGCCAGGAACGGAATACATTTAGCATGCATAAAACATTCTTAAGACGGATCAAATTCTCTATATTTAATTGATTTATTTAGTCTGCGAGAGCACAATCGAAAGAGCTGTCTGGCTGTTGGCTTTGTTTGTGATCAAGTTTCTCTTAAATTTGGAACATTTTTCGAACGGTTTACTACTTCTGTTAACTGCTGTTTTACATGAGTAAAAAAACAACACGAACTCTTAGATTCCGAATAGATTAGGTCTTGTTTAAGAACTGACTATCAAATCAGTTATCAAGAATAAGTTTCATATAAATAAATCATTGGTAATTGATAATTACCAAAGATATATCGAAAACCACTATGAAAAAAATCAAGCGTACATTGATATGTTACTAGAGATTCTGCATATATAATACTGTAATAACCGTAACTACAGTAACACTGACATCAAGTTCCCTGAAATATTAAATAACTTGATTAATCAAATGATCGCTCGTCATCAAACTAGATATTCAATTTTCCCATTTAGTAGGATTAAACCCCCACTCCCAGGGTACAACCTGAAGCAGGCAATAAAATATTCCTCCCCCGAAACTCACAGTCCAATTGACAAAGTGTTTAATGAACAAATTGAATCGTGGTGCCTTCGGAAAATTGAATGGACGTCGTCGCAAAACGTTGCTCGACGACGATGGCGATGACGAAGGAAAAGGAAGGAATGTGAGGGTCACTACTCGCTATCAATTGAATCATATTTGGCAACGGCGCGATAGGCGACAATCCAGCCGGCAAAACATCCGAATGCACAGTGGGATGAAGCTAAAAATAGATGGTTAAAGCCTCTTAGGAGCATTTGAAGTGAGAGTTGCCTCTTAGGAGCATTTGAAGTGAAGGCTAAATTGAAAAAAGCTGTTTATTTTGAACGACTTCTCTGAATTAAGGGTAGCTAATCCAGTGGTAAGGTGTGTCCAATAATAATGCATTTTTTTCGGGTGTTAATAGGCAATTTTTATGAGGTTTTTGTTTTATCATGGCGCTTCTTGAAATAAAATTAATGTGTAAAAGAATCTTGGTGTTTCGTAAGGAAAAAGTAAAGAACAACTAGAAAACTTCTTCGCACATGGAACATTTCTTCAATAGTGATTCTTATGAGAAATCAGTGTAAACCACTATTATAGGAACAGAAGTTTGTAAACACCACTGTTACCTTAACATATGCTAGTAATGAAAGCAGTTCTTTTCTGACAAATTTAATGATTTTGATATTCTAAAATTTTATTTTATGAGAAAAAATAGTTTTTTTAACCTTTTGTGTTCCCAAAATGCAAACGAAAAACTTAGAATATTCATCATCAATCATCAGCAATCATCAAGAATGAAAAACAAGTATTTTCTTCAAAGTTTTTATGAAATCCGTATGAAAATCTATCATTACATTACAATGTAATGATAGATATTCGTGAACTTTGCTTCGACGTTGAGCCAAAAAAAAACTGGTTTTGAAAATTTGAAACGATGATGGTAAGTTGGACGGTCTACTGCGATGACGAATACGGAGGACTGAAAAAGCAATGGAATGGTCCAACACTTGTCTATACATTTTTCGACGTCTGCTACAACAGAAACTCTTCCATGAACCGATTGTGCGAGTCTTTGGTTGCAGGATCTCTTTCGAGTCGGCGTTCCTGGCTAAAACAACGACGATCGGCTGTTAATCTGGATTCTCCCAGAACTTTTTCACGATCGAAAGGGAAGTGGGAAGAAGGGAATGCTTCGGCAGGTGAGATTCAAGCTACTGGATTCGACACTGAGTCTTGAGAGGAATCAGAACGATGAGAGATT
Source organism: Aedes aegypti (assembly GCF_002204515.2). NCBI lineage: Eukaryota > Metazoa > Arthropoda > Insecta > Diptera > Culicidae > Aedes > Aedes aegypti. Next base: position 53,374,995 of record NC_035108.1, read on the forward strand.
TCTGAATTTTTAGGATATTCTGGTCCACAGCAGGCGCACGACCTATCGTCCTGTTGCATCGCGCACCATCGTTGCAGCGTACAGCTTTTCACAGCGACTTGCTATGGTAGATCGAACTAGACCTAATACAATTGTTTCCATGTCCCTGAAATTGCGTACAGCGGATTTCGATCGATCATCAGCAGTATGAAGATAACAAAACCGAGACATGCACGAAGCCAACGAGAAGCAGGCCAGAAACCACCCAGACAAATGGAGTATCGTAGCTAGAGTTTTTGGGGCCCGGTGCGGAGTCCCATTCAGGGGCCCTCAGAATTAAGGTGAACGCCATCTAAATGAAAGGCTCTAATGTGAAATCGATTGTTGAAATAAACCATGACCAAATAGCTTATGTAAAATTAAGACTTATGTGATGGAACTTATGTTGATACGATGTTGTAGTCGCTTTATGACAAAAATGACAATTAATGAGCCTACAGTTCTTGTTATTTTAATTCTTGTTCGAAAAAAAAACATTAGTTTACTAGTAATTACTGAAAATTGTTCAGTAAATTGTCATTGAAGTGGAAATCAATGATTAATATACAGCATCAATAGCGTATTCAAGAGAAATTTGTACATTTCTCATATTTTGTGTTTTTGAGTGGGGATTGTTTTTGAAATTCTTGTTGAAGAAAATCAAATTAAATATCAATAAATTTGACTTAAAATTAAATCACAAAAGGATCTCCAAAGATTTCTTCAGGAGTTTATTTTGTGATATTCGCAAACTTCCTGAAGATTCCGTTTCAGATACCTACAAAAATTCAACGTAGATTTTTTAAAGATAACCATAGAAGTTACTTCAGAGATTCCGGTATTAATTTCTTCATAGATACTCTCAGAAAATTTGCAAGAAAATCGTATGTACTCCTGGAACGAATCCATTGATTTTACCATAATTTCCACAAAACTTCCACCAAGATTCCCGTTTACAACATCTTTAAGATGTCAAATAGTATTTTCTAAAACGTTTTTCTAGATTTTCCTTCAAAATTATAGTTTAATTTTCAATATGAAAATTTATTCAGGAATTGCTCCAGAGATTGTTCCTAAGATTCCTTCAGGAATCATTCGAGAAGTTCTAAGAGAAATTTCCCAAGGATGGGTTCAAAGGGTTGCAGATAGCCGTAGGGCCCAGATAGCCGTAGCGGTAAACGCGCAGCTATTCAGCAAGACCAAGCTGAGGGTCGTGGGTTCGAATCCCACCGGTCGAGGATCTTTTCGGGTTGGAAATTTTCTCGACTTCCCAGGGCATAAAGTATCATCGTACCTGCCACACGATATACGCATGCAAAAATGGTCATTGGCATAGTAAGCTCTCAGTTAATAACTGTGGAAGTGCTCACAAGAACACTAAGCTGAGAAACAGGCTCTGTCCCAGTGGGGACGTAACGCCAGAAAGAAGAAGAAGAAGAAGAAGAAGGGTTCAAAGAATTTCCCCAGTCATTTCCCAGAAAAATTTCCAGAAAAGGATTTTTTCAGAAATTGGTGGTATTCGGGAAATCCCGAAGTTGCATCTGATGAAACTTGATAAAATTTGAAAGTTATCCATGATAAACTTCCACAAAGTTCTCCGAAAGAACTCCTGGGCTCTTTAGGAAGTCCTGTAGGGTTTTCTACATAAATTGTTTAGAAGATGATTGGAATAACAGTCAACTTTCGTTCGTTGCACTAAACCCGTGGCTGAAAGCCTTTCACTAATCAGGCTAAGTTTTGAGCTGTCAAATAACCGATTACAATAGAATTTCAGCGCTACCAACATTGACATATTAGGGTTTATGTCAGAAAGTGTCGTATGCCTTCGTTTTAGGTGGGTTATAGCCCACTGTTCGGTCACACCGCAATCATCTCCCATTGCAAGGCGCAGTAACATGCAGCAGCAGCGCAGTAGTACATTATTCACTTTCTCTGTTTCTCCCCCAGCTAGCAGCAAGCAGCCCAATTGCTTTGATGCTCTTGCGTTGGGCTGCGTGATGCTAGCTGTCGGCGCATTACAGTATTGTAACAATGCTACATGAGATGTGCACTTTTGCTACCTCTGGCATATATAAGAGACTTGATTCCCTGTGTGATATTAGTTGTAAGTTGTTGTTGTAACGTGCCGTTTCCCCACCGAGCAGGAGTACTGCCTCTCGGTGGTGGCAATAAATTAGTGTGAAACTTACTGCCGTTCGTTCATTCGTCTGCCCCTCTGGGACCAATAAATTAACACAACGTAGGGCCTGGTCAACCCTGGACGAAACACCCACTTAAACGAAGTGCAATCAAACGTAGTGCAACGAACGAAATTCGACTTACTAGAATATTTTCTGCATAGCTGGTGTGGAACCTAACTGATGAACTTTTGAAGAAGCCATGAAGATTTGACTTGAAATATACACGAGAAATTGAGTGGAAGAACTACAGGGGTCCAGATAGCCGTAGCGGTAAACGCGCAGCTATTCAGCATGACCATGCTGAGGGTCGTGGGTTCGAATCCCGCTGGTCGAGGATCTTTTCGTAAAGGAAATTTTCTCGATTCCCAGGGCATAGAGTATCTTTGTACCTGCCACACGATATACAGATGCAAAAATGGTCGATCAGCAAAGAAAGCTCTCAGTTAATAACTGTGGAAATGCTCATAAGAATACTAATCGGAGAAGCAAGCTTTGTCTCAGTTGGGACGTAACGCCAGAAAGAAGAAGAACTACAGGCAATGAATTCAAATTGTTAACGCTTTTGATTATAACTGCAAGCCGAAATCCAAAAATAACTAAGGAGTAATTTTGCAGGAAATGTTGGAGAAATCTTTAGAGAAATTTCTGAAGGTGCTTCATTAGGAATTCCAGTTCAAATTTGAAGAGAAATTCCAGAAGGAGTATTAAATATATTTCCTCGGATAATCCCTGGAGGCACTTTTGGAGCAACGCCTATGGTAAATGTGGATGAATCCTTAAGGAATACATATATAGGCTCCTAATAGACAAGCTGCTCTCTAAGCTGTAGCTCTTTAAGAACTGTAGAATGTGCTCGTTGATTTCCTGGAGCAAATAACGAAGAAATTTCTCTAACCATCCCTTGAAACATCACTGCACAGTGGTCCAGGAATCAGTTTTACGAGGAAAGACGCATTTTGAGCTTTAGAATGAAACATTAGACGAAAACGGTCTTCTACAAAGTTGTTTGTATTAGTAAGGTCGTTTGTTTGGTGTTATTGAAAATTAGGGTGGACCACTTTTTCATAGAAATTGTGTGACTAACTTTCTTATTTGTAGAAATTATATTATACATGCTTCAGCAAAGTTGTAGACCATTTAATTTCAAGCAACTTTGCCAAAAAAAGTTTTTTTGTATCTCTTAAATTGATCGATTTAGAGCTATTTTCCTACGGTGACATAGGGTGGTCCGAACAAAACTGGTTTTCTGGCTCTAGAGTTTTCAATTCAAATTTCTCATCAAAGTAGTCTATGAAACACTTTTAGAGCTCTAAAAAATGCGTAATTTGGTGAGTGAAGAAACTCGCTATCTTCTTCCGTTTGGGAGTTATTGTTGTTTTTCTCTCAAAAACATGCCTGCTTTGATTGTGAATATCTCTGATTGGGGCAAATATAAAAAATATCTTTTGACGGCATTAAAAAGGCAAAATGAAATTGTATATTATATCAAAAAATTACAGATGTGTTATTTTTGTAACTCTAATAAAATACCCTGAAAAACGAAGAATTTTAAGCAGAAAAACTTCTATAACTTTTGAACTAAAATAGATATCATCAATATTTTTGCATGAAAATTTGCGTTTTGTTAAGTTCTGAAAGTCGTTCATAGGCCGCTTTGACGAGAAATCTGAAATAAGAAAGATAAAGCTCTAAAACTATTTTGAAGATTTACATGGTATGTATTTCTTCATAATTTTGCATTTTGAGCATGAAAATAAAATTTTAGACAAAAATGATCTTCTACAAAACTGTTTTTAAAAATGTTAGCTTTCATACTGTGTCATTTAAAACTAGGGTGGCCCACAATATCACACAAATCATATATTCAACTTTTTTATTTGCAAAAATACTGGTATATACTCTTAGGCAAAGCGGAAGAACTTGAAATTTTGACCAACTTTGCCAAAAAAAATTTTTCTGTAGCTCGAAATTTGTCCAATCTAGAGCATTTTTTCCTAATCATCGCAGGGTGGTCCAACAAAAATAAGTTTTTCAACTCTAGTTTTTTTAATATTAGTTTCTCGTCAAAGTCGTCTATGAACGACTTTTAGAACTTAACAAAACGCAAATTTTCATGCAAAAATATTAATGATATCTATTTTAGTTCAAAAGTTATTAAAGTTTTTGTGATAAAAAATATTTGTTTTTTAAAGACATTTTATAAGAGTTACAAAAATAACACATCTGTAATTTTTTGATATAATATACAATTTTATCTTGCCTTTTTAATGCCGTCAAAAGATATTTTTTATATTTGCCCCAATCAGAGATATTGACAATCAAAATAGGCGTGTTTTTGAGAGAAAAACAACAATAACTCCCAAACGGAAAGAGATAGCGAGTTCCTTCACTCACCAAATTACGCATTTTTTAGAGCTCTAAAAGTGTTTCATAGACTACTTTGATGAGAAATTTGAATTGAAAACTCTAGAGCCAGAAAACCAGTTTTGTTCGGACCACCCTATGTCACCGTAGGAAAATAGCTCTAAATCAGTCAATTTAAGAGATACAAAAAAACTTTTTTTGACAAAGTTGCTTGAAATTGAATGATCTACAACTCTGCTAAAGCATGTATAATATAATTTCTACAAATAAGAAAGTTAGTTACACAATTTCTATGAAAATGTGGTCCACCCTAATTTTCAATAACACCGAACAAAGGACCTTACTAATACAAACAACTTTGTAGAAGACCGTTTTTGTCTAATGTTTCATTCTAAAGCTCAAAATGCATCTTTCCGCGTAAAACTGATTCCTGGACCATAGTGCACTGGGAGATTTTAAGGGAAGCTTGGTGTGGAATCAGTAGAGATATTTCTAAAGGAGATCCTAGAAATATACTTGAAGAGATCTTTGCAGAAATCTTTAGAAGAATTTCTGAAAGAAGAATCTGAGAAGAAATTGCTTAATAACCTGTGAAAAATTCACGAAGAATATCTATCTGGATTCCCTTGAAGCAAGATTTCCTTGCAAACAAAATGAAGAAAATTTGATTGTATATACAATTTTGCTTAAAATAGAGGCTTTCAAGACCTTCCGTTATAAAAGAGATATGAATTAAAATAGAGATTTAGCCTCCTTAAAGAGATCTGCAACTAGCCCTACAACCATGTCTGCTTCAAAACATGTCCCGACGATGGTAACTGATTTATTTTTCTATTATGATTGAAAGGCCCAAATGCGAAAGAGTTTAAGTGACACTTTAGTCGGTTTCGTGCTAAGTATAGCAAAAAAAAAATACTACAGTTTCCAAGTTTTTCGATAGTACTTTCAGGTGATGTTTCTGTCCAATAGAAAAAAATAACATAAATCAAGAGGATTTGCTTGTTTTTGTCTCCCATACATTTTGTAAGAAATGAAAAATTACTGAAAAAACTTTTAATCCGCTTTTCTTGAAACTAGGTTTTCGTCACATAACCCCTTTGCTTCTACTCTCATTTTGAAATGAAAAACAATTTGTTTCAGAACATGTTCTTGAAATTTAATTTTTTATAATTTCTATACATATTGTCTTGCAACGAATTTGGCAATCATATTCAGATCCATGAGGCCCAAATTTAGTGTGTAGAGTTGATTTCAAAGCTAACAGTAATAACATTGACATGTGACCAATTTTACCCCAAAATGGGATCGTCCGATTTTTTATTTTAGATATGATTTTTAGCACTAACATCACATTTGAAAGAAAATTTCGGTACATGTGCTAATGAGGTTCATTGTCGTACTTGTTTTTCTGTATTTAGTTGTATGATATTGATAAAATTTTAGAAAGCAGACAAGAAAAACCGTGAAAAATGATCAATTTCACCAGAAATTACGGTACCAAGAATTGAAATTTCATCGAGATCTTTCAACTCTATGGTGATGGACTCTATGGACTACTAATCGTCTGTGTAGGTGGCCGATGCATACGATGGACACATGCCCTGTAGACCGACCGCTGTAGAGATTATTTGCTTGCGGTTTCGAAATGAGATTCGACATCGATGCCGAATCAAGGAAAACTAGAGCTTTTTTCGTGTTACCGTGATCACCCAAGTAACACACGAAACATCTTCCAAGGAGATGCTCTTCAAAAATAGTTTCAATCGCGTATCAATAAAAGCAACTATAACATACCTGGTTCTAGTTGAGTTGCATATCAATATCAATGCTCGTAATGTTTCATTGCTGTTTTAAGGAACATGCATTTCACTCCTTGTTTGACGTTCAACATTTTTGAAACGACAAGATTTGCTGCAAATGTCCTTTGCAAATAGCAATAAAGTCAAGTTTATCAAGACGATTTCAGAAACTTTTCAAACAAACTCTTGCAACTTCTTCGAAAATGCCGATTTCAATGTTATGTTTCAAATTACTTTCATTTAAAGCATCCGCAACTTGCATTTAATTGTTGTTCCCATACCCACAACTCAAGAAGATTCATCCCAGTCGCGAGAAAGTTGCACTTAACTACGTGTATGACAGCTAGAAGATTGTTTGTTTCAATCCAGTTGCAATATGGTTGAGTTGCACCTTACTTATAATCCAACAAAGAAAACATGGTCTAGCAACAGTCTGTTTGTTTAAAAGGTGTTTTTCACGTGTTGTGCGGAAGTTTTTGCGAAAAGTTTAGATTATTTCAGGCGTGGCATAATTTCGCCAGTAATGAGCTTGTATTTCGAAGGGTGCAGTAAAGTTATAAGCAACAAGCTTTGATTAATGGGCCATATGGTTGCTCTTATAGTGCATTGGCGAAGCAATTGTTCGAAGAGCTGGTAGAGTAGTGAGTAGAGGAGAAGATTGGTGATCTTGAGGTCGGAATTTTGAATCTCGTTCATAATTTATTTTTCATTTTTTTTTCTTTTAAGTATTTTGCAACAAATAAGCCATTTCGATATAACTTGAATATGTTGCAAACAGACTTCGCCTCTTGCGCTTTTTGCGTTGCTATTCAGTGCAATTGTAAGTCATATTTTCAACAATTGACAACTCTGATTAGTTTCAAGAGATAATTATATTCTTGAGTTGAAACAAACTGTGCTGCTTGGGCATCGACGATGTTGAGAACAACCGTTTCCAGAAGAGTCATGTTGCATGCAGTTTAGCTGATGTCTTTGAGGCAAACTGTTGGCATGAAATATCAAAGCCAATTCAACCCCGTTGTTTTATAGCTAGCATAAAAAGCTGAATAATGATGGTATAAGGCATATTTTCTTGAACTCACAAAGTCCTTCGACCATGGATTTTAAGATTTATGGAGTTAACCGATGCTCATCGAGTGCTTTAGCATTGCAATTTATACTCACGTAAGATCAAACAACTATAAACTATCATATTTTCAGTTCAAAATCTATAGATAGCTTATCTTATGTTAACCAAGTACTCCTTCGAATTTCTCCAAATCTTCTCGTTTAACTAGTGACCTTTCTGATATTAATGAATAAGGTTTACACCCAAACAAGCTCATCCAAATATGTCCTATAGACATTTGAAATCAACGTTTGTTAACATTTATCCAAAAACGCCTTTTGGAGAAGGCCTTCGTACCTGCATGGTTGCATGCGTAACCAGAGATCTTTCGAAGGTTCATGGTTAAGGTTCGTACCCAAGCAGACATATTCTATCAAGTTTGTAGTCCAACGATTTTCTAGGATTATCCCAGAATTTCTTTGAGCCTAGGTTTACAGATCATCAAGATCAACCAAGTATAAAATATTCCGGAAATCATTGATCTTATTTGAGTAAAGGCTTTGGATTTACAAGCATAACTTGTACCCTTCCTGACGTTATTGAATAAAGTTTGCAGCCAAACTGCCAAAAAGGCTCAATATAGTATGTCCCTTCAAGTTTTCAAATTAGCGATTGTTTAAGTTATCCAAAAACTTCTGTAAGTAAAGAAATTCTTGTATAATCTTAACCGATTGTTGAACTCAAAACTTGACGGAACACTAGTTCATGAGCCTATGTGTGTATAAACGTTGTTCATAAAACTACGCTTGTGTATCTCAAGACCTGAACTCTAAACATGACAAACTTTACTATATGAGCCTGGTTGGATACTTACTTGATACTTGATGGGCAACAATTCCTTGCTATTCCTTGGAAAAGCCTTCTCCATTGGACCCGCTCCCGGGCCAATCGCTTCCAGTCACCCCGAACGTTAAGCGACCTTAAATCCTCCTCAACTGCAAAAAGCCATCTGGTGCGTGGTCGTCTACGGAAGCGACGGCCTCTCTCTGGTTCCCTGCTTAACTTAACTTAACTGCTGCTCAGTCCATCCCAGCCTGCCGTTTTTTATACACTTAACAATATACGTATTTCTATAGACTGGTTATAACTCGTGATTCTTGCGACGCCGCCAGATGCCATTGTCCAATTTACCGCCGAGTATTGTTCGCGCTACTTTAGGTTCAAAGACCCCAAAAGCTCTCCGGTTGACCTATTTCATAAGGGTATGCGATATGGATTTTTTCCATGTCGATACGAAACGAAACGATACGCGGAATATCTTGCGCTGATAATGACGAAACGAAACGAAATTTAAAAATGTTTCGTGTAACTCGATACGAAATCAAATATCTCACGGAATTTTTCGAAACGAAACGAAATTTTTGAATTTGTTTCGCGGAATACACGTTTGAGTTTTTTTTTCTTGTCAAAAGCTGGAAATTTTTCAAATCCTCTATCATATGGAAACCTTAGCGTTGCTCAGCGGAATCCTTACATGTTTTGGTAAGACTTTTTTCTGTTTGTTTGAAATCTTCTTAATAACTTTATAAGGTTTCATTTCAATATATCTGACACTCACACAAGGCAATGAGTGGGTTTAATTTGTTACAACTAAGAAGTGGGTTGAAAAGCACTTACAACCCCAGCAACACACATGTTATAATTGTGTATTATCGACTGATATATAACCAAAATTAGTCATATTTAAGTTGATAATACTAAATTATAACATGTGTGTTGCTCGGGAAACATTTAAACCAATCTCAAATATATTTAAAGGAGCCCAAAATTAATTTGATTTTTAGAAATGCCTTACAATTTTTTTAATCATGTGGATGTGATGTTATGCTAATATATACCATACAACATGGAATAATGATATTCATTTTTTTTGCTGTACTCTACGCTTTGTGGCTTGAATTAATGTGATTGGGGACACAAGTCGATAAGGGATCATGAAAACACTAACTGAGAAGCAGACTCTGTCCGAGTTGGAACATAACGCCAGAAAGAAGAAGAAAAATAAGTAAAACAGAGTAATCACTGAAATATTTGCTTTAGTATTTGCTGGAGTATTGAATTAAATTAAATTTTTTAAAATCCTTCAACACATACCTAAGGAATCAATCAAGATAAATTTAAAAGTAATAAACTCCAAGAAATATTGCGACAGCAACTTAACCAGGATTGCCTGTTGGGGTTAATTTAGAAATTCCTAATAAATTTTCGGGAAAAGCCTTGCATAAACTGTGAATTAATTCTTGGAGGGATCAAATCTGGATGAATGCAAACTTTTAGAGTAAACCTTGTAGAAAATACTGAAGGTATTTTTATTATTTTGTAGAGCAAATACTGGAGAAATGATCCTATTCCAAAATCTGTGAAGGAATTTCAGGACGATTTCTGGAAGAATTAAGGATTGTTGATATTATCTCATTTTCAGATTCTTTGTTTAAAACTGACTACAAAATCACATTTTCACTAAATTTTGAGCCTCCAGGGTATTTTAGAAAATATTTGAAAATTTCGAAAAAAAAGTTTCGAACCTGGACTACATAGCATAGAGGAATCGCATATAAGATTTATAAGTTCACCCATGTTCGTTCAGACAATCCGTCTTTCAATGAGCTAAATTTAATGTTTGGCTTATTTTTTTTTCTCGAGATTTAGATGTGCGAAAATCGAAAAAAAGAATTGTTGCGCTCTTCCACCAAACTTGAATCCGGAACCAATTTTGATGTGCATGCAAATTTTTAACTGATTTGTGATTTTTACTAAAACAAATCATCAAAATCGATCGAAAGATGGCGAAACTAGAGAATTTTGTAATGATATACTATCAATATTCGCATTTTGTTTTTAATTGGGTGTCGTGAGGAAATTTTGTCACGCTATGAGAGGAGAGAGGGAGTTGGTGGTGAGGTACAGCGTGAATAAACGTAGATTCATTTTTCGATAAAAAATAATGCATGCATCTTCCTTGTTTAAGGTGAACATAAATCGAAGGCACACCTCAGAATTTCAAGAGCACAAATCTAACATACCCGACAGCGGTTCAAGCTGAACACTTGATCGATTGGCCATCGAGTAACCAAACGATAGAGTTTTCAGCTTGAATGGACGTCTGGTTCTTTAGATTTGTGCTCTTGAAGTTTTGAGGTGTGGCATTGGATCACCCAAATCAACGCGATTTTTTACGGCAACAGCGACAAACAATCGCTGCGGTTTCGCTGCTACATGTAGAATTTCATGACACAACAACGAAATCGCGGAGAGCCTTTACTCATTGATGCGTGCTATTAGTTTTCTCTTCTATTCTCCCGCTGTTCTTATGCAGAGTTAAAAGTGACGTCATAGCGGGAAAGCAAGAGAGAGAACTAATGCGCACATCAATAATCTGCCCCACCTGAGCAAATCCAGAACATCAGGGACTCACGCTCTGCAGCTTTTTTTGACATTTGTGTACAAACAATTTTTGCGATATATTAACGGATTTGCTCAAAAGGACACGCGATGTTCCCCGGAGGGGACCGTGGTTTTGCTCTCTTCATTCTTATGGAAGATAACATTGCGGTAGTTCATCAAACGCAGTTGTTCTTTTCCTGGGCTATTCGCCGCGAGGAATTTAGGGCAAATGGGCGTTTTTGGAAACTTTACAACGGCAGTGCAGTTAATCATATCCTGCGGACTACTACAGCCATCCCACAGTTATGAATAGCACACAGATATGGATCAAAGTTGGATTAAACGGAGAATATCTCATCAAATAGAGTAGCAATTACGCAGAACCCATTTTACCTACGCGAACTATAAATCTATACAGCATCGCAATCAACAACAACATGCTTAAGGTGATTATAGAACGAAGCCACACCTCAAATTTTCAAGAACACAATACTTGAGAACCAAACAGCGCTCCGCAGTTGAAAATCTATCCCATTGGTCACCACCAGCAAGCAAGCATTTTGATTAATTTTCAAAGCGAACTGTTGTCAGATTTTCTCGTCTTGTGCACTTGAAAATTTGAAGTTTGGCATCGTTTTAAAATCACCTTAAACACATTTGTTCCATTCGTAGGAAATTAAATGTCATACATATGCCTAGAAACGTTGATTCATATTTGTGGGGTATTGAAACCCATACCACAGTTAAGAATCTAATGTCGTTTTCGTTTTTAGGAACTGGGTCGGTGATCAACACATAAACAAACCAACGTCAAGTAAATTGTAGTTCGGTAGAACCTGAATCGGGTTGGGGTTGAAACTGTGATTCGGAACGGGTTGCGCCAGTTCCAACCTAGGTTCAAAAACGAATTCGACATAAGATAAGACGATTCCTAAAGAAACGCCAAAACGTATGCTTTCACTAGCACACCATTCGTTTGCCTCGCAGATAATATGCTGTTATAGTGTTCTGATCCATGATATGAGTCGATTTGATCCATAATACGGACCCATTTTTGACTGTAGCTAGGAGTAGAAGCGAACGCTTTGCTTTTTTTTTGTTCGAAATTAAACTCGAATTTCGCGAAATTCCGTTTTATTCCGTTTGTTTTCAATTTTCCGTGGAAATATTTTAACAATTTGGCGAAACGAAACGAAATAGCAAAATACAACTTTCGCCTGTGCGCATTCCGTGGAATTCCGCGGAATTTCGTTTCGAAGCGTATTTGACGGAATCATTCGGTATTTCGCATATCCTTACTATTTCAACGTCCAAGATTCGTGGCCGTACAGAGCAACTGAAGGAATTAGAGTCTTGTACAACGCGAGTTTGGCCTTCGTCTGTAAGCTGCGTGACTTTAGCTGGTTACGAAGTTCGAAAAAAGCCCTACTCACTACCAACATCACTTATGAGCCCACGGTGTCTACCAGCGACCATGTACTTTGTCTTTGTGGTATTAATAATGAACCCAATTTGCGTTGTCTCCCTTTTAAAACGCACGTATGCCTCTTCCACGACTCGGCAATCAATCCCAAATTTGACGATATCGTCCGCAAAACCAAGGAGCATATACGAACGTTATGATAGTCCAGCTCCACCATGTTCCATCATTATTTCCTATAACTCTTTCTTTTCACTGAATCGTACGCCGCATTGAAATCAATGAACAGATGATGAGTATGCAAGTTGTACTCCCGGATTTTATCGAGGATCTGTCGCAGGGTAATCATTTGATATGACGTCGATCGCCCCTCACAAAAACCAGATAGGTATTCGCCGACGAAGGACTCTTCAAGCGGTGTCATTCTGTTGAATAGAATACGTGACATTATTTTGTACGCCGAATTGAGAAGCGTTATTCCTCGGTAATTGGCGCACTCTAATCTATGTTCTTCTATCTCCCATATCCTTAGTAGTATATAATAAATTATACTATGCAGCTGCTCAATACCGTGCTTGAGAAGTTCGGCTGGAAGCTCATTTTTCCCAGCAGCCTTGTTGTTCTTCAGCTCCTAAATTGCTTTCTTAATCTCATGTAGTGATGGAGGCTCCACAGCTTGACCATCGTTGTCGATGTTCGTTCTATTCTTCGATGCTATATCGTTCCTTCCATTCAGTAACGTTTCGAAGTGCTCTTTCCACCTGGCAGTCACCTTCGTTATATCTGTCAGCAAATTACCTTCACGGTCGTTGCGCATGACAAAAGACGGCGTTGATCCTCTCCGCATGACATTGACAGTTTCATAGAATCGCCGCATGTCGTTCTTTTCCATACAGTTTTGCTCCTCGGCAATCATATGTTCATCAACGTTCTTCCTGCGATGGATTCGCTTTTAGGTTGATCTTGCTTCTTTGCATCGCTCTCTGTTCAGCCTGGCAACAGCCACTAACATTCGTTGAACCATCTGCTTCCTATCACTTCTTGCGCTGTCTCACTCACCACTTCATGAATTTCACCGCAAAGATTGTTAGGGTTCTCGCTTACATTGATCTCACTTGTCCGCTCGTCCAGCTTTTGGTTGTATTCTGCTGTGATACTGTCTGCTGAGAAGCGCTGAATATTGAATTGCATTTTTCGCTGTAGTCTTGAACTTGCTTCAATAGATACCGCGCTCGAATTTTACTGACAATGAGATAGCCATTCAAGTCAATGTTAGGACCCCTGGAACTCCTAATATCGATTACATCTTAGAAATGTCGGGCTTCCATATGGTTGTCATTTGTAACGGGTTGAAGACTCTCCTTACCGATGATTGGACGGAAAAGTCCTCTCTTCCGACTTGCGCGTTTGCATCTCCGATGACGATTACGGGCACTCTCTAAAGGCATTGTCAAGGCCTTCGTAGAACGCGTCCTTCACGTCATCGGATTTGTCCTTCGTCGGTGCAAAGATGTTGATCAGGCTGTAGTTGAAGAATTTGCCCATATACTTAATAAACAGATTTGCTCGCTAATTGCTTTCCACTTCATAACGCGTTTAATCTGCTTCCCGATCACTATGAAACATAATTTATGTTCTGCCTTATCGCTGCAGCTATGGTAGATGTTTAATTTAAAGGTAATGTAATGAATCGCCCGAAACTCACGTTATCCAGATCTAGGCCACCGCATTTCTTGAATGGCGAGCCAGGTTCATTTAATGTCCTGATATTCCAGGTACCAAGTTTCCATTCATAGTCCTTATTTTGTAGCCGAGCGCGGCTATAAAGCTAAGCCATGCTGAAGGTTTCTGGGTTCGATTCCGGGTCGGTCCAGAATCTTTAATGGAAATTTACTTGACTTCCCTGGGCATAGAGTATCGTCGTAGCTGAGAAGCAGGCTCTGTCCCAGTGTGAACGTAATGCCAAGAAGAAGAAGAAAATTCTTCTTTCTCCATTTCTCGTGGTAATTTGAGGATTCGGTATGCTATCATAGCGTGGTAGCGCTAAGGTTTAGTTGACGCCAGGCTTTGGAAAATTCGACGATCATTGACACACGAGCCACAATTTCATCGCATTTATTCGCCTGTATTCATACAACACGCATGACATTTACCGTTCGTGGAAGATAACGAGCCATAAACAGAAACAAAACAGGCATAACCATCCACATTTTGGCGCCGATCACTGTGTGTTAACACTTGTAACATTCCAATGATCCAATAGTTTATATTAGGTTGTTGAAGGTTGCATTACCAGAAAATTTGAAAGTTATTACCAATTTTATGCAAAACATAAATCACCCGAATGGCTCGACACTGTTGCAGTCTGTGAGACTTGCTGTTCTTGAACGCTTTCGTGCCACGTATCACTAAACGAGAGAGTGAATGTTTACATTTATAGGGCTCTCCGATTGCTATGTGCCACGAACTGTTACACTCTCCGAATATGGTTCGCTCGGCTTATTCGGATCAAAATCCAAACACTGGTTGACGCAATACAACATTTCATACTCAGCCGCTAGATACCAGAACAGACGCTGTTTGAGCCGCATCTATGGTGGAACAGACGCTCAGGACGCACCCCTTCACTTTAGCTGATGTCAGAAGGACATTGTTTGACTTGTTGGACGGTACTTCTTGGTTGTCGACTCACCATTTTGCAACCCGACCCTGGTTGAATATTATCCTAAATTGTAAGGTTCTGAAAGCTTGCTCGTTACGCTTTGAATTTGACTAACGGTACTTCAACTAGTTCTTAGGTAATTTTGAATGGTCGTTCAACTCAAATCCTGGTAGCGTGCTGTTTAAGAAGTCCGAAAAGGTTTCATTAAGGCTCAAGAATCCATCATCCAATCATCAGCAATAATCAACATATAAAAACCAGTTTTTTGGTTCAAATTCCAATAAATCCTCATCAAAATCTGTCATTAAAGTGCGACGCTGTAATAGATTTTCTTGATCATTTTTTAAATATTAAGCAAAAATACTGGTTTTGAAAATTCGTAAAACGATAATGATTATTTTCCTCTTAACCATTAACTATACCTCCGAATGATCACTGGTTACACTTGAAGATCTGTAGGTCTCTACTCAAATAAGTTCTTATATAATCTTGATCGGTCTTTGAACTCAAAACATGCCTAAATATATTTTTATGAACCTTTATACTTCTCATACGCTTGTAGATCTGGAGGCCTGGTTCCCATGGAGTTCTTGGCTGAACTAGATCAAAAAGGCAATTTATTATGTAGCTGATATCCCAAGTAACAATATCAGTGCTTTTTGATCTTAGATGATATTTATGAAGGTTTTATTAGAGATGTATTCATTCCTAACAGATTTAATAAAGCATTGCAAAGTGCTAAACGTTCTTTTCTGTAAAATCCACTTTAAAATGCTTTGTAGATATCTTTAAGAACTCCCGTTAAAATTTATTTATTGGCCACATTTATTGATAATAAATTGTATTTTGAAGGAGCTGTATAGTGTCTAATAAAACCTATACTTAAAACTTCATCTTGCTTGTCTTATAAAGGCATAGGTAAAACTTTTAAGACTGCACTAAGTCATGTTAAAGCCTTTTTAAATCTCAACTGTCTGATGCATGTTATTGGAATGCAGTCTGCGTGTGGTTACCAATATCATTATGTTGATAATGATAATCATGTAGTGAATTATGAGTTAATCAGAACGCAAACATAGAAATGGCAAATATTCCTCTCGTAGAATTATCAGACTACCGTATAAAGCACTTTTTTTCATGTTTTGCTGAACTTCCGGTTCTAGTGGGACAACTATCTGCACACAACAGCTGAGCTACACGAAAAAAGATTTCACTTATCACTTACCGTTTTGTGTATCAGTACAACCGATCAAGCACGACGGACTATATTACAACAATTCATTCCAATAAAAACAATTTGATTCATAACGACACGAATTTAATAAAATGAATTGCATCACAAAATTGAATCTTCCGATTTGTTTACGTTTTTGACAGCATTAGCTTTCCTGAATGCATTTAGTTTAAGTCAAGGCTCCTAAAAAACCTATTTGTCTTAGTGCAGAACAAATATTCTGATTTAGGAATATTTTAGCCAGTGGAGGATTCTGCGTACAGGTCCTTAAGATCAAAAGCGTTTATGAATGATTATATTGTTCGAAATTATCATCAATTGATCTTAAACCATCCCAGACAAAACTAGCAAGATTGAACTGGATGGAATCCATTTTTATTGTTGCCGTTTTTGATTGATAATTACAATATGCGTGAGAAATTTCAATTTATGATTGAGATGAGCATGAAATCATTCTGATAATGGAATAGAGTCAAATATTAAATAGCCAATTATGATGTCGTAATTGTGGCGCGTTGCTGTAAATCGAAAAATTTTATGTCATTCCACCAGTATTTTTTTATTGGCAGGAATTTCACGCGGTCGTAAGGAAATTTTCTGCCACGCAAAAAAATATTATTTTAATTGATTCTTATGAGTCGGCAGACATCATGATGGTTTCAATATTAAAAAAAGGTTATGGTTGAAAAACAACTTATTGGTTGATGTTTGTTCAATCATAAGCTCTTAACATTGGTTTTATTCCGTGTATTAGGATATCGTCAAAGATTCAATAACGCTAGATGAGCTCAATAAGGCTATGCAATAGCTCTTATGAATGTTTTAGAGTATACTACTAGGATAGATGTATTGATACGATACAAAACTAAGAAGATGAGAAACGGTTTTAAGGTGAAGTCTTAACAACCTCCTGTAGTGTGTGCCTTTTCGGGCTTAACGGAGTTTTATCAATGGTTTATTAAGGTTATTGAGACTAATAAGTTCCAAAATGAGTTTTAACGATATGGTGATAACAACAGCTTGTAGTAAATGAAAAAACTAAAAATGTTACTTGGGATAGCTATCTTTACACAGGCTTTGCTAGACTAGTGTTCTTTGTAGTCTATTCGATACAAATATAAGATATTTTATTCAAACTGAAGTTCGCTGGTTTGGTTTTCATTTACGTTACAAAAATCAGTTTACGCACATTTGCGTTGAATTCTTTTCAATTTGTAGTATATGAAACATCCTATTCAATTAAAACATATTTCTTTTCCATGGAATGTTTAAATTACGATGATGTCCTCGTCAAAGTTGTGTAGTTTTGTGATAAGTACACTCCCGTGCATAAGTTTGGGTTAGCCCCCCAAAAAATATGCAAAAGTGTTCAGTCCAAATCTCTATGATTACACGTCCAATTGAAACGCTCTAAGCCGCATTCGAAAGGCAAAGAGCTATTCTTACTTCGTATGTATTTTTCCAAAAAAACATTCTTTGAACTTTGTATACTATTTTTTTACTTAAATGATGATAATTGGATTTCGGCTTTCAGTCACGAATTAAGCGATGATTATTTTAAATCATTGCCAACGTTTCGATCCAGTTGTTGAGATCTTCTTCAGGGCTCGATATGAATCAATTTGTCGTTTATTCGTGTAGCGCACACGGACTCTATATCGGATGGTGAGTGGGTGGTACGGAACAAGAATTTTACACTAGAAAATTTGGCGAAATACAACACTGTGCCTGTTGTGTATTGCCGTTACTTAAAGTTGTGACATTTTTCAAAAAACACACTGAAAAAACATAGCTAATTTCCTCAGCATTGGATCGACCAAAATTTTAAAACAAGGTGTCATTAGAATCGTAATCTTATATTCTGTGAAGGGCACTCACGAAATTTTTGCGGAAAAATCTGAAAACTTTTTAAAATCAATGAAACAGTCAGTCAAGTCATCGTGCAAAAGTTTGGGTTCACTTGATCTTACTTAAATCTCTGATGTGGCTTAGAGAGTTTCAATTGAACGTGTAATCACAGAGATATGGACTGAACACTTTTGCATGTTTTTAGGGGGTGAACCCAAACTTCTGAACGGGAGTGTATGTGAGAAATCTAACAATATTCCAAGTTTCTTGTCTTCACTATGAGCATCAGAAGGCCGGTCCCAGAGGCTTGTTCTCCAGCAATTGAGAGATTTCTGCCATACAAGTTTTAGCTGATATACTGAGATCATTCAATTCATAATGAATTCATTATATTTTGCGATGTGGTGAATTCACAGCTTTAGTGTATTCAGCAATGTCGTGTTATTTTGAAACATATAAAATGTTGTAAAACATATCATGTTTGTATATTACTCTATGGCCACGAAAATGGTCGGAAAACAGTTATTAGGTAAAATAAGTTTAATATCAAAGTTAAACAGTGAAAACTAGGTCAAGAATGTTGCAGGACATGTTAAAAATAAAAGATCTAAAAATTAGTTGACGTGGTCGCCATTTCACGGCTACTGAACAATGTATTCGCTTTTATTTTCAACGTAAAAAAGATTGTTCATTGTTACTTGGAATGCTATTTCAATTAAAAAAAACATTCTCGGAGACGCCTTCCGTTCTAAACTATCTCTAAGAGATTTTTGCGACGTATTTTTCGATTCATCCCACCATGGTACGGTGCGCCATCATATCGGAGCAGTGTGAGACAGGACAAGAGAGATAATAAACGTTGAATTAAACAGTGATGTTTGATGGGAAAATGGATCCCTTGTGCTTGACTCGGCTCGAAACTGTCCTGCTGGTTGCCGTTGTCCACTGGGAAAAGACGGGGAATTGTGCTAAATTGGAAAAACTGTCCGCATTGGGCGAAAATGCTGCACCCGAGCGCATTTCAATATTTGACAGGAAATGACATTTTATTCAATAATTCAGTGCCGGATCCAGATCCATTGTGTGATCCACTTGGGTGACCCCAACTCAGAGCCAGATGAGGAGGATGGCGATGCCAAAGAGCCGTATCGATGCAGCCTCGGATTGGACAAGTGACAGAAATGGATTTGATGTTGATTGGTGATTGGTATTAATTCCGGAGATGCGCATATCTTGCATGGGACGGTCTATCCAGGGGAAGAAAGTGGCCTTTCGGAATGGTGGCACTAGGTGGAAGAAACATTCCAATGAATGTCTCTGTTTCAAGTCCACCGAATGAAATTCAGATGAAATTGCACTCTGCTGAATTGAGCCCCATTTCGGTCTAGTGGTTTTAGCGGTTTTATGACCCCAAGAACTGAAAAAGAAGAACTCGGCAGCAGAGCAAACACGAACCTCCGAAACCAAATCTAGAAAAAGTATGCTCGAGGGCAGTGGTTTACAAATGTTAGAATGGAAAATACGTTGTATGGACATTGAGGTTTAGCTTTACGAACTGTGAGATTGTTGATTTCAATTGCCCATTGGATTAATCAGTTAAACAATTCTATAACATTCATTAGCAAGTTATTTCTGAAGCTTTTTGGCAATCTAGTTCGAAATTAACCGCCCGTATGTACTGAAGTTTCTATCATCATTCATTTTTTCAAATACCCTGATTTTCCTCCACATTTCTGGATGTGGAAACACTGCTTCGGCACAAAAAGAACCGCCACTTCTCAGTTGAAGAAGATGATGGTGGTTTTCCAGCCTTTGCCGATTCCATCGTCACAGAATCACTTTTTCCCCTTCCTCTCGGACACAACCTATAGTGAGGGCGAGCTGGAAAATCTAATCTGCATGTGTGCAGTTTTTACTGGGAGGCCAAAAGTGGTGAAAGTTCCTTTCCTCGCGGTTGGTGCAAAAATGGTGTGAGGCCAGGACCAGGGAGTTGGATTTCAGTTTGAAAAAGAGCAATTTGCATAAAATGCAAACCAAGCCCGACAAAATTGCGGGAGTAACCGCCGTCGAGCGAGTTGAAGTGCTATGGCCAGAGTGGAACTACGTGTGATGTTGGTGGAAATGATGGCAACCGCATACCGACCGACATCTTCTTATAAAGGTATTCGACGACGGCACAGCCGTAGAAAAAAAAAATTCAATACCGGCAAAAATGAAGATTCGCGTGCACGACGACGCCGACGACGAAGACCGAGACTTCGGCAGTAAGGTGGCGAGCATCAGGTTTCCTGAGCTGGAGAGTGTCTTTATGTTATTCGTTTCAAAATTACATTCCATGCAAGTCAAAAATAGCAGTGCTTGGTGAGTCAGTCAAGGCGCAGTCGGAGTTTGGAGTTTGGGGGGCCGAAAATTGCATCGTGGGCAACTCCATCAAGCCACAATGACAATAAGAGACTGCAAATGAGAATTTTACTGCACGGCTCAATGGGTTTCGGGCAAATGGGAAGAAAAAATGAGAGTTTCATTGTGCTGATTTGCAACAATGATGAATGCGGCACACTGATTGCTTTCATAATGTGAGTGTGTGAAAATCCATGAAATGAAAACTTGAAAGCAAACCGGTATTGTTTTATTCATTTTAAAGCACTCAAATATCTTGTTTTGCGCCTTTCAAGTTATGCAGAAATTAAATAAAAAAGTTGAAATTAAGTTTGACGTACAAAACTGCAGTAATACTGGTTGTACTCAACACAGAAGTACAAATACTTGCACCTGAAAATTTTGCAGTGTCTACCAAGTAAGTATACCGATACGGTCTTAGCTCAGGAGAATAGACATTAACGATTTATTCCACTTAAATACCTGAAAAATATTCTCAGAAATTTCTACAGAAACTTTTTGAGCGGCCCCGAAAGAATGTTGGCGTTTAAAACAAGGAAGAATGAGATGACTTTAAAGTATACAGAATTGAGCAAGAACGCAATACTCATACAAGGAACTAACGGATGCTACTTGGGATTGATTGCAACCTCGGTGTGCAATTACCGTAATCCGGGGGTAAATTGATCATTGAGGCGAATTTTATCAGGTCGGTGCCAAAAAACATTTCGTCCAAATGATGTTGAAGGTTTCGTTGGCACCATAGACATTCCATGTTTTCTAGTGTATAGTTGTCTTATTATGATTTTGAACTATTTCATTTTTATTAGGGTCAGTTTTGCATTGAAGTATTCACACTTTTTATAGGTGTAAGCAATATAGTTGGAAATGTCGGTGATGAACAATCCACTGGTGCTATGCCCAAATGTCAACTTTGAGTGATTAAAGTGTTGTGTAAGCTTAAATATGAATCACTGGACTTATATTTTATATCATATAGCAAATCAAGTATAGAGTTTTATAACCGGCGCCGGCTGCGTTTATAATTTGTGTACCATTTCTAAAGCTTTATCGCACAACAATTTTGTCGGTTGTTGAATAAGGAAGTTTTTACTTCCAATCTGCCGCGAAAATACACATTCTGAAGCTCCAACTTAACCAGTATCGTTGTCTTCGGATCGCGTTGAGCTGCATGAACTCGACTCATACGATGAGTTTACAGGTATCAGCAGGGAAACTGCCATTATCAGATCGTTTCGTGGAATTGTCGTTAAGATTCCTCATCCGTTGTGAAGTGACAAAACCATTGGTAATTGAAAATTTTGAAAAGCTAACGAAATTCTCAAACAAAATTTTTGACGTTGTACTACTCGTACATGACTCTGGAGGTGAATCCTTCTATGAATATTCTCAATTGCTGTTGCATTTTTGACACGTCTAATTGCACTGTAACTTTCGATCTTTTGAGTCACGTTAGTAACGACAAAAGGTTCTACACTGTGGGTCAAAAACTAACGATTCCACTGGATTTAGTGTGTTTAATGAATTCATAGCACCGCACATAAGCTTTAAAGCCCTTGTCACCACCAAGTCACCTTCAATGATTTTTTCACAATTGCTCGTCAAAATGCATTGTTCAGCTGGCAACAAAAATGGGTTGCCGGAGATTTGGTTACATTCCATTCTCCCGAAGGTATCAAAGACACCATGGTTTAAGAGATTGGATGTAAGTCGAGAATTTGTTAAGGTAATGCGCCGACGTATTTCCAATCAATACTCTCTAGGCTCGCATTTCTATCAAATAGGGCTTACAGACAGTCGCTTCAGTTGTGGTGCAGGCTATCAATTCATTAATCATGTTGTCTGGAAATGCCCCGAATATGGTTTTGCCGTATCTAACCTGACTAGATGGAAGAAACAAGATTATAACAGAATGTGTTCCCCTGATAGGATTTTTTTATATCACCAGTTGTTATAAAACATGTACCGTTAGTAGTTAAAATAACAAAAATTCTAACAAAAATTGCAGAAAATTGAACTAACATATACCGAACCCTGTTACAATTATATCAAAATTATTACAGAATGTGTTGCAAGGATGTTACAAAATAACAAAATTATCGCAAATTGTGTTACTGCTTATGATATCGGATGTTATTTGGAACAAACTTATAAAAGCGATGTCAAAAATATAACAAATTTTGTTATAAATGTGTTACTAAAAATATAACAAATTGAGAACAAAGCCATCTTGACAACAAAATTTTACCAACTTCTGTTATTTTTAACTGCTGCTGATAGAAATGTGTTATAATCTTGTTATGTGCTTCTGGTCGGGAATCTACGTACTTCCCTAAGGGCCCGAGTGAAACCAGACAAGGAAGACATTCGAGATGTGTTAGGTAAACTTGATCTTGACTAGGGAAAGTGTACCAGTTATGGCCATAGTGGTTCCCTATTTGGCCATAAGCGAAATTTCGATGACTTTCACATTTTTAATATCTTTGAATGTTTTAACATCAAGATATATCCTATATTTTACTGCTAAAACACACAAAACTTTTCAAAATGTGGAGACATTCAAGTTATCACGTATGGCGAAATAGGGAACCACTATGGCCATAACTGGTGCACCTACCCTATATGTGGTTTATTCTCATTTTCTTTAAACAAACAGAATTCTCTGTTTGATTCCCCTACTGAGTCGTTTTATTTGTCCACTTTGCATCCCTCGTCGTCAGTTTTGAGTCGTTACAGGTTGTCGTTTCGTCCACTCAAAAGTTGAGCATCAGCAAACACGCAACAACTTCATGCTTCAAAAGTCAACGGATTGAAGCCATCACCCAATCACTTCCTGAAACATATTTGTTTCCCCTAACCTCGGCCAAACCGCGAGGTTTACGGTTCCCCAAAGCTAACACTAGTTACTAAGAAATCAAATGAAATTGTAATACAAATTTCAAAAGAACTCGGCTCCGTTATGCCATTGGCGCATGACCCTATCAAATAAATGAATAAGTAGAAAACAAATTCCTTTTTCGAGGGATGAATCATATATTTTTAGCAATTCCGTCGCAAATCAGCCAACATTTCATCAATAAGATGAACAACATAATGGCCTTCTTGCCTTATCAAAAGGAATAGTGCCGAATATGTAACTTTTCAGCACTCTTCCACATTTCTATATTAGTTGTGCTTGAAATAACCTGAAAGATATCTCATTTACGGATGTACTTTTCATAAATTATTAGAGTTGGTTAGAAACGTAAATGTGTTAGTAATTAAAGCAGTTTTGAGAAATTCGAAGAAGAAGTAGAGAGGCGAAAGAGCTTGAAGCTGAAATAAATATTTTCTACGACAGGATCGCTTCCCTCAAAATTTTTAAATAATATTCAGTAGTTTCAAGGGTCCTACATAAGTAGTTCCACATTACTTCGCCATAGTTCCAAATAGTTTTCAGGGGCACTCAAGAAGTATTCCAGAGGTGCTTAGAAATTCAATGTATCTGGGGTGATATTTATGATATTATTGATTTCAAAGTACTCTCGATACCTAATTATGAGTTTATTTTTGGAGACCAATCTAGGTATTTTGTATAGTTTTTCTCGTTTTTGTTTAAATATCTATTGTAGGACATTTTTTGAGGCCTGGTCGTAGATTCTATCCAATTACCACGAATGCCATTTCCGTGAATGTTATTATTCCGTGAACGTTGTTATTTCTCTGAATTTCCATATAATTAGCATGATGACACTCTCGAAAATTCCCCATGATAAATGAATTCGGGGTTATGGGTCGCTCAGGGATTTGGAAATCTTTTGGGTAATTACGTTCGAGGTAATAAGGTCCCATTTCCCCGAGCGCCACTACTTCGCACGCTACTTTCTCGAATGGGTCGTTACCCCGAACTTCACTAGCCCGAATGAACCATTACCCCGAGTTGTTCAGAATTCAGCGCAAAAAATGTAATTAATTGATGCTATAAGCTGCTCTTTCTTCTTCATTGAAACTTTAAAGGCTATAATTTTGATTTACATATTGCATTTTGTTAATCATAGCTTTCTTGTTGGTATATGGTATAATATTAAGGTTTTTTTATAGGACTGCCTACATTGCAGTAAATAGAAGGTCGTCGTGATTTCATCCTTGTGTCGATACTTGCACATGAGTTCCAGCTTTTCTGTACTACAGCCCAGTCTTGTTGGTCCAGTTGGTCTTCCCACGATCAGTACTTATGGCATATTGGAAACTTGATGAAATAGCGATTTAAGGAACCTCAAAGCATTCATTCTCATAAGAAATTTTCCATTGCTATTTAAAATAGGCTGTTGCTGTCATACATATTAATAGCATTGCTGTTATAAATATTAAAATCATAATGCCGTGATTGATTGTAAAAATATTGGATCACACGATGAAATCTCGACAGAAGAAACATATAGTGCCAGCGGATCATTAAATGGTTCAAATTTACCAATGAATATAATAAAAGAATTAACTCCGTCTTCAGCCAAAGGCTGCACAGACTGACCGATCACTAAGATAAGGCAACGTACAACACGAAACACCCAGAGGCCCAGTGATGGATTTTTCGTTTGATGAAAAGTTTCTACCGACTTGAGCGGGAATCGAGCCCACATCCCGTGGTGGCGTCTAAACGACTGACGCTGCTTACCGCAAGGCCATGAAGCCCACAATATTCAGTACACCCCCATATTTCTTCCAATTGTTAGACATAGCAATAGCATCTTCGATATATTTCTGACGTTACTTCCCCACTGCAACAAAAACTGCCTCGTAGCCTAATAATATGATGAGCCCTTTCTAGCTAGTTTTTTTTTCAATTCTAAACGGTCTAATTTGTCCGACCTGTCATCATCAGCATAATTATATTGTGACTATTCAGCTTCCACTGTATTAACCCTTGAAATCCCGAGACGAATCTTGAATTTTTAAATGACCACAATTTGGAAACCAGTAGATTAATCCATTTGAAATAAATTTTAAAGTTAATGCGGTTAGTTGGCCTTCAATCCTTGGGTGAAACATCCCCCCTGATCCCTCCCCCTTTTCTGAGTAATGGAAAAAGCGTGGACACGAGGGGTCCAAAATTGGCCTCAAACCGATATCTCAACATCCAAATGAGCTTAAAGTTTGGTGTCTTCGGCAAAGTTATTCAAGGGCTATATGGCGGTGAACGGCCTGATTCAGAATTTTCTCGCTAAGTGGCGCTAGTACCAATCTTTTTTCAATTGTCTGTATCTCAAGATCCTAATCAGATAGGAAGTTGGTGTCTTCGGCAAAGCTGTTCAGCAGATCAAGAGCTATCCGGCTGTAAGAAGTCTGATTGGAAATTTAATCACTAGGTGGCGTTAGTAAAACAAAATCTTCTATCTACACTACCTCCATATCCTTAAGAGTTAAGAACACTAAGCTGAGAAGCTGGCTCTGTCCCAATGGGGACGTTAATGCCAAGAAGAAGAATCCCATTGGGATAGTGACCTATTCGGGGTAGTGACGTTCGGGGTTATGACCCATTTGGGGTAATGGCGTTCGGGGTAGTGTCAGGGAGTCTTCTAGAACACCATTCGAAACGCTATTACCCCGTAAGTCGTTATTCCGGACGACACTACCCCGAATGGGTCACAATTTTCAAATTAATTCTGATTAGAAGGTAGAGAGATAATTGTACAGTTCCTTGAGAACATTAAACGACTTTGGCTTAAACAATTCATTTTTCATCTACACTTATACTTGAAGATACCCATATTTTTGAAAAATGTTGTGGATACTCTTTTAAAGAAATCTAATTCATTCGGATATTTTTGGAGACCTCTGTGAAGACCCCTGAGGATACCCTGTGAGGATCCTTTGTTAAGGTCTCGATAGAAACCCCTGCGAAGCGCACTGTAGAAATCGTTGTGAAAAATTTTGTGTTGATTCTCGTTGTGAACTGTTCTAAAACCTCCAAGGATCTTACGGTGAATCTCCTTACGATACTAAGAAGAAAAAAATTCCCCTTCCACAAGCTCGACATCTAAACATCTGCTCCTATTTTGAGTTTATGCTCTGTTTAAGTTTTCAGTTTTGTGTTCCCACAATGGAAAATGTAGAAAAAGATTTGTCTGTACTTGATCGGACAAGTGAGGTAGACACTACTTTAGGTTTGGATTTTGCATTCATATTTAACCCTTCTACCAGCAGCTTCATTGTTTATCGCAAAAACCAAAAATCAAACCGCTTTAACTTTTTTGTTTCTCAATATTTTTTCACCACTTTTTACAATTTCTCAAATATCTCTTCTAGTTTACGAATCCGTGTCGATATTGATCATTGTTGATTTGGGTTTGAAGGTATTCCGATGTTTTTTAGGGGATCGACATTCTCCATTTAAAATATAAATGTGTTTTTTTTGGTAAATTTATCAAAAAAAGAAAATAAAAATAAAATAAGGTGTAAACTATATAATGCCAGGTAATGAGAAGTTTATTTGAAAAAATCATACAAATCAATTAAATATTATTGGAGATATTTGAAAATTATCATATAATATTTGTAAAAAAAAATTTGCAACATCATCTAAAAACAAACAAGTGATTGCAATATGACAATTTATTTTGGGGTGATAATTGATGCTGCTAGTAGAGGGGTTAACCAAAATCTTTTGTGGAGTTGCATTAGACCGGAAAATGTTGTAATCCTGTCAGCAAATGTTATTGTGTACTATGACTTAGTTGGTAAATACGCCGGTCTAGCATACAAAGAGCCGTAGGGTCGAACAACCGAAACGCTTTTTGAAATATATGGTTCATTCTGTGAATCAAATACATAGTGTGCTTGTTACAACGGAGAGATTACTTATATTTAAAAATATAGGTAATGTGCTACCGAATGGTCTCCCATACTCTCCAATCATAGGAAAAAAAATTGTAATAGCATTGGGAAATAGAAAATATATGGATTATTTTTTAATATTATTTATTTTAAAATCTTGTGAGTCGTATGAGCCAGAAAACCGTCTCAAAATCTATATATGAACCGACTCAATGCTCTTGCAACAAACAAAAAGTCATAATCTAAGCGTTCAATTTCAATCGGAATGAATGAATAAACACCAGATTTATCATATATTAAAATTCGGTCGAAAGGAAAACTTCCCCTTCACCGAATCGCTCGTCCGCTAGCCCAACTCGCCCTCGAATTATGCCATTTTTATGTTTGGTCGCTCTATCACGGCAGGCACTCATTGAGAACGCGACCAACAAAGTGGTTATGAAAATTCTAAAACAAGCTCGTGCATATTTACCGACAGCTAGACAGACACTTCATTTTTCATGCGCCGAAACGGAAAACAAACGGCACGGTATCGGTTTTCGATCGGTACCCGACCAGCTAAAACTGTTAGAATACATTTTTATGTGTTGGTTGGTTTGACTTTATTAACGAGATTTTTAGCCCTGGGCTAGTTCATCTCGGGACCAACGGCTTTACTTCCCTTCCGAAGGAAGTCGTCACTATAACTTTTTACGTCATAAGTGACTATGTCGGGGATGGGATTCGATCCCAGGTCCTCGGCGTGAGAGGCAAGTGTTCTAACCACTACACCAGGTCCGTCACCATTTTTATGTGTTATTTATTCACAATAATTTTTTTGTAACAACGATTCATTTTTAAATGCAGGATGTTGTTAAAAAAACTCTAGTTTTGCGGAACAGTATTTAAAAAATATAACATGTTTTGTCACATATTCAGATAACAACCTATGATATAGTTTTGTTACAATGATAAACAAAGCCATTGGCTGTTGCAGAAGAAGTAACAAGATAAGCTTATGATATAATTTTGATATGATCTACTAGTCGGGTAACTGTATAAAAAGTGGGGTCGGGGCGGTTCGAGAGTGTTAAGTCGTCATCGCCACTACCCAATTGACGAGGAGGATACTCGACGGCGACGACGACGGTGCCGAATCGATGACTTTCCGATTGGAGTTTTGCACTCGATTTGTATCGAATTTTTCATCAGCCTCGGCAGATTTCCGTCAAATTTAAATATAGAGTTTCAAAGTTGAGTCGGCTCGCTTTCATTGTAACCATTTCGAACCCGTGAACTCGGCCGGAAGCAGTGAAACGATTTGCTCATTTTTTCCTCGATTAGCTTTCACTGCTTTAGTTAGTCTCTTGAAGGAGGAGGGTTGCGATGAGCTCGAGGGGTGAAATAAGAAATCTTTTTTCTTTTTCGGGGTCGTTAAATTTATGTAAGAACAGGTAAAAAAGAGTTTTGCGTGAAGCTATGCCGGGCTTGAGGGAGGTGCCACTTAATGGCCTGTAGGTTTTTTTCGGGGAGTCATAAAACTAATTTATGATCTGTAAAAATAATTGAAATATTTTAACGTGAAAAGAGGGCTTGAAGATTATGACTGTGAAGTGCGCGCGAAATACAATAGGAAGGTAAAAGGTAGGATATTAAATTGCAATCTGTCCGCTCCCTTTAAATCTACTAAGGTTTTTGCTTGGTATCTGATTTTATCTTACATCCCATTTAGTCAAAGAAAAACAAAATTCAATTAAACAAATGTAAGAACTTTTTCTATCAATATTGGATTGTTCAATACAGTGCTATCTATTTGTCGTCACGGTCATCCTAATATATGAGCACGTGTCAAGACTTCATGTTTGCTTCGACCCTAGCTGTCTACTGAACCCAGAACAGCGTTCAGTAAGGAACCTGTGTCCACTTATGAAGTGTCAAATACTCCTGTCGATAGTATTAAATAAATTGCCCTATGTAGAGCCTTTCCATCCGTTGGGCTTTGGTTCCAGCAGCCCAGAGTGAACGTCCAAAATCGAATCGAAGCTCATTGTTGGAATATAACGACCATTCCATCCAGTGCAAGAACTTCGATTCAGGTTTCGATGTTGGCGATGGCGACTACAAAGACGACGCCCATATCGTTTGGGTTCTTCCACCAAAACGGGAAGGTGTAGAATAGTTGAGTGAAATTCTTTAAATTTATTGCGCTCATACACATCCGTTGGATGTATGCTACGGTGAGTGACGTTCCAATATTGGAAGGCAACTCAATTTCGTGATGCAGCTACTACATGAGAAGGAGCACTACATTTTACTTGAGCGGACTGCAAGCTTCATGAAACGTCGGTTCATCAGAAAGTTTCCGAACAGTTTACCTTAAATCTGTGTCAAGAAATGGAAGATGGATTGTTGCTAGGGCACATTGCTGTCAATGATTGAGAATGAGCTGTTTTTTAACCAAAAATATTATTTACAGTATTTCTCATTACAAAAGAAGGTTTTAAAATCTACGCTTGTTCATTCCACAGAAGCAAGCAAAATCAAAGTGACGCAACAGAAAAATTAAAAAAAACAACATTTATAAATTACAAAACAGAAATAAAATAAATTTTGAACAAAAGAAAATTTGACAAAACAACAAAGAAAAGGAGACAATTAACTATTATTTTTATAAAATTTAGGAACAAAAAAGTAAAGAATTTATTTCTATACATTCATGAAATGAAAATGAGTTGAAAAAAATGAAAAAGAAAAAAATAAATGTTAAGATTAAAAAATATAATAAGGGATTGATAACATAAAACAAAAAAAGATTTAAATGAGAATGAAAATGAGAAATAATACCTAAGTGCACGAAAAGAGAAAAGAATAAACTGAAAACCAAAGATTATAATGAAAATTAGAGAAAATTACGAAGAGATTGAAAACGACAACGATAAACAGCATGAAAAACAAAACAAGAGAACAAAAATTCAATAGAGGATTAGAAAGTGCACAGAGAAAAGAATGAACAATAAAGTTTATTAAATTAAATTAATTAAATGGAAAGATAATGAAATTACGAATAATTGAGAGAAAGACTATTAGAATGAAAATATATTGAAAATTGAATAAAATAACTAAAAAAGGGACTAAATATATTGCAAGTAAGATTTAAAATTGAATGAAAAAAAAAAGAATTGAAAAAAAATTAAAAAGAGAATAAAAAGTAATAATAATGGGAAATGATTTTAAAACCAGACCAAATTCTAACAGTTAACCAACTAAATAGAAAATTTCAATAAAAATCAATGGAGAGTCGTATGGTGAATCGAATGGAAAATCAAATAAAGAATCTAATCATGCATCGTATGAAAAAAGGCGAATGAAAAATCAAAAGAAAGCCGAATGTTAAATCAAATGATAAAAATAACGAATGACTAATCTAATTTTAAGCAGAATGAAAAATCAAATGTAAAAGTCTAATGGAAATCTAACGTAAAATAAATAGAAAATTCAATGAAAATCTCAAGTAAAACCGTATGCAAAATCGAAAAAGAAACGATTGAAAAAAATCGAAACCAAAATTTAAAATTTATTAAAAGATTGAATTGAAAATATAAAACAAAAAAAACAAATAGAAAATCTTAAAGTATATCGAATGAAAAACCTAATGGAAAGGCAAATGGACGGAAAATCGATTGGATAATGGAAAATCAAATGAAAAATAGAATGAAAAGTCGAATTAAAAAGAGAATGCAAAATCGAATGGGACATCGAACGTAAAATCAAATGGAAAATAAAATAAAAAGTCGAATGAAAAACAGAATGCAAAATCGAACTGAAAATCAAATAAAAAATCGAATGGAAATCGAATGGGAGTTGAATGAAAAATCGGAAAAATTGAATGGAAAATCGGATGGAAATTCCAATGGAAAATATAAAATGGAATTGAAAATTAAATCAAAAGTCGAATATGAAGTCAAATGAAAATTAGAATTGAAAACCGAATGGAAATCGTGCGGCAAATTGAATGGAAAATCAGATGCAAATCGAATGGGGGTTGAATAAAAAAACCAGGAAAATCGAATGGAAATACCAATGAAAAATCGAATGGAAAGTCGAACGGATAATCAAATGGAAAATTGAACTGAATATCGGATTAAAAATCGAATATTAAATCAGATGGAAAATCGTATAGAATATCGGATGGAAAATCAAATGAAAAATCTGCTATAAAATCAAATGGAAAATTTAGTGACAGATCGAATGACAAATCAAATGAAAAATCAAAAGAAAAATCGAATTGAAAATCGATCAAAAGGAAAATCCAATGGAAAATCGAATTAAAGATTGGATAGTTGATTGAGTGGAAAATTAAATGGAAAATCGAATGGAAAATCGAAAGGAATTTCGAATGGAAAACAGAATGAAAAATAAAAAAATCGAATGTAGAATCCGATAGAAACCGACTGGAAAACCGCATTGGAAACCGAATGAAAAGTGGAATAAAAATGGGAAATCGATTGAAAAAATGAATGGAAAATCGAATGGAAAGTCAAGTGGAAAATCTTATGTAAATTTAGTGTAAAACTGAATGGAAAATCGCATTTTGTATCGAAAGGAAAATCGAATTTACAATAGAATGAAAAATCTAATGGAAACCCGAATGGAAAATGGCATGTGAAATCAAACGGAAAATCCAATGGAAAATCGAAACGAAAATTTGATTAAAACCGAATGTAAAATCCGATGGAAAATCGAAATGAAAATCGAATGGAAAACAGAATAATGAAAAATGAAAAACATTGAATGTAATATCGGATAGAAACCGAATGGAAAATCTAATTGAAAATCGAATGAAATGTGGAATGTAAAATCTAATGGAAAATCAAATGGAAAATCGATTGGTAAAATGAATGGAAAATCAAATGTAAAATCGAATGGAAAGTCGAGTGAATGAAAAATTGAATGTGATATCAAACGGAAAATTGACTGAAAAATCGAAACGAAAATTGCATGGAAAATTGAGTAGAGAATAATATGGAAACTCGAACGAAAAATCGAATGGAGAATCGGGAAAATTGAATTGAAAATGGAAATTTCAATGGAAAATTGATTTAAAAACTGAATGTAAAGTCAAATGATAAATCGAATGGAAAATCAAAAGGAAAATCATCTGGAAAACAGAATAAAAACATTAAAATAATCTAATGTAAAATCGGATGGAAACCGAATGGAAAATCCAATTGAAAATCGAATGAAAAGTGGAATAAAAACTCTAATGGAAAATCGAATGTAAAATTGAATGGAAAGTCTTGTGTAAAATCCTCTGGAAAATCTAATGCAAAATCGAAAGGAAAATCGAATAGACAATCGAATGCAAAACCGAATGGAAAATTGAATGTGAAATCAAACGGAAAATCGAATGGAAAATCTGAACGAAAATTTGACTAAAACCGGATGGAAAACACAATGAAAAATCGAAACGAAAATCTAATGAAACGTCGAATGGAAAATCGAATGAAAAATATAATGAAGAATCAAAAGGAAAATCGAAATTTAAATCGGATGAGAATCGAATTGAAAATTGAGTAGAAAATAATATGGGAACTCGAATATAAAATCGAGTGGAAACTCGAATGAAAAATCGAATTGAATCGAATGCTAGTCGAATGGATCATTAAATGGAAAATCGAATGGAAATTCAAATGGAAATAAAAATTGAATGAAAAGTCGAATGGTAAATCAAATGAAGAGTCGAATGAAAGTCGCATGGAAAATCGGGAAAATTGAATTGAAAATAAAATGAAAATTTTAATGGAAAATTAAATTGAAAATTGAATGGAATATCGAATGGAAAATCGAGTGAAAAATCGAATGAAAAATCAAATGGAGAATCAAATGGATAATATAATGCAAAATCAAATGGAAAATCGGACGGGAAAATCGAATGGAAAAACGAATGGAGAATAAGATGTAAAATTGAATCAAATCAAATAGAAAATCTAATGCAGAATCGAATGGAAAATCGGATGAAGAATCGAATGGGATATCGACTGGAAATTAAATGGAAAAATATATGGAAAATCTAATGAAAAATCGACTGCAAATGGAATGAGAATGGAACTGGAATGGAACTGGAAAGGAACTGGAAAGGAACTGGAATGGAAATGATGGATCAAAACGATCAAAACGATCAACTGATGGAACATACACTTCGTAGTTGCTACTCCGTGATCAATCAGGATAGTGATATTTGCACAGAGAACCACTCAGATGGGAGCTTGGGTTTTAGCTTTTTACCATCTTCAATGTGCAATTACACTACCCTTGATATTTCTAGATTGATAACGGCGCCGGCCACGTCCTTATGCCCATCGGGGATAGGAAGGAATGTTAATTAGATAGTCGTTGTTACTAGAAAACCGGAGAATCTCCTGCATTTCCCACAGCTACCTTGGAAGTAGGAGTGTTTTGTTAATGATGGATGGGTGTATTCGACCGTATGGATACCACTGTGGTAAGCGGTTAAGTCGATATATTCAGTTCTAGCGATAGATAGAACCGATAATGTTTGCGTCATAACGGCGCAGAGAGATAGAGAGAATAGAGAGCTATTAGGTAGAACGTTACAAAGATGAGAAAGGGACGGGCCTGGGATTGAACCCACGACCTCCTGCTTGAGAAGCAGAAGCGATAGCCATTAGACTACCAACCCCGTCTTTGGAAAGGAACTGGAATGGAAATGATGGAACGCAATAAGAATGGATATGATGGAAGAACGTCGAAAGACATGATTTTTTGCAAAAGACTACAATTTCTTTACTTTTCATTCCTTTTTTTGATCAAAACTGAGTTGTATAATGATGGTTTGTAATTAACAAACATTTAAAAGCGTGTAAATTTGCCATCTCATGCTTTAATTCTCATCGGTTTTCCTTCCAGTTAAGTGCGCCTCAATCATTCCAAGCAATCTGTCACACGAAAAGAGTGAAATCCAAACATGCGGGTTCCTTTCGTCGCGGATTGAAATCTGATTGATCTTCCGAACACTCTGTCGTGGAGCTGTCGTTGCCTGTTGCCGACTTCTCCACACACACACACTCGTTGAGTAGCACCCATTTCCTTCTGCTGCGGGTTAAACATTTCCCCATCAAAATTTGTCGATTAAATTAAACGATTCATTAAAACAAAACGCGCGTGCTGATTCGGTCGTAAAAATGGAAGCGGGTTTCCTTCCGAGGTTTGCTTCTCTTGTTGAGAAGGAAAGGGTTGAGGTTCTGATGATGTGCTTTTTTCTTCCCTCCCTCATTGGGATAGTCGTTTTCCGGTTTTCATCATCGTTTGAAACGCCATCGTGGCAATAAAAAAGCCTTCTTTCTTAGGGGATGGGTGAAAGGGGGGTTTGGGCTGTGGCGGGAAGTGAAAAGTTTTATGGGCTTCCCAAGATAGAGACCGACGATAAATTCACCGAGATTTTGAGGATATTGAGGTGCAAGATGTTCTTGAGGCCATTGAGCGGAAAGTTTTCAGGCGAATTTGATTAGCTTGTTGGATAGTGAGTAGGATGATAAATATTGCCTTATGAAAGGTGAGATTGGCCGGCTTGATGATGGCCAACAGATGTTATTAGGAATATAATAGGTGAAGCTGCATCGGCAACTAATTAGTTGGTTTGCAGATAATTTCGTATATACCTATATTATCGCTATTTTTAAAATCAGTGCTCAGAATTTTCGTAACACAAGTATAAACTCCAACCTTTAAAGTATAAAATATGATATATTTCAAAATACAGAGCAAAATGCAAAATTAAAAATTAAATTTTTTCGGAAATGTAAAGCTTTATGTGAAATCACACTTTTTTAATATTTATGCGATATTAAATTCTTGAGAATGAGAATGTGCTAATTTGAGTTAATTGAAAAAAATTGAATAGAAAGGGTAGTTTTTGGATAGAAAATGTAATCATTTGTTGTGAATTCCCATAAAAATATAAAAAAGTGGATAAAAAATTATGCCTCCTAAAAATTGGACGTGTAACGAAAATTACGAGAATAAATTTAAAACAAGTTCATTGGAAATTGTCAAATTGCGTCAATAGAGGTTAGATTTTGTCGCCCAGTGTCATCAATTTTGTACTGTCCTAACTAAGGTTTTCATTCCATAAAATTGTTTTTCAACAAAATCACAATTAACATTCAGCCGTTCAGAAATCTTCAGAAAAAAACCTCACAGAATCGCAACTACTTCCTTGTACCAAATCAACCGTATCCTGCGCCTTCCTTCATGTGCCATAACTATCATCAAGTCAGAAAAACTTTTTCCTCCTCCACCACCAGCGAAGCAAAAACCGGAAAAATATCCAACCATTTGAAAGAATGAGATTGCACTGGGACAGTTCCACGTCCCGTTTGGCGTAACGGATCCCAACGGAGCCGTCATCTTCACTGACTGGTCCCGGTAAAGGTATGATGTTCTGGCGCCATGGATTCTGTCCACCCTCGGCGCTTCCACCCTCGCCGCGCGGAAAAACTAGTAGTGGAAACAGATTCATAGCGCGCAAAGCTCTGTGCTGCGATGTGGTTTCCATCAAGCCAAAAACTCTTGAAAACTCCCTCCGCACATTTCTGCCTCGTGTGGTTGGCACAAAAGAACCTGCGAAAAGAAGCGTGTGTGTTTTTCTCCGAACGGCAAAACTATTCTCCGGCTCCGACGTATGTGGGGATGTGAGCTTTCGAGGGAGTAGAGCAAAGTGATTCAAAATGCACTCCTTAGGTAAAATTGTTCAGTTTACGTTTAAGTGGTAGATAGGATATACTTGAAATCATTCCATGTGTGGTTCAATATTTTTCCTGGTTACCAAGTAATATTAAAATATTTTCTTGCACTGCACCATTTTGTTCTTATACTTGATAAGTTAACATTTGCAATCAAAAAAATAAATAAATGATCAGTGTTTCAGTCAGCCATTAAGGGCCTTGTTTGAAAAAAAAAAAATTATTGAAACAATATAAAATATTGTAAACTATTGTGATTTGTTTCAAGTTTTATTCAAATGACACCTACACGTTAATGCTTCCAGTGGTCGATTTGCCCTTTGAAGGAAGCACCACATTAGACAACGGACTAGCATGGACTAGTGGCACTGTTGAAATACATTCCTGACGAAAAGTTCTCCGTACTGAACGGGAATCGAACCCACACTCCTTGACTCGATGCGGCTAAATGCTTGGTAACACTAACCGCATGGCCACGAAGCCCACGATATTTAAAATAATGTTATATCTCATTGAAATGCGATTAAGTTTATGTCGTCATTTTCAATCGTCTTCCCCTACCTCATTCCAGGTGAATCGTAGCATGGACCAGCCAGCAAACAGGGAAGTGGGTGAAAAATAATATTTTCATTTTATTCTATTACATTTCATTGGAGATTCGTTTTTTTTTTTCGGGTCCCATTTTGGCGGAAGAAATCGGATGCATTCAAACGGCGCGGATCGCGTTCTGGAGAGCTCTATAGTGAGAAGCAATTTTTATTTGAGCCGGAGAAAAAGCTGGTTTTCGGTTCCAATAGCTCTGGTGGACGTTTTTTCCCCCTCTCAAATCGTTCATTCTTGTGAGGACTTTGGCTCAGATTCATCCATGTATGAATGCTTTAGCGGGGTTTTCCTGAAAGCATGCTTTTTAAAATTTAATATTTTCTGCGGTTGAATAGACAAATTGTATTTTGCGGTTTTTGTTTGCTCGTAGCCGTCGTCAATGGGTTGAAGGCGGGGGGTTCCTCGATTCCTGCTGAGAGAGAGAGAGTGAACCAGGACAGGTTGTCGCGATTGCGAAATGCATTTTCACATATGCGGACAATTGCAGCAGGAGGGGGTGGCTTTCCGAGGTAAATGGGATAGTTTTTCGCTT
Organism: Aedes aegypti; assembly: GCF_002204515.2. NCBI lineage: Eukaryota > Metazoa > Arthropoda > Insecta > Diptera > Culicidae > Aedes > Aedes aegypti. Next base: position 53,412,101 of record NC_035108.1, read on the forward strand.
GCACAAAAGTTTGAAAGAAGGAAATGATGGCAGTCAGCAAAAGGTTGAATGACAGTTTACTTGGTCATGTAGCTTTTGTTGATGGCAGATTAGTAAATGGGAAATAGAAATCACGAAACTTGTTTTGCTTGAAACGGAATGGCTTTTTTGCGAATATGGCAAACAACAAAGCTTTGAATATCTTTGGAAACTTATCACTCATTTGACTCTTAAACTTGTAACTCTCTCAGCTGAGTCACAACAGTGCCTCAATACCTGTGACGGTAAAGCTGGATGTTTATTGTTATTGATTAATGCAATAGAGGGATTCCACGGAGGCATGCAAGTCGATTCTGATCGACCATTTCAAAAATATCTGAAACTTTGCACAGTTTTTCAGTTTCATCTAAATCGTCATTTTCCGATATCAAATCTTCAAGTTGAGTCACGACTAACTTTTCAAAAAAGTGTATGTGAAAATGGTTCAAAAATATTCAAAAAGCTGCACAGCAAAAACGGTTCGTTCGATTGTTAGACAACTAAAGAAACAAAGTTAGACAACTAAATAAAAATTCAAAAAACAAATACACACAGTAAAAAAAATTTTTTTTGCATTAAAAAACATCATTTTTGTCACAAAAACTCAAATATCTCAAAACCCTATCGGAATACCAACGTAATTTTTTGAGGGAAAACGGTCCATTATATTAGCTATCTACCATAAAAATTTGGTGATGGTAAGCCAATAAACAAAAAAGTTATGACATTTCAAATATTTCACAAATTTGACACTTAGTGAATTTTTTTTTTTCATTGTTAATTTTTTTTAGGACCGCAGTTTGTTGCTGAATTTTTTGTTAAGGGTACCACATGAGGTTAACAAGTTGTTTTCATGATATTTTATTTAATTATTCATAACTATTATAGCATCTATTAGAAAGTTAGACGCGATCCAGTGTTGTGATCTAAAGTCTTGATAGTGTCATATTTTTTATTGTACGTAACTAAAGAAAAATTCTCTCAATAGTGTTGAAACCTTTTGATAAAAGAAACCTATAAGAAATCTAATATTGAAGACAAAAGCTACAAAAAAAGTTTTCTATACAGGTATACGACTAGTTTACCTGCAAAAAGTTTACCTCGTAGAGAACAAGGCGGGTCTATACCCAGGTGTTCTAGTATACGTAAAGCAGGTCGGTTTTCTCGGCGCTGGTTTTCTCCACAAAGTTGAAATCTGATTACACCTGGGTATAGACCCGCCTTGGTAGATAATAGACTTTGTTAATCATATTTGGGAGAAAGCGAGTAACTTCAACAACATCAAAAGCATGATAGGTACATACCATGAACATACTCACGAAAAAGCTAAAAATATACTACCACTATGGTTATAAAGATTTAATTGTAAAATTTTTCTTCAGTCAAGCAAACGACACCAAACTAGTCAGTAAAAACTTGAAAGTGATTTTGTTTATTAAAATCTAACGAGCAACATGAGTAGTCGCTTTCTCAACTGTTGCAGGCCGTTTGCAGAAAAAAAGTGTTCGAAAGAGCTACGAAATCTCACCGAAAGCACCATAGATAAACTGAACGCGGCTGGTTATGCTCCAATGTCTACATTGAATACAAATTTACGCATTTGTACGTCCTGCCGTTTAAACGTTGACAAACGGGTAATCTGTACATCATCGGTGGATCAGGTTGCAGGAAGTTGGAAAACAACAACAACTGAGGAATTACTAGATGCACCGACAACAACTGAGGAGTTACCAGAAGTACCAAGTGCAGATAGTCTTGCCACGGTACCATCAGCGACATCTGTTTCAACAAATCAATCAGAAGATGAGTGCATCCAGAAGGTCAACATCGAACGCTTCAACGAAGGGATAGCTGGAATAAAAGTGACTCCGATTAAATGGACGAAGATGGGTTACGTCAATTATCCCGAGAAAAAATACCGTGAAATCAACGAAGCTGTACGAAGAAACCTCTTCAAATTAGGACCTGAGTATGTGGAAAATACAGACTACGATGAGGTAATTATGAATATGAAGGAAAGGTCTCGAATCTAGCCACGACAAGGAAAGAAAAATTATTGATTTTGTCGATGCTGCCAAGCTCGTGGTCTATTCAAGACGCCATTGATGAGTTCAAAACCAATAGAAATACAGCAAAAGAGGCAAAACAATTCAAAAATAACTGTCTTGCAACCAAAAATGCTAGGTCGAGTACTTCATTAACAGATGAGACAAAAGAAAAAATAATTCAATATTTTGAAGACGATGAAGTGAGGAGAGCTATGCCTGGCCAAAAAGATTGTGTATCTGTAAAAAAAGATGGAAAGCGTCAAGCAATCCAAAAACGATTAATGATGACTACTTTGAAAGAAGCGTATACACGCTTCAAGGAAATTAACGAAAATATTAAGGTAGGTTTTTCCTCATTTGCAAGCCTTCGTCCAAGGCAATGCAAGCTTCTATCCAATTCAGGAACACATAATGTTTGTGTGTGCACAACACACGAAAATATTAACTTAATCTTACATAGTTTGAAAAGAATCAATTTATCAAAGGATATTAAAATGTTAACTGGAAGTCTTTTGTGTGAAATACAACATCAAATTGCTATCTACGATCTTGTTCGGATTGTCCAGATTCTTCATCATTGGAAAATACTTTATTCGCTGAGTTTGAAGAAAATTATATTGATCAGTTATCATTTGAGCAATGGGTGACTACGGATAGGTGTGACCTAGAAACTATTGTAAAACCTGTAGATGAGTTTGTGTCATTTTTTTGCTTGAAATTAGAAAGTTTAATTCCTCACGACTTTATTAAAACAGAGCAATCCCGCTTTTTAAAAAATACGAAAAATACATTACAAGATGGTGAATTTTTAGTCATTTGTGATTTTTCTGAAAACTATAGCTTTGTATTGCAAGATGAAGTGCAGTCCCATCACTGGAACGTACAACAAGCTACAATTCATCCATTCGTTATTTATTTCAATGGAAGTACGCAAATTGAACATTTTAGTTTTATTGTAATTTCCGAAGATTTAAGACACGACTCAGTATCTGTAAATTTGTTCATTGCCAAAATGATTAACTTTTTACGCGTTGATAAGGATAAAGAAATCAGAAAGATATATTTCATGTCTGATGGAGCAGCATCGCAGTACAAAAACCGTAAGAATTTTTCGAGCCTATGTCAATTTAAATCAAAGTACGGAATTGATGCAGAATGGCATTTCTTTGCTACGTCACATGGCAAAGGTCCTTGTGATGCTATTGGAGGAACCATAAAGCGCATGGCCACAAGAGCAATTTTAGCCAAAGAACGTGAGCATCCAATTAAAACTGCAAAAGAACTATTTGATTGGGCGAATCGCAGAAAAGAAGAAGATTTAACAAAATTATCATTTTGTTTTACTACTACTGAAGAGTACGAATTAACGGCATCAGAGCTCAGCGAGCAATATAATAACGCGAAAACGATCCAAGGAACCCAAAAATTTCACTGTTTCATTCCATTGTCAGAAAATAAAATTAAAGCAAAACTATACTCGAACTGTACTGATAATGATGCAAAAGTGTTCGATATTGTAAAAAAATTGAATAACAATAAATAAATAAATAAGTATTAATAAAATGTTTTCATGATCTCATAACGCATACCCAAATCCAAAACTTTTAAAGTTTATATATAACATTTAGAAACTCATCGATCATACTCTAAAAAAAAATATCCTGGTAAAAAAAATATTTTCGTGTAATCTGTTAATTCATTTTAATTTATACATATATACATATACATATAATATTTATACATATACATAATATTTATACATATAATATACATAATACTAATGAATACATGAAAACGACTTGTTTAATTCACGCAAGGCCCTTAACAATAAAATCAGCAACAAACTGCGGTTCCCGTAATAATTTACACCGAAAAAAAAATTTTTTTTTCTACTAAATGTGAAAATTGTGACATGTTTGAAATGTCATAACTTTTTTGTTTATTGGTTTACCATCACCAAATTTTTATGGTAGATAGCTAATATAATGGACTGTTTTCCCTCAAAAAATTACGTTGGTATTCCGATAGGGTTTTGAGATATTTGAGTTTTTGTGTCAAAAATTATGTTTTTTAATGCAAAAAAAATTTTTTTTTTACTGTGTGTATTTGTTTTGGAATCTTTATTTAGTTGTCTAACTTTGTTTCTTTAGTTGTCTAACAATCGAACGAACCGTTTTTGCTGTGCAGCTTTTTGAATATTTTTGAACCATTTTCACATACACCCTTTTGAAAAGTTAGTCGTGACTCAACTTGAAGATTTGATATCGGAAAATGACGATTTAGATGGAACTGGAAAACTGTGCAAAGTTTCAGCTCAATAGAAAAAAATGAATTAAAAATTTTACCAAATTTTGGTGCTGTTGCTTGGAATCACTCAATAGAATGTTCGATAAAAGAACGATAAATCTATCCTGATCCAAATTAGGGATGGCTTACAAGTTCTGGAAAACTCGTGATAGTAGTTCCCAAGAAATATTAAAATTTTGTATTTTCTGTGATGTTCTATTAAATAAACATGAATGAAGGCCACAGTTGCAGTTTCTCAGTTCACTTATACATCATCATCCACTATGCTCAGACTGTCTTGGTCATAGTACATGGTTGACCGTTGTATTCAACCTCAACAAATCATTCCGATTCATGATTTCTTGAGCCTCTTCTATAATACTCTTTATTTTATTTTTCTCTCTTTTCTCTCTGTCTGTTCTTGCTACGAGCAGTGACTCTCTGCTCGTCCTGGTAATGGATGCTACATTTCTGCCCCTAGTGGCAAGCTTCTCGTCTGTCACTCTCTAGCACTCGTTATCAAACCAGTCGTTTGTCCAGCGTCAATCACATCTCGCGTAGTCGGAGACTCAGAGCAATTGATAGGATTCCACAGTTTTGTTGTTCTGCATAGAGATTGTATGTAGAAGAGTAAATAAATTCTTATGCAATTTTTGACGGTAGTGTGTAGCTACTCCATCTATTTGTATGTCGTGGGCATTGACTAACATCGTTATTTTTTTTTTTCTGTAACTCGTAACTTTTTGGCTAGGTACGTCAGGAGTTGATCATCAATATAAACTTCCTATTTCGATAAGCTAAAAAATCTTTCAAGTGCCGGTAGCGACTGTTTCAATTAGCTAAGAATAACACTTCGAACCATCTGTGCACAGTAAAGTACTTTTGTATTATCCGGAGTTAAGATGTACAATACCTTGTGGTTGTCTTTCTTCAAACACAATGCTGAATGGGTGGGGTTATGAACATGTTGATTTTAATTATCGCATACAGAGTGTTCAGTAAGTTCGAATACGCTTAAAAAATGTGAATACAAGATATTCTTTTCTAAGTCAATTTCTATTGAAGCAATGTTTATTGAGAACCTTTAGGGCATATGAGCTGAAAGTTGGTCCATCGGCATATCGTCCCAAATCTTGGAAATGAACTTTTTTAAATAGTCCATAATGTTAACTTGATGTTCGCTCTGCGACCATACATAATATTCCAGGGGTCAAGTCTTATCGAGAAAATCAGTCAAATTGAAATAAGTAATGATCGTTCCCGTTGAGGTCCTGAAGTGCTGGGCTACAACCTTTTTCAGAACCTCAGTCTTATAATACGCTGCTTTGATTTTCACGTTTCTCTCGATAAACACCAACGGGAGCTTCCCACACTTGGATACGGCCCTTCAAACCATCACCGACGCAGCGCTTTGGAAGCGCGGGATGTTTGTGACGAACGGGGGGATGCTGGTGAACATCGGCGCTTATAGCCGATCATTTTTAACATTGTGCGGCTGTTGCACGACAAAATGGTTCTCATCATAAAAACACGAACTCCTGACCTGCGTGCCGCGAAAGTATCAGTTTGACTCTCTCCAGCCTCTTTTTCGACGTAGGTTTCGTTACTCCATGAACCTTGTGTTTCTTGTACGGCTTGTATCCTGTGGTCCTTCGTCATGGTGGTGTGAGCAGTCCCGATCGATACATCCAGGTCTGCAGCGGTCTTCCGGATCGAGCAATTCATTTTTCGTCGAACCCACTTCCTCACCACTTTAATGACGTCCTCGCCGAACGCGGCCGCCCGGATCACACAGGTGGTATAAATTAAATTGCGCTTCACCCCGTAGGATTTCAATCACCGTCACTAGGTCGCTCACCTCCCGCAAACAACTTTACAACGTCGTCGCGGTACTCTTTCATCATGCGCGGTGAAGAAATAACAAAGCAAGTCGACATCATGCGCGTAAGATAGCCTATATACGAGGCTAAAGCTGACACTAGTACCAATGCACGGAATGCACATGGTGCGCACCTACATAACGATGAACAGTTGTATTCGAACTTATTGAGCACCCTGAAAATGGTTTCACGCAATGTATTCTGTACTTTTCCGCCTTGGAATACTAATGATGACCGATTCGCTGCCAAACTTTTTCGTTTTCAGATTTCAACAAGCTTAATCTTGCCTAGAAAGCGGCTACAGTTAGAAGAGCTATGGTCGACCATCAACATAAAAGAACAGAAACAAATGTAATGAATGTAATTTTGAAGAAACGGCACAATTCAAGTGACGCTAGTTCAAGCATTTTACTTTCGTAAGAGTAAATTATATCTAAGCAATCTCGTGCACCCAGTTTTTGCTACTTTCAGCAAACATGAAATGACAAACTGCCATACTTCGTGCATGCTTGCTCTTTCATAACCCATTGCTCCGATGCTCCTTTATTGACAGTTATTCCAGTTTCGAAGATCTAGGATCAATTTCTGGGCAACTTCTCAAAACAGTCAGTACTAGAATAGTTTGGAGTCGTGTTCTCAAAAAGAATTATGCTTTACTGAGGCATCTTCAGGGGGTCACCCCTGGACAATTTTTTTTTTCAAATTAGTCACAGCAGACTTGCTGTTTCTGGTCAGAGTCTTGACTGGCTTCTGCGGATATTTGAGTCATGCTTAGAAATGTTTGACAAATTACTTGCGAATCTTGATGAACACAACGGAAGTTCATAGTCATCCAAAAACTTCCCGAAAGACAATCCATCACATTAACAAGATCCACCAGCGTAATAACTGATTGGTTAAAAAGCGGTACACGTCTGGTAGAGTCATGTTATTAGAATCTTCAAATTGTTGTCAATTCCAGGAATATACAACATGAGATCTATATCCGTAAAAAGTGACATACTGATAGATAGCCCAGTCAAGATGGAGTTTGTATTAGAAGGAAAGATAGCTAGGGTCCCCACAAATTTCGACAAACATAATCATAGTTAAACTTTTACGAATAAATAAATTGAATGTAATAGTACACATTTTTTGTAATCGCATCATATGATTTGCAAGATTAATTATTTTTAGAATCTGGATTAAAGGGTGTCTTCTTCTTCTTCTTAGCATTACGTCTCCACTGGAACAGAGCCGGCTTCTCAGCTTAGTGTTCTTATGAGTACTTTCACAGTTATTAACTGCGATCTTTCTTTGCCAGAGTTGCAAATTTCGCATTCGTATATCGTGTGGCAGGTACGATGATACTCTATACCCAGGGTAGTCAAGGAAATTTCCATTAAAAAAATATCCTGGACAAACCGAAACCTTTAGCATGGCTTTGCTTAGTAGCCGCGAACTATAACCACTCGGCTAAGGAAGGCCCATTAATGAGTGTGATTTATGTAAATAAACTCAAATAAAATAACTAAACAAAATATTAAAACATTTAGAATGGGATGTTGTTGACTTCACGAGAAACATCACAGACACAGGTTCTAAAATTAGAAGATTTTTTTTTTGAGAACTTGTGAAAAATGGTGAATAAATATCGAGAAATAAAAAAGTTATCGGTATTTTCATATTTATCTAGCGGAAAAATGAAGCTCCAAGTAAAATTGGAGCAGGTTAAACTGAAAAAAGCAGTTTTCTTTAAAATAACCGACAAATAAAATAATAAAAACACACAGCTTTTTTGTTTGCAAAATAAAACAGCTGTTTATTTTTATTTTTTTCGATCTGTCGATTGATTTAGAGATAACTGCTTTTTAAATTTTAACATTTGCACCAATTTTACTTGGGCCTTAAGTGCCTTGAATATAGGAACTTTGAAGACATCTTGCTTGAAAAAAAAAGAGACCACTTAGGAACCGAAAAGTGACCGAAAATGGATTAAACAGGAAACAGATAAACAAAACGTAACTCAAAAGCAATCATAAGATAAAAGTTTGTCATCATCATAGAATCAAGCCAGACATTTCTTATATTTGCAATTTCTCGTAACATTACCATAGTATTACTGCTATTTTTACTGTATGGGGCCGTCCACAAATGACGTAGCATTTTTTCACTGATTTTTTACACCCCCCTCGTAGCATTTCATCACAAATGCTGAAACCCCCCATTGGAAAATACGTAGCATATCAAGCACCCCCCCCCCCCCCCTATTTTTTTAATTTGTTTTCCTCAGCGATTGGGCTAAAACGAAATATTAAAATCCAGAAATTCAAAGTTTGATATTAAAAACTGACTGAAACATCAAACGCTCAAGAATAATTTGAAAAACAGTTCAAACTAACATATTTCCTGATATATTTTAGTTCGCAGTTTAAATTTAAATTGGTTAAATGTAGGTTGAATTTGATTTGTAGTACTTTTGCTATTGTTAAAACCTAAAACAAGTTTGGATTGATAAATCTAACAGCTATGAGTAACGGTTCAAAGTATTTTAAAATATATTAAAAAGAAGTTTTGTTATATTAGAGGATTTTTTTTAACTTTTCGTGATTAAGAAACAGATTTCAGTGAATATGATCAACAAAATACCTTAATTTGTTAAGGATCTCCGTAAATTCAAATCCATTCAGCAAACAGTGGCTAGATAGTGAAAAATAACATATGTAATATTTGAAATTAGCGATTTTTATACAATCATCTTTATTAGTATTTCAACTATACTTCATCATCGTCTTCTACACTGAAATATTGAAGACAAATAAGTTGAAGTACACCATCTTCATTGGGAGCACTTGTAAAGAATACTGGAATAAATTTGTAATGAAAACCCTAAAAGAAAATAGAATGCACGAAAATCCTGAAATTATTGGTAAATAAGCATTCTGGTAGTCCTGGGAAGATTATCCAGATTATTATTCTCCATGCTGTTCCATAAAGATTATTGATATATCGAAACAAATTGATGAGTTGACTGAGTAGAGATCTCCTGTTGAACGCACTTAAATGTCTTGTTTTACTATAATAACGTTAATATTTACCTAAATTCGCATATATTCCTACATTTTTTTGAGAGAATAAAGCTCCAACAAAAAATGTGAATTAAAGTAAAACAGTTTATTTAATGTCTTGTTAATAAAAGGAAAAACAATATCTTCCAAGTCAATAAAGCATTTAGTTTTTCTTAACTTATTATACTTTCTATTTGTTAATTCATAAATAAAATAGTTTGGACACAAAAAACAATATAAAATTCACATAACTATTTAAAGCTTTATAAAATCTGTTCAATTGTCAGAAAAATTACAAATTTCTTAGAAATTTTTGAATTTTATAATATTGATGTTTTGAAGCTGAATCATCATTTTTAAGTTAAGTTAAAACATTCAGACAACATAGTTTGATATAAAACTGTTCTGTCTTTTTTTTATTCTTTGTAACGAAATTATTCAAAATGCTACGTCCACAAGTTGGAACCCCTCCCTCCCCCTCGTCACACATCGTCACAAATTCAAGAAGCCCCCCTCCCCCCTAAAATGCTACGTAATTTATGGAAGATCCCTATGTGTTTTTTCATGATTTTCTCTAGGAATTTTGTGACAATTTGGGTATTTCCACAAAAAATCAGAGAATATTCCAAAGATTTTTCTAAGAATTTATTATGGGATTATTTCACGTGGGATTCCACCAACAAATTTCCTAAGGAGTTCCTTATAGAAATTCTTGAAAAACCTGCTGAAGAGCCCCGATTAAATCTTTGAACTATTCTTTGGAGCCTGTAAAATTTCGCATCACGATTCAGTGCAAATAGAATAACTAAAAAATACATTAGAGACCATTTCGATTAAAATAGAGTCTTTCCATTACAAAAAAAATGTACAGGCTTGCATTAAAATAGAGACTTATTTGAATTGCTTCACCGATTTCCCCTTCATTTGTAAATCCGGCCCTGATAGAGAGTATTGTTTGTGTAACACATCCTTGATATATGCATGCCTTTAAAAAAAAAGTAGAAATGTCAGAAAATCATTAGAAAGTTGACGTATCGCCTTAAACTTGAGCCTTTTTAGAATATTGTAAAATAGTTTTGATCACGCAAGCATGGTCAAATGATTATCATCATTTGAAAGTATTAATGTATTTTCTACCATCTTTAAACTAAATGTGGGTAAACTACAATTTTGATCAATTTCAGTGTTGGCTTTTTGGTTTATTCAAAGAAATCGGTTTCAATCACTCTTCTTCTCCCTCTTTCTGGCGTTACGTCCCTATTGGGACAGAGCCTGCTTCTCAGTTTAGTGTTCTTATGAGCACTTCCACAGTTATTAACTGAGAGCTACCACAACTTATTATCTCTTTCTGTTTGGGAGTTCTTGTGTTTTTTTCTTGAAATAACAAGTTTTCTTTGATGATGAAAACATCTGATTGGAACAAACTAAAAAGTATCTATTGACGGCATTCAACATTTTTCAAATTTAATTCGAAATAAAATTGTATATTATATCAAAAACCAACAGGAGGGGTTATTTTTGAAACACTATTTTTTATAAAAGACACTGACACGTTAATGCTTCCAGTGGACGATTTGCCCTTTGAAGGAAGCACCACACTAGACAACGGACTAGCATGCAACGCCCAGCGGCACAGTCGAAATACGTTCCTGACAAAAAGCTTTCCAGACTGAAGCGGGAATCGAACCCGCACTCCCTGTCACGATGCGGCTAAATGCTTGGTAACACTAACCGCACGGCCACGAAGCCCATCTATATGTCTAGTATATATTTATCACAAAACCTCTAATAACTTTTTAAATCAAAGAGATATCAACAATCTTTTTGCATTAAAATTTGTGTTTTCCTAAGTTCTTAAAGTTGTTAATGTAGTCTTTTAACGTCTATAATTATTGACGAGAAATCTGGAATGAAAAAAATGCGGCAATAAACTTATTTAGAAGATTTTTATTTATGCATTTTTTAATATTTTGCATTCAGAGCATGAAAATCAAATTTGACACAAAACTGTCTTCAACGTTTTTTTTTTGTATTCCGTGTTATGAAAAAAAATGTGTGGCCACAATGTCACATAAATAATATGATTAACTTTTATTTGCAAAAATAATGGTGTACCATGCCCACAGTAATGGATCAAATAGTGTGGAGTCCAACCTATAAAATTCAATAAAACGACATGGAAAACGTATTGTAATTCAAAAGCACGAATTGAATCGTTTCAAATTGTAATTTCGGTTAGTAAACTGTTTTGAGTGTAATATTTACAAAGGAAAGCACAAAAATTAAAGATTGTATCGGTTTCTGAAAACCATATTATGGATCAATTTTCATATTATGGATCAAATTGTGACATATTATGGATCAGTGCGCAAAATCAAGAGTTTTTCAACTCAATGCATCTGTGTTACATGTTTTGGCGAAAGTTAACAATGTGTCATATTACTGCAAAAAATAGCAGTGTTAGAGCTGGAAACAAAGGTAAAATGCCTTTTTTTTGTGATACTGCATTGTAGTAACTGAGACATGAACTGTTTTCGTTCCACACCAAGTTTTCCACCCATTTTTGTCTGCTAAAAATGAAATTTACAAACCTTGATGTTTTATTGGTTTTATCCTTAGTGTTACTGTCTAAAAATGTCGAATCTAATGCTTGAAATGGTAGAAATCTACATTCTTTGGAAGTGATCCATACACAATCATTTCCTGGTCCATATTATGGATCACTAGTTAGAAGTGCTAATATTCGGTATTTAGAATCAACAATCAAGAAAAATGTTTTCCAAAGATGAATTCATACTAAATTGAAGCGAACGAACATGTTTTATGCCATAACATTTGAATTTTACCACCTGTGAGAGCTTATGAATGCTGACGGCACTTCTCACAGAAAACGACCATATAATGATAGCTGTGTGGTACCAACTAAACATTTGTCAAATACACCGTTGTTAAGCGGTTGAATGTTGTGCTTAACATTACATATGGTAGAAGACATATAGTATAACAAGGAAAAAATATGTTTTACATCTACGTTTATGTTTTGAACGAGTTATCCGATGTTGAACGCCAAAGTGATCCGTCACTGTGGGTGATCCGGAACTGTGTGGGCATGGTATACTCTTCAACAAAATTGTAGAACATCCAACTTTGATCAACTTTGCCGAAAAGTGTTTTTCTGTAGCTCAAAATTTGACCGATTTGGATCATATTTCCTCAATCAACGCAGGGTGGTCCAAGAAAAATAAGTTTTTTTTTTGCTTTAGTATTCCAACTTTAAAATTCTCGTCGAAGTAGTCTATCAACGGCTTTTAGAACTTAAGAAAACAAAATTTTAATGCAAAAAGATTGTTGATATATCTTTTATTTCAAAAGTTATTAAAGTTTTTGTGATAAAAACTCTTTGTTTTTAAATGCATTTTATTTGAGTAACAAAAATTACACATCTTTAGTTTTTTGACATAATACACAATTTTAGTTTGCCTATTGAATGCCGTCAAAAGATATTCTTTATATTTACCCAATCAGATATATTCACATTCAAAGTAGCTTGGAGAAATAAAAACAACAATAACTCCCAAACGGAAAGGGATAATAATTTTCTTTGCCCCACCAGATTATGCATTTTTCAAAGCTCTAGAAGTGGTTCATAAACGACTTTGATGAGATATTAGAATTGAAAACACTGATACAGGAAAACGAGTTTTCCTTGGACATCCCTGTATCATCATTGGGAAATAGCTCTTAATCAGTCAATTTGAGAGCTACAAATTAAGCAAATAAATTGCCGTCCATTCGACGTTTTGTCCGTTCGACCTTTTGTCCTTCGACCTTTTGTCCTTCGACCTTTTGTCATTCGACCTTCTGTCCTTCGACCTTTTGTCCTACAACCTTTGGTGCCATATTAAACATCATCAGAAGATATCTTAGCACAACAGTAGATTGAAGGATTTTATTCCATGCTGTACTCCCTTGCTTACCTAAACGGAGATCTTGACGATACCACCCATATTCTAGGGTCTAATTCTTCTACTGAGAAATTATGAAATGATGTTAGTTTACTCATGTATAATCAAATGCCCAAACTCTAAGAAATTTTCGGAGAATCATAAAAAAAAAATAGTTCGTCAATTGAAATTCCGAACAAATTCATATTCCGAATTTTCGATTTTTGTAAGTCGATTTGGTTGAAATGTTTCGCTGAAATATGTCATCAAATAACCATAAAATGGCAGCAAATTGCAATTTGAACTCTTCTAACCTATTCTATACTTCGAGAGTAGCGATGATTATCTAGTTCGAGACCAGTTAAACTAACTTGGACAAATTTATTTGCGAAATAATGCATTTGATTACGATTTATTCGTGCTGTTCGGGATTTGAATCAAGGTGTTTGGAATATGAGACAGAATGAACGTAGTCTTCGGCATTTGAGTCTAAATGGTGTTCTTAACAATTACGTTGAAACAATTCTAAACAAGTTTAAATAAACATTTTTATCAGCTCACACAACAGCTAACAGTTAGACTTTGGCGGCTTTCCTTCATAACTCACAAATTATTGACGTTTTTTTACTCAGGAAAGTGTTGGTTTAGAAAAACTGTTTTACATATAAGTAGGGTTAGTCAACATCGATATCTCATCTTTGTTTCTACCATCCAGTGCCTACACGGCACTCATAAACAATTCACATTGCCAATTTCGCCCAAACCCTTTCGAACGAAAATCCCATCGGACAGAACGGCAAACGGCGGCTTAACGTCTTTGCCGAAAAATCAAACCCCACTAATACTTTCCAGTTGATTCAAAATTCATTGTTCATACAGCTTTGCTTCGTTGTGGTACAGGGGCGACGATCAAGTTACGAAAAAAAAACAATCCAGAAACAATCGAAAGAAGGCATCCAAGCAGCAAGCAACCATCACCAAATTGCCCGCCAGGAGAACGTTTCATCGTAATTGAAAATCCTGTAAGCTGCGCTCATACTTTATTCAGTGCAAATTTTTAAAAATTAAAGAACCATTCCGGGCTCGGGCGGGCTTTGGAAGGCAAGCGAAAGTCGACTTGGGTTGTTCGATTCCATGACTTTATCGGCGAAGGAGGGGTCCAACCGTTTTTTTCCACGTCGATTCCGTTCGCAACAACTGGCCGTTGACGGCTGTCCGTTTCGTTTCGTTTGTTATAGGAAAATGTTCATGTGTACACATATTCGAAGGAATAGACACGTAGAAGGTGCCACCACATGGAGGTTTGTCGTTTTCTTTTTGAACCAGAGACAGTCAGACATGAAGTAGCTTGAGTTCACTTTCAGGCAGGGAAAGAGTTCTACATCGATAAGCTTAGTAATACGATGCGAACACTAATTTGATAAATATCTAAACGGGTAAAAAATTTTGAGAATTATGATTTTTTTGGTATGTTTTACAGAAATGCGAAAAACGTTTTCAGAAACATCATGACACGTCTGGTTTTCGAGATATTGACTGTTGAAAATGCAAAATTAGGCTATGTCAGCCAACTTGCATGCAATTTTGCCAGCTTATACGGCAATTTATTTGCTTAATTTGCCACAAAATTCAAACTTCATGGATAAAACAATAATTATCAACAAAGAAAATATATGATCAAAGGTTAAATGTTATTTTTTGGTCATTCAGAAAAGTATTGTATTTTGCCATATAAGAGAAACGAAGAATTTCATATGAAGACTGCAAGCATGTTGAAAAAAATCGATTTAAGGTAAATTTTAACGTGAAATTTCAACTAAACTATATCTAAATTGAAATTTCAAGTCCCATTTAGCATGTTTGGTAGATTACATCACAAAAAAATTTGATAAATCATACCTTAAATTTCAGGTATATATCAGTAAAACCAATGTTCTATACAACTTTGGCGACCTGTAGCTAAAACTTGTGACGCGCTGGAACATTTCTGAGAACGGCATCAGATTTAGCGACCCAGAATCTACAAGAGACACATAATTTGATCCTTGAGACACGCAAACAAAAATTTCATTTTTGTTACACTGCTTTTCTCGAGCTGTTAGAGGAATACATATAAATAAAATAAATAAAAAACCGAATTAAGTACTTAGATTTATTATAAATAGACCTAAAGAATGTTGACTTAAACCAAATCGGTTTGGAACTCTGTTCTTCCACGGAGGTATGCAAGTGAAAACAAGTGAGGGAAATTGAAATGGAAATGGAAGCCTATTTCATGGTGGTGTTATTTGCTTTTTGTTTTTATTTCCTTGCTTTGCTTTGGAGGAAAACCAAACTCCACCACAAGTAAGTAGTATGCGACCAGCAAAACAAGGCTGCAATTGGATCCGAAATGGCATTTAGGTTTTTACAGGACAAGTTATAAAACTTTCCATGCGACTGACTGGAATCGTCGAAGAAACGTGGTACAGAAGTATCACTTGGAGGACCCAATGGTATCCTGTGAATATGGAATTGATTTTAAATTATTGAACACAAGTGTGAAGAGTGAACACGGGACAATCGTTGTTGGGTGGTTTGATTGGAGCAGACTGCTTTCAGTTTGGAGCAGAGCAGCGAAACGAGAATACGCAATTTATTTAATAAGTCCCTTGGAGATGGTTTGAAATCGGCGGTTCGCAGCTCTTGCGAAGAGAGTAAATTATTCATTGGGTGTCATAAACACTCGTTGTTGGGTACATTTTTCAGGCAACTGAATAGTTCAAGCACTTTGGGTTAAATTAAGCAAGCAAGTTTTTGAAAATCTTGCTCAAATTCTGTTCAACAATTTTTTCTCAAATTTTGTTCATTTTTTTCAAATTTTGTTCAAATTTTGTTCAAATTTTGTTCAAATTTTGTTCTTATTTTGTTCAAATTTTGTTTAAATTTTGTTCAAATGATTTTTTAAATACTGTTCATATTTTTTTGAAATTTTGTACAGATTTTGCTCAAATTTTGTTTAAATTTCATCAAATATTTTTTATAATTCAATGTAGATCAAATTTTGTAAATTGTTGAGTTTAAATAATTTAAAACATTATTTATTTATATATATATAAATTTTAATTTTATTTGATTTTTTCACAATGATGAGTAATTTTACGATACTCAATCAACGCAAAAAGCAAGCTTAAATAACATTCTCGTACTCCCATCACATGTGTATATTTGCGGGATTTCACAATAAAGCTATGCTTTGTGCTCAGTAAGCATATCCCACACCGTCTCGTGCTCAAAACAGCCCTCCACCGTCTGTCGCCGCACGGAATCAGATCAGCTGTCGGAACCAGTTTCGTAAGTTATTTTTCCTGTTGCCAACTGCCAACTTCTACAGGGGCAAGTCAGCCAAAACAACTTTGCGATATTTTTTGGCAAATCCTCCGTCCAACTTTGCTTCGCGATATGATCCCAAACAGGAATAGATACGCGAGGGTGTCCTGCCACGTCGACCACGACGATCGAACGGTGTAGTTGCTTCCTTTCTATTTTTTTCGGAATGTGTTGTCAAAGCAAGTCAAATGATGCTATCAGACTCAGTCGAAGGAGCAAACCAAAACATATTCATCGATGGCAAGTAATGGAACCAGGATGAAGAAAACAGCGACGGATCAGATCTCTTTTCCGGGTGTGCTTTTCCTTTCGCCGAAAGATGACGCCATCGACCAGTGGAAAAAAGCTAATATTACTCCTTATGAACATTGGGATCCTGACTAGCATGTTATATCAATATTTGATCATAGATTTATTTATGATATATTTATGTTTAGATATATCTAATTATCTGCATTTTTATATGGAAATTTGTTAAACTTGATTCAAAACAAAATACTATAAGAAGATTTAAAAATCAATTCTTCAGCACTAGAAGAAATTATAAAATATTTTGTTACAATATTGTTATATTTATATAAGGTGAGCTGAGAAGACGTAGAAATACTTGAACTTATATCACCTTTCACAATAAGTGTATGAATAGCCTGGATGGTAGAGCCATCAGGTCTACACAGAAACATGTCTTGGTTCAAATCTCGGCGCAAAAACTTTTTTTTTAATCGATTTAAAACCTTTTTTTCATATCCGTCATTTTTGAAACTTGTAATTTGATATATATAGCTTTACCCTCAATGATTTTAAATCAAAATGGAATTAGTATCAAAAAATTTGTTTTAAGAAAAGACAGTAGGAAATCAACATATCCAATTAAAAATTTGATAGTTTCAACCAGTCAGAATCTCTTCCCTGATTTTGTTCTGACCTGACGTGCAGTTGCTTTTGCTGCCAACGAAGCGTTCAACTCACTTGATACGGCCAGATACAGACAGCTAGGGCTAGGGTCGAGCAATGGATTTTCGCTGGTCTTCACCTTTCAGCAAAGTCCGATTGAGCCCCAGCCAGCAGCGCGACTTTCGATATCACAGGAAAAAGAACTCTCAAGCGTGCCCTTCACCATTTGCCTGCGATAGTTTATGTAATAATATATCATTTTTCGAAATGGAGAAAATATTTTTATTTGTTATCTTACTCCGTGATATGTTTTGCCGGCAGTTGGGGCGACTTGGTGGAACAGAAGAGGAAGGGACTTTATGCCTTCGAAAACATATGCGCGCCACTCGGAAAATAGGAAAGACAGCTCCACACAGTGCCTATCCCAGTGCCACACTTTCGTGCGCTGCCATCGTCGTTGGCAAAAACCATTCGAAGAGTGAGAGTCAATGCGTTAGAAAGCGGAAAAAGTCACTGCGATTGGAAGTGGGAGCAGCAGGGAAAAAAAACTGTTATTGGAAGTGAACGCAGTCAGGCAAAATATGAGCTCTCGTTTTCCCGACGGATTTCGGATGGAGTGTCCTTACCGGGGGTGGGTGGGGTATGAGTAGGAATAGAAATATTGAAGTGAAAGACTATTGGAAACTAGAAGTCAACTTAAATGGCCGAATCTGTTGCTAGAGCAGAATATTTTTAACGGCTGTAGAAAGGAAATGTTTTATAATATAGTAAAATAAGATAACAAGCAACACAAGCAAGACAAACAAGATAAGCAAGACAAGCAAGACAACCCGAGGAGGAAAGAATAACTCGGCAATAACTTATGCATACCATATTTTTGTATCATACTCCAATTAGGTATTGTTCATTTATCAATACCTCATTTTGGTATTCTAATGGTGTTTGAAAAAAATGTTTAAAACAATTAAAAAATACCTCATTTTGGTATTCGATAGCTATTGAGGACTGCTGGAGGTATTGAACTACTATTGAAAAATTTCACTTTTATATGTAAATCCATCAAGTATTATTTAGGTATTACAATACCTGCTCTAGTTATCAGCTTAGTATTTGTAGAATATGCAGAAGGTATTATTTGAGGTATTTTACCTCTTATGCAGGGCTCATTCATACCTCATTTAGGTTGTATTGTATTGGAAATTATCTAGTATGCAATACCTCAGTTTGGTATTCAGTAGTTATTTTCTTCTGCTCGGGAAGCAAGACAAGCAAGACAAGCAAGACAAGCAAGACAAGCAAGACAAGCAAGACAAGCAAAGCACAAGACAAGCAAGACAAGCAGACAAGCAAGACAAGCAAGACAAGCAAGACAAGCAAGACAAGCAAGACAAGCAAGACAAGCAAGACAAGCAAGACAAGCAAGACAAGCAAGACAAGCAAGACAAGCAAGACAAGCAAGACAAGCAAGACAAGCAAGACAAGCAAGACAAGCAAGACAAGCAAGACAAGCAAGACAAGCAAGACAAGCAAGACAAGCAAGACAAGCAAGACAAGCAAGACAAGCAGAGACAAGCAAGCAAGCAAGACAAGCAAGACAAGCAAGACAGCAAGACAAGCAAGACAAGCAAGACAAGCAAGACAAGCAAGACAAGCAAGACAAGCAAGACAAGCAAGACAAGCAAGACAAGCAAGACAAGCAAGACAAGCAAGACAAGCAAGACAAGCAAGACAAGCAAGACAAGCAAGACAAGCAAGACAAGCAAGACAAGCAAGACAAGCAAGACAAGCAAGACAAGCAAGACAAGCAAGACAAGCAAGACAAGCAAGACAAGCAAGACAAGCAAGACAAGCAAGACAAGCAAGACAAGCAAGACAAGCAAGACAAGCAAGACAAGCAAGACAAGCAAGACAAGCAAGACAAGCAAGACAAGCAAGACAAGCAAGACAAGCAAGACAAGCAAGACAAGCAAGACAAGCAAGACAAGCAAGACAAGCAAGACAAGCAAGACAAGCAAGACAAGCAAGACAAGCAAGACAAGCAAGACAAGCAAGACAAGCAAGACAAGCAAGACAAGCAAGACAAGCAAGACAAGCAAGACAAGCAAGACAAGCAAGACAAGCAAGACAAGCAAGACAAGCAAGACAAGCAAGACAAGCAAGACAAGCAAGACAAGCAAGACAAGCAAGACAAGCAAGACAAGCAAGACAAGCAAGACAAGCAAGACAAGCAAGACAAGCAAGACAAGCAAGACAAGCAAGACAAGCAAGACAAGCAAGACAAGCAAGACAAGCAAGACAAGCAAGACAAGCAAGACAAGCAAGACAAGCAAGACAAGCAAGACAAGCAAGAAGACAAGCAAGACAAGCAAGACAAGCAAGACAAGCAAGACAAGCAAGACAAGCAAGACAAGCAAGACAAGCAAGACAAGCAAGACAAGCAAGACAAGCAAGACAAGCAAGACAAGCAAGACAAGCAAGACAAGCAAGACAAGCAAGACAAGCAAGACAAGCAAGACAAGCAAGACAAGCAAGACAAGCAAGACAAGCAAGACAAGCAAGACAAGCAAGACAAGCAAGACAAGCAGACAAGCAAGACAAGCAAGACAAGCAAGACAAGCAAGACAAGCAAGACAAGCAAGACAAGCAAGACAAGCAAGACAAGCAAGACAAGCAAGACAAGCAAGACAAGCAAGGCAAGCAAGACAAAATTTTAAATCAATTTGAAAATAAAAACAAAATTTTAAATCAATTGGAAAAAATATTGATTAAAAAAAAGTTTCATAAATTTTGAACAAAACTTGAAAAAATCCGAACAAACTTTGGATGATTTTTTTACAAAATATCAACAAAATTTGAACAGAATTTGAACAAAATTTGACTGATATATGAGCAAAATTTTAACAGAATTTAAACAAAATTTGACCAAAATTTGAACAGAATTTGAACAAAAAATTAACAAATTATGTTCAAAATTTAACAACATTTGAACTTAATTTTACCAAAATTGAAACTTAATTTAAACAAAATTCCAAAAATTTATTTAAACTTAACAAAATATGAACAAACTTTGAACATAAATTGAAAAAAAAATTTAAGAAAATTTGAGCAAAAAATAATTAAAAAAGACATTGGAAAAAGAATTGAATAAATTTAGCACAAAATCTGAAAAAATTGAACATAAGTTAGACAAATTATATCAAAATTTGAAAAAAATGGAACAAAAAATGAACAAAAATTGAACTAAATTTGAACAAATTTTGATCGAAATTAAAAACAAAATTAAACGAAATTTGATTGAAATTTGTACAACAATTGAGCAAAATTAGAAAAAAAACTTGAACAAAATTGAAAAAATTCGGGAAAAAAAAATAAAAAAGTATTGAACAAATGTTTAACAAAACTTGAAAATATCTGAACAGATTTGAATAAATTTTGGACAAAAATTGAGCAAAATTTTAACAAATGCTGAAAATTTTTTGAAAAAGAATAAAAGAAGAATTAACAAAATTTGAATAAATATATTAAAAAATTGAAAGATTTTTGAACAGGAAGACACTAGGATAGTAAATCAATAAGCTAGGAAGACAGGAAGATAGAAAGGTAGGAAGACAGAAAGACAGAAATACAGAAATACTGAAAGACACAAAGACAGAAACACAATAAAACAGAAAGACAGAGAAACGGAAAGACATGAACACAAAAAGACAAACAGACAGAAAGACAGAAAAGCAGAGAGATAGAAATAAAGAAAGACAGGAAGGCAGAAAGACAGCAAGAAAGAACGACAGTCAGACTGTCTCAAAAAACAAAAAAAAAAAAACAGAAAGACAAAAAAACAGAAAAACAGAAAGCCATAAAGACAGGAAGAATTTGAACAAAATTTGAAACATAATTCGAACAGAATTTGTACAATTTTCGATATTAATTTGACCAAAATTTGAACACAATATAAACAAGAAATTAACAATTTTTTTTCAAAATTTAACAACATTTGACCAAAATTGGAACTTAATTTAAACAAAATTCCAGTAATTTATTTTAATTTGAACATAATTTGAAAAAAAAATTAAATAAAATTTAAACAAAATTTGATCGAAATTTGAAAAATAATTAGAACATAATTCGAACAGAATTTTTACAATTTTTGATATAAATTTGACCAAAATTTGAACAAAATATAAACAAGAAATTAACAAATTTATTTCAAAATTTAACAACATTTGACCAAAATTGGAACTTAATTTGAACAAAATTCCAGAAATTTATTTTTATTTGAACATAATTTGAAAAAAATTTAAATAAAATTTGAACAAAATTTGATCGAAATTTGAAAAATAAACAAAAAAAATTAAATTCATCAAAATTTGACCAAAATCTGAAAAAAACTATAACAGAATTAAAAATAATTGATCATAATTTAAAAAAAAAATACAGTGATACCTCCATGAGTCGATGTTCCATGACTCGATATCGACTCATGGAACCATACTAAAACAAAATTTCATGGTTACTATGATGGTCCCTAGAAGCAGCTTGCCAAAGGATTGCTGTTCCATGACTCGATATGGATGGTCACTTCAATATCGACTCATGGAGATTTCATTGTCACTTAAAATTTAACGAAATTTCAACAAAATTTGACCAGAATCTGAGCAAAACTTTAACAGAATTTAAGCAAAATTTTCACTAAATTTGAACAAAATTTTAAAAAAAGTTCATAAAAACTTAAAAAAGTTTTAACAATTTTTGAACAAAAATTGAAAATAATTGATCAAAATTTGACCAAAATTTGAACAATATTTGAACAAAATTTGAACATAATTTTAACAGAATTTGTACAATTGTTGATATAAATTTGATCGAAATTTGAAAAATATTTAACTAAAATTGAAATTTGAAAAAAAATGAACGGAATTAGATCAAAATTTGTACAAAAATTGAACAAAATTAGAAAAATATTTGAACAAAATTATTTCAAGTATAATACGGAAAAAAATTAAAAAAAATGAACAAAATTTTAACAAAAACTTGAAAAGATCTGGACAAATGAATAAAATTTAGACAAAAATTGAGCAAAATTTGAACAAATGACACTAAAATAGTAAATCAAAAAGCAAGGATGACAGGAAAACAGAAAAAAAGAAGACAGGAAGACAGGAAAACAGAAAAAAGAAGACAGGAAGACAGGAATGCAGGAAGACAGAAAGACAGAAAGACAGAAAGAAAGAAAGACAGAAAGACAGAAAAACAGACAGACAGAAAGACAGAAATACTGAAAGACACAAAGACAGAAGCACAGAAAAAATAAAACAAAAAGACAGAGAAACGGAAAGACAGGAACATAAAAAGACAAACAGACAGAGAGACAGAAATAAAGAAAGACAGGACGGCAGAAAGACAGCAAGAAAGAACGACAGTTAGACAGAAAGACAGAAAGACAACAAAAAACAGAAAGACAGAAAGACAGAAAAACAGAATGCCATAAAGACAGAAAGAAAGAACGACAGTTAGACAGAAAGAAAGAAAGACGAAAAACAGAAAGACAGAAAGACGGAAAGACAGAAAAACGGAAAGACAGAAAAACAGAATGACATAAAGACAAAAGATAGAAAGACAGAATGACAGAAGATTTGAAAGCTAAAAAACAAACAGAAAGACAAAAAGATAATAAAACAGAAAAACATGAATACAGGAAGACAAGAAAACGAGAAGAAAGGAAGACATGAAGACATGAAGACAAAAAGATAGGAAGGCAGAAAGACAGGAAGACAATCTGTTACACTGCCTTTCTACCCTTCGAGTACTAGTTTTGGGAATCGTGTAGTCCTGACAGACGCCTCTGCTATCGCTTATCATTGCATCTTCAGCTGCCAGTGCCAGCCGTTCGGCATCGGAAAAACAAAAACACTCTATCTAACAGTCAAAAACTGAAAGACATGCTGCTGGGAGTGCCTCACCCAAAATATGCACATATCGGAAATATGATGACTGGAATTAAAATTCAAATCGTGATTTGCCGAGCGTCCCATTCTGTCACCCCATTTCCCACTTGAATTGCGTCGTATGTTTACGGCATATTAATATTTGGGTAAATGTTTGGATTGAGTCTTCGGGATTTTCGATAGTTTTCCCCCGATTCTAATTGATCCAACAGCAGCACACTACGGCTGCTTGTGACACGTTTCGTGTTCCGGATTTTTGATATTATAAATATGCAAACACATATAGAAACAGATTTCTTCCGACTGAAATTGACGGTTGCAACGATTGGTAACGGAAGTAATTGAACGTTTCGACGACGTCGTTTGCAAAGCGGAACGAGCGCTCGGAGATGATTGAGATTTCTGCCAGTTTGATGAATTTGTTGATCTTTTTGTGTTCTACTCGATTGGTCGCAATTATCTTGTAAATAAATACGTGCGTTTGTTGACTGTTCAAAATTCTAATTGAAGTTTCTTTTTCTCGGTCTGTTTTTCAGGTACGTGATCGTCTTGAAGGAATCTGCTCCTGGCAGGTAGAGTGAGTGCCATTTTCTCATCCAAATCTAAATCCAACTTGATGGAATTTTGATTACCTCCCATGAATTCATCAAAGTCACGTACAAAGCTGCAAGCTGGAAAAATATCCCCCTGATTTCCGTGATTCTATTTTCAACTTGAACCATTGTTCGCCCAGAAAACTTCCCAACCTCCCCCCACTTGCACCGGTCAGTGATTGGATACTCTCCGGTGGAACCATTTCTAAATTGACCACATCATGGAGACAATAAATGCATTATAATCCCATTACAATTACTGTTTATGAAATGTTATTACAATTAAATTGTCCTGAATGAAACCGACGTAACGAAGCACGAATAGTTCCATCATCCGCATACGGACCCTTCCTTTGACCCCACGGTGCTTTTTCTGTCCCTGACCCCCCCAAAGAGTTGACCAACCGGCGTTGGCCGAGCGGAAGTTATCCCAGAGAGTGAAAAGCGGACACCGTTCGTTACACATTTGCGAGCATCCACTGATGGGCGTAGCCAAGATCACAGCTAGGGGAGGGCGAACGTCCTGAATGTCATCATCATCATACGGATAAAATCCCATAGTTGTTTATCTGTCAGTAACGCTTTGAAATATTTCACCGATATGTTTTATTGGGCACTACAACAGTTTATTTGTATAGCAGAACACTACAACAGTCATCAGTGGGATAAGGAGGGCAGTGCATTTGGCCCTGAACACATGTGGTAGAAGTAGCCTAGGCAAACTGCTTCTTCTAGCCGACTTAAACAATGTTACAAGGGACCTTTCTGGTTCTCTGGAAGAAGGGGGACAATGTCCCCATGTCCCCTTCTTAGCTACGCCCATGCATCCATTGCAGACTAGACTGCAGCTGAAATGAACGACAAACATGACAATTGTGATTCACAGAAGCTGGGGTAGCATTTCTGCTCTCTACCTCTACTTATCGTCTCACCGTGCAGTTAAAGTGTTGGAAAATGAGGAGGGCGTTGAACAATGGACTACTGCAATGATGGAACAAGCATTTATCTAGCAGCCAAGAGAACCAGCAATCAAACGGCAAACGGGTGGTTTGGGTGTTTGCAGGTGCAATTACCTCAAAGGGAAAGTTTGAAAACATCATAAAAATTGTTGGACATCACGGAATTGGGAAATTTGCGTATAGAATCAACAATCATTTTGGGCCAAAGGTACATCGTGCACATGTAAATATTTTGTCTTGTAATTGATTCGACGAATTGAACTTTTTATAACTACTCTGAGCAGTACTGCCAACTGCAATAATAGTTTTGTGTAATCTATGAACATCGCACAGCAGTTTTGGTCTACTAACCTGTAACCTGGGCCCACTTAGCCGAAGCGCTAAGCACGCAACTATTTGGCAATACCATTCTCAGCGTCGTGGGTTCGAGCCCAACAGGTTAAGGATCTCTCCTGGTTGCAAATTTACTCGTCAAATCCATTGAAAATTATCCTTAGAACTAGCTTATCCAAAGTAGCTAGCCTCGTTACAACAGTATTTGGAAGCAAAAAATCAACTTTGTAAAGTTCACATTGCACTTTAAAAATTAAAACAAATTGCAAATCAAAATTCAAAACTTTGCAAAGCTCCACCTGCTTCAATTTGCTCCAGTGTATCTTATGACCTTTCTAAAAAATCGCCTAAATTTGTTCTCTAAGAATCCAGGACAAAAGGTCGAATAGTAATATGATTTTTTAATAAACTTTGAATGGTTCACCACTAAAAGTGCCGGCATAAGAGTTAAGGCATAAGATGGTCAAGCCAACCGAGTTTTTTTTTCTTTTAATTTGAGTAAAATGTGATAACACATGCTGTAGGAATGTTGCGTTTGACTATTTGTTCAACAAACATTGAACGGTTTGTCACTTCAAGTGTCGACAGTTTTTTCTTTTACTTGGAAATCGTTCATATCAATTAAAAATATTTTACTTATAAACATGTTTATATCTCACAAATAATTGTTTATCATGGTCTAATCGCTTATCAGAGTGAATTATGTAACCCAACGATTCTCCCCATTAGCAAACTTCCCTCCCAGTAACCTTTGTGGACATGCAGAGGTAAACACAGTATTCAAGTAGGGTGATGTGCTAGTATCCATCGTATTAAGCATTGATCAGTGAGAACTGCAATTTTCCCAGTATTGCAGTGAATGATGCTGATACAAACCGATGCCAAACAATTCTTTCTCAAAACGGCTTTAGCATTGTACAATAACATTTTGATAAATCTTGATCTCTTTTTGGAAATAATGCAAAATAAAAGCATCTTACCATATTCTCAATCCGTCGTATCGTTTTCAACTCCGTCGCAATCAGTTTCCAGATTCGTCTCACAACTCACGGCTCACTGTGTCTATTGAGTGGTTAAAACACGACATAAAATATTCACTAGAAATGTTTTACTAAAATATATAGATCTACGGGCATCTCCCTCCATTCCTTCAGCATGATGAAATATACTAATTTTCTTTAAAATTAATTGTTCGTCATCGAAATTCCGCCCTAACATATGAACACAATTCCTTTTGACCGTACAATTATGGCATTTGCTCATAGTACAGCGAAAACAACACAATCAAAGGAACCGTATTTTTACGTCGAGCGTCGCGCACACATTGATGCGCACAAGCTTTTTTTTCTCAGTACGACGGATTGAACTTTGTTTACATTCTCAATTATACGCGGCGGTTGAGGAAATTTCGTAAAATTTGGTGATTCATTGAAGTTTTACGGCGTGTGATTGGAATGAAATCCTTCAGTGAAGAAGTACGAAGGTTTTCCATAGTGAAAATAAGTACCCGGCGAAGTAAGTCACCCACGGGGGCGGGAAGAAGTTTGTGTTGGAAAGTGGTGTGACTCAGTCGATCGCTAAGCATTTCACTCAAATCGTGTTCGTCCATGCGATTTCGGTGAAAAAGTGCAAAGTGGATGATTGAACTGAAGTTATTTACCGAAATACAGTAGTTTTATTGCATTTTTGGTGTACAAGTGTACAAACCATAACAGCTTTCACAAAATTACACATGGATAATGAATCTATGTTGCAGGTAAGTTTGAATATCCGCCGTAGTGGAACATTTAAAGTTTGATACGACGAATAGTAGCGCTTACAACGAAGTAGAACAAAACCCTAGCAAAAGTTACATACTAATATTCTTTCCCACAATCCTACCTGACTGTAAGGACGTAGCCGATGCTGTTACTGACCATGTATAAATAAAGGCCCAGAATTATGCACGTACGTCATTTCATCACTTACATCATGTGTCATTCAGTCATAAAGTGAATTACGTTCGGAGTGATTTTCATTATTTTCAAGAGTGTAAGTGTTCGCACATCACATCAAGTGCGAAGAGAGTATTGTGGCACCATCTGTACTTCACTACAGGAAATCCCACAGCATGGAAAAACTATGGCTACTGAACATGGCGCCCTTCAGAACTTTGCGTTTCGCTCTTCCGGCAACTCCATCAAGATTGAGAAACCCTGGACTATAGAAGGCGTTTGAGCATCGGTTCTCCCCCTCTTACTCCACGGCATCGGCGACCATCATCACCGTCATCAACGTCAGCGAAGCAGAATAATAACAAATGAGTGATAAATAGTTACAAAAGTTAAATAGAGTGTTATAAGACAAACCATTGCTGTGTTGTGCTCCTAAGTACCTGAAGAAGAAATCATACATACCTGTGGCGCGAAATTTGTCCCCGTTGTGAAGTGTGGTGAAATTATTGAGCACAGATTCACTGTTCTATCCAAGTTATCAACATTGTTTGCCTTGTATTGGTTACGTAGCAGAACGAGGAACTCGACGAAACCGAACGGCAAATAGTTGTGTAAAGTTAGGTATCTGAATATAGTGTTTGTGGAAGTTTTTAAAAATTGCATCAGACATCCGCGAAGACCTGGGAGGATCCGTTTTCGTTACTGCTCGCTGTTCTCTAGACACTAGGCTTAGCTAAGTTAAGCTAAGGTTTACTGCAGGATTTTATATTTCTTTAGTTCTTGAGTTTCTGCAAAACTTTCTTCAGAAACTCTATCAGATATTATTTGAGGTTTTAGAAGTTACTCCATAATTTTCCCGAATATTAATCCCGGAATTATCGCATGAATAACTTCTGTAAATACATCCAATCTCGATATTTGTTTCAGAAACTACTCCAGGAATAACTGTAAAGTTCCCTTGAATTTTTTCACAAGTTACTCTACGAAACACTTTTTTTTATTTCCAAGTATTTCTTTTTAAGGATATATTTAAAGAGTAACACATACAATAGAAAGATTTCGAAGAACTTCTAGTGAATTTTGTAGGATGATCCAGCTACAAAGTTCAGCAGAAATTGTACCGAATTCCTGCTGGAAAAATCAACAATCCACTGTAGATTCATACCGATAAGTCTCACCTAAAAGCTGATGCTAGTTTTGTAGGACTTACTACAGAAATTCATGTTGTTTATTTCTTCTTCTATGATTTCCACAGTAGCGTACGGAATTATTACTAAAGACATTTTTCATATATTTTTTCTGCACGAACTCCAAAGTTTCCTTATACTAAATGGCAAATAGATTGAAACAGAAACAGAGCTATTTCTTCCTTGCGGACATTCCCAACAAACTTATAGTGGTGGAATTTTTCCAATTATTGTGGTAGAACTTTTGAGGGTTATCAAAGTTGACGTACCGATAGGTTTAATGTTTTGCAGTTTCTCTTAAGAACATTGCCAAAGATGTTTTCCATCAAAATTTTTGAAAATATAATCTGACAGAATGTCTTTTCTTGACGTCTCGATTTTTCCATATTCTGCCACAAAGCCTGAGGGAATTGCACAATAATGTAAATGAGTAATTCTCGCTGAGACCGGCCCACTACTTACACTTGTACATTCAAAATGTTTAAAATGATGCTCTTTCAAAAGCTTCTGTCGAGTAACTAAAGAAACTGCAATCGGTTGGTCAAATTGATGTACCCCTCGGTATAATCAAAACATCGAAAAACATCAAAATCAAAACAGTTATTGAGGACCCCTTGATTTTTGAAAATTCTTGCCTTACTTAAACTGCCATAAATCGAAAATTTCCTAGACAATTCTCGCGTTCAGTATCATAAGGGCGTAACTGCAATGATCGATTTCTCTTCATCGATTTTCTCTTTTGCTTATTTCTCGACCGGGCGACTGTTTTCGACCGCTATTTTCGATCAGTAGAAAGTACTCAACGTCCTTCGTCATGCTGCATCGTAAAATGCTACGAAGATCGTTTGATTTTCGCGAAGTAATGCAGATAGAAAATCGACGAAGAGAAATCGATTACTGCAGATACGCCTGTATGATACTAAACGCGAGAAATCCTTCTCAAAAACATGGTTTAAGAAAGAGAAAACATATGAGCTTCATTCGTAAAAATAAAAATTTTTGGTGGCCATATTATATTTGGCCGTCATATTGGATTTTATCGGGAAACTAAATTTTCATGATATTCGCAACCACCAATTTTGAAAGTTTTTGAAACTCTGGATAGCTGAGCTAGTTTTACACAAAATATGAAAAAAATCAGAGTTTGTGGCTCCTCCAGCTAAAGATGAAAGTTCTAGGGAAAGCCGTTTAGTGCAATTTCATGGAAGGGTAATCACGCGAGACCTCGTTGAGAATGCGTTGGACCGTCGGGAGAAGAATGCGCAACGCGTCGTCAGTTAATGAGGATCGAGAGAGCTCTCCTCGGTGCATTATTGATTTTGCCAAGAAAGTGTGTCCGGTTGAACACGTTCATCAAGCTAATCTGGTTGGTAGGGATGTCATGGATAGACCGGTTATAGTGGTGGAATTCTCACTTGCTCTCATTTTATGTAATAATCCTGCCCCAGGAATGGATCGCATCAAATTCAATTTGCTTAAGAACCTCCCAGACGTCGCGAAGAGGCGCTTATTGAACTTGTTTAATCAGTTCATGTAGTGTAACATTGTCCCGGATGATTGGAGGCAAGTAAGGGTGATAGCTATCCAAAAACCCGGGAAGCCTGCGTCAGACCCTAATTCGAATCGTCCAATCGCGATGTGTCGTGTCTTCGTAAGTTGTTAGAGAAAATGATTTACTTTCGACTGGATAAATGGGTTGAATCTAATGGCATGCTATCAGATACGCAGTTTGGTTTCCGCAGAGGCAGAGGAATGAACGACTACCTTGCGCTGCTTTCTTCAGAAATTCAACTTGCTTTTACTCAAAAGGAGCAGATGGGTTCAGTATTTTTGGATATTAAGGGTGCTTTTGACTCAAATTGTGTTGATGTCCTATCAGACGAACTCCCTGCAAGTGGCCTTCCATCAATCATGAACAATTTTCTGTACAATTTGTTATCCGAGAAGCATATGAGATTTGCTCATAGCGACTAGACAGTTTACGACCTTTACAGGATACCCTGGTCTACTTGGGCCTTACAGCTGGGTATCGAATTCTCTCCGGAGACAACTGAGATGGTTGTCTTTGCAAAGAAACACAAGTTTCTGCTTACACTAATGAGTAAGACAATCACTCATAGCATGTCTTTAAAATATATTGGGGTCTGGTTCGACACCAAATGCACCTGGGGAAAACACATTGTGTATCTGACACAGAAATGCCAAAAACGAATCAACTTCATGCGAGCTATAACCGGAACATGGTGGGGAGCCCATCCGGAAGATCTGATCAAGCTGTACCAAACAACCATCTTGTCGGTCTCAGAGTACGGTAGCTTTTGCTTTCAATCCGCGGCGAAAACACATATGCTGAAGATACAGCGGATTCAGTTCCGCTGTCTTCGCATCGCGCTAGGCTGCATGAACTCGACTCACATCATGAGTTTAGATGTACTTGCAGGAGTACAGCCCTTGACAGATCGCTTCGCGGAGTTAGCGCTCAGGTTCCTCATCCGTTGTGAGGTTCTCGATTCATTGGTCATTGAAAACTTCGAAAAGCTGCTCGAACATAATCCTCAAACTCAATTCATGAGTGTGTACTACTGGTACATGACACTGGAGTTTAACAACAAACGTGATAACTTCCCAGACTTCGACTGTTCCTCTGTAGTTTTCGATCTGTCCATGAAGCAAGATGTCCATAAAATACCAGATCATTCAGGTTCAAAGTTTCCCTCCCATGTTTGCAAGTAAATTCGGGCATGTCAGCGAGGATCGACAGTGCTTCACTGATGGGTCAAAAACGGATGATATCACTGGTTTCATTTTCCACAGTGCCTTAATCATGCTTCAAAAGCCACGTTCTATATATGTTGCTAAGCTAGCAGCTGTACATTGCACCTTAGAGTAAATCAGTTCTCTTCCATCCGAGCTATTCTCCAGTTTTATCGACAGTCTAAGCCCTCTGGAGGCTGCCCGGTGAAGCACTCAGCGTACTTCCTGGAGCATTGAAGTGCTGTGTCAAACCGCTCATACACTTTTACCCTGGCTTGGGTCCTTTCTCATTGTTCCATTACGGGCAGTAAAAAAGCGGACTCTGGCTGAGGTAGGCGCTCAAGATGGTGATGCTTACGAGCGTTAAATCGCCTTCGATGATTTTTTTTTTGCATTGGTCCGTCAGGAGACCTTCATCAGCTGGCAACAGAAATGGAGAGACGGAGAAATGGGTAAATGGCTGGACTGCATGTTGCATATATTGCAATGTATTGATGTCCGAGTTTGATTGTGGTTCGTACCTTGTCATTCGTTTCTCCCTTCAAATTGTCCTCGTCTTATCGTTAATCCCTAACCTCGAATCAACCGCGAGTACATCAGTTTCCCAAACTAACATAGATTAAAGGTAATTAAAAGTTACGAAATGCTAAAAATGCAGAAACACAATGAATTGATTTCGGCTCTGTTATGCCCTATGGCGCATAGGGCGCAAGATAGGTAAAAAAAAGTTCTAGCAGAGAATTGAGCTTCTCAGTTGTTTTGCTAAATCTTTCTCCACAAATTCTTTTACTGCTGTGCTAGTATTGAAAGCTTATGTGTTCCTTAGGTTTTGAACAAATTTCCTCATGAAGTTCCACTACAGATTGGAAGGCAAATATTTAGGAAACATTTCAATAACACTTCTCGTGGATATTCCTATTTGAAATTCCATCAAAACGTCACCCATGATTAAGGTACCCCGGGGCAAGTGAGAATCCGGGGTAAGTGGGGCGTTTCGTCATAGCTCAACTAGGAAAAGTTTTTCATGGGGGTATTCTTCTAGAAAGTTGAAGATACAATGACAAGGAATGTATTTAGTACTAAACATATTGTTATTTTATTACCATGTGGTTCATGTAACAGTTGTCAGTTCAGCGCCATTTTCAACTTGCATGACATATTGTGACACGTTTCACGTCTTGCATTGACTCGCAAAAAATAAATGTGTTTTAAATCGAATTTCTGTCAGTAGGCTATAATTTTTAGTATTATTACAAGCTACTAACGATAAACCAGTATTTTGTTTTCATTTCATATGAAATTTTTGATGGTTTATCTTACCCCAAAATATATTTGTTCCTGGGGTAAGTGGGACCTATCAAAACAAAAACCAGAATCAAAACTTTTCGTTCACGATTCATACATTTTGCTAGAGAGTAGCACTAAGACATTCAAACAAATTACTTTTATCAAAAAAGATTAACCTCAAATTACGTAATTGCATAAGAGGGAGAAAAAAAGTGTTATTATTCTTTATTTTTTAATTCATTTTTTATTTTTGAAATACGACTTCAAAATTGAACAAACACACAGCTGAAATTTGAAATGCATCATGAGAACAATTACTTTTCTATGTTATTTGAACTTTATTTGTTAATTCTACCAAATTAAGTAATAATGGAAAACATTTCCATCCCATAAAGTGTTTTTCTGCCATGCATATAAATAATAACTAACATATTTATAATTTCGTCAATTATTGATTGTTTATGTGCTAAATTTTAATAAACAACTTCTAAATGATATATTTTGAACATGTTTAATTCCTCTTTACGCTTTTATTGAGGAATCTTCAGTTAATATTACATGTGAGGTGACACACTATTCTCGCATACTCTGAGATAACGCCCTAAAAGCCATTGGTAACCACGTGCGTAGCTCGTTGTTTCTGAGCAAGTGAAAGAATAAGCATCCAAAACAACACCACGGGCATTTAGATATTGAACCTTTCTTCCCCATAGCGTTGTTGAATAACATGAAAATCCATTCAAATGCTCAGAAACAACGAGCTACACACATGGTTACCAATGGCTTTTAGGGCGAGATCAGAAGTTATGCGAGTATCAAATAAATGGTTTCTTCCTAAAACGTAACGTTTTTTATGGTTGATCCCTTATGTACATCAAACATGTACTTAAAATTGAAAATCTATGACTTATCAATCCTATTATTGTAATGGTTGACTTACTGATGTGGATTGACGCATGAAACTGGATGTGTCCCACTTGCCCCGCTTAGCGAGGTAACTGCGTCCATTGGCTCATTCTTAAACTTTCTTCCAAGGTTTTCACAATTTCGAAATTATTCCATTAGTTCCATGCACACACCAGCAAATATGTTGCCAAAACGTGATTATGTTGTTGGATTTGAAAAATATTGAAATTTGAAAATTTTATTGAACAATTTGTTTGAACTATCGTTTTTTTCGTTCCCACTTGCCCCGCGGTACCTTATTTGAATGTTGTGATCATGAGTTTGTGCAAGTGGACAAATATAAATCTGTTTTGTTTTGATTATTGCAAAAGTTTATGTATGAATCTTTCCCAAAACTCATGAGAATACTACCCAAGGCTTCCCTAAAGTTCAAGTCAGTGATTGTAGAGAATCCTGATCTTGTGAACAATCCTTCTTATATTCTAAATATTTCTATCCAGGATTGTGTTTGAATCATCTCCTGAAGCATTCGAAATTAACACCAAAGATTGTATCAGAATCCAGCCTATAATTCAGAGTAAACTTATTGGAAGTTCATTTTTTTGTCATATCAAGTTGTGGAAAATAGGGTTTCACGCTAAATTTTATGAATAACAGTTCTTACAGTACTTCTTTTATTCAAATTTATTCGAATAAAAATTGCTTATATTTTAAACATTTAAAAACATTCGAGTTTAAGTTCAGCTTGAACTTAAATAAAATAAGGGATTTTCAAGCCCCAATATTTCCTTATCTTTTTTAAGTTTTATTTTAATGCTCCTTGAAGTAGGACAACCAACCGGCAAGTTATACGATTCTTCAAACTCTTCGTGAGGTGTCCCTATTGTGGATAAAAGATCTATTATGCGGTCATTTTACTTTTAGATATAGTTTGTCAGGAAATATTGTTTATGCAACCGTAGCCAAACTTCTACTCAACCCAATTTTACATAAACTACCATGTAATCACCCTTAAGTAAACCTGAAAATGGTACACCAAAACACTCCATTTGAAGATGCATTCCCATTCAAATTATCTTCGAATGCCACCTAGTTAGAGACTCGAGCCTGCTCCCTATACCCTGTCCCGGACATCTTTGCCCGTTCCCGACGGACACTGCCAGGCGAGGAAATTGGCGCAAACTGTTTGGCGGCGTGAAAATGAGCTCGAGCTCGTCTGTGTTGCGATACTGGATGGACAGACAGCAAGCCACGGAGCTCTATCGTTAATGATGCCGACGATGATCGCCCTCCGTGTCGTGGGATCGGAGATACAGCTCAGCTGCCACCGCTTCCTACTGTTGTTTCCGTCGGGATGTCCCACGAGGGAGGAACTTCTCGTTTTCGCAGCTTCGAAGCGCTAAGGAAATTGGCGCAAATAGACAGATGCTCCTTAGTGCGCTTCGGGGGCTTTGTACCGCGAAGGGAACGCAGAGGAGTACGGGAGTGTCTTGTCCAGAGTGGATGATAATGATTCTAGTGAAAAGTGACTGCTCACATGGGAGATATCAAGAGGAAGGGCCATTATTTGATTTCGGGTTCGGTGTGGGTGCCTTGCGGTTAAGTGATTTACATTTGTCACTTGAACTTACGTTTGTGCTTCGGGTGGAGGACCCTCCAAACCGGAAATTTATTGGATTAATTCAATTTGTCTGGAACGGGGGGGAGATTGGGGACGCATGCGGGAAGTAGTTCAAAT
Organism: Aedes aegypti; assembly: GCF_002204515.2. Lineage (NCBI taxonomy): Eukaryota > Metazoa > Arthropoda > Insecta > Diptera > Culicidae > Aedes > Aedes aegypti. The sequence continues at coordinate 53,447,220 of NC_035108.1, forward strand.
GGGGGTCAAGTTTTGCGTAAACTGTAACTGGATAATGCTCATTACCGAAGCCACAAATGATGATTAGATTTGGTTCAGCCCTTTCAGGACGGGTCGTATTAACCCACCATATAACTTTGGAAGCATAAAATCAAAGACGAAAGATGGTTGTACACTTTCTTCTGCATTTCACTATTTATTGAAACGCCAGACATCATAAAGACCCCGATGATCCTGATTTTCTTTTGAGGTTCATGTTTTGCTCTTCCTATGCCTTTTATGATACATCTTTACAGATGTACTGAAATCCATTCGTTAAATATGCGTATAAAACAATCGTCCTGAAAGGGTTTAAAAAAATACCGGTTTGCAAGGGTTTGAGTTTTCAGATCAATTTCTCTCTGAAATACGCCATGTCACGTTCCCCTTTGCAAAGGTTCGACATCAGCTTGAGGTTGACGTTAATAAATTATGAGTACTCCTGTATACTGATAACACGATTAGAAACTGCTTCTCTTCCTGCGGGGAAAGTGCTGACATACTCCTTTTGACTTTGGACCAGTAGTGCGGTTTATCCTCCGGGCAGCGGCGGTGAGGTGTGAGAGGCCTCTTCTGTTTCTGATCATTATTGAAAGAGATTAATTAAAGCGCCCAGGGCAGTCAGCCACCCGATGGCGAAAACTGTCGTCAGCGTAAAGTGACACAAAAGTTAACTCTTTCCGTTTCGTTGGCTGACGGGAATGCACACGACAAAGGCGGTTGCTCACTAAATGAAACGGAAAAATGGCAGTGTTGCAAGAGTTTATAATAAATCACTTCAGTTAATTGACAGCTCTCTTACTGACACGGAGGCAGCAAACTAACTGGGCGAGAAGTTTCATGAAGCATTCTTTCATTTTTCGCCGCCGTTTCGCGATGCCTTCACCTTCTGGGTGTTCTTGTGTTTCCAGCCTTTATCACGCTCATCACCGGCACCTTCCGTGTCCTTTGCCTGCCTGCCATCCGTCCGTCACACAGTGGTTCAGATTTTGAAATATCATGGCAAAAATTCCACACTCCCAGTATTTTACTATTTTAACCATTAAGATTCTATTTGGTCATGATCGTAATTTGTTGGTTCTCGAAGATCTAAATTCTAACAAAATTCCCGTTACATTTTGAGGCTCTCAATTGAAATTGAAGCTGGCAGGATTGAGAATTGCTTCATTGGATAGTTCGAATGTGACAGGGACATGATCAGAATTAAAATCAGCCTAAGTAACCAGTTGTGGGGACGGACCTGGTCTAGTGGTTAGAACACACGCCTTTCACGCCGAGGACTGGGGATCGAATCCCATCTCCGAGATAGTCACTAAAAATTTCAGTGACGTCTTCCTTCGGAATGGAAGTAACGCCGTTGGTCCCGAGATGAACTATTCCAGGGCTAAAAATCTCGTTAATAAAGATAGAAAAAAGTAACCAGTTGGCTACGAAGGTGACTAGAGTCGTACTAGACCAAATCAATTGTAGAAGGGTTTCTAGAAGAGGAAGAACAGACTTTGCCAGGTTTTTTGTCAGCTTTCCGAAAAAACTGGCCCTCTGTGCGTCATCATCCGCTTTGTATCGTGACTGTCCGGAGATCCGCCCGTGTGAAGTGAGTGAAGTGGAGTGCGCCTCGGTTCGTGTCAGCCGTCAGAAAAATGAACATCTTCCGAAATGGGGCTGAGTGAGATGCCGCCGAGCACTTGCTTTGCTGATTTCCATGCAGAGAAGCACATTTTCCTTCGGACTTGTGATGTTGGTGTTGCACCACTAGGAGGAGAGATCTGATTTTACGCCAATTTTTTAATGACGATACTGCTGCGAACAAATGCATCGAGATGACCTTTTATCGGGCGCGAAACAGACACTTAAACATGCCCTGATCGGAGATATCGCTAGGGACGTCTCACCAATTTATTGAAACATCTTGAGAACGCTGGGGTGTCAGAATAATGAGGTGCAGATTTGTGGAAAGAGGAGACGCATTTATTGAAATAATTGATCATTTTTAATGTTCTTCGTACTCTTGTGCTGTGTGACAACCGCACCCAATATCGAGTAAATTTTGATCATGTTCATAAGCAACTACTTTTGTTTTTACAAACGCTGGCGTAAAAACCTTCATATTTCGACAATTTGAATGTTCTCAGTAAATGTAGCGTCGTATACGGATGCGAATAAGAGTAGGGGAACTTACGTATTGTCGACAGCCTAAGCAGCTGAACTTTTAAGAGGACAATTTTACGCAACAATAGAACACAACAATCAGCAGGAGACACCTGAACTTCACTTGAGCACTCTTCATCTATTAGTTATTATACACAAAACACTATTTTATTCTCCTAATCTTCTATTTTTCCTCACCAAAGTCACGAGGCACTTGTTCTTTTATCGGCAATGCAATTTCTATTGTCGGCAATAAAAATGTTCACTTCGGCAATCCAAAACTGCGCAAAAACTAGTTAATGTAGGGTAGATGTACCAATAGTGGAGGTACTAAGCACTATTAAAGTTCATTTAACCGCCCAAATTCAAGAAGCACAATTCATGTACATGTTAATGTTTCAACGGGAAGTAATGACCATTGACTTAATGAGAAAAATGATTTCATCGCAGTAATCCACGGCCTGTCAGTGAAAAATAATACCTCCACTATTGGTACACTGTTCCTTTAGTTGTGGTATATTTTTAATTTGTGTTCCTATAGTTGCGGTATCCGTGGGTTTCTTATGGGATCCTCCACTATAGGAACACTTTACCGCAACTATTGGTACAAGCAAGAACAGTTTTAGCAATTTTAGTGATATTTCATCAGTTTTAAAGCAATTTGAAGCTCTTTTCAACTATTCCGTGTATCAACAAGCCAATACGTCGATTGGCAGTGTCAGTTCTGTGGCTAATGTAATAAAATCAGTGAAAACGGCACTACCGCAACTATAGGAACACCCACAACTAAGGGAACACTTACCCTATTACGGTTCTTTCGAAAATTTTCCGTTCTGCGGTAGCCGCTGTAGGGATTATGAGAGGCTGGAAACAGAGTACAGTAAAACCAAGATAGGTCCGTGAGCTAAAGAACTGTTTAGCTAGTACTCAAAATGAAATCAATCGAGATCGTAGTAGGCACAGCTTGACGAAAGAAAAAATAGAGATCAGTTTGTTGATGTATTTTGGGAAGAATAAACGTGCTTTTATAATGATGGAAGAAATGTGTTAATTCTAGTCTAACTCGTTAGAAAATCGAAAGAAAGATTGATCAGAAAATGTGTAAACCGGCTATGTGAAAAGGCTGGTCACTTAGATATTTAAGGAACATTGATTGAGTAACATAGAATTTGAAACCATACAGCGTTTTGTGCTGTTGAAATTTTGAAACATTTGAATCTCTTATGTTCAGATAACTATTAATATATAATTTTATTGTGTATAGCGTTTTGTGCTGTCGGAATTTTGAAAGATTTTATTTTTTGATGTTCACTTTTACGTTATGAACCTGGAAATTTCTTTCCAAAGTAACATTTGAAAACATAGATAGCCAATTAAATAGTATAAGAATATTTAAAGCATTTTCTGCCGTTAAAGTATAAGGTAATTTCCATAACTTATGCTCACTTTGATGTCATGAATCTGAAAAACTCTTTCCAAATTAGCATTTTGAGAACATAATAATCAATAACAAAGGATTAAAATGTGTAAAGCGTTTTGAAATTTTAGAAGACATTGATGTCTCATTTTCACTTTGACGTTATGTAAAAATGTTTATAATTTAATTCAAGGCAACGTAAACCAAATGATAATATCCTTGATTTTAGAGATCCAGAGAAGAAACAATCAAACGTTAAAAAAACGCAGTTCTTGACATCTTCAACCGTGGTGGATACAGGAAACAAACACTACTCAAAGAGTTTTATAAAGCTGTTTGGACAATACTAAATTTACTTTTGTCTTTTCAGGATCATAACAAGATTCAAGTTAACAGTATTACAACAGATAACGGAAGAATCACAATCAAACATGGAATTGGTGACCTAAAAGAAGGTAAAGCTTTTAATCTTGATATGACCCTGAAAAGACAAAAGTAAATTTAGTATTGCCCAAACAGCTTTACGATTCTTTTTGAATAGTTCGACCGCAGCTGTCAAAGTTCTATCGCAGGCTCGAAAATCATTGTATCATTCAACGGAGGGTATATTAAAAAAAATCGAAGTGTGCTAGTAGAGTGCAAAGCTTTGAAAAACAGCAGAAAACAACAGTCATTAGCGTGGTTTCCAAGGTATCATCGCAGCCGATCGATGATGCTTTGTGCAAATCAGTAATATGACTGCTGCGGTAACTTTCTGTTCAACCGTAGAACGGATAAATATCCCTAAAATTGCAACATTGATAACATTTCGTATTTGTTGACAAATCCTGAAATTAAACGTCACTCATTATTTTCGACTCGTTGAAAGGGCCAATGCAGAAAAAAACAGACTATACTGAGAACAAAATTGCAGTTATAAAAAAAATAGCAGAGAGTCAAATTGAATATACAACGCCACTCAATTTATGCAGACTAAGGCGCCGTCCACAAATCACGTAACGCTCTAGGGGGAGGGGGAGTAGGCTCAAACACATTTATTATTTTCATGCAAAGACCGTTGCGGAGGGGGGAATGGTCGAGAATTGTACATTTTAACGTTATGTCTTAAATAGACGCTGCCTAATGTCGTTTTCATTTAAATAAAAAATAAATAAATATGTTATCGAATTTTTTTTGTATTTAATCTCACTATGGCAGCATTTCAGTAAAAATTGCCATGTCATGGTTATAAACTTGCAGCAAGTGCGAATCCAACCTAGAAGTTGCAGCGTGACGTCATGGTTAATTGATTCATAATATTGTGCTCTGCAAGAAAAATCCACGGAACACGATTATCGGATAACTTGAATGTCAGAGTTGCGTTTGAATGGGTTACATGCAGGCCCTCACACTACTGTTTATTAGGGTGCGGCTTATTTTTCAAAAGCTCTCAAAACCAAAAACTCTTGTACTTTTATGAATTCGAATCATATTCAAAGAGAAACCTCAAAGTTTGAGCTAAAAATATTAAAATTTAGAGAGGGCACAAGCGTCTTGAAGGTAAATTTTCAAGTTATAAAAAATGGCCTTCAGTGAAGTCACCATAACTTCGGTAATTGCTAACCAATTTTGAAACTTTCAGCACCATTATCTTAAAAATTAAATTTATGAAAACTTTGTGAAATATCAAATTTGTGTAAAATCAAAACTAGTTTCAATAAAAAGTAGTTTACTTCGAATGTTTCCTCATTTTACCAAAAAAAAATCTTTGTTTGACCATAACGCCATGAAAACTCAACCGATTCCAAATCCTTTTGCATGGTTTAGAAGCTAACTTAATTATTTCAAACTTGTCATACACCACATTTCACTAAAAAAATGTTTTGACCAAGTTATTCATCAAAAACTGCAAAAACGTCGATTTTTTTTTAAGTTTGGCAGCTAAACAATATTTTTAAAGCTGAAACTGGCTTTCCTCATTTGTTAAACCTTTGAAAAGTATTTCAAATTACTTTGAAACAATAATTTTTATTACTCATGTTAAATAATATATGCACTATTCAACTCGTAATTAAAACAAAATGCTTTATAAACAGAAGTTTTATAGGAAAAATGAAATTTTTGGCGAAGAAACTTAAATGATCCAAAGAAATTCGATTTTTTCTTCAAAAAATCATGTTTTTGGGTAGTTTTTGTCACAAAACTAAGCCAAAACCATTTTTTAGAAAAATGTGTTGTATGAACAATATGGGAACAACTATTTCTTGCTTCAAGAACATGTTCATACAAATATTTGAAATCGGTTGAGTATTTATGAAGTTATGGTCAATCAATATGAATTTTTCAGTTAAATGAAGAAAATTTTCAATAAAACTACTTTTAACGAAGACTTTTTGATTTAAGACAATTTTGATGTTCTACAAAGTTTTAATTAATATAATATTGAAAATAATGATGCTAAAAGTTCCAAAATTGGTTTGAAATAACCGAAGTTATGGTGACATCACTGAAGGCCATTTTTTATAACTTGAAAAAGCTCCTTAAGACGCTTGCGCCACCCTAAATCTTAATATTGTTTGCTTCAACTTTGAGGTTTCTCTTCTAATATGATTTGAAATCATAAAAGCACACGAATTTTTGGGTTTAAGAACTTTTGAAAAACAAGCCGCACCCTAGTGTCTATGCGCAAAAAATCGCTAAAAGGTAACGCGAAATTGAAAATGCTACAGGCTTTTTTTATATTTTTTTTACGTTCATATTATTCTCAGTGTATGAGAAAATCAGAATAGGCCCTTTGCAAATCAATCCAATTATGATTTGACACATATACATCATCCTCTGATTGCCTGTAGAACAACAGAAGTGTTGCCATAATAGTTAACCTAATGTAAGACGTATATTTTATATGTTTCTCAGTATATTGAAGTTTATGCGCTACAATCTTCAGATAAGGAAAGTATTGAAAGGCTCAATTATTACCAATGCATGCTTTGTTGCCTAATTCCAATGATTTAATTAGTTGTGTTCGATTTTTTCAATTAATTTGAGTTGTGAATAAAAAATACACCGCGATTGAATATGGTTTTCTGGCAACCTATTCCCGTAATTAAAAGTGATTGCCGAGGAAAGCAAAGTGCATTAATTTTAATTTGTGATTTGAAGCATAAAAATTTCGAGTGATTTATAGACAAATCAAAAGTTTAATAGTGCATGAGTGATCGGTGCCTAGCTTTTGTGTTTTTTTTATCTGTGCACTAATTTTTGACCTATTCATACGATTTAGGCCTGATTTGTATGGTTATGCGAAAATTGGCACATAATTCTTGTAGGTAAGTGCTTTTCCTCTATTGCATCTACCTTTGAACTTCTATTAGCGACGAGCTAAAAGAATTGTATCCGTTTAAAAGATCCGCGTCTCTTAAAAGAACGAGTGATCCGCAGTTCTTTTTTTGGCGAGAGCCGATTCATTTGATCAACACGGATCAGACAAAAAGTGACCCGGAAAATCAACGACCGATTTTTTTCTCATATTCTTTTTCGCCCGTTTCTCGGGTTTGCTTTGCACGGCACCGCACACGTGCAAACACAGTTTGCTGTAGCTTCTCACTCTCAGCCAGGGATGAAATTCTGAGAAAATTGCGATTATCTCTTACTTATCGCACTCTGCAATAATCATGATGCGCAACACACCATGATAATCTGTTTAACGTCTACTGTTACAGCTCTGATTATATGGGGGCACTTTTGCTATAGGATGTTTGGGAGTTGTTTATCATACCAGCAAAGTAATAAACCTATTTTCAATGGTTAATAAGCGATAACAATAAGTTTTATAATCGCTCTCTCTTTGGGGCTCTCTTTCGCTGCTGCTATTTATCAGCTTTGTTACAACTTGCAAAATATTGCCGATCATGAACAGATACAGATGCGATATTTTTCTTCGCTCGCTTTAAATGCGCTTAGAAATCAATTGAGAACGAATTCTGCAGTGCTAACTAGGGCTTTCAGGACTCGGTGCGGAGTCAAATACTTACACGCAGCGAACTGGACTATCGAATTTCATACATTTTGCCTTATGAAAGGTGGAACGATTTTTGCAATACGAACGCTTTATGTATCGTTTCAGCATCACCCCACATCAAGGCGTCGATAGGCGCGGGGTGTACGCACGAGCCTATCGATCGCAAGGTTCTTGGTTCGATTCCAGGTTGCCGCGAAAACTATTTTTGTTTTCAAATTTCGGTTTCATAAGGCAAATTTATGAATTTCAATCCGATTTTTTGTGGCGAATTTTCATAAGGGGTTTCTATGTTTATCGATAGTCCATTTGTCTGAGTGTACTTACTTACTTATTTGGCTTTACATCAATTATCTTGATAAAGCCTTCGCCAATTCACTCGGTTCATGGCCGCTTCTCTCCATCCTCGACTGTGACCCACGCTCTCCAGGACCTGGTGCACCTGGTCAATCCACCTAGCTCGCTGCGCTCCACGCCTTCTTGTTCCGCCCGGATTCGTAGCGAACACCATCTTTACAGGGTTGTTGTCCGGCATTCTTGCAACATGCCCTGCCCAGCGTATCCTTTAGCTACCTTCACGATACTGGGTTCGCCGTAGAGTTGAGCGAGCTCGTGGTTCATCCTTCGCCGCCACACGCCGTTCTCCTGCACGCCGCCGAAGATCGTCCTTAGCACTCGGCGTTTGAAAACCCCAAGAGCTTGCAAGTCCTCCTCGAGCATAGTCCACGCCTCATGCCCATAGAGGTCTACCGGTCTTATGAGCGTTTTGTACATCGTGCATTTGGTGCGGGGGTGAATCTTTCTTGACCGCAGTTTCTTCTGAAGCCCATAGTAGGCACGCACGACTTCCGCTGATGATGTGCCTTCGTATTTCCCGACTAACATTGTTGTCAGCCGTCAACAAGGATCCGAGGTAGACGAACTCGTCCACCACCTCGAAGGTATCCCCGTCTATCGTAACACTACTTCCTAGGCGGGCCCAGTCGCGCTCAGTTCCGCCAACCAGCATGTACTTTGTTTTCGATGCATTCACCATTAGCCCGACTCTTGTTGCTTCGCGTTTCAGGCGGGTGAACAAATCTGCCACCGTTTCAAATTTTCTCCCAATAATATCCATGTCGTCGGCGAAGCAAACAAATTGTCCGGATCTCGTGAAAATCGTGCCTCGACTGTTAAGTCCGGCTCTCCGCATGACACCTTCAAGCGCAATATTGAACACTACGATGAACACCTGAATGGCGCAGAGAACACAGGCACAGAAGGTCAGGACAGCGAAGGCGATGGCTACGTCAGCACAGCGGACAGCGGAAACCAACCAGCTCCCACGATGGGATAAGTTAAGGATGCCATTCAACAGCTCGAGAACAACAAGGCCGCTGGTATCAGAGCCGAACTCATCAAGATGGGCCCGGACAGGTTTGCCGCTTGTCTGCATCGGCTGATAGTCAGAATCTGGGAAACGGAACAGCTACCGGAGGAGTGGAAGCAAAGCATTATATGCCCTATCTACAAAAAGGGCGACAAACTGGAGTGTGAAAATTATCGTGCGGAGTCAAATACGGAAGCATTCAATAGACATGAGACTAGTCAACAGAGCTGGTGGCGGCTAAGCATCTTAATATATGAACTTAGAGACCTCAAGAAATTGATCAAGAATCACGTTTCAATAAGTATTCTTCAGAGCATCCAGCCGTTTCTGTGGGGCTTTCTCGTGACGTTACGCTAAATATGTCTATGTGTATTTAATGATTTCCTGAGAATGAAATTCAGATGTTCGCTTAAAGTTTTCTTAAGTTAATAATTCGAAGATTTTTTCAGGCGTTCATTGCCTGATTTCCTCACAAATTTAATTTCCAAGATTTTTGTTCAGGATACCTTGAAGAATTCATCCAGGCATTTTCCAAAGATCAGAAATTATTACAAGATTCTTCTCTCAAGGAATTTATCCTTTCGGAACTTATTTAGCGATTCCAGCATCGAATTCTCCAAGGATTCCTTCCGAAATTTTTTGAATTTTCTCCTGTTTTTGTTCAGAGTTTTTCTAATGTTGCAACTAGAAATTTATCCTTAAATACCTTGACGAATTTTTTCCAAGTTGTCCTTAAGAATTCTTCAATAGATCCTTCCAAAATATTTCCAAAAAAGTTGAAAATTCATCATTGGTTCTCTAACAAAGTCTTCGAGGAGATGCTAGGGAATTTTTTTTTCTCATCCCTAGAAGAAACCAATGTATAATTTCGTGGAAGTTTTCTTGTATGAATATATCTGTAGAGTAAAGTCGGGCAAAAGTTCGAGTGGGGTAAGAGTTTCTTTTTGAGATTTCTAGCTCAATTCAAAACAAATCTTATAAATGTCATGGTGGTTCGAAGCCTATTCAAGTAAGTGACTTTCACTCCAAATATAATAAAAATCGTTTGAGGTTTGGAAAAGTTATGGCAATTTGTTGTTTTTCGACGTGAATATTGTAATTTTTGGTCAAACTTTCGTTGCATGGAACCAATTGAAGATAAAATCTTTTCCAATATTTTATGTAAGGGCGTTTCTAGGCCTATCATAAGGTTGCTTTGAGGTGTATTAGTTTTTGCATAAATGCTTGAAAACAATTTTTGGCCCATAGTGGGGCAAAAGTTCGAATCAGCGGGGCAAAAGTTCGACCCATGTATAAAATCACGGAAAAATTTGCAAAATGCCTAAAATCCACATATTATCTTCAAATTTAGTTTAATTTGTCTGATCGTGTGGAAATTCTCACCAAAATTTTACATTTCCACTTTGTTTTACGAAAAACTGCTATTTTTGAGTATATTACAATTAACCCGGTTTTGGTCAATTTTTTTATGAAAATTTAGTGTGTATTTTTCGGCAAACTTAAGTTTATGGCTGGTGTAAAGTATGCCTGTCATAAAAGGATCGAAATTTTGTGTTTTAGCCAGCGAACTTTTGCCCCACACTAGATTCGAACTCTTGCCCCACCGGTGGGGCAAAAGTTCGAATAAGACAATCAATTTTGAAACTGTTATAACTAAAAATGGGTAAATACAAGTTTGTTCAGCAAAATTATAGCCAACATGTTGATGGTTCACTGTATGGTATTTGTTTTGTTTTAACTGCTATTGTTTTCCTGGAAACTTTGATTATACCACTAAGGTCGAACTTTTGCCCCACCTTACTCTAGTTGTTATTCTGAGTTGGTAAGCAACTAGTGAGCGATGTCATGTAACGAATTCTGTAGAAATTTTGCTCAGCATTACTTGTATTTCTGAAGAAAGCTCTGGACGAATCACTGAGAGAATTCCTGACGCTTTTCTATGATGAATATGTAAGCCTATGGAAAAGTCGCGAAGAAAAACAAACACCGGCTTATTTCTGACTATGGTTCAAAATAGAGATGTTTTCAAAGCTGTTCATGGTTTCCCCAGTCTCAAGTTATAGAGAACCCCCGGTTATAATGTATTATGTACAATAAGCTGACTATCGCTAGTTTTCGGGGAAGAACGAACGAAGAATGAGAGAGCGAAAGATACAAACGGTTGGTACGGCACATGTCGCGCAACAGGGAATGAACCGCTCTTTTCCGTTCGCTCTGCCTTAGCAAGCCACTGAGCCACTTAACAAGAGCTACTGTGCGCGTGCTGTAGCTCTATGTGCAGGAGCCATATTGAAGTGATGACAACATTTTTGAACGAAGACAATAATGCAAATCTTCAACCGCATCATGTAGAGTATCCTACACACCTGCATAATAAAGCGTGAATAGTTGTAGAGTCTCTACATTACTAAGCAGTTGTTTCTCATCTTGGATACCGATGGCGAGTCGTAGCGTGGAGCAACGCATGAGACGAGCCTCTCCGAGAGCACATCACTTAGCGCGCGCTTTCAGAATTTTCGTGAGATTCCGGCTAGCGCAGCACACTAGGATCTCGATGAGTTGAGAGATGGTTTGGTTGGAGACTTATATGTAACACCTTACTAAACCGTTCAAAAGATCCGATTCACTAAGATGAGTGATTCAGATCGGATTCGTTTACTAGAATGAGCCGTTTTGCCCTTCTTTTAGCAATCTTTAGGCGATCCACCACAGTATTGGAAGCGCAGACGAGTTAACGGAAGCACCACTAGCGTACAGTCTACTAGTAAAACAATGTAGGGTTTCAATGCTAGTAATGGACCCCTTAGTAGCCGAAATTCATTCTAGACGCTTTCCCGCAATGATATCTCAAACGCATATACGTTTTGTGGAGCCTAACAACAAATGCAATGTCTTTACTTCATAGTACGTCTATGAAACGTACAAAATCATTCGATTTTTCCAGCGAAATATGCATTTAAAAAACTGTTGTCCGAATGCCTATTATGGACCCTCCCGGGGTCCATAATAGGATTTTTTACAAATTTGACGTTGCGTATTATGGACCCTCCATTTGATTCCCATGTAATCCGGCTCGCTGCCGACGAGCCTATTATGGACCCACCTGGAAATGCGTATTATGGACCCTCTCGCGTGGTTTCATTTACAAAACTGTTCAAATATCTGTATTTATGCGTCTCAAACCAAATATTTTGCCTGAAACTTCTGACTAACAATGTAATCGAAGTTCCCCCGGTGGATTTTCATAGGAATAAAGTTGCTTTGAGTGTTAATTTTATGTTTTTCTGTAGGGGGTCCATAATACGCAAAGGGTCCATAACCGGCAACGACTCCCTAGCTGTAGATCCAGAAGACGCGTTAATAAAGTTAGATCGAAAGCTAACAAGAAAAAGCGTATGGTGAAATCAAGGCCATCTAGGACCGCGTTGAAACTCGAGATAGCGACGGGCAACTCTAGTAGCTACAAGGAGATTGTGCCGGGAAACATCTGATAAACCCTGACGAAAACCCTTGTCGAGTACTAATGGCGCAGATCAAAAGTTCAGCAATACAACTGAAATTTGCCCTGATAAGCTGAAGGTAATTGTGGACAATCTAGGTACGTAGGTAGTGAAACCCCGACAACATTTAAGTCTCCAACGACGATTTGACAACAGTAGCGAAAGAAATGAAGATTTACAAAGTTGCCGGTATGGATGACATCTTCAACGCAGCACTACAAACTGCGACTTCAGAGTTTCCGCATGTAATCAGGACAGTGTTGTAGACATACAAGGCAAATTCTCCGATGGTGCAGAAGTTGGGAATTCTATTAAAACCGAGAAAATCGCCAGAAGATCTCGCCTCGTATGTGCTAACTGGATATCTTTAGCAATCGTTTGGAAAAAAGTCTTTGTCATGCTAAGAACTCAGTAGGAAGACGAATTTTTGTATTTTGGAATGACGTCGATGATGGATGCAATTCGGACGATCATCGTTTGCACGAAGAAAGTAGGGCTGTTGTTCATCCAACCTATCGTTTTCTGGTGAGTTGCAATCTTGGTTGCAATGATGATGCCGCGCTACACGATAAGTGTTCATCTGCAACAACCAGACAGCTCACCAATCCATCCCGAGGTGCATCGTGCTGAGTTGTTGAGTTGGTGACCAGACTATGGACATGCCCTAATTCAACTGCAGACAAGATGTCCAGGGCCTGATCCATTTGACACGCCAATCGGGCCCTCTGTCGGGCCTCATCCATGTCGATAGCCTAGTTGTGAAGGAGAATGCAGGCACAAAAGTCTGTTTTGACAGCTCTACAGAGAGCGCGCACACACGGAAATAGACTGGCACTCGATTTGAAATTATCGATTATTATTATTTTCCGCTATTGAATGGTATACATTTTGGTAGATCGATGTAGAGTTTATTTGAAAAGCGGTTCCATTTATTTCCCTTCAACGTTATGTCCTTTGTGAACATGCCCTTATTACATAAACAAAAGGGGGAGAATGTTTATGCTGGTTGTACATTACAAAAAAATCTCATTACTTCATTGATGTCGAAGGAATAACCTGTTTCACTTAAATGTTATTTTAAATTATCATATTTTGAATTCAAAATCGCTGCTGAAAATAGATTTATAGAGAATAATACAATGGAATTCAAGTATTTATATATCAAATAACAAACATATATTTATCCTCAAAAACTCATGAGAATAGTATTCAACTCTTTGAACTGTTATATAATAAGGATGTACTGAAATTCACCTGAACAAAGATTTATAAATTAACTTTATATTGATGTTACGAGATGTGTGCTACCCAAAAAATAATTTGAATTTAAGTTTTTTTATATACATTGTATGGAAAATCCCTAATCATTGATCCAGAAATTACTCTAGTATTCGTTGATAAATTCACCTGGGATTTTTCCTTAACCTTCCAGTCGTCGCGCGGTTTGTCATCATCAGAACCACCACGCTGCTGTTGTGAACGAAAAGCGAGGTTTTTTCAAAAGTGTTGTCAAAATACAACAGCGCGACGACTGAAGTGTTAAATCACGCATGAATCCTTCAAATCCTCTCTGGGATTGTTCTGGAAATTTTGAGAATATTTTTGATATATCTCTAAGTTTTTTTTTCTGGAAATAACAAAATGTATTGCTCAGGGATTCTTCTAAAAAAAAGTGTTGTTACCCTTCCGCTTTTACTGCTGAATTTTTTCCAAATATTCCTTTGTGATTTTTCTTGACATCTTGTTGTGTTCTTGCAGAAATTCCTCTGTGATTTTTACGTGTATCTTCTCACAGATTATTTTTGATATCCTGTAGATTGAATTCTTCGAAATTTTACCAAATTCCCGATTCAGTTCTTCCGGATATATTTGAAAGATTTTTCCAAAGAATCCACTACGACTCTATTAGTAATTCTTCTGCAATTCTTCCGAAAATAACGCTCAAAAAAATCTGAGATTCTCACAAAAATTCCTCTGGGGTTCTCCCGGAAATCATCTGAGATGCTTTCTGAAGTCCTTTTGGAATACTTTCGAGGATACTTCTGATTTTTTTTTCTGAAATTCTTCTAAAAATGCCACTGCGATTTTTACGTCAATATCCTCTAAATACTTCTGGAACTTTTCCAAAAATCCTGTTAGAATTCTTCCGGATATCTTTGGTGGATTATTTTGCTAAGCCTTCTGGGATTCTTACGGGAATCTTTCTGAGGATCCTCCAAATTATTCCCGAAATACTTCTACAATATAGGAACATTCTGAATTTTTCAAGAAAACTGTGATTTTCCTTTTGAATACCCCGCAAGAATTTTTCTGAATTACCCCAAGATTTCTATCGGAAGTCCTGATGGGAAGGCTTCAAAATATCTTTCAAAGATTCTTTTGGACATTTTTCTGCAATTTTCTTGGATATCATTCAAGGAAACTACCGGATGTTTTCTTAAGGATTCACCGTAAATCCTTCTGGTATTTTTATCTCACTGAAAATTCTGCTGGAAATTTCTTTGAGATTATAGAAGGATTTCCGGAAGAATCTCAGATCGAAGAAAAAAAATAACAGAGAAATTACTAAATGATTTTCATGGAGATTTTTTCAAAGATTCTCGTTTAAATCTGAAAGAATCTCATGACGATTTTCGGAAGAATACCAAATGGGTTTTGAATGTATTTTACAGGGCTATACAAAAAATCCCAGAAGTTATTGCACAATAATTCCTGATAGATTTTCAGGAAATTTACAGACATCGTAAAGAATTCGTGTATACTTACTTGATACTTGATGGGCTACAATTCGCTAAGATGAATCTGCGCCGAATGGATGACCCAGACAACCAAAATGTACGTATAACGAAATCACCTGGAGGCTCTATATGTGCAAAATTTCACTTATAAGATGTTGCGAAACGGCCTTCTACGTACAAAAGTGGAGGCGATATGCGTGCATATATTATGTGATGAATAATAACATACAATGCGAGTGTATAAATATTCTACCGAACTAACCTGCAATATTATGCGACTTAACTTATGATAACAAATGATGACTTGACAGCTGCTACGGATTGATCCGATTTACTTGGTACGTGTGTACGGGACGAAACAAAATGTACAAATGAACTCAGAAAAGAAGTGTTTTATGCGAGGAAACTCATCAATCTGACGAGTTTATCCACGGTGTTTAGCGAGTTTGATGTAAATAGTATGAATAAACGAGTTGTAACGTGAACTTTCTTGCGATTTCTGGTTGTCTGGGGAGTCTTCTCCACTGGGCTCGGTCCTGGGCCAATCGCTTCCAGTTGCCCTGAACGTTAAGTGCCCTTAAGTCCTCCTCAACCGTGTGCGCGGCCTCGTCCGGGTTCTCTGTTGAATATTATCTTTGCTTGTCGTTCTTCCGGCATACAGGCAACGTGACCAGCCCTACGCAGCCTGCCGTGTTTTATGCGCTTGACGATATCCACCTCTTTATACACTTGGTACAACTCGTGATTCATGCGACGCCGCCAGATGCCGTTTTCTAGTTAACCGCCGAGTATTGTTCGCAGCACTTTACGTTCAAACACCCCGAAAGCTCTCCGGTCGACTTCCTTCAATGTCCATGATTCATGGCCATATAGGACAACCGGAAGGATCAGTGTCTTGTATAACGCGAGTTTTGTTTTCGTTTGCAGGCTACGGGACTTCAGCTGGTTACGGAGCCCGTAGAAAGCCCGACTCGCAGCTGCAATACGTCTTTTCACCTCGCGGGTAACATCATTATCGTCACTAGTGTCACTAGTGTTCCAAGATACACAAATTCTTCCACCACTTCAAACTTTTCACCACCTAGCACCATTTCGGTACCACTAACACGTCCGGACCCACGTTGACCACAAACTCATCATGTACTTCGTTTTTGTGGTATTGATCGTGAGCCCAATCCTCGCTGTCTCCCTCTTGAAAGGCACGAACGCCTCTTCCACTGCCCGACGGTCAATCCCGATGATGTCGATATCGTCCGCAAAGCCAAGGAGCATATGAGAACGTGTGATAATAGTACCGCTTCTCTGCACACCGGCTCTCCTGATAGCACCTTCGAGCGCTATGTTAAACAGCAAGTTAGAAAGAGCGTCACCCTGTTTCAATCCATCTAAGGTTACGAACGATGACGAAATCTCGTCCACCACCCGCACACTTGATTTCGATCCATCAAGCGTTGCACGAATCAGTCTAATCAGCTTCGCCGGAAAGCCATGTTCGGACATAATTTGCCACAACTCGTTTGTCTTCACTGAATCGTACGCTGCTTTGAAATCTACAAACAGAAGATGAGTCTGCAAGTTGTACTCCCGGAATTTATCTAGGATTTGACGCAGGGTAAACATTTGATCCGTCGTTGATCGGCCCTCTCGAAAACCAGCTTGGTATTCGCCGACAAAGGATTCCTCATACGGTCTCAATCTGTTGAACAGAATTCCAGACATGATTTTGTACGCCGAATCAAGGAGTGTTATCCCTCGGTAATTGGCGCACTCTAGTCGATGCCCTTTCTTGTACAGAGGGGAAATGAGACCTTCCAACCAACTAGTAGGCATTTTTTCTTCCTCCCATATCCTCAATATGATGCGGTGAAGGAGTTCGTGCAGCTGCTCACTTCCGTGTTTGAGAAGTTCAGCCGGGAGCTCGTCCTTCCCAGCAGCCTTGTTGTTCTTCAGCCCATTGATAGCTTTATTTACCTCATCTAGCGTTGGAGGTTCCACAGCTTGTCCATCGTCATCGATTTGAATTCTGCTACCAGATCCACTTCCATTATCTCCGTTCAACAATGACTCGAAGTACTCTTTTCACCTGGCGGCCACCATTGTTTTATCCGTCCGCAAGTGTCCTTTACGGTCGTTGCACATGGCGGGAGACGGCGCTGTTTTTCTCCGCACACCATTTACGGACTCGTAGAACCGTCGCATTTTGATCTGTTCCATAGCTTCTTGCGCCTGAGCAATTACTGCCTCTTCATGCTCCTTTTTCTTTCTGCGATGGATCCGTTTTTCGGCTGCCCTTGCTTCCTTGTACCGCTCTCTGCTCTGACGGGTACCAGACACCAGCATCCGGCTTCTAGCCAAGTTCTTCTCGTTCGTCATTCCCTGGCACTCCTCGTTGAACCAACCGTTCTTTGGTCTCCGTTGAGCAGTACCTACAACTTCTCGCGCTACTGTGCTCACCGCTCCGTGGACTGACTCCCACAGATCGCTGAGGTTGACGCTTTCGTCGATTTCGCTAATCTGCTCGTCGAGCTTTTGATGGTAGTCCGCTGCTACACCAGCTGCTGACAGGCGTTGGATATTGAAACGCAACGATTGTCGATTTCTAGTACCGTAGAACGGGGTAACTTTGATAATGCGGGTAACTTTGATAGTGCGAGACCCACAACATATTAAACGAAATAACGAAGTTTCTGTTAATCAGTTAAGCAAAACGAATGCAAAAGTAAAGAGTATTAGTATGACACTTCATGTCAAAGCTATTTTCATTGGAATCAAGTGCATTTGAGGCTTTTTATACGAATATTAAAAATTGACACATTTTAGCATTTTCGAAACGCTTGCAAACAATCTGTTCTACGATCACTATTTGATGTAGTTTTCAATAGTTGGTCACTTATCTTTGACAGCCTAGTTATCATAGAACTTGAATACGGTCTCAAATCTCTTAGCGAAAAGCATTTTCACAAACTGGGACCATTTTTGTAATCTAAGTCAGAAATTTCCATGTAACGTTAAACGCCTAGAGGTATGCAATGCCCTACAAATGTTCGTTATTCATTCAATTTTGTTCGATTCATACTCCATTATCAAAGTTACCCCAAAACAGAAAACCAACTTTCGATTATATGAAAAATTACATATCCATTCATAATAAATCTTTTGGAAATCTTTCGACTGCAATCGATAGCTAGGATGTCAGTACTTGTTTTAAAAACATAAATTATTATTCTTTGAAACAGCATGCATAAATATTCAAGTTTTCTTCGAAAAAACTATCAAAGTTACCCCGTTTTACGGTACTCGAAACGGTTGATAATCGCGCTCGAATTTTGCTTACAACGAGATAGTGGTCTGAGTCGATATTAGGATCCCTGAAAGTTCTAACATCGATGACATCGGAAAAATGTCGGCCGTCTACCAGAACATGGTCGATTTGGTTGCAAAGTTCGCCATTTGGGTGTTGCCAGGTGTGCTTGCGGATATCCTTGCGTGCAAAGTAAGTGCTACTGATGGCCATCCCCCTGGTGGCAGCAAAGTTCACTAAACGTAGGCCGTTGTCGTTGGTAACAGAGTGAAGGCTCTCTTTACCAATGAAAGGGCGGAAGAAGTCCTCTTTACCGACCTGCGCCGATGACAATTTTCACGTCGTGTTTTGGGCATTCTCCCTAGGTCTTGTCGAGACATTCGTAAAACGCGTCCTTCACGTCATCGGGTTTGTCGTTAGTCGGTGCATATACGTTGATAAGACTGTAGTTGAAGAACTTGACCCGAATCCTCAATACGCAAATCCGCTCGTTGATCGGCTTCCACCTAATAACACGCTTCATCTGCTTCCCGATCACTATGAACCGACTCCGTGTTCAGCTTTATCGCCACCGCTGTGGTAGATGTTGTATTTGAAAGCGATGTTAGCGATGGGGTCTACCGCTCGGAATTCACGTTCTCCAGATCTTAGCCAGCGCACTTCCTGAATTGCAGCCACGCAGACGCCAACTTTTCGCAATTCACTAGCCAAAAGGCTCACTCGTCCAGGTTCATTTAAGGTCCTGACGTTCCAGGTACCGAGTTTCCAATCATAGTCCTTATTTCGTTGCCAGGTCGGTTGCCGAAAATAACGTTCGTTTCTTCTTTTTTGACGTTGGATAACGTCTTACGGCAACATATGGGGGTACAATTCAGAAAAACGAAAAATTGAGCATGTAACGAAAAATGGTCAGGTTTTGACCGCTAATAACTCAGTCATTTATCGATAGATTTTCAATATTTATCCATGAATCGATTGGAAATGTATCTACGCGTCGATCCAAATGGAGGACACTATTGATTATTATCAACAAACTATTGAAATATCGTAAAACTTTGACCCCTTTCTTATCTAACCAATCACGTTCAAGCACATTTTTCGGTTCCGCTTCCCACTATAAAAGCGCACCGCACCCTGCTTCTTCCCTCATTCTTCTTTTTGCCGTCTGAGTGTGAACACGGTCATCGAGCAAATTTCGAGAGTCATTCGCGTCCTCAGTTCAGTTTTCAATAGGACGCGAATACAACACGCATTAGAACAGAAGAACCACGCATTTCGGAGCCGCAGCAACTGAAGCCGCTCATTTGAGTGCACCAACCAGCATAATCGTTTTCGGCCAGAAATCGTCGCTACCAGCCAGTGCTCCGCTGTCATTGCCATGCGGGAGGCTAGCGCGGTCATTCTGGTTCATTAGATCGAGCGGCACAGCCGTCACCGTCCGTGTAATATTCCCTAATTTGTACGAGATGGCTGAAGAAAATCCGCACCGCAAATCTCATCGGGCGATGCAGATTGAAACCAGTGCGCCGTCAAAATGTGTCCGTGTTACGCAAATTCAACAACTCAATCGGCCCTTTTGAGAGCCAACAAATGTGTTTTAAAGAGTTATTTGTATAATATTCCCTAATGTGTTTACCACATACTTGCTATAATCTCTTAATTCATCTCATAGCATCATACAATAATTGATTTATTACGAATAATTGACAATACAGCAATTTGAAGCTGTTTCCGAGGATGCTGCTGCAGTGCCGTCGGGTTGCAATAACAGCATAATGCTAATCTGTACATCCCTTACACAGACATCAGTTTCATATAGCCTATTTCCCAGATAAGAAAACGAAGAATATGAAAGGAGGAGCATCATCTGCTATTCTAAGGGTATAAAGCATCCCTTTTTCGTTGAATCTGGTTTCATTCTGTTTTCGCTTTCGAGCTGGTAAGAGCTCCTCCAAACCTGCTCAGCTCCTCGCCACCAGGGGCAAGCTGTTGTACGAGATGGCTGAAGAAAATCGACCAAAGCCGCTTGTTGAAGCGCACATCGTCATCCGCACTGCAAATCTCATCGGGCGAGGAGGATTGAAACCAGTGCGCCGTCAAAGTGTGTCCGTGTTACGCAAATTCATCAATCGGCCCTTTTCAGAGCCAACAAATGTGTTTTAAAGAGTTGATTGTGTAATATTCCCTAATTTGTTCGAGATGGCTGAAGAAAATCGACGAAAGCCGCTTGTTGAAGCGCACATCGTCATCCGCACCGCAAATCTCATCGGGCGAGGAGGATTGAAACCAGTGCGCCGTCAAAATGTGTCCGTTTTACGCAAATACAACAACTCAATCGGCCCTTTTCAGAGCCAACAAATTTGTTTTAAATAGTTGATTGTGTAATATTCCCTAATTTGTTCGAGATGGCTGAAGAAAATCGACCAAAGCCGCTTGTTGAAGCGCACATCGTCATCCGCACCGCAAATTTCATCGGGCGAGGAGGATTGAAACCAGTGCGCCGTCAAAATGTGTCCGTTTTACGCAAATTCAACAATTCAATCGGCCCTTTTCAGAGCCAACAAATATGTTTTAAAGAGTTATTTGTATAATATTCCCTAATGTGCTTACCACATACTTGCTATAATCACTTAATTCATCTCGTAACATCATACAGTAATTGATTTATTACGAATAATTGACAATACGGCAATTTGAGGCTGTTTCCGAGGATGCTGCTGCAGTGCCGTCGGGTTGCAATAACAACATAATGCTAATCTGTACATCCCTTACCCAGACATCAGTTTCATATAGCCTATTTCCCAGATAAGAAAACGAAGAATATGAAAGGAGGAGCATCATCTGCTATTCTAAGGGTATAAAGCATCCCTTCTTCGTTGAATCTGGTTTCATTCTGTTCTCGCTTTCGAGCTGGTAAGAGCTCCTCCAAACCTGCTCAGCTCCTCGCCACCAGGGGCAAGCTGTTGTACGAGATGGCTGAAGAAAATCGACCAAAGCCGCTTGTTGAAGCGCACATCGTCATCCGCACCGCAAATCTCATCGGGCAAGGAGGATTGAAACCAGTGCGCCGTCAAAATGTGTCCGTGTTACGCAAATTTAACAATTCATCAATCGGCCCTTTTCAGAGCCAACAAATGTGTTTTAAAGAGTTGATTGTGTAATATTCCCTAATTTCCCCTTTTCAGGGCCACAAAATCAATGAAAAAGAGTTATTTTGAATTAATACATTTGAAAAACAATTCTTCAATATAATCGCCTAAGCTTCTGAATACATGTAAAGTGATTATTTTGTATTAACACAAAATAATAACACACAATGTCTATAATAAATCAGAATTGACATGCAACAAATAGTGTGAAAATTAATTGGATTTTTAGCAAAAGAAATGTTTCATAAGTTTGTGACTGTCTCAAGCCAGCAAATAGAAGAAGCTAACGTTATCCAACGTCAACTTGGCGGTCGTATCTCGGAAACAACCTCTTACTTTTTCTCCATTTTTCGTGGTGGATAATGAATTCGGTATGCTACCTTACCGGGGTCGCTCTACCTACATCACGTTGATGGGACTTCCATCTTAGGTGTAGCTGACGTGATATAGCGTTTCATACTTAGCCGCTGGATGCCAGAACAGACGCTGTTTGAGCCGCACCTCCTGGTGTACAGATGCTCAAAACGCACCTCCTCACTCTAGCTGATGTCAGAAGGACAACAGTGCCGAGGCTGCACTACCAGCTAAGTACGCAACCCTTAGCTGGTGGTCTTTGTCATCATTTGACCCGTGGAAGCGCGAGGTAGGAACTTGTGAGGACCAGAGCTGTGTTGGTCGCTCCTTCCTGATTGTCGACTCACCATTTTGCAGCACAAGAATTCGTGTATATTTCACATAATAATCATAGAGTGATGTCCAAAAAAAACTCCAGAAAGATTCACGGAAGAATTTAAAAAGGTATTTTTTGAACTATTTAGGAGCAACTTTCAGAAGATTGTCAAAAACATTTCCGAAAGAATCTCAGCATTTCTTGAAGGATTTACAAACAATTTCAGAGGCATTTTTGGATGGATTTTATAAAAATTTCCCGAAAAAATCCGGAGGGATTTCCATAAAACACACTTTCAAATAAATCCACCAGATATATCCAGAAAATTTTCAACGTGATTTGCGGAAGTATTCCAAAGAAATTTCTGGAAGAATTCCATAGGGATTTACGAAAGAATTGCAGATAAATTTACGAAAGAATCTGGTAGTGAAGAAAAGATATTCCATTATTGTCTCAGGCGCATTTCCGTGAGAATCCAAGATAATTCATGATAATCCAAGACATGTTTCTGCAAGAATCGTTGAGGGATATTCGAAACTATGAAAATGATTAGTGAAATTCAAAGAAGTCCCAAGGAATTTCACGGAAGAACTTCTGAAGGATTTTTGGGAAAATATCAGAGAGAAATTTCCGAAAAATTGCTGGAAGAATTTTCGAAAGATGTCCAGAAAAATCCCAGATTTTTAAATGGATTCCATTTCTTTGAAAAACAATCATAGAAACATTTTCGGTTGAATTCCCGGAAAATTTTACGGAAGAAACCTGAAAGGATTTCCATAATAACCCAAGACGGGTTTCCGGGTTAATCCAAGAGGAAGTCCCAGGGAGATTTTTGTAAGAGTCACAAAGCGATCAGAGAGATAACCGTTACATATATACGCTACGTACATGAAAGTACAGTCAACCCTCCATGAGTCGATATTGAAGGGACCATCGACTCATGGAAATATCGAGTCATGGAACAGCAATGCTATGGAAAGCTGTTTGAGGGGACCATCATAGTAACCATGAAATTTAATTTTTAGTATGGTTCCATGAGTCAATATCGAGTAATGGAACATCGACTCATGGAGGTTTAACTGTAACACGAATGGTGAGCAATGCTCAATACATAATTACAAATTTTGTTGAGCTAAGTGATTCGGAAGCCACCCAATTTTGGGACGAATCGACGGTTTCAAAGTGAATTAGAAACAATTACGGGAGAACCTGTGAAAAATAAGCATACAATACAAATACATCAGACCGATTTGCGGTCTTGCGGTGATTGCGGTCCCTTTAACAACAGCGAAGTCGAAAATCACAGGCCATTATCGTTCGTAACAGAATTAAGACTTTGCGTTTCTTTGATGGGTCTCTTTTCCAACCTACGCATTTGCATCTAGATTAAGGCATAATAGAATTCCTTTTTCATGTCACTGATCTGTTCATTCGTTGACATGGGAGTTTAACCTTCATACTCGACACACAGGGTTACTTTGCTGCCCGATTACTGCAATGTCAATTCCTGCTGCCGCCACTTAGTAGATGTTGTACTTGGAAGAAGCGTTGGCGTTAGTATCTACCGCTCAGAACTATCAAAAGGCCAGCTTCAGAGGCACGTTCCCCGTCATTTGGGAGATTTGTGCGGTGGTATCTACCGCTCAGAACTATTGTCTGAGTCATATTATTTCCTGCCTTATCATTATGTCGATAGTTCGCAGTTTACATGCCCAGACCTTAAACGTGCATTCAAAGCTCTCATGTTTCAATATCAGATTCTCATATAGTATAACTTCTCATTTAGACAAGTTTTGTATGAAAATAATGCCAAGAGGCAGTTTATGTCTATGCCACATTAGAGCACTTTCAGTTCGCAAAAATGTCTTGTCAAACGGTGAAAAAACTGAGTTCTACAAGCCGTCCTGGAGTCGAGATCTCAAAGACAGTCGAACTCCATAAAACCATCTACCTGTCTTGTACATCTCACGTGTAACCGAAGCCTGACCGGTCAAGCGAACTGCATGTAAAACAAATTCCCCATAAATTATTCACCTTGTAAACACGTCAGATTGTTCCATTCTGAACAGGAAAACTTGCACCATATCCGGGCAAGCGAGTAAACAGAACAGGAACAGCAATCCACCCAGCTCTAGAACCCGAACAATTCAAAAGCAGGACGTCAAAAGTCGTTAAAGTTCAATTTTCAAGGTCTTCTCGCGCTGTGTAGTACATTTCTTACTTTCCAGGCGATAAAACTCATCTGTGCCGCCGCTGCTCACCTTGTTTCCGCTCGTTTCTCCAGCTTCCGATGACGATGCCATGCCGCCGGGCCAAAAACTCGTAGAGGTGCTGAAAAGCAAAACTTTCCATCACCTCTCGACGACCAGGACCGGGAAGGACGACGACGATGATGATGCAAACGCCGGCGGACACTCCCTTCCTGGACCAGCGTTCGTTGTCGTCGAAGTCGACATCTAACACATCCATCGATACTCACATTCGTTCCGTTTTCCACACCCAGCTGTACTAGTAGGTGGCTTATCTACCGAGAAGCAGATATGTATATGCCAAAGTCGAGCCCCGTCTCGGTGAATAATCCGGTGTGCCTTCCGTCCGCCACACAGCCGCCGGAAAACCCTCCGGAGGAAGGTCGCATCATCAACGTTGTCGTCTCCGAAGCGATGGTCGTACCTTGGTCCAAAAGCCCAGAAACAAATTTGCATACTAATACCTGTTTTGGCCTAGATATTGGTGCCAGAAAAAGTCCCCGTTCGCAGATGCCTATATGTTTGCAAATGACCAACAACAATGTCCAACAAATGGACCGAATTGGACCGAATTTGTTTGCGCTACAAGTTTAATGGCACATTCCGATGGAAGACTGTGACAAACGATTGGCTGATGGGAGATCTATTCTTCTGCGAATAAATAGTTACAATTCGGTAAAAGATTCAATGTTTTGAGTAACATTTTCAAATTTATAACGTCTTGTACATTTTGTAAATTCTGTACAACATAATGTACAATATTTTGTACAACATTTCGTACAATATTTTGTACATTTTGCACAACATTCTGCATTTTTTTTTTCAACATTTTACTCATTTTGCTCAGTTTTTTGTACATTTTGTTCAACATTTTGTACATACATTTTGTATATTTTTTCTTTTATATTTTTACAGCTTTTTGTACATTTTGTGCATTTTTTACATTTTTACATTCTCTGTACATTCTGTACACTTTGTACATTTTGTATTTCTTGTTCATCTGATTTTTTTGTGTTTTTGATTTGGTATTTTATTTTAATTTTGAAAATTTTGAATTTATTTGTTTTGAATTATTTTCTTTTAAATAATCCGTTCGCTCCATTCCAACATGGAAACCCTACCAGCAGACATGCGAATGATAAATTTCAGCGAGGAACGATAATAAAATTGTTACGAAGCACCTTTCACCGTTCACTGGCATTGATATACCACGCTCCTGCTGCTGCTGCTGTCCACATTGGACCGGCAATAACTGCCCCCGGGTACAGGGTGGTCGCGTGCAGAATGGATGCGTGCGGTTTGCTACACGTGTGAGTTTTTCCCGAGGAACCTACCGGAGGAAATTCCTTCGCACAGCCAGCCACCCACACAAGCTGGCGTACAGACACAACGTGATACTTGGTGGTGACACCAACACTGCCGTTGGAACGGGCAAATTCACCTCACCTTCGGCTGCCCGATATGTAGTGGAATTTTTCTCGGGTACCTTTGGGATTTTTCTAATGTCCCCATACAATGGGTGGTGGTTGGTTTGGGGAGAACAGCAAACGGGAGGAAAAAGCTCCCGATCGGAGTCATAATTCGTCGTAGTCATCGCTGTCGCCACGCGGGAAATGCTTGAAAGTTTCGACGAGTGGTGAGTTGAGATTTTTGCGTCGCTGCGTGTTTTTTAAGGGTAGGTTGTCTGTGTGTGGTGAATATAGCAACGGGACAAGGGAATCAAGGGATGTTTAGGGCAAAGAACGGCAAGATAAAAAGCTCCACTTTGATTTTGAAAGGATTGGTACGATGTGGTGGTTGATGATTTGAATAAGTCACGTGGAAAAGTATACACGCGCTTTGGAAAGGTATCTGAAATTTATTGTTGGAGAAGCATTTTGAAAGGTTTTAATATCTACTGAAATGAAATTCTTTAGGACCTTTTAATATCTTTGTTGAACCTTTGATTATCCTTATTCTTTTTATTTTTTGTAAGAGACGTTCTCACTAGGAAAAAAACTTGCTCCCCAGCTCAGTGATCGATGACCATTATATGAGAACTTTTTTTTGTCGAAATCGATTTTTTTCGCATTCTTGTGACGAGTAATTTCGTAATTTCTATTATGAATAGATCCGCTAGTAATCTGCCTCATATTTGTATAAGGTCATCAAAGGGTTGTTAAAAATGTATTTAATAAATGCTGAGTGAAAGTGGATAGCTCTATGATCTGGCCTACCATGCCTGCCATGCTGCGAACAGCCTTTTAATGATGATCTTTTCCGTTATTCTCCTCAAGAGAGGTTTCCTTGATGATCATAATATCTTTGTCTAGTGCGAGTCTTGTCGTTTTGTAAGCTACTCTAATTTCTACTCTATCTCAACATTTTCTGTCTCGCCCAAAGGAACATTGCGCGTGATTCAGATGACTATAAGTTCTGCCAAACTTGTTTCTTAACAACTTTGAAAACTACCTCAGCACCTCACCACTCTATCTCTACCTGCAACCATGTACACCCGATTCTTCGTTTCCATCATTTGCTTCTATAGACTCCCTTTAGCTTTGAGTCGCATGACCGCTATAGCCATAAAACAATAATATAAAACAATCACGGTCGATACCTTCTCCTATCTAGTAAATAAAATCATCAAGTCATGCTTACGTTTTAGAAATCTGATTATTGTATCCATACTGTTGACATATTGAATCCATGATTGGTACACTTACCCTGTGACTTATTATTTTACCAAAACATGCCTGATCGCGCAAAAATAGTCACCAAAAGTTCACGTTTTTACTTAGTTCTCCGAAAAAGCAATCGTTTTGGGTATATTCCAGTTAACCATGTTTTTGGCAAACAAAATGGGACTTATTATAACTTGAAAACTTTTGGGGTGGCGAATAAACCGGTCATCTGATGTGCGTCTTCTTCTTCTTTCTAGCGTTACGTTCCCACTGGGACAGAGCCTGCTTCTCAGCTGTTCTTATGAGCACTTCCACAGTTATTAACTGAGAGCTTACAGGGTGTCCGCAAATTATCCGAACAGCAAAATATTGGAAAGATGATCTCGCATTGAATACAATGAAAATCAATGTCCATGTACCTTTTATGATATATCTATATGTTAACAAAAAATACTACTTTAAAAAATTCAAAATAATTGCTTGTTACTGAGATTGGCAAATTTAAATTTCGGGGACGGACCTGGTGTAGTGGTTAGAACACACGCCTCTCACGCCGAGGACCTGGGATCGAATCCCATCCCCGAGATAGTCACTGACAAAAAAGTTATTGTGACGACTTCCTTCGGAAGGGAAGTAAAGCCGTTGGTCCCGAGATGAACTAGCCCAGGGCTAAAAATCTCGTTAATAAAGATAGAAAAAAAAAAATTTCGGAGACGTTTTTTCTGAGGGCCGCTAGTCATACTGGAGATGTGTTATCCCTAAAACCTAGAGAGATGAATCCAAATGTCCTATTATTATTTGAAGTAATCTACAGGTTAGTGGCTTCAAGGTAGACTGGAAATAGAAAATTGTACGGTTCAAATCCAGTGGGTTGTATGGACATTTCTCTTCCGTCATAAAGCTCGAAGAACAGCCCCCACACCTCAATACATTTGGATTGGTTGTGCAATTATTTGAAACCGGAAATGTGTCAAACTTACTTCTTAAGAATATAATAAGCCAATGTTTAAAACCATGCAAGAATATTGAATTTATTATGTTTGATTGTATAAAGCCGTGTCTTCAAAGTTTGTACGGATAATTTGCGGACACCCTGTACTATACCAATGACCATTTTTACATGTGTATATGGTATGGCAGGTCCAAAATACTCTATGCCCTGGGAAGCCGAGAAAATTTCCTACCCGAAAACATCCTCTACCGGTGGGATTCGAACCCACGACCCTCAGCATGGTTTTGCTGAATAGATGCGCGTCTGTTATGCACCCTTCTTAATTGGATCTGCAGTTCACTCGAGTTCCACCTTCTTCAACATCTTTGGCAATATTTAGTTAGTCGAAAGGGATCAAATATATTCTTATTTTGATTGGCTTCTAGTTCACCATCCCACCACTGAAGACATTTCTTGCACCTTTGAGAACTGCATCACTTTTCAGGGAAAAGGGTCATTCGGGGAATTGGCGTTTGGGAAAATGACATTTGGGGAAACGGAATTCGGGGAAAAGTAGCACAACCATCATATATCTATGGGCAGAAACTGAAATATTAGAATTCGAAAAATCTACTTGAAATTGCAAGAAACATAAAATTGGTATCGTGTCAATGTTTTGCTAGCTTCCCTGCTTTCGTATGTTACGGTTTAAAAAATGTATAGTTCATATTCAATACATAATTGAGTTTTGGTCTGCTATTTAACGGCTTATTTGCATTACCGTAATTTCGGGTGAAATTGATCACTTTTCACTGTTTTCCATGTCTGTTTTCTATGATGTTGCCAACTCCAAACAACTTAATGCAAGAAAATAAGTAGGACGGTGAGCCTCATTGGTTTATATACTCAAATTTCCAAACAGTTGTGATTTTAGTGCTGAAAGTCGTCTCTGAAATAAAAAATCAAGGAATTCCATTTCGGGGTGAAATTGATCACCTGTCAAAACAATTATTGTTATTTTGACAACAACTTTACTTATTTGATTTGGGCCTCCTGAATCAAAATATGCTAACCAAATTCTTAGCAATGCAAAATTTTTGGAAATAATAAACAATTAATTTTCAACAGTATCGCAGAAAACGCCTAAGTGTAGGCAATTTCCGAAAAAAAATTCTAATATCTATAAAAAAAATTATTACAACAAAACAAACAAATTGGTATGAATTTTGACGATAAATTCATTTTGGTGATATATATCAAGCATCCTTACAAATTTTTAGGTTGACACCATATCTGTTTCTGTTCGGGATGAACCACTGCGACCAGTTTTCTTTGATCTTTTCTGGTATACCCGTGTTCTCTGTTTAGTGCATGTCGTTCTACTCCATTACTATTGAGAAATAATGAAGTAGTCGTTTTTTATACAAATATCATTCACTACCATTTTGCATAGAGCCTCTTTAGAAAAAGATACCGCTATTTATACCTTTGGGGGAAACCGTTTGTCACCATTAATCTCTCAAAAGCGCGCCCCTTAATCAGGTTCGGCCACTAAGCTGGTTGAATGATACTGATTTTGACCATGCATCGGTACTCTAGCGTATCAAATTATTGCTTCTACTTATAAGGTTCAAAGTCGTTTTTTGAAACTGTGAACAGGTTTCATCTCATAAGACATTTAGATTCCTTGAAACAAAAAGCTTATTTTATAAGTTAAGAGGTCTGCTACTCCACTGATTCGGAATCGTTTCCCTCCTAGATATCGAAAGATAAACTCTTGAACTCGGAAAGAAATTGTCTCATGAGTTCAAACCAAGCTCAGATGCTGATTGAGCCTTTTTTTCACTTCGACCTCCTCATGATCTAGGACAAATAGGTGGGTCTTAGTGCCTTGTTACTCTCTTATACTCTTCCGAATCCTAACTTATAAGTATTCACAAGGACAGATACAACAAGAGTACAATATGGTAGATCTTACCCCGTAACGCACCTCCAAAAGGTGATCTACCCGCGTTACGGGCGGGTTGACACCATGTCCGAATCCTCGTTTAAAACTATAAGTTTATTGATGCCTGCCACACAGAACACGATTATGGAATTTTCTATTATTTTCATAGAAATAAACATTCCTTAACACAAAAAGCTTCGGGGTAATGGCGTTCGGGGTAGTGGGATGGAGCCCAGATGAAAGTTGTGCGTAGAGATTGAGGAGAATCTTCTCTTCATCGTAGCGTTGTTAAATAACTTGTAAATTCATTCGTTTGTTCAGTAACAACAAGCTATACACTTGGGTACCAATGACTTTTAAGACCAGATCATTTATTTCAACTGAACGTTTGGATAAATGAATTACTGTGTAAACAATCATATTACTCAGAAATGACTCGTAAAATCACGTTTCATCCGCTCCACGACTCTGACAATGACTAATTTTGCATACTTAGATTGCTGAATGTTGTTGCCGAAATTCATGAACAGGTGAATTTGACATTAATGAATCGCCATTACATGGTGTGCCAGGTAGCGTTATTAACGGAAAAAAATGTCAAAGAATTTGGCACCGACCATTCGAAAGATATAGCATTCGAGCATCTTCTCCGTGAATTTGAAAAAAATATAACGAGGGAATCGAAAGTTATCGTGATTTGATGGTTTTGAGCTATTTTGGAAGGGATATTCACATGCTTCACAATATTCCTCAACGGCACATCATTATTTATTTATGATCTAGTCAAGTAACCATCAGCTTTGCATTGATTATAAAAAACATATGATAACTAAGCATCTTTTCTGAAAATTTAAGGTAATTTGTTCGAGGGAATCAGAAGTTGCAGTGATTTGTATATTGACCATTATTTCTATGAAGTTTAAATTCGAGCCTATTTATATGGCTTCGTTATATTAATGTACATAATTTACAAATAATGTCTATAGAACTTACATTCGCCATTCAAAAGATAAAGTGGTCAATCATCTTCGCAGTCAGTTTGAGAAAACTTTATCAAAAGACAACATAACAAGAGCACTTTGAAGTTTTGGAAAAGAAAATTTATAATATGTAATTAGCACGTTCAATGTTTTTATCATTACTGAATGCAACGAATTCTTGTCAATATGTTGATCAATGTGATTAAAGAGCGTGATTGACCACTCGCTGCTGCTTTTTTATAACAAGAGCAACTATACTTGCACAAAGAACCAACGTATGCAACTTAGGATTAGTTTGACCACCCTCTGTGTGTAAGTAATGGAATTCTCATTCCTTGTACTAAGCAACATCGGCGCCGGCTGCATCCGAATACAGGTCAATTTGGGTTATGGAAGAAATATTCACGTGTTGCTATCTCTGTGGAAGCCGTTGGGCTCCTCTGCATTTCCACGAGAAATCACTGGGAGTTTGGAAAATGGGAAAAAATATATTATAGGATTCGTCTTGGTAAACAAAACGCTTAATTACAAGAGTCATGGAGATCATCGCATCATTTTCACTGGTTACACCTCCCTCCAAACATAAAAAAAAATCAACAACATAATGAATAAAATAAAATGAAAAGTAATCCTTTCATATGTACAAAACTTGACTGAAGACTCAATATGAGGACACACTTGATTACGAACCATTCAAAGATTTTGCACGAATCATGCATCATCACTCCAAAACGTAATCTATCAGGATCTGAAGGAAAAGTCGACACTTATAGTATCGAAAAATTCAAGGATCTTGTGTTATTATGTAAAACTAAACCGAATATAAGGCTTGTTGCATTTAAATATTTGGAAAACATGGAACAATGTTTATTTTGACAATAACGAGTCTTTATTAACGACTACATACTATTATTTGAACAAATACATAAACGTATCCCTTTCGTTGTTCAAATAAATTATGAATGGTGGTTTAGCCCATTAAGAGTTACTGCTCTAAAATAATGCATTCTGGACTGAGCAACCACTTTCAAATTGTTCAGGTTCACTAATATGCTTATGTGGGCCATAACGAATCACTGCTAATCAAAACGCAGAAAATAAAACAAAATATCAAAAAACGTTACATTTGCTTATTCTGTAACGAAGCACTGCCTTTCTTGAATGAAGGATACAAGTTCAACACATATCTGTTAAGTTTGTGTCGCAATGATAAAATTTGTGCTACGAACACTATTTTAGACGATTGAAAAACAAATCTTAAAAACAGGTCCAAAGTTTTCTCGAACCAACTACGAAAATGCTTGGCTGTTATATCTTTTGAATACCAAGCGTTAGTTTCATGGACATTTTTTTTTGTAAATTATGTAGGTACATTAATATAACAAAACCATACAAATAAGCTCAAATAGAAACTTCATGGAAATGATAGTCAATATACAAATCTCTGTAACTTCAGAGTTTCTCGAACAACTTATCTCCAATTTTCAGAGAAGATGCTTAGATATCATATGCTTTGAATTATCAATGCAAAGCTGATGGTTACTTTGTTAGTTTATTAATTAGTAATGATCTACCGTTGAGGAATATTGTGAAGCATGTGGATATTCCTTCCAAAATAGCCCAAAACCTTCAAATCACGATAACTTTTGATTCCCTCGTTAGAATATTTTCAAATTCACGGAGAAGATGCTTGAATGCTATATCTTTCGAGTGGTAGGTGCCAAATTCTTGGACCGTGCATTACACTGCTATCACTTTTGATTATTTATTATTGTCCAATTAGGTTCGAACATTCATTAAACAAACGTGTTATTTGTAAAGAAATAGTCGACCAAAGTCGTCGAAAAGTATCAAGGGTTAATCAATGAAAAAATGTGTAGCTTATTTGTTGGATTTTCTTATGTTATTTTTTAAATGATTTCTAGTAAAATTATAACACGCTTTTGAAGCCCTGGACGACTTTCTGTCAAACTCTTTGAAGAAGACTTTGAAACTCTACTACTGGTTTTCCTTATTTTCTAAATATTAACTCAGTTCAAAACACAAATTCATATATCCAAGGAAAATCACTGCTACGAGAATTAATTCCTCTTTTTATGCCGCTCCTAACCATTTCAACCATCCATCCAGTCCAGTTCCATCCTACACACATAAAGTTGTTCTAACACCCTTGAGTTGTGCTTCCCCACCCCCACGCTTACTGGGAAAATTTTGCTGAACATGGTCGCAACATCACGAACCGTCACATCGCCTCCCGCAATGTTGCCACACTCGTCTCTGACACGACATTTTTTCCCGACACTACGGACGTCGGACGAGTCTTCTTCGGTACGCTATATTCGGCGACTAGGTGTTGCGAGATACGAGGTGTTATCCTGTCGCTCCCGGCAACTCTTCGTTCGTAGCTACAGCAATGTCATGTTGTCGCTTCCTGAATCGCCGTCTGCGTGCGATGTGATACGATACGAGGGGGTGGTGGTGAATTCGAACAGTTCTAGGAATGTGACCGAATGAGTGTGTAGGTGGGAAACTGTTATAACGGGAGGGCAACTGCGCACCACTCACCGTCCGTCGTCGTCGTCGTCATCCGGTCGTCGGGTGGTGAAAGCTGCCCAGTTCGAAGGACGAACGCAAAGGATCGCCACCACGCCGCCGCACATTGAAGGAGTGCGGCGCGAGGCGGGTTGTGTGTGTGGTGGATTTTCTTTCTCGTTCTCGGTTGCGGCTCGGTTGTTCGGCTTTCCACACACTCCGAGGGAGGGGAAAATCTGCGTGCGTGCGTTCGTCGGTGTGCGTGATTTGTTGTTTTTCCTCGTGATGGCAGACAGGATCGTCGCCGGGGGTCGGTCAGATTTTTGGGATTTGCTTGAAATATGTTTTTTTTTAGAATCGCAGATGATTTGAATTGATTTTGATTAGGCAGATTAATGGTACAAGAATCAACAATGGGTAGATTACCATCCACAATAGGAAGTCGTCAAAGAATCGAGGATGGTGGGGGTGCTCGTCCCTATCTCTCTACCCTGGCGTGGTGAGTTTTCCCACTTGCGAGCATGGTGTTGCCGGGTGGTGGTGAATCCGAATCCTGTGCGCTCGGGTTTGGTTTTCGAACGTTTCCTTTTCGAAGTTCGAATCACGGAGTACGGTGCGGGCCGAAGTGCACCAACACAGGCGCATCGGGGACAGGACTCGGCCGAAAGGCCCCCACTTTGTTGCATTTATATTGTGATGGGCTCTGCCCGGATCAGTTAGTATTCATCGTATCCTCATTCGCTGTTTAGCGCTAGTCGAGTTTGCATCGATCTTACCGTCCTGTTGTTTGTTGTTTTTTCTCATCCACAACTTGAGAGGATAGTGGAATAGAGTGTGTGCACCAATCACCACAACCACCAGCAGTAATAGGCAGTAATTCGGCAACGTCAAAAAGTAATTTCCACGCACAGCAACTCACACAAGTAGTAGCTCTCAGCTCAGTAGCGATTGTCGTCAACGTAGCCGATTCGTACCTAAAAAAGAAGAGTCCTCTACGGTCCTTAGCTTGGAAGCAGCTTTTTAAAGAGTTGTCTAGTTGGTAGCTTTGAGACCATCGGAATTTAGGTGCAATCGATCGCCGCGTGCAGTTAGAGTCAAGTTCTTGTTATAATTTCCATTCGTGAGTAGCCACAGCGAAACGTTCAGTGTCGTAGAATTTGCCGTGCAAAATCGTAGCTGGAAACGACGAAGACAAACTCCTTAGTCGGGACGAACTCTGATCTGATTCGCTTCCCCCCTCTCTTTTGTACAAAGACGGACAAATCGCAACGACAGCCAGGAAAATCCTGCAGAAAAGGGCGGACTTTCTCGCGGAAGTAACGAAGAAAACGACGACGGTCAACGACGAGTGCTTTCAGAGTTAGTGTCAGAGTCGAGATTAGCTCGAAATTCGCGTGCCGGAGGATTCACAGTTAGATAGCCCAAAAGTTAGTTGTTTTAGCCGATTTTTAGAAGAGAAGGAAATTTGTGTGATCCGAGTTCGGGAAAGTGTCTGTGAAAGTTGCAACAATCGCGTAATTATCAACACAACGAGTGTCAGAGCAGAAAATAATTAAAAGCCCATCCACACGGACGAACGAACAAACGAACGTGTGAATCCCACTACCCAAAAAAAGAAGAATCATACAAAAAAAAAAGAAGAAACACAGGCAGGAGCCACCCACTTTTGCCTGAGCACCGAACCGAGCGAATCGAATCGAAACGAAACGCGGCGACAGAAAATCAATTCCAGGTTTGTTTTTCCGGTATCCGAATCGAGACAATAACCGAAACCGACGACGACGCCTGGTTAGAGAGGAGGAAAGCTCGCGCTGACAAGGGGAGGAAAATTGAAAATTTCCAACAGCGAAGCGCTCAATTTGCATCTGATTTAGTCTGATATTTTCCGACTTTTCCCCCTGCTCTGCCTTCAGCACACTGTGAAACGGTGGGCAGCAGTTGTTGTTTTCCGACGACGACAACGACTACGATTTCGGTCAGAGACAGACAGCATAAACTCTTGTGCCAGAAATACACACACTCAAAA
The DNA here is from genome assembly GCF_002204515.2 of Aedes aegypti. Taxonomy (NCBI): domain Eukaryota; kingdom Metazoa; phylum Arthropoda; class Insecta; order Diptera; family Culicidae; genus Aedes; species Aedes aegypti. The sequence goes on from NC_035108.1 coordinate 53,482,856, forward strand.
TAGTAAAATCTCGTGCGGTGCTTCTCCATCTGTCCCCTCACATAAAAAAAATATTACTAAAGCAATAAAGTGAGCCGAAAAGAAGAAGATTACTCCAGTGTAAATCGCGAAAAACAACCAACCAACAGGAAGTGCTTTACCCCCAATCTCCACAGTAGAAAAAGGAAAAAGTTAAGTTTTCATCCCGGGAAAAAAATCCCCAAATATATAATCCAGAAAAAAAAATCGGGAAAGTAACGTGACAGTGTGCGTGCGCCGTGTTGTAGTAGATCTCGTGTGAAGAAAGGCCAAAAAAGTAGCCCATACCCCCCTCTAGCAAATCCCAAAGAAATCCCAACCCCCAGGAAGAATCCCCTAGCCTAGCCTAGAAAAAGAAGAAGAAGAAGGAAAAAAGTGTAAAGAGTTTGAGAGTGCGAGACGAGAAGTGGTCACACCGCAGCGGATTCCGCTGCCACCCCGGGAAGAGGAAAGCTACTGCACCACCACGGCCGCAGCCATTGCCGTTCCCCTGCTCGCCCCGAACGGCCTCAAGATTTTCCCGTCCACAATTAAGGAAATAACGGCGCCAGTCAACTACTTCCTGACCAAAAAAGTCATTGTAAGTGCAATAAGTTTCGACTCTCTCGCATTTTTACGGTGTGGTGTTGTGCTTATATTTTTTCCCAAAAAGTTTTTATTTTCTGAAGTTCAACGGTTCTCTTCTATTTGATGATGGGGGCTATTAGTCGTCTTTTATGGCACGGTGGAATGAAGACTTAGGGTTTCTTCTTGATGGAGGTATCTATAGGAGACGAGAGAGAGTTTACCCAGGTGGTGTGGTTTTTCTTATTCGATTCAATGCGCTTCGAACGACGAGACTGAAAATTTACGGTCAGCTGAGATGAGGGCCAAGTTCACGAGAATGCGGGCAAGATTTGGGGAGTGAATTATGTTACAGAAAACTTTATCTTATTTGCACATTCGTTTCTTCGATGTTAAAAGCTAATGCCAAGAATTGTGTTGGAATAGTGAAGCTACTTGAAGGTGATACGGGTTTGCTAAAAGCAACTCGGAAGGCAAATACAGTAAAACTTCATGTTGCTCATCAAAAAAAAAAACTATAATTAAATATTCAAAGTGAAAACGCTCGAATAATAAAAAACGGATGAACCCAACTCTCGTTAGTTCGAAGTTAAGGCGAACATTTGACTTTTGATCTTATAAGAATCATCGAATGGAAGAAATTTACGTTAAATCTTAATAGAGCGTTCTCCCGTTTTTGCCAAAAAATGTCTTACCAATTTGGGTAAATCATCAGAAAAATATAAATTGAATATTCAGTACGGAAATCAAACAGTTTTCACTAAATATTATATAAAATTGTATCAGAGGCGCGTCCACGTTCGGAACCATGGGTAGGACAAAAGTTGGAAAATATTTTATGCACAGTGAAACTTAGAAAAAGTCCAACCCTATGGTATCCAAGACTGGGGATTTCAATTGACTTTATTTGAGGGGCCCAAACACAAAGGGGTGTAAGCATCATTTTGGTCGATTTTGAGTTGAGGAACTTTTACTGGTTCCAAGCGTTTAAACGATATTTTCAGGTGGGTTTTCCGCTCAACACAAAAATAACATAATTCTTGGCTTGTGTTGTTTTGACTTTCATACAATTAGTATAGAATGAAAACTTCAAAGTAGATTTTCTCAAAACTCTTTATTTTTTCACTGACACCCCTTTGCTTCCAAACCCCTTCATTATTGATGTCAGTTGTTACCACAAGAATAAAAAGGCTTTCCGTCTTTACTGGGCTAGATAAGACTGAGTGCCTTAAAAAATAGAAAATAAGAGACCTCTTGCCTGAAAACGGAGACATAAATTATACGGTGGTCGAAAATAGTTCAAACAGGAATCAAGAAAAAAAAATGAAATCTTATAAAAGCAATGAGATAAAAGTTGTATTCTTCATAATGTCAGAGCAGACTGTTCAAGACCTCACACATTTTTGGAATTACTTAATTATCTCTAGGAATTCTATCTGAATTTTTTTCAGAAAAAAATATTTAGATATTACTCCGGAAATTTCTAAAGGAGTTTGACGAATTTTCCTAGAGAATTTCTCCATGAATTTTGTTTTGGATGCCTAAAGAATTCAAACTGGATTTAGCCATGGAGAACCACAGACACGGAATTTCTCCAAAGATTGTTTGAGGAATCATCGGAATTCCTCCAAAAAATCTTTGTGATAGAAAGTCCTTATTTCTCTAAAATTTTATGCAGTGATTATTCCATCTATTTCCTTAGGACATCCTGCAAGATGGTCAAAACATCTTCTTCAATTGAATCAATAAATTCTCCAGAAATATTGCCAAGAATGTTTAGGGATTCCCCATGAAACTGTCTTTTGGAATTTATATAAAATTGCAACTAGATATTTATTTTCTAAAAATACCTTTAGCAATTACTCCAGAGATTTCTTCTTAGGTTTCTGCAGAAATTCTTCCTGTAACACTTAGAGATTTTCTTAAGTAAGCCTTGAAAGTTTTTTTTTTTCAGGAATGTGTCCAGGGAAAGGCCAAGAAATTTTTTTTTGAAAAATAAATCCATGAGCACTTTTAAAGAATCCTGAAGTCACCTCATATGAAACAAGTGGAAGCTTTAAAGTCACTCTGTGTAAACAATGATCTCTGAAATAACGCCAGGACTCTTTAGAAAGTTTTAGAAGATTTCCTAGATAATTTGCTAAGATAATCTAAATAATTAATCGAGTCATGGGATAGTATTTCGTAGGGTTTTCTAAAGAAATTTCTCGAAAGGCATAGGAGAGAATAGCTATAGAGATTTAATGTAGGAATGATCGGAGGAATTATTGGGAAACTTGTTGGAGTATTGGCTGGTGTGACATCTTAAATAACCTTATAAAATTGCATGGGAATTTTTTGGGAAACTTAAAAAAAAATAATTGGAAAAACTGCAGGAGTACTATTTGGATGAGAAATTCCTAGAAAACAATAGATTTTTTCGAAAAACCTCTTGAAGAATTTTGGATTTCTGAGAGAAATTGTGGATGAATACTTGGTGGAATTCACATGAACCTGCGGAGAAATTCTTGCAGAGTTTCTTGAAATACCCTTCAGATTTTTTTTCAACTCTGAAATAAACTTTTGAAGATTTCCTCGGGAGAAATTCCGTAGAAATCTTAGGAACATTTTTTGGAGTAACAACTGAGGAATTCTGTTGAAGGAATAGTAAAAAAATATCTGGTGAAAATTCTAAGATAGTTTTGAGAAAGAAAATCAAGGTGAGGCAATTACTGGAGGTAATAGCTTTGGAGTTCTCAAGGATTTCCTGGAACAAATTACGGATATTTTTTTCTGAGCATCCTTTGAAAAATCTCTCGAAGAATTGGTAGAGAAATATCTAGAAGAGTTTCTGGAGAGATCCTTGTATGAGACCCTGAAAAAATCTAAATAAAAACACTATGATAATTTCTGAAGCTTTTCCTCGGAGAATTGGAGACAAAATTCTTTAAGGGCCTGTTGAACCCGTTATTGTCTGTGAAGGTTTCTTAGTAGCCTGTGCAATTTTGCATTAGGATTTAATGCGAGCAGAGTTAGGAATTTATTAAACAAATTTGACAAGAATAGATCGAACTGCTCATCATCACAACCGGTGAGGTTGTTCTAATTTCCTAGATAACAAATTGACAAACAGCCAAAATTCTGTTAATTTGTGTAATTTTTTTCCTTGCTCCGAATCAAATTTATAGCAAAAGTTTCAGAAGAAACTTAAGATTCATGGAAAATGTTCCATAACGCAGAAACTCTATCAAGTATTTCACTGGAACTTCATCAACAATCCTAAAAAAAACTTTTAGAAATCGTCATACTCTGCTCTGAATATTTTTTATGATTAATGGCACAAATATTAGTGAGCATTTCAACAAATCATTTTTCAAAAACTAACTGTAGGAGTTCTCTAGGAATAGTCTTGAAAATCGTCAAGAAACTCAGCAATACTTTGATAGAATATATCGAAAGTGATCGCTCTTTCAGAAATCTTTTTTGTCCTCAAACGATGGGACTGGTCTTAGAGTAATCCATTATTTCATCCAGAGATTCTTCAACAAATTACTATGGAACGCTCATGGCAATTTGTCTCAGAACATTCAAGGGGTTTTCCGTAGATATTTTTAAGACCCCATCCATTTATTCATTCAGAAATGGCATGGAGGATTGCTTCATTTGTTTTTCTAACGGTTTAAGAAGTTTCTTGTAACAATTCTTACAGTTAGTTTCCTATTGACATTTTCAATCGATCTTCACACAAATTCAAGCTTTCTGAAGATTTTTTTTGTTGAACCGTGGGTAGGACAATCCTTTGACTGTCCTACCCAGGTCTTTTTGTGCCTGTCCTACCCACTTCCCGCGCCACTGGATTGTATCAATATGAGGATGGTTAACTGTTTCCGCTGTTTCCATTCCGCAGATTCAGGTAGACAAATTTCAATTCATTCAAGAATTGATTTTTATCTGATCATCAAGATAACAAAAAATCAAAATTCTTTGGAAATTAAAACCGAAATTTAATTCATGCTTTGGACTTTGGTAATCCTTCCAGAAGAATAATATATTTTTCAAGCAATATCAGGATTTTTTCCAATGCTACGTAATTCCATCCTACACTCACAATCGAAAAGGCCTCGAGGAGTGTGGTATAAACTTAGTGATTGTGCCCGGTTTTTTTTTTCTTGCGGCTCCTCTGAAAACAGCTCCACAATTTGCCAAAAATTTCTCTTAAAATATGCCAAAATTTTGATTTGAATTTTTTTTTAGAAATCAATCAGACCTCCAGTCGAGTAATACCAATAATTTAACGGATAAATCCTTGATTAACACATAGGTCATTTCTGAATTCATGAGGTGTATATTTTGAAATCCTGGTGACATTTTCATTACGAATGTGTCCAAAGATTTCTCGGAAGCACCTCATATTAGTTTTTCATAAAATTCTTTATATTTGAGAAACTCTTTTCATGAACAATAATATATCCGAAACACCCTTCAAAAAACTTTCAACTAGAATGTCCATCCCCGAACATTCCGTGACAAAAAATCCCAGGATTTGAAAAAAATCGTTTATTTTCGCTTCCCGGGATAGCAATTTGAACTTACCTGGATTCCCGAAATAAACGCTGGATTCCCGCATTTATAAGCCTAGGCTGAGAAAGTCAATCTTAATGAACGTCTAAACTTTGGTCGATAATTTTCAGTTAATAACTTTCAACGTAATTCACTACAATACCTTCCAAGCCCTGATGGCTTCTCAAATTTTTACCACACTTTTAAATGTTTTAAACTTCTATTACACGAAAAAATCTAGATTTGCTTAATATCTGTGAAATTCCGGCATCCCGGAATTTCCCAGGAAGCGCTTCAATTTTTTCCCAAATCCTGGGACAAGCAAAATGACCGGGAAATGAACACTCTAGTTTCAACTCATTCTATGATTTTTGGCAGGACTGAAGTAAGCTTAGCTTAGCTTAGCTTAGCTTAGCTTAGCTTAGCTTAGACTGACTACACATATCAATGGTTGCTATTCCGTGATTGACCGAAGTCAGTGAAAATGCACAAAGAATCAACTAGAAGTTCGGCTGGGATTGGCCATAATCTTCTTCAGTGTGCATAATTCAGTGCCTCTATTTATACATGGTCAATAACGGCGCCGGCCACGTCCTTGCAGTCAGGTGGGATTGGGGGAAGGAATGTTAGTGTGTAACCTTTGCTATTTGGAGACCTTATTTGCCTCTGCATCTCCACAAAGGTTACTGGGAGGGATGTTTGTTAATGGGAAGGATCGTTGGGTCACAGGATTCACTTTGATAAGCGATTAGACCATAATAAATAATTATTTGTGAGATATAAACATGCTTATATGTAAATATAATATTTTCATTTGATGTGAACAATATCTATGTAGAGAAAAATTATGCCGACACTTGAGGTGACGAACCTTTCAAAGTTTGTTGAATAAAGTGAACCTTTCGGAAGTCTACACTTGACATCTCACCGTTGTAACGATTAACGGTACAGTCACACATATCTCACAGAATAGGAACAGCAGCATGAAACGAGCTCACCAATTGATCCGTCATCATTAAGCAGCAACAATCCTCCTTCAGCCTCAGTCGCCCGCTCGGCTACACAAAAGCACTCAGAGAAAATAGGCGCGCGACCCGTGATGGAAAACAACTGACGACTACTCGGGCTTTCTTGAAGCACCGCCCAGGAGCAAGCGTCAATGTCGGAAGATCATAAAGAACTAATCGAAAGCGGCACCTTTTCACTTACTCGATCGACGCGCGACATGTTTGATCCTGCCCTCATCGCCGGCCCCCGCAGGAGCAAGCGTCAAGGTCGAAGGATCAAACACAACTCTTGATTTTTGGCAGGACTGAAGTAAGGACTATAAACTCATCTGATCTGAACTCGTGTTAAACTGTGTTTTATGTCACTTGATCTCACAGGATGCTTCCCGGACTACATGACATTCAATTGAAGTTTGCATGACATAGGGAGCAGGATCCTATTATTGCCACTTTTGATTCACTTCGGCAGTGGGTTTTTTTGGAAGCCACTGAGCCCATATTTGGCCACAATATGCGTCGAATTGTGGGGCTTCTTATTGCAAAGTTTCAGATAATTCGGCCGAGAGAAGCCGCCCATGCCAAAGCGAATCATGGAAGTGCTCAAGTAGCTCTGTACCCTATCACGTAAATGTCCATGCCATGTTACGCCCCAATTATGTGCGTTAGGTACGTTTAAAAGTAAAGTGATATTTATGCTACTTAAGAGCACTGGATTTTTCATTGAAGTGGGTCTATATAAAAAGTTTAAAACGAAAATAAGTAAATAATTTACATGTGGAATTCATTTTGGTAAAGTATCCAGAAGAATATTCTTGCTCAAATTAATATCGAAATTTTACCGCAGATGTTGAAATTATTTTTGGGCAATATGCTTCACGGAAATTGGTTCTGGTCCCATTGTGGATGAATATCTGTCAATATTGTGATATCATGTATGAATCTGTTCCCATATTTCAGAATGTTTTTTTTTATTTTTTACGAGCATTGTTGCAATTTTGAGTTGAACTTAAAAAATAATTCTTGTCAAAAATTGTTCAACTGTTTTTGTCAAAAATAATTAATTATCACGATACTTTCAGCCCGCGGCTGGTTCATCTCCGCATCAGAAATTACTGTGTTTATTTTTTTTTGGGAAATCTGTTTTCAAGAACCGTTACAAAGATTCATAGAAACAATTCAGAAATACGTGCTTTTAAAATTTGATTCTTCTTCTTGGCATTAACGTCCCTATTGGGACAGAGCCGGCTACTTAGGTTAGTGTTCTTTTTAGCACTTCCACAGTTATTAACTGAGCGCTTTCCTTGCCAGAGTTGTCTTTCGCATTCGTATATCGTGGGGCACGTACGATGATACTCTATGCCCATGGATGTCAAGGCAATTTCTATTACGAAGAGTTCCTAGACTAACTGGGAATCGAACCCAGACACCTTCAGCATGCTTATTTACCCATTTTTGCGATTTTGCGTGTGCATACATGAGATGGATGGTTATGGGTTATGAGAAGGGTCTGCATGAACTGTTGAGATTTGAATAATAAGACTTGTAACCTTATAAATTGGGTTACCAAGTGACTCCGCAGCTTAGTTGGTAAAGTGCTCATCCAGCATACAAGAGTCGTGGGTTCAAGTTCCACCTGAGTACTCCAGTTTTTTTTTTTCATTATTTATCCATGTTCACCACGCGTATGTAGTTAATTAATTTTATAACTATGCGAATTGGAATACCGAACAACTCAATATATGTGCCAATATAGCTACTCTCTCAAATGAAGCACATTTTTCTTAAGTAATATTGGGATTTTTATGAATCCTACGGAATTCCATCGAACAGTCACACCCGAGATAATCCCTAGGAGTTTGCTATAGATTCATCCGGATCCTTTCTCAGTGATAGTGCGTGAAGTTTTTCTTGCATCTCCATCAGAATCAACTTCACATTTATCAAAAATTCCTGCAGAATTGCCAGATATAATTGCTGAAATCAATCGAATTATAATGCCTGAGAGCTTTGACACCATCGATTTCTTGGCGTAACTGCATTCATCAAGAATAGATTTCAAATTTTATATGAAACATTTCAAGTGCCAATATTTCTTAAAAGCACTTCGTTTCAGTTTTGTACACATCACTTTTTTGAGCCTCTGTTGTATGAAATTAGTGCTAATTCAGAAGATATACCTCGATTTAATGTCGCTTGGAAAAAAAATCCTTGAATACTTTCAGAATCTTTGAAAGAAGTACAAAGATAATATTTTTCAAGAATCTTAAAAAAAGTTCATATAGTTGATGAACATTGTGGTCAATTTCGGCCAAATGTTTTGATGGGATCTCTAGATAAAAATCTATGCTGGAGTCCTGGAAACAATATTGAAAGGAATCAATTATGAAAATCCAAGAATTTTACTAAGAGGAATTCATGGTAAAAACTTAAAGCAAGTCTTTTTTCATGGAAGAATTTTACAATCAAATTCACAAGGATTCTTAAAAAAGTGTACAAACAATTCGTGAAATAATCCTTAGACAGCTCAATTAAAAACAAGACGTATCATTGAAGGATTTTGCATAAAAAAGTTCTTGAAAAAAGGTAGTATTTTTTTTGCGGAAGAATTCTTACGAGGATTTGGGAAACTAGATCAATTTTTCTAACAGGAAAAGCCGTAGAAAAATCTCTGGACGTTACTTTAAGGTTTTCTTGGAGAAAATTCTTTACAAACATTCCCAAGAAATTTCTTTTTGAATAATAAAGCATTTCTTTCAACATTAAATCTTTGAAGAAATTCACGTAAGTACGAGGTTCATTGATGAAACTGTAAAGACATTCCTGTAAAAATATATAATGCAATTGATGTTCATATTCCGAGAGGTTCGTTTTCGGGTTTTAAGACAATAATAATAAATAAACAAATTGAAAAAAAAAAACAAAAATCTGCACTTTTTAAAGATAATGCTAAGAACATTCCACGAAATAATAAAACTGGATGTTCTCAGGTAAGGTCACTGAACGAGTTCATGGACAATTGATGGAATAATTTATGAAGGAATTTCTTAACAAAATGCGCTTGCGTGAGAAAATGGTGGTAATCTAACGCAAAGCGCTTATTCTTTGGTTTTCTAATGGATATATAAAACATTTTTCTAATGTCAACAACAACATTGGGTTTTAATAAATTTCCGATGGATTTCATGATTGCATCATTTTTGACGGCATGAGCATGACTCATGCATGAGTTTTGCGAAGCAGAGCCAAAATGTTTACCCCCTACCCCGTCCGTAACGCTTTTTGTATGAAATATATCAAATTTTTGTATGAGTTGTAACGAGAGGGGGTACCCTCTAGAGCGGACGTAAATTGTGGACGGCGCTTTACTGATGAATTATTAAGTCGTCAAAAAATCTTGCGTAAAAATAAGAACAAAACTGCCATAAATGATACGTTAATCTTTTCCAAGAGGCTACTGCACGAATAAATTGGTTGTGTTACTTATCCTCGAATGTCGATACCCCGAATGTCGTTTCCCCGAATGCCAGTTTCTCGAATACCCTGTTTTCCTGTTGACATAATTTTATACATTTCAAGGCAACCCGGTCATCTGAAATGGACCCTGTTTTGTTTGGTTTTTCAAGTTTCACTGATCTCGACATATTTGGCAATATGTGTTTATTGGCCAAATATCTTATCGGGAAAAGGGGTTATTTAGGGGATTCTATGACATTTCCCGGAAAACCATTTCCCGGAATGCCATTTCCCAGAAATCATTTCCCGGAATGACCCGTTTCCCGGAAACCCATTTCCCGGAATGCCACTTCCCGGAATGCCCTAAAAATAAACTTTCGCGGAACCCCAATATTCGTAGCGATTAACGAGCAGCTGTTCAGCAAGACCCCAGCTAAGCATCGCAGGTTCCAATACCGCCGGTCGAGAATTTTTAGAAATGAAACATTCTTCTACTCTTGATGGCATAGAGTTTATTTGTCAATTGGCGAAGAATATTCTCAGTTAATAACTTTGGGAGTGCTAATAAGAACATAGAGTCGAGAAGCAGTTGAAACGTCATGCCAGAAGGAAAAAATACAAGACGATGATATCAATTAAAACACTATCACAGCATAAAGTTCAAGCTAGTGTTTCATTCCAAAGGTGCGGAAGGAGTTGAAGGAAGCGTCACAAGCCTTATAAAATTGACAAGAAAGGAGTTGGTCCAATATGTAAAAAATGTGCTTGATATAATTTGTGTGTAATCCAGGGTTGCAAAAAGCCAAGAAATTCACGCTACCAAGCAGAGTTAATCGCAGTCAGCGAAGCCAGTGAAACCGAAAGCTTAAGGTGCTGTAGGCAAAATGCCTAGAATGTAGCAAAACACCCGTTGCTAAAGGCTACCCAAAACTTCTGTAGGAAAATGTTCTATTTCTCGGAGCATATTTCCCCCATTTACAGCCTTCGATGACACTAATGATTTAGAAAATTCATGAACCAAAAATAGGCTACTTTATGAGATACACGTTTTCGAACTACTGTAGTAAGAAGTGCCACGTGAGTTTCGCGTCATTCAAGATTACTACTATTACCATTCGCAGCCCTGATATAAAAAGAAAAGACATTTCTACACCGTCTTTAGCCAAAGGCTGCACAGACTGAACAATCATGAACATTAGGCAACGGACAACACCGTAACACCCAGTAGCCCAGTGATGAATTTTTCGTTTGACGAAAAGTTTCCACCGAATGGAGCGGGAATCGAACCCGCGCTTCGTGGCACAATACGCCTAAATGACTGACGCCGCCAACCGCACGGCCACGAAGCCCACATATAATCCAATTAATCAATAGAATAACCTTAGTTTGAAAGAAGGGAAATTTTCTGATGTTCAATATTAGCAGTCTTCTCGCCAAAAATGTTTCTGTCGGTATAATTCGGAAGAACCGCAAACTTCTAAAAGAAGGGTGATTCTTTATGAAAATGCAATAGCTATAACAGAAATGTATGTTGATGGGTTTATTCATCAGTTTGAACATTATTAATTGTTCAAACAGCAAAACTCGAAAGAACAGCGTATAGTCACCCCACAGTTATGGATCACATATATGGATCGGTGTTTAGTTAAAACGAGAATATTTCATCAAATACAGGTGCAATTTTGCAGAACACATTTTACCTACGTGAACCATAAATTTGTACAACATCATAATCAATCGTAACATGCTTAAGTATATTTTTCCGTCTGTAGGAAATAAAATGTCAATCGTATTCCCAGTAGCGTTGATTCATAACTGTGGGGCATTGAAACCCATACCACAGTTATGAATCAAAGATAAGACGATTCCGAAAGAAACGCCAAAACGTATGCTTTCACTTACACATCATTCGTTTACCTCGCAGATAAATTGCTGTCATAGTGTTTTGATCCATAATATGAGTCGATTTGATCCATAATACGGATCCTCCTCTTTCACTGATCCACATCTGTGGGGTGGACATGATTTGTGATTTCTATCGAAATCATCATTTTTTGGTAAATAATCGCGAATTTTGATGTGTATTATCAAAAACAACTATATTTTGCAGTGTTAGGAAGGTAATTTTGATTCGTACAGCGAAACCAGTTGGAAACCTTTCAAAGGGATGAAAGATCTAGAAAATTGGTTTACATGATGTATAAATAGACTTAACTAAGCTTGGAATCAGATTGTTTAAAAAAAAATCCTAGCTGTTAAAAATTTCGATCTATTATAAAACTTCGATATATTCTTCATTCTTTTTGTGGTTCTCATATTACTTTGCTTTAAAAAATAGTGTAGAACCGGAAATTACTTATTCTATTTACCATTGAGTAGCTTTCCGGGAAACGGGTTATTCCAGGAAATGATTTTCCGAGAAATGGGTCATTCCGGGAAATGTCTTACCGGGAAATGGTGTATCCGGGAAATGATTTCCGGGAAACGTCTTTCCGGGAAATGGTATAGAACCATTCAGGGAATTGGCGTTCGGAGAAGCGACGTTGGGAAAAAGTAGTACAGTCGACTCTCCACATCTCGATGTTCTACATCTCGATATCTCTCCCTATTTCGATGATTTCATAAGCCCCTTCAGTCTTCATAAATTTTCACTCTCCTTTTCCCGATTCCTCCTTATCTCTATATCATCATATCTCGATGTGTTTCTGTTGATTTTTCGTTCTTAATTCTCTGTCCGTATGTCGATGTGACCAATATCGAAGGTTACTAGACCAAAGTTTTGGGATTCAAAACAAATTAAGAGCGCAAAATGACGTCTGTTTGTGTATTATTTTCTTGGCAACGGAGTGTTTTTCAATCTAGTATTCATCAAAAATTTGTTCTTTGTCTCGATGGTCCCTTCGATATCGAGATGTGGAGAGGCGACTGTTTAATCGAATGAACAAGGCCAAGCATTTACGAGACTGGTTAGTAAAACTTTAGACACTAGCAGTGTTGTGAAAAACTCAAATTCTCATAACTCATGACTAGATTTTTATGCATGAGTTGTCAATCACGCAACTCATTAGTCAAAAAATCATGGATAAGTTGACTCATATGTTTGACCCATTGTCTGGTATTTCCATATTTCACTCACACAAAGCGATGATTTTTTGTTAGTCTGTTAGAATTATAGCAATCTCTTCTAGCGTAAACAAAAACAGCTTGTTTTCACGAGTTTTTGGCGGGCTTTATCATTGAATCATTTTGACGGCTTGCTTGTGATTGAGTGATTTTGCACGAAAAACTTAAGCATGACATTTTCGAAGCAGATAACTAATGAGTTTGCTCTCGTGGGTGAGCTCATTGTTTGAGATATGAGTGTGAGTTTGTCAACAATAGCTACAAAGCTACATACAGTGATCGCAGCAATCCGTGCGCGCGAGAAGCTGTTTTTCAAATTTTCTGTCGCTTTTATCTCGGTTCCGTGATTTAATTTTTTTTCTCGATTCGGTCGGAAAGACATTGAAACGGCTGATGGCGCTATGCCACCCGGCTAATGATTTAAGGTGAAGTAAGCCGTCATTGAAATTTGTACGCGTCGTTGATGATTGTTGCTAATTCATCTCACGATTTCAAATCAAAGAAAATCAGTTGATTTTGCACTGACACATCTGAAAAACTATCAGCATACTTTATGCATGTTAGCGCGTACAGTGATACATTTTCAAGTCAATATAAACTATCAAGACTGAGTTTTATAACTTTGAAATGCAAGCTGAAAAGTCATCATTGATGCCAAAACAAATGACGGGCTACTTAACCTTAAAGGAAACATTTTGTGAAGTGACAATATTCGTTTGACGCTTTTTTTTTTCAATAAAACAAATGTTAGGCGAGGACGCAGTGTTTGATCCGTTGAATCTGTTGCTTGGTACTTTGTGGGCGAGCGACGGAATCCGGATCAATTTGTGTCCGGTTCGCGTTGCACGTTGAAGGGACTGTTATTATAAAGCGGATTGTGCAGTTGCAGTTAATGTTTCTTCCATTATTTCGGGAGAGGTTTTGGCCGACGTTCAAGTCAAGACGTTTTTATCGACACGACTTTACCTTACAGGCTTGCAGGTGTATTCGGTGAGTTTGTTCCCTTATGAACGGGACTACATACGTGGTTAAGAACGGATTCTAAGACGAAGAGTTTTCATTTCAATCAAATGAAAGTTTCCGGATTGCGGTATGTTTTATTGGTTTTATCGGATTTCGTGTATGCTTGAATAACCGTCGGTACGGAGCTGGCTGTGCGTTGTAATTCCTTTTTTTCTCGTTTATGCGAAGTACGATAAGTTGTTCAATTTACGCGTTTTTTTTTTTTTCATTATGCGGGTCTTTTGCGATTGGGAGTGTCTTGTATTCAATATCGGAATTTCTATTTTTTTTTGTTCGTGCCAAGAGGGATTGATTCTGCTTTTTATTATTTTCTAGTAGAAAATCAAAACCATTCTAAATGAAAACTTAATTGTAAATAAAACATTTGACTCCCTGTTTGCCGGCATTCAAAAGACTTAAAAAACCACCATCTAACCACAAATGATCTGAGTCCATCGCCAGCTTTTCAGGCGAATGCTTACGTGACCTTATACCCATTACCAACCACCCCCCCCCCCCCTCCGTAGCACTTATGAGAACGTCGCTGAGTCGGTGACCTCTCATTGAGTAAGTGCTGTATCAACATTTCCTTCCCCTATCCCAAGTAACGGTAATGATGGGCGTGGCCAGGAGTAGCAGTACTCATGCTTTTGGTAATACTGTTCAAGATTGGGCCAAGCATTACTCCCCAGCCTTGTTCCTGAAAGCAGTCTGGATGAGATTATCAAATGACACATGAATATTGCTAGTATCCAATCTACGAAGTATACCATAACTACGCTAACGCTAATACTAATGCTAACTAGCTACATAGCTACATACAGTGTTTTGCCTTAGCAACATATTTCAAAATTCAGTATTAACGAAGAAAGATACATTGAAATGAACTGGTTGAGAGACACCATAAATTATCTTTTGAGATATAAATGCTGCTTCACTTCTAAATGAGATTTGCACTAATTTATAACACACAACATAACTTTTATATAAATAAAAATAGTATGGTGTTTGTATGTCACGAAATGGCTTGAGAACGAGTTAACAGATTTTACTGATTCTTTCACTGTTGGATTCGACAGAAGATGCGACGATTCGTGCTCAAAAAAAGTTTAGAAAAGTCTCCGGAAAAGTCGGAAAAACGGGAGAAAACTAATCTGTCATACTATATGGGACATTGCAAGATATTTTTCAATAGCCTACTTGATGACAAAACGAAGTTTGCAGGGGTCACTTGTATTCTTATAAAAAAAATCAAAACATCAAAATAAACTCAGGTTGACAAAACAAGATTTTTTGGCTGTTAAGGGGGGCAAAAAGTGCTCCAACCACCAAATTTGCCGCCTATGACCCTTGTAATATTTTTTCAATGCAAAATAAAAGTATGTCTGGTACTGACACGATTCCTAATTTCACAAACTTTTATAAAAAAGGTTACGGGATAAATTTTTTTTCCGTTACCAAACTGTTTTTAAACAACCGATAGGCAATTTAACAAGATTTTTTTTCAAGAAATACCTAAAAAATCTTAAAGTAGCAGCCGGACTCTGATATTGGCACTTTTGATTCACTTCGGCTGTGTTTTTTTTTTTCAAGCTAAAGGGTTCAAATTTGTCCACAACATGCGTCGTACTGAAGTGCTTCTTATTAGAAAGTTTCAGACAAATCGGAAGAGAAAAAACCCCATGCCAAAGGGAATCATGAAAGTGCCCAAGTGGTTCCATAGTTTTAATACGAAAAATAAATTCATGTTTAATGAATTATGCGTCATAATTCAAAGGATTAACTCAAAGCATTTTTCCAGAGAGATTTTTTAGCCCAAGGCTAGTTCAGGTCCTCGGCGTGAAAGGCGTGTGTTCTAACCACTAAACCAGGTCAATCTCTCTTTCCAGAGGTACATTTGAGACTTTAATCCTGAGGTGGCATTAGGAAGTATGTTTTCGCAACTCCATTTCTTTGCACTATGCACAAAAAAAACTGCTTCTTCTCTTAACAAACTTAGTCTGATTCACTTTAGCATACGGAAAGCATAATTTAACACAGGGTGTTTGGGGCCTGTCCAAAAGCCCAAAAGTCCAAAAGTCCATTTCCAGACTCTCCCTCCTTCTCGTGGCCATTGGTTCCTTCAAAAAATATATAATTTGGATGAAAAATGGTCTTTGGCCAGGCATTCCGCCATCCTATATGGCCATGTGGTTTATGGACGACCCCTTTAAGAGATATTCATCCCTTTTGTTGTTTAGGTTCGAATGCCCACTCGATCGAATATCGTTTTTCTTTCTTATATACGCCAGAAAAATCAAATAGACCATGGTAGAACGAATAGGATTCGATCAAAATTTGGATTCACCGGAAACAAAAATTATTATTTATATTAATATGGTTCTTCAACAAAATACTCTGAATTGAATCATGCTGCATCAATACCCGGCCACTTAGGCTGCCATCAATGTAAATAATTAATTATAAATTGGTTTTCTTGAAACACATAAAAGCAGATATGATCAATATCTTGATTAAATAGATTACTTTACCATGAGAATAATTTAAACAAAAAAAAAATTGTTACACCTAAAGCAAATCATGTTTGTAAACCCTAACACTTTGAAATTAAAATCCGGACAATTATGTATTGACATGTAATTATTATCCCTGAAGAAGACTAAGTACGAAGGCCGTAACGTAGGATTTAAAAAAATGTAAAACTCCTTACATCAACGAACGCTCCTACAAACGTGTGCCTTGTAATAGTATAAAAACATTAAAATGTGAGCAAATGTGTGGCTTGTTTACCTGCACTGCGCCGACTGTGGTTTGAACTGCAACAATCTCTTATTTGTGAAATTTTTCTGCGTAAAACAACGCTCCGCATAATTTTAATCACTTATCCCACACGTGTTGGCGGTTTTGTAAGCTTACTTCCTGTTTTACTTGTGAACGATGCTCTTACGCCTTATAAATACTCGATTGGATTTCAATGTCCGGGTTTAAAACACTTGGTAACAATTCCGGACAGCCTTTTTTTTCTAGATCTTTTCACTGTTTCAAACGCGTTCTTAATCCATATTTCTGCAATGCTGTGTCACTAAACACTTAAGCAAAGACTTCGTGCATAATAATGGTAAACAGTTTAATTTCAAAACCAAAAATTGTGAGTGCGTTTGTGACGTTCCACTTATTTTGTTGTTTTTTGAACATGTTGAACATGTTAACATATTTAACATGGTACGAATATTGTTATCGTCCGGATTTTAATTCAACTCGATATTAGTGCATTGGAGCTCTTTACTATAACTTCAAAAAGATTGTGAAGTATCCTAGAGTCTCTGGATAGGTAATTCTGGATAAATATTCTTAAGAATCATCAACCTGAACTATATCAGTAATTTCTTGGAAGGAATACTGAACCAAATAGAAAAAAAACTGTATATGAATTAAAGAACAATATTTTACAAAATTGGAAGAAAAATTCCTAACAAAATCTTTTGATCCATCCAACCTTGCAGCATTTTTTTTACTAAAATTAAGAAAAACAAGAAGTAACACTCGTAATTATTTCACAATAAACCCTCTGTGCAATTCGAAAAGGTGTACTCATAGGATATTGGGTTAAATTCTCCAATGAATCCTTTAAATCGTTCTGGAATGATTTCTGGTGAGATCCTAGAAACAAAAAAACAATGTGGCAATAAAGTAACACATTTTTCGATTATAAAATACGTGCTTTAGAACTTTCACACACGCTCCACTTGAATTTGATTTTTTTTAGAGAAGCTTGTAAGAGCTTCATAGTGGACTGGCTGGGAATTTCCGGGAAATAGTCCTGAAGGAATTCCTTAAGTTATTTAAAGAGTAAATTATAGAATAATCCGATCAGAGTAACTTGGCAGTACTGTAAGAGGAACCTTTAAATAACTGTTCGAATTCTTGAAAAACAAAAAAAAAATGTTGGAGAAATCCTTAAAGGAGTTCTAGAAGCAATTTCTTGAGTAATATCGTCAAAATCAAAAGTATTTCTGAAAAATCACGAGTTATGACTTGTGTTTTAAAGTCATAACTCGTGATTTTTTTTGATAATTTCAAGAAGGAACTCTTGTACAATTTCTTGTTATTACAACTTAGATAAGAAAACTATGAAACACTTTTTGACAATAAAAAATGTTGATGAACCGCCCAACTTCTTTTTGAAACGTTTTTTTTTTCAAACAGTCGTATCTGTAATGCTCAGCGAGATCGTTCTGATATTAGTATATTGCAATCCCACAGTTCGTTTTTTTGGCAGAAAACTGACAATTCACAAAAAAAGCTTTAAAAATAATACTGTAGAAGTGCTCGAAAAACACTGAACTGAAAAGCAGGGTCTTGCCCGCTTGGGACGTAATGCTAGAAAGAAAAATAAATATATATATTAAGCCGACTTGACCATTATATGGGAATTTAACTTTGTCGACATAGTTTCGAAACGTTCAATGTGAAGCATTTTACGTACAATGAATAGTGCTAGAAATGTGATTAGGAACTATACTTCACAAACATTCACCATTTGAAAAATTTGTTTCTGAAATCTCGACCAAATGTCCCAGTTCATTTATTCCCACAAGTAGAACAGCTGACATTGTTCTATTTGTCGAAAATCCAAGCAAATCTAAGTTGAAAAATTCCACGGATCCATTCGATGCTCAACACCATTATTACTCATCCATAAGCTGAGTTTACAGATTTTCCACCTTCAAACTCAATCATCTCCATCAAACCGTCTCAGAACCGTCGTCTTAAAGAGCTTACAGTGTTTCACCAAAACACTTCACCAGCTGCGAACCATCGGTTTTTTTGCCTTTAAAGCCGGCACACGTTTCGAACCACCCTCTCCTTCGACCGTTTCTCCGATCGTTCCTTTAAGACGTCAACGACATTGACGTCGAAAACACTCGGTAGCAGCGTCTCAGGCCACAGGACCCAGGTTTCCCACCGAAGAGGCAAAACGTCTTTTCTCATTTCACGTGCCCCGAACGGTACCTTGTACCTCATAAGAAGTGTTCTCGCTCTTTCTTCGTTTGGACCTGATGCTGCTATTACTGCCACTAAAGTGCTTTGGGTGTCCTCTCTTCGGCACAATCTTTACACGAAACGTAGGCACAGACTACGTGTGGTGAGACGGCTCGACGAAAAAAGAAAAACGGAGCGGAAGCTCCGAAAGTTTATGCGAAGCTCGTAAAAAATATTTCTTTATTCCTTACTTTCGTCAGCGTGTTTTCCTCGTGAGAAACTCGCAAGTTCGGTTTGCGCCCATTCACAAACAGCGATTTTCCGAGCTTGTTTCGAGGTTGTCTCCTCCTCAACAACACACACTGAAGGAAATGGGAAGTTTCGACGGAGACAGCCGTCGAAGGCTGTTTTTTTTTTCAAGTTCAACCTACTTTTTCTGGGACGGCACATACATTCGCACGCACACGTACACATACTTGCAGGGGATAGATCTCGCATGCCGCGTGGCTTCCGGTGAAGACGATGACGACGCACTAAGGGATTTCATGGGGAATTTAACTGATCAAAAGTCATTCGAGGAATTCAAACAGATTTTGAAATAAGGTTCTCATGATGCTCCCCTTTTGCAGTTTACTACAGATGACAAGCAGGCTTCGTCCTTTGACGGAGACGTCTGTGTCATCTGCACACAAAGATTGTTGACATCCCTGAGGTAATTCGGGCAAGTCAGATACACTGACTACCAAATGCCTCGAACTAATTTTGGCCATCCTGACCAATACCCCTTAGTGCGACGTCTTTGCCTCATAAGAATGGCGCTTCGGCTAAGTACAATGATAGGTGCTCTCGAGGATCCGAGGGGCTGCGACGCACGATGCGGGGATATTTAGTGCCTCGACAAAAGGCGAATCAGAGGAGATTCAGTCGTTTTGTTTCCACTTTTGGTTTCCACCGTCGCTCGCCGGCTGCGAAGACGACCGACTAAGACGAAGACGACGACGGCGATTATGCTCTAGCTTGTGCGGAGTAGGTAGTAAATGCGACTCACACGAAACGGCCGCTGCGGAAGTGAAAGTCTGCTGTGAGCCTTAAGTTTTATTTTTTGCCTTGTTCCATCCGAAGGCAGCTGGGTTTGGCGGTTGGAAATGTCTTGGCCTTTCTTGGCAGGCTTTCTTATGTGCAAGGATTTCGGAACATAAATGCCGAGACGACGACGCACATTCACACGTTGAGAGGTTGGACATAAACGCGTTCACTCCACTTTTACGGGTGTTTTGGATTCAATGCTGCATTTCTGAGAGAGATCAAGATAAACGCAAGGCTTTGGGATGATAGGGAACTGCATCAAACGTGAACGATGAGATATTCTTATCCCACTGGTTTGATTTTCTGAAATATAGTTTAAAATTTAAGCTTCTTGTCTTCTCTTTGACATTACGTCCCCACTGGGATAGAGCTTGTTTCTCAGCTCAGTGTTCTTATGAGCACTTCCACAGTTATCAACTGAGAGCTTTCTTTGCCAATTGACCAGTTTTGTATTCATATATCGTGTAGCAGGTACGAATGCTCTATGCTCTGGGAAGTCGAGAGCTTAGTCTTGCTGATATTTGGGAAATTGACATTCGAGGTTACGTCACAGGGGAAACCAAGATTTGAAGAAAAGTAACACACCTATTTTCTTCCAATTAAACCATGCATGACTAATTGAATTAAAATAATCACAAGTGTAGAAGAAAAATCAAAATATCTGACAAATGACTAAATTCTGATACGCAAGTTGGCGCACATTCGATTATTTGCACAAAAAAAATCTACACTCCGACTCCACACATCTCCTTTCGAACCCGAGGAATCACAAATCATCGTCATCATCGTAACTCAACAACGACGACATCGCGCCGTAACGAGCTTTCGTAGCGTTGCACTACGCAGAGGGTGACAAAAAAGGGCGAAAAATTCCAGTGGAGGACAAACTTTGTGTCCCACCTACATCCAAAGTAATAAGAAAATCTGGCTCAAAGTAAAAACCATTTCAGCGAAACGAACCAACAACGAGTTGTTAGACAGTGGGTGGAGAATCAATTGAAAATCTCATCGCTTACTTGCGTGAGTTCGCCCGCACTGCTTCTGCTGTTTCCGGTAAGGGATGATCCTTGGTTCTTTTTGCCGCGAAAAGCAGCTAAAATTACGAACATTTTTCATCTTTTCTCCGGCAGCCGAGATTTTTTTGTTCGACGTCATGGTGGTTTTTTTTTAGACGGTGGTTTTGGAGACGACGGCTGCAGTAAACGCAATTCCGTTGATGGCAGGTGCTCTTCAACAAAGTGCGATACTTCGGCAAGTACATGGATACAACGTCACGATGCGTTCAACGTTTTTTTAGGCGGAATATGAGCGTTGGTATCATAAGTCGATAGTAGAAGGAGGAATCGGAAAATCGGGTGTTTTCAAACTTGAGGCTTTATAAGAGTGGAATTTAAATTTAAAATATACCTTATATCCCCAAATTCCATTACTCCGAGGAAGGAATTATAGTTCTAATGGCTAATACTTCTGCTTCATTAGCAATCTCAAGCTCAAGCTCAATCTCGATTGTCAAATTATTAATATTTCATAGCATCTATTATCTCAACTTTAATATCCTCATTTTCCCCCGTTCAAATTGATTCCAAACAACCTGCGCTGAGTGCCAACGAGGAGCTTTATCACGTTCCAAACCATCTGCGATAGTCCGAAAACGATCCACCTCAACAACCCAAATAGCGCCTGTGACAATATTATCCAAAAAAGACCCGCAATATTTTTTATTTTCCGTTTGCGTTGCTCCCGCAAAAAGAAAAACCCTTCTCGCAATCGTCGACGACATTGTCTCAGGCCAAAATAGCCAACGGTCGTCCAATCCGAAAGCAAAAACCCAGCCCCACAGAAACAAATGAAGCCAATGGTTTTTGGAGCTGCAAAAACAAGAAACATCCGCCACCCCGCTCCGTCTAACAGACGACTTCAAGCTGTTTTGACTGCGTTGGCAGTTTGGTTCGAAAGAAAAAAGGTTCTGGGAAAACATCCCAGTGGTCAGTCACCACTGTGGATGGGTTCCGTTATCTTTCACGATCGGACTGTATTTTCGTCTGGTGTGTATGTTTAAAAACTGATAAACGACATCGGTGTACGATTGGACGATAGAAAAAAAATGTGGGGAAATTGAGCTAAAAACAAAACTCAGGGAAAAGGGGTTAGCTGACTGGGAAACTCGACGGAAGTGGGACGTGGAATGGGATCTGGCTACATGTGACAGAAATGTTTATGTTGTGACAATCTGAGTAAATAAATGATTGTCCGATCCAAATTGTGATTAGAAAAATATTCGGTTGGACCGTTGTTCAAAACACAGCAGTGTGAGCAAGCAAGAAAAAGCTTGAATTATTGTTTTTTATGGTTCTACCTCAACCAACTTGATAAAACCTCGCCAACAATATATCGCCAATTCACTCGGTTCATGGCCGCCTTTCTCCATCATCGGCTTCAACCCACGCTCTCCATGTCCTGGTGCATCTAGTTAATCCACCTAGCTCGCTACGCCGCACGCCTTCTTGTTCCAACCGGATTCGTAGCGAACACCATCTTTACAGGGTTGTTGTCCGGCATTCTTTCAACATGCTCTGCCCAGCATATCCTTCCAGCTTTAGCCACCCTCAGGATACTGGGTTCGCCGTAGAGTTGGGCGAGCTCATGGTTCATCCTTCGCCGCCACACACCGTTCTCCTGCACGCCGCTGAAGTTCGTTTTAAGGACCCGACGTAAGAAGACTTCAAGTGCTTGCAAGTCCTCCTCGAGCATCGTCCACGTTCCATGCCCGTAGAGGACTACTGGCCTTATGAGCGTTTTGTATATGGTACATTTGGTGCGGGGGTGAATCTTTTTTGACCGCAGCTTCTTGTGGAGGCCATAGTAAGCCCGATTTCTACTGATGATGCGCCTCCGTATTTAATGGCTAACGTTATTGTCAGCCGTCAGCAAGCATCCAAAGTAGACGAACTCGTTCACCACCTCGAACGTTTCCCCGTCTATCGTAACACTGCCCTGTTGCGCTCGGCCCCACCAACTAGTTCAACCTTTGCTGCCTCGCGTTGCAGGCGGGTATACAAGTCTGCCACCTTTCCAAAGGTTCGGCCGACAATGTCCATATCATCCGCGAAGCAAACAAATTGCCTGAATATCGTGGAAATCGTACCCCTAAGCTCCCAACTCTCACCATAACACCTTCTAGCGCAATATTGAACATCAGGCACGAAAGTCACCACCTTGCCGTAGTCCCCGGCGGGATCCAAACAAACTGGAATGTTTGCATGAAACCTACCGTTTAATACAAGTGACAGACGATGGAAGATGATCTGGGATAATACTCTGTAAGCTGTATTTAGAATGGTGATCGCTTGGAAGTTCTTACAATCTAACTTGTCGCCCTTCTCGTAGATGGGGCATATTACCCCTTCCTTCCACTCCTCCTCCGGACAAATGGCCAGCCTCTCAGGGCCCATCTTTATGAGTTCAGCTCCGATACCTTCCTTACCAGCAGCTTTATTGTTCTTGAGCTGGTGAATGGCATCCTTAACCTCCCTCAAAGTGGGGGCTGGTTGGTTTCCATCGCCCGCAGTACTGACGAAGGCATTTCCTCCGTTGTCCCGTTCTTCATTGTCTGTGCCCTCAGTCCCATTCAGGTGTTCGTCGAAGTGCTGCTTCCACCTATCGATCACCTCACGCTCGTCCTTCATCGTTCTTTATCGCTGCACATCTCGGCTCGCGGCATTGCGGGATGCGTTTAGCTTCTGATAGAACTTACTTGTTTCTTGAGACCGACACAGCTGTTCCATCTCCTCGCACTCCGTCTCCTCCAGACTGCTTTTTTTTCTCCAGAAAGAGGCGTGTCTGCTGTTGCCGTTTCTTTCTACAACGTTCCACATTCTGCCGGGTCCCTTGTGCTGCATTCTTCTCCTTTAGACAGTGATGTATTCATTGGCGTAGGAACAGGGGGGGGGCAGGGGGGCAGGCGGTTTCAAATGTTTTAGCATAAAGCACCATTTTCACTGCCATATGATATCCCAAGTTTTTTTTAGCGTGCCTTGCTCGAGGTATCCGGTGATGATGATTACCCATATAAGAGCTTTCAACTAAAAAATCTCAACCTTTCAAAAGTTCAAACTTTTCCTTCGCAATTCCTCCAAAAAGTCATTGATTCTGTCAAATTATTTCAAAATACGTTACAAATTCTCCTATGTTTTGATCTGAAAATTCTACTTCAAATTCCCGGATTATACAAGAATTATCAACGAACAGTATGTTTGGAATGTGTCTTCGAATCTTAAGAAAAAATTGACGATAACCCTTAAACATACTTTTGCTTCCAAAATTAGCATAACGGTAGAAGCATTAGTACAAAAACATTTGTAAGGATCTTCTTTAAAACAATACTTTCGAAATAGTTTCATCAATTCTGCCAATAATCCATATTCTGCAATTGAATTCGTGTGCAATTCCTAGACAGCAATCATAGTGCTTTCTGCCAGATTTCTGGGGAATCCAGAAATCAAAAAAGGATTTTTAATAGATTTTAAGAACACTTTTCAAAAAAGATTCCGATGGAGCTTCTTGAGAAATATGTTTGTTTTTTAATTCATTAGAGAAGTTTCAATTATCCTGCAGCCATTCTCCTCTTGGGAAAACATGATATATCATCACTTATCTTTTTTGTTCCGTTGTCCATCTGTTATTTGTTGCAATATTTTTTTGTTTCTCTTTCCATCATATGTCGCTTCCTTGACCAATTTCGTACAAAAAGTCTTTTTATACTCCAGAAAGCAACATAAAAAAGAATATAAAGGAAAAAACAATTCTAATAGTTTTGAAAAATTACAAGATTCTTTAGGTATAATATCTGATAGTCCATCAGAAATTCCACATTTTTTTTTATTGCAATGCAGAAATTTCCTCCAAGATTTAAATACGGTAAAATCTATCTTTTTTTTTAATATCGCCAATATCTTTACGTTAAACTTCTGCAGTTCTACCATCTGCAGTAAAAATTCAATTCTCATTAACGTAAATCATCCATTATAAAGAACGAGTCAAACAAACAAGAATTTTTGTTTTAAATCCTACAAAACCACATAAGTTTTTTTGTGAGGTACATCGATAGGAATTTTGTCAGAAATTTTTAGACGGTTTCTACGCTGAAAAAATTCCTGAATTTTTTGACAAGAATTTAGTAAATTTTTACAAACTCAATTTCAACTGAAATTACCTAAACAAATTTTTAGAAGTTCTTCCAAAACTCTATAAATTTGAAATGAATCGGATACGGATATTGAGTGATCCGTAGAGTAATTAGTGAAGAAATCTTCAACAAAAATATAGAGGTATTCTTGGAGTAGGTTTTGAACCAAATATGAAGAATGTATAGATGTCTAGATTTTTTTGTGGAAGAATCCTTGAATAAACATTCGAAAAAAATATGGAGGAATTTTTAGAATCCTTGATGAAATTTTTGGAGAACTTTTTTTTCAAAAAAAAAATCTAGAATGAATGGAAAAAATCCTTCAGTAACTCTGTTGGAAAATTTGTATTAAAATATCCCCAGAAGAATCGCTAATGTTGCTTGAAGTAAAAAAAAATATACTTGGATGGATTTCTGATTAATTTATCGGTAGAATTCTAGGACGAAACCCAGGGGAAACAATAATATTATTCTCCGAAGGAATACGTGAACAAATTGCTCGGGAAACTTTTGAGTATTTTTGCGGAAGAGTTTATAAAAGAACACTGAACGTCGTATTCCACTTAAAACTTTAAAGAAATGTTTAATCTTTTGAAAAATTTTTCAGGGAGGCATTTTTTTAAGAAATTCTAAACATTATTTTCGTAATAGCATTTTGAGGGAATGCGGGGAGCAATACCTAATTGATTTTTAGATTAATAACAATTCTAGAATTTTCTTTGAAAGAAAAAAAAAATGCATATGTATGTGTGGAGAACTTCTTTGAGCAATCGATAAAAACCTTTTCCCAATAGAATCATGTTTAATTGCTTATAAAAATTTTGTGGAATATTAGAAGGAATGCTTAGAGTGACCTGGAAGAATCATTTAAAATACTTTGCAAGAAGTCTAAAATAATTTATGCTGTGATTTTTTTTTTGTTTTTTATTCTGAAAGTTCAGGAAGAACTCCAAAGGCAAAGTTGGAAAAACAGTTGAGACAATCTTTGATGAATTTGTAGAAAGATCCTTACTTGGTGATTTTGAAGACGATGTTGGTGATTATTATATTATTAAAGAATAACAGGATAATATTTCAATCAAACAATTAGAATTTATATGTAATAAGTACTTATAGGACCTTCATGGAGAAATGTGGAGAAATGTTTAAAATTCGAAATTCTTCAAGAGATATTTTCAAGTAATTTGATACAGATTCTTCGAGAAAATTTCTTTTAAGATCAGAAAGCCTAAAGAAATTTCAGTAAACAAACTGTTGAATAATAAATACTTATCCTTAGAATGATTTACATGGTAATCACAAGAGGAACTCAGTGAAAACTAGTAAATGAATTTTAGGAGAATGCCCTAGAAAAGTATGGAAATAAATCATGAAGAAATTTTCGACCTGACCAATTCGTTGAAGAGTTACGGGATATTCGTCGTTGATTCTTTGGATGAAGGATTTTTTAACTGGATTGTACAAAGAATTAATATTTTTGGTAGTGAAAATTGAAATTTACAAGTAATACTGCTGTGAGACAATATCACAAACAAATAAAATTTAATACAATCTATGCGAAATTTGTAAAAATCTATGCAAATTCTAAAGGTTGTGACCGACATTTCGTGGTTAAACCAAGAATTTTCCAGGCCCCTCCTAGGCCCCCTCCAGGAGAAAATCCTAGCTACGCCAATGGATGTATTTTGAACTGAACGCGAGCCAAAAGTGAACAGATCCCGAGCTAAATTTGCACGAGAACGCAGTAGTCAATGAACTTGCGAGTAAGAGCCAGCCGTTGATGAAGAACGGCCCACAGAAAAAAATCATGATGGAAAAAAAATGCAGCTCTTGGTATCAAAAACATAGCTTTGTCATAGTCTTTTATTGTAAATCAGTCATCCCTTATTTGGTTCAATATTCGGCTCGCAAGGGTTTTGTATTTTTGAACTGAATAATGTTCAAGCCTACTTCATTGCTGCGTTCAACATATTGAACAGGAACGTGAACTGATCGCGTTCAAATGCATCACTGCCTTCAGAATCCACATTCCTTGTCCAACGCATCTTAATTAGAGATGGACAAAACGGTTAATTTCAATGAACGGGTACGTTCCGAATCATTCATTGTAGTGAATCGAATGTTTTGAACGGTTTGAGACTCAGCAGCTCGCAAAAGAAGAGCGAACTGAGCCGAGTGAACGGAAAAAGAGCGGTTCACTCTCTGTTGCGCGATATGCATCGTTTCTTTTGTATCTTTCTCACTCTCATTCTTCGTACATTCTTCAACAGAAACTCACAATACACTCGGCTGATTTCTCCTACCCAAAACATCTTCGTGTGTGTAAGTGGGTGGGGAAAATTGGTCTGTCTATGCTGAGCGGGCAGATAGCACGAAGCAGCAGAAAACTTTGCTTGCACGTCTGGCGTGGCGTGCCAAGCAAGGCACGTGTCAAGCGTTATAATGAAACCGAGAAACGAACGAAGGAGAATAGAGTGAAAATCGGTTCTTTTTTCGGATCACTTTTTATCTGATCCGTGCTGATCAAATGAACCGAGTCAAGATAGAAAAGAGCCACGAATTGCTCGTTCTTTTGAGTGATCCGGATCATTTGAACAGCTCTGATTGTTTTAGCCCAACTCTAATCTGAATAAAGGGAACCATATAAGAATGTGGTTATCATATACAAATTTTTACCCCAATTCGTCAACAAAAAATCATCTCTGAGCACGAATCATTGTGTTCTTTTTTTTTCTTTTCATTTTATCTAAAAGCCTTTTAAATAATTTGTCAGATATGATGCCACAAAATGTTCATGAGATTCAGACTAAAATTTCTTAACAACAAAGTTTTAAATATTTATCAATCACGGCAACAAATCGTGTTGATTGGTGTTGTTCTAAGTCATATGAAAAAAGAATAGAATCGATGAAACGAATGTTATAAGACCGAAAATGTCGGTAGGTCGGAATTTATCAAGATAATAATGGCATGAGATATCATTAGACTGATAGAATCAATAGGACGAAAAGGTCATTAGACTGAAAAGTTACAGTATGAAAAATAATAAAATACTTCTAATTGTACTATGATCAGATAAGCAAAGAACAGGCAGCTTTTCCAAAAGCGATTGGGCCAAAACAAACTTAATGCCTCTTAAATTGTTGAGCTGAAATGGTTCTTCGAAAAAAAAAATGGTCATTAGATGGAAAAGTTCGCTAAACTGAATGGGTCATGGCTCACGAATTCATTGATTTTAGAATCACTGTTCCAAGATTGTACTTTATTTTTACATAGAAGCAGACCACAAGTTCGATAAGTTATGGCTAGTTTGATAAGGTTCACAAGCAGAAAGAATGATGTGGTCGAAAGTGGTTCTTCTTATTTCTTTTTGTGTTACGTCCCGGCTGAAAAAAGAGCCGGCGTCTCAACTTATTGACTAATGACTTAGTTAGCAATTCATATAATATTATATAAACAAAAAAGGTTTAGTCAATACCTTGTATTTTTGGAGTAGTTAGATATCCCAAGAATTCAAATAGCACTTTAAGCGCCCCCGTGCTAGTAAAGTGCTGCTACAGAGCTAACATGACCTATAACACCAAAAAGGCGAACAAGATTTCTACAAAATGGAGAGATTCCGAAGTCAGGAAAAATTGTCTATTATTTTTCGTTTTCTGGAAGGCCAATACCAAATGGTTCGTATCGGTCATTTATATGCCAGTTTAGTAGGATAATAAAATTAACTTATCTGAGATCGGTTGCACGGAGGCCCGATAATGAACCGAAAAAAAATATAGGACCAATGCTGAAACTATTGTTTAATTTAGTTCTCACATCTGTAAAAACAAGTTGAGTTTGAGATTTGTACCAATAAGTTGGGGAAGTTGGGCTCATTATAATCTGATCTAAACCAGTGACCAACGGAATAACTCCAGACAGGTGGACAGTTTCAAAACTTCCAGCAGTCTTCAAAAATGTATATATCCAGACAAGTCCATTGGAAACAAAGAAAATCCATCAAAAATTGACGAAATGGTAACATTTTGAACTTTTTCCCATGTGCTGGGTGGATACGGGTTAATCATTTAGTTCCAACGACATTCCTTGGACAGTTTTCGCTTTGCTTTGAATTTTCCTTCGAATCACTCTCAAATCATATTTTTTAAATTTTGTTCTAGATTTTTTCTCAGTTTTGACTCCATTTCAACTCACACTTGACATATTCTTCATTCGTTTACCCTGGAAACACTTTTGACTTTCAATTATTTTCTACGTACTCTAAACCTACATATTTATTCTCACTCAATGCACATGTCATATCGTGAATATATAATGGTTCCATTCACCTACCGAAGTTGAGTCATAAATCTTTACTTTATCTCTTTTTCTCAATACATATGCATGAGAACTGCGTAGATGCAAAAGATACCACGCTTAAGTAACCACCAATCCGCCACTTCATCATTTAACTTTTATGCAGCCAATATTCAGCTGATCAGCTGTATAATAATATACTAGCATTATATTAGTAGACTGGACGATTTAAATTACTATTTCGTATATTGGGTGGACTTTAGTACCAGTAGTCTCGCTAACTTCTTCTTCTTCTTCTTGGCATTAACGTCCCCACTGGGACAAAGCCTTACTGTTCTTATGAGCACTTCCACAGTTATTAACTGAGAGCTTTCTTTGGCAAATTTACCATTTTCGCATTCGTATATCGTGTGGCAGGTACGATGATACTCTATGTCCAGGGAAGTCAAAGAAATTTCCATGACGAAAAGATCCTGAACCGACCGGGAATCGAACCCTCAGCATGGCTTTGCTTTGTAGTCGCGGACTCTAACCACTCGGCTAAGGATGGCCTCTAATCATCTCACTAACATTCCCTCTTTATTCCTATGACCGTGAGGACGTGGCCGATGCCGCTATTGACTATCAACTTTTGAGTTCTTAAATTGGGAACATTGAGAACGGTGAAGTGGGTCATGTCATTGATTCTGTATGCAATTTCACCATTCAAATTTCTACAAATGCAACAAATTGAAATTCTTTGCACTTTCTGAATTTTTTTTTAACAAACAAGTAACTCAATTTCGAGTTCCACTCTCTCGCTTTCCGTTGGTAACAATCCCCAACACAAAGTCAGCCATCTCATGCCAACTTTCGGAATTCATTCAGTTATGTAAATGCAAAGCACTATTTTATAGACGAAAACTCCACGTGCTGCCCGACGTCGTTTCTTTTCTCCTCGCATCAGCATTCTAGTGCCCCCCACAAGATCCGACCCCAATAAGGCGCCTTTTTCCACTCGATCATCATAACACTTTCATTTTCAACACATTCCTTCTACCCACTGTGTTCGAACGGGGCGCGCGCGTTCGTTTTGCCACATCACCATTCATTCCATTACAGCTGATTTACACACCGGGCCAAAATGGATGATGATTAATGACCACCGTCGACGTTTCGATTTGAATACCTTCGTAATGTGATAGGCCTCGCTAGGGTGGGTCAAAATTCAATGAAGTTTGAACCTTTCAAATCTTCCTAACCATCCTTAAGATAAAGAATAGTATTCTTTGAAGTTCTCAGCTTCCTCGGTGATGGTTTCAAGATTCCAAAGGATTGGTTTATATGGAAGTTATGATGAAGAAATTTTGAAAAAAATTCTAAACACGTTATTATTGTAATGTAAGAAAAAAACTTACTATCTCATAGTGAATACTCTAACTTCAAGCCTCAATAAAGTAAGTTTCTGTAGAGAGCAATCCAATCCGAAACATCCTCCATTGAAGTTTGAGTTATTAGTTTATACTACAAGATTATGACTTTGTACTTTCATTTAGTACTAATGTGTTTGTAACATGTTTTTAAATTTCTCCATAGTAATTTCCTTGTTAACCTACGTCGTCTTTGTGCCTGCCACCTTTGAGTTACCATCGAGAAAGCTTAAAATCTCACAGAACACTATTTTTATCATAAGTATGGTAAGGAGGATTGGTAGATTGGATTATCACACCTTTTTGAATTATGAGCCGCCCTAATGCCTCATTCTCACTCTCGCTTTCCAATCACCACATATATCATTCCATTTCCATTTCCAGCTCGCTAGCAATTCCAAATCAGCAAATCTGAAATCTGTTTTTCCTCATCTCTCGTTTCTCTTCTTTTTTTTTCCAGGTAAGTGAATCCGAAGCCCCCCACGGAGGGGGGGGAGATCCTATTTTTCGAGGATTTGACAGCCCCAGCCAGGCCCAAACGAGCCTGATGGCGCAAAAGGTATATTCTCTGTCGCTCCTGTCGTATTCTGACTCTGGCTAGTCAGGGGGAACTCAGGTGATGAAAGACGCTCGCGCTGATCCTTACGTCACACCGACACCATCACCGTCGATTTCGTCCTCATTCTCGGCCCTGGCGCATCGTGCTAATGGAAAAATACGAAAGAATCACAACCAAATCCACTTTTTATTCCTTCGCTAATCGTGGGTGTAGTCAGAGGGGAACAGTGAGGAACGATTCCCCCAAGGGTATTGCACAGGCAGTGCAAAATTCGTTCTCATTTTGATTTCACTTCTAGTACGATCAGAGCATGCGAAGAAAAACATCCTATTTGTATCGGTCCATGATCGACAATGTATCGCAAGTTGTAACAAGCTCGATAAATTACAGCGGCAAACGAGAGCCCAAAAGAGATAGCGATGATAAAACCCATTTCTATCGCTTATCTATCATTGGGAGTAAGGGTTTTATTTTACTGACATGACAAACAATTCCCGAACATCGTATAGCAATTGTGTTCTAAAGGTATAGAGCTTGGTTAGTTGAATTTTATAATGCAATATTATTTTTTCAGAATTCAAGCTGGTTTAACTGGAAGACTGGTTCAACAATATTGAATATTTGGAGAATTTTCAGGATTGATTCCTGGAAAAATATTTGCGTGATACTTTCGATGAAGTTTTCAATAATTCATTACGAAAATCAAAACTTACGATACTTACGATTGAATTTCTGGATTATTTACCGAAGGAAAACTTGAAAACTGGAAATGATTCCAGAATTTCAAACATGAAATGATTCTATCCAGCGAAACTTTGAAAAATATGTCCATGTGCCTCTCTGGAGAAAGCTCCGCATATTTCCACAGGAGTTTCTCCTGAAGTCCAACTCTATATTTTTCTAAATATTTTTTCTAAGATCTTAAAGGAGTTAATCTTATAATCGCTCCAAGGATTATTTGATCAATCGTTCAGGCTGCACCTAGAATTTTTCCAGCGAATCTAAAAATTGGGAATGCCACAAAGAATTCTTCTTGAAGTTCATCCATAAATTCATCAGAAAGTTCTTTTCAAGACTACTCCAAAAATAAATCTATGTAATTCTGGGGGAATATTTTTGGAAAAACACAAGGAATTACTTTATAAATGACTCACCATTAAGTTTTCTTTTTAAACGGCATCTCTAGGATTTTTGAATCTTCAAGAGATTCCTTCATAAATCTCTTTTCTTACGATTCTCTCAGCACTATAGGCACGAGTTTAACATTTTTTTGGAAGCGGATAATGTGGAATTCTGGACAGGGTTCTTACATGAATAAGACAGATTTCTCGTAAAATCCATGACATGTTTGTAATTAGAAACTTGGGCATGATTTTCATTTCATTTTTGGTAGGATAATATATGTGAAACAGGAAAAGAGGATCGAAACTTGTAGTGACGAACCATCCATAGTTTGTTTGGAATTTACATAAACGTTATGTTGTTACGACAGAAATTTGTTATCATTAGCATGAAACGAGCTCACTAGTTGGCAATCTCGATTGATCTTGATTCTGTCGCTCATCTCACGGGACCACACACACTACTGACGCGATTCTTTTTTCGTACTCGATTTTGATGCAATTCTTTTTTCGCCCTCGCACAATGGGAACCGAACACGATTCCTAATTTTTGGAGAGACTCACATAAAATCCTCAGAAGGATTGGGCAAAATCCTGACCAGGATCCTTTCTTAATGCGTGATATAATTTGAATGAAATCATGGATACAATTTTTGCATAATCTTTCATTGATTACGTAGAGTATTTCGTTCTTCAATTTATATGGGACTTTGAAAAACATTTGAAGAACTTGCTGTGCAAGTTTATAATGGTGGATAAATATTTAGTAAAATCATGATTGACACAGAATCTTTTTCATTTTTGAGTAGCTTAAGTAAGCTTTTTCCATTTCGTTACTTATCCACGAACTTTTATGAGATTTCTTCAAAAATACCACTTATTTAGAATTTCATTTCTAGCAATTAAAAAAAAATGTTGATTCTGATTCTTGTAAAAAAAATGCACAATGGTCCGAATCAGAGTTTCAGATCTTCTTGTAAATAAAAAATATTAAAGGGCGGCCCTTATTTAAGTGTTAATTTTAAATCAAACTTTTTTGATTGAGGAAATTTGTAGTTTCTTACTTTAGTAAACTTTTAAAAAATGTCAACGTGAGCAACTTTGCCGAAGATCTTTTG
Source organism: Aedes aegypti (assembly GCF_002204515.2). Taxonomy (NCBI): domain Eukaryota; kingdom Metazoa; phylum Arthropoda; class Insecta; order Diptera; family Culicidae; genus Aedes; species Aedes aegypti. The sequence continues at coordinate 53,516,319 of NC_035108.1, forward strand.
ATTCATGTGAAACACATATGAGTAAAATGAGTTGATTCTGAAAACTTCAACTTAGGGTGTGCCCAAAAAAAAATTGTGCTTACTTTTTTGTATTCAGTTTCTCGTGAATGTTGTTTTCAGAAGGGCTGTAAAAAAGTTTGCTAAACATTGCAAATTTGTAATTTTTGTCACTTTGAAGTTAAATGACAGTTTATGTGAGAAACTATGTAATCTTTATATGTCCATAACTTATGGAGCTGGTTCGATAAACATTATCTTTGAGCCACGCAAAAGGTATCTCTTGCTACAAAAACTGCAACAAATCAACTCGACGAGATATGTGCATCTTAAAATTTTATAATTTTTCACTTATATTTTCTTATAAATTCATTACGACAAGAATAACAAATATTAAATGTTCAACAAAAGTGTATATTAACTACTTCTGAGGACCACATTCACAAAAAAAATGGAAACAAAAAAAAACCGATTTTTTGGATTTTCCCTTAGCTGAAACGTTTAGAATCAATTTATAAAGCCTAAATGGAAAGTCCGAGTACACCCGATTCTGTTTTTGCACGGATTTTTTGAATACGGCCGTGCAAAAAAAAAAGTTTTTGAAGAACACAGCCACAAATTTCGCCAAACAAACAAAAGTTTTTGTTCAACATTAGAGCATGCATAAAGACGACCCGCTTAAATTTTTTTCTCAGAAGATGCAAAATTCAATTACGAACAACTTCTCTGAAGACATCATAATGTCTAAATTCAACGAAAACAAAGAAAACACTTTTGCCTGTTAAATTGTATTGTGCATTAGGGTGCGGCTTATTTTTTGAAGTTTCGCATAACCAAAAATTCGTATGCTCTTCTGATTTTAAATTACGGAAAAAGAGAAACCTCAAATTTTGAGCCAAAGATATAAGGATTTAGAGATGCGCAAGCCACTTGAAGGTGAAATTTCAAGTTATTAAATATAACCTTTAATGAAGTCTTCATAACTTTGGTAATTTCCCACCAATTCTGAAGTTTATATGATCTTCTTCTTCTTCTTCTTTCTGGCGTTACGTCCCAACTGGGACAAAGCCTGCTTCTCAGCTTAGTGTTCTTATGAGCACTTCCACAGTTATTAACTGAGAGCTTTCTTTGCCGATTGACCATTTTTGCATGTGTATATCGTGTGGCAGGTACGATGATACTCTATGCCCTGGGAATCGAGAAAATTTCCTTTACGAAAAGATCCTCGACCAGTGGGATTCGAACCCACGACCCTCAGCATGGTCATGCTGAATAGCTGCGCGTTTACCGCTACGGCTATGTGGGCCCCCTGTTTATATGATCATTCTCTTTAAAATGCCATTTTTGAAAAGTTTGTAGAATACCAAATTTGTCTAAAATCAAAACTGAACCTAGTTAGTTTTTTTTTACAATTTTTTCCACTTTTTACTAAAAAATCATCTTTGTTTGACCATGATAACTTCATGAAAGCATAATCGATAAAAAAAAATTCTACATACTACTGAAGCAAATTGAGTTGTTCAAAAACCGTGGGTACAACAAAATTATTTAAAAATATATTTTTGAGTTAGTTATTCAAAAAGGTCTGGAAAAAGAAAATTTTCTTAAATTATGTGCACTAATTAATTCGTTTTATAACAAGATGCTTCATAAAATTCAGTTGAACAGTAAAAACGTAAATTCCGGCGAAAAAAATCTACAATCATAAGATTTTTCAAAAAAAAAATAACATGTTTATGGTTAGTTTTTGTTACACAGCTAAGTCAACGCTGTTTTTAATTGAATTAGGTGTACACACAGTTTGTAAACAGTTGAATTAGTTTCAAATATTTGTAAAAAGATTTCAAATCGGATGAGCATTCATGAAGTTATGATCAAACAAAGACAAATGTTTCAGTAAGAAAAGGGAAAACATTTAGAGAAAACTTCTTTTATCGAAGACTAGGAATGATTTCAGAAAAAAAAATATAATACAAACATGTCAAAATTTAGTTTTGAATAGAATTATGCTAAGACCATTTATGGTTGAAAAATAACAAAGTTATGAAGACTTCACTGAAGATCATATTTCATAACTTGAAAATTTACCTTCAAACTTAATATTTTTAACTAAAAATTTGAGGTTTTCCTTTCATGCGATTTGAATTCAGAAGAGCACACGAACTTTTGCTTTAAGGAACTTTCGAAAAATTAGCCACACCCTGTTGTGCTTTGATATGGATCCCTGGAGCAATCCTTTATCACTGTGTAGAAATAGGGTTCTTAAATATTCGGGATTTTTTTGTTTGTATTAAATTATACTAAAGATCGCGTTCTTGCTACTACTTAGTCAAACTTTCCGGCTCAAATAATGGGGTATTCATAACGGTTGGGATACAAAACATCGAAAGACAAAACGTAAAACCCCAAAACGTCGAATGCCAAAACATCGAAAGGACAAAACGTCTGAAGGACAAATCGTTGAAAGGAGATAATAACGAAATGTCGAATATGACAAAACGTCGAAAGGACAAAATATCGAATTATTTATTCTTCCGGATAAGAATCATTTTTTAAAGAAATTTCCAATTTCAACGTTTTGTCCCTTAGACGTTTTGTTCTTTCGATGTTTTGGCATTCGACGATTTGGATTGTCTTTCGACATTTGTCACCCAACCAATTCTTAGATATGCCATTACTTGAACTTTTCTTCTTCTTCTTCTATTTCTTCTTCTTCTTCTTGGCATTACATCCTTACTGTAATAGAGCCTGCCGCTCGGACTCATGTACAATGAACACTTCCACAGTTATAAACTTATTACTTTCTTGGGCCAAGTTGCCAAATTACCAACCCCCCCCCCCCCAAGGAAATTCCCAGTAAAAAAAGATCTTGGACCGATCAGGAATTGAACTCAGATACCTTCAGCATGGCTTCGCTTTTAGTCACGGCTCTAACCCCCCGGCTATTGAAGGCCTCATTTCATAGAATACAATGAGGATTTTCTGGAAAGTCATTGAAAATGCACCCGAAGGACTGACTGCAACAAATCTCTTGAAGGAATCCCTACAGAAATCGCGAGACAAATTCCTGTGAAATTTTCTGTCGGATTATATCTTAGAAATGGAATTCTTATAGAATATATCCTAAACATTGTTCGGAGACACTCTGATGGAAATCCTAGCTCCGTCCATGCCCATTCGCGCAAGCATTGCTCCGCCATTCGTCGCTTACATTCTTTATTCAAATTTTATTGGATTTCATTTTATCGTTGCTTTTCTCGGAATCCGACAGTTCGGACCGAGCGACCGACCGACCGAAAGCACGCGATAATGGTTTTAGATGGAATTGTTAGCGCGGGAATCGGAGTCGGAGCTGCAATCTGCCTTTAGTTACTTACTTGCTTGGCGGGGGGAAGGGCCGAAAAAAAAAAGAAAGAACCAGAATCGCTTTTATGCAATCCATCCGAGATGACGACCGACGAAGCTCGGTGACGGTCGGCGGAGGTGTCGTCCTCGCTTGTCGTCGGTTGACGGTCTGCGATTTGCGCGACGACGACGTTGGAAATTGACTGCAAGTGAAGTGATAATGAAGTAATTTCGAGAGGAAATTGTTTCGCTGACTTTTTTTTATTACGGCTTATGGTCCTGGCTGAGAAGGGGCCGGTCATCGTCAGACAGCGGATTATAGTTTTTTTTCCCTGGGCTAAGTGGGGTTTGATGAGTGCGATGTCAGGGGGATGCATTGTGACGGACTTGAAGCTTTGACATAAAACAAGAAAGGTGGATTAGACTTCAGGTTTGGGAACCAAACTATTCTAAGATGGCCTTCGAAGCAAACATTCCTTCAATTTGGTTGGTCAAATAATTTTAAGGGTATTTTTTTCTAGTGATTATTTCAATTTTCGAAGAGTCGAAGAAAGTTTCGTAGGAAATATATGATGAAATTTGTTCCGTCGTTTGAACATGTAAAAATAACATCAACCTATTCCAGTACGTCTGAGTTCAACGAATTGCTTTCGAAAAAGTTATAATAAAGCAAAAATTAAAATTTCGATTCCACTGAAAGCAAAATTCACTTTGCAAACTCGCTTCCAACACAAAGAACCAGATTCATTTGCAAAAAAAGGGGAGGGTGGTGGCCATTGTTTTCCATCTTTCTGCACCCCTCTCTCGCCAATAATGCTCGTTGTTGCAAAAGTACAAAAACCACCTCCACCCACACCGACTTGCTTCGCTATCGCATCGAAACGCACCGGAAGGAGTACACCACGAGGAAGCCTTCACTCCCCCGCCGCTTTTCCGACTGCCAATACAGAACCGACAATTTCCAGCTGTAACCTCGATTTCGTTGACTGAACAAGAACGCAACGCAACACCGAAAGTGCAGGACTCACAGTGGGGAAGTGCAATCGGCGTGGCTCTTCGCTTCGTTCTAATGGTTCCATTGCCTGATGCCAACAAGGAACAAGAATCGCACTCACTTCATACAATAATGTTCCACGGTTTTTCACCGCGGCCCCTCGCTAAATGGTTCTTCTTCTTCTTGTGCCTGGTGACCGACCGCATCGCCGACGCCGTCACACTATGGGACAGACTTGAAAATTAAACGACAAAATTTAAAGAACTGTACATGCAAACTCTAATATACATGAAAACGTCGTGTTTGCAGTGATTCATCAGCGTAGGCGTAGCTAAGATATTTTTTCTGAAAGGAGCGTAAGGGGTCCTATTCTTATTTCGTAGAAGTAATGTCGGTCGCAATAATCACGATATTCATATATTTCATAGTTTGCATAAATTTGTATTTTTTTATTGATTCTGTCTCATATTGCCGCACATCACATATTGGTTAATTTCAATTTTCCTCATGGTAAATATTCATGCTTTGTCTGATTCAGTAAAAAAAACTCTTCAAAAATTCAAATTGTGAATCTTCCACAAAATTTTAGGGTATTCAACCATGTGCTTTTGAGAGAGTCCTCTGAGAATTTGATGATTTCCTCATGAATTACTTCCATAATTTTTCAGAGCTTTCATTAAGAACTTCTCTATCAGCTTCACTGAGTTCCTTCTGGGATTCCGAGATTCATAGTTATAATTGAACGGAATTTGCTGAAGTTTCCTTAAGGCCGCAAGGGAAGTGAATATAATTACCCTATCCATTTGAAAAAGTAAATCTCAAGTACCACTTCGTAAATCGATGTGAAATTTATCATTTAATTATATATATGTAGTGCACAACCCATTACATTTTAAGCTTCATCGGTTTACTATTACTGGAGAACCGAACATCGGTTAGAGCTGAAAACTTCATCGATTGGTCGCTTGCTGGTGGTTACCAATCAATGAGGTTTTCACCTCAAATGGAGTTCGGTTCTCTAGATTTGTGCTCTTGAAAATTTGAGGTTTGGCTTCGATTAATCTTCTCCTTAAATATCACCAAGCAAGGATTCTTTAGAGTGTTCACTAACAGTTTTTTCAACTTTGTCTTCGAGGTTCTTCGTAAAATTTCACTTCAGATTCCTTCAACAAACCATACCAATTTCAGAAAATCTCTCAGAAATTCTTCATAGATTGTTGAAAAAAAGCTGTATACATTATCCATGTTTTCCTGCAAACACAATTAATGCTTCTTCCATGTGCTGATGTAAGCATTCCTAATAATATTCCACAAGATTTTCATAGGCTATTAAACAGGAGTCAATCGGAAATATATTCTTAGCGATTTGTCAGAGGAAGTATCTTTAGATTTCATTTTTAAAAAATCATCACGCATTGCTCAAAACTCTCCAGTTTAAATTCAAAAACTTCACCAAGAATACCTCAATAATTTGTTGTAAACATTTTGTTACAAATTTCTCTACAAATCAATTATCATATCCTATTAATATCATATTTCTTGAGTAAGACAAACACAAAAAATGGAAAAAGTTCTGTGAGAAATCTGTTGGATGATTTCAGCTTAAATTTAGATTGAAACAAAAATATATTAAATTTCTGTCGAAATTTTTCGACGTTTCATCGTAGAATTCCTGAAACTTTTTGACGAAATTGCTGAAGAAAAGGTTAAATTAAAGGATTTACTACGAAAATTCTTGTTCCTTGTTCTTTTTTTTCGGTTTGTATAATGGACGTTAAAACGGATGGATTTTTTACCGAAGTTCTCAGAAACTGATTTGCAAAAACTCCTACTGGCAGGGCGAACAGATTGATGTAGAAACCAATTTTTCCTCTTTTGGAATAATTATGTTCAATTATTTTGGTAGAAGAATAGGAGATTAAAGTGAGAATATTTGCGGTGTATTGAGGAACATTGCCAAAGATATTTAATTGTGAGATGTAGCTGAATTTAGGTCAGGTACAAACTTAAAAAAATTACGGATTACGGTGAAATTTCACCGTTATCTCAACAGCTGAAGGTTCGATGAAAAATCACCGAACAAACTGTAAAATCATCAAACAAAATCATAAAGAGAAAAACAAGAAAATGGTTCGAGCGGGAATCGAACTTCCGACCTATCGATCAGGAAGCAGGCTTGCTACCACTAAACCAGCTTTCACCGCTTTCTAGTGGTGTGCAAAAACTGAAACAAAAGGAAGCTCGTGCCTGCCAGAGCGGCTGTCACACGATTTCACAGAAGTTCGATGAAAATAATGATTTTACCGAACTGTTCGTTAATATTTCGTAGGGTTAAAGTGAAATTGTTTGTTTCTCAGATTTTTCCGGTAAAATAGTAAGTTTCACACATTCTCTCGGATAAATTAGTTAAATTCACGGATTTTGTCGGTGGAATAGTTGATTTCACAGGAAGATCTGTATTTTTATTGTTAGCAGGATACAGCAATTTATTTTAAGTGTGTAGAAAATTGTTGCATTTCTTTGATAATTCTTGATGGAGTTTTAGAAATAATACACCATCCGTATGAACATTTTGCAAGATTTCTAAAATCCTTGGAATTCCTCCTGGAATTGCACATTAATTCAATTCCAGAATAAGGATTCTGCAAAGATAAAAATATTTAAATTTCAATGTGGCGTAAACAGAAGAGTATAGTAAAAGTAAATCAAATTCATCTATTGTTACAGCACCACGTGTAGTTTTCAACTACAGATGCTTGAATGTGACATGATCGTGTAAATTTAAAGTGCATTTGATTAAAAATAAGAGATTTGTCGTTGACATTTCAGTTTGTTTTGATGTTAAAAATATGTGCATGAAAATAAACTGAAATTTCAAAAAAAAAAATTGCCGTGTGCCAATATTTGAACAAATTATACTAAAAGAATTATTTTAAGGACGGAACACATACATTAATGAATTTCCTAATGAATCTCGCCCACTTCCCAGTTTTATTGCTAAATGCTTCTCCACAAACTCTTTTAAAGAGCTTTAGAGCATAGCTCTATGCTAATTTCGGAAGCAAAAGTATTCTTGGGATCTTTCAATAAATTTTCTCTGAAGATTTGAAGGCAAGAGCCATTTTCAAAAACACTTTTCATTGATAATTGTTGTATAAGGATTGAAACAAAATTTCTAGAAAAAAAAATCATAGACAAATTTTTGACGAAATTAAGACGATCTCCGTGAAAGAATTTAGATAAATTTTAGGGAAAACTCTTTGAAAGAATTTCTAGTTGAACTTTTAGAAAATGTCTCAGTATAAGGTTTTTCAGAATCAATGATTTTTGGAGGAATCGTGAGGAACAACTTTCGAAAAGTTAAGTATTTTTTAGTTGAATTTGGGAACTTATTCTGATTCAATTTATGGATGAAAAGAAGAATTATAAGGAATGGTTGTCCTGAAGGAGGAATTCTCGTTAAAAAAGCCAACAAATCCCACATTATTACAATCGATGACAAAAGTTAGTAATCAAATGCTGTTTTCCCATACAAAATGGCCAAGTTTGGGGATCTGTATCTAAGCTTCTGGTAGGCTGAAATGACTGAACTTTTCAATGACGAACTACACATAACCTTATGTGTTGTGTATAATAAATTTACTTAATTTCAGTCATTTTCCGAGGAATTTCAGAAGATTGGTCATATAGAGAAGTAATCAACCAAGAGATGTTTCCAAATAATTAAAAAATGATGATCTGTTAGTGGTTGGTACGTTCTAAAAGTTTGAGTAAATTCCGAAAGTGAACAACTTTGCTGAAGAAACTAACCAACCAAAACTTTTGAATAAAATCGAAAACCCTCCTAATTACTTACTTTTCTCTGAAATTACTTGGAAAATGACTGAAATAAAGTGAGCACAGTCTACACACTGTGCTGACTGTATATGTTTAATTTTCATGAGATTTGAAGTTAATGTTCTGATGCTACATTCCGATATTTCTTGAGGAATTTTATTATACATACTAAAATACTTCAAGGAATATCAAAGATTGGTTTCAAAAATTTTGCAACAAATCCGCTTAAAGTTAGTCATGAATTTTGATAACTTCTGAAAAATTGAAACATAATAAGTTTTAATGAACAAATTTAGTTAAGATTTTGAGCTACAAGTTTTTTCAAACAATCAAAGAAAGCATTTATTGCTGGAAAAAGAAACTATGATGGATTTAGTAGAGATTTTCCACACCAGGTTTAATTTCTGCCATGTATCTGAAGAAAACTTAGCCTTAAAAAATGCTGTTATGAATTAAGCCTTATTTTTCACCAAAACATCACATTGTTTAAGAAATTCTTTCAGTATTATTGGATAATGATTCAACTAATTTTGTCGGAAAATCTACTAGTTTAACTGCAACTTGATGATGGATTTCTTCAGTGAATTATTATAAGGGAAATCATCATCACTGGACACCTCGAGCAAGACATTCTCCAAAAACATGGAAAATCGTAAATATTCCATTTCAAAATATCAAAACATTCACATCAGCAATATTGGCATCAATCAGAAAATACAGATTTTGGGATACGAATTTCCAGGAGGTTACCTAGCATTTTTTGTAACATGGTTTTCTACGGAGATGTCGAGAAATTGCGCTTTTCACTCCTAAAAACAAGCTGACCCAGAAGTCAGAACCACCACGCTGATGCTGTGTACGACAAGCGAGGTTTCCCACTATTGTAGTAAAAAACTAAAAGAAGAGTATTTTTGTCAATTATAATCTATGTTAATCTATTCGGAAGATTTTTCTTCATGTCATAGCCGTGTTTTTATTGACCTGGACCCTTGCTCCCTGTACTAACACCAATGTTCATCAGATGCGTTTGGAATTGGATTGGAAATTTTTGTTCGAATCAAAAATTTTAGAAGGCACATATTTTATTGTGATATTTTTCAACGAAATTCGCTTATAATTCGTATAACGAAATCCATAATTTATTTTAAATGATATTAAATTATAATTTCCAAGTATTTCACAGGTACAGGTACAAAATGCAATCATAAATTCGTGATTGTTCGGATAGTTTTGATAACTATTAATTTAAAGTATAAATCGATATTTAACTCAACTTTTACAAAACTTCATTCGATATTTCAGCTTAACATGATGTGGTGATACATTAGATACATACACCAGCTTTTGAACTATCTTACATTTTAAGATGCTTAAATATTTTGGTAAGAATTTTATTTTTTTTGTATAACATACGAGAATGATTGATTTTAAAATAACAAATCAAGCGAAATTCCTGGTGCCTCATGTGAAGTCATCAAAATGAGACGCGTCGTATATACCAGTATCGTAAAAATGCAGCCGAATGATTCCCGATCAGTGCGAAAACGAACAAAAACAAACGCCGCTAGCAACGGATCCGATCCGAATTACTCACTTCATTGAATCAGATCTTTTGAACGGCTTATCGGCTCGCAAAGGATGACCTTTTGCTTTCTCATTCTTCATACATTCTTCCTCAGAAACTCACGATTCGACCGGACTCGAACACGATGTTCGGTCGATTTCTCCTACCCGAATTAAACGAAAGATTCGAAGCTATGCGCTTTGCACTCAAAGTGAGCATTTTCTCTCTATCCGCTTGTCTGCAGTGCAAGTGGGCGGGGCAAATTTATCTTTCTATGCCGAAAACGCTGAGACCACGGAGCAGCAGCAAACTGTGCTTGCATGTGTAACGTGGCGCGCAAAGCAAGGCACGTTTCAAACGTTTCATTAGAGCCGAGATACGAACAAAAAAATATGAAAGATGAGCTGATTCGTTCTTTTTTACGAGTCACTTTTTATCTGATCCGTTGTTTCACTGCAAAGCGAATGAATCGACTCTAGTCAATAAAGAGTCACGGATCACTCGTTCAATTAAGTGATTCGGTTTGAACGGCTCTGATTTATTTTGCCAATCTCTAATATATGCAGTACCGGACAATGTATTTGCAACTAAATCTCTGGTAATTTATGCGTCGAATGAAATAAATTTTCACAGCACATAACTTGAATTCTAATATATATTTTTAAATTTTTTAACTAAACATTATAAATGATGCATCCTTACACAAAATCAGTTGTAGATTTCGAATGTTATAGTTCATATCGTGAAGAAGGCTTTTCGGTTTTCACAAAATCCAAATACATTTATTTAATGTTTTTTCGAACGTTTCCGTCACATATAGGCTTTTTCTCAGGGACTCAATTTTTCATCTAGTGTTGTTCTGTTGTCAAGTTCCTTTATTTTTCACCCTGTCCATATGAAAATAGACGCTGCTTGCTTGTAATTGAATCAAAATGTCTCGACAATCTGCTAATATATTTGCAAACAATATTCCGATAGCACATGAACGAGGAGAGTCCAGGCTCTCATCTCCCAATGACTGCCAGTTAAATACGGCTGAATACCATACATACTTTCTTATTTGAACTAGTAGAAAAATAGCAGAAATTATGATTTCTTAAATCTAAAATTTCCGTTACTTTTATATGGGATGCTTAAAATATAGGGGAAAACAGCACTCAATATCGGACTTTTGTCTTGAAAATTTGAATTTCTGGCCCATAGTGCATCGTCATCGAAGAACAAGAACCGTCAGTGCTTCGGGAGCGGGCCATTTGGCATAAAGCCGTTTGGCATAAAGGACATTTGGCATAACGGTCATTTGGCATAACGGACATTTGGCATAATTTTTAACTAAGTGAAAGATGAGGGTCATTTGGCATAACGGACATTTGGCATAATTTCAATATATTTTCTGTACATACTTAAATTGAAGATTTTAGCATTTTATTACTGTTTTATTTTAGTAACAGCTGAATCTGTTCTATAATAATTTATTTATTCTCTTCTCTGGCAAGCCGCCGAAGAAGCCAATAAGTGCGATATGAATCCATCAGAAGAATCCGGTTAAATCATACCACCGAATTCAATCGGACTGTAAACTTTGTAGATGTATTTTATACGACTTATGTTGACTTCCAATTCGGTGATATCGCTTACTAATAGACGAAATACCGATAAAGAAAAAGATGGTGAATTTCTTTCAGAAGCTTCCAAGTTAATCAAAAACAACTAAAAAACGATGCACTTTTTCTTTCTATATAAATACACGTTTTATATTTGACTTTATATGCTCTGTAAGAGCTCTAAGAGAATGATAAAATCAACCCGTTAATTCAGGACGAAGTTGTAAACTCTTTACATCGCGTCAAGACTCTGAGGTGACGGTTAATTCGCCTCTGGATTACCAAAGGTATAATAAGGTTTCAAGTGTTTTATTGATCTCATCAGATTTTTTCCTTCTTTTGCACATAGACTATTCATTCGAGTTATACTGGTTTCATTACTATTGAAAATAGTTCAGCTTATTTTTTAATTGGGAATTTTACCTTCTTTAAATAATCGGAAGTTCTTTGTAGTTGTCCTGATAAAACTATTATATGCATTAAACTTGCCTAAATTTTCATAAGAGATTTTTCCTTGTTTTGATCATAGGCTGTTCTTTCAAGAGTGAAGTATTTCTCATAGTTATTGATGTTAAAGCTTATAATAAGGGCATCAGGGGTAATATGCACCCCAGAAGTAAAACTACTTTTTGGGGATTCTATGAATATTTTAGAAAAATTTAGACATTTTCCTGGAAGTTGAATTTGTAAAATCGCATGTTGTGGGCAGAGCCGTAGCGTGGGTTCATGGCGCCCTTGGCGAACTTCCATTTAAGCGCCTCTCAATCAAAACTGTACACATCTATTTAACATGGTGAGAGTTAACGTGAACTATGTCATTAGAATTCATTAGAAAAGAATCGTAGGATGCTAGAAATTTAGAACATATTTGATTATTGAGTTAATTCCTGCAGGACAAAACGCAAATTCTTTTATCTATTAGGGCAGATTGCCAACTATTGCACAGACTAAAAACGTGCCAATTATTGAACAACCCGTGTATTCCTTATGGATGTGCAATAATTGGAGTGTTTTTAGTCTATGCTATATTTTGCTATTTATCCTAAATGTTATTTGAAAAATTCCCAAGAATATTACAATTTATATAATAAGAAACAAATATGAAAAATCGGTGTTCTAACAATTTTTTGGTGCCAATTTTAGTAAAATGTTTATTTGAAGAAAAATTCTTCTAAACATTTTAAAAGTATTGATTAAAAAAAATAAAAGCTTCTTTATCCGATATTTATATCATATGACACTAATAGTACAACCTTGAAAAAAAACCAAAGCCATACGCTTATGTGTTACACTTTTCACCACACTGCTGCCGTATAAGGCTTGCGAGCTTTTCTTAACAGTGTTGTACAAAATACAACAGCACGACTACTGAAGTGTTAAAAACGTAAATAAAAAAAATCATTTTTCATAAAAAAAAATTAGTGCTAAAAAGATTTTTTTTTCAATTCACGTTGTCTTGGCCAAGACATTTTCATAAAGTATCATTTAAAAAAGTAATTTTAAATGAATTTTTAAGGAAAGGTACGATGGGTTACGTCATCTATAGCTTTCTGAAAACCAAAAATGAGTATATCAATCCTACTGATTCCATTTTTTTTGTAAAATCAAATGGCTATCAGCTAGCGTACAATATTTTTAAGTGTTATTAAAAATGTACCACTGATTTGGGAAGAATAATTCGCAGAATGCTGTGCGGATTTGGCAGGAGTTAAATTCTTAGAAAACCACACCCTGGATTGAATATGTCATCAAGATGGTTTAAAAAGTTCAAAAGTGTCGGTGAACCGCAAAGCGTTCTATCATAACCACACATAGTTTATATAGAAGACCTTGATTATTTGAGAATCTCGACAATTTTTTGGTTGAATCCAGTCAAATACTATGTTAGATTCATGCTCAGTATTTCATGAAAATTTCTTTCAGGATCCATATTGTGATTCATAGAGATTGTGTTTGAATTCAATATGTATTTTCAAACTTTACCATTTGTGTCACGCGTGTTGGCGCTCCCTTAAGGCTGGCGCCCTTGGCGGGTGCCAACCTGGCCAACCGCACGCTACGGCACTGGTTGTGGGTCACTCCTATCCGCCCTTGACGAATCTTTTCCAATTGTTTTACAAATACTCATAAAAGGCACCGTGGGGTTGTTTTGCCTCAAGAGTGCATATTACCCCAGAATGCCTTATTCAATTTTTTTTTTCCTCAACTTGGGTGAGATGTCATTCTCCTCCAAGTTTAAGATTGCAACTTGTGAACTGAACTCTGCATCGTTGCTTGCGTATAGCAATAAACTACTCGGGGAATATTTAAGTCAAAGAAACCAAGACTTGTGGTTGCTAGAGCTATGACCAATGTTGCTGAACAACGATCGGAAACGCGAGGCACGATGAATGTTCGTAGGCATCAAAACAGAATCTGCGAATAAACACAAACAATCGTTCGGGCGCTTCATTCGTTCGTGTTTCATTTTCGGATCGCTGTTTCTCCATCGCTGGTGATTTTCCATCGCTCGATAATGTGAACGGTACGATCCACGCTGCCTGCTCTTCGCGAAGAACAGGAAAATATTCATTTCGATCATCTTCATGCGGGCTTGCGACAATCACGCTAAACTTGCTCCGCTCAAAAATGAGTGCCGAGCGCACAAAATTGGCCTCTTTTCGTGCAGCACAGATTCTGTGCAAAGGGGCTGTACACAGTTTTGTGCAAACGGTGGTAAACAAAACTGAATGAGTGAATTGCGCACAGAGGAGGAACGCTTGGAATGCGGAATTCGTTTCCATTTTTATTTTGCTTCTGAAAACATAAAAAAACATTCCAATTTTAAAGATTTTCAGAGATTTTTTTTCATTTGAATAGCCGAAGCAAATGGGGAAAAAACTTTCGCAGTTGCGACCATCTTCCGGCTTTTCGCTAGAAAACATTTCAGAAAACTCCCCATCTTACCAACGGCAAACTGTTTGCTGCCACGCGGGATATCATTGACAGTTCCGTTTCCATCGATCCCGGACAGCCGAAGGCCAAAACGTCGGCAACTCACAGAATGAGTGCGACCTACTCAGAATTTTCACTCAGTCAGTCAGTTCTGCATTGGTTGCCTCATTCTGTGTAGTTTTAACACATGCGCTGCATGGAGCTGGCTTAGCGTGGAGTGTTTGCTTGACTTTACGAGAAGAAGCAACCTTGCAATGAGTCACGAGAATGAACAGCGCGTGGATAAATGAATCCTACGAGTGGAAAGGCTTCGCGAACCACTTATCGGTGTGTTCATTTTGCTTCTTCGGCGTTGCATCCGTTCGCTTTTTGCGATGCTCTTCGTGACGCAAAAATGAAAAATGAATTTTGGCGAATGTTGGATCGCGAAGATGCGTCGATCATTGTTCACGAAGAAGATCCATCGCAACCCTGGCTATGACAGATATTACTTAGTCCGATCCGAGGGATCAAAGCAACCCGATCTAGCAGAAGGACGAAAAAGTGTTAAACATTTTTGGTTACTGTCAAAATCTAACTACAAACATCTGTAGGTGGCTATCACCGCTAGCAGAGAAGTGAATAAGTGCTTACATTTAGGATGTACTTTTTTCAGCACGAACTGTTTCTTGAGCTACTACTCAAAAGCTAATTATGTGTATATCAATGATGGTGTAACTTTCTTCATGAATAAGCTGAATAAGTTCTTTGAAATTCATTATAAATCCATGCTAACAGTAGTTCACTTTTGTTTTCAATTTCGGCCGAACGGCATTCGGCCAAATGACCCGGAACCGAAAATGCTGAACATATTATCAGAAGCAACTATGGCTCTAAAATCAATAAATCGAGACGAAAACCTCATGTCCGCCTAAACTAGCTTCCTGAACCAGTGTGCAGTGCTTGATCGGGTTCGTTTTTAATTTCAAATTAAGAAATATTGCGTCACTGATTGACACCCTAGTTCATCTTCTGTTATCCTGTTTAGTCATGATATTTATCTAGAGATTTACCCTTCTTTTAAACATAAGGTATTCTTTCAAGGGTTATTGCTATAGCGATTCGACGCGTTATTTTATTATATAGGAATTTGCCCTTCTTTCTAACATGACTTTTTCTTTTGCGTAATATTTATTACAACAGTTTTTTCACATAGAAGAAGGAGTATCTGAATAAAATATAAAATACCAATAAATCATAAATACTAAATAACCCTTACTTTTCAGATGGTTTGATATTATGCCAAATGTCCGACATGCCAAATGACCTTTACTTCACATATGGTTTGATATTATGCCAATTGATTCTTACTTTACATATGGCTTGATATTATGCCAAATGTTCGTTATGCCAAATGACCCTTTATTTTCACATTGTTCAAAATTATGCCAAATGACCGTTATGCCAAATGGCTGTTATGCCAAATGTCCTTTATGCCAAATGGCGTTATGCCAAATGACCTTATGCCAAATGGCTTTATGCCAAATGACCCAGACCCCATTGCTTCCCACTGTGTACGAGAATTGGCGGTGAATCTTAACCCGGTTTTTTTTCCGGGTTGGGATATCGATTTCCCGCGTTTCGGTCGCTCACTTGCGAAACGGTTCGCAATTTTCGGGAAGTTAATATCGGAACACGGAGTCAGTGCTGTTCTGCGGACCAAACAGGGTAGACAAGCATGATGGTATTGGTGTCTGTATGTGTGTCACGGAGCACATACGATGGCAAGGAGTGGTTTAGTCGGTGGAAGCAGCAGCCGTTTTGGTCATTACCACAAATCCAGTCCAATTCCGGGAGACGATTTAATACTCTGCGTTCGGGTTGGGTTGGCTTGTCCGTTCGCTTTGCTTTAACTGTATTTGGCTGTGTGGTTGAAAAAGATGGATACAGCTGGAGAATCACGACTTGTGGAAGGACACTTTAGGGACTTTGGAGTTTTGGTTTAAATCGAAATCGATATTCTGGAATGCAATTTATTTTGAATCAAAAGAAATCCGCCATTTACCTACTAGTCATGATTTTTTTTTAATATATTTTATCCAGGTTTCAAGAAGAGACCTTCCTTAGCCGAGTGATTAGAGTCCACGGAACTTTTCTTAAAAGAAATTTCCTTGACTTTCCTGGGCATAGAGTATCATCGTACCTGCCACACGATATACGAATGCGAAAATGGCAACTTATCTCTTCTCTATCGATTTCTTCATGGATTCCTCTCTTTTAAGATCCTCAAGGTATCCCTTGAGTCCCTTGGTATCTTGAACGTCATTTCAAAGTCATTTTTAAGAAGACATGTTAGAACATTCGACCTTGACTTGAACTTATCAACAATTAAGTTCCATCAATGTATGCTCTTGATTCCAATAAAACACACCACAACCTCTCTGTTATTGTTCAACTATCGCTTGCATTGGCCCGAATCATCATCCATTCCACTCATGACTATCCACGAAATCTGTTTTACGACCAAACCCAAGCTTATCGACTATTCGGCCAAACATCGTCATCTCCGCACTCGGTGTGGCGTTATCGCATTTTAGGTTCGTAACTGTCCGGTAACCGACGACTTTTTACCGACAAAGACACGAGACGGGACGAATGTTATTATCAAAGAAACACTTAATCTCCCGCGTAAGTTATTCGACGCATTCACCTTCACAAAAGGATGCCGACGCCCAAGTGGTGACTGCGTGGAAATTAAATTCCGGCATCTTTCACTTTTGTTTGGAGCCTTTTTTCGGTTTTTGAAACAGCAAACCGAAACCGGCACTTCCGTCCCGGAAAAATCCATTAGAAATTCTACCGGCGTAGAAGCGTTTAAAAGCCTTCGTCTGTGTGATGACTTCGGGAAAAAAGCGGCCAACTTCGCAGAAGCGGAGGTGCTTCTGCGGTACACCGCGCAGTTCCCGTTCCCCACATCAGAGGGACGACAAAGACTTCTTTTCAACCGGAGCGGCGTTGCGTGTTGTGCCGTCGTCGTCGTCGGGTGAGTCAATTCCCCAAAAAGTCCGAAAAGTAATAGGAAATAAATCCCAGCACAGCACCATAAATATTTATAGATTCTCCGAGCGGCGCGGTACTGGTTGGTACTGGTCACGCATCTTCCCCTGTCGGGGAAAAGCTATTGTTTCCACGTGGTTGAGTGGCGAAGATGCGGTGGTTCTTAGACCGTTATTGTCAGAAAATATCATCATAAAATTTGTGATCTATGATGGATTTCGATATTTAAGCTGCATGTGTGGGTAAATTTTAAAAGCCCTAAAGTTAGGCCCTAGTATAAGTCCACAAATTTTAAGGAAAACTTTGTTTCATGGACCGCTATAATTTGAAGCAATACACTATCAAAGCTCATTGAATTGCTCGGTGACTGACCAAGTACTATAGAGATCTGCACTCCCATGCAATCGAATGAGTTCACCTCCTAATGCATACTGCAGTATTTGTTCATATCTCTAGGATTACACGTCTAATTGAAACTCGATAGCTTAATCGAAAGACAATGAGTTAGTTTTACTTCGAAGATATTTCCATAAACTCGGGACGGAGCTGGTTGTCTAATGGCTAACTTCATAACTTCATAAGCAGAAGATCATGAGTTCAATCCCCGGCTCGTCCCTTTGCTTGTATTTTGTACTTGCTTCTATCTTTCACAAAACAAAATTTGTTAATACTCATTGCTAGAACCAGATACGAACAAGAAACCGTTTCCTTACGCTTGCAAGCCTCTCTGCCATAAAATTACCTTACCCCTATACCTTCCCGCATGAGCTAGCGTAGATGCAGGAGTATATTCGGTCTACTGTTTGCCACTTTTAATACAACTTCAATTCCTTTCTCTTTCCCTAATTGATTTGCATCCTGTTTTGTGCAGTTTAGCTACAGAAATCAACTGATTTAATAGATATTTTTTGTGACAATATCGGTCTGGAGAGCACCGTGGAAGAAGTTCGATCAATCCACTTTTGGCCATATTGGGTCTTGCGAGACATCAGAGCTTGTACAGAAATGCAGATTTTCATAACTCTACGATCTTTAAATATCAATAATTTTCTCATTCTATTCTTCGGGCAAAAAATACAAACATGCTTCACCAACTGGAAGTCTCTAACCTCATCGATATTTTTCATTACACAATCGCAGACTGCTGAAGGGGGCTATTTCCCGGTCGTATTTTTTTCATCTTCATACCACAGTTGAATGAAGAATAAGGCAATGAATGGGCCGCAGTCCGATAATGAAAACCTCGGTACATGTTCTCGGAGGAAAATGCCACTCACTTTTAATTGAAGGGACGAGAAAAAAAATTGATGGGGGGAATGGAAAACTCGGAGAGTGGGAGTAAATTAATGACTTTCATATAAGGGTCGCCAATGGATTGATGGATCGATCGCAAGTCTCAATTCGGTTTTGTTCACCTCGAAATCCGCGTTAGCATTCATAAGAAAGTACTAGGAGGAAGCACAATGCGATGGATTTTCTCTGGAAAAAAGAGGGCTAAGATTTCGAGAGAATGTACCGAGATTGGGGCGTGGGTGGAGCTCTTCACAGAGCACTCCACGGACATTTCGAAAAATGTCTTTACAAGGATCTCTACAAATGTGATTACAGAGGCCACCTCAAAAGTTTTGTCAAAGTTTCCATAAAAACCATGATCACATAACTCATTACAGAAAGTCTACTCAGTTGTAATCATTAAAAACTCCACTTCTATGAATATTGCTAAAGGAACTTCTGTGGACTTAGCTGTGGAATTCCCTTTCGGGACTTTTGGGAGCATCTCAACATAAGTTTTCAACATTAGTTTGTTTTTCTTATAAGATGAATTGCTTGAATAAGGCTCAAAATCTGTCCAGTTTAGTCCTACTCTAGGTAGTGCCAGCCTTGTGAGCTACTTTCAATGCTTTCCAACGAGTTCTGAGACTGAATGTTGGAAATCAATTTATTACCAGGAGTTCTACCAGCCCCGTCATACCTTCATACAACAACAAAGTGCAACAATGTTCATCTATTGATCGGCATGACAGCAACCCGGTATCCCGGTCTGCATGGAAATCATTTTCAGGAAATTAGCAAAATCAAATATGAATCCTGTGCTCACAACAAATAAATCGGCACATCCCGGACTCCATCCGGGTCAGCAGCAACAGCAGGACCGACCAGCAACGCACAGGATCTATTGCCGACAGGGCATTGTCTGCACGCGTGTCCAACAACGGCTCCGACAAGCAATAGTCCCGATCCGGATCCGGGCCAGTCCCCGTTCTGAAATTTCAATTAACGAACGATGATGATAATACTCCAAACCATCCATAATCCCGTTCACAAACGCTTCTGCTTTTTCGGGCCTCCTCTGCCCAACTCTGCTCCGGTTCCCTGATTAAGAATTCCTTCTCACGCAGACCCCGGGAGGCCCTATTATACGCAATTGCTCGTATGTGACAAATCCTGCTGGTACATTATCACCACCATCGTCCGTTTCCCGTTTCGTTAGTTCACTTGCTCATTCCGGTTCGGTCCCGTGCACAAATACCCGTAGTTAAAAGACCCAGGCAAGTCTGGAGCCAACATCGGAGAGAGAGCTTCCCAATCGATTAATCCTGCATGTCGCCTTTTGTCAGCTGCACCGAGAGCTGACTACTGCCCTGCCAGCGCTCATTGTGCGTCGTCGTCGTCGGTTGGTCCTAACTGCTGCAACTTCCTCCCACCCCGAGAACCCGGCCAACCAAACAGGAAGCACAGCAGCATAAACTCAAATTTTCCACACATTTTATCTGCGACGTCTTTCTTTGTTCTGCGACGCACCAGCCCACGCCACGTTCAGGACCGGCAGTAGCGTCACAGAAACGCAGTCCTACCACCCTCTCTTGCTCTCATTCGGGTTGGAACGGTACGGTCGGTCGCACACTCGGGGCAGATCGCTGTTTTTGATGGCCAAAATCTCTAGTACCCTAGAGGATTAGTGTATTCAATCAAGGGTTTTTTAATAGCTTGTACCATATTTTGGTCACTTCATTTTCTCCTTTTTTGCTTTACGTTCCATCTGGGATAAAGGCTGCTTCTCAGCTTAGTGTTCTTATGAGCATTTCCGCAGTTATTTACTTAAAGCTTTCTTTGCTTACTGACTGTTTTATACATGCGTATATCGTGTGGCAGGTACGAAGATACCCTGGGAAGTTGAGAAAATTTTCAACCTGAAATAATCCTCGACCGACAGGATTCGGCCCCATGGCCCTCTGCTTGGCCTTGCTGAATAGCTGCGTGTTTACCTCTATGGCTATCTGGGCTACAGCTGTTCGACCACTTCACTTTATCTCTTATTACGAGCGTCTTAGCAAAAAACTTCCTTCGGAAAAGTTTTTTGCAGTACCGTAGCTAAAGCGATGCAGCCCAAGTAGCATACAAAACAACACAGGGGACTTGTCTGTATGTTGGAATGGCCTGCAGGTTGGGCCACCTCGATATATTCCATTTCTTAAATGAAGGCCCCCATGAGCCAGAGTGTCATACTTGAAACTTGCACTACCGACTAAAGCCCACGATCCATTTCTACCTTTTGACCAAAACCTGTACTCCATGAAGGAAGCTATTGTGCTAACCAGCACTGCTTCTTGCTTCGCAATCTGTATGTGACTCACGTTTATCTTGTGCTCTCGCACCTTCCTTGCTCTTTTCGTACTACATTAAGAGCTGGCATTACGTCATGGCCTTGTTTCTACGATTGTACGACATTTCCCAGAATGACGTTCCCCAGAACGACATTCCCCAGAACGCCATTCCCCAGAATGGGACATTCCCCAGAAATCCATTGCCCAGAATGGGATATTCCCCAGAAAACCATTCCCCAGAATGGGACATTCCCCAGAAAAAATAACAAGTGATTTTTGGAGTGCTAAAATCCAGGCAAATAGTGTAAATAGTATATAGTAAATAGTGAATGCATTTAACTGGAAAATTCTAGGAAAACCAAATTATAGTTTTCATAGGAAAAACATTTTCGTATTTTTTTTAACGACAGGACATTTGGTTTATGGTAGTCTTTCATTTATTGACTGGAGAATCTCTAAATCAAAATTTCTAGAAATTAATCAAATACAGCGCCACCTATGGTCGGAAATGTAATTCGAACCGTTTGGACGATTTTTATATATTTTGACGATTTTCTCCTTACAAACTTCAAGCTCGTTTAGCCCCTCCTTAGAATTGATGGATTCTGTTCAAATGTTTACAGTATTTCATTGCAGTCTGTTATGGGCCACCCTAGTGCACACAGACTACGATATTTTGTAGCTATTAAGTTTTGCTGTAAAAGGAAATTTTCAAAGACAGAAGAATTCTAGTGTAATTGTGTTCCATTAATCTACATAATTACGAAGACAATAAACCTAGGAAGAACAGCATATGTTCAAAAGAAGGAAGAATATGCTATGAAAGCAGAAAAACAAATTTCATCAATTTATTTTGTACATATAAGGAATATTACACTATACAAATCACCCTTTGAAAATACAATTAGAAAGAACAACCAATTTTAAAAGAAGGAAGAATAACTATGAAAAAAAATCCAATAACTTTGGCCAAGTTTGATCATAATCGGTTCCCCAAAAGTCGTTTCCCGGAACGCCAGTTCCCAGAATGCCAGTGCCCCAAACAACCCGTTTCCCCGAATAGCCTAGTTTCCGAAAAGTTTTAGCTCTTATAATTGTCATAACTTTCTGTGTTTCAAGTGGTGAATGAACCGGTCATTTGATATGCACCCTTTTTCACTTGATTGGCGGTTCTCTCGAGTTTCACCATCATCGACATTTTTGGCAAGATGTTATAATCTATATTATCTCCTCCTTTTATTTGCTTATCATTCATTCTAGTTCAGCACCCAGTCCTGAAAGACTATTGTTGCACCTGTTTGAACTGCATCACTATTCGAGGAAACGAGTTATTCGGGGAACTGTCTTTTGGGGAAACGGGTCATTCGGAGAGGTGGCATTCGGGGAAATGATATTCAGGGAATCGTCAGTAGCACAATCATGTTAAGTAGATGTAAAACTGTTAAACAGCATTTTCTCATCAAAATTTTGGTTTGGTATGCCGGTGAACCACATTGTCATTTATTTTGGATTTTCAAAGCCACCTCCTCTCCCCTTCGTGATCTTCTCTCCGTATGAACGTTTTGAAATTTGTGTGGGACGTGGTCTTTGACAAAACATGCCCTTCCATAGATGACCAAGTGGTTTATAGATGGCCCCTTAGATGGTTTGCCTGAGACAAGGGAAGCAAACACTCGCTGTATAGAAGGTTTTTTTTTTAACTCAATACCGATTTTATTCGCTTGAGATCTATAATAATGATACTGATAAAATAATATTTTGGCTGAATTGACCTCTGTGTCGCGAATTCAAAGCTTCTTGGAATTCGAATCAGTTCGGAGGGTACATTTTTTTTAACGAGAAAAACATCTAATTAACCAAATTGATTTTTTTCACTCTATAAAATCGTATAAAAACGATTCTGGGGAATGTCCTATTCTGGGGATTGGTTTTCTGGGTAATGTCCCATTCTGGGGAATGGATTTCTGGGAAATGTCCCATTCTGGGGAATGGGTTTCTGGGGAACGTCATTCTGGGGAATGTCGTTCTGGGGTTTGACTTTCTGGGAAATGTCCTACAACCGTTTCTACTGTCGCTTCTGTGCTTGCTACGCTTCGTTACTCTACAGCGACGCGTTTGGCGCTAGCATCTCGCCTGAGTCCTGCTCAACTTCTATTGATCGCTTCTGCGCCTGCTGCTAATCCACTGATTCTCGAACTCTCAAGGTTTGATCAGTTTGATACCGAGGTCAGTCCAGCGATTTCGGTTGGAGGGTAGCTTCCGGTTCACTGACGCCTGACGACCCAGAGCTAGTGGTTTGTCATGATCGGTGCTACTCGGCATAGTGCTCGACAGTGGAGCTAGCCTATTCCATCGGTGTGTTTCCGACGTAGGATACCTCCCGAAACCGTTAACGTAACGCGTTTGTTCCCACTTCACTACTCAGCCCTGTCGTCGTAAAATTTGAGCTTCTTAGTCGTCCCTTTTGGGGCCCAGATAGCCGTAGCGGTAAACGCGCAGCTATTCAGCAAGACCAAGCTGAGGGTCGTGGGTTCGAATCCCACTGGTCGAGGATCTTTTCGGGTTGGAAATTTTCTCGACTTCCCAGGGCATAGAGTATCTTCGTACCTGCCACACGATATACGCATGCAAAAATGGTCATTGGCATAGTAAGCTCTCAGTTAATAACTGTGGAAGTGCTCATAAGAACACTAAGCTGAGAAGCAGGCTTTGTCCCAGTGGGGACGTAACGCCAGAAAGAAGAAGAAGAAGAAGTCGTCCCTTTTTGAGGGAGGCGTTGCTATAGCCCAGAGGGCGCTTCTATTCCCAGGCGTTAATGATGTCGGCTCATAAGAAATATCACAAATATTTTAATATATAGGGATCAACTGTGATGGAGGTTATGTTGCTATGGGTTTTCGACTTTCAGTTTATACAGATCATAAACGGAAATCCAAAATCCCTTGGCAACATTTTAATATATAAAAATTGCAAATATCACAAATACTTTAATATACATTCCTAACGAACGAAAACCAAAATGCATTTGCACGTATTTAGTTTGTATTCCATTTCTATTAAAATATGGAACGAAGAGATCAAGTACATGGACTTAAACATTATTTAGTTGAAAAGTTTGCTGATGTAAAAAGTTAATGTTATTTTGTTCTAGTATCAATTGAATCTACCTTAACAATACCTACTGTATATGCTATGTGACTTTTTCCTAGAGTCATACTATTACGATGTACCATTCAAATAGAAATCATAATCCATGAAATAACAATCTAAAAGCCACATAGAACCATTTTTGTGTCTCTCTCAAATTTAATTTTTTTAAAGATTGTTTGTGTTTCAGGGAATATATGAGAAGAAGATACGAGAAAAAATACAAAGAATTAATCAAAAACTGAGCTTTTTTGCCAACTATCAAGCTATGGTCCAGCAATTTGAGTCAACCTAAATGCTTCTCCTCTAGTTTTATAAAATTTAGGCAAAATACGACGCAAACTGTAATTCTAATTATATATGCCGATGGTAACCGCGTTTCAGCGATTATTACTCAACCATAACTCGGAACATTTTTAACGAAATATTATGTGTATTCTCAGTCTTGTCAGACCAGAAAAAAATGTAGACTTGACTAGAATGCGAAGAACAGTTTTAAAGTTAAACATAAATAAAACAAAACCTGAGATTCAATGTTTCGAATGTTTGATTATGTTTGTACGTAAAGTAATATATGAAACATACTTAGAGAAATATATGATATTTTTTCTTTTAAAACCATGAATCAAATAATTAAGTTTACTAAGATTTTCTTGAGTTTTCCAAAAGCAAAACATCTAGAAAATTTGAACTATTTTTTTACATAAAGAAGAAGTGTTCGATTTTCAGCCAAATATATGGCTTAAATTACAAATAAAATATCGCTGTTGAGGTAATAACAATATGGAAAAAAGTCAAAAATTTCTCTGGTTTTCAATATATTTCGCAATGGTTTTATCTTTTGTACCGTTTTGCATCGAATTGCCGGACGCTTCGAAAGCCGGACACCTTGAACCTAGTCCAAAATAGTTTGGCAGTTTAATACTGAAAGCTGGTGATATAACCTTAAAAAAAGTGCTAAAAATTCAATTCGAATGAAATACTTACAAAATCTTTGAGTTTTTAATTTAATAAGAGTGTTCGGAATCCGAAGTAAATGTGTCCGGAATCCGAAGCAAATGTGTCCGGAATTTGAATCAAAGAAAGACATACAATGGAACTTTTTTTATTTTACCGTGATGAATCAATACCCGGACGCTTAAGCGGTGCAGCATGATCTAATTCCAATATCAATATATTTGCATTAGATTTGATCAACGCACTACCGTGTCACGAATCGTTCCGTTGATAATTGCAAATATTCTAGTTAAAATAACGAATATAATATGGAAATAATGTCTTTTATTACACATGTCTTGTTTTCAAATCCGGACATGTGAATCAAAAAACCGGACATTCTTGAATCAATTTCTGAACATCCGTGTTTAAGCCAGCTTAATTCAAATAAAATTAAGAAAATTCAATTTAAATGTGGCTATTCCTCATATTTTTGTTGTAAAATACAGGGAAACACATAATAAAGTTTTTAAAAATGAATAATCAAGATTATTCTGTATTTCGGTTACTCATATCTTTTGATTGTAGCCGCGGGCAAATAATCTGCAACAATCGTCATCATACAGTCGACTTTTCCACTACAATTTAATTTCATACACGACCATCCACTTTTTCTTGCATTTATTTCGGTTTTCGGTGCATTTTTATTACAAAATAGCAAACTACAAGTTAAACGTATAGCGTTCGGATTTCAAATCCATGGTTCACAAATTCGGACACTCACTTATCACACGAAAAAATGTCATTTTACACTTGTTTTCACAGTTTTAAAGTGTTACAATCATTAATCTAACATATTTAAACACAAATTATGGTTTGCAACAATTCGCATACAATGTCATTGAAATTAATTATCGTTAACTTGACCGCTCTTTGTTTTGCTGAATGACTTGAACAACGAAAACAGCACTACGATATAATGGTGTTAAACTGATGTTTGATTTTTATTTTTATTTTTATTAATTATATGACAATGGCTACTTGATCAAATTGTAGTCAAATCATGAGCAATGTTATAAAGCTCAGATGTGAATCATTAAACCCCCATAATTATTCAAATTCACATTGTACCGTGATTCATCAATATCCGGACGCTTAAGCAAGTACTAATCTTCAAACTCAATTTTGAATTCGTTTTCTTTGAGTCAAGTTGAAGTCAAATTGTCTTACAGACAAATATTTATTATATCTAGCTAATACTGATAAATTTTACGTTGAAAATAACAATTATAGTGTTTAATTCACTAATACAATAAGGTAAGTCTTGTCCTTAAATCCGGACACCAGAAGCAAGCTTTGTATATAAATACGGACATTTTCGAATCTAAATCCGGACAGCCACTTTGTAACGTGAACAAATCGTAGAAAGTTTATGAACACATGGCTTTAAACGATAAACACCTCAGTGATACGGATTTCAAGCATTAACTTACACTACTGAATACAAAATATTCATATTTTGGTTTTGATTGCTTCAGTTGAAGCTGAAAAAATGCGATTCACTGCTGTCGGTTGGAGCTGCTTCATTGATAATTTAAATAAATCGTTTTAAGGCAAACAAAAGGGTATCTGTTCATTTATAACACTTCATACAATAATGTTGTAGCGGTATTACATTAATTTTCTTCAAACCAAGCCCGAGCAAGTTAAACATATCGATTTAAAATTATGTCCGGATTAAAAGTCACTTGCCTGTTATCTCGGACAGCCTTTGTTCACAACATTGAATGTTAATTAACACTATATTTCTAGTCCGCTTGGTAGCCAAATCCTTGGGTAGTCGTTGGTTTTCACTTTTATATTGAAACAATATCGAAAAATAATAATTTCAGCACAATTTCAATGACCACACATTGTAATGCGTCTGTCACAGTTTTATGATTTGTACTAGCACTGACAAAGGAATGACGTCTAACTGGGGATACATTTTTGTTTTTATTTTTATTAATTATCTGGCAATGGTAACTAGATTAAAAATGAAAGGGAGATGATCAGCGTTTTCAACAGTATAAATAATTTGTGAAACCAAACATATTAACATTAAATTTTACTTAAATTCGATTAATATTATAAGAGTGTCCGGATATTGGTACCGTCCGGATTTTGATTCACCATGGTAGTGAGATTTTCCTCAAACATTGTATTTTTGTTTGCACAGCAACAAAAATTGAACTACCTATGTACGGTGTGGAAATATTTTACAGCTTCATGTATTTTATAATTATAATAGGCTTATAGCTTATGAAATTCAAGTTTGAAGTTGCACTGCCTCTCAGGTGTCCGGATTTCGAAGCAAAGCGGTAGTTTCACGATAGATATATTAGTGAATCTTGGAATTTCCAAGTATCAATAACAGATGGTTTTCAAACCTATTTCATCAAATTTAGAAACAGAAAAATACTGCTCGTGGTGCATACTTGATTATGAAATTTATCACTATCACATGAAAATTATTGGTCTAGAAAAAAAACAAGGGTGTTAACTGACTGTCATAAGAACATATAAGTTGAAGATTCTTTCATTTTTACACTATACCATATTTCATCAAACTTCGAGAGTGGTCTTGGGCTTCTTAATAATCACGTGCTTCGAAGGATTTCTCGAGATAATTTAACCAACATTTTCTTTAACAATACCGAATATTAGGGATCAAGCGCATACAGTCATAGTAATATCCATTAAATTAAGGGATCCCGTTTCACAACTCAGGGTAGTGAACGGACCAGTCTTGCACCTTTATGAGCTGCATCACTTCTCGAAGAGACAAACCATTCAGAAAAATGGCATTCGAGGAAAAGGGTTATTCTGGAAACTGCCATTCGCGAAAAGGACATTCGAAGAAAAGTGGCACAATCGTTTGATAATTAGTAAAGACAAACTATAGATATCATAAACAACATATAAAACGGAAAGAACCAAACACTACTCTTCACTTCATATACATTAGTTAAGGTTACAAAGCAAACAAAATTTAATTCGTTTCCTACAGGGCGTTAAGTTGCAGCTTATCTACGTGAAACAAGCTTCAGTTGATACAGATTAAAAAAATTGATTGATTTTTACGGGGCGTTACGATTCAATTCATTAATGTGGACTAAGGTTAAATTACTGCAGGATATTGATGGAGCTTGGAATTTTCACTTAATGTCATACAGGGCGTTGAGATGTACCTGATCATCATAGAACAAGTCAGTCACTCCAGTCAAATTACTGCAGGGCGTTGATACTGCTAAGAAATTTCAATTGATTTTTAACAGGGCATAAACATGCTCCAGATCTCACAAAGATCAGTATGGAATTCAGTCAAATCACTTCAGGCCGTTGATATAGCTTGATCGATTGATGTTATACAAAGCGTTAAGATGTTTCTGAACTACGTGAAAGAAGGCCAAATAACTCCAGGGCGTTGCTAAAGCTTGGATTTTTTAATTTATGTCCTACAGGGTGTTGAGATGTACCTGATATACATAGAATGAGGTCAAAATACTCCAAGGCGTTGATACAGCTTGGAATTTTCAATGGAAACGTAACACAACTGATTTACATAGCATGAGTCCAAATTATTCTAAGGCGTTGATAATGCCTGGAATTTCCATTCGATGTGGTGAAATTACTCTAGGGCGTTGATACAGTTCGTAAATTTTGATTGATTTTCTACAGGGCGGTGATATGCTCATGATATATATGAAATTCTATGCAAATAGGTTTAAATTACTCCAGGGCGTTGGTAGGTACAGGTTGAAAATTTCGATTGATATCTTATGGGGCGTTAGATTGTTGTTGATTTCATACATAATTTTTTATGTCGTGTGAAAAATTCTATAAAAAAATCTGAGAAAAGCTTCTTAGTCGTCGACTTAGCGCGACTAAGCAGGACGACAGGGCTGTCACTACTGCTGACCGCTGAAGTGCCGAGGTCAATCAAACGAATCCGGTTGGAAAATGACTTCCAGTTTACTGGTGCCCCGACGACTTAAGCAGAGGGAAACTGCCGGTCCACAGGTGCCCCAACAATCATTTTCCGGTGCTGTTTCGCGACCTACTTAGCTAGTGCCCGGCGGAAGAACATAGCCTACATCGACGCGATGTTGCAGATGCATCGACGCCTTATTACCGATACTACGCTACGCCCGCTCGTCGGATCTCATCTGGGCTCACTCATGTTCAAAGCGCGGACATTCAAAGACCACATGCTCAGGGGTTTCCTCAACATCACCGCATCCGATGCATACCGGTGACCTTACTTGTCCAAACCTATTCAGGTATTTCTTGAAGCAGCCATGACCAGACAAAAACTGCGTCAAGTGGAAATTCTCTTCTCCGTGTTTTCTG
Source organism: Aedes aegypti (assembly GCF_002204515.2). Classification (NCBI taxonomy): domain Eukaryota; kingdom Metazoa; phylum Arthropoda; class Insecta; order Diptera; family Culicidae; genus Aedes; species Aedes aegypti. The sequence continues at coordinate 53,545,710 of NC_035108.1, forward strand.
TTCATCCACATCGACAGGCACGGAATTAGTCGGTGGGTCCATCTACCGTTCTCAATGCTATGCTGTTGCCAATTCCTCGTTGTTTCATCTCTTGCTCTTTTCCGAATTCAACGCGTGCCTCGGTCCCTGTAACACTCGATGGCATCTTCGAGTTGAAGGCTTATAGAGATCAATCCTGCAATCACATAGATTGCTTCCGATTGTATCATACGATAAGCTCGTCTGCAGAGCTGTCACCCACACGAGGCCAGCGTATCTAAATATCGCTTGCCAGTAGTCGCTTCTTGCTGCTGCTGATTGCTGAATTGTTGGGCGTGATCCGGATCAGAGCCTTCACGGTCCTCTCACATGCATTTTCGACATGGCTATTGAAGCTCAACTGATCATCGATCATCACTCCCAGGTGTCTGATTTCTCGCTTTAAGTCTATGGTACACTGTTCAATCGAGACTCCCGTATGCTGTACTGACTTTCGGTTGCTTATCATTACTATTTCGGTTTTATGATGGGCTAACACAAACTTCTTCCCTCGCATCCATTATTCCTCTAGTGATTTACCGATCACTACGAGCACCACGTCATCCGCGAAGCCAACGATCTTCACACCCTGGGGGAAGCTCAGCTTCAACACTCCATCATGCATAGTGTTCCAAAGGGTCGGGCCAAGAATGGAACCCTGTGGTACGCCCGCCGGGATTGTTGTGCACCTTTTCCCGGCGTCTGTTTCGTAGATCAGTGTATGCTTCTGCCAGTAGCTCCTCAAAATCCTACAGATACTCGGGGACCTCCAATCTATGCTGCGATTCGGCGTTCGCAGCCCAACTGGCACTGTTGAAGGCATTTTTACGTCCAGAGTGACCACTCCGCAGTATCGGGTACCTCTTCTCTTTAGCTTCCGCGCCGTCTTCATAGCTTCCGCGACCGTTTAGATGGCATCAACGGAGGATCAAACCCTTCCGGAAGCCGAACTGTATGTCGCATAAGCCGTTTTCTCTCTCCGTGTGTTTCGTAAGCTTGTTTAGGATTGCTCTTTTCAGCACTTTCAAAAATGTGTCCAGTAGACTTATCGGACGATATGCTGAAAGAGACATGCCAGGTTTCGGCTGAAGCACCAGCTTTTGTCACTTCCAAATGTCGGAAAATTTACCCTCATCGATACATTTTTGCAGCACGATACTGAACATTTGCGTGTTTTCTTTGACTGCTGCTTTACCGTCTGGTCCTGGAGACTTCCAGGTTTTTGAAGCTTTCACAACCGTGATCAGCTCATCGTTCGTTACATGGGCTTCTTCTTCATTCTTGAGCTCCGTACGGTGTGGACGTCCAGCTCGTCGGTTCATGTTGCGGGAACAGCGCTTCAATGATGGTTTTCATCTTCTCCGGACACCTATCGGGTGGTACAGCTAGGCTCCTTCACTTTACGGGTTTGAACTGGCGTTGCGACAGAGCTTCTCCAAACAAGCTTTCTTGCTGAGCCTGATTTCCCTGCTGATAGCGATTTTTTGCTGCCTTGTACGCAAGGCTTCGATCTGCTCTTTCAGCGTTGTTGCGGGATCACTGCATCCTTTTCCTAGCCAGAAAGCACGTAGATCGGTAATCGTCGAGTTCCAGCAGTAGGCTGTCAGGAGCCAAGGGCTACAGAAGGTTACGTCAATGTTTGACTCTCGGCCAGCCTTGCTAAGGCCTCCAGTAAACTGCTCCCTTTTGAGTTGGTGAAGCGACTGCCCCATTGTATGGCCCACGCGTTGAAATCTCCGGCTATGACGACTGGTCTACGGTCTGTGAGCTCTTCAGACAACTTGTCGAGCATCTCGTTGAATTGCGTGCGTAGCAGCTACAGAAGAAGACTCCGTTAGTTTTGGCTAAAAAAAAGCCTTCATCTGCACGGTATACCACTACTTGGAAAGGACATCCTCCCACCGTCCATATCGTCACTAAATTCGCGTTGTCTGCTATCCATTCTATGGTAAATGACTGGACAATGCGTACCATTGGTACTTCGCGTATCTGCAGGTATAAAATAGATCCCATTTGTGGTCCTTAGCCTCTTGTCCAGTAACTCCTATCCCTACCTCCCCGTGGTGCCGCCTGGGGTACGAGTAACCGTAGGGAAGATCGGGTAACCAATAGGCCGTCCCTTATTTTTCGAAAATGCGAAATATTAAAAGTTCGTCGTTATAAAGTGCTCGTTTTGGTGAGAAAAAAATCAGGTAAAAATTTGAAGTCCGTACGTGGACGCTAAGTGGTCCCCCAACGGTCCTGAAGGTATTGGGTGAAAATGATCCCCGTGCGCAAAATCAAGCTCGCTGCTCTAGTGCACGCAACATGAGTACGAAAAGGCACTAGTAACAAATTCTCCGGCATGCGTTGATAGTCAGTATAGAAGTTTGTTTTCTTCGGGATGATTCAAATATTACGTAACGCAAAATTTGCCAATTTTAGACCCCCTCCCTCCCCCACGTAACAGCTTTTGTATGCAAAATTAAAATTTTTTGTATGGACCGTAACACTACGGAAGACCCCCTCCCTCTCCCTGTTGCGTTACGTAATATTTGAACGATCCCTTTGTAATTCCGATTTTTTTTTGTCAACGTGCAGTGTTGTGAAGATATCCACAGTATAAAATACTATTTTACTTAAAATTCTATGCTGATTATCAATTTGTTACTAGTGGCTTTTCGTACTCATGTTGCGTACACTAGAGCAGCGAGCTCGATTTGACGAACGGGGATCATTTTCACCCAATACCTTCAGGGCCGTTGGGGGACCACTTAGCGTCCACGTACGGACTTCAAATTTTTACCTGATTTTTTTCTCACCAAAACGAGCACTTTACAACGACGAACTTTTAACATTTCGCATTTTCGAAAAATAAGGGACGGCCTAGTAACCAACCCTGGTGAGACCTTGGTCGTATGCTGACAGGGAAGGGGGGCTCCTCTCTTCTGAGGGTGTAGCTTATCAGAGCGTCTGTTCTCCATGTTAGGAGCGGCTGTGCATCGTCCTAGTGCCAGCGTGGGACTCCAAACAGTGCTGTGCACGATGATCCTCCGGCGAGACAGGGGGTTGGTGCAGGCCTTACAAACCAGCCGTAAAAATCATCAGTACAGGAAGCATACAATGTAAATTCGGACCGGAACAATCGGCATAGACCTAGGCATCGAAAACGGACTAACAATTGGAAACTCGGATCATGGAACTGTAAGTCTCTCAATTTCTTGGGAAGTACCCGCATTCTTTCCGAATTATTGAGGGTCCGCAAGTTCGACATCGTAGCGCTGCAGGAGGTTTGCTGGAAAGGGTCGACGGTACATACGTATAGGGATGGTTATTAGAGTGGTTCAAAATATCGTTTTTGCTCCACACCGCTCATTCGATTCTAGATCAAATTCTGAGTGTTCTCCCAAAATTTGAGCTCATTTGGATGAAAACTGAGACTGCACAAGCCCTTTAAAGTTTGTATGGGAATTACTATGAGAAAAGCAACCAATTCATTCAATCGGTCATAGTGTTTGCCCATGTGGTCTTGGGGATTAGAGCTACGTTGTTACTGTGAGATACATTCATTAGCTACAACTTTGCCGAAGACCATTTTCAAATCGGACGCCTCAGTAATTAGTTATTGATTTATATCCGGTTACAAATTCTTCAGCAGTGCTAATTCAACTTCTGAACAGGCAACATTGCTGCACCTGGCGCGAAAGATAGCACGCACAAATCATGGCTACTATGTTTTACTGCATATATCCAGTGATGCCTGCAGAACTGTCCAATCATTATAGCCAATGTTTCACAACTCATTCAAAAATCAATAACTAATTACTGGGGCGTCCGACTCAAAAACGGTCTTCGGCAAAGTTGTAGCTGATTATTGTATCTCACAGTATCAACATAGTTCTAATCCCAGGGACTGCATGGGCAAACACTATGACCGATTGAATGAATTGGTTGCTTTTCTCATAGTAATTCCCATATAAACTTTAAAGGGCTTGTGCAGTCTCAGTTTTCATCCAAATGAGCTCAAATTTTGGGAGGACACTTAGAATTTGATCAAGAATCGAATGAGTGGTGTGGAGCAAAAACGATATTTTGAACCACTCTAATGGTTATACCATCTGCGGCAACAGACATGAGCTGGACACAGCTTTTATCGTGATGGGCGGAATGCAGAAGCGCGTGATTGGGTGGTGGCTAATCGACAACAGTATGTGCAAGTTGAGGATCAAAGGCCGTTTCTTCAATATCAGCATAATCAACGTGCACAGCCCTCACCTAGCAAGTGACGATGACGATAAGGACGCTTTTTACGCACAGATGGAACGTGAATACGACGGCTGCTCAAGCCATGATGTCAAAATCGTTATCGGAGATCTCAACGCTCAGGTTGACCAGGAGGAGGAATTTAGACCGATTATAGGGAAGTTTAGCGCTCACCAGCTTACGAACGAAAACGGCCTTAGACTGATTGATTTCGCCGCCTCCAAAAACATGGCCATACGTAGTACCTACTTTCAGCACAGCCTCCCGTATCGGTTCACCTCGAGATCACCCCAACAAACTGAATTGCAAATCGACCACGTTTTGATTGATGGAAGACACTTCTCGGACATTATCGACGTCAGAACTTATCGCGGCGCAAACATCGATTCGGACCACTACCTAGTGACGGTTAAAGTGCGCCATCGACTCTCCGTTGTGAAGTGAACAACATTCGGTACCGACGCCCGCCACGGTACAATCTGGAACGACTCAAGCTACCCGAAGTCGCAACTGATTACGCGCAAAGCCTTGAAGCAGCGTTGCCGGAAGAGGGAGAGCTCACCGAAGCCCTTCTTGAGGACTGCTGGAGTAGTCTCAAAGCAGCCATAAACAACGCAGCGGAAGGTGCCATTGGGTTCGTGGAAGCAAATCGACGGAACGGTTGGTTCGACGAGGAGTGTCGTTCTCAAGAAACACGAAAGTTCTACAAGAAACTAAATGCATCCCGCAAAGGCTTTATGCCGCGAGCCGAAATGTGCCGGGATAAGGATGGAGGTATCTTGACGGACGAACGTGAGGTTATTGAAAGGTGGAAGCAGCACTACGATGAACACCTAAACGGCGCAGAGGAGGAAGATCAAGACAGCAGGAGGAATGGCTTCATCATTACGGCGGATGAGGGAGACGTGCCAACTCCCACAATAGGTGAAGTTAAGGATGCTTTCAAACAGCTCAAGAACAACAAAGCAGCTGGAAAGGATGGTATTGGAGCGGAACTTATTAAAATGGGCCCGGACAGGTTGGCCACTTGTCTGCACCGATTGATAGCCAGGATCTGGGATACAGAACAGCTACCGGAGGAGTGGAAGGAGGGAATAATATACCCAATATACAAAAAGGGTGACAAGTTAGAATGTGAGAACTATCGAGCGATCACCATTCTTAATGCAGCCTATAAAGTGCTTTCCCAATCATCTTCCGCCGTCTATCGCCACTGGCAAGCAGATTTGTGGGCAGTTATCAAGCCGGTTTTGTGGACGGGCGATCGACGGCAGACCAAATCTTTATGTTGCGGCAGATCCTCCAAAAGTGTCGCGAATACCAAGTCCCTACGCACCACCTATTCATCGATTTCAAAGCGGCCTGCGAAGAGCTATGGAAGATTATGGACGAGAATGGTTTTCCCGGGAAACTGACTAGACTGATCAAAGCAACGATGGATAGTGTACAGTGCTGTGTGAAGATATCGGGTGCATTATCGGACCCGTTTGAAACACGCAAAGGACTTCGACAAGGCAATGGTCTTTCCTGCCTCCTGTTCAATATTGCGCTAGAAGGTGTTATGAAACGGGCGGGCTTCAACATGCGGGGCACGATCTTCAATAAATCCAGCCAGTTGATCTGCTTTGCTGACGACGTGGACATTGTCGGAAGAACGTTCCAGGTGGTTGCTGAACAGTATACCAAGCTGAAACGTGAAGCAGATCGGGTTGGATTGAAGGTAAATACGTCGAAGACGAAATATCTGCTGGCTGGAGGAACCGAGCGCGATAGAGCTCGCATAGTCAGACGCGTGACGATCGACGGGGATGAGTTCGAGATGGTGGACGAATTTATTTACCTCGGATCATTGATAACGTCGGATAACAACTGCAGCAGAGAAATTCGAAGACGTATCATTGCCGGAAGTCGTGCTTACTATGGACTCCACAAGACCTTGCGGTCTGGTAAACTTCACTTCCGTACTAAGTGTACTATGTACAAAACGCTAATAAGACCGGTAGTCCTCTACGGGCATGAGACGTGGACAATGCTCGAAGAGGACCTGCAAGCGCTAGGAGTTTTTGAACGGGTCTCATTTTAGTTCCAGGATCATATCTCCGGTGCGCCTTACCTTCCGCAGGTCTGCACCTAGCTGTTCGAGCTCCGGGTTTGTGTGCATTGCACGGAGACCCTTCTCGTACGAGTGATCGCTTGCTTTGACTGTAAGTGCCTCGCCTATCTTCCGACTCTTAAAAAGTTTTTCTTTTTAGGACCTGCTCTTTGTTTTCGTCTTTCGATTCTATCCCTTGACAATTTCTCATGGGGCATTGTTGCCTTCCTTAGTGGTTGCTGCGTTCGCTGGGCCTGTCGCGTTGACGTATCCTTGTGTTTCTTGAAACCGCCCGGTCTTGCGTCTCATGGTGATGCTCTTGATCTCTTCGGCGTGAAGGGCACGCATCCCGTCCTCTAGGGTTTGTCCATCTTTGCGTTGGTTTCCCTCGCAAAAGTTATTGGCATCGCCGTTTGTTGAGTAGGCGCTTTCCTTTTTTCTAAGGCAGTCTTTGCCGCAGATAACTCCTTCTATGTCGATTCTGCTTTCTGTCCAACGGTCACCCAAACCTTGACAGCTAGTCCAAGGGTCCCTTGGATCTTCCGCACCAATGTCCTGATGTCTTTGTGCACATCGTTTCTTTTATCGACGAATTCATGCAATTTGTCCACCAGTCTTCATAGCTGCTACAACTCTCGGTAGCTTTGGTGCTTTCGAACATGCACTGACCTGAGACGGTTGTGCTGCGGTTGCCCTAGCTGTGATGGTGGTGATCTTACTAAGCCAAAACTCAGGGCTACTTGCAAATATGTGCCACATCCTAGGTAGACCATGCTTGAGCCCCTGGTCAGATGGACCAGACGCTCGGCCACCTCCCGGAGGAAGTGCTTGAGGTGGTATTGCATACGGCTGTATGGTAGAATTTCGCATAGAAAAGGCAAGAATCCCAAGCTCCCACCTGGCACCTCCTCACTCTAGCTGATGGCAGAAGGACAACAGTGCCTGGGTTGCGCTACCAGTTAAGTACGCAACCCTTTGCTGGCGGTCTTTGTCAACGTTAGACCCCATTCCAGTTAACCGAGTACGAAACTCATCTAGATCAATACCGCCGTAGACATGTAGTTTCAAAGCACTTAGCCAGAAACAACGAGCCTCTAGGAAACATATCCAGAGTACCAGAGATTTTGACCGTCGGAAACAGCGATCCGCCCCAGTGTAGCTCGGTCTGTCTGCAGAGAGGTACGATAGAGATGTCTCCTCCGTGGTGGCGTCATCGTCGTCGTCGTCGTTGGGCCAGCCAGCGCAGTGGTAGAGAAGAGCACATTCCACGGGGTTCAAATTAAACAATGTTATTTCGAAATCTATACGTCCTCCTGCTGCTGCCTTTGACTGGTCCCGACTGGGCGAGGTCCTCGAATGGGAGGGGAACGAAGGAGGCTCACAGGAAGAGGTGGTTCGACGACGAATGCGATTCCACTTTTCAGCTGAAGTAAGCAGCATTTTTCAAGCGGGGACAGCAGTTTTGCTTGTGTCTTTTATGTTGTTCCTCTGAGCGCGAATCCGGTGCCCTGTAGGGGTTGAGACAGCGGGGTGGGGAGTCTGTCTCTTAGTGTGGTACATGAAAAGCTGTTGAATCTCTGATTGGCGGTGTATTTGGGAGTGGATTGGAAACAGCGTGATGCGAGAAATCAATGTCAATGATCGAAAACTGATTCATTGATTCAATCTGTTATAATGTTCAAGGCTTATTAGTATTTTTGTTGTGGAGTTAGCCAACTAGCAAAACCTGTTTTCTGATTCAGTGAATCATTCGACAAAGAAAATCTAACATCTCGTTTCTTTAATCTTCCTCCCACAATCGGACGTTAAAACTAACCAATCAAACCTTCGTCAGTTACAAATCCAACACACACTACAAAGAAAACATGATAACACGATTGCCCTTTTGCAGTCGGTCCAGTCCAGTGTGGTGCTCACCTATATCAGTTTTCTCATCATGCTTTATAATCCCATTTGAGCTCATAAAACTCACAGGATAACGCATTTTACTGCCCCTGGCTCCACACACTCGGGGATCACTTGGCCCCAGCAGCAAACCACATCCCCGAGGACCTTGAAAGGGTATCATCATTTCTCTCTTGTCCAGTCTTGTGCATCAGGCAGATGAGCCTTATCGATACAGATAGTTAATTTTAATAACTGAAAATCCCTTTCCGTATCGACCACATAGGTAGGCCTCGTCCTGGCCCAGGATATGTCCTCCCTTTTGAAGCTAACTTTACTTGATTCAATGTACTGTGCTTTGGAAGTCAGCTGAAATGATGCGCTTATTGATGATCCGGATCCAGCACGAGGTAAGCATGATTAGCCATCCAGGTTATATCAGCCGTGGAATTTGTATCAGATCTTGACTTTCCGGTTGGATCGATATGGAAAAAGAGAAAAATAGCTCTTCCATTAATCATTCCGCACCCGAAATCGAAACTTTCGCCCTCCATTCAATCACCGTAACGTATGCTTCCACTGACGACGATGTCTATCACAGTGGAGTTTCTTCGGGGTTTCGCCTGATTTGGGATCATTTTTCTTCGGCAGAAGTTCGCATTGAGATCTTGTCGTGGTTGACCCGCACACCTGTCTCCGGTTTCCCAACTCCTCCGTTTCGGCCGGAGCATAAAAAGGTTCCGAGTGAATTAATCACACCAATACAAACATCCAGCTCACTAACACACATGACCTCGATGTAGAAAAGGAGCGTCCGTTTGTAAACTCTCGGCTGGTTGGGCCCATTTGGGAAGGAAGGGCGTGACCTTCCACCACCCCAGTGGAAAATCTCCGGTGCCTTTCCAAAAACGGAACAAGAGAAAGTGATGGATTGATCCAGATCGACGCTGGTGACAGTTTGCTGAGAGCGTGCAATCTGCGAGATTTGCATTTCTTCGTAGGTACCTACTCTGACTTCCTTTTCGACGAACATTCTCAGCGTTTTGTCAGTTTTACAAACGTAAAAAAGCGGGTCATTTTTCTTTGCCCATTCCGGGGGCGGAGGCAAACAGTCCCAAAAAATGAATCAAGATTTATTCCTCCGGTTTCCAGTTTTGCATATGTATGAGCGCTCCGCACCCGCTCTCGAAAGCACTTCGTTCCCATTAAAACCACATTTCAGGATGTCATAAATCGGTCCCATTTTTCGCAACCCGTTCTTCGTTATCAGTGGTGATTCACCCGCAACCCGGCACCCGGGTGACACAAATCCGGTGAAGAAATTTACTTGAGCTCCGAATAAAAAAGTGCGAACCTGAGTAACGCCATCTACTTATCACGGCGCGCAGCGACGAAAGAGCTCCTAAATGTATGCCATTATTCTGGGTGAATGCGGAAAGAAAGGAACCCGCAAACACTTGTCTGCACACATACGAATGCAAACGCGAAAAATTTAGGTGGTATCCTCGACTCAAACAACGAGACAAATTCCAAGCGGCAGGTAAGCGTAAGGTGAGATGGGTGGAAATAGCTTGAAACACGCAGAACGCAACCAGCAATGCCAAAGGCGCAAGCAACGAGATAAAGTTTTGTCTCACCTGGGTCTTTTGCCCCGACCCGAGTTGGCTGAAGAACCTTTATGGGAGAGGTGTTTTTTCCTTCGTTGAACACAGTAATAACTTACCCAGTAAGTAACGGGATTGCTTTCGGGGGTTATTCTGACTTCGTGGTCTGGTTTGGATGTTGTGTGGGGTCCAGTGGGTGTCGTCGATGGAAGTTGTAAATTTTTACAAAATCATATACAGATACATATTTTACTTCCAAATATAAGGTTCAGATGTCCTATGGCACGGTGTTCTCTGAGTTAGTGAAAGGTACATGGCAGGCAGTTTAGACATTTGCTGAAACTTTTGGGACCATCAAATTATGCTCAATATAAGAATTGAGATAAAATATACAGCCATTCCACGAAAAACCGATCTAGTGGGTCACCGAATTCCGTGAAAATTTGCTATTTTGTTCTTTATTAGAAATCAGGATACAAGTGTTTTTGAATTTCTTGATTAGGGTGACCATTGCCGAAAAAGAGTGACCAAAAAATCGCGATTTTGCAAAATTTATAATTCAAAAAAATATATAACTTTTGAACCGCTTAACGGATTCTAAAATTTCTTGGACGAAATGAAAACTTTTTAGCTTTAGCTATTGATTTTTCAAAAAAAAAAAAAAAAATAAAAAATCACAAAAATTGTTTTTAACATGCAAAAAAAATCAAAAATTTCCGTTTTTTCGTGTTTTGTAGGTCTTGGGACAAAAGAGACTATTACTGTTTTCACTTTTTCTTGAAAGTTCAGAAAATGTTCAGCGATGTATGTTTTCATGTTTTTGAGATATATATTTTTGAAAATAACAAATCAGTCGTTTTTTATCGACACACACTGTTGGCCTCAGCGCATTAGATTTTTTATTTATAAAAAATCATAACTTTTGAACAGCTCAACCGACTTCCAATCTTTTTTTTTTTTGGGATAAAAGCCTAAATTTTCAACTCAAATCAAAATTCTGAAAAAAAAAATTACATGAAAATATATAAAATTTCCTTAAAAAACTAGAAAATTTTCTGAACTTTCAACAAAAAATGAGGAATTCCATTAAAAACCGTTATCCTCCCATAAAAAATGTCTTGTCTTGAAATAAAGATTCGAACTTATCATTTTCAAACATATCTAAACAAGTGAAAGTCATAATTATCTCGGAATCCAATGAATCTCAATAAGCGAGACAATTTTGTCTAATAAGTCTGATTATTACTTTGAATTATCGAAAATGATTTACAAAAAGAACTCTTGGCGCGTTTCTTGCCACATTATATTCCGATTTGATAAAATACTCTTAGAATTCACAAAAAAAAGCATATGACACCTCATGTTTTGTCTCTTGTCAAATAATACTTCAAGAAAATTTTGGAAAAACTGACTATGCAAAGTGACTTACACATCCACAAAATTTCATTGATATCTAAGAGGCGTCAGAGTACGATATAATTTGTTCAAAGGATCTATTCAAGGTTTCGTTTGCAATGTGAAACTTAAAAATACATTTTGCACAAAGGTATGTAAATTCTCCTAAAATTTTGTTTAAATTTCAAGATTTTATAAAAAATTTTCAAAATTGTTTTTTTTTTCAACTTTTTCCTAATTTTGTTGAACGTATGTTCATATTTTGTAAAAATTTTGATACAATTTTGTTAAATTTATGTACGAATTGTGTTCGAAAAATATTGTTCAGATTTTAATATTTTTTTTTTCAAATTTTGTTCAAATTTTCTTCAAACTTGTTTCATTTTTTTAAATTTTTGTTTAAATTTTGTTCGAATTTTCAAATTTGTTAAAATTCTGATGCAATTTTGTTGAAATTTTGTTCAAATTCTGTAAAAATTCTGTAAAAATTTGGTTCATTCTTTATATGTTTCGTTCAAATTTTGTTGAATTTTTTTTTTAATTTGGTTCAAATATTGTTTAAATTTTATTCAAGTTTGTTTCGTTTTTAAATTTTGCTCAAATAAATTTTATATTTTCTTGAAATCCCCTACAAATTTGTTTTTTTCTAACATTTTTCTAATTTCGTTTAACTTTTGTTCAAATTTGGTTGAAATTTTGTTTAAATTTAATTCAAATTTAGTATAAATTTTGTTCAAATTCTGCACAAATTTTGTTGATTTTTTTCATATTTTGTTCAAATTTTGTTCATCTTTTTTTTTCAAATTTTGTTTCAATTTTTTTTAAATTTCGTTCAAATTTTGTGAAAGTTTTGTTCAATTTGATCAATTTTTAATTTGATAATTTTTAAATTTATTTTAAATATAATTTAAATTGTATTCAGATTTCGTTCAAATTTTGTTCAACTTTTTTTTTCAAATGTTGTTCAACTTTTTTTTCAAATGTTGTTCAACTTTTTTTTTCAAATGTTGTTTCAATTTTTTTTTTAAATTTCGTTCAAATTTTGTGAAAATTTTTTTCAATTTGATCAATTTTTAATTTGATAATTTTTAAATTTATTTTAAATTTTGTTCAAATTTTGTTCAAATTTTCTTCAAATTTTGTTCAAATTTTGTTCAAATTTTCTTCAAATAAATTTTGTTCAAATAAATTTTGTTCAAATTTTGTTCAAATTTTGTTCAAATTTTGTTCAAATTTTGTTCAAATTTTGTTCAAATTTTGTTCAAATTTTGTTCAAATTTTGTTCAAATTTTGTTCAAATTTTGTTCAAATTTTGTTCAAATTTTGCTCGAATTTTGTTCAACTTTTGTTCAGTCATTTTTGTTCTTATTTTGACCAAATTTCGTTCATTTTGTTTTAAAATTTCATTCAAGTTTTGTTAAAAATTGGTTGTAATTTTCTTTAAATTTTGAACAAGTTTTTTTATATTGTTTTTTCAAATTTTCTTCAAATTTGCCTTCCAATATTCTTTAAAATTTCTTCATTTTTTTTTTAATTTTCTTCAAATTTGTTCAAATTTTGTTCAAATTTTGTTCAAGTTTTGTTCAAATTTGTTCAAATTTTGTTCAAATTTTGTTCAAGTTTTGTTCAAATTTTGGTCAAATTTTGTTCAAATTTTGTTCAAATTTTGTTCAAATTTTGTTCAAATTTTGTTCAAATTTTGTTCAAATTTTGTTCAAATTTTGTTCAAATTTTGTTCAAATTTTGTTCAAATTTTGTTCAAATTTTGTTCAAATTTTGTTCAAATTTTGTTCAAATTTTGTTCAAATTTTGTTCAAATTTTGTTCAAATTTTGTTCAAATTTTGTTCAAATTTTGTTCAAATTTTGTTCAAATTTTGTTCAAATTTTGTTCAAATTTTGTTCAAATTTTGTTCAAATTTTGTTCAAATTTTGTTCAAATTTTGTTCAAATTTTGTTCAAATTTTGTTCAAATTTTGTTCAAATTTTGTTCAAATTTTGTTCAAATTTTGTTCAAATTTTGTTCAAATTTTGTTCAAATTTTGTTCAAATTTTGTTCAAATTTTGTTCAAATTTTGTTCAAATTTTGTTCAAATTTTGTTCAAATTTTGTTCAAATTTTGTTCAAATTTTGTTCAAATTTTGTTCAAATTTTGTTCAAATTTTGTTCAAATTTTGTTCAAATTTTGTTCAAATTTTGTTCAAATTTTGTTCAAATTTTGTTCAAATTTTGTTCAAATTTTGTTCAAATTTTGTTCAAATTTTGTTCAAATTTTGTTCAAATTTTGTTCAAATTTTGTTCAAATTTTGTTCAAATTTTGTTCAAATTTTGTTCAAATTTTGTTCAAATTTTGTTCAAATTTTGTTCAAATTTTGTTCAAATTTTGTTCAAATTTTGTTCAAATTTTGTTCAAATTTTGTTCAAATTTTGTTCAAATTTTGTTCAAATTTTGTTCAAATTTTGTTCAAATTTTGTTCAAATTTTGTTCAAATTTTGTTCAAATTTTGTTCAAATTTTGTTCAAATTTTGTTCAAATTTTGTTCAAATTTTGTTCAAATTTTGCTCAAATTTTGTTCAAATAATGTTCAAATTTTGTTCAAGTTTTGTTCAAATTTTGTTCAAATTTTGTTCAAATTTTGTTCAAATTTTGTTCAAATTTTGTTCAAATTTTGTTCAAATTTTGTTCAAATTTTGTTCAAATTTTGTTCAAATTTTGTTCTAATTTTGTTCAAATTTTGTTCAAATTTTGTTCAAATATTGTTCAAATTTTGTTCAAATTTTGTTTAAATTTTGTTCAAATTTTGTTCAAATTTTGTTCAAATTTTGTTCAAATTTTGTTCAAATTTTGTTCAAATTTTGTTCAAATTTTGTTCAAATTTTGTTCAAATTTTGTTCAAATTTTGAACAAATTTCGTTAATTTTTTTTCTTAAATTGTTTTGCAAATATTCTTAAAATTTGCCTCAAATTTTCTTCTTATTCTTTAACCCTCTAATACCCAACCCCGCCTCTAGATGGGGTACACTTTGGAATTTTATGTATTTTTTCGTAGCTCGGATATCAAAATGATTTTTTTTCTGGCTTATCCCGACTAAGGGTACATAACAAAATTATATCAGCATATTTCATTATGTTATAATTTTTTTTCGAACATAGGTTGTTACAAACTTGATGCAGGATGTTGTTAAAATAACTAAAATTATAACAAAAAGTGTATGAATAGTAACATAAACATAACAAAATGTGTTTTAATTCTATCAAAAACATATCAAACCAAGTTATAATGTTTGATACAATGTATCAAAATTATAATACTGTTCGATATATGATAATATTGAATATTATTTAAATGCATAACTATCTATTTATTTTGTTATAAAGTTGTTAAAAATTAACATAAAAATATCTCAAATGGAAATAAAACACATTATGTTATATTTCTGTTTTATTATGTTCTATGGATAACGGAGCATAACAAAATTATATCATAACATGATATGCATATCATATTCTGATAAAATTTTATTATATTTTTGTTACAAGCCTCCTCATAACACGCATATAAGAAAAGTTTTTTTATGATTTTTGAAACTTGTTTGTATTTTTGAAAATTGTTCGAAAAATTGTATTCTTATATGATCTACAAATGCCTGGGGTTCATTAAACGTGTAATATGAAAAATTGGATCTTTTATATTTTTCTTCTATCAACTTACCCGGAAGAAGAGCCTGGTGGTATTAAAAAAAAATTAATCCTGTGTTTCCGTTAATTATACGGAAAACCAAAATATTTCCAGAAAAATATTAAAATTTATTATTTTTTTGAATACTGTTAAAACTTGAATTTTTATAATTGCCAAAAATCAGTTACAAGAAGAGGCTTCAATATAAAATGAAAAAGGATAGGGATGTTTAAAAATGAAAATTATAAAAATCAAAAATCAAAATTCATAGATTTGTAAATAAAAACAAACCATTGCCCAAAACGTGTTTAGAACGATTTTATATAACTAAAATGATATTTAGATCGAAAATAAAAATTTGGGTATTGGAGGGTTAAATTTTTCTCATATTTTTTAAATTTTGTTAAAATTTTCTTTAAATTTGTTCAAATTTTGTACAAATTTGTTCAAACTTTGTACAAATTTGTTCAAATTTTGTTCAATTTTTTTTTTTCAAATTTTGTTCAAATTTTTTTCGAATTTTGTTCAAATTTTGTTCAAATTTGTTCAAATTTTGTTAAACTTTCGTTCAAGTTTTGTTCAAATTTTGTGAAAATTATGCTCATGTACAAATATTGAAAATTGTTCAAATTTCGTTACAATATTATTCAAATTAGTATCTAATTTTGTTCAAATTTTGTCAATTTTTTTCAAATTATGTTCAAATTTTTCTCTTATTTTGTTCGAATTTTGTTCAAATTTTGTTCAAACTTTCTTCAAATTTTGTTCAAATTTTGTTCAAATTTTGTTTCAATTTTGTTCAAATTTTGTTCAAATTTTGTTCAAAATTTTGTTTCAATTTTGTTCAAATTTTGTTTAAATTTTCCTAAAATATTCTTAAAATTTAGTTCAAATTTTGTTTAATTTTTGTTTAACTCTTGTTCAAATTATGTTCAAATTTGGTTGAAATTTTGTTCAAATTTCCCTAAAATTGTGTTCAAATTTTGTTCAAGTATTGTTCATATTTTCTTCAATTTAGTTTTCAAATTTTGTTTCTTTTTTGTTTAGCTTTTCTTCAATTTTTTTTTTAATTTTATTCATCCTTTGTTTAAATTTTTCTTCAATTTATTTTCAAATTTCCTTATAATATCGTCCATTTTTTTCAATTTGTGTTCATGTATTGTTCAAATTTTGTTTTAATTGTTTTACCGAGATTTTTATCAGAATTAAACGCAACTTTCTCCCTGATCAAATTTAAGAGCATATACTGTCTCAACATGCAATTAACCCAACTGCTTTAACGCCAAATTAAACAACCCAAACCCGGAAGAACAAGGCTCTCTCGGCACATTGAAACAAAAAGGCCTCCTTCGTAGTTAGTACTCCGTATTTAAAAGCTCCCTTCCGCCTTCGTTCGCATAAGGACGCCAGAACATTTCCCAGCCGAAACCGCTGCCGCAGACGTTGCTGTATTCCGTTCGCCCCAGAAAACTAGAACATCTGCTAGCAGCTATAAATCAGTCGGTAATAAATCATTTCGCAGCAGCCCGGGCCAAATCCGCAAACCCTGGCGCGCTCACACACTCTTACAGACACCGGGACTGAGACTTTCACTGCTGCCCCGGAAGCCTGAGAGCCGAGCCGAGAATCCACACCGCAACACAGTTTCGGGGCGATGGAGGAATTTAAAAGCGAAAGCGAAAAACGTTTTAACCTCGAACCGAACCCAGCGCGGCAAAGCAATTACAAGCCACCACAACCTCGGAGTTCCTTTTTGCGAATCTCCGAGTGGGAGTGCCGCCTGCGGTAACGACGTGCACTTGCTGCTGCTACGTGTTGTATTGAAGGTCGTACAAGGACCAATCAGGATTCCGTGGGGTTGGGGATGGGCGCGGGAAAGGATTCCTCCCAAAACAGCTGATCCGGTCCCCATAAGCGTAGAGGAGCAGAGCCTGCGGTGGAACAGAAAGTTTTCCCAACCGAAATGGAACGCTCTCACACGTGAAATCAGGTTTTTTTTTCTGAAGAACGGTTCTCTTCGTAATCAGTGGAATAGTTCAGTTGTATTGAACTTTCATTTTTGCTGTTACAGTTTGTAATCGATTCTGCTTTAATGAAAGTTCCAAAAACGATTAAATCTATACGTTTGTCTTTTGAGCACTCATAAAAAAATCTGCCGTTGGAATTACTTAGCGAATTAGGCCATGAGCGAAAACATCGCATGAAAGTCACCAATGACAAAAAAATTGACGTATCGCAATTGAATTTCTGCAAGTCAGTTTGAAGCAAATTTACTCGCTGCCCATTGCATTTAAAAGGCGATAGGCAGCAATGAAAGTAAATTTACCAAGCTACGTTTAAACAGAAACACCAAAAGTTTCAAAAACGTTGGTGTCAAATGATGAAAAAAGTTGATTTTACGCCTATGAATGATGATTGCAACTCCAACACATGCTTCAGTCGATAATTGCGATGAACAAAAAAGTTTGGATCTCTTTTGAGTTTGAATCCAGGTTTCAAAAAAATTTCAGAAATAACTGCTTTAATATTCTTAAAATCACTTTTGTTGGAGTGAACCAATTAATATTCTTGAGAAAGCCCCTTCCGACAAATGCCAGATTTGGGATCACTTTTTGGTTATGATAATTTAAGGGGAAAATTGGAGTAAATCATTTATTCCATTTTTCTTCAGGTGATAAGTCACTTGAGAGAACTTTCAACATGTACTTGAACAAACGTTCAGTTTTTTCGTCATAAGTAAAAAATTGTACATTTTCTCTTCAAGATGTTTGAGAAGATGTTCGCGATCTTGAAGGGGTGACAGTCTTCTTTCTTCACTGAAGGAAAGCCACCTTAACAACTTTAAGAAAACAATAACCTTCCATTAGGTGAATAGGCTAAACACACATTCGCCACGCATCGAAGACTACACCATTACATCCACGTATGTTTGTCTATCTTCACCATTTTACATCTGATTCTAAATTTAATTTCGGGAAAGTGTTCACCTCTCGTTCGCTGGAAATGCTAAAAATTGCAAACAGTTGGGTGGATTTTCCGGAATACGTGTCAAACTTGTGGCTGTGGGAGTTTACGCGATTTTGGGGCAGCTTTACATGTTCCGAGAGCTAAGCACAGCTACTTCTGATGGATGTTCGTCTCGATCCATATCCGAGAGGCCAATGGGGTTCAGGATCAGCGCCGATATTTGTTATTTAAATGAGACGCCACCGCCACGTTCGAAAGAACTGTGCACCGACGATTTTGAAGCCAAGATGCGGAAGTGAAGACGAAAACCTGAGCCAACGAAGAGGGAAAGAGTTTTCCCGTGGCTGGTATCTGATGTTGATTGAGGAGTTTAATTTATATTCCGACTCAGCGCTGCAACTGCCAGGCAGCCAGGCTGTCTGGCACTGGATCTGGACGGGTTTTGGGGGCAGTCAAGGAGGGAGAGATAAATGAGTACATTACTAAGTTTTTCGGCTAATTGATATAAGAATTTCTCAAAGTGGAAAATTTTCGCGCTGCAGATGGCACCCGGCCTAACAAGTTTGTGACGCTGGATGGGACGTCCACAGATGGTTCATTACTGGATCATTCGTTTTTGTGAGAACCCGAATGGAGAATGGAGTGTTTTTTTTTTTTTTTTTTTTATTGAGCAACAAAAAAACGTTATAAAACTTACAATACTACAGATTTATACATTTCTACACTCTTACAGAACATTTATCCATCTACCGAAGCATTTTCCATACCATATTCTGTTATTCCAACGATTTTCACGAATTATATTTTTAAAGCTATAAATATCTTGTTTTCCAAAATTCTTCCAACAGTAGCTGATACCTAGCGTTGCTAACCACAAAGCAGCTTTACTTTGATACTGTGTATTATGAATCACTCTAGAAAGCATTTCATCTGGATCATTTATACATATTTTTAGCTTTTCCTTTATGCAACTCGTTATCCAGTCCCAAATTACTTTACTGTTTGTACATAGTTTTATTCTGTGTTCAAGCGTATCTATTCTTCCACAAACATCACATAAGTTATTAGCAACTCCAGGAATCTTTTTGTCGAACAACTTGTATTTTGTTGGAATAATGTCATTTAAAAACAAAAACATAAAATGCTTCTCCTCTGAGCTTATGAAGTTCATATTTAAATTCTGCCAGAAAATATCCCAACTCTTGTTAGGATATTTATTAACAATATTAGGCACAATGTTTTGTTTATCTATCAGAAAACTATATATTCTTTTACTTGTTATATCAAACCCTACATTTGCAACATCTGCTGCAATACGAATCCATTCTCGTGTATTTCGGGTGATAGAGCGGCTGCATTCTTGTGATATCATGAAATCATCTCTCCCGCTAGAGTGATCTTGGAGCAGTATGCCATTGACAAATAAAGATTTCATCTTACTCTCTGCGTCAACAAGAGCTAAGCCTCCTTTTTCTACATCCAGATATAGTTGGTGAAGGCAAACTTTAAATATTCCTATTCCTTTAAAAACAAAATTTCTGCAGATAGTCTTGATTTGCGAAATATGGCTATTGGTCGGGGGATAGACCTGTGATAGATACCAAAGCTTAGAAAGGATAAGGTAGTTGAATATCCACGTCTTTTGAAAAATATTAAGTTGCCGTTGTTGGTGTAACGTAATGAGGTACTTTATGGATTTAATTATTTTCGAGTAATTAAAATTAATGGTATCACTGTATGCTTGGAAAATTTCAACGCCAAGTATTTTCAGGGAATCAGTTTCTTGTAACAGATGTGGTCCTGTTCTGCAGTTATTTATTCTCATATAAGATGATTTCTTAATATTCAATTTAATTTTAGCATAAAGACTAAAATTATCGATAATTTTTAAAATTTTATCGAACTCCTCATCGTCACGGATGAAGATATTAATATCGTCTGCATAGGCAATAACTTTGTAAAAGCTATTATCTATGAAACAGCCCTTGATGTTGCTGCTGATTTTTCTAATTAGAGGTTCTATGTAAAGGACGAAAATAGCCATGCTCAAGGGGCATCCTTGACGGACTGACGATTTGATTGAAATCTCTCTTGTTAACATTCCGTTAAACAAAACTTTCGATGAAGCCTTGCTGTAAAGATTTTTAATGCAATTCACGAATTGTACAGGAAACCCAAATTTCTCCAACACTAGCCAGAGAAAGCTGTGATTTACTCGGTCAAACGCTTTTTCCAGATCAATGTTCACGATTGTGCCTTTAAAACGTTTTGATTTACTCGCTCTCAGTGTGATATTCCTCAGAACTTTTAAGTTGGTAGTGCATGACTTTTCGGAAATACATGCCGCTTGACCTGGGCCAATCAAGGGTTCAATTAAAGGTTGTAGACGGTTATACAAAATGTTTGTAAACAACTTGTAGTCACAATTGAGCATACTTATGGGTCTTTTGTCTTTCAAAAAATACGAGTTGTCACTTTTTGGTATCAGCGTTATCACTCCTTCGGCAAACGTCGAATTTGGCAGAGTGCCTGATAGAAAATCATTAAATAATCGTAACAGATCGCCTTTTAACTCATCAAAAAAAGTTGAGTAAAACTCATATGTTAGACCATCAGGCCCGGGGCTTTTTTTCTTGGTTGATTGGTGCAATGCTTGCTCTAATTCAGAAAGTGTAATTGGAGCTGTTACAATCTTCGGGTGATAATCTTTTGTCAATGGAATCGAGAAAATTTGTTGCACCGGGATGAAACTCATTGTCATTCTTGTACAATGTTCCAAAATGATTTTCAATAGCCGTTTTTAAGGTTTTTGGATCAGAGGTTAAGTTCCCATCTATATCTAGCTTCATTGAACTGCTCAACTTTTTGCAGCGTTTAGAAAGTTGGAAAAGACTAAGCTTTTCGTCCTCTAGAACGTTACATGCGCTTGTTTTCATTTTTAAATTTTCGATTCTAGCTTGCTCAATGCTCATTAACTTTGTCCTAACGTAGCTTAGCTCTCGATATACATCTTCACCTTCATTTTGTTTGGCAGTTATTTCTCTTAAGCAACCATGTAAAAAACTCTTCGAATCGGCGATACGCTTATTATTTTCAAACGATTTTGTTTTAAAAAAAGATTTTGCTTTTGGTTTTAGGTGTTTGAACCACCAGCCTCCGAAATTTTCATTGTACATGTTAATTCGTTTGGTATTTCGAATCACTTTAGTGAACTCTTGTTTTATTTCTTCTGTGTTCAACAGGGTTGGATTTATTTTCCAGTACCCCTTCTCATTCACTGTTACGTTTGCGTTGGTGTCTGTTTCGTATTTGACGATAAGAGAATGGTGATCAGAAAATGAAGTTGCTAGAGTTTCAAAACTTCTAACGGCTTCTGAAAATATCGCTGGTCCATACACTCGGTCTAGTCTGGACATTGAATCACCCCTAAAGAATGTATACAACGTCTTCGAGTTGAACGAATTGCCAATATCACGGAGAGCCAGACTATCAACAAGCTGTTGAAGCCCCTGGCTGATATTTTTAACGGTTCCGTTTGAGTCTTTTTTCAACAAAATACAATTGAAATCGCCTAATATCACATTAGAATAATTTTGCGACAGATGTGGTAAAATATCCTGAGTGAAAAGTATGTCAAGTTCTCTGCGAAAAGCCGATCCGGAATGCGCGTAAACGTTAATAAAATTGATTTCTCCAACCCTAATAGAGGTTATTCTACCATTTGGGTTCAAGAGAACATCGGAAAAATCGATATTTTTCCGCACTAATACTGCAGTACCTTTGTTATCATTACTTATATTTACAAAAGCAATATGACTTGAAATAAATCCAAAATCTTCAAAAGCGACTTCTTGAAGAAATACAAAATCAATTTCATGACTCCAAACAAAATCTCGAAGTAACTTCTTTTTCAGCGTAGAGCTGATCGCATTGATATTAATTGAAGCAATTTTTCTTAAAAACGTAGGCATTTTAGAATACAATGCAACTGTCCGCAGCGAATCGAGTTGGTCACTTCACTTTACTTTTTGTTTCTCTTTGGTTTCGTTCCTTTTTTAGCACTCACCGAAACAGGATCCTTCACTAAAACCATCGACTTACCATCTCGTTCATTCAACAGGTTCTCATCGTTGTCCGAGCCTTCCGAAGAGGTGTTCAACGGCCGTTTGATGAGTGTCCTAGCTTGTTCACTTACTTCCTCGTCCATGTGGTCGTTTGTTGTTTCGCCAATCGCAGTACTCACGTCCGATTGTGGCCGTTGATCCTTCGTTCGCCACGTGTTGATCGTTCTTCGGCATTTTCTGCAGCGGTTTCGAGAAAGGTTTGGTAGATTTCTTTCCAGAGTCATCGCCGGTCACCATTGCCCGCGTGCTACGGTGCTTCGGAGAAAGGACTGTCATGGTTGCTGGTGTTGGCTCCGCGATGTCGATGATTGGCTTGCTGGGTCTTCCTAGAGCGGTTGAGCCCGTTGATTTGAATGGGGTTCCCGATTTACCTGCCTCACCCGAAGCAGCGTTCGTTAGCTTGGGGCAATTAGACTTCTCGTGTCCCTCATTCTTGCAATAGAAGCACTTGTTCTTCAATCCGTCGTAGTAGACACGTGCGCGAAAGTGACCAACATACAGATGTGCGGGGATTTCTTTGGAAATTTCCATGTGTACTCCTCGCACACCGGTGAATATTCACGTTCACTTCGGTAGGGAAGCGCTCTCTCACGTACTGTGCCATACTGCCCTAATACATACTGGATCTCGCGGTCTTCTATCTCCGGTGGTAGGTTGAAGATACGTACGTATCGAAAGATACGACTGGCTTGGTCCACTTGAATGCTGGTCTCCGATCCGTCATCGTACCTCAAGATGTACTGCTCTTCAGAATCCGCTATGAAAGCGGAGAATGTTGGTTCGTCCATCAGCTTGACGTAGAACTGTCCGCCTGTTTCCTCCTTGTGAATTGAATAGATGTCCGCTGCCGAAAGCTTGAGGTTACCGATTGCAAATTTAAGCACTTCTAAGTGCGAGGGCACTTTGCTGTTGGGGCCGAACACAAGTTTCACCGTATTTTTTCTGATACTGTTAGCCATTTTGCTGAAATAAACTCTTTCTCGAAAGAAAGATTCCGCTATTTAAATCACAAAAAATAGAACAATAGCCGCAAGGGACTATTGTTCGCAATATTCTACGGGAGCGAAAGAGTCACACGTCTATATCGATCGAGCACTTGTCCGAGAATGATCTTGGCTAATTGATATAAGAATTTCTCAAAGTGGAAAATTTTCGCGCTGCAGATGGCACCCGGCCTAACAAGTTTCTGACGCTGGATGGGACGTCCACAGATGGTTCATTACTGGATCATTCGTTTTTGTGAGAACCCGAATGGAGAATGGAGTGATATTGGTTCACAGAGGTGTTTGGACAACTTTGGCAAGTAGTCAAGTGTGTATTAACATTTACAAATAAACACAATTTTAACAAAATCTGGTAAAATTCTAACAAAATTAAATTCTAATTTTGCTTTAAGCTTTCGCAAAGACAACGGACTAGCATGCAACGCCCAGTGGCACAGTCGGAAAACATTCCTCTCGAAAAGTTTTTCGGTCTGAGGTGGGAATCGAACCCACGCTCCTAGCACGATGCGGCTAAGTGCCTTGGTGACACTAACCGCACGGCTACGAAGCCCACCAACTTGATGAATGTTTGTGACAGACACCCTCAGGGCTGGTGGTATTCAACTTTTAGGCAATAATGGCGCCTGCCACATCAGAATGCAAATCAATGAGGGGGAAGGGGAGGAATTGATGTTGCATTTAAAACTGACTCACTAAGTATTAATCAGATATATCTCTGCATCAACGCCAGTTATTGCGAAAAGGTAAAGGAGCAAGGTATTTTTATGACAGAGAGGCTTGTATTGGTAAGCAGACTGCCTATGTAGCAGGTGCAACGAAAAGCGAGCTATACGGATGGAAGAATGTTCCAGACCTACATACAAAGGTAGGTCGCTCGAATAGAAATTGTTTCTTGCAATTCAATTTCAATCTCCGTTTTGGTAGCTCCATAGCAGCAGATCCAAACTTAAACATCTTTTTGTCCAAGTACTCTAAAATTTGAAAATATTTTTTTGTTCAAGTCTAGCCAAAATGTGACATGGCCCTTCTTCTCAGATCCCAAATCATGATTACCTTAACACCGAGACACTATCCAAAAGCGCCTATCTACCATTTTCTAACCAAGCTAAACGCCGGAGGAGATTTTTATGGCAAATATTTAGCCTCCGCACACATCGCACTTACTTTCTTGCTCTTGATGTGGTCGAAAAGCCCAGCAGAACCCGAAAACCGACCACACATGAGCACGGAGTCCCATCCCCGTTGAAGCTGGAGCGTCGTCCATCATACACTACAGATTCACTTTATGAACTCCACTCCACGATAACGTCAACGAGGACGTTGAGGACGACGATGAGGCTCTGAGTCAGCGCGCAGTGCGTGCAGATATGGGGCGCTTTCGTCGGTTTGTCATCCGTTATCAATCGCATCTGTGCAGCTGACCGAGCCGGAAAGATAGTATTTTTCCTGGGTTTTGCCTTTTTTCCTGGCTATCTCTTACTGTCTCGATCGAAACCGTTCTCTCGAGCAGCAGCAGCAAGTGCGGTCAAGTGTTTATCATCATTTATGTGCGGTTTACTGAGCTCTTTTAGTCAAGCGTTGGGTGCGGTGTCGGTTTGGGAAAGCACAGCTAGTGGGACGTCAAGTCGATGTTTATGAGTTTCGATGCGAGCCACCGCGTTTTGGCGATGGTTCGATCCATTTTCGTTCGATGTATGGTTATGATTGAGAAAAAAAATGGAGGCGGTGAGGAATTGAGAAAGGACCGGCGAAAACCGGCTCCAATTTTTTATTTCTAGCGTCACTTCCCAATTGGGAAAAAAGCCTGCATGCTTGTCAGTTTGTTCTTAAGAGCACTACTACAGTTATTACCTAAGAGCTTTCTTTGCCATTATTACATGTGTAGAACGTCTGGCAAGTACGAAGATTCTTTATGCACTGGGAAGTCGAGAAAAAATATTTTACAAAGAGATCGTAGACCGATGGTATTCCGAACCCACGACCCTCAGCTTGGTATTGCTAAATGGCAGTTCGTATACCGCTATGGCTATATGGACTCCAAATCAATTTAGGGGAATCATTATCTTAATGGAGATTGAAATGAATAAATGCCATTCCCTATGAATTTTACTTATTGCTTCTTGGATTTTTGCAATATGTTTGATGGTACGGTGGATATTGTAACGCATAAAATGGTCTGGTACCCATATAAGGTTTATAGAATTGACTGAAATCAGTTTCACAATTTGAGTTCGACTTACGATAACTAGCCTCGACCTTGAGCTGAACGAAGAAAGAGCTTCGTTTACCGTTATTAGAAAAAAAAACCATAAAAATATTGAACGCCAATTTGTTTCTATAGCTATTTTACACCTGTGTACTTATGTTTGTGTTGTGAACGCATACTTGGCAACATTGTTGTTCTTAGTACATCAAATCACAGCTTAAACAACATAAAAGTATTGAGAATATTACTACATGAGTGCTCATTATCTTACAAACCTTCAAAATACCTAATAAGCTTTAAATTACCCTACACCCAGGCTTGATAGAAACTCCTTTGCGAAGCAAAGATGAGGCGATTTTGCCGTTTTTCAAAGGAGAAAAAACTGTACTCAAAATTTTCAAGCGATTCGAGTGAAAGTGCATAAAACTTATTTTTTCTGATGCTCTCTCTCTCTTGTTTCGATGCTCACCTTTACTCACGCTTCAAAAGAACTCTTGAGCGTCCCGCCCGAACAAGACAGTCCTCGGGGAGTTGTGAGAGCACCCTTCTATGATAGAATTTTACTCTGTTGTGTTTTGTACTGCATCTTCCTTGCTCATTTTTCGTTGCCTCTCTGCTTAGCATTGTTTCGCTCCCTCGCAAAGAAGCAAAGCCAGCACGCTGTTTTAGAGTATTTCACCGAACTCTAATGATGTTGAGGAGCATTATCAAGCTTGCCTACACCTCCTTCGGCTCTTTGAGATGCCCAATTCGACTCTCCTAAGCGGGCCTGCGAACAACAGTGAGAGATTTTATTTTTAACGCCGCACTGTTGCCTTATTTGTACTACACTACTCATAAGC
This sequence comes from Aedes aegypti, assembly GCF_002204515.2. NCBI lineage: Eukaryota > Metazoa > Arthropoda > Insecta > Diptera > Culicidae > Aedes > Aedes aegypti. The sequence continues at coordinate 53,571,766 of NC_035108.1, forward strand.
CAACGTTAGCTCAATGAGATGGTTAGTATGGGTTCAGCTTTCGACGTGGTCGTATCTCGTCATATCGACCCCTTTTGTGATAGAGAGATCGCCGCTCAATCTGTGGCGTAGTTGGTTAACGCGCCCAGTCCAGCGTATTGGGAGTAAGGGGATCAAAGCCCACCAGAACGATTCTCAAATGTTTCAAAATTTTACATCTCAATTTGTCCAAATTGACTTTTGTGTCTACGACCTTCAGATTTAAGTTGCTATGGAATACGATACAACAAAGTTTGTAACAATTTTGTCACTAAAAAAAAGGTTTAAGATAATTTAACAAAGTATTGTGTTTAGTGCTATGCCAGAAACAACTAGTTTTGTATGCAGGCAGTGCGTATGTTGAAAAAAAAAACATTAAATAGATTTTAAGTTCAGAAATTTCAATCAGACATTATCTTACAAAAAAGTTTGAGTCCTTTTTTGCATGCTCAATGTAGGTTATTCAATACAAAAAAAACTTAATGATATTTAAAATGTCATGCAAACATCCACAAAACCATTATTTTCTAAAACTTTGACGAACTGTAGCACAAAATCGTGAGTCAATAACCTGCTCCGATTCGTTCCGGAGATTTTATTTAGGAAATCATCCGGGTCTTTTCTTCTTGACCTTATGTCCTCACTGGGACAGAGCCTGCTTCTCAGCGTAGTGTTCTAAGAGCACTTCCACAGTTATTAAACTGAGAGCTTTCTTTGCCAAAGTTGCCATTTTCGCATTCGTATATCGTGTGGCAGATACCATTATACTTTATGCCCAGGGAAGTCAAGGAAATTTCCATCACGAAAAGATCCTGGACCGACCGGGAATCGAACTCAGACACTTACAGCATGGCTTTGCTTTGTAGCCGCGGACTCTAACCTCTCGGCTAATTAAGGCCTTATCCGGGTATTTCATTTAGAAATTCCTCTGGGGTTTCCTCAAGTAATTCATTCAAGGATTTTTTTTTCTGAAAATCGGAAGTTTTCTTCAAGGAATTTCTTCGGGGATTACCTTCAGGGATTTCCCCAAGGATATACCCCAAGAACTCCTGTGGGGTTTTCTGCAGGAACTCCTCTGGAGAATTCCAATAGCAATTCCTCCGCGGATTTCGTCCATGAATTCCACTGGGAATCTGGAAATTTAATTAAGAAATTCCTCCGGGGATTTTCTCCAGAAATTTCTCGTGGGATTCCCTCCAGGCATATCCCGGGGATATTCTTCAGGAATTTTTCAGGGGAGTTCCTTCAGAAATTACTCCGGGATTTTCTCCAAGAATTCCTCCAGGGATTTCTCCATGGAACTCCTACAGATGTTTTTTCCTCCGGCGATTTGCTTTTTCCAAAAAATTCTCCGGAGATTCCCCCCAAGAACTTCTCCGAGGACTTCGTCCAGGAATTCCTTAGGGGATTTTAAATAGTAATTTTTCCGGGGATTTCCTCCATTTTTTTTTTGCACAGATTTCGTCCGGGAATCCCTCCAAATATTATCTCCAGGATTTCCTCCAGTGATTCCTTTGAAGATTTCAAGGACTCATCCGGGGATATCCCCAAAAAATCCTCCGGGGGTTTTCTCCAGGAATTTCTCGGGGGATACTAATTCGTATGGGGATTTCGTCCAGGTCTTCCTCCGGGGATCTCATCCAGAAAATTTCTGCGGGGATCTCATTAAGAAATTCCTCCGGGTATTTTCTCTAGAAATTCCCTCAAGGGTTTTTCAGAGAATTCATCCGGAAATTTTATCCAGGAATTCCTCTGGGGATTTGCACCATGAGTTGCTCCGGAGATGTCTTCAGAATTTCGTCGTACTTTGTCCAAAATAAGCTTCGTCGTTTCTCCAGGAATTACTTTAGAATTCCCATTTGAATTCTTCCGGACTTCCCTCAGGAATTCTTTCAGAATACTTGTCGAGAATTCCTTCGAAGCTCCATCGGAAAGCGCTTCAAAGTTCGTCCGAGAATTCTATAGTAGTTACTAAGGTAGTTTCTTCACATCTCCACCGGGGTTTTTTTTTTCATGGATTCTCAAGGAATTCTTTCAGTGTTCCATCAGAAATACCTCGGTTTCCTCTATAAATATCTCGAAGCTCCTCCATGAATTCCTTTGGAGATCCTCTAGGATATTCTCCAGAGTTTCTCTGGGGTTTCCTCCATAGTTCCTTCAGGATTTTTTTCGGAGTTTCTCTAAAAAATATTCCGCAGTTCCTCCAGAAATTTCTTGGGAATCGCTGCAGGAATTCCTTTGGAGACCCTCCAAAAATGTCTTTAGCTCCTCATGGAATTTCTTCGGAATTCCTTATTAAACTTCTTTCAAGTTCCTCCGGGAGTTACTTCAGATTTCAGCCGGGAATTCCCCATTGGAGCCCCATTGGAAAATCCTTCGGATTTCCTCTATATATCCTCCTGGATTTTTTTCGTTATTTCTACAAAAAAATTTCAGAGTTCCTATAGTAGTTCTTTAGAAATCCTTCGGAGTTTCACTACGAATTTTCCTGGAGTTACTTTGCAAAATTATCTTCATTTCCTCTGGGAAATTCTCCACAGTTCCCCAAAAAAATTTGAAGAGTTTTTTCGCGAATTCCTCTAGACGTTCTCTGGTTATTATACAGAGTTCCTCGTGTGATTACTCCGGAGTTTCTCCAGAATTTATTTTAAGCTCTTCTCTGAGAATTTCATTATAAAACTCTAGGCATTTTCTCCAGGTATTCCACAGGGGAATTTTTTCCGGAGATTTTCTTCAAAATTCCTACGGATTTTTTATTCCCAAGATTTTTTATGGGGATTTTCACCAAGAACTGCTCAGAAGATTTTCTCCAGGAGTTCTTCAGGGGATTTCCAGTAGCAATTCATCAAAGGATTTTGTCCAGTAATTCATTAATAAATTTTTCCGAAGATTATCTCCAAGATGATCTCCAGCTATTTCTCTGGGGATTTGCTCCAGGAATCCTTCCAGAGATTTTCTTCAGGAACTTCCCCAGGAGATCTTCTTCAGGGATTCTTTCTGGGATATCCTTTTAAAACTCCTCAATGGATCTTCAATAGCAATTACTCTGAAGATTTCATCCAATATTTCCTTTCAAATTTTTTTCCATGAAATTCTCCGGGATTTTCCCCCAAGAACTACTCCGCGGATTTCCTCCAGAAATTCATTCGGGGTTTTTCTCCAAGGATTCCTCTGAAGATTTTTTCCAAGAATTCCTCCAGGGATTGCCCTCCAGATAACCTTCAAGGATGCTCTCCAAAAACTCCTCGGGGCATTTCGTCCAGAAAATCTTTCGAGAATTTCCTATGAGGATATTCTCTCTTTCGGGAAGTTTCCAGAGAATTTATCCAGAGTTTTCCTTGAGGAATTTCGCTGGAGATTTACACCAGGAATTTCTCCGGAGATCTCCTCCAACAGAATTTAATGATTCAACAGGGGAATTCCAAAAGAAATTCCTCCAGGGATTTCTGGAATGTCTTTGGAGCTCCGCCACGAATGCCTCGAAGTTCCTCCGGGAATTTCTTTGGAGTTCCAAGCACTCCTTCGAAATTCCTTCAGGAATTCTTAAGGAGCTCCACCGGAAATTTATCTGTTTTTACTTTCTAAATTCATCCGGAGTTTTTCCGGAGTTCCTCCAGGTATTCCATCGCACTTCCTTCAGAAATTTTCCCACGAGTTGCTCCAAAATCCTGCTGGCAGTTCCACAAGAAATTCCTACCGGAGCTTGTCCGAGAATCCCGCCAAGTGTTCCTCCAGGAATGCTCCTAGGAATTTTGCAAGACTCCCCCGGGAGCTATTCAAGAATTCCCCAGGGAACTTCTCAATAAATTCCTCCAGGAAATCAAGAATTTCTGAGGATTCCGTTCCCAGAAGATCCTCATTCATAGTTTGTTGAAAAATCATATTTACGTCTCACCGTTGTAACGATTAAATATGCAGTCATACAATTTTACAAATTTGAAATAAAATTTTAAAATCTTTTCAGTATTTAAAAAAATTTCAGTATTTAATTTAACTATGTTAAATCTTTTCAGTACAAATGATGGGCTACGTTATGGACACATTATTTTGATTTTTATATTTTTTCCTCAATATTCTACGGATTCTATAGCTTATAATAAATTTAATCCCGTACACTTGACAGAATTTAAATAAATTATGTTTTAAATTAATTAAAAGCATTTGAAAATTGACTTCCTATACTTTGCCATGTAAAGAAATCGGAGCTTCATGCATAGGCTCAACTGTGGTAATGAGCTAAGATATTCGAAATTTTGCCACCAGATGGCGCTAGTGGGCATGAAATTTTTGTTTTTCGGATATGTTAGGATCCTGACCACTTAGCTGGATGCCACCTTCGGCAAAGTTGTTCATTAGCTCTAAAGCTATCATCATATAAGCCAAGAAATTCAAAATTTTGCCACCAGGTTTTGCGGATATCTCAGGAATCTGATAACTAAGAAATATGGCGTCTTCCGCAAATTTGTTATGTAGTTCAAGGACTATCATTGTTGGAAGCAGTTGATTCAAAACATTGCCACCAGGCAGTGCTAGTGAACATGAAACTTTTGTTTTTCAAATATATCAGAAGCTTGACTATAAAAGATGGCGTATTTGGAAAAGTTGTTCAATAAGCCAAGGGCAATCATTGATCGATCTATTTTCCAAATTTTGCCACTTGGTGACGCCTATGAGCATGAAACATTTGTTTTGCGAATATCTCAGCAGACCGAGCTACTGAATAACTTTGCCGATATTTTTAAATGGTCAGGATCCTGAAATATCCGCAAAGCAAAAGTTTCATGCCCACTTGCACCACCTGGTGGCAAAATCTCGAATCGCTGGCCTAGAAGAATGATAGTCTTTGAGGCACTGAACAACTTTGCCGAAGACGCCATCTTCCAAAGTGATCAGGCTCCTGAAATATCGGTAAAACAAAAGTTTTATGCTCACTAGCGCCGCCTACCCGACCAACCAGTCTTCATAATTCTTTATAGATCTTTGACCAACGATGGCGATCGCTAACGGTTCAAAACGAATCTATATCGATCGCTATCAAAAATCACTGACTGGTTGACCGGGTAGTGGCAAAATTTTGAATCAACTTGCTCGAACAATGAAAGCCCTTGAGTTACTGCACTTCTTTGTCGAAAACACCATCTTTCTAAATGGACAGGCTCCTGAGATATGTGAAAACAAGAGAAAAAGTTTCATGCACACTTGTGCCATCTATCAGTCGAATCCTGAATTGAATTAGGTACCATCAGAGAGCGCACCACTCCCAGAACAATTTTACTGAAGACCCCATGTTTCGAATACATTTTGGTTTGGTTTCGATAGATACCTTTGTTTAAAAATAATAGCATATAAATCACAGATGTTGTACAAGGTACAACAACGCGACAGGTCGAAGGTTAAAGCTTCAAAATACAACTGTACTAAAGTTAATGACCAATGGCTAAAGAAATTATAAATGTAGTTTCACACATTATTAAGTAGAATTTTGAGGAAGTCTTTTATAATGAACGTCCACTCATAAGATCATGCGAAATGTCTTCATGTGAAACTTCCCACCTTTTTGAACAATCAATCTTTTACTGTTCAATAATCATGACTTCTTCTTCTTGGCATTACGTCCTCCCCGGGACAAAGCCTGTTTCTCAGCTTAGTGTCCTTATGAGCACTTCCGCAGTTATTAACTGAGAGCTTTCTTTGCCAAAGTGGCCATTTTCGCATTCGTATATCGTGTGGCAGGTACGATAATACTCTATGCCCAGGGAAGTCAAGGAAATTTCCATTACGAAAAGATCTTGGACCGACCGGGAGTCAAACTCAGACACCTTCAGCATGGCTTTGCTTTGTAGTCGTGGACTCTTACCACTCGGCTGAGGAAGATTCCATCATCATGGTACCATTCTATAATTTACCTTAAAAATTCTTCAAAAATACGATTGTCTAATGTGAAAAAAATAAAGCTATGAGAACCAATTGAAAAACTATTTTTTTTATTTACGTCAAAAATCTATAATTTAAAATATACAGAAATTCGCGAGTCGATTTTAGAGAGTTAATGTGAATCAATCCAAAATTTCTAGAAAAAAAAACTTAATCTATTCCACCAAAACCGGAGCACGTCGCACGGATATTCAATCACAAGCGTTTCGCTTTAAGCGCCGTGGCACCGATTCCCACTCCGTTCGCAGGTGAAGCGAAAACAATTGTCAAGCTCATCGATTCATCGTCGACGTTACTTATTATTAGCGAAACGAAACTCTATCCAATCCGCGCGCGGTGGGGGACCCGATTTCGATCGATCGATTATTATAGGTAGTACCCGGTCTTCCCGGTCGTCATCATTTGGCTCCTCTGCATTTGACAGACAATCGACGAGGATGGGGCGACGAGGTGGGCATTCTCGGTTTCCATTCCACCTGGTCGTCGTATTCGGAAAAACTGCACGCGGCAATCATCATCATCATTAGCGGAACGAAAGGATGAAATTTATTATTTGCTTTCGGTCTACTTTCCCCGAAAGGACGTAGCGAGGCGAGCGTGCCATTGGAAAGCGAAGGACAGCGACTTAATCCTTCAGTTCTAGGAAGGCGTCCGTCGTAACCGTAGGTGTTGCAAGGATTTCCATCAAGAGTGATTCTAGAGGCTACCACTTCTGCTTCATAAGCAGATGGTCATGGGTTCAATCCCAGACCCGTCCATTTTCTCGTGATTTGTAGTTGTATCTTTCACTTGCTTCTATCTTCCTCTATCTCTATTCTTCCTTCGCTTAATTTATCACATTTAAAACTGTTCGTTCACAGCAATCGCTGGAAACTAGAGACGGACAAGAAATCGTTTCCTTACGCTAATATTTTTCCAAAATTATAGCATGCCTTTCCTTACGCCTGAATATAGGCAGGCTGCTAACCAAAAACAGCCTCTCTGCCATACTATTACCTTCTCGCATGAACTGGCGTAGAAACAGAAATATATACGGTCTACTGTGGGCCAGTTTTAAATGCAATATCAATAACTCCCCCTTCTCCATATTGGTCTGCATTCTGACGTGGCAGACGCCATTGTAACCTAAAAATAGAAGATCATCAGCACTTATACACTGAGAGTGTCTGTTGGTCCCAAGCAGTCATCTGGTTGATTCCTTGTCTAAGTGCAGCCGATTCGGCGATACTGGAGTAGTATTAATCGGCGGCCAATCAAGCTATGTACTACAAAATTTAACAAAATGTTCTCTTTTGTAGCAAACCAGTAGATTTTGATTGTTTTTTATTTTCCCTATCCACGCTCATGGTCCTGACTGCGTTTCCCCTTTGTTGCCACCTGAGTCTTCGTCAAACTCGGAAAACGCCCTCGCAGCGATTCCGTCTGCCATCTGCGGGCTCCGGACCGCCGCATTCGTATTGTGTTACACAGCAGTGGTTCCCGCCTTCCCCCATCATCATCAGCGTCATCATCATGGGTCTCCATCATCGTCGCCCCGGTGGGTTGTGCTATTTGTTCGGCGTTCGGGTCTGTGCTCCATTCTTATCGCCGGCTCTTCGGCTTGGATTGTCAATTTATCAATCCGATAATTCCCATCAATATTTCCCGGAAGCACACAGAAGGTGAACAGGGCCCAGCATTTCCCGCCTCGTCAGGAGAAAAGTTTCGGTGAATTCACCGATGGGGAGATTGTAACGCTCTTATAATTTAAAGCTAAACAACTAGAGAGAAAGAACTGGCGAAAGAAGCTTTAAACGCTTGTGAGGGAAGCTTTTGCAGCTACTGAGACAAACTTTTTAAGCTTCTGAGAGAAGCTTTTGAAGCTTCTGAGAAAAGTTTTTGAAGCTTCTGAGAGAAGCTTTTGAAGCTTCTGAGAGAAGCTTTTGAAGCTTCTGAGAGAAGCTTTTGAAGCTTCTGAGAGAAGTTTTTGAAGCCCTTGAGAGAAATTTTGAAGCTTCTGAGAAAAGTTTTTCTAAGCTTTTGAGAGTAGATTTGAAGCTTCTGGGAGAATCTTTCGAAGACTATCAGAAAAGCTTTTGAAGCTTCTGAGAAAATCTTCTGAAGCTTCCGAGAGAAGATTTTGAATCTTACAAGCTAAGCTTTTAAAGCTTCTAAGAGAAGCTTCAGAAGCTTTCGAAGCTTCAGAAGCTTTCGAAGCTTCAGAAGCTTTCGAAGCTTCTGAGAGAAGCTTTCGAAGCTTCTGAGAGAAGCTTTCGAAGCTTCTGAGAGAAGCTTTCGAAGCTTCTGAGAGAAGCTTTCGAAGCTTCTGAGAGAAGCTTTTGAAGCTCCTGAGAGAAGCTGCTGAAGCTTCTGAGAGGAGCTTTTGAAGCTTCTGAGAGAATCTTCTGAAGCTTCCGAGAGAAGGCTTTGAATCTTATGAGCTAAGGTTTTAAAGCTTCTAAGAGAAGCTTTTGAAGCTTCTTAGAGAAGCTTTTGAAGCTTCTAAGAGGTTTTTGCTAAAAAAACATACATAGATCCCAGTACCAGTCCTATGCCCCAGAAACGTAAAAAAATCGAAGCACATCGATACTTCGGTAGACATATTGGAGCCTGGCCCCCATTCGTTCCGCACCGTGAGCCACTCGGGCAAATCGTTTGCTGCTCGTGCGGTGCACAGAGCGAAAAAAGACAATTAACGATATAATCACTAATGACGAGAGATGAAGGAAGAGGCCTGCACACAGCACCGCACCGAGAAATGTTACCCTCGAGAAATCGAAGACCTCCCGTCACGAACAGTGGCACTGGTTGGTATCATCATCCCCCTCCCACAAATTGGGGAACAACGACGATCGGCGAGGGCACCGGGATTCGAACTCGTCGAAATGGACGTCTTCATTAAGTGTTTTTCTGCCTTTCGGATTCGCTGTCATCGTGGTGGCGTCCTCTGCGCTTGCAACAAATATAGGTAGTCCGAGCCAGTCAGTCAAAGGAAAAGCCCGAAACGAGTGAATGTCGTTTGCCTTTAGCACATCCGTCACATCGGAATCGAATCGAGGCTAACGATGCTTTTCCGAGGGTGAGATTACCGTAATCCATTGGAAATGACGCGCGCCTTCGCGAGTCGGACTAGGAGCGATTCGTGATGGTCGTTGGGACACGGTGCTCCAAAAATTGTTATTAGTAGTATAAAAATCTCAATGAAAACTGTGATCAACAGTTTTTTTGTGGCTAATTTGTTTATCTGAGCAAAATTTAATCGTGGTTTTGGAGTTTTGCCAATAAACAAAAGGTATTCAAAAACCTGCGGACATTTATAAATGATTATTTTTGAAAAAAAAGTTTATAGAAGATCTCAAAATTGGTCATCATCCATTTATCCTGGGCAGGCGCACCCAAAAGACAAGCCTGTAATCCATCACAGATATTGTGAGAATTTCGCTATGATTTTCTGGCCTCCTTAAGCATCTTGACAGGAGTCTACCAGACAGCTTTCTAAGGAGCAGGATTCAGAAGGCCGGCTCCAAAGGCACGTTTCCCACCAAGTGATAGATTTGTGCCATCTACATTTACAAAAGAGTATCCATCATCAAGAATCATTTCAAACGAATTTATGAAATTTGGAATATTCTGCTGATATACTGAAAAGAAATCCACCAATAACACAGCGTAACAAAAATGACACTTTCGCGTGTCTCAAGGATCAAATTATGTGTTTCTAGTAGATTTTGAGTCGCTGAATCTGATGCCGTTCTCAGAAATGTTCCAGCACGTCACAATTTTTAGCTACAGGTCGCCAAAGTTGTATAAAACACTGGTTTTATTGATGTTTACATGAAATTTAAGGTATGATTTATCAAACTTTTTTGTGATATAATCTACCAAACATGCTAAATAGGACTTGAACTTTCAATTTAGATACAAATCAGTTGAAATTTTACGATAAAATTTAGGTTAAATCGATTTTTTCAACATGTTTGCAGTCTTCATATAAAATTCTTCGTTTCTTTTATATGGCATAATACAATACTTTTCTGAAACACCAAAAAATAACATTTTACCATCGAAAATATTATGAATTTCGTTGATAATTATTGTCTTTTGCATAAAGTTTGAATTCTGTGACAAATTGACATTGGCGTAGCTAGGATTTTTTTCTGGAGGGGGCCTAGGGGGGGCCTTGTAAATACTTGTTTTACAGAAGTAATGTCGGTCGCAATAATCAAGATCATCATAAATTTCGTTGTTTTAACAGATTTATATTGATTTTATTTATTTGCTACTTTGTCAGGAACATCAGTGTTTGTAAATTTCAATTTTCGCTACGGAAAAGATTCATTATTTTTGTAATCCAGCCAAAATACTTAAACGCTTCAAGAAAAAAAAAACTCACAAAGAATGTCCTTTGTAATTTTCCATGATTTATTTCAGGTTCAACCATGTGCTTTAAAGAGATTCCTACGGGAATTTCTTCATGATTTTTTTCGTACTTTTCAGTGATTTCTTCAAGAACTCACTGTGTTCTTCCTGGGATTTCCTCAGAAAAGCTTTCCCAGACTATCTGATCTCAGCAGAAAATTTCTTGAAAAATCCCTATCGAATTCTTAAAAAATCTTTTGAAGAATTCCGCCAGAGAATGCTTTAGAAATTCATTAAATCACTTCTCCTGGAAGGTTCTCCACGTACTCATTGCATATAAATTTGTTGTTTTGTTAATTAATAATTTTATTTAGATAAAAAATAGTACAATAAATTCTAGGAGTTTTACCTAAAACGTCTTCAAGATCATCAAGCAAGGATTCATTCGACGAGTTCTTTAGAGAGTTCGCCAGCAGTTTTTACAACTTTTCATTTGAAATGCTTCCTAAAGTTCCTCTACAGAATTGTTTGAAAAATCGCAGCAAAAATTATCCAGACATCCGAGTAGAAAATGATTGATTCTTCTAGGTGTAACTCTAAGAAATCCTCGTAATATTCCACAATAATTTCATGAGCAATCAAAAAATAAAAAATCAATTGGATAAATTTTATTCATAATTTCTCAAAAAAGTTCTCCGCAGATCTATCTGCATTTTTATAAATAATTATTTTTTAGATTTCTCTAATATCAAGAAGCAACATCCTGCATTCTTCAAAACTGTCTCGAAATTAATTTTATTAAATGTTAAAGAATTCTATTATTCCTAGCGGAATCGTTCAAGTGTTCTTTCAAAAACTCTTCCGCGAGAATACCTAAAGATTTCTCGAGTGATTTATTAAGGAATTTCTTAGAGAATTAATTTATTGTTTCCCTAAGATTCTCCGGAAAAAAATACCAAAGATTCGTCTAAGTATTTACTAGAGATTTTTTTAACCGCACTAACGATTCATTTGAGAATTTTTGAAGAAATTTTTCATCAGATTTTGCAATTCATTCTTCAATTTCTCGAAAAAAAAATCTCTAGGAGCTCTACCAAGTATTCTTTCAGGTTCTAAAAATAACTCCGAATGGTTATCTCAGGATTCTTCCATAAATAACAGTATAACATTTATCCACTCTTTATTTTTGGTTCGAAGAACTATTCCAGGAATATCTCAAAATTTGTATGGTTTGCTTAACAAATTCCTCCTCCTAATTATTTATTGCAGCATAAATATAATTCGGGAAAAAATACTAAATTTCTGTCGTAAAATTCAACAATTAAACTGCAGAATTTAGGAAATTTGATGACAAATGTACTGCCGTGAATCGCGATTCAGTCCCATTTGCATTTTCGTCAAAATTGAGTTGAATTCAATTTTAAACATATCTTTTAGTTCTCTTTCTTATGCCCTAATGAGATAGTACGATTTGTTCAGAGAAAATAGGGAAAAACAGCAAGATAAATTGTCCCATAATGAAAAGTAACCACATATCAGTCTCACTTCAGATTTCCGCATCGTTTAACACAAAAATGAACCACGTTTAGGTCATCTTTATATTTTTCATGAAAAGATATCAGAGTAAAAAGCAAATTTCTGAAAGTTTCATTGAGATTGGAACATGTTTCTACAGCAATTGTTTTGACTTTTTGTTTGGAAAACGAGTTTGAAAACTTCGCAGCCCATTTTCGCAATGCCTACTTTTTACAGATGGGACTGACTTGCGATTCACGGCAGTGTACCTCACAGAAAAACTTTAGTGGTTCTTGTAGAATTTACTACAAAAATCTTGTTCTTTTTTCTTCGTCGTTTATAGTAGAAAATAATTGGCGTTAAAACGGGTGGAATGTTTACTGAAAGTATTTGTAAGTAAAATCTTAAATAATATTTTATATGAAATCCGAAGTTTCACGATACTATTGTGAACATATTGATGCAGAAAGAACCCCATTTTTTCCTACCTTTAGAAATTACAAACATACTTTTTTTTGAAGGGTCTATTACTGTAGAAGATTGACGCAAAAATATTGCTGGTATTTTTTAAGGACATTACTGAAGATATATTGTGGTGAAATTCGTAGTGTAAGACTTTAATGAATTGAAATCTTAGTGGAAACTATTGAATTACTTTGATAATATGTTAAAGAATTCCTGATGGACATTCAGAAACTATACAAATGAGAATTCTGTAATTTTTTAAACTCCTATAATTTACTTTGTTTTAAATCATTTTAAATGTTGCTTTTTAGGGTATGGAAAGATTTAGATAGAAATAGAAATAGATGGGTAATGGTACAATGCAAGATCATTTATAATCTTTTATATAGAGTTAAATTACAGGAAAGTTAAACCTTTCCAATCAATTTACAAATTGAACAAATTTCTCAAGAAGTTCCATCAGAATCTTCTTTATAAATTATCCTTGAAATCTATCCTTCCTTGATTTCTGGTTTTTCTAGAATTCTGTCAGAAAGCCTTTAGAAATTTAACCCACGTATCGCACAATACAGATACCTCTACTGCTATGCTAATTTAGGAAGTAAAAATTTTCCTGGGGGTCAATTTCAAATATTGAATAATCCAGGGATTTGAAGCAAAATTAAAACAAACAAAAAACAGAAGAATTTTTCACACAAATTGTGCCTGTTTTTTTTTTGAAAAAATTTCTTAAACACCTTTGATGAAATTCCCGGAAGAATTTGTATTAAAATTTGGGGGAAAACTATTAAAGAAATTTACAGAAGAATTTCTAGTAGAACTTCCAGCGAAATCTAATACTGAGATAAGATTTGACAGAATCAATGATTTTTTGGAGAAATTTCGAGGGAAAACTGAAATTTTTGAAGGATTAACTAACATTTTTAAGGTAAATCCGGGAACATATTCCAGAATTAATTTACTTATAAGAAGTAGACATAGAAGGAATGGATGCTCGCCAGGAGGGATTCGCTGTGCAGGTCGCACAACATTGTTTGACTAATTTCCATAAGATTCCTAAAGCCGCCCTTCAATATTCCTTGCAAAATTTGATTATACTAAGATTCTATAAAATAATATCGAAACATGTTTTGAAAAATTTTGCTACAGATCTTTAGGAAATTTATTAAATAATTTATGTAATAATAAGTTTTCTTAAAAAACCATAATTTAAAACAATAAATTTATTCATGCGGAAATACTCTAAAAGTTTAATCAAAGAGAGAATTTATTGCTGGAATAGAACACTATGATCGATTTTGTAACATTTTTTCACATCAGTAGGCGAGTTGCGGCGTGTATTTTCTTCGAAGAAAAGAAAATTTTCTTGCTGGTAAGTAATGGACAAAAATGTCTTCTCTTCGAAGAAATTGTTTGCCGGAATTCGCCTACAGGTTTAATTTCTGTCAACCAATAGAGGAAAACTTCCTCATGCCGAAATTCTTTGAAGGTTAAGTCTAATTTATTGACAAAAATTCCCGCTATGTATTGTCTGAGAAATTCTTTTCGTAAAGTTGTCTATTTAATCAATTATTTTTTTCGGACATTATAGGGAGCAGAGCTACTTGGGCACTTCCATGATACACTTTGAAAAGGGTTTTTTTTCTCGGCCGAGTCGTCTGAAACTTTGCAATAAGAAACACGATGCATATTGTGGCCAAAAATGAGCTCAGTAGCTTTTAAAAAACCCCACTGCCGAAGTGAATCAAAAGCGCCAAGAATTGGATCCGGCTCCCTACGATTTGAAGTTAATGTATGGATTTCTTTTGTGAATTCTCATAAGGGAAATCATCATCACCAGACTCATCGAGCAAGGTATCCTAAAAAAAACATGAGGTATCAGAATGCAGTGAATATGCTAATTTATGCTAACAGCTAAATGCTAACATCAAATATGATGATTTCTGCCTAACAGCAATATTTGAACTATTCAGAAAATAAATAAGAATCAAATGTCCAGAATATTGACGTTTTTTGTATCAGCGTACTTTTTGCAACGGAGATGGCAAAAAATTGCACTTATCAACGAGATTCACCAAAGACAAAACTGCCACGCTGTTGCTGTGTAAAACAAGCGAGATTTTCTCTAAAATAACTTAACTTTTGAAGAAATTATTGTCCATAACAAGAATCATGTACATTGATTCAGAAGATTTTGCTTCATGTTAAATTTTTTTTTTTTAATTTTTATTTTCAATTATCACCAAAAATTCTGGGGGGGGGCCTGGATGATTCTGGAGGGGGCCAGGCCCCCCTGGCCCCCCCTGTTCCTACGCCAATGCAAATTGAGCAAACAAATTGCCGTACAAGTTGGAAAACTTGCATGCAAGTTGGCTGAAACAGTCAAATTTAGCATTTTCAACAGTCAATATCTCAAAAACTAGACGTGCCATGATATTTCTGAAAACGGCAATGGACTCAGCAACCCTTAATTAAGTAAATAGCGGTATTTTGGTTCTTGAGACAAAACCGTGTTCCGCAGTGTAAACATTTAAGAATTTCAATTACACCAAACTCGTTAACAGTTCATCAAGAAACTTACAAGTAATTTTCAAAGGAACCTGGCAAAATTAGTTTAGCCTAAAATTTGGAATTTCCTGTGAACGATGCTAGATTCATTTTCAAATTAATACTGAAAAAATATTTAAGCAAAGTTGATGATGTTGAAAAAAGTTAATAATCTTTCGTCATAGTGCTCTCTTATCAGTATTTGTGAATTTGAAACAAAATATTTTTGAACAACAGTACTGGCTCGATTTTATCAGCCCCTTTTTGCGATGAATTTGTTGTCACCGATTTATAATCGAATTTCACCTACAAAATTTAATCCTGTTCAAGTTGCTATGAAATAACTTTCCATAGGAAAGAAATAATTTTTACATATTGTTTGCATTTGGCTGAAAAAAGATTTGAAAAATCGCCGACAGATATGGGTTATCTATGCATTTGATATTGAATTGAGTTGGTATTGAAAAAAGCAACGTTTGTTGATAATGCACTTTATTAAACCAACTAACTAAGAGATTCATCAATACATTAAATTAAATGTATATATGGCATATGGCTTTACAGGCCCCTTCGGAAATCGGAATAGTTCCCTAGGGCCCGTTGATCCGCAGTTGGGAAACCCTGGAACTCCTTAGCTTCTGATAATCGCTCATGAATTTATGCATGCAATTTATTTGAAAAATTCTAACTTTGAAACTATTTATTTAAGCGAAAAATGTTCTATTGACAAGTTGTAGTGAACCGTTTGGTTAACAGAAAGAAAATACACAAAAAAAATCCGAGAAAAATTTAAAAAACTTTAATCTCTAAGTACACAAAAACTCATATTTTGCACTTTCTTTTACATTGAACAAAGTATTTTGATACAAGATTATGTATGGGCCAAAATTGTTATGATGGAGACTTGTTTAATAATTTTATTTTTTCTGAATATAACTTCTCACCGATTTTCAAAATTTTGTTCTTGTTACTTTTTATTTGAACTTAATCGTTTCGATGATTATATAAAAATTCGTAATTTATTCTGATAATGATTATCATGATAACTTCTCTAGAAGTAGTCACTTTCGAGTTCTTTCAAGCTAAATTCAACAAATTGTTTTATAAATAATAAAATAGGTGTTTTTTTTAGTTATTCGAGATTTTCCTTCAAAACAATAGAGTAAGGTCGAGTAAAGATCGCATTTCACGCTCCTGATTTATCTCTTTGATGAAAAATCGCGAATAAAATATTAAAATGGCCTATTTAATTATTCCTTTTTTTTGCATTCGACGTTTGCCTCTTAAATTAAAAAAATTCAAATAAATCGCATGCATAAGTTTTTGCCATATGCAAAAGTTATTTTTGAGTCAGAAGAAAAATTATTTATCAATGAGAAACACTTTTGTTATATCATTTCAAAAACATATGAAAAATTTACATTAATTTGAAAATGGTCGAGTTCTGGGATTGACCGGTCTGACATGGAAATCGTCAATAAGTAGATTCTAAAATTTTGAATTGCTTTCCCGACCAAAGAATTACAACAAAATTGTAGCATAATTATATCAAAATTTGTTACAAATAAAAAAAATTGTTTCATATCTGTTAAAAGCACTTTTGATTGATGGAGGAAATTATACATAATTGAAACAAAATCAGTTATAATAACAAAAGCTGTTTTAAATTTGTTTCAATTTACAATACGATCATATCTTAATTTGTTATACAAAATGAAGAGCTATTGCTAAGAACATATTTTGTTATAATTCTGCTATGGAAAATAACAAAATGAGTTTTAGTTTTCTTTGAATTGAAACATAATGAGTTTTATTTTTGTTTAAATTATAATGTGCTTTGTTTTAATTTTGTTTAGAGTAGAGAAAATTATGTTATTATTTTAGTTGTTTTAACAACTAACCAGCCAAAATTATAACATTTTTTTTCTATCTTCATTAACGAGATTTTTAGCCCTAGGCTAGTTCATCTCGGGACCAGCGGCTTTACTTCCCTTCCGAAGGAAGTCGTCACTAAAATTTTTAGTGACTGTCTCAGGGATGGGATTCGATCCCAGGTCCTCGGCGTGAGAGGCGTGTGTTCTAACCACTACACCAGGTCCATCCCCCCCCCCAAAATTATAACATGATTTGTTGAAAAAACACGCTAACTGAGTAACAAATTCTGTAACGACTCTGTTGTTATCCGCTAGTCGGGTTGCCATCAACATTCAATTGATAAATAAAGTTTTCTTATCCCGTAGCCATGCCACAAAAATTGTTTGAACCTTATTCATTTTGATAGGCTCAAGCTTAATGAGACATTACGGAGCTGATTGAATATTGTTATTAGTATTCATGAAATTGTCTTAACAGCACACTGATCTGTGTAAGCAAGAAATCAAGGCACACGGATTCAAAATGTGTTTACTCTTCTTTGCTTAAAAAAATGTTTGAAACTTTAACTTTCGATTATGAACCGCCATTAGTCCTTCTTTACTGAGTTTTTCTTCCGGATTTGAATCTTATTGATTGAGTCTAACCCTGACAAGCAGCATAATGTATTTAAACTTATGGCGTATGTGAATGAACCACTGAACCAATCGCTGAGTACGGTGTGGTTTATTTTTCATTAGCTCTCCAAACCAAAAATTTGTGTGCTTTTTCGAATTCAAATCACATTGAAGGGAAACATCAAATGTTGAGCCAAAAGTATTAAGATTTAGAGGTGGCCCAAGCAATTTGAAGGTGAATATAAAAGTTATGAAATATGACCTTCATAGAAGTTTTCATAAATTTGTTATTTTATAATCAATTTTGAAGCTCTCAGCACCATTCTCTTTAAAATTTAATTTATGAAAAGTTTTTTTAATAGGAAATTTGCCTAAAATCAAAACTAGTCTTAGTTGAAAGTAGTTATCTCCAATTATTCTCCTTTTTTTACTAAAAAAATACTTTTTTTTGACCTACCCAAACCTTTTTACATGTTTTTAAAGCAAATTTAGTAGTTTTCAGCTGTGGATACAACAAAGTAATAAAAAAATTATTTCGACGCAGTTATTTAGCAAAAACTGCCCAAAAACATGAATTTTCAATGCAAAATATAGTCAACTCTCCCTAACTCGATATTGAAGGGACCATTGAGTTAGGGTGGTATCGAAATACAGAATATCGAGTAAGGTAGAGTATACTGTACCATCTCTTTCAAATTTTTGTCAGTTAAAAGTTAATACATATGCTGAAACTGGTTTAAGTCATTTGTCAAACATTCAAAAAGGTTCAAGAAGCAATATTCCATAAATTTTATAACAAAAATATTTCAGAAACTTTTAAAAACTATATGCGTTGTTCAACTTGTAGTTAAATCAAAATACCTTATTAACTTCAGTTTAACAATAAAAATGTAATTTCTGGTGAAAAAAAAGTGAACAAGTCGAATAATTTCACTTTTATTAATAAAAAAAAATCAAGTTTTTGAGTAGTTTTTGTTAAATAACTAAATCAAAACAATTTTAATTAAATTTGTTGAATACGCATTTTGAAAAAAAAAAAAACAAAATCATGTAAAATGATTTGGAATCGGATGAGTATTCATGAAGTTATGATCAAACTTTTTTTTTTCATTAGGAAGGGAAAAAAATTTAGAGAAAACTACTTTTAAATAAGACAAGTTTTAATTTAAGACAAAATTGATATTCTAAAAACTTTTTTATTTAAATTTTGAAGAGAATGATGCCTAGTGCTTCTAAATTAGTTAGAAAATAACAAAGCCATTATGAAAGCTTCACTGAAGGTCATATGTAAAAACTTGAAATTTCACCTTTAAATCGCATGCGCCACTTCTACACCGCACAGTGGCGCATGGCCGGACAAAACCTCAAAAATTCATATTCTCAAAATCACTAGTTAATATTTTTTATAGACTTCGTTATCATTCAGTGACAGTTTCTCAAAATTTGAGAGTGATCTGTTTTGTTTTCGATTTTTGGCAGCATCGTAAGTGCGGCAAAGTCAGCAAAATTGGACTGCTTAAAATTCATCAACTATGGTTTACCTATCAAACTTCAAACAGCCGTATTTCACCGAAATCATAACCGATTTAATCTCAATAGGTTTCATTTGAAAGCGTAGTTTCAAGCCTTTGATTGGCCTATGATTACATAATTTTTAACACATTGAGTTGTTATTTGTAGCAAAAAATGTTTATCGCAATCTTTCTCCAAAATTTTGTAAAATTTTTAAAACTTCGTCCGTTTTATGTGAAGTGTTTCGGTAAAATGAGTCACTCACTGTGAAGCAGCAAATCATTAATACTTTCTAAAGTGCAACAGTTTTTCTTGCCCCTCTTTGCCCCTAGAGGTGAAAATTCCATTTTCATTTTTCATTATTATTATTTATCTATTTCATCATTTAAATGAGTATAATATGCAATAACCCGTTTGAAACTTTACAGGATATACTAAAAGTAACTTAAATATGTATCTCTAGTTCAGGTTTATGCACACATTTTTGCATTACGACCCATTTTTTTTTTAATAATAGCATTTTTATTCGATTGGATGCAAAAGATAATTTTGTCAAATTTCACTAGAAAATCGAATTTTCAATTTGACAGTTATTTCCAACGGGATGATGTCAGGTACCCAAGATAGGTAATAGATAACCATTATCAAGCGATTTTGGACGTATTTGAGGTTTTGTCCGACCTTTGTATGAAAGGCCGCCACTGTGCACCGTGGTCAATATATTCTCATACACTTTTTCTTTTCTTTTGTATAATTTTACAGAATGTAAGACAGTCCAATGTTGTAGTATTTCATTGTAGTCTGGTAGTATTTTACTAACGTAGAATAGCTTGTTTTATGAATTAGAAAAAAATAATTGCTATGATAAGTGATGAAATGTCCATTAAAGTCGTGATTTGCACTTAAAATGAATTTTTGTTCATATTGGTCTGGTTTACAAAGTGAAAATCAGAGAATTCACAAAAAAAAATTAGAAACATTAAGTTAATCATATTGCGTTTTGAATAGATAAATATTGATAAAATTTGATAAACATATGTGCGATAACTGCAGATTGAAGTTGGGCTCTGTCTATGAGCGTGCCGCTGGAAATATTTTTCGTAAATTCTTGAGTTGATAAAATAAGTTTATAATTGAAATATTTCCAAAATATTTCCTTTAGTGAATCAGTGTTATAACTACTTTCAAAAAATATTATCACCAATGATGTCAGTTAGACAAGCGTAAAGTAATGTTATCTCGAATTTGTATGAGAATATACTGGACACGGTGTAAATGTTTAGATTTTTGTCTCAAAATTTGATGTTTTCATTTTTATGTGAGAAAACTACACAAATTTTGTTTTAGAATGGTCGATTCGTATCAACGTGTAACGTAAGCACCAACGACCATAACCGATTTCAACTAAATTTTGGTCAAATGTTCATTCATTTGATATGTTTAGAATGCTTATTGGACCACCCACCACCGGCCCATGGGACTGCTAACATTCTTCAATTTATATCTGCTAAGATAAAGTGTTGTAAAATTTGCTAATTTTTTATATACTTAACAGGCATTTTATATAAATAATTGAACTGCAAATTGATTGAAATTTCAATTTAAATACGTTGTTCTTTAATCAATTTTATTTTATCCTCTCTAAGTTTAATATGATCTTTAGCAATTTAACTAGGAAAAGGTAATCTGGCAACACTGTTTTGATATTTTTATTGCTGTTCACGCACAACGCGAACGGTGTGCAACATTTCAACCCTGATCAGTTCAGTCATCGTTTTCACCCTGTTGTTGATCCTGCCTATGTAATCCATTCCCCCCTATGTATTGGACAATTGCCTATTAAATGTTTAATTCTCAAGTTTCCCAGAATGCATTAATTCAAATCTCTACCTTGAAAACTCTACAACTTAGTATGTTAGCATATATTCAGGCTAAAAAACTATACTAAGTATACG
Source organism: Aedes aegypti (assembly GCF_002204515.2). NCBI lineage: Eukaryota > Metazoa > Arthropoda > Insecta > Diptera > Culicidae > Aedes > Aedes aegypti. Next base: position 53,592,539 of record NC_035108.1, read on the forward strand.
ATAAGTCTTTAGTTTTAAGACAACCATTTGGAATCATGATCTGCAAGTTTTACGATTTTTAATTCCTTGGATAATACAACTTTCCATTTGTTTCTTTCATTTTGTTTGCTCTGTTACACTAAACAAAATTCGGTTCTACCGTAGTTATTAGTATGGGCGTAAACATAAATTCTAGTCCTTAATTTTCTGTTTGGAACATAAACCACTGCTAACAATATTTGATCTATTGTAGTATATCCTGTGCCCTTTGTTTAGTGCATGTCGTGTTACCTATTCACTATCGAGAAGTGATTCACAGGAAAGGTTCGGTTATTTATACCCTTCGAAGAGTGTGGTGGGTACACACTCAACGGTGCGCCCCTTTATCAGTCAAAATCGGATCCTTTGATAAAGTTAAGAAATGACACCGAAATTGTCCATGCATCAGAATCTTAGTCCTCACTTTTTCAAACTAGAGAACTACATAAAAAAATAGAAAACAAGAAGTTGAATTCGAGTCAATTTTTTTTCTTTGTCTCAAGACTGGGAAAACCGAGACTTATCTGTTATCTTCATTTGAAGCAGTCAGGACTAGGGTCCACTGCTAGATCTTAACCCCATAACGCACCATGAAAAAGTGATCTACCCGCGTTATGGATTACCCCATTATCCCAAATGATTAGACCCTGAATTACATTTCCTCGAATGTGCCATCATCCCGAATTCCATAACCTCGAATGCATAATTAACCTGCATAACATTTTCGCGGTCTAATGTGATGAGGTGCAATGATATTCATGGCCATGGCATTCGAGTTAATGGCATTCTGGTTAATCTGGTAGAATCGCGAAAATCACCTTAAACAACCGTTGGACGTTAGAAAGCTTGAAAATAATAATCCTTTTCAGAATACTAAACTCAAGAGTGATCAAAATGTCACTTACACCCATTTGCGTTCGAGCCTTTCACTCGACAAAGTATGAAGGCAAGATACCAATAACTTATAATTATAAGTCTGAAAGTATACTTAGAAAAAAAAATAAGCTAATAATTATTACGCCGCAGAATTACGCCCATGTTATTCAAAATTCTTCAATAATTCTTCAATAATCCTTTTGGAAACTACAAGCAACTCATCAAACCAACTTTGAACTCAGTTTCAACGGTGTTTTTCATATAACAAGTTGGATAAATGGAAAACCGTTTGAGTATCTCTTTGAATTTTTGGACTTATATCATCAAGAGGGCGTAATTTTGGCGTAATAGCGGATCTTTCTTATTATTTTCTTTTTCTCAGATGTGCAGCCAGGATTTCCACATACAAATCTGCATTTTTCCTTGAATTCTCTTTATTTCCGTATCCTGTAACATAATATATGTATTTTCAATCTCTATCAATTGAATTTGAGATAGGAATGATAACTACACAAGAATTTTGAGGAAATGTGAATGTTTTGTAACTACTATGCAAAATTGTCTCACATTGGTCGAAATTTTGAGGTTTGCAGAAACATTTATTTCAATTTTCGCTTAAAAATCTGCATAAGTCTGTGTAATTTTGGAACGAAGGATTATGTGTAAAAAATCTGTACATCTGTATTTGTGTAAACAGATTCCGTGTAAAAAAAAAACCTTGAAAAAAGATCTATTAAAAAAACAGATACATATGTACACCCTGCATACAATTTCGTCATAAAGTACGACTGGTGAGCTCAAAGTTGATAACGATTTTTTCTGACAATAACGGTCTGGGTTGCACCGCGTGATCGTTTCGTCTCCACTGCTTCATCGGGACGCGAGATGTGATGGTGGTCGTCGTTTGGTGAAAATGATTGATTTGCTGGACGTTTTTCTGGATCTCACCGTGGCGGCCCGGAGTTGAGTGACGTGGATGAATGCGCACCGGATGATGAAAGCCATGTGGATAAGTTCATTGACAGCCGAGCGAAGGCAGGCAAGCAGGCAGGCATTCCCGTTTTGTCCGCGCGCGGTGATAAAGATTGACGGGAGCTTGGATCTCAGTGTGATGGATACCGAGTTTGAGGTGGCAATTTGTCGAGGGAAGTCAATGGGAAAATTACTTTGGAATGTTTTGGCAAGCGAGGAAGAAGTTCGTTGAAGGTTGGTGATTATGGAATGTGATTCAGTTTGAAACGATCAATTATGGATTTGGAAACTAAATGAAAATCACGTCTGTTTGCCTTAACTATCAGGAAAATATTAATATCTCTGAAAATGCCTTCTGATTGCCAATTTTCGCAAACTATTTTGTACGTCAATTTTTAGGCCAGACTGCACTAATCCACATAAGTTGGGGATTTGAACATTGCATTAGCTGTTATATGTCAGATGAGAAAACAAATTTGGAAGCATATATGTTAACACAAAAAGGAACATTTAGAGCTTTTGCATTGCTCAATAGAGGGAATTCAAATTATGTGTACTCGCAGCAGCAATGACTGAGATAGAATCTTTCGGATTGAAAATTGATGCTAAAATTTATCAGGTATTGCTTGCGATTGAATCAACCGATCGCTTATTGAGATAATAAAATTGTTGGAGCAACTTTATTAACTTTAAGTTGCTAAAGATCGAGGATACCTCTGCATCTCTATACAGTTGTCATCGAAGGATGTTGAGTTAGTGGGATAAGTTAAGGACCCGTGGAGAACTCTTTGGTTGGTGATCCTATACAAAAATAATTGTACTGATATGACTACTGTTGATAACTGATAGTTCTAATTTCTTATTGCAAATTTTGCATTATTATAAGTAAGGGTTGTTCAACTGTAAATGATCTTGATTCAGACTGATAACTAACCCAGCTCTTTCTAAGTCAATAAATAGCACGTTTACGTTTCAACTAACAAAAACGTCAAAAAAAAAATTTTTTTTTTTTTCACCAAACCACGTTATGGATTTTGTGCAAATAAATAGTATTTTAATCTTCTTGGATCAATTAACATGATTATCGATATTGTTTGGAAACAGATCGACTCAAGCAGTTTTTTGTACTTATTCTTCCTTACTACTAGTATTGATAATAGCCAACAATCCACCTCGCATCTCCGCACGAAACAGCCACCACTTTCATTAATCACCATGACAAGTTCCTCCTCGACAAAGCAGCATATTTTTTCCTGCTAACAACTACGGTAACGCAAAATGAACGCATAACGTCCTTCCGTAGTCCTGAACCATCACCGGCTGAATAAGGGCTGCGATGAAGTGCCCACCTCGACGTCGAGAGAACCTCTTCAAGTCTGTCACCCACGCTTGACTGGTAATCCATCTTGGTCTGACACCCTCGTCGCCATCCCTTCAAAGGCCACCTATCTTGCCCCAGTGTCAGTATGTCACCAGTTCATCCAGAAAGGAAACGCATCGAGAACAGGATTTTTTCGTCATCCTTCAGAATTTCGACAAAACCGAACCTGCTATGGTCGCAAGTTGCTTAAATCGTCACTACCGACCGAACAGGACTGCTACATGATAAATGGTGAAACAATACTCAACCCACCTCTCCTCCGAGAGGAGCCTTAAGAAACTGAAGCACCAACCGTCTCGGCCGGAGCCGTTCCAGATTAAAGATACTCAATCCTAATCTGCCGTGTTGCCTTGGCCGCGTCGTCGTCGTCGTCGTTGTTCTTCGGGAAAGCCGATGCGATAATTATCCGCCTCGAGGAAAAGCGACTTCGCCGTGCGGAGGCTGCTGCCTTTGCTGCTGCTTGTCTTGCTAATGGTCTTAAATATTGAAATTAATTACCACTGACCCGTGATTATTTATTATTAATTAAAAATGAACGCTTCGGTTGTCTTCCGCGAAGATGACGATGAAGAAGGTGGCTGACGGAAGGCCGAGACGAACTCGAGCCGAATGAAGATCTATGTGCACCTGAGCCGAGATTGGACTCTATCATCATCAGCATCGGAAAAGCAACAACGCATGGCTTCGGAAGGAGAAAACGAGAAAAAGAATGCTTGGTCGGGATAATCAATAAGTATGGAAAGGGGGAGGGGTCTGAACGGCATCGGCAATCGAGAACAGAGGCGTAGGATATCTTGCGTGTGTTTGTCTGCAATTTCTCCGTCGTTTGGCGGAAAATATTATCTTTCCGGTGCGATGGCTTCTCCATTCCGAGTTCGAGCCTAATTGGTATGTTTATTTTCTTGATTAGATAGCTGAAGTTGTTGATGGCGATGGATTGAGCTTGATGAGAGATTCATTGTGCGGATTTGGAGATTGAAGCAGATACAGTGGAAGTTCAAAGTAGAGAGGAAATAGCGACGATATACATCAGTGAGAATAGTACTGGTTTTAAGGTGAAGATAAAACGAAGCCATGCATCGAATTCTCAAGAGCACAATTCCAGACTCTTGATTCTGAGTTCGATTCCCGGTCGGTTCAAGATCTTTTCAAAGTGGACATTTTGAACTGATTTCTTAATGGGCCAATAAAAGGGAAACTATGCATTTATCCTTCGGTGATTCTCTTTTTATTAAATTAAACAAAAATAATGACGTTTTCAGAATGTTCGTGTCTGCCCCAGGTCATTTTTAAAATATACTTGAACTTTTTGCATTTTTTATTTAAAAATCTAATCTAATCAATAAACCGACACAGTGTTTTATATTCAGGGCAGCGGAATTCATTTGCCATATAATGTTTTCAACTTTAATTACAATATGAAGAGTTGGGCTTTAGGACATTTGGTCGAAAGACATTTGGTCGAATGACGTTTGGTCGAATGACATTTGGTCGAGAGTACATTTGGTCGAAAGGACATTTGGTCGAATGGACATTTGGTCGAATAGTTTAAGAACATTTCTTCAAATGATATTTGTTTCAATGACTTTTGATCGCATGGACATTTAGTCAGAAGATTATTTTGTAATGGTTGGATGAAAAATTGTGCAACAGGTAAATGGTTCGACGAAAGATTGTTTTGGAATGATTGATCGATTGATCGTTTGGTTCATCAGATATAAAACCAATCTAAAATGTTTCCACAATAGATGGCTTTACGGTAATTTTGGGCAAATATATTTAATTTTTAGAAGTCAATAATGAATCTTTCTACATGATTATTAATACTAGTGTCTATAAATAATAAATTATTTTTGTAAATGCTCTTATTCCTCAGTATTTTTTTAATTGGAAGACGGAAAGCAGTTCAGAGATAATCAAGGTCTGTTGTTTTTTTTTTTATTATTCCAAAATGTCATCATTCTGTGGAAAAAATCCTCCTAAATTTTTATGTCGCTCAATTATTAGAATATTAAACTTTGTTGAATTTATTATTCTTCCAAAATGCCATCATTCTTTATATATAACTGTGGATCTCTATCTAATAACAACTTCCAGTGTGAGTGCTCGGATATTTTATAAAGTATCAAGTTTTACAGCGTACGACCGTGCGTAAGAGTTTGTAATGTCCTGATAAGCATAGAACAAAATGGCGAAGTGCATCAAATTTATATTCCGTGAGACAACATGTTGCTTTGATGGCGGAGTCAATGACTCCGATTGATAGTTAGTTCATTATTAGTTCAACCAAAATGGTCCAAAATAGATAATTATATTTATTATATGTATCACGTAAGATTACACGAGTCTTAGGTGACAGAAGTTTGCTTCCTTCCATTCTAGATTATTTTGTCATGATTCATCCGGTTCGCAGAATCTTTCGGAATGAGAAAAATTACATAATGTAACGTCAACAACGCAAGGGTCCATCGATTTTGTGAGTGAGTCTGGATGAACAACTGGAATCTTGAAATATCGTTCGACGCTTTGTGAAGGCTTGAGTTTTGTTCAAGAAATACCAGTACATCAATGTAGATTTCTTGTATTTATTAATGTTGTTCTAGCATAAACAACCTCCAGTAATTGCATCTACTATACATGTTTTCCCCTATTTCAATGACACAATTATTGTCTATTAACGTGAAAATGACACTCTGTATAATCCTGTATAATAATCCTAAAAATCCTTATTCGACCAAATTTTCGACTAATTGTCCTTTCGACCAAATTTCATATTCATCTAAAGCAATTAAATTCTTTTCGACCAAATGTCCGTTCGACGAAACGTCCATTCGACTAAATGTAATGCGAACAAATGTCATAGATTCGAAGAGTTGAAATAAGATTTGCAGGGAGCTCTCCGCCCTTTTTTGTACCCTCCCCATCAATGCTGTAACTTTGACAAAGATTGACCGATTTCAATTTTTTAAGAAGTAATGGACGGGTCAACTAATCTAGTTTTGAGGTGCATCCATGGAGATGAACTATAACCACCGGATACCGGTGATAATCCGAATTTCCGGAAGCATGTCTTATGCAGTAAAATTATGACGTGTTTTTAGCAAAGGTCTCGGCTAAAAAATCAAAATTTTACTACACATGAAGATAGAAGATCAAATTCTGAAGCGATTGGTGCGCCAAGTATTAAGAACGGTCCAGAAACAACCAAGATATGGCCATTTACCCGGAATCGGTGCTGGTAGTGGATCCGAATTGGGATCAAACAATTTATTCACTCAAAATATATCGCGCAATGTTGTTTTCTCCCTAGCTTATCATAAAATACCCTATTATAAATTGAGAAAGAGTCTTGTACAGATTTGGCCACTCATGGCGCCGCCAAGTGCCCCGGGAGAACCTTGCATAGGTGACAATTCGATTTCGACACCAAAGCATATCATGCGACGGCTCATTCTTCATGTCTTGTCGTAAATAGGGCAACTATAGACTCAAAACGGATAGTTGACTACAGTGACTACTTCCAGGACCACCAGATGTCCCCGAGGGAACCTATAATTAGGGACAATTGATATTGAACTCCAATACATATCGTGCGACGGTTCATTTTTCATGTCTCGTGCTAAATAGGGCTAATGTAGACCTAAAATGGATAATTGACTAGAGTGGCCACTTTTGGGACCACCGGAATTTCCCGGAGAAACCTGTCATTGGAGGACATTTCTGTTTTAACACCAAAACATATCATGCGACGGCTCTTTCTTCATGCCTTGTCGTAAATAAAGTAACTGTAGACTCAAAATGGGAATTTAATTGAATTGGTAACTGTGGCATCCTACGGTATTTAGAAATATTGGAGAAGGTCTTTTCTTTGTAGAGTATCCAAACTATGGTGAGCTCGAGAGCTATC